>NC_136688.1:22421520-23621520 GCF_903797595.1 Erithacus rubecula
GAGTTTCCATGAATCTTCCAGGATACTCAGCTTTCTAATCTAAAACCATGCTTTAATTATAGATATGAAAGGAAGCTTTATAATCACTTCTACTTGTCATGTATTGATTTTTTATGTTTACTCAGTGAGACTTGCCTAATTTCACAAGAAAGCCTCCAAAGAGGCATTGGAAATGGAAATGCTACTAATAATATATATCAGAGCCCAAGATTTTTCAGAGCAGTGTCTGCATGGCATTTATAGATATTGTTTACATTCTGCTGCTAAAGGAACATAGGGTATAAAGAACACGTTTTCCAAGGTGGATGCAGGGGGGAAAAAATGAGTTTTCTTAGTGTCAGTTGACCTCATACCTGAAGTGGTGGGATCATAGCCAGCCCTGACCAGAAGCTAGGCTAGTGACTGGAAGACCAGCACCTGTGGTGCTTCCAGCACTGTATCCTGTTACCTGCCTGTGAATTGCTGCACTGCTAGGAGATGGGCCAAGAGGACACGTCTCAACTTGAGGAGAAAAAAAAACTAGAAAAGAGGAAATTGAGATGTCTTTCTTTGGCCTATATTCTTTTTTCTGCCTTTTTTTTTTTTTTTTTTTTTTTTATCTCTGCTACTTGGGAAAAGTTGGGCCCTGAGGAGGAGGAAGGAAAAAGAACCATCTTGCTTCCTGCAGTGCAGAGGGCTGATGCTGTCCTTTCCAGACTGGTCGATGAGACTAATTAGACCATTTGGCTTTTTTTATACTTTTTTTCCCCAGGAGGGCAGAGTTACATGAGAAAGTTGAAGCTTCTAGTGTCACTCTGCAGCAGGCTCAAGGACAGGCAAAACCCATTACTGATAATTTTATTGCAAGAGTTTGGCACATAGAGGAGATCTAAGAATAGGCTGCCCAACCATCATCTGGGGCATGAAATAGACAGGAGGACATGCAGGATTCAAGGTGTAGGCTTTAGGGCTCCTGTGCCCAGGCTAACAACTGGGGGGAAGGTTGTAACAAGTAAATCCGCACAAAACCCTTCATCAGAAGCCTATTTAGTCCTGTAAATCATGGGGACATAATTGTGTGGTTGGTTGTTGTATAGTCATTAAAGTGAAGGAAAACATGAAATCAGTGGGCAGGCAAAAGAACAAAGACCACACAGGAGTCACAGGAGCCTTTTCTGTTTCCCTGGCATCAGCCACCAATAAACACTGTCAGCACCATGTGCAAGGAGAAGAGAACAAAGTGAGAGAGGAAAAGAGAAAGAATAATGCTTCAGCCAATAACCTTCCTTTCCCTTGAAGAAGAACACTAGCTTGGCCAGAAACCTGCCGAAACCTGTTTTTTGTGATGTGTGAGTCCTGAACTTCATGCAAGTGTAGCAAAGATATATTTAATGCTAGAGGTAAATCACTGAAGTACAAAGTGCTGAACACTTATCTCTAACAATCTAAGTATTCCTACCACAATGTCCTGTTAGTTAGAGAACTGGAGGGCTTAAAAGAAGTATTTGGGTTCTGCTGTTCAGTGATTGCCTCTATGAAGCAAGAGACATAAAAAACATTTTATTGAAATCTGAAAGAAAGGGGAATGAGAAAACACAGAAGGAGGTTGCCTTCAGCCATAGAACTGGGGAGCCAAATATTAAAGAGCTGGATGTGTTTTCTTTTAATTTGATTTTGATAAGGGAAAGACTTTTTGTATAACTGACAGGGATTTCAACATAGAAGTACAGCTTGATGATGGGAGAAAAGCTGCTGGTTGCTGCAGCTTAGCTTGATAGAATTCATCAAGGATGACTTTGCTTCCTGTGATGAGTAGGCACAGGAGACATTTGATTGCTACTGTGGGGACTGTTTTTAATTCACTGGATACATTTGGGTTAAGAGGATGAGCTTTATGGGCCATCATATTAAAGTAATTTGGAACAATAATGGGAGATATTACAGGGGCAACTAGGTTTAGAGTGTGTTGATAATCAGGAAGAAACGTTGTAGTCAGCCTCCATAAAGTTGTGGTTGGAGTACTATGCATAGTTTTGCATGTGCACTGCATTGAATGCATTAAGCTGGCTACTTTTTAGTACAGTAGAACAATTTTGCCTTAAAATTAATTAGCTTTGGGGTATACAAACATGAATTTTTGGGTTGAATGCCTGGATCTGGAGAAATCTTTAGGTATAGTAAAGATGCATCCAAAAAGGGTAGATAGTGGTAAATGAAATTAACTTCCAAACAATTAGTAGGAGTGAAGCTATACAAGAGATGTTATCTAGAATGGCCACCATGTGGAAAGATTTTCTTTCAAGGTATTAGTTATTTCTTTAGGAGAAACTGAATCTTTACTGAGAAAAAGGTTTACAAGGCTTATATTCAATATAAAGTACTTAGCATTCTGAAGGAATAGCAGGTTCCTTTTGACTTTGAACCGTGCACAATAAAAGTGCAAAAACTTTAATTTCTATCACTTACTTTTGTGTGTCATCTCTGCGTGCTTAAATTACTTAGCAAAGTGTACAGCTGATAATCCAAGACTACATGTTTCACTTGTGGGATTACAGGGGGATTGGAGCATACTGGGTAAGAAGTTGCACATTAGAATGTGAACATTTGGGATCTCAAGAACTGTAAATTTTCTGAACAGCTTAATGCAAAGAAAGAGTATTTACAGAGTTAGAAACTACCAAATAGTAGAATTTTGATCAAATTCACTTTTTCTATAGAGAAGCAGACTTGGAAAGAAAGTAGGACATGATGAGAATTTCTGTCCAGTGATGTATGGTATTTAGAAGAAAATGGAATACAGTTCTGTACATGAATACTTCTGCTTCAGGGAGTAACATGAAAATAAAATTACTCATATATTATAATAAATTGAATATGCATTAGGTTCAAACTATAATTTCAATTAGAGACACAAATATCAGGAAAATATTTTTATTCAAACAGCAAAGCTCATTGTTTCCAGACAAAGGACCTGGCACAGATGGAAAGACAAAAGTACCTTCTTTTCTCTGTTAAGTTATACGTATAAACTTAACACAGATGGCAATTGGGTAGGAAATTTTTTGAAGGAAAAATACTTTTTGAGTGATAAAACCAACTTGGAGTCATCTTCCATAGCACCTGTCTCAAGAGTGACAGAGAAGGTGGTTTCCAAATGTAGAAGCTGTTTTCAAAATATATGCTGTTCATTTCTTCTTCTTTTTTTTTTTTTTTTTTTTTTTAAATGAGTTGAAAACACTGCTGCTCTCTGATCCCTGATTCTTTTCAGAAACATACATGTAGTAAACAGCTTGGACTTTGTTATGAAGATCTGGGCTTCAATCAAAGTTGGCTTTAACAGAGAATGAAAATAGGAGGCTGCTATTTTCTAGCACTGTTTGAAATAAAAAATAGTGCAGAAAGAAATCATCACTCAAGAAATGAGACTTTATGGCTGTGTTCTGTTGAGTGGGCAGGGTAGTGTAGATGGGTGATTTATTGCAGACACTTCTGTTGTGTCATAATTCACTCAAAATAATGTGACTTATCACACATGCAGACTGGTAGCTTATTTCAACAGACGCAGTTAAGTGCTAAATTGAGAACCACAGAAGTGAAAAAGGCTATCTTGAAGAGCTGGGGTGTTTATATATGATTACTGGCCTGTGCTCAGATTTAGAGAAAGGGGGATTTTGCTGACATTTAAGGCAGGTGAAGGAACTACCTGAGCACAGCCAGGTTTATATGAGCCCAGTGTAAAGATCTAACACGGTGTTTGCAGCAGGCTGTGTATGTTCCTGAGGATGCTGATAGACAAACATTTCTTCTACTGCCTTAGGCTGCCCTTGCCATGTCCAGTTTCTGACAGACAGTTTGTGGAAATGTGCAATGAACAGGACCAGGAACCTCATCCAAGTGATCAATTGCATTTTCTTTTCTTCTTTGACTATTTTTCAGATGTATCCTTTCCCTAATGTGGATTACCACATGGCAGTCTATGTACTCATTAAGAAACGTTTAAGAGCACAGTTGAGGGGCAAGAAAAAAATGCAGAAGGTTAGAGGTTACTGCTCAGACCAGTGCTGTTTACATTTGTTCAGTTATACTCACAGAGGTTCAGAATTTCCAAGCTTGTAGTTATTGGTAAAAATAGCTTGGCAACATGTTTGTTCTATCATTTCAACTAATAAGGAGAGTTCTTAAATCCCAAGAATGCCTAAAGGAGAGTTGATAATAATAAAAATGTGTCAATTTACAGTTTTAAAAATGTGAAAACTCAAATGCACACAGAAGTGAGGAATATGTTGGAATTCTGAGAATATGCACATTTTCAAACTGAAACATTGAAGAATTAGTTACTGAAAAGATGATCAACCCTGTAAAGATTTTCTCAGCTTTGACACATGCTCTGATTAGTCTCTTGGAGTGAGGATGATGGTTAATATTCAGATTCTTAGGAACACAGCTCAAAGATGAAAAGTAATTTTAGCTGTTGTGGTTAAATGCCCACATAATTCAGAATTTAATTCAAGGAACATGCAGGAAAACAGAAATATATAGATATAGGTGCACACTGGAGAGGAAGATTTCAAAACGGTTTTATTATTAGCCTAAAACAGAGAATTATATTGTCTTCATTTGGATCTGAAAGATAGTTTTGTAAAAACAAAGTAATGAGTTTAATAAGCAAATTTTATTATCACTAAAAAAACTTTGAACTTAGCTTTCACAGATACTATTTTAGTTAAAATATTTATGCATTGAAGGAAGAAAATGCTTATTGCCTATGTAACTACATCTGCAAAATTTAGGGGTTATTTGGGATTCTGAATGGATCCAGTTACAATGGTATTGTTAAGGTATTCTGTTTGCACATGCTAACTGATCTTCATCTGTAGAAGCTGATATTGGGTCAGTATTATAAAATATAGACATTAAGTCTTGCTTATGATATTCAACTTGTATCCTATTGATTTATTAATGGAATAAATATTCCATAATATTTGTAAGGAGATAGCACAAAGACTGCAAGAGAAAGGGGAAAGCCTACACCTATAAAGACAGTTTTCTTCTTTGGTAGTTGGATAGGAACTAACTTGTTGTTAGGTAAACTTTTAAAGTTATTGCTGTTTGGGTTTCTCTTTGTCAGTTTGCTTGCTTGCTTGCTTGCTTGTTTCTCCTAACAGGGTGAGATAGATTTGATTGTGGTGTCAGGCAATCTCTTGTTGAGTTTATACAAGACCTATATATGTGTCTGCAGGTGTCCCAGTGGAATTCAGAGCTGTACATCTCCCTGACATATGTCAACTTCCTCAAATAAAAGGGTAATACTTCATGTCTTCCAGGAGAATTTTGACATTCTTTTCATGTTTGGTCATTGTGAAATGCTTGTCAGGACTTTTAAGTTTCATGGAATTATTCTACACCTTCCTTCCCACACAGGTTACGTGAACCCTCAACATTCTAGTCAGAGAATCATTCTGACATTCCTGTATTGTCAGTTATATCAAAATTCTCTTTATCATCCAGAATTGTATTTATTATTTTTTTCTCAGGACCTAGGAGACAAACAAGTGAAATATTTCTCTAAATTATTTGACACCCTACTGTGTACCATACACTGAATTCAAACTATATTTTTCTACATTCTTCTATTGTCAATTCTTTATGTTCCTGGCTGCTTCTCTGGTGGAAACATCAGCATTTGTGTCTGTCAAGTGCATCAAAATTGCAGCATTCTGTGCTGTTATCACTGTCCTGTTGGCTTCATCTGTGCTTTTTTTCATGGAGCACCAGCAGCTATTTCTTACCTTCTTGCAAGAACTTCTGTCATATATCTCCTGAAATTTCAGTTGCATATTGCCAGACAAGTTCCTTAGTAGGTGACTTGCTGAGAGTGTAATACCTGTTCAATAAGTTGAGTGTTCACCAGATTTTTTTTCCAGTCAGTCACAAAGATTTCAGCTTTTCTACATTTTCATTGTGCTATTCTCTGTGGCCCCTGCCAGTGACTCCCAACGTAGTCTTCCAAGAAATATTAATCTGCTCTCCCTGTATGCAGGATTGCACTTCAATCACATGAACATAACTTACACTGCCTCTCTGCTGGCAGCACCACATGCACCCAGCATCCCTTTCAACTTTCTAGCAAAGGAAAGCACAGCACGTCCAGCACTGTTCACGGCTGTTGTTCACTCCTCATTCACACATGACACAGAACTACTCCTCTGGAGATGTGATCACAGTTGCCCTCTGATCTACCTTTTTTAGATGGAGATACTGTAAATTTCAACACAAAATTTCTCTTCACTTGGTTTTCTGCCATTACAACACACTCCAGACACCTGATATGATCAATGACCCTCAAGGCTCAAGCTTTAAATTCTTCTAAGTGAAATGGTACACATATCTCTCTTAAGTAGGCTATTCAGAATCATAGAAACCCAGATCATGAAAAGAAACAAACCAAAACAAAGCTCACCAAATCCCTTCATTTCCAAGAACAGTATTTGCAGGTGGGGTTTCAAAAAATCATTTTAGTTATCCACCCATGATACTCATTAATGATGTCCTTTTCTGTTGAGAGACTTCACTATAAGTCAAGTGATAACATCTGCTAAGACCTGATCATTCCATTTCCAGGTCTGTAATAAATAGGTACACAGCAACAGCCTAATGAAGGATTTTTGACACATGGACCACAGAGGTTTATTTCTTTTAGCCTTACACTGTCCCACTATAAGTTGGTTTATGTATTAATGAGTCTATATATTCTTGAGGTATTCTTTTTAATCCTTAGGCTTGTTTGAATCACTACTTACTCTGACATTTTTTTATCTTTATAGTGATACAATAAAGATCCAGGCTTAAAAATATGGCTTAAAAATAATTTTTAACAGGGGTACAAGCAATAGCAATAAAGCAGGTAATAAGGAATATGCATACATCAAGACCAGAAGGTCTGTGCTCCGATACAGCCACATCAAAAATAGCCCATTCTTTTACTCTCAACAGGAAGGCAGCAATAAAGATTCCCAGAATGAGAAAACAAAGATGATGGGCAGCAGCCTTACCTAAGAACTGGGGAGGACAAAAAATGCAAAACTGAAGTCACAGTCATGCCATGACATCCTGACTCCCAGGAGCCACAAAATAGCTTGTTGAAATTGTAGTTTGCTGTGCCTGAGCAAAACAAACCTAAGAGGCATCCCAAGGACTCTGTCCTCTGTGTCACACATACACATACACAAAGTTCTGAGCAGACCACACACACACATCTTGGTGCTTGTGACTATGAGTGAATGTGTGAAATAGGAGTGAATGAGTGCAAGTGACTGAAATCAGTTCAGTTTAAAATAAATATAAGCATCTTCTTCCACAGTCTTGAACTTTATAACACTGATTCTTATATTTCCAAGGCTGCCATTTATTGATGAGTTATACCATGAGAATTTTCAGAATGCTAACACAAAAAAAGCATTCCAATGCACCATGGGGCTACATGTCCTTGTGGGGAGGACTATCAACCACAGCGAAGGCAACAGTTTGAGGTGGGACTAGAAGGTCTTCTTCCACATGCAATTTTTGGGAAGTGTGTTCCTCCCCCCACAAAACCTCTACCTTCTCCTGCCACTTTCCTGGGAACCCACAGATAAGGTAGGTCTGCTCTATTCTAGCACTTTTCCAAGGAGATGTAGCAAATCCACTAGCTGCTACTGGGTGGAAGCACAGTTCTCTTCTCAGCCTTCTGCCTTTCCTCAGCTGGGGCAGAGGAGGCACGTACTAGCATTGCCCCGTGCAGAAAGAAAAACTGGCAGAGGCAGAACAGAGCTCATCTGGGCTACACAGGACAACGCGAAATATACATCTACTTTATAATACTGTAGTATCTTAGTATTCACTTTGACCCCAGTGGCAACATAGAAATTTGGAAGAATAATTTATCACACTGTTGATAATTACTCATCACTGCTATCATCGCTAGATGATTAGAAGGAATGCATTTGTCTAGTTTATGTCCAAGAAGAGCATTCTCATATCCTGGGAGTCAGTGGTCCATTCATTCCTCCAGAAGCAGTGAATTGAGTGTTGAGTAATCTGTCCTTTGAAATGTGTAAAGAAGCTGTTAAGAGAGCACAAAATGTGTTTAGCCAGCAGTACCAGCTGGATGTGAGCCCATCCAGGATATACTCTGCTCAGCTGACAGCTGTTACCAGACCCACATGAGGGTTAGTCTTTAACTCTCTTATATCTCATTCTGCCTGTCATCGACGTCTTTGTGTCACTCTGTACGAGGGAAGGAAAAAGATACAACAGAGGGATAATGCAGCACCTGGTGGGTAGAGAGCTAGGGAGGATTTGCAGGGTGGCAGGTATTTAATATGATATGCACATCACGTTAGACAAGCTAGTGAGCAGTAGGAAGTTCTTTTTATGCCGTAAATTGCATCCTTGAACCAAAGAGTAAATTACTTTCTGGTCATTCCATCTGTCAGTCCTCTTCCTCTCAGAAGAAAGCCTTTTGTTTTCTTTTTTTCTATTTCCTGTTTATTGTAAGAATCAGCCTTATGACTGGTACATGTCTTATGTGAAAACTGATTCAAATGTGTCTGTTTCTGTAACAGGAGAAAGTCCTGATGTCTGCCCAAGAGGGTAAGTGGAGATGGAGATTGGATAGCAGAGCATGCCAACACAGGGCACCAATGGCTGGACAATCCACGAGGGAAAACAGTACTAGGTGCTCCATCAGTACTCTGAGTGAGTACACCGGCATTTAAATGTCTCCCATAGCAAGCGGGTGGTGGAGGATAAAAGACCTTTAGTGTTGGAGAGCCTGAACATTTTTTAAACATCCACATCTTCAAATCTTCTTTTTGGAAGTCAGCATTAGATTTTACAGGGCTAACAATAAAAATGTTTTACAAAACCCCAAATCTACTCTTCAACTCAGATCAGAAATGTGAAAAGCCTACTATTTTGCTGTCAGCAAAAAATCAATGCCAGCTTTCAAAGGAACAAGTAGTAGCCTTGTTGTTGTTAGGTGATGATCTAAGGCAATCCAAGCTTTCTAGAGAGACATACAAGCTTTTGATAAACCAAGTAACACAGTTAGTCTATAGACATGCTTTGGGACTGACAGATCTCCAGGGCAGAAGGTCAGACATGAACACGACCTTGGGGAGCCAACAGCCTGTCCCTTACCCCTGCGACATCCTTTGGTCTAGCTAAGGCTGTTTGCTCTCCCTCTCCGGCCTGACGGGGTGGGAGCCCGGGGCCGGGAGGCTCAGCCCGGGATGGAGGGCGGTCCGGCCGGTACCACAGCGCTGTTCTGAGCCCAGGGCGGTCCGGCCGGTACCACAGCGCTGTTCTGAGCCCAGGGCGGTCCGGCCGGTGCCACAGCGCTGTTCTGAGCCCAGGGCGGTCCGGCCGGTGCCACAGCGCTGTTCTGAGCCCAGGGCGGTCCGGTCAGTACCACAGCGCTGTTCTGAGCCCAGGGCGGTCCGGTCAGTACCACAGCGCTGTTCTGAGCCCAGGGCGGTCCGGCCGGTGCCACAGCGCTGTTCTGAGCCCAGGGCGGTCCGGCCGGTGCCACAGCGCTGCTGAGCCCCGGGCGGGGAGCGGCGCCGGGAGCTGGCCCGGCCCGCTCAGCCGCCGCTGTCTGAACGAAGGGCACCGTCCCCAGGCCCTCTCCTCCCGGGAGGGCAGCGGGCAGCCCGGCCGGCTGTCTCACAGCGCCGCATGGCTTGGTCACCCCTGTCCGTGGTGCCCACACGCTTCCCGGTCCGCAGCGCCCGCGGGCGCCGGCGCCTCCCGCAGGCCGCCCGGGCTGCGGCGGTGACAGGGGCTCCGAGCCCCTCGCCCCGCCGCCCCCTCCCTCCCTTCCCCGCTCCCGCCCGCCCCCGGGCCCTCCTCCCGTCCCTGATTCGGCGCCGGAGCCCCCGGGTGCCCGAGCCCCCCTCCCAGCCCCGGCCCCCCGCCGCCGCCGCCGCCGCCGCTCCGAGCTGTCAGTGCGCAGGCAGCGCCGCGGCTCCGCTCCGCTCCGCTCCGCGCTCCGAGCCCGCCGCCGCGGAGCCGCCGCCGCGGGGCGCAGCAGGTACCGTGCGGGGAGCCGCCGTGGGGCCGGGCTGCACCTGCGGGCCGGGCACTGGGATGGGATGCCCCGCTCGGACAGGGGCCGTGGGAGCGGGGCCGGGGCGGGCCTGGCCCCGGCGGCTCCTGAGGAGCGGAGGCACCGTCGGGGCTCCGGCGGTCCCGGGGAAGGGAGCTGCGCTCGGAGCACCTGCGGCCCCAGCCCTGGCCCTGGGGGCGGCGGGCAGGGCCGGCCGGCCGGGCTGCGCTCCCTCCGCTCCCACCGAGCGGCTGGACAATAGCGGGAATGCCGAGTTACCCTCCCTCGCACCTATCGTTCCCGGTATTAATGGCTGCAGAGTTTATGTGGGAAGGGTATGCAATTTTGGCAGCACTTGTCATGGAGACGAGGTAGGAAAACCTCCTAGGGGCTCGCCATGGGGAAGAGCATCCTGGCAATTTCCCACAGGAACAGCTTCTCAGGTGGGAAATAGCATTAATCTTGCATGGATCTCTGGTTTCTCGGTAGAACAAAGTCTCGAGGGTCTTTTCAAGAGAAGCATATGCAACTGATTCTGTACTGTACGGTTTTCTGTTAGATAATATGATTTAATCCTCTGTATACTTGGCCATCCCACTGTCATCTCCTCAGCCCACTCTGTAGGAGCTCCCAGAGAAGTAGGTCAGTATCTCCAGATGATGTTTCTATTAGACACCGGTGAGTTTCTGCGCTGCCGGCTGACTAGAAGGTGCATTGTGACCCTTCCGTTTATGCACATACTGAATGAGCCGAGCTTCAATTATTCATTCTGATGCTATTGCAACCTTCTGCAGTTTCTCTTCTCCGGGGACATGATGTGTAACAGGAGTTTGAAACACGGTGGTGAGGCTGCAGTCCTATCTATCTTGACATATGGCAAGATATGGCTTGTCTAGCCATTTTTAAGGGTTAATTTGTAGCACTAGGAGGTATGTCAAGGAAGAATGAGGATTCCCAATAGAGCAGCATTACCCTGTGCATTCCTTCTGTTTCCCTCTAAAAAGCTGTAATTCAAACTGCTGAGTTTTGTGTTTTCCCTTGAAAGAAACAATGCCTTCAGAGGGCATTTGGTTATCATAATGGAGAACCTATGGCTTTGATACAGAATTGGTTTAAATATGATAATTTGTTGGTGTTATGGACATTTGCTGTTTTGTAGGTGAAGAAACAGATGCAGAAATGAAATACATTGGAACCAGAGATTGGGCGCCAAAACTAGGAACCTTGTTTGTTGTTATTTATATTTTAGTTGTTGTTATTTATATTTTACTTGTGTAATCATCTCTCCATTGTGCTGTGCTCTCCATTCATAAAGTGTGAACCATTCATATTTTCCAAATGCAGAGGGCTGGGCAGGCCCACAGTAGCAGCAGCTATATTGTGTAAAAAACAGAATAACTATCCTGTGACCTGTAGTCATGTAGAGTATGATAGCTTTTATAGTCTCCATTTTAATAAAAAGGTGTATTTCAGGAGAGCAGCAAGGCTGCCAGTTCATCACCAGCTCTTGGAAGATTTACTATTGTATGAAATAGTAGCCTAGATGAACAGAGGCACAGACAAAAATGATATGTCAAAGGTGTAAAGAGAGAAGACAGTTTGAACCTTCAGTGCAGATCACCCTGTAATACAAAGACCAGAAGAAAAAGAGGCCAGTGCAGCAGAAAGTGGACAGGCAGCGAGCCCCTGAGTGATCACTGCCATTGTGCCAGAGTTTCACCCATTCTTATGGTTAGTTATAGGCAGAAAGTGCTGAAATGAACTGATAGTGACAGTAGATTTCCAAGAAGGTGAGTACCTCTGAGAATATAATAATTTCAGCAGAGAAACATTTCCCTTCAAGAGATACTCATCTATACGTTGACTTTTAGGCAAAAGAATAGTGAAAAAAATAGAGTTTAAAATTGCTATAGTCTTACAGATGCTGAAGTCTTGGGCTTTGTTGTCAGCATCTGAGGTCAGATGTTAGGATTTGGTGGGTTTTACTCCTGAATTCTTCAATGAAGTCACCTTTTTAAATCACCAAAGTATGAGGTATGCATTCTAGTCCAAGGTGTTCAGTTTAGGAAATGATGTTTCACAGTTTATTGTCTAGTCTGTAGGGGTGAGATTCTTTGTGCTGTCTTGGAAGACACATTAAGGCTTGGCAATTTGATAGTTCATCTTGCAATATTTTAAATACTGGCTCTGATTTTCACCCAGTAGAAATTAAAATCCTCTTACTTCTCGTTTGGCACTCAGAAATTTAGTATAGATCCTGTTGGCCAACCAATTTAAGCAGAAGTGAAGTCAGGATTTTGTTGTTCCTTTCAGCTTTTCTGTACCCTTTGCTTTGACCCTCTCCTAGATAAGGAAATTTGTGTGATGTTCAGATGAGATAAGCCAGTACTACACAGCTGCTGTGCTCTGGTGCTCTGCTATTACCAAGTCTACCCCTGAGTTCTTTCTTGCCCCTGTAAAGCTTCTCTCTAGTTGCATGCTTCCTCCAGACAGGTTAGAGAACAAAGGAGGAATTCCTGCTGCAGCTAATCAAAGGTCTGAGGTTTCCAGCAGAGGTAACACTGCCAGAATCAGATGATCACAAAGCAAGCAGTAAGTAACTACTCCAGGGGCTAATAATTGATTACTAGGGCGCCACTGGAACACAGGGAAAAATTTATAAAGCCCTATTTCTGCCTCTTTACCCTCCAGCTGGTTAATTCACACTATGCATGCTTTCTGCTGTGCCAGCGCCTCAGCCACGGTGCCAGAAAACTGTCCATATTGGGTTAAGGAATCTGGGGCCACAGTGGAGTAAGAGTCAGGGCTGGACAAGAGAGTTAAGCCTCTGTTGTGAGGAGAAATAGCTGATGATCTTTATTCCAATGTACACAAAGCCTTACTGTCTGTGCTGTGCCTGCTTGTGACCGTCGTGGCTGGCGTTTAAGCTCCAAGGAAAAGATCCTGGAGTCATTGGTCAAGGACAGATGCAAAGGAAATGTTCAGGCCATTGAAATCAGCCAGCTGCCTTGGTGCTGCCCTTGAAGAGTGTGCTGCTATTGTAACTACAGTGAATGTAATAAATTAGGGCATTTCTATCATATCCATAAATCTGTGAAGAGAAATGGTCACATCTTTCCCAATTATTTTGTCAGTATCCCAGCAGGTTCTAACATAATTGGCTTCTGTTCAGTTTATGTATGTATTAAAGTCTATTTGTACAATAAGTGAGATTTCATTTGAGTTCTGGGATTTATTTAATGTAAAAGTTGAGATTCTTGTCTGTGATTGCACATTCATGCAAATATTTGTTTTGGTGAGGTATGAGGCATAGCAGGTGAAGGATGCTATAAACTGGGTAAACATAATTATCTGAACAGGCAGATCTTCTTTAAGTAGTATCAGAAGATTGAGAGCTCATAATATGTATGATTTTAGTGTGTTCCAGTCCTTCAGAGAGGCCACAAGCTGCTTAGCACTGACACAGAAGCTGCATAGGAGTGTCCTGGATCTGCTTTTTTCCAGTGTTTTCTTAGAGGACCTGGATGGTAATATAAGGAGTGGGAATAGCACATTTTACAGGGACATAAAACTGTGACGCTTGAAATATGCTGGAGAAAAATATTAGAATTCAAAATCTTTCCAATAAACTGAAAGGCCTTCTAGGAAAAGAGCTGAATGAAATTCAGTAGGGATAAATACAAGGTACTGCAATAAGGCAGAAATTACCAACCAGATAAGCACAAGCCAGAAGTAAATGACTAGGTTGCAACTCCACAGAAAAGAATCTGTTATGATAGATCACAAGCTGAACATGAGTCAATGTCATGCTGTTGCAAATAAAGGCAAACATCTTGCTGGGATATGTAAAAGACATGAAAGCCTGGAGCACATGAAGCAATCCTTTTGCTCTAAGGCCAAAGCTTCAGTCTGGGGGCTCTGCAAAGTTTTGGTTGTTGCACTTTGAGATAGGTGCAATTCAATCAGAGGGAGTCCAGAGGAGAGCAGCAAGACTCATCACAGGTCAGAAAAATGTGACCTGCAAGATGATTTGAAATAACTGTAATTTTTAGACCAGAAATTTGACAGGGGAATATAACAGTTTTCAGATAAAAAATAGAGGAGGGAATGATCTTTTCTTTTGGCTCATAGTGGATGGAGCAGAAAGAAATAAGCAGCAGAAAGGATGATTATTTTAAACTACAAGAATAATTTTCTAGGCCCCAGGATATTATAAATAGTCGAATAGGGAGGTTCTGAAGACATTTTAAGAACGGGTTAGACAATCATCTGTGAAGAATCAAATAAGGCTAGTCATCCTATAATGGGAAAGCACCTTGGACTGTTCAATGTCTTCAGTTCCCCTCTAGACCATTCTTCTATCATTTTATGAAGGCAGTCATTTCATGTGAATAAAATAAAAGAAGTCTGCTGGCCCTGTTCTGATGTTTGTCTGATATCCAGGAATAGCACATCACCAAGGCCACAGACCAGCTCTTTCTGAAAAGAGCCTGAAAGAAGAGTAAGAGCTTATTAGAAGGCAGTTAGAAAAGGTCTCTCTTTTTGGAAGAAAAGGAAAGGAATGGGACATTCTGATTTTCTGAGAGCAGATGCTTGATTGAGTCTATGAATGTTGAAAACAATGCTATGGAAGAAGAAAAGTTAATCAAGAGTAGCAGTTTGCAAAATTATCTGAACTGAAAATACGAACTAGTATTTTATTCCTTGAATGAAAGGCTGTCATCCAAAGGTGGTTTTTAGAGGAAAGTGAAATAAAATAATGGAATTCAGAATAGGAATAAAGTAAATCATAGTCCTATGATTTATATTTTTAGGCATTTATCCAGGGAGAGAAAATCTAGGTCCTGTAGTATTCACAGTTTAACATATATTGTTTAATATAAATGGAACAGACAGTCCCCTGTGCATGGTGAAAAATCCTAGATCTCTGTGAGGAGACAGGTAGAAAGAAAAAAGAGAGCAATGATCAACACTTTCAGATGCTGAAGTGGTGGGCTGCTCCTAAGATCCTGAATAGAACACATTCTGAGTCCAACCAAATAATTTTTTAATCCTCTAAAGGGAGAGGGATTTTTCTCTCTCCTCAGGCTTTAGACCTTTTCACTCAGACAAAAATAAAAGCTCTTAGAGAAGTTAAAGACATACTGGGAGGAGTGGAAGTGTTTCTATACCAAGCAGGCAATAGGGAATTTTTTCTGTGAAAACAGATACTCTCTAGGACTGAAGGGCTGCAAAGCAACTGCTGGAAGAAATCTGTGTTGAATGAACAAGACAAGGAGAAAATGAAGAATTAGACTGCACCTTTTAGTAGCCTGTTTTCATGGAGTTGTTGCTCAGTGAACGTATTAGCATAATAATCTCATGTAATTTAAACACTCTTGCACTGGAATTATCCATAAATTGGTGGAAATCCTCATTTTTTTATTTACTCTCGGACACATGAGCATAAACCATGGCACTATATAAGCTGTGATGGATTTTCTCTCTCCCCCCATCTTCCATTACTGCTGGTACACTTTGGGAAAATAATTATATGCTTAGAAAGCCAGTCGCTTGGTGCCCCAGATATTTCAAAGTGAATTCACATCCTTTCCACCCAAGGACTGAGCAGTGTTTGACATCAGCTTTTACCACTTTGAATTTATTTAATCATTCCTCTTCCCATCCTTGCTTTTACTGTCTTCTCAGATGAGTGTATGAAACAGTCTTTATTATTTGAGAGGCACAAAGGGTATTCAAAAGAAGGCTTATGGTGATCCACTGCTAAAGGAAATTTGGCTTTGGAACAAGGTGGTTCTGGAAGGAGATAAAGTAAATATAGCTAATGTTAAAAAAATCCTATTTTTACTACTAGGAGGAGACAACAAGGTGAGTGGGTTATTCTCCAGAAAATTTATGAGGAAATCTGAGACAGGCTGCAGAAAAATACTGAACATGCTGGAGGGAGTTCTGCAGATGGTAAATGTTTCTCCTGGTGGAAAATGTTGGTAATTATCTTGAAAAGGAGAGGTGTTAGACGCAAGTAGCTACAAGGAAGGTAGGGGAATGAAAGAATTTGAATAGAGGAAGCACTGTTTTGAAATATGAACTGAATATGAATGTTTGGGTTTAGGGTGCATGACTGGAATTTCTCAGTGTGGCTGTGAGGAAGTTGTGTAGGCTGTTGCAAACGGCCCTTCTTTCAGCGTGAGCTGCGTATTTAATGCAAGGTAATGATATCCAAGCCTGCTTTAAATGAAGCATCTGCATAGCAGGGTTCAGAGCAGCCATATCCTTCATGTCCTTTATACTGTGTCCAACTAGAGTCTAAAAGTCAGGTAAAACCTGCCAATGCATTACTGCAGTTGTTATTTCAGTATTTTAACCATTTATTTTTCCTATAAGCAAAATCAGAGACATCAGCTTCAAGCTGTCAAAGGCAATTTTGCCTGGGAGAAATCTGTCTGGTCATGGAGATGAGCTGTGAATGTGTGAGCACTTGACAGGCACTGAACACTTGCTCACTGGGAATGGGGAGCTGGTGAGTGAGCAGCAGTGCCCAGCAGCACTTTTTGATGGCAATGCCAAAGGCTTTTACCAGCAGCTCCCCAGTGCAGATGGAGTTTTACAGAAATAGGTACACAAGCATTTCTGCTGCCATTATGAGGGGACTGATGCTTTTTAAATACTGGAAGCAATATAAAGCTAGAAAGCAGATCTTGGATAAACCTTGTAAAGCTATGTGTGTATTGAGGGCATTGTTCAGGAATGGTCCTCTCTGTCCCTCCATCCAGGGCTGTAGATTCTGCCTTGTAGGCAGCAGCAATTCTGTGTCAGATTGTCATAGGAAAATCCAGGTTCAAAAACTTGTGAAGTGAAAAATTAACTTATGCAGGGTGTTGGGGAGGAACTTCACAGTTCCCTCTTGAAAAAGATGACAAGCTGATTAAATCGATGGACCAAAATATACTCAATGTTTTGAAAGTGGAAGCAGAAACTGTGGTTTTCCTGAAGATATCAAATATCAATTCACAGCCTTGGGTTGTCTCATTTGCAACAGCCTTCCGAGAAATAATTCCTGGTAAAATGGTTAAAAAATTGAAAGAGCTCGGTTTCCAGCTGTCAATAGATCTTCCTCAGAGAGGTCTGGTCACAAGGGATTTGGCAGGTAAGACCACTGAAAATAGGGAACTACACATTGCTGGTTGTGAAGCGTTACTGTTAATAAGCATGACCATTACTAACCCTGCTGATTTACTTTGCTGTTTTTACTTGTGTATCTGTAAATATAAAAGAAAGAGTGCTAGTGGGACAAGTATTGGATAAACCTGATTCATTGATACAGTTCTTCAATACATGTAGTGACCTTCAATATCAATTGCTTTAAATGTTCATCAAGAGCTTCTGTTCCATTCCAGGGGGAGTCTCTATCTCAAGGTATCTCAGTGGTCTGGTGACAAAAATTAGGGTAGTCCCAGGCAGCGATTATTCTTTTGATTATTGCTTTTTGATCTGCCAATTCACTGGGTACAAAAGCAACAGGATTATCATGGATAACAGGAAGAAATTCTTTCCTGTGAGAGTGATGAAGCACTGAACAGATTTCCCAGAGAGGTTGTAAATGTCCTTCCTTGAAAGTCCTCAAGGCCAGGTTGGATGGTACTCTAGCAACCTGGTCTAGTGGAAGATGTCCCTGCCCATGGCAGAGGGTTGGAACTAGGTGATCTTTAAGGTCTCTTCCAACCCAAATCATTCTATGATTCTATGACCCAGTTGGACAGTTGGAGAACAGGACCAGAAAAAGACTCACTGTCATTTGTGGACTTTGACTGACACCCCTTTTTTGCCACACAGAGTTTTCGTTCTGGAATAACTCTGACCTCTGCTGAGTGCATGGTGCTTGTTCTCTGGCTCCAGGTCTGTCCTGACCCAGCAGGAGAAGGGGCAGAAATGAAAATGCCAGAGCACAGATGAAAGATCCCTGGATCTTAATGCCTTTTATCACCTTCTTCACTAAACTAGAGCTCAGCGAATTTCCAAATTGAGATGTTGCCGCATGTTGACAGCGTAGAGCAGCACTGCAGTGCCATTCAGTGTTCTCTGAGTTTCTTTACAGTAATGAAACAGCAGGGCATGAAAAGAAATGATTGTGGGTTTTTGGCTGAATGTGATGGCAGATGTTAAAAGACGGCGTGTTTTCCTGACTTACCTGTCAAGACACGCTAAAAAACTCACAAGGAAAGCAGCATTCCTGTAGGAAAATGCCCCAGTACATGGGGAGCTTTTTCAGATAGATTTACAAAGCCTACTGTCAGAAAACAGTAGTCAGTAGCACATCACATTTTCTGAAAGTATACTGTAGTGTAGCCTTGGATGGATAAAATGGTCAAAGCAATGTTTCTATTGATAAAACATAGCATTAGAAGTTGATTTATCAAGCAAAGTAAAACTAATCTCATCCTTTCTGAAAGTTTTCACTGCAGGTAGTCAGGATGGAGACTGTATTTATTCAATTTGTGAAAATTTTTGGATTGCTGAATCAGCTCATAGCAGACAGTGAGTTCAGACATAATGATGAAACAAAAATGCTTTTTGTTGTCATGGCATGTAATCCCAGCTGGCACTCAGCTATCCATTAGTTCACATAGAGAACTACTGCTGGAGTCCACAGGTTTATCCTAACTTGATTAACCAGCAAGAACCAGAATATTCCCTTGGGCTTTCATTCAGGTGGGTGATGTGGCAGGTCTCAGAGAAGTGACTGGAGGGCAGCATTCCAGTGAGTGGGGGAAGGGTTTGAAAATTTCTTCTGCAGGTGTGGAGTTCCAGGAAAAAATGATTATTTGCCCACTGAAGTGGGAAAGAAGAAGGTGTGGCTATGCAGCCATAAAAGAATACAAAAAAGAAAAATCTAAAATTTGTTCTTTCTTTGATTAGGACCTTTCATTGTAGTTAAATTAAAATCATGTATTGGCTGATACAAAGTGCACTCACTGAAGGAAAATTGAGGACAGGAAACCATTACAGAGAGGACAAGAACAAGCCTTGAGAGCATACCATATGTTCCAGTATCTCTTGTAATATCATTACAATTTCCAGGACAACAATCTTCAACAGGAAGGTGTAACACAGAAGTTGCAATTCATGTAATATATAGACAGCCAAAATTGCTTTTCTATTTGTTACATCTTTGTGGGGTTCAGGTTCCCCAGGTTCCTATTAGTTTCTGGACAAATAAACCCACTACTAACAGATGTTTTCATTCTTAGTGAGGTAATGAGAGAAGAACATGAAAGAATCACTGCAAGATTTTGCCCAATTGATGGTGCCATGGTGTGCTGCTGGATGACTGGGAATATGAATGAAAGTGGAAGGCACAGGGAACTGGAAGGAAGGCTGTACAGCCTGTGTTTAACTGGAATATTTACTCTCATCTTGATGACCTTTACTTTAATGTCTCTAAGTATTTGTTAGAGCTAAGGATTTAAAGAACACTGACGGATATGGCATCAACTTGAGAATAGTCCAGGAGCTTCCTCTTTTGGTGAGCATGATTGGAGGATAAAAATATTCATTCAGCTGCACTGAAGCAAACTGTTGCTTAGGTCCATAGAGGCAAGTGTAGTTCAAAAAAAGTCAAATATCTGCCTTTACTGTAGGCATGTTTACCTGTAGTAAACGCCTGCTACTGATGGTCTCTGAACTGTTGCTGGACTTTCATTTATTAGCAGAGGGAGTTGATATTTTCCTGAGAGCTAAACTTCACTGGAAGGAAGTAGTGTAGAAAAACTGCTAGAAAAAGCTATGATGTGTAACAATAAAGCAGAAAGAATTAAGGGATTAGAATTTGAGTTGATTCCAGAGTACTCATTCCAGTGTCATTCTGCCTATCTAGTGTTTCCACTTTGTCACTCACAGCTCAGTTTACCCAACTGAGTTTAAAGCAGAGATTTTTTTATTTTTTTTAAATGTCCATAAGGATTTGAAGTGTTGTGCAACTTCAGGGAAGCCTTAATAAGCTTGTGATCAGTGGGGCTGTCCAAACAGTTTTTCTTTCTGTATGAACCCTTTAAAGTCCCCATGCTTCATACGTTATTGGGAAAAATTATTTGTCTTCTTCCTGTACAAACTCTTACTAAAAGAGAAAAATTACAGCAGTAGTAATTTGGTATGCTGGGATGCTGCAACCATCTGCATTTTCCTTAGGTTCCCAGCTTTTTTGTCTTTTGTAAGCACTTAAAATTTTCTTCCTCATTGCCTCTTAAGAGTCTTTCATTTGTATAGTCATTGCCTTTCTCTTTGCCTGCTTCTCTAGCACTGCTGTGGTAATGACTGGATTTTGCTTGTTCATTCTGATTTTGTCAGGTGGTGAAATAAAACCATTTTATGTCATAGAATCATAGAATCATGTAATGGTTTGGGTTGGAAGGGACCTTAGAGATCATTTAGTTTCAACCCACCCTGTCACGGGCAGGAACACATTTCACTAGACCAGGTTTCTCCAAGCCACATCCAACCTGACCTTGAACACTTCCCCTTGTCCTGTCACTACATGGCCTTGAGACAAGTCTGTCCTCTCCTTTCTCATAACCCTTTAGGTACTGGAGGGCTGTAGTAAAATCACTTGGTGACCTTCTCTTCCCTAAACTGAACAAATCCAAGTCTCTCAGCCAGTCTTCGTAGAAGAGGTGCTCCAGCCCTCTGATTGTCTTTGTGCTCTCCTTGGGACTCACATAAACATCTTTAATATCCACATCCATAATATTAAGTATCTTAAGCCAAGTGAGAAGTTTAAAATAAAAACCCTGTAAATAAGTCTTGTTCATTCATTGGAATAACCTGAATTGTACTGCTTGTACTCAGCATTCTTTCTCATAAAGTGTCTGTCACCCCAGTAGGTCTGTTGCTGGTACAGTCTCTCTGGCAGTGTCCTTTTGCTTCCTATGGTTTTAGCTTCACAGGAAAAAAAAACCCCAGAACTTTTGTGGAAAGTTCTCCTGCTACATGGCTTCTAGTCCAGCCACCTGGACCAAGGAAATGGCCCTCTACTCCATCCTCTGAGTTCTCTGAGTCCTCTCTCTCCAGAACATGATTGCAGTGTGCAGTCTGCCTTTGGGGCCTTCCTCTCCCACTCTCTTAACTGAGATCTTTAAGTGTCAGATACTTTATTCTTCCTATCAAAATACCTCTGGTAGTCCAGGCCAGACTCTTTGTTAGTCCTTTATGCCAGTGTGATTCCTACTTGGAGAGATGAAATGCTCCCATAAAGCCTTATTCCACAGTCTCAGCATCTCTTGTGCACACCAGGAAAAAGAAGTGCACACATAAACCAGGTTAAAAAAAGGAAATTATGTTTGAGGGTGAGAAAAGAGATGGTTTAACTTTGGCATTACTGTAACTATAATGGGATCCATGTGAAAATCCCAACCGTTGAAATGGTCTCAGTGTTTTATGTCTAAAGGTGGCAGTGTTAAATAAACACTGCACAGCAACAGACTTCTGGTTTTCTCAAGATGTGGTTTCCAGTCTCCTCTGGCCTCTGCTTTCACAGAAGCTGTTTGTCACTGAACTCCTTCCCATCAATGCCTAGGTTTTCATTGTTTATTGCTGATGTACTTACAGTGATTGCTTATCAAAAGTTGGTTTAACTGCATGTGCAAAACAACTTTACAGTATTTGACATGTTTTATGAACTACCATTTAAACTGAAATGTTCTGGCAGAGATTTCTGTTCTTCCACTTCTGGCCAGTGTTAGAGTATGTTTCTTTGCTTTGAAGTTTTAGTCCTGTTTTCTTGAGCAGTGTGCTCATGGTGGAGAGTTGGATTTGTGTAATGTGTCCATTTAGAAAAGGATGTAAAAAATTATCATGTCTTAAAGCATTAGTTTGCTAGAATAAATCCTTGCCCCCATTTTGGATTTATTCAGCCATCTTGTTTACTAAGACACCATTTTGTCTAAATTAATGTATTTTAAAATATAGTGATAGCCAAAAAGGCAGATGCAGTGTGTCACCCTGGCACTTCAAATGTTCATGACAAGTTTTCTTAAATGATGTTAAAGAAGAAAAATCTTAATGCCAGAACTATCATGTTTTGATTGTGGTCAGTGAATTTACATCATTTCAATAACACCATTTTAGCTTAAACAGAAATATCAAGTTTAATCTTATTCTGAAATGCAGGGTAACAGTAGTGCCTTCTGCCAAAAAAGTTTTTCCATCTCCTTTTCCTGAGTATGGCTGGAGTTGAGGCACTTGAAAATAATTTTTGCCTCTCCACAGAGTACACAGAAGTTGGTTTGTTATATTAAAAAACTGTCCCTTGACTCAGTGAAACATTCAAAATTAAGCACTTTCTATATTAATGCCATATATGTCTGTCATTTAAGGTGTGACATACAGTTTCCAAAAGGCATCCTGAATGCTTCAGACAGTGTTTTACCTCTCAGGATTGTGCCAGAGTTAAAAAACCCCAACATTCATCAAAAGCAGAGAAAGGCCAGAGCCACAAGTGAATCACTGATTTTGTTACTCATGTACTCTTATACAGATTTTGCTTTTGAGGATGTGCTACAATTAATTTCTCTTTGATGTTGGAAGAACTGATGCATTTGCATCATTATCTGATGCTCTTAATCTGTATTGGATGAGTGGAACAGACGGTATGTGGTATCTTGGGAAAAGAAATCTTGCTAACTATAGTCCAAGAAGGATGTTCATTACACAGGCTTTCACTGATTCAAATAATTGAAACACTTGCAGCTGTCCTTAAATATTAGGGTGAGAGCTAGGGAGAACGGGGCTTTGCTCTTGCAGCTTACAGGATTTTAAAAACCTTTTAGTTACAGCTGATCCAACTGTACTGCTTCAATTTTGTTTCATATCTCATTCTTCAGTGATATTCCTGGCAAAACTCCCACAGAAATTAAAGGACTCTTGCATAAGATAGGACTAGGGAATCTAGATAATTAATATTTTGGAATAAAAAGAAAACCCTTGTGGGTTTCACAAGTAGGTCTGTCCTGCAAGTGTAGAAATGGGGTGACCTTTCTATTGTTGAATGTCCTTTTGTAAATCCATGTGTCTCAATAGAAGAGTAAAACTAATTGTCTTTTCACTGGTGGATTGATTCTGTTCCAGGACAGAAAAAATCACCTCCAGCAAACTCAAAGCTATTAAAATTTCCTGGGTCATGCAAATGAATTCTGACTTTCTTTTCAAGAAAGTTTTGCAGCTCTTGTTCTATGTGACTCAGTATCACTTTAGCCCCTCTTTTCAGGTCATTAATTTAATGCCAGTGTCTTTGAGAATTGTTTAGCTGCATAATGTGTTTTGTGCTCCTATTCCAAAATTAGTTTCTTGATTTCATCTCTGTGGGCTGCTGTCCCTGCTGATACTGCCTAAATTAAAAGCAGTAGCCTACCTAGTTTATCCCTTGGGGGTCTGCTTAGCTTCATTCCATACTTCTGTGGTGTTGGGACAATAAGGAATGGCAGAGTAGGGGACAAGGGGCCCTGATTTATGTGTAAATGTGATGAGAATAACACAGCTGCCACATGCTGAAGACTCACTTTCCATCTCTAGTCCGGGTCTTTCACCTCACTCTTCAGTTTTAAAACTTTGATCATAGCATGATCTCAAGGCTGATGTCACAGTATCCATGTTCACATCCCCAGTGCTATCTCTTCCTTACCAGAAGAAAACTATACCAGTAAAAGAGACTTGGGCACCAGAAACAATTTTTGGAGGAGGAATAGGGCATTTTGGCAGCTTTGTCTTTCACAATTACTATGACAATACTCAAGTCCAAAAGCTGTCATGAGTTGCCTCTGTTTATGGCACAACACCCCTGTAGCTGGATGTGTCTTCTTAATGATTGGCAAATTATTCTTAGACTGATTTAGTGTGAGATTCAGTTATTAGATACTTTCTAAATTATTTTTAAAAGAACCTAAATAGTGCTGAAAGTGGTGAGTGGGAGCTGTCAAGGAAACAACTTTCTAATGGAAGCGCAGCATAATTAACTGCCTTATTTAAATAACTTGCTTTTGGAAAGAGCTGATAAATAAGGGACAGCAGCAGCAGAGGGTCTTTACAATTGTACTGAGTGATCCAACATTTAATACGTGACCTTATTAGAGAGAAATTAGCTTTCAAACAGAAACAAGGATAGTGGTCATTGGAAGGATCATAAGGTCAGATTCACTACACACTTTATTAAGCTTTGCCTGTTTTGTCTTTCTGTGCTTTTTGGCCAGCAGTGATGTGTTTTCAGTATCCACCCTGACCCCTGGATATGCTGAACAAGGTCTAGAGCACAGGCAGCATTTCAGAGAAGCAGGCTTGTTGCTAAAAATGCAAATGCCAAATGCTTTCCTGTCATTTGTTGTCTCAAGAGCGTGTAGCCGTGTCACAGTCATCCTGGTTCTCCATGCAGCCACACCATGGTGATCACTGGAATAACAATGAATGAGTATGAATCAGGAACATCTAATAGCCCTTATAAGTTTGTCTTTAAGGCTTGGTTTTCTGAGCTGGAAAGTAGAATGAGCCTGCCATGCTAGATGTAGCACTCTGCAAAAATTATTCTGCTGAACCACAACCTGAGCTCACAAGTGTGGCAGATTGGGATTTAGTTCTTGGTGGGATGTTGGGGTCTATTAGTATTGCTTAAATGGCAGCAGTAGTCAAATGCTGTACAGACATGGGAGGAGAGGCAGTCATTGCCCTGAGGAGCACATAAACTACAAAGTAAGGTAAAATAAAGACAGCATTGAAGCAGATGTGTGACACTTAGCTATGGATTAAGTTTCATTGAAAATGCTTCAATTTGGTGGATGGGAAATAATCTGTCCATTAGACCTGCTGTTAGCTGGTTAATTCCATGTAAGTGCCATGGCTAGGGTTATTAGGGAGGGAATTTTAACTGAGAGAAGGCAGTAGCTATGGGATTCAGTTACAGAGTCAGGAATCATGACTTAGGAAGTCTCTAGTCCAAGTTCCTGCTGAAATCAGGGCCATCATGGAGTGCAGACCAGGTTGATCACAGCTTAATCCAGTCTTGTTTGTAAACTTCCAAGGATGGAGATCTCCCAGTCTCTGTGGGCAAACTGTTACATTCTTAGTTGCCTTATTATGGACTAACTTTGCTTATATCTGGTCTGAGTCTTCCCCTTTGGATTTGATGCCCATTGTCTGTTATTCTTCCACCATGCTCATAAGTGCAGTACCTTGCACAGTCAGGAACCACTAAAGGCACTGGAAGGCTATGAGATCCTCCCAAAGTTTTCTCTTTTCCATGCTAAACAAGCCCAGTTCAATCAGGTGCTTCAGATCTCAGCCATCTTGGCTCCCTCTCCTGGAGTCACTGAAGTGCCAGCTAAAGAGGAATAATCACAGTCTGTGGTTCCTGGCTGTTCTGCAGGCTGTTCCAGTTCTGTTCTGCACTCCAGAGTTCTGTAAGCCTTCAGTACCTGCAGGGCACAGAACTATCTCAGGTACAAATTACTGTTCTCCTGGACACCTAGATCATTGTCAAATCATTTTCAGACAAACTCCCAACCAGTCAGTCACCACTCTGTACCAACACACAAGTTAGTCCATCCAGGTACAGTATTTTGCATTTATCATCACTGAATTTCTTTTCAGTCCATCCCACCTAGGATATCTGTCTGGGTCCCTCAGCACCTGTGCCTCCAAGTATATTGGTCAACCATCTGGTTTGGTCATCTGCAGTCTTGATCAGTGGCCATTCTTTCTGCTTCTCAGGACATTGATAAATAATATTAAAGAGGATATCTGAAATTAAACATTAAACACTAGTTCTCAAGCCTGATAATTGCATCAGTTTTTCACTTTTCTAGTAGTCCACTTATCTAACATCACAATTTGGGTAGAGGAATGCTCTGGGAGACTGAAACAAAAGCCTTGCTAAAATGCAGGTGTTATCCACTATCTCTTCCCACAAGAAGGCAATCAGTTTGATTAGTCTATGCTCAATTAAATAATGTGCTAAATTACATGTCCTTTGACTAGAAGGATGTTCTAAGAACATTTTATGATTCCCCCAGGGACCAAAGTGAAGGGCTAACGGGTCAACCCCCCTGTAGTTTTGTAGGTAGTGTCACTTGTCCCTTCTGAAGATGGGTGCCACATTTGCTTTTCTCCAGTCACCAGGGACCTCCTCTGATCTCCATCACCTTTCAAAGATGATAGAGAGTGACCTCAAAATGACATCAGTCAGCTCTCTCAGCAGCCTTCAGTGCAGCCCTTGGGGGTCAGGCTGGGTCAGGAAAAACATTCTGAATTTAGGGACATGGGGGAAAATAGTGTGATGTCACAGGCAGAGTGGGAGCGTCAGACAAAGTTTATTAGAGAAGCCCTCCCTTCACAAACAGAAGCCACAAGATACAGAAAGAACTCCCTTATTTCTAAATTCTCTCTAAGAGAGAATTCAAGGTACAGCTGGATACAATCTTAGCCACAGACTTGGTCAGTGGTTCATATCTAAAGAGTTACACTGATGTACTTGAGCTTTTATGCAACTTCATCCTGTAGAATTAAGGATGGCAAACCAGATATATTTATATAAATAAAATTATTTATTCATTTAAATTTATTGCAATAATGGTTAGTGGGGGGGAAAGCTTAATCAGAATTATTTACCACACCATATGGATTGCTATTACTACTGATTTCGTGCACTGTTTTTGAAGAAATTATATTAAAGCAATTATGTTCAAGGTAGCAGAATAATTGTTAAGCAGAGATTGATGTTACTTACCCACACCAACAACTGGGAAAATCTCTTTTGTTCAGCCTCAAGGAATAACCTTGAGGAGTGTGCCCACTGAAGGGAAGGATCTTCACACACCTTAGGGAGGTATGCTAGAAATCTTTGCTGTGCAGAAGTGACACTGGCCTTTTATAGTAAAAAGTGACTGACTTTAATATGCATTCAAAATAGGCATTTTTAGATTATGTGTTCTCAGGCATACTCAGCAAAATATGCTTTCTGCTGAAAAATGTGTTGGCAGCTTTTTAGTTCCTTCTCTTCTACACTTCTGACCCTCACTTCCAAATCAGGACCTGCACATCCTTGCTGCTCCCAGCCTCACTCAGGGAGCCTCAGTCTTGCATGTCCCTGTGGTGGGGGTGAGAGTTTGGTCAAGCTGGTCTCAGCATTCTCCAGCACTAAGAACAGTGTTATCCTTGCTCAGTGTTATCACTGATCAGCAGCCTATCCTTGCTTCACTGAACAGCAAACTCTCCTTGCTCAGCCCCTCACTGCCAAACTTACAAGTCTGCTTAGGCTGAGAGCCCTGCTTCAGATGTCTGTGAGACAAGTAATCTAAGGTAAAATTGGGGCATGGATGGATATTTCTTTTAGACCTTGCTGGTGTGCCATTTTCATTTTATTGAGAATCTAATTTATTCTTGGGTTCTTAAGTATTAAAGCTGCACCTCAGATTTCAGTTTTATTCTCAAGTGTGAAAGAGCAAGGATCAAGCTGAATTCCTGCTGGTGAGTGATTCTAGGTGTCACATCTTGCCAAAGAAGGATCCCATTGCCTCCTCACAGTCTATGTGCATTCTGTCTGCTTTACTTCTATTACTAGGCCATCTCATATGATTCAGATATTTACCCCTTTATCCTTTTTAATGCAGGATTTGTCTTCAACCCTCCCCCCCCAGTGAGTTGCATGTTTTGCTTCTGTTCTGCTGGTCTGTGAATTCATTGTTTGCAGGCTGGCAAGGCACCAGTTTTGGGGTGACAGATGGAGCAGACTGCAAACCAGGCAGTTGCCTCCTAGCCTGAATGATATTTTAATAAGCACAGAGAGGTGACAGAAAAAGAAGCTTCTCACTGGAATGACTGGCAGTTTTGTTTCCAGC
The DNA here is from genome assembly GCF_903797595.1 of Erithacus rubecula. NCBI lineage: Eukaryota > Metazoa > Chordata > Aves > Passeriformes > Muscicapidae > Erithacus > Erithacus rubecula. The sequence goes on from NC_136688.1 coordinate 22,449,460, forward strand.
CTGAAAGCACTAATAGATAATTTTTGGCCTCCATCCAAAAAAAAAAAAAAATTCACAGAAAATAGAAGCAGAAAATCCTATTAACTCATAACTCTTTTAGGGGTCAAAGAAGTTTTTATGTCTGGTCTGTTATCCATTTAGGGAGTTGTTTCCCCATTTTTGGTATGTCAGTTCTCTCTCGGGAACTGTACACTTTAGGAGACTTTCCTTTTATCACCATTTTGTTTTCTTTCTTCTTTTTTTATGATTTCAGCAATTTTCTCCATTGTCTTCCTTTCCTAAACAGTCCTTCTTCTTCATATTTCTTTATACTTTTCGCAGGTTCATGCTGGAATAATGAGATCTAACAACTTACTTGGCTTCCAGCTTCCACATCCTGTGAAACAGCTACTGCACTGCAAGGCAATGGCATCTGCATGGGAATCTCTAGAGCATATGTCCTCTTCTCCCTGCCCTTCAGCTGTGTCTCACTTGTATAATACAGGGTTTGTGTAGGGCTTTGTTTCATCCTTGGTCTTACAAATAAAAAAAGGCACAACAAAAGGGAACTCTGGCAGATCTCCAGCAGGCTCTGCAGTGTGAGCAACATGGTGTTTTGCAGACAAGCTGTAGGAGAGTCAGGCTTTCAAAGGAGAAGATTATTTTTCTTTCCAGGAGTGCAGGTTTTAAAAGGTCCATCTCTCACTAGGAAAATATAAAAGTGGTGCTGGGATCTATGGTGTGATCCCATACGCTGCTCAGGGAACACACCGGAAATTCCTCAATATTTGGACATAGATCTTAATGTTTATTTAGCAATATTCAGGTCTGGACTTCAACTGTTGTGTGAGCTGTAAATAAATGCTATTCCTGTTAAAATATGCTTCTTTTTTTCTTCCAGGTACAATGATGACACTGAACATTCCGATCATCTTTGGCCTCCTGTGCTGCATGATTTTTCTTCCTACAGATGGCTTCCCAGCAGACAGCAGTACTGAATTTCGCTCTGCTTTCTCTGTGGCCAGAACCAGCAGCATGGAAGGGAGCTCTGAGATGGTGATTACCTTTGACAAAGTGTATGTGAATATTGGCAATGATTTTGACCCCAAGACTGGGTTGTTCCGCTGCCGGATCCCTGGAGCCTACTACTTCTCCTTCACCGTTGGGAAATACCCAAAGAAAAACTTGTCTGTCATGCTGATGAGGAACAAGAACGAGGTGCAGGTAATTGTGTACGACGAACATCACCGCAAGGAGCGGAAGGTGGCCAGCCAGAGTGCCATGCTGCAGCTTGACTACGGGGACACCGTTTGGCTGCGCTTACACGGAGATCCCAAGTACGCTCTTTACAGCAATGTGGGCCCCTATACCACTTTCAATGGCTACCTGATCTATCCAGACACTTCTGCCTTCTTCCAGAATGCTCTCAGCTCTCAGGAGCTCGGGCCACACCCTCACACAATTCAGCAGCTTCCCAGAGAGCAGAATGAAGCTTCACAGCGACACGTGCTGTCTGACCAGCCAAACAGGGTACAAGATCCTCGCTCTGCCTTCTCTGTTGCCCGCACACAAAGTCTCCTGGGGACAGATGAGAAGCAAACCCAGCACGAGCCAATCACATTTGATACAGAGTTCGTGAATATTGGAAAAGATTTCAATTCCTCCACTGGCATCTTCACATGCCGTATACCTGGTGCATACTATTTCTCCTTCACCATTGGCAAAATGCCCTTTAAGACTATGTCAGTGAAACTGATGAAGAACCACAATGAGGTGCAGGCCATGATCTACGATGACAACCACTCCAAGAGGCGGGAGATGCAGAGCCAGAGCATCATGCTGCCTCTGCAGTACGGGGACACGGTTTGGCTCTACAGCCATCAGCACGATGGCTATGGTGCCTACAGCAACCACGGCAAGTACATCACCTTCACAGGCTTCCTCATCTATTCAGAGGCTCAGCCAAAGTGGCTTCCAGGTGCCAGCTCACCTCAAGGGTCAAACAATTAAATGCAGATGTGAAAGGAGCATAAGAAGAGCCAAGGTGCCACGAACTTGAGTATAGCTTCTCTGAATGTCATCCTCTACTTTGAGCATGCTGTCTTGTGTCCAGTGCTTTCCTTAAGCTGCACGCTTGTGCCCTGTCTGCAGGGCCACTGCTGTGTGTGCCATTCATCTGTAGAGAGGCCTTCCAGGTTGTAGCTGTGTGTCCCGTGTTGGTGTTTGATTTAATATAAAGCATGAGGTAGTTTGGGGGCAGGGGTGGGGCAGTGTAGTGTGATGCTGAGTATCAGAGAACTGCTGCAGTCATGGTACTGCAGATCTCCAGCATCCCAAGTGCAAAGGGCATGGTGACTTTCCTTGGTTATCCAGGGAGGGAATAAATGTAATGAAAATGAATGTAATAAAATTACAAAAGATGTGAATGTTCTCTGTTTGGAATTTGTGCTACTTTGTGAGACTTGTGTGCTTGTCACTGGCTGAGGTACCAGCTCAGGTGAGAGAGAAGCATGTTAGTTGTGTGAGTCTCAGAATGTGTTACTGAGCTAGTCTGTCTGTGTACACTCTTTTTAATCATTTGTGTGTGTGAAGGGTTGGTACTTCTTATTATTTTATTGCAAGTTCACAATGGTTTGTGCTTTTCTTTATCTGATGTAGATGAAGTCAAGAAGCTGTGGTTGAGAATCTCAGCTTCCATTTAATGTAAAGAATACATTTAGAAACAAACAAAAGAGCAGGCTTCTTGTACTGAAAGATAAGGGCTCAAATCCGTGAATGGACCATGCTCTGAAAGCCTGGAAGCCAGGTAGGTAAGAAGAAGAAGAAATGTAATTTTCAATCTCTGAAGATCTGGAGCAGGAGCAGGCTCATAAAGCTGAGTGTGAGTAGAGCCACAGCATGCAGTGGCACTGCTGAGCGCAGGGGCGTTTCCTTCCCCAGAAATGAGCCCCTTGGACAAGGGTGCTGCTGCCCCTCCCTGTGCTGCACGGATAGCCTCCTGCGGGCGGGGTCAGAGGAACTGCCCCGTGGTGTTTCCAGCATCCATGTTCCACTGGTTTCCTACGAATTGCAGCGAGAGTCTGTCCTGTGGAGAGTCTGCTGTGGCTGCAGGAGACGCTGCTGTGTTCCTGCAGTCTGACAGACAGACAGACGGGCGCCCGCAGGATCTGCTGAGGAGATGGTGGGAGCACAGGAGGCTTCAGCATTGCACCACTGGTGCTGTGTCAGTTGAGCTAAACCCTGGTTTGTGTCCCAAAAATATGTAAACTGCAAAAGGGCGTCATGCTAAGCATGTACAAAGCTTCATGGCATCACTTCAGTGTACTTCATGATCCATTCAACTGGCAGCAATGCTCTAAAGATGCTCCTAACAAAACCCTGAGTTCAAAGCAGTGTGTTGGCATCTGAGTCACAAGCCAACCCACTCAGCCTTTTCCCATATATTGGCTCAGGCTGTACCTTCTCCAGCAAGACAGGATTTTCATGCACTAGTGCCATCTCAGCCCAGCTCTTTGATGATATCTGCTCAAGCTGGACTTGAATGCAGCCGCTCACTGCCTCTGTCACTCCATACATGTCCACACATTAAAGACTGGGGGCATATTTGGTAAAAGGGTGAAGGGGAAAGATTAGAAGTATGTAAAAAACCAGAGTAAGAATAATAGAAGATTAGGCAAGACAAGAAGTTTTACTTCAATTTTAATTCCTATATATTTTGGGGTGAAAAACAAAGAAACAAGCAAAAAGAACCCCAAAGCACAAACCAAAATGAAACACACAAAACAAAAATCCAGCAACAAACAACCTGCTTTAAATCTATTTGCTGTCATAACCCTAAGCTAACCTCTAAAACCATTGTCTGTGGCATCTTGCTTCAAGGCTTCTTGTTCCTGCCTTACCATTTCTCCTCTCCATCTGTTGGGCTACAGTGGCTTGGAATGAGATTAACTAGGTCAGAAGCTAGCAGTTCCCACTTTGAAAGTCACACATGCCTCTTTTGTTGAACATGGAAATATTACATTGATAGAAAGGGAATTATGGATCCCATTGCCTAAGTACATGCAATGAATGTTCAAAATTGATAGTGGCAGCAGGAAATCTGATAGAAACAACAAGAACCAAAACCAAAACCCTCCTGAGGAGATAATTACATTTATTTAATTCCACGCTGCAGTGTTTATGACAGACAACTGTTAATGAAGCCTTTCTATAAAATATTTCTGATTTTGAGAATAACACTATATATGTATTATGTTTGGCTTGTTAAATGCCACAGCTATAGGGAAAAAAAAAAACTATAGAAGAGAGGCAAAATTTGCTGAAGAAATAACTAGGTCAGGATCCTTCAGAATTTAAATGAGTTTCAGGAAGTATATTCCAAAATGATAACTGAAACAAAGATCTGTGTATGTGTAAATATGATATGCAAACATTAGAAAGCTTCATGGAATGCATGAATTTTCAGGTTGCTTTTAAAGAAAAATGAATACCTGAGATGGGAAATTGCTGTTGACACATAAAATATGATGCCACATGAGGAGAAAAATGAAATTAAATATGTGACCTATATAATGAAACACAAAAAAGCCTTAGCTTAGCTGCTTACTGGAGAAGAGAAAAGGTCTTGTATTTGTCTCTGCAGGGAGAATATAAGAGGAGTGAACTGAATTATCTGAAATGAAGTCAGCTATGACACCAGCATAATATCCTGGAAAAATACTTCCAAGCCATCTCTCTTAAGCATCAGTGATCAAGATAGGTAAGACATCTAAATAGCAGTGCCCCCTTCAGCACAGCCTGCTTATCAAAAGAATCAGGAGAGGGAGAAATTCACTTTACAGTTTTGCCCTTTTTTCATTTAAAAAGGTTGTGCATAAATCCTGAGAGGGTTGCCAGCACAGTGCAGAAAGCAGGACAAAAAGGTGTGGCACATTTACACAAAGTCCTGCACACTGTGGAACACATTGAAAATAACCAAAGAGCAGCTGAAGTCGGGTGTGCCTTTTCCTATGGTGGGACACCTCATCGGGTGTCTCTCTTGGTCCTGGCCAGATTAGAGCGATAGAAATGTTTCAGGGATGCTAGATGTGAAGGCTTCTCCTTCCAAGGCCAGGTAGCCTGGAGGAGAGTGGTATTTGCAGGGCAGAACCCCTTGCACAGGTCACGAAAGACTTCATCGACCAGCTGAGAGAAAAATCCAATCCAGGGGGTTTTATCCAGACCCTGCACGGAGCGAACCTGATAGGCACTGTAAACACTGGTGAAAAGGAGACGGTCAAACTCTGTCGGAGACAAGGGAGTGTCGGTCAGTGAATAATATCTCAGATGCTGCTCAATCTCTGCCGGTGTTTTGGGAACTTCCACCTCCAAAATCCGCAGGATCCGCCGTGCAGGGCGCAGGGAGGCCAGCTCTTCATCCCGCAGCCGGATTGTCCCGTTGGCCCGAATATCCAGCCTTCCCCAGAGCACCTGGAAGAGGGGAGCAGCGCTGTCACGGCCAGCCCAGCTCTGCTCCATCGCTCACAGATGCGCTGCAGAGCCTCGGGCTGCCGGACCAGAGGCGGCCCCGCTCCATTCCTCCTCTGCCAGCCCCACACCCCGTTTGTTTCCCCTGGGACCCCCGCCCTGCGCTCCCCCCGTCCCGCCCGCAGCATCTCCGCCGTGCGGCCGCCCCGGGCGGGGCAGTCGCCAATCCCGGCGGGGCAGTCGCCAATCCCGGTGGATGGTCCCTTGTCCCCCCGCGGACACCCCTGAGGTGCCGGGGCGTGGGGCAGAGCCCCCTCGGGCTGCAGCCAGCGGGAGGCAGCACAAATGCCTCAGGCATCGCCGAGGCTCCTGGAAGCCGCCAGCGGTGAGAGCGAGCAGAACGGGTGAGTTTTTACGTGCGGGCAGGTGGGAGCCTGGGCACTGGCAGTGCCTCGGCCCGGGCCCCCCAGTGCTCAGGAAACCTCTAACATGATGCCAGCGTCCTCCGGGCCGCCACGGGCTGCGCTGGTGCCGCCGTGAGGATGTTCATCTGCAAGACATCAGACAGGGCTTGCTAGCACAACACCTTCCTGCTTGCTGCTTTTGCCAGTGGGTTGACAATAATGTCTTCAACATTCCCGAGCTACCACTCAGCTTGCCAAATATGACAGATGCTGACCACGGGATTTTGATAAGCAAAACAAGCTTTTTAAGAGAAGCAGCAGTGGTTGAGGCGAGGTTTTGGAAATCACGGCCCTTAGTCCTGCCAACAGAGCTGAAGCTCTGTTTTACAGCAGCAAAGGCACTGCTTTGACAGGCAGCAAGGGAGCCTCTCACATGAGCAGGGATGGGGTTTGCACGGATGGGGTTTGGTTGCTTGGCAGTTTTTGCTGGAGAAAGTCATGCTGTCCAATGAAAGGAGGGTGCTGGCAGGCTCCTCAAGCTGCTGCTAGAAACATAAACTGATGATTACCCTGGTTTTCTACTTCTTCCCTAAGCTTCTGCTGCTGGAGGAGTGTGAGGATAAAAGAAACCTTGTCAGATCCATTATGGCTCATTTGATGTCCAGCTAATTACTCACTGGGACAGATGACATAATTTAATCTGAGAAAAATGGATATGAGACCAGAGGAATGGCATTTTTTGAATAATAAAGTCACATTAATCCTAAGAATTATTTGGTTTTCATTTCCTAATACTCACAGGGCTTTAACTATCTGCATTTATTTTATTTCTTTTTGTGTGTGTGAAAAAGGAGACACAAGCTGTCTTGGTCCAGCACTGGGAGAGAGAGGCTGCAACCCCTCCCTTCTCTGTGTTATCAGTGTCATGAGGTAGCCAAGACCCTCTTCTACTTCTTACAGACTCATCATTCAGGTTAAGAAACATGAAATGAAAAAAACTCATATGAAATAGTAAGTTCTCTGATACATTTATGAGATTGGGTTTTTAGTTTTTTAAATGGATGAAGGCTTCTTTATATTAAAAAAAAAAAAAAAAAAAAAAAAAAAAAAAAAGAGTGAGGATTTACATTGAATACTCCAGAGTTAAAATCAGCAGGTGCACATAAAAAGTAGAAAAATTATTTAATATTATGCATGTATGATGACTGCCACCAAAAGATACTTCCAAATCTCCATTTTTGATTAGACCTTTTCAGGGAGATGTACAAGCTGCCTGGAGAAGTGTACTGCCAGCCTGCAGGCTGCAGAGGTTTGTTTCTCTGCACAGCTGCAAGCAGCTGTGATCCAAGCCAGCTGTGGCTTTGGAATGTGGGCAGGGATGTAGCTTCTCTTTCCTACTCCTCCACAGATGTACCAGCAAGGCTTTTAGCTCAGGTGAAAGCATTGTATCATCTGAAAATGTCTTTGCTGGTCTTGTCTCTAGTAACTGATCCTCTAGGTTCACAGACCCTCTCCTGAGGGATGTCTGACTGGCTGTTGAACAGGTGCCAAACTGCTGGTATTAGTAACTGCCTCATAAATATACACAGTGGTGGGGTTCTGGGTAGAGAAAAATTTAACAAAGCATAACAAATAATATATTGAAATAATAACATAAATATCCTCTGGGGAAGGGAAAATCCTTACTTATTTTATCAGTCATCAGGGTTGGGTGAGGTTTTGTTTCCCAATAAAGCATATAGAAAATCTACAAAAAACATTGCAGGAGATCATTTAAATAAATTAAATCCTCCCCTTGCCATCAAATACAGCAACAGGTCTTCAACCTGCAAGGAGGTACCAGCAAACCCCCCCAGCTGGACTCCAGCTCTGTCCCGTGCCAGTGCAGCTGTGAGACCTCGGGCCACATTTGAGGGAGCAGCAAAACATCACACAAATGGCATTGCACAGGTTTGCCAAGCCAAGGAGCCGTGTGGCCGGCAGATGTGCTCCTTACCTGTCACCCTCTGGGATGCAGCAAGCACGCAGAGGAGCAGCCAGGAGCCGAGATGAGCCTGGGCCATGGCAGCGCTGCGGGACAGCCGCCACCCGCCCGAGTCACAGCGCTGCAGGACAGATGCCACTCTCCCGAGTCACAGCACTGCGGGACAGCCGAGACCCGCCCGAGTCACAGCGCTGCGGGACAGATGCCACCGCCCGAGTCACAGCGCTGCGCTGGGCGTCTTCCCGTGCTGCTGTGGATCCCAGCAGCCTCTCCTGGAGCGGATCCATCCTTCTGTGTTTCTGGTCACAACCCTGGGAAGGGCTTGCAGTTCAACTTGCTGACCCCGAAGGATATTTTCTATCATATTTTGGAAACTTGGAAAACTTGTTGTGATGTTTTTGGCAGAATTGTTTAAACTTCCTTTTCAAAGACTGACTTTCCGCTGCAATGATTATGGGAAGTTGTTAGTTGCAAGAAATTCCACTATATATGTTTGCCTCTTTAGAAGAGGGGCCCCCCTAGCCCCTTCCATCTCTGCACAGTGCCTCTGTCACATACTGTGACAGTTCTGCTCACTCCTTGGCTTCATTTTCAGTTTTCCTTTTTCCTGGGTTCAAAAATCTAAAAACAATCCTGGAATGTCACAAAGAGATAAAGTGGAGTGCAGATCCATGGAAGGGCAGTAGCAGCCAAAACATACAAGCAGGCAGAAGAAATGTCACTGGTTCAGTTCTGGAGAGAGAACTCAGTGCAGTGACCTAACAAATGCCAAGTATCAAAGCAGCTCAGGCTTTAGCACCTCATTGGCCTCTCCTGTGAGTGGACTTCTGGGTTACAATGAGCACAGTCTGCCTTGGATGTTCTAAATTACATTGACAAAACATCATTTGATTGACTTTACAGCAGGGAACTGTTCTCTACACATCTTTACACATTTATTAGTGCCAGGTCCCCAGTCAAACTGTTCTGTAATTCTACTCTGTATGTGATGCCAGGTTTATACAGGGATATACAATAAGCAGTAATAGCTATAAATAAGGACTGATACCATCTCCCTCAGGTTAAAGGGAGAAAGAAGTCTGCCTAGAAAAGAGAGAAGGTAAAGCTGAAATGCATCCCTTGCTCATCAAGTTAAGGGACATTAATCAGGACTGATACTGTCACCTGATAGTGTACTGAGGGCTGGGATGACATCCTGGTTGGTAAGTTGTCTGTGTGCAAAGGACCAAATCTTCTGAAACTTTCAGGATCTGTAGCTGTACCTGGTAATACCTGGACTCACACCAGACAGGAGAAGCAGCACATAATGGAAGAGTCACAGAGGGGCCCACACTATCCAGAGCCACTCTTCCTCTCAGTTTGGATTCAAAGAAGAACTGTGTTTCAGTTGTTGCCTCAGGCATCTTCAAGTCACGCTGCACTGCTTTTCGTTTTTTATTTAATTTTTTTTCCATTTTTTATTATTTTCTGATGCTTACTCTTCAGTTACATCCCTTTCTTCTTTTATTAAACCGAATCACAAGCTACCCAAGAGGCAGACACTTATGGCCCATCTGTGCAGTGAGATTGATGTACCTTCTGCTTTGTGCCAGAGTCCTTTTTATGTCACAGCATACACATGACTTTGTCTAGAAGCTGCTATGGAAAAACCCCTGTTTTGTGGGCCTTGAAACAGCCTCCCTTCCACTTTCAGCACATGACATGAAGAGGATTGCCCAACAGGATTCTGTTCAACATCTGTGAAAGCTGTACACGATTTTGTGAACAGGAGAATATCCTAGGAACAGCTTGCAGATAAGTGCCTAGAGGAGGACAGCCATGGTGGGAGGGAGAAAAGAGGAGGCTTGGAGGCTGTGCTCAGGTGACTGACACAGTGGCAGATGAGGGGCAAGCACCAGTGTGGATGCTGCCTTGAGCTAGGGGAATTTTATACAATTACCTCACTATCCCACAAAGAAAGGCAATTTCAGAGTGATAAACATATTCCTTAGTTGTCTGTACAGCAGCAATACTTGCACAGAAACAAGGCTGGGTTTCTGACAGCTGCACAGTCTCTTCATGTACAACTGCAGTGTTAGGCAGTGCACCTGCTCCTCCTGAAGGATTTTGTCCTTGCCAGGTACTCACAGCTGAGCACAGCCCTGCCACTCTGCACTCCCCTGGCCATACCGTCTGTTGTTGGAGCCATTTCAAAATGTCACAAGCCAGGTTTATGCAGGGACACCTTGACTGGCTTCCTCTTTTTCTCCATGACCTCCTGAAGCAGGAACACAGGAAATGAGAGCAAGAGAAGAGAGGTCAAAAACTGCAGCAACTGGTTGGATGCTGATTGAGACACAAGGTGTGGTGCTAGAAGAGCTTCTTTAGGAGGGAAGTTTCTTTGAAGTAGGACTTAAGGAAGATAGCCTATTCATAAAAGGGAAATTCTGCTTATAGAATTGAAGAAATTACACTCTATCATCTCACCCAGCACTTGGGGAGATTACTCCCCAGCCTGGGGCTGTCTGGCAGATGCTCAGGGAAGGAAGAAGACAGAAGAAAGAGGTGAAGGAAGAAGGATATACATGGCTCCCAGAAAAGGTAATGTTTGAGTTACTGGAGTGGAAGAAGTAAGAAAACCTTGAGGGCAGCAGGAGTGAGGCACTGACTACAACCACACAGGACCTCTGTAACACTGGTATTTTCCAGGTATGGTGCTGCCAGTACTTACTAGGATGCTTTCCTTGTCTTTTTGCTCCAGTTTGTGAGCAGCATCTACAAGTGGAATGAGTAATGAGCTGTGTAAAAGTGACAGGAAGAGCCTCATCCCAGTGTACCTACTGCACATGAGGTGGGTAGACACCCTGACACTGTCAACAGCCAGATCCTCAGGGAGGACAGCCTGCTTGCCTGGCTGTAGGGAAAAATGCCAGAGTTCTGGAAAACACCAGCAAAACCTACTCAGCTGGAGAAGCTCACATGGTGACTGTGAGTCATTGCCTGAAGTCTATTGTCCCTTCAGTACCAGAAAATCTCTCTTCTGTATAGTGTGAAGTCAGCTACACCTGGCTTACATCTCATCCCACATCCTCCTGCAGTTGGGGAATCCAAGCCAGGCAAACAAACCCTGCAGAAGCTGGCAGTGTTCAACAGGCAGGGACGGAAGGTTTGGAAGACAGCTTTGTGCCTGGCCAAATTGACCACAGCCTTGTCCAGCACAAAGCAAGTGTCCACCAGCCACAAGGAACCCAGAGTGAGCAGACTCCATGAGCAAACTGAGCTCAGGAGCAGTGGAGCAAGCAGAGTGCACAAGTATTCTGTGAGGCTCTTCAACCTCTTGAGCCCTGGGATAATGAGCCTAAGTGGGTGAATTGCAGCCCTCCTGATCTCCCAGGCTTCACTAAGGAGAAGAGATTCAGGTCCACTTGCAACTATTCCTCATATTAAAGACCTGCTGGAGCCTGCTCCCACAGGGTTGGCTACTTTTCCATTACACATTCTTGAGCAAACCTTGCATGTGGTCTAACTTGACAGGCATCATGTCTGACATTTCTTGATGTTGGTCAAATTCTCCCTCTGCACAAACATTAATTTTAAAAGGCAAATTTCCTAGTGCTTCTGCTACCATCAGTCAGATTTACTGCACTGGGAAACATGTACGTTTTATAATCTATAGACCATAACTCTTGCTGTAGTATCTTAAGCAACCTGAGATGAAGGAGAATATGGAGAGGAAATGTGATTAATAAAGAATTTTCACAGTGATAGAAGTGGCACCAGGAAGTTTTCTGTCTTGCACAATGAGCATCAGCACGCTATGAGAGCCACTGGAAAGAAAACAACCAGCTGTGAAACATCTTGTAGGAAGAACTAAAAGTTCATTTCCTATTTAATCTGCTCAATTGAAAACAGATCCAAAATAAAGCAAAGAATTATGTAAACCCCAAAACTTCCGCCTATCTGTATCCACTTCTCCTTCCCATGTGGAGCTGTGACTTTTAAGGTGAGTGGCAAATGACATTGAGTTTAACCAGAGAACAGTTTTGAGTCATATCCCAAACATGCTGGTCACAGCAGCTGAAACAAAATTTTAAAAAGAAAATTAACCAGCCCATGTTTACAAGGCTGGGGTGGGAACAAATATGAAACCGGGTTCTTAGAATACAGCTCAGTCTTTATTCTTGAAAAGAGATCACATTCTAGTCAGAGCAAGTAGGTTTTTTTTCTCAATTGAATTTACTATTGTTTTATCCCTTCCTCTATCCCATACCCTATCCTCCCCCAGCCTTTATTTTTATTAGTGCTTCTACAATTTAAAAGCTTCAGTATCAATTCAAGGAATCTCTACAAACTGCTTGTGAATTATTTTAGGAAATCTCTATACAACAGTTTTCAGATCTTAATGAAGTCAGTCAGCCTTCTGACGCAGACCATTATGCATTTTCTGGACCAAGGACAAGAGACATTATTAATTGATGACTGCTGTAATGTAATCCCACTCAAACAGGTGGTGGGTGGACTGGAACTACAGCATTCTTTCAGCTTTTTTGGAAAAAAAAAAGAGATCTTCCACAAGAGCAAATAAAGTGGTAATGCTATTGTATCATAGAGCTCAAAATAACTGGAATACTGACAAAAAGAGACAGACTCTTGTCTATGAGACATGGGGAGGGATATATTTTTGGCTGCAGGAAAAAAACCCCACACTCTGAAGATGCTGGAGAAAATAAACACTGTTTGATTGCGAAGAAAAATCCAGACTGAGGGAGCGTCACATCAGAAGTTACCTGCAGCTCCTGTTGAGAGAAAAGGCACTGACCTAATTCCCATGGAAACAATAGAGACTTCCATAATTGTTTTGGTCTGGACCCATATACATTTGTATTGTTGTGACAGGAACTGTATTAGAACTATTTACACAGGCTTTGCCTTTTCTTTTTGTCATATTATTACCATCTTCCCAACACTGTCCTGGAGCCAAGAAACTGCTGTCCCATTGCTCAAACCCCACAGATGCTTCAGTGCAGGTGCTCAGGTTCTGGCTTTTACCTGCAGGGACTGCTGGCAGCAGTCATGTACAGGAAACACTAGGCCACAGACAATGCCTGCACTCTGTTCAATTTGCAAACCAAAAAGACAAATCCCCCATTTTACAATTCAAAGCACCAGATAAACATCTACCAGTTGGATCATAAGGACTGTAAATTAGCATGCCCGGGCCTTGTGCTTTTCATCTACTTTGAAAACATTATTCATGAGATCACAACAGGCAAGTAGCTCACATCAATTTTTATTGTTATAAATACTATATTAGAACAGAAAGGATAGTGCTGCACATCCACTTCCTTCTGCTGCTATTTGGCATCTTCTTTCTTTGCTCCTGCTTCTATTTTCAGGGGTTCTGGAGCAGGACGATAGGCAGGAAATGTCTCCCAAGGGCTATTGAGATCGAACTTCCGAAATTCCTGAGCCAGCTCCACAGGCTCGGCCACCACCCGTTTGACTTCATCGTCATACCGCACCTGCAACAGCACAAAGGACACAGGCCAGCCATTTCACCCTGCCCCTGCAGCACAGCTGCTGTGCACAGTGACCCTGTAATGGCCCAGACCATCCTCTGTGCAGACAACTCCTGACCCACGGAAAAACCACAGGCCCACAGGCCTCTGCCACAGCTTCAGTCCTCATTTCTAAGCAAGAGCTCTCCAGAGGATACTGACATCTCTGGAGTGTCCAAGAAAATCCTCCTCTTTGCTTTGCTACCATGCTCCTCAGGTGTCACGACTAAGCACCCAGAACTAGGAGCACCCACCCTAACAGTCCACGCTCAGTTCACATGCAATAACACATTTAATTTGTCATTTGAGAAAGGAATTTCTCCTGAGTCACTGAAATAAGATGGCCCATCTTGGGCCTGCATGGCTGAGGACTACACTCATGAAACTTTATAATACTGCATTTGTCTGGTTTTAGTTGTTCTAATTTCTAATGTAACACTCAGAACAAGGGGGGAAGAAGAAGATAACCAGGATGGAATGCAGGTGAGTACCAGACACTTCTGGTTAGCTTGCTTTATCTTCACTGTGCCAGTCCATATCTCTGAACCCCAGGAGATGCTGCCTTACTCTTGCTTGCAGGATTTTGTTATTTCTACACTTCCTAAAACAGCCTCTTTTTTGCAGAATTTCACTGTTTCCTTCTGAGACTCAACTCAGTCTTAACACTGCACCAAATACACCTGCTTCTGCAGGGCAGTCATTTGAAACTAGACAGATACCAAAAACTCTCATTTCACCTGTGGTTGGCATACAGAGGTAAATGATAAACAGCAAGAGTCAATTTAACCAGAGTTTTATAATCTGGGCCTACAAATACTCAACAAAATGAAGTTCTAACTAAATCAAGAACATGTCAGTCTTTTATCGTTCTAGACATCTCAGTTTTGCAGTGGAAACTTTCATCTTCCAGAAAACGTGCTGACTTCTCTGACTGACAAGTATCCTTGGTATACAGCACATAATATTTGTTCAATTTCTCTAGCTTTAGGCTGCTTCATTATGGATGATATTTTGCGTGATAATTCAAATTTCTATGCAGATTTATACAATTTCTCTGGAATACAGACAAGCTATTGTAAAGCAGTCACATCTTTGTACTGGAACAGAGAAAGAGCATTGGAGAGACTTGGTAACTTTAGACATGACTGTATCTCCTACCTCCACATAACCAGAGAGTGGGAAGTCCTTCCGGAATGGATGGCCCTCAAACCCATAATCTGTGAGGATTCGCCTTAGATCAGGATGGTTGGCAAAGAAAACACCATACATGTCCCAAACCTAAATGAAAGGGAGCCAAGTTAGTTGAATTGTATTTGAAAAAACCCCAAAAATCTGCATGTGTTATGTCCATAAAATTTCAGTTGCATGCCTAGCTTTGTACAGTGCCAGCAAAACTGATGCAGGAATTCATTCAAAAGCAAATCAAACACTGTTTCATCTCCTACTCTGAAAAGGCAGCCAGGGAAACACTTCTCCCTTTCTTCCCAAGGGCACTGGGAATCACTTTATTTGGGAAAACACAGCCTCTCTCTGCAAAGACTCTGTTCCCAGCCCACCAGCACTCACCTCTCTCTCATACCAGTTTGCTGCCTTGTGCACAGGCACTGCAGAGTCCACAGGAGTCAGCTCATCGGTGTACGTCTTCACACGGATCCGGCTGTTGAAGCGCAGGGACAAGAGGTTGTACACAATCTGAAGCAGAGAACAGGCAGAGTTTATGGACCTCTCTGAGTACACCACTGCCTAAGCAAAGCCACACAAGGACTGTTTCAAATATTCTTTATGAGCAGGGTTGCATTCAGCACTTCAGAGCTGGACACTAAGAGACACTCCTATGACTGAGGTCCCAACAGCTTATCACTGACAAAAGTTATGAGAGACTTAGCATGACTGATGACAAAGAAGCAAAGAGAGATACTAAAACTTAAGAGAGAGACTACTGCAAGGATGGAAACACTTGACAATGATCTGTCTCAAAGAAAATGGCCATCACTCTTGCAATTACTATCAGTGGGAGAAAGCTAATAAAAAATACAGCTGATTTTCAGCAAGCAAGTTGGATACCAGAGAACATTTCCAGCTTCTTTGGTGATGAAGTCTAGTACAAAGGCTGTTTATGAGTATTATCATAATCTCTGGAGAGAGATTTCAGTCTGCAGCAGACTGAAAAAAACATCCCAAAAATTTGTCAGGAATTTTAAAGTCTTGTTTGATCCCACCTTGGCGACTGGAAAAGATTAATAAATTAGGGTCTATATTTCTGTTATCTCTGTGTACTACCTTGACTTTTGAAAGAAAAATACTGAATTAAAAATACTCCAGTTCTTCCACAACTGGAGACCTTTTACTTAAAACTCTCTAATTTTTTTTTCTCACTGCCAGAAACCAAAGAAAGTGGTCAGAGGTGCAACAGCACCCAGAGCCATCAGCACTGGTGAAGCCCTCCAAGCACTGCAGCTCCTCTGAGCAGCTCCTACCTCAAAGCGGTACTGCCGAGACGGGACATCAACAGCAGTCAGGTCAGCCAAGGATTTGAACTGGGCATTGGTGTGATCACGAAGGAAGGTCAGGACAGGAATGATCCCATCTGGATGGATCAGAAGTTCCAGCTCATTGAAACAAGTCACCTGATGAAAACAGAACAGTGGAAAGGGCATGGGTACAAACACCAACAGGACCGAACATGATGCTGATTTCAGCAGAACACTCAAAGAGACACAGCAGACACAAAAAGGCATCAGATCAAGGGGCTTAACAACAGCAGTATTTTTCTTGGAATTCTGACCATTTTTCTTCCCCAGAATAACTTCTCTGAACAGGTAACAAAAAAGTGGTGTGTTCACTGGATCCTGTCCTGCCATAAAAACAATTTCTTGAACAGCACCTACCTGTACTTGCTGGATATACTTGGGCAGAATCTCAGCCACGTACTCCCCAAAAGCACATAGCTGCTTGTGTTCTACTTCATTTTTTGGTCTGACAGTAGCTAAGGAGAAAAATAAAGTTTCCAAGATTATGACAGGGAACAAAGAAAGCCACAGAAACAAGAGTAAAGAGTCCCACTAACCAGTCTAGCTGTCTGTCAGAGACTACACCATAGCAATATACTTGTGTTACACAGAAGGTGGAACTAGGCACTTTGATAATGAAAGGAATTTGTGTCAATGCTAAAGTTTTGTCGACTCTACAGAGCAGCACGAATTGTCCAGCAAGATTATGGAGAAGTAAATAGCCAGATAAAAAAGAGAGCAATAGAGATAACAGAACAATGTGAACTTAGTAAATGCTCATGTCGTTCAATCCGGGCCTTGTTTTCTGTGTTTGCAGGGTGTGCAAGCTCCTCATAATCAAAACACTCCAGGAACTCATGTTGTTGGCATGGGTTTTTTCGCTGTTACAACTAAAAGCCTTTAAGAGTCCGGGTGATGAGGGGCGATGAAGCTGCTGCCCAGGCACAGCTTTGCGCAGAAAAAGCAGGTTTGGCCCTGCATCTGAGGAAGGACGCAGGCAGGAAGGCAGAGCAGGCACAGGAACCCACGGCGAGCCCGGCCACCAGCACAGGCACTCTCCGGCGCAGCTGGGGTTCCGGTGACCGGAGTGCCCCTTTCCCGACACGCCGCTACAGCGGTTCCGCCGCCCAGGCCCGTCCGTGGGGCGGCTCGGTGCCCTCCCGCCGCTGGCAGCGCCACCACGGCCCGCCTCGCTCCCTCCCCGCCCCAAACAGGCCCCGCACTCACGGCGAGTGTCCGCGGCGGAGCTCCCCGCCAGCCGGGCCCGTGCCGCCGCCGGTGCCGCGCCAGCTGCGGAGAGAAACGGACACGTCTCACCGACCGCCGCCAACCGCCCGGCCCGGCCCGGCCCGGCACAGCCCCCGAGCCCCCGCGGCCTCACCTCGCAGCGCGGCCCGCGCCAGGCCCCGCGCCGCCGCCGCCCACATCCCGCCGGGACACGGACGGGCAAGGGCACGGGGCGGAAGCGGAAAGCGCCGCCGCCGCCGCGCTTCCCCCGGGGGCGGAAGCGCGCGAAGAGCTTCCCGGGGACGGCTCCGGGTCGGTGAGCGGAATCGGCGAGTGCCCGGCGGCGGCTGGCGCAGGGTGAGCAGCCGCTGGGGCAGCCCGGGGCGGCGGCATGAAGGGAGGCGCCGCAGGTGGGTGCCGCGCGGCGCGGCGGGGGGAGCGGCGCGGCCGGCGAGCCGGGCACGGGGCGGCGAGCGCCGGGCGGTGCGGGCGCGCAGGGCGGCGGAGCCCGGCAGCCCCGGGCCGAGCCCAGCGCGGCCCCAGCGCGGCCCCGGTGGGCATCTGCGTCTCTCCGAGGATCAGGCTCCCTTCCTGCCTTCTCCCCGCCCCGGTCCTGGGGTCCCTGTCAGTTGTGCTCAGCGGTTCCCCCATCCCGGACGCCGCCGTGGCATCCGCGAGGCTGTCAGGAGCAAGGAGAGAAGGAAGCTGGAGCACAAGTCCCATGAGAAGCGGCTAAGGGAGCTATGTTTAGCCTGGAGAAAAGAAGGCTCGAAGATGACCTTATCACCCTCTCCAACTGCCTAAAAGGAGGGTGTAGCCAGGTGGGGCTTGGCCTCAAGGTTTAGGCTGGACATTAGGAAGAATTTCTTCACAGGGAAGATGATTAGGGACTGGGATGGACTGCCCGGGGAGGTGGTGGTGGTGTTGCTGTCCCTGGAGATGTTTCAGGAAATGGATATGGCACTCCGTGCCATGATCTAGTTCACGAGGTGATGTTCAGGTTGTCCTCGATGGTCTCAGAGGACTTTTCCAACTTAAGTGATTCTGCGATTGTGTGAAGGAGGTGTACTAGGTGTTGGTGAAACCACTGTCACTGGTAGCTTGGCCTATGGAGTGCATGGAGTATACTATTTGGCTTTATGGGAAGTTAACTGTCCTGCATGCCTCTTTCTTTCTAGCAGAGACACCATGGGTGCAAAGGGGAGCTTTGTCTGGGTGTCTGCAGGGAAGATGTGAGATTTATGTAGTCTATAGCTGCTTCTTGGTATTTCTTTTGTGAACTGGCATCAGTCCTCTGGGAGTTGTGCAGGGCAGCGTGGGCAGCTGGTTCTGCCGTGCCAAGGGGGCACAGTAGTTCATCTGTCCTTATCCTGGTGCTCTGTTTGGTCTGTTCTGTATTCTGGGTTGAAGCTCCTAAGCACCTTGACTGTAAGGATAATGAGCTTTAACCGAAGTGGAAGCCAATTTGCAGGATAGGCTCATACTTTGTAAACCTGGATACAT
This sequence comes from Erithacus rubecula, assembly GCF_903797595.1. Lineage (NCBI taxonomy): Eukaryota > Metazoa > Chordata > Aves > Passeriformes > Muscicapidae > Erithacus > Erithacus rubecula. The sequence continues at coordinate 22,468,070 of NC_136688.1, forward strand.
AATACTGACATGTTCTGTGCTGACTGCAGTTCCTGTTACAGACTAATGGATAGGTACTTTTCAGACAGACCAGAACTACTGTAAAATTGAGATAAGAGTATAATTAAGGCAGGCTGTCACCAGAGGTGAGATGGACTTGTCCAGCCAATTAGGGATGTAGACACTACTTCTCATGAACAGAATTTGAGCAAAGAATTTTGGAGCCCTCCTGACCAAGCAGAGTAATTGTAAGAAAATGCATGTTTGACAAGGTAAACCGTGGAAGAGTAGCTACGAATCTGTTTGATAAAAAAATCACATCTTTGTGAAACATACTTGGAATAATGTTCATTATTAATGGAAGAGATTTATGATATTAGACATCATGGACAGCGATTCAGTTATAAAAATGAATCTGAAGTGAATGCAGGTAGGCAGCTGTTCCTAATGCTGTCAAGAGCCACGGCAAAAAGGAGCTCCTTGCTGTAGTAGTCCTTCTGTTTTTCGGAAAGTACCCACAAACTACCTGGAGATCTGCAAACATCTGTGGTAAGAGGCATTTTGTTTTAAATTTTGTTCCCTTTCCACTTGGGAAGCAGTGACTAACAACATCTAACATGTTTTGCATGCAGAAGTTGACTGGCACATTACAAACAGCATAACCATCAGTTATCTCATTTGTTGAGCTTGAAGGGCTGGTGGTTATATCTGGCAGACATCTCATGCATCTTTTTGGTAGTTCAGGTTCACCTTGATACAGGTTCATCATTGGGTTTGGACAGTAATTAACACCTCCTGATGATATGAACTGCTGCCTGTGCTCTTTTTTAGTATGAAACAGTAATCCTTTTCACATCTAGTCCAGCTATGCTGCTGCTGCTTTTTCTGACTTTGCAAGTTTCCTAGGGCAGTTGCTGGACTTTCCACTTGAATAACTTGATGCATTTCTTTGTGTCAGTGAAATGAGTGGTGAAAAGATATGCGCATCTCCCAGCCCTGCTGGGATGTGATGCTCACTCTACTGGAAGTTTGGTATATATTATAATTTTAATTATGCCAGCTTCTCATTTGCTGTTTGAGATTCTGAAGCTCAAGCACAAGTTTCTGGCTGTGCTATTTATGTTCAGTTTAAAATATGCTGGACTCTTACCAATATGTTTGATTTTCCCCTGTACCCTGAGGTACTGCATAATCTTGTTAGTGGTGAGAGAAAGCCGTATAATTATTGTGATTTTACAGATTGCTGGAGGTCTGATTTGTGCAGCACCATGGACTCATCAGAAGAGACTGGAGGCTCCTCTGCAGAAGAAAACTACTTTGTGAACTACACCTTCACCGACCGCTCCCACTCAGGCCGCGTGGCCCAGGGCATTATGAAACTATGCTTGGAGGATGAGCTCTTTGCTGATGTTACAATATCAGTGGAAGGCAAAGAATTCCAACTGCACCGTTTGGTCCTCTCGGCTCAGAGCTGCTTTTTTCGTTCTATGTTCACTTCCAACCTAAAAGAGGCCCACAACCGAGTGATTGAGCTGCAGGATGTTAGTGAGAGTGTCTTTCAGCTTCTGGTGGACTATATTTACCATGGCACTGTAAAGCTGAGGGCAGAGGAGTTACAGGAAACCTATGAAGTGGCAGACATGTACCAGCTGACTGCCCTTTTTGAAGAGTGCTCCCGTTTTTTGGCCCGTACGGTACAGGTTAGGAACTGTCTGCAGGTCATGTGGTTGGCAGATCAACACAGTGACATGGAGCTCTACACAGCTGCCAAACACTGTGCAAAGTCACATTTGTCTCAGCTGCAGGAGACAGAGGAGTTTCTACACCTGCCTCTCCGCCTGCTCACAGACATCCTTACAGGTAAGGAGTCCTTGAAACTACTTAGGATGTGAATGTAGAAAGAGGCTTTCTACAGTCTGGTCAAGTAGTGAATGAAATAGATAGAAATAGACAAACTTCCATAATCACTGTCTATTCAGAGACTTAGCTAAGCAAGGCAGAGCAAAACATTCTGGATGCCTTTATCAGAAAAAGCCTCAAACTATTAATTGTTACTGGACATGAAACATCTAAGCTACAGAAAAGGAAGGTACAGGATGCCGGAAACTCACAGCAGTTCCTGAGTCAACAGGTTAGAAGTGTTACACATTTTTTAAACACAACTTCCAACCATTTGTTGTAATTTTGTTTGCATTAAAAGTAAAACATAGAAGCCTTACCAGAAATACACATCTTATGGAGGGCTTTTTTATCCCTTTAGCTCATAATCATTTAACATAGTAATACAATAACTCAACATCTGTAAGAAGGCTTGAGCACATATTTTTAGACTATTTTAGTGTTATTTACAATTGTATATAATTGTTAGGTTTAGTTAGGCACTCAACTGACTGAAATAGAAGCATTGTAACATCTTGAGTAATACAGTAATTGCCCTTCTTGTAAAGTTAATAGCCTTCCACAGTAATGGATGCCATGACTCAGAGTTGTAAAGGACATATGAACACATAAACAACTTAGTTCAGTTTCCACCAATCTTAAAAATCTGCTGCCCTAGTAGCTACAGTCAGTACTTGTTACTTCTCAAGGATGCTGCAGTCACAAGTCCATTCTTCTGCAGTTATGCATCATTGCTAGAGGAAGCAAGAATGCAGAAACAGTTCATACATCCAAAAGTGCCTCTTTCATGCTTTTAATTATCCTTTGTAACTCACTAAGTAACTAGACTTTGTGTGTCATGTGTTTTATATGCAGTTCCAAAAATAAACCTATAATGACTGGCTTCTTTGGAACACTGGCAAATCTATCCATAAAACCTAAACTAGCCAGTCTTCCCAGATATTGCATTAAATTATCTCTATTGCATCTAAAGAAATTTACAGTAATTTTTATAACTATCTAGCTAAAGTTCATTAAAAAAACCCTTTAAAATAATGAAATAAAACTGTAGAAGTCGCCTCTAATTTCTTATGGATTTCACATAAAAATTAGTTTTAGGACTATGGACATTAGCACTTGTGGTCCTAAATTAAAACAATTGCTCAGTAATAACTTTTTTCCATGCATCATCTATTTTCATATGTAGAATCACATTACTCTGCATTTATGCCACAACTTAGGTCATAAAATGGATTAAATTCTGAAATACTTCCCCTACTGCTGGTGGGAAAAATCCTTTTATTTTGCCTTTCCCGCATCTTCATTTAGTTAATTGACGATTAAGTAGAGGAAACTTTTAGTGGCAAAGATTAAAATTATTTTAATGAAATAGTAATTTATTAAGATTATCTTCAGTTGCACTCTAGGACCAATTTCAAAAGCTATTTTTTTTTCCATTTAAGCACTACATGTGATGGTTAGCTTATGAGAATCCTTTTAAACAGAGTTGAAATACCTGCTTTTGTGCCACACTTTTTCTGCTGCCTTGCACTGTAGAGAAAAGCATTGGAATTTGTCTGGTGCCTTCAGCATCATTGAATTCAGAGTTTGTCATGAGAACAGACTACAAAATCAGAGAGTCTTTGTAGGGAAGCTTCTCAATGAACACAGGCATTATTACTGGCTTTCAAACTGGAAGGAAATACCTAAAATCTTTTAGGTAATGTACTGATGATAATGATGCAAGACTTTGTGGCTTAACCAAAACTTGCAGTTATGTCTGGAAAGAGATTTAAATCTGATGGAGTCTGTGGAGTGTTTCCTACTGTCACACAGCTAAGAAAAGCTCTAGTAGCTCACTGGGGATTTCCAAATGTTAAGAGGATAGGAGCAACACCAGATGTTCAGTCATGAGGGTCAGCTGCCTGACAGTGCTCAGAAACATTTTGTAGATGACTTTTGCCAGATAGGTTTCTAGGACAAGCCAGAAAGAAAGGCAGGTGCTGAGATTCTCAGTAACAGAATCTTCTTGCCTAAATGATTAAATAAGAAAGTATTTGTCATTGCCACACAGCATGTACGTTCTCTCTCCTGTCCTCTTTCTCTTGGACATAGATTCCTAAATAGATTGCTGAAACTCATCCAAGGTGCTTAGTATCTGGCAGCTCTGTCTTCTTATAGTTACCCAAATTAATTTTGTGTAGTTGGCTGGCTGGCAGTGCTGATCATGCCTGACAAAATCTATAAACACCTGTGCCTATTTTTCCTCTCTAGAAAGTAGGGTTTGTGGTGGGAGTCAGGGGATGCAGGCGCAGGAAAAGGGTGTTGCAGAGTACATACACCTTCGTCTAGATACCATAAATGTCTTTCTGTCCCCGAACCGCAGATGGCGTTCCATGTTCTCAGAATCCAACAGTTGCCATAGAAACATGGATCAACTTCAACAAGGAGGAGCGAGCGGGCTTTTCAGAGACTCTGAGATCGAGTCTGAAGGTATAAAAAGACCTTATGTTCTGGGGCTGATGTAGCACTTGCTGGTTTCACACTTCTCAGGGCAGGGTATTCTGCTCACAAGTGTGAGTTGGAAGTCACAAAACACAAATGTCATTGAAATTCATGGTGCTTGGGAGAGGATACTTTCAGTGTCATAAATAGCAAGCCCACTGACAGCTTTTTTTCATTTAACCTGAGGCTGCTTTCACTGGTGATTGGAGCAGTGCCACAAATAACTCATTTCACCTCAGTTAACAAATAAACTGTTCAGAAATCTATGTTTGGCATTCCTCTTGTAACAACTGTACTCCATCAGTGATGTAACTGGCCCTTACCTAAACCATGGACACTTGTGTTCCAGTGACATCTGTGGCTATTTTAGTGTGTCAGATATGAATGGTATCTTGAAAAGGCCTTGAGGCTCTTGAGTCCTGAATATTCTAGGGTGGCAGGACTTGGGAAGGAGGTTATACACCTCAGGCCCACAGGCGGGTCCTAAACTGAAAAATTCAGTCTTGAGCATCATCGATGCGTGAACAGATCTGATTCTGCTGACACACTTCTACTTTTGCTCAGGTGATTGGAGAAAATGTTCACATCTACCTGATTGGAAAGGAGTCATCACGTACACATTCCCTCGCTGTCTCTCTGCACTGTGCTGACGATGACTCCATCAGTGTGAGTGGCCAGAACAGCCTGTGTCACCAGATCACCGCAGCCTGCAAGCACGGTAGCGACCTGTACGTGGTCGGTGGCTCCATCCCACGGCGCATGTGGAAATGCAACAACGCGACTATAGATTGGGAATGGTGTGCTCCTCTGCCCCGTGACCGGCTCCAGCACACCCTCGTCTCCGTGCCAAGCAAGGATGCAATATATTCCTTGGGGGGGAAAACTCTGCAGGACACTCTCTCTAACGCTGTCATATATTACAGAGTACGAGACAACGTCTGGACAGAGACCAGCCAGTTGGAAGTGGCGGTCTCTGGAGCTGCAGGGGTGAACCTTAATGGTGTCATTTACCTGCTGGGTGGGGAGGAAAACGACTTAGACTTCTTCACCAAGCCCTCTCGGCTCATTCAGTGCTACGATACCAACACCGAGAAATGCCACGTGAAGCCATACGTGCTGCCTTTCGCAGGGCGCATGCACGCCGCCGTGCACAAGGATGTGGTGTTCATTGTGGCCGAGGGGGATTCACTGCTCTGCTACAATCCCCTGCTGGATAGTTTCACCCGGCTGTGCCTGCCAGATGCCTGGAGCTCAGTACCATCCCTCTGGAAAATTGCCAGCTGCAATGGCAGCATCTATGTCTTTCGTGACCGGTATAAAAAAGGAGATGCAAATACTTTTAAACTTAACCCAGCCACCTCTGTTGTAACAGTCACAAGTGGCATCAAAGTGCTGCTCACTAACCTGCAGTTTGTCCTGGCCTAAACAAGCCCAGTGATAAACAGCAACAGTGTCTGTGCAGCTCAAAAACACCTACAACCCTCAGCACCAGTCCCAATTACTACAGGCTCACATCACTCTGCAAAGACCCCAGCCTCTGTACCTGTGCAGAGGAAGTACAGGCTTTCTGACTGTGGGCTTATTCTTTTACATAACACTATCAAAACCATATTGAACTGTTGTATCTTAGATTTCAGATGGACTAAATACTATTACTTTGATTCCTTGATGATAAGTTGATTGCATCTGAGGCCCAAACATCAGCAAATGGCTATTTTAGCCTGGAACCAATCTACCACTAAAAAATCCTGTGGCATATGGAGAACATTTTCCTTGGCCCAAACTGTTAAGTTTTAACTTCCTAGGAGACTGTGTGTTGTTGCTGTGTCAGTCACAGAGTTAGACATGCACCGTGTCCCCCAGGGATGCCCCCATTTAAACATTCCTGTGTCCTACTGCAGAAATGGGGTCTGGCAGACAGATTCCAGAAGTGACCCCAGGACTCTTGGGTTACATTCAGCACTTCTCCTAGATGAGTGGCAACCAGCTGAGTACTTGCTTACTGCTCTGTCATCACCTAGTATAAAGAGGGTGGTCAGTTTTAGAGCATTGGCTTCCTTTACTGTACAGGAAATCCCCACCTGTAATTTTAACTTAGTGTTGGTGAAAAGACAGAAATAAGACCACTTCCTCCTACCCCTCTCTGTTCGCACTGTAACCCTTTGGGTAATAATCTGAATAAAGTCTCTACTGAGAAAAAATGCTTGTTTTTTTTCTCTTTGCTCCAAATACAAATATATTTGAACTTCCTGTGGATTGCAGTTCTGCTCAGCACTGATGTGTGGAAAAGAACTACAGGGCTCCAAGAGATCTAGGATATTAGCCATAAGGAAAGAATGCTTTAATGAAACAGCCCGATTTCCCCTTGAGTGTAAAACGTTCTGTGTTGATAGTCAAGAATGAAAACACTTAGGCTTTTGTTAGATCATAAAAACTTTTTTTATAGCAGCTGAGATGAGGATTTTGATAGTTCTTACTAAGTTACGCAGTTCTCTCAGTGATCACGTTCCTGTGAAATTTCTCCAGGACCTGGACTTGGTGGTGTCGAATGAGGATGTGGGGACGAATCTTGGCAATGGCCTCTATTGCTTCCTGAGGTCTCCAGTGATGCAGCTGAAAAGTCAGAAACCCAGCAAGTGAAAATCCATTCCAGCTTTGCACCAGTTCATGGAACCCTCCTGGGGGCTATGGACAATAGGAGAGGTGTTAGAAAGCTTGCTGCTGCTTTGCCCCTTAGGTTTACTTGATGTTCTCAGAGAGGCCTGGAAGTCACACATTCATGAAATGAGCCCCTCAGTTAAAGAGGAATGGTTGCTGCCTGGGCCCTCCACTTTCCATCTCACTCACTCTTCCTTCATGTTGAGAATAGTTTCCTGTCCTATTCCCACAAGGCAGGCGCAGCTTGCTTTTTAATTTTTTTTAAACACTCCACTGATACTCCTATTGCATTTCAGCACTTAGTGAGCAAATTTTCTCTAACACTAAAGGAAAAATTTTCCAGGGAGCTCTTAATAATGCCAAGGGAAGAATACACAGGTGGGATTTTGTTCTTAGTGCTGGCTTCCCGAGTTGGGTTTGTAGAGGAACTCAGAAAACAAGTCAATTCTCTTGATCCTGAATTGTATTTATGAAAAAGTGTAGGAAGGCTTCACCACTTCAGAGAGCCAAGGAGAAAATCTGAACAACCAAAAGAGATGTTTATCTGCTCAGTGACCCTACACTCATGAGAGACTTGTTATTCCCACCTCCATCTGTTTCTCCACAGAAAGAATTAAGAAAAGCAGAATAATTCAAAATTTACATTTGCATTCAAAACAACAACGTAATTTGAGGCCTCTCTTAAAATGGGTGTCAAAGCTTTGTAAAATCATGGAGTATTAATCTGTACATGCTCAGGTTTCCTGGGCAAGAGTTAATACTAAAGGTTTTATTTCCATTTTTAAATGAAAATTAGCCCCATTCAGCAGAGACTCCTGACCTGAATTAAGTATGCTGCCACCATGGTGGCACTGCGGGAGCGCCCTGCTTTGCAGTGCACATAGACACTGTTACCGAGGGCTCGGTGTCTCAGGATGAACTCCACACCCTTCTGCAGGTTTTCCAAGGTGGGGACTCCGGTTAGATCCACAGTGCTGAGACGCAGTTGCTCCACTCCCATTGCCTCCCATTCCTGTAACACACAGCAGATTTGGTCAGTGAACTTTCGGGTTGGTTTTTTTACTGAAAGAAACTCACAAGCTGTTGAGACAGCTGAAAAATTCAGAGAGGCTGTAAATAGACTGAATGTCAATCCTTCAAATCAGATGTATGAAAACTTCAGTTCAGGTCATCAAAAGGTAGTAGTTAAAGGGGACTGAAAAAATGTGTTCCAGCTAAAGGAAAAGAGGGAGGCTGGGATCTCTTCCCAACCCAAAGGCATTCCTGTCTAGTGATGTACGGTGGGTTCCATGCTCACTGTCTTTCCCTGCCACTGCAGCTGCAGTTCACTGCTCACGTTTTACTGGTTTGTCGCATAGTTTTCGAAGGCGGCCTAGGTACGAGTAGTCCCGTCTTTGCTGCCACACAACTCGGCGGCCGCTGCCGGGATGAGGGCAGGAGGCGGCTGAAGCCTCACCCGCCGTTCCGGGACAGACGGCGACGGGCACCAGCAATCCCGGGGCTCACCTGGGGGGAAAAACAGAGGAACCGGGTCTCGTAGTCCTCGGTGAGGGTGACCACGCCGCGCACGTTCTCCTCCGCCACCAGCTGCGGGCACAGGCACCGTCAGGGACTCCGTTCCTCCCGGCCCGGCCCGCCCCGCTGCGCCCGCCTTACCCTGCGGATGCGCCCCCGCAGCGGCAGCGCGCCGAGCAGCACGGCCTCGTCGATGCGGTGGAACCAGGGCCGGCGGGAGCCGGGCAGCCGCGCCCGCGCCACCGTGTACAGCAGCGACGGGTAGAAGAGCAGCCGCGCCGCGCCGGCGCCCAGCGCCTCCACCACCCCCATGCGCGGCCGGTGCGCGCCACGCCGGGCCGGGCTGGACCGACGGGTAGGGGCGCGCCTTCGCGGCGCGGAGCGAGCGTCACCGGAGCGGCCGGCCGCGGCGGGGGCGGGCGGCGGGCGGGAGGCGCCCGGCGGGGCCGGGGCGGGGCGGGGCGGGGCCGGCGGCGCGGGGGGAGCGGGCGCTCCGCCCCGGCCCCCCCACGCCGCGCCCGCCGTGGTCTCTCCCGGAAGCGCCGCCATCTTGCAGAGCCGGCCCGAGGCGGCGCAGGGAGCGGAGCGGGGCGCGGGCGGATCCCGGGGCAGGTGAGGGCGGCGCCGCCGGGAGGAGCACGGGCCGCGCACGGCACGGCAGGGACGGCACGGCAGGAGCGGCGCGGGGCCGGGTCGGGCCGAGCCGGCGGGAAGCGCGATCCGTCTCGCGCAGGTAACGGCTCCTTGCCCCTTCTCCCCCGTTCCCCGGCGCTCCCGCCGCCAGGCCGCTGGGGCCGGGCCGAGGCTCCCGCCCGCCGGGGAGCCGCCGCCGCCGCCCCTTGCGCGCCATCCCGGGGCGGTGCCGCCCCGCCGCGAGCCCCTGCGGGGCCCGGAGCCGCAGGCTGCCGGGTGTCGTCTCCGCTCCGAGCGCTGACAGCGCCGCGGGCGGTGGCGGTGGCGCTGCGGGTGCGAGCGCGGCCCGCGGCGGCGGCGCCATTGGGGGCGGGGGGGCTGCGGCGAGGCCGGGCGGACCCCGCGGCGCGGGAGCGGCTGCCCCGGGCCCCGCCGCCGCCAGCCTGCCGGGCGCGGCGCCCCGGGCACGCGCAGGGGCCTGGGTGCGGCTGCTGTTGCCGGTGCGCTGGGGTCTGTCCGCTGGAGCGGTGAAATGCGCGATGGTGCGCCAGGGGGTGGAGGCGAGTCGGGCGTGCGAGAAGCACGAGCAGGGAAATTGGAGTTGAGCACAGTGTGAGGATCTGCAGTCCTCAAGTATGAGAGGGCGTGACAGACACTACAGGAATGAAGTAGGAAGAGGAATATAAAAGCCAGGAGAGACGAAGCGTTAAATGGGTGATAAATACGTGAACCAGCAGTAAAGGTTGGTAACAATTTGCTTTCTTAATAGGACTGTTAGGAGAAGGAGGTTGAGAGGCTGCCTTAGAATACATTCCTTTAAATTCCTGAGGAATTGTGGCCCAGACATTTTCACCTTTAAGGCATAGGCATTCTCTTCTGCCAGAAGTTGTCGGGGAACATTTTTCAAGTATTGCAGCTTTCTTGTATGTCCTGCTTGAGTGTGGTCGTTGGCTGTGTTTCACCGGTTCGCTGGATTCAGAAAAGTGTTTGGTGGGGATTTATATCATGAAGCATGCTTGACTTCTGGCTTACAAGAGCTTGCGTTTTCTGACTATCCTGAGTTTGTTTTTTTATTTTTTGTGTATGTATGTCCTTTCAGTCTTACTCTTTGTACCAGTGATTACAAAAATGGTTGAACTCTCTCCTAGAGTCTTTTTGTTGTCTCCTTTATTGTTTTTCTCTAGGTTAGTTCATCAGATGGATTTTACTGCACTGACTTCGCATTGCACAGCCATAATGAAGCTATCACATTTTATTAATTTTTTCCATTCCCCTCGGCTATGTTCTTGGGATCTCTGCATAATATGAGATATTGTATCTTCCTAGAATTGTGTGTGGACCTAAGTCTTGAAGAAAAAGCATTGTTGGAAATACTGCTGCTGTGGTAGATGTTTAAAATTAATCCAAATGTCTTTAGACTGAGCTAAGAGTGGGTGCAGCTTACATCTAGCAGCTTAATATGTTCGGTTGCATTCCTGCTGATCAAGAGGCCCCAGGACAGAGCAGAAATCGTATATCTGCTCAGAAACATGGGTGCAAATGTATATGCTACTAAAATTCTTAAATAACAATTTGTAAATACGGTGATGTAAAGAATTGTTTTTTCTTTAGGTGCTTACTGTTCTCTTTCAGCCTCTGCTCACATTCAAAATTATTGCTGATACTTATTTTAGGAAGGTGTATGCTGTTCTGAGGAGTGTATTCACCTTTTCTGAATGATCATTCTTGCACGGCTGTGGTTTTTTCTGCTTTTCCTTTCTGTAAGTTTCTAGTGTTACATTGGGGAAAAATCACTCCTGGATCTTAACTGCTAGGTTACATGTTTCCCCTTTTGTATCTTTTTTTTATAGGTAACAAAATAATTGATGGAGGCCTAGGACATTCTGTTTTCATGCAAATAAAGCAGGAACATGGCATCTATAGAAAAGCAGACTATTGAAAAGTGACTTCTAAAGTCATGAACACTAAAACTTGAAGATTTATGTGTTAGGTAGTTTTGTTTTGAAAGCAAATTACCTACAAAACGAGAAGAACATGGCCATCCCTCACTATGAGAGATAGGCTAAAGAAATCCATGGTAGTACTACTGTGTACTTCTTACTCTATCCATGTTTCTGCTAGGCCTCAAAAACTTGATGCTCTTACAGGATTATCTTTGCATGGTAAGGGGAAGGTTCTTTTAGTTCTGCTACAAGTAGGGGTTTTGAAAACATGCTCCTTGACACTACTTCTCTAAAAGGGGAAGCAGGAAATGTGCCAGGATCATTGATATACAATAGTTGTCTGTCTCATTAATAATAAATCCACAGCTTGCCAAATAACCTGTGCATCACTTGCAGAGTCATTGGTTGAAACAAGGTATGATGCTTTGAAATAAGGGAAATATTTATAATGTTGTGTAATTTTTTTCTAATTCAGTTCTGTATCCTGAATTGGTTGTATTTCATACAAGGTAGGTGCTTAGGTGATCCTAAATATTTAGATTCACTTTGATTAAAGTAATACTCTACCTGAAATCCAGTGTCTAATTGAACTTATTGGGAACCTTTGTTGTGAACAGGTTGATTCTTAATTATTTCTTGCATATTTTTCTGAAATGTGGCTATTGATTATCAGTTACTAAATCATCTGCCACAAATCTCTTCAGAATGCCCACTCTGATTTTTCTGCTAGTGCTTACTTTAGGGTAGGGGGCAAGTGAGACAAATTCTCATAGTTTTTGAGAGTCTTTAGCACTGAGATCTATGAACCCACTGTTCCAGCTGTTGAACTGGAGACTGTTCTTAAGCAAATAAGAACAGTTTTCCAAGAGTTTTCCAAGTCATCATGTGAGTTTGGTTACTGAGACAGCCACAATAATCAAATGGACTCAGATCTGTTTTTATGCTTTCTTATTTTTCTGTCTTGCCATGAATATCTGAAATGTTTTATTTCAATCTGGGCATGTCTAGTATTGCTTGTCCTTCAAGACTATGTGCAGAGTTATTCAGTGCCTTGGTAACTGCCTTCAGGCAGGAAGGTGTGATTTTTCTCCATTGATCAAGTATTTGGCAGGAGAAAAAAGTAGTATAGAAAAAGACTAAACTATTTCAGTATTTATTAGAATGGGAATTGTAAATTGAGAAGTTATCTAGGGCCTCTGATGGGTATTTCTCAAAGTATCACAGCACAGGATCTTGAGTGGTGATCCTGTTAAAAGATTTCTCCAGGCAAGAGAGATTATCTTGATTGGAAAAAGTAATTAGTAGTTTTACTGCCCTTCTTCCAGTCATCAGAGATGCTTGTTATACGAATAAATGCAAGAATGCAAGATACCAGATTTTCTTCTGTAGTTCTCTACTACCTATTTTAGAAAGATGCCAAGACACCCTGTGTTTGGGACATAAGAATGAAAAGAGAGAGCTTTAGGATTCACATTTCAAGAGGAGATTTCCCAAACATCGGCTGAACATTGTTTTGTTTGCACCTGATGTGAGACTCAAGCAAGTAGAACTAAAATATATGTTGGGTTCAAAGCTGCAGTGCCACTTTGCCTGCAAGTGCTTTGCTGTAGGGAGGAATAGCTCAAAAGTGTGAATGGTGATGGACAGAGCAGGCTTATTTGTGTGACAGCAATAGAGTGCAGCACAGTTATCACCCCAAGGAAAGGAAGCCATCCTTGACATCTTGAATAGCATCAAACTTCCAGCTGTTTTAGCTCTGTGCTAAAATTGATAGCTGAATTCAGGATGAGCAGTGAGCAACTAGATGATTGAACTAGAAATCTTCAGTTGTTTCCAACTCTTGGTGAAGAATTTCAGTTTAGATGATGCAGTTTATATTACAGCTATATGTAAGTGAAAGCCTTATGCCAGAAGAGGAATCCTTGTCCACAAGCTGTCATGTCTGTCCCATGTACCCATGTTACCCTTGTGTTTTCAGTATAACTTAGTATACCATGGTCTTTCTTTTTGTTTTGTTTTTAGAAGAGGGATGCTGGTTTACTGGCTGCTCTGTTAGAAGCAGAGTGTTAGTGGCAAACTGATAAACTGCAAGTTTTGATAATGAGTCTTTACTGATTTAAAGTAGATTTGTAAATGATGTAATGGCTTGTGGTAAAGTTCCAGGTAGATTTAAGACTATGTGAACTGGGCTTAAAACTGTATCGCTCTGGGATTTTTATATTGGTTTGAGTAAATTGCTTGTAATATAGCATGGAATAACTAGCTGGAATATTGCTGAAATCCATGCAAATGAGCAGGCAGTTTGGGTTCTTTGTCCTTTCCAGCAGCACACCTCAAGGAGATCCTGAGTGAGCATGTGGATGAGAGGATGGATGTTTGTTGAATATCTGATGTCATGCTGGTGGTGCTATCTGGCAGGCTTTTCTTTGCAGCTTATTTTTTTAATGTTTGCATGCTGTGTATTCTCTCAGGACTGAATGCTCTCCCAAGAACGCAGGTGACTTTTACTTTTTCAGGACCTTGGCTTCTTTTTTTTCACCACTATCAAAACTATTCTTTCCCTTAGCTTTCATTTCTGTCTGCAGGCTTTTCTGTACGGCACCTTTCACAAAAATTATGTAGTTGTTATCCACTAGATTTCAGTATGTCACGTGTCAGAGTAAAACTCTTGTCCTTCAAACATCACTTAAAATTCAGGCTTTCACTGAACCCATGCATATTCTCTGCTATTTTTGTCCCAAACTATGCAGTTCAAGAGATATTCCAATGCAGGCATGCAATCCACAAATTTTTTTGACTCTTGGAAAGGGAATATTCATGTCTGCTTTTTCCAAAGCAAAGGAGTTTGTCTGCTAAGTGTTTGATTTGAATTACAATGTCCACAATGATAGCATCTTTCTTAATATATGTAGAGATTTGCAGGATGGACACCAGGCATCTTATTATCTCTGCAAAACCTTACAAGACAGAGTTTTGATAAATGTTGCTTCAGAAGGCAATGGAATATTGATCTTTCAGGAAGAGAGAATGTATTTTGAACATCATATCTAGTTTTTGCATCTTGTATAGGCACAGAGTGAAAAAGTAATTGAAGTAATTCTCTAATTTAAGAAGTAAATAAGAAAAATAATACTCTAATTTATAGTTTTGTATTCCAAAACAGAGCACCATCTGAAATTTTTTTTTGCCTACTTACCTATATTTCCTTGTTATTTGTCTTCAAAATTTTTCTGTTCTTCACTTAAAATTCTGAATTAAAAAAATGCTTGGGATGACAGGTCAACTTAGTGACAAGTTGTATTTCTCCTTGGCTTTTTGTTGGTTGTTTTTTCTTGCAGGTGATTATTTGATGACTGTACAATGTGTAGCACAATTTAACATGAGTTGAAACAGTAAAAATGCCTTACACAGTCCTAAGTGACATTAGAAATGATACCTTTGAAAATATCAATGTGGGAAATCTTCTTGAGGAAGGAAAAGTATTGTATATTTACTTCTCTAAAGCTGTTTTGACTGCTCAGAAATCCATTATTATATGCATTAGAGACTTAAGAAAACTAAGTGGGAATATTCTGATATTTATGGACCAAAGCCACTCATGTTACAGTCTGGGTTAAACATTCAGTGCCAGAATTTGATCACTATCAGAGACTGGCTGTAGGTAGTACTATCTATATTTCACAGTGTGAAAGCTGCTATAATACTAGTTATTTGATGTGGGATTTACTTTGGAATTTCTTTGGGTTTACAATTATTTTTCCAGTTAATTCAAGACTAAGTTTACTAGGCATTTCTTGGGGAGCAAGACTAGGACACATATTCTTGATCCTTTTTTGTGAGGAAAATAGTTTAGGCTGTTTTTCAGTGTAGAGCTAATTCTGCATATGCTGTTGTCTTCTGAATTTGCAGGGAGCCTAAAGCATTATCTCATATGAGAAATTTGAAAAAATACCAGGTTTGTTGGCTTGAATGCCAGCACTTTTCTATCTACTTGCACATGGCATTAATAAAACTACCTGACTAGTGTGCTTCTCTGAATTCTGAATTGGCTGCTGCATTCCTGGTGTAGCTGGAAGTTGCAGCTTGCACTTGGATGAAATAACTTTTCTGGTAGCTCCTGTAAGGTAGTTAGTATTACCACATAAATGTGGGATACACCAAGGAGAAGCAATATGCAGCAGCATGTGGTCATAAACCTCTTGTGAAAAATGATGGGTTTTTTGTATAAATGAAACTGCTTTTGAGTTTGCAGACTGTCTTACTTGTGTGCCAAAAAAAAAAAAAAAAGTGGACTGTGCCACTTCTTTAAAGTTTTTTTTCTATGAAGACCTAGGGATTTGGCTTTTCAATTACACTTACCCTGCTCTTTCCATGCCAGAATGTGAAAGGGGTGGGGTGCTGCATCGTGCATTTCTTCTTGTTTTTAAGAAGAATGCATAGTTAAAGTTTTAGTTAGTGTTTAAACACTGGCAAAAAGAACTACAGGGAAAGCAGACAAGATATTGTAGGTCACCATAGTAATTAGTATCAACCAATGAGAAAGGTCATGCTTCCTGGTTTAGGACAATACTTGAAAAGGGAGAAGGGTTTAAAAAGATTTCTGTAATTCAATTTGGGCTGGAGAGGGGAGAAGGTCAAACCAAGAACTTTATATATGAATGTGTGTGTTCAGAAGCAGCAAGGAAGACTTTACTAGTTCAGTAGTTTTTGAAATGCTGGTGGATGTGGGGATTCCCTAGGAGGAAGATTTTTATCTTGTTTCTGAGTTGCTGCCCAGATTTTGTTGGTAAACAGTGTTAGATGTTTGTGCATTATTAAGGTGGGCACAAGTAAAGTGGAGTTGGAGCTCATTTCAAAGCAGTAACTCCTTTAGGTTTGTACACTCTAGTTCTTTCCTTGCACAGTGTGACAGTGAATGAGGGTGTGCGTGTGTAAAGGAACTTGTCTTAGCAATGGTCTCTCTCAGAGACCATGTATGGCTAAAGCAGTTCAGCTGGTTCAGCTCCTGCTCCTCCCTCTCGGGGAGCTGAGCAGAATCTCTTCTGCTGAAAGGGTTGTTCCACTTTCTGCTTTCTATATTTGTCCAGCAGAGCACACTGGCTCACCAGGCAGTGTGGCTGGCCTGGTGGGCATTTATTTGCTGAGCAGAATTGAGAGCCAGGGCTTACAGTCTCTGTTATGTCTGTCCATCTGTCTGTCTCTGCATCTCTGGGGACAACTGGTGTTCCAAGTGAAAGGTGATCTGTTTGTGGATATTGTCTTTTTTGTAAAATGCAGTTCATCAAGATTTGGGAGTCTAGGGACTGGAATGGAGGAGTTGTCTTGCAGTGGCAGTTTGTAGTGGGTGGCAGTGGCATCAGAAAAACACAGATTTAACCTTCAAAAGAGCTGCTGTCTTCTGGGATGAGGATTTTAATCTCCCTTCCTGCTTTGGGGAGTGATTAGCCAAGGCCTGTATCCTTCCATAAAAGGTCTGTTGTTAGTGTCTGCCTTGAAGATTAATGAAAGCTGGATCCTGCCCTGGGAGATCTGAGTGCTGTCTTTGCTTGTTTTGGGCAATGGGGATTAATGAGGAGCTAGACCCTGGCCTGCCTAGTTTGGAATCAGGAGTTGGTGTTCCGGGATGGAGCTTGTAGGAAATACCTTGTTAGGAAGGGCTGGAAACTTGCAGCTAAGACTTCCCTGACTGTATGCTTGGGTAAACTTTGTATTAAGGCCCTACACACATTGGGACAGCTGCTCACAATTGTTTTTTTTAAATAGTAGATCACATGAACAAATAGTGCAGAAAGTCTGTTAGCTGCCACACTGTAGTGAACTGTTGATGCAATATTTTGACTAGTAGAAAGGTGCTCAAAATAGTGGCAGCAATTGAATCCACCATTAACTGTGGTAATAATTTTTTGAGAGGGAGAAAGAGGGCAAGTATTTATAGGGTGCTTCTTCTGAATGTTAAGAAAAAACATTCCCTTAAAAATTCTGCTGTCTTTTGAATATCTATGCAAATAGGCATCAGCCTTTTGTTTCTGGAATTTGAGAGACGAAAACATTGTTTTAGTTCTGAATTTGATATTTGAAAGAGTCTGCTTTTTTTCTTGAGGACCATGTTCTATAAACTCTGTTTTAATTATTTTTCTTTCCTACAACTGCAGTGTCTTCAATGTATTTCCTCCTGAGAAAGGAAATTTGGAAGAAGGATGTTTTGGAGGCAAATGGGTGGATCTCAGCTGCCTGGCAATGTCTGGATTATTCTGATGTCTGTAGGCAGAGACCTGTGATTGATGTGTGACACAGGGTCATCTTGAACTGACTGATCTCTAGGAACTTAGTTGTGTGGCTGTTTTCTGATCATTCTTTGTTTAATGAGGACACACTGCAGTAGTTTTTTCTATCTTCATGTGGGAAACATATGGAATTTGCTGTAAAGATGCAGCCTGTGGGATGTTAAGCTTGTTACTTGAAGTGTCTTGATATTTTGCCTAATTCTGGCATCTCTGCTAGAATTAGATCTTCTGCCCACCTGTCTTCCCACTTTTCCACTTGCTGACTCCCTAGATGACAACCTTTCATTTGTATGAGTTACCAGCTAAAAACAATTCTTGGTACTACCTGGGGCCAGTGACTGGAGTTTTATGATTCCTCAGCTTTCAAGTGTTTTCTTGTAGCATACTCACCTTTTCCTCTGAGTAGTCTTGGAGCAGGAGTATGATTAGGCAGTTTCAAAGGCCTCTTGGAAGTACACTACTGCATGCTTAAAAGTACTGTGTGTTTGTTCTGTGAAGGATGCCATGATACATGGACAGAACTCTGAATAGATAATAAATATATGTGCACAAAGGGCATTTGAGTAGTAGAATGGCACTGAGGATTTTCAGTAATACCATTTTGTTAGAATCTTCCTAAAAGCAATTTATGAGAAAGTGACATTGTTCAGAGCTAAGCCAAGCTGTCAAGACAGGAAATCTTGTTTGCCTTATATACTTTTGTCTTTAAGGGAGAACACCCAATAATCTATTCTATCTTGACTCTGTTATCCTGTCTGCAGTAAAGATTGATCAGGGTGGCAGACAAATGAAAAATTAGCTTTTATCTGACATCCTTTGAAGGTACTGAAATTGCACAGGAAGGCATATTTTTTATCTTCTTCTTGCCCTACTGCTTCTTTTTTTTTTTTCCCAAAAGCAAGCCCTTTTAAAAATACTATAATTATGCACTTGAATAATAAAGTTAGGTTAAGGGTGAACGTATGGGAAGATTACAGGAATTTTGAATGAAGTCCAGTGTGCATTTTAAATTGATGAAACTTAAAACTGCTATTGTAAAGTAATTACAGGTATTAAACTCCAGGAAGGAGAAATGAAAGTTGGAGAAAATTTTGTGATTTTAAGAGGTTAAACCACATTATTTAATCAAGAATATATGGGATATTAGTGACATGGCTCTAATATCTAAGGCAGTCCACTGACAAAGAATTGGAACAGTGAAGATTATTATATGGAAGGACATGTATATTGTTCTAACAAGCATAGTGTTTTCTTAGCAGAAGCAGTGGAAGCCTTGTTTATCACTTGAGGCCTTTTAAAAGGATCAATCAGTAGAGATTTAATTGTGTGCCATTCAGTACCTAAATCTGATGATCTAGTTCCCTGAGTAATTTAAATGAGCATCTGCCAGTATTGCTCTGAAAGAGGCTTTTGCCATTTTTCATGCGTTTTTCCTTTCCTTTGTGCTCCCAAGAACATCTGTGTGGTTGTGCAGTAGATTGAATCTAGGAGCATGTCTGGGTTAAAACTATTAACTTCCTGCTGTTGGTGGACAAGATCACATCTTGTCCATTTCCTTTCCCAGGCTTGTTACACAGAGGTAGGGATGGACAGCTGTTGAGGAAAGAGTTGTTCACTATTCTTTTGGCAAAAGCACCAGCTCAAACTGGATCTGTAGCAGGAGTTCCTTTCTGTTCAATCTGTTCCTTTGTATTTCTTCCCTATTTCTATTGAATGTTTATGGAGAGCTTGTATCCAGTCTTCTCAGTTGTATAATCTGAAAATATTAAGTGAGAGTCATTTGTCTGTGTTGCCTGCTGGGGCACATAGGATTTGATTCTAGACAAGGAAGTCCTAAATGTCTTAATGAATGCAATATTTGGTACACACTGTGTTTTGATGCTGCTCTACAGAAGGCCTGCTGTTCATTTGGGAAGAAATTGGTAAACTTTTCTGATATGAGGACAGAGAAAATTATGTGCCACAAAGACTGTCACATGTAAGGTTTTGGAAGTATAAGGTGCCTCCAGAGTCTAGGCACAAGGTATAGAGAATCCAGAAAGATATTTATTTTATATCGATTCTGCATGCTCATGCAGCCAGAGTTGTATTAGAGCACTTGTTTTTGCCATAAAGTTTATGGAGTCTCCTCCTGCTAGTACTGGAAAACTGCTAGCAGGTGTCATACTGTGCCTTCCAGTACAAGTGAATGGAAATGAATTGATGGGTAAGTGTGTAAGTGAAGAACATCTGAAAATACATGCATAAGACTTCAAGCAAGTACTGACCCTCTAGTTCTTGGCAAGGTACATTGGCACTCTTGATCCTTCTCCACCCATCTAGCTGAAATCTAACATCAAGTTATGGATCCAGCTTTGTACAGCAGAGACAGTTTCTGAGGCCTTAGGAAGAGAGAGGAGGCCTTAGGAAGAGAGAGGATAAAGCAGAATTTGCTGTGCTGACACAGGAATCAGTGAGCATCAACCACTGCAGATGAGCAGCCTGGAGAGGGTGTGTCAGGGTCACAAATGCAGCATGAGGGTAGTTTGTGGAGTAAGAGGCTGCTGATACCAGTAGGAAAGCCATACTGTTAGTTGGATTCAAAGTATTATAACTAGGAATGAAAACTTCTTCAGACAAAATTAATTTGAAGTGTGACATTACATTTGTGATTGGTAGTCACACAGAAATGGGTGCTTCATGGCATTTGTTCACGTATTCATATGTGATCATAAATGAATGCAGCTTTTTAAAAAATGCATTTTTTCTGTATTATTTGCAGTTGTATGTTTCAGATGCTATATAAAGATACTGAAGAAGGGAGTAAATGTTGCAAAAATAAGTCAAAGTATATACAAGTAATGCTACAAATGATGACAAATGAGAAACCTTCAGAGATCTGGACTAGAAGCTTAGTAAGAACTGCTTTGCAGTGAAATTGTTACATTTTATTAAGTATGTGTTTTAGAGCAGAAGTGGGGCATTCTTAAGTTGATGTTCCCACAGCAATGCCAGCATTTGCTTCTGATGGAGAAAAAGAAATAATATGAAATATTTTTTAAAGCTTCAGCTCTATACACCCAATATTAAATCTTTTCAAGTGTTAATGAAAATTATTTGCTGTTAAAAGTGATTTGAATCAGTATTCATTGGTTATAATGGAGCATAACTCCAACTCTTTGCAGATGTAAATGAGTGTAATTTGTATCCATTTACTTCTGCAAAGGATTTACCGTGTGCCTGTTACAAAATAAAGATAAAAATAATTGAGTATATTTTTACTCTTTGGTTTGCAGGCATGTCAATGGCAGATTCTGCACGGTAGAGTTCATGGCAAGTATTTGTCTAATGTAAGCCAGTCAAGACACATACAAGCTTCAGGTAATTCAGTCTTTCATAGTTGTGCTTCTTTGAAATAAAATATATATGTTTATACTTAAACATTTTACAAATAGACTTTCAGACCTACTCAGAATTTTGTATACAGTTCCATTCTGATCATTCAAAATTAGGACACCTCAAAATTATTTTGTTCCTGAAGCTTGCAGTAGATGCTGGAAACAGCCATGTACACTGTGTTCCCCTTTGACATTTTAGGTGTGGTAATACAGAATAGTGATTATCTTTGTGAGGGACCTGCAATATATCCTTATTCTCTATTTGCTTTTGTATCTATTCCCTTTTGTACAGAAGGTGTGTAGGTATCTTGAATTTTTAACGCAGAGCTCTGCAAGCTGTATCTGTCTAAACATTGCACAGTGATGGTTTCCCCACTGAGATTTTTTTATCTTGCCTTTAAAGATAGGTAAGTCAAAAGTGTTACTGTTTGAATCTCGTGGATGAAGTTGTTGAAGTTCACTGAAGTTCAGTTGCTTCTAGGAGCAGGCTTAGTGGTTAAACTGAGGATATTGTTTGTGTTCACTAAAAGTCAGTCTTTTTCCCAAATGAAAACCAAACTGCTGTATGTGATAGGTTTTCCTGTGGCATGTAGAGTCTCCATAAAGCAAAACATGAATACGTGCTTTCTGACCTTCATTCAAAAAGTAAATGAAATGTTGTTTGTGCCTTCTCTATTTGCAACTCCTGGTATATTTTCAGAGTCCTTTAATACCATAATCTGGAGAGAGATAGCAAGCTAAAATCTTTTGTGGGTGAGATTATTTGAATTTTATTAACAGACAGGTGTTTTGTGGAATTTTTTTTTGTGAAGTTGTTTGGGAGGTTTTCAGCTGAGATGCAACTGTAACAATATGATGATATTCCTGACTCTGATTAAATACATTCTGTCACTAATTTTCAAAATATCTTTTCACAAAGAAATAAGGTTATTATTTATTTGTACGTATTTGTCCATAGTGTACAAATGGAAACTCTTAGGACCAAAAAGTTACTATTCAGCCACAGAGTTAACAATTAGAAGTTGTCTTCTAAGACCTACTGTTTTCAACAGTAGGTCACAGGATTGGTTTGTATTTTGAAGTATGTCTTTGATGCTTTTGTTTTGGTTTGTAAGACTCAATGATCAATCTTAGAGGTATTTGGGCTGTAAATGCTGACAGGACATTGCAAATATGATCAACATCCCAAATCTTAAGTATTTTATGATGGCCTGCTTGGAGTCACTTGAAACATAACATTTTAAATGTTTTCCTATCTTTTTGTCTTTATCTGCAATGATCCCAAAATGTTCACCCCCTTCTGTTCTTCAATCTGTTCTTCCTATTACATCTGAAGTTGTTAAAACTTACCTTCTTATAGTAGGACATACTGTCATGAGTAATTCAGCTTGCTAACTGTGTAGTTTGTCTGCTACCCTGTATACCCTTCAGTATTTGTGCTGGCAGCACTGAGAAAAACCGTATTTGACAGCTGTGTCTGCCAAAATAAATTGAGCAGGCGCAGTGTCTGAGCTGTGGCCTCACATTGAACAAGTAGCTTCTGGTGCTGAGAGGTTTGGGTGGTGTAAAGATTGCAGTAGAAGGGCACTTCTCAGATAAAAAAGTACGTCTCCTTCTCTGCTAAGGTTCTTACTGCATAGGAGTTTGCCCTTGCTATCTCTGTTGTGTTGTTGTTTCTTTAGTAAGGGTTGCTACAAAGTGACTCTTTCTGTGGGCTGTGGCCTGAGCTGTGCAGTGATGGAAACTTATCTGCTTTGTGTAGGACTCTGAGTTTGTAATCTGTGTAGTACACTTGCTCCGTAGCTCTTTGATGCATGGTTATCTCTCTCATACTTCTCCCAAAGAAAAAGAGCTTTCTCTGGTTTTAAATTTTCATTATTGGTCACACAGGTTCCTAAAAGTATGTAAATCTGCAGTGAGTCCAGACTGAATGCTGATTTATGTGAGAGACTGTTGACGCCAGGATGTATCTGAGGTTGAGCTATGTGGTCTGTTTGATATGTTGGTCTCTTTAATTGCCACTGGTAACCTTGACATCCAATCAACATTAGTTCCTGGAAAGTGTAATAAGAAATCAGAACTAACTGGTCTAGACAAAGTGCTGACTGTGACAGTAATTTCATTGATCAGAATCCATTAAATGATCTGGTATTCTCTTAGATGGTCCCAGGTGCTGGTGAGACAGAAGTTTCACCACTTAGTAGAAAAGCAGTATTACTGGATTTATTGGGCTCATATCCATTGTCTAGTACTTAGTGGGTAGAGCCATTTGTTTTCATTACCATCCGCAGTTCTATTTATATTGTATATCAAAAGTTGCAACTGTTTATCAGTGAGAATATATTTTGTCACCTTTAGATCTGGCAGGGCTGTTAAATCTAAGGTTAAACCTTTGTTTTTCTACATGGAGTACTCAGGTAGTGTCAAGTAGTTCCTCCCAACTTTGTCTAGTAGTTGAAAGTGACAGTTGTACTCAGCTGCAGCACCTTAGGGGACAACTTCAGGAAAATTTTTATAAATGCTGTGATGAGAGATGTGAATTTACCCCATTAATTGTTTTGCTGACCACACTAAGAACACTCATGAAGCTATGAAAACAGCTGGCTATGGGCATCAAATGCTGGCTGGGGAGAACCTACTTGCACAAGAGCTTACTGCCCCATAAGTTATTACAGAAGTGACTATGCTGCACACATGGCTAGTAGCACCCAGCTATATGTATGTATATAGACTTTAGTCTGAGTGATCTAAAACCCAGTTTTTCTTGAGAAGAAACACAGTTATCAGATTCTTTGGTCTTTGGGCCAGGATTCTCTGATGTGTAAACTGGGATAAATTATTCAGTGTATTTATGTTCTGCATGCAATTAAATAAACCATATTAAAACAATTTGTGATTTAAGTGCACTCTCCCAGGCTTTCTATGGGTGGTTGTCAGTTTTGATGCTTGGTTTTTGAAGTTTTTATTGTGTTGGATCTTGCCTTTGATTCTGTGAAGTGTATATTTTTTCCCAAAGGTATCCAAGAATTATGGGTTCCCCTGGCTATGTTAGCTGCACTTTTGGTTTCTTTGAAGTTTTTTAATTAATTCACTAGAGTGTTACAGTTACACGTGCAAAGTGAAGATTTTCTTTTTAACATCAAAAAGTAGTTTATATAGATATTCTTACACATTCACAAGATCAAGTAGCTGTTTATTTATTTCTTTTTCTGAAAGCTAATTGTCAAAGGACTATAACTTAGCATATAAAAAAATTTGTGTTACCTGTTGTTTTGAAGACATTAGAAGGTAGGCATGAAGAAGGTCTGTTAGCAGAAATCTGAGACCTTTTTTTGTCCATAAACAAATATTTTGTAATTAAATTTCAGAAAAGCAGAGGCATCTGGCTGAGGTGGAAGAAGTGTCTTAAGGTAATGTTTGTTTGCCCCAATCACTAATGGAAGTTTCATAATCCAAAATGTTGTGAAACTTAACAAAAATAAATATGTAAAGTGTTCCCTGAACTGTAGTCAGTTTTGAGTAATATTCTAAAAAGTAAAATTCATAATTTTGAAAACACACATTTCAGATAACTGCATTATGTTTATCAGGATTCATGGTTTGGGTTTTGTTTTCAATAAATATTATAAGAAAGTTAATTTTGTTCTTGTGTTTAGGATTCTTTGTTCCTTTAGAGGCTTTAGTACTTTATTAAATAAATTGAACAAATAGGAAGAATTTAGAAGAATTTAAAATTCTCAAGATATCTCCCTTTCAAAAAGAGGGCATGAGTACATGTGATAAATAACTAAGTATATTTCAAGGCAAGGTAGAAGAGGATGTGGCTCACTTATTCTCACTTACTAAAAAAATATAGAACAAAGGTTAAGTAGGGGCCTGCAAAGCAGTCAAAATTTGGGAGCTCAGATAGCCTTGTATAATTCTTGGTGGTGGGTGCAGTTTTTAGTTTGGTGACTGTAGGTAAGTAAATAGATTTGGATTTTCTGTAAAATACTGCTAGACTGACATGAGTGTAATAACCCAGGAGGAAGCAGAGAAGAAATTATTTCAGGTGGAAAAAAGTCAAGAAACCTCACAAAAAATCCCAAGTTTCTTTTCAAATACAGACTAACTTGTGTTGGGAGTCTCTTACTGAGTTTGCAAAAAGAGAACTCTGAATCATGAAGTAGCATCCCTAATTTATTATGTGCTAGTACAGAAAATCTGTGTGGTTCCTGGCTGGTGATTTAAGATATAGAAATACCATATTTTCCTTGTGTTGTTCAATTCTGTGTTCCCTAATTCAGCACTTTTTGATACATTTTCATTTATGCAGTTGTACTTTAGACTTTGCAGGTTCATGGTCATCTGTTAGTGCTGCAGCTGTCAAAATAATATCATGTAGGAGTTTTGCTTTGTAGCTACTGCTGTTGGTAGCTGCTTCTGTGGTGACAGCCAAAAGGCCAGATAGGTGGCATGAGTCCACTGAGCATTGCTGGGAAGCTCCAAGACTCCTGTTTTTATCCATGTTGTGTCTGCAGTCCATTTTTGTGCACCCTTTCATTAACCTGTGTATTTGAAATATGCAGCTTAAGTTTTGACTCTATTGAGAGTTGTTACCATCTGGTGATGACTTGTGTTATTAGAAATATGCTTCGCTTTCCCAGTCCTCAGTGTTTTACCAGGTAGAGTTCATGTAATGATTGTTGTTATCTGCTGTTGACTCTGGAGTCCTCAATGTGTGTTTTTCCTTATCTTTCAGAGTGAAGACTGGAACTGCTGAAGGGAGGTGCATAGCTGCAGGTATGAGCCAACTAAAGTTTGTATCCCTCAGTTGCGTAGTAGAGCTTCCTTTCAAAGGTTTACAGAGATGTTGTTTTTACATTCAGTGATGAAAGCAGTCATTTTCCACTGCAGTGAGCAGTGCTCCCTGAACCTTAAACTCTGCAGTTTCCTGCCTTTGTGCTGCCAAAGGGGGTTGGGAGTGTTAACAGTTCAGGACTGTGAGTACTGAGTCAATAGACATCTTTAACCCCATCTGTAATTTAATAATTTTAGATGCATAACTGCAAGATAGAAATGCATGTGTTCATAGTAATTTCTGGACCAAAACAAATCTACAGTATTCTGTGGTACGTGAAGGTGTGCATTAGTGGACAACACCTTCTGGGCTGAGACAAATTTAATTAGGTGCAGCAGAAGGGGAACATAGTCCAGTATGAAAATGCATGGAGTCAAATGTGAGGATCTTTTGATGCAATTTTCTTAGCGCTAGAAGTCCAGTACAGGTGTAGTTTCATGTGACAGCTGAGACAATTGCCCCTTCTCAGTTTCCAGCTGAGAGTTTAGTGCTGTGTCCCTTGGTTATGTTTGGTTCTCATGGTAGCTTGCATTATAGATGTAGTCAACTTGGCAACCCAGTAAAAAGCTCTTCTGTGATCTAGTTGTTTGTCTGGTTTAGGAAGTTGGAATGATTTACTGTGTGGTCAGAAGAGTACAAAAGAACATCTCAGACTGTTCGTACTGTGCACCTCAAGAGTTTTAGTTCACTTCTGGGACAATTGACCTATAACTGCTGTGTTAAGTAACACTGTCAGTATCACCACAACCAAAGTTTGGTGATTTTTATTCTTCGAGGGAATCACCTCTTCTGTGGCAGAAATATTCAAGACATACTTTGGTCTGTAGACAACCAGGGAGAATTGAGTTTTTATATTGTCTTGAGGAAAGAGTTGCTTTCTGCTATGGACAGACATTTTCTACAGTTTTCATAAATACATCAGGAAGGATTTAGTTATATCCATATCAGAAAGAAAAACAAAAATTTCTTTAAAGTGCAGGATATCCTGTCTCTCCATATGTTACTCATCAGGGTAGAAAGATCTGAAGTTGGTTTAAGAAATCCAGGAACACCTTCATTTTTAGAGAACTGGTGATTGACCTCTGTGTTTGGAAGTACCAGTTTGAGGGCATTTGTCTCCAGGCATTGGGTGGACTGCAAAACAATCAACTTCTTTTCTAATGACTGCTCTCTACTTTGTGCTTCCTACTCCTTTGCTGTCCATTAGGTCCATACAGAGGATTGGAAAGAAAATACTGATCATTATGTTTGTGTTTTTTTTATGAAGAATTTGCATCTTTTGAGACAGACTAAACTGATTAGGCCTAGTTTTTCAAGCTTATGGCATTCTCCAGTTGCAAAACCCAGGTCCAGAATCAATATATTTGGGTTATTTAAGTAACAAAACAATCAGATTATTTAAATAGCAAGATAATCTCCAAGTTTCTGGTTGATGAAAGTAAGTCACTTTGATTCAGTGCAAGATCTGTGGTTTCTCATCTTAAGAGTGAAATAAAGTTGAATTCATCTGCCTAAATGTGAATAAAGAAAGGTGTCCAAATGATAGAGGATGGAGTCTTTTCTTGAACATCTAATAATGGCATGTAAAATTGTTTCTATACATCCCAGTATGAAATGCCTCATTATGATTAACTCTATAGCGATATATCAGAATAAAACTGGCATTCTACTTCTGATCTGGTACAGAGAATAAAAATGAGGAGTCAGTTTTGCTTTTAGATAAGGAGTCAATGACTCTTGTCATACGCATATTTACCATGCTGAAACATGTCTGTGTTCAAATAAAATCTCTGCAGATATGAGCCCCTTCCAAAATGGAAGTCTTTATCATGGAGATAAAAATGGGCATTTAAGGTTGTAGATTGTCAAATGATAGTCATGGAATCTTTAAGGTTGGAGAAAACTCTTAAGAGCACAGAGTTCAGCCATTAACACTGCCTAGTCTGTCACTAAACCTGTCCCTAAGCACCACATCTACACATGAAGTACCTCCAGATATGGAGATTTTAACACTTCTCTGGGCAGCCTGTTCCAATGTTAGACAACCCTTTCAGTGAAGAAATGTTTCCTAATATCCACTCCAGACTTCATCTGGTGTGACTTGAGGCCATTTTGTCTGGTCTTGCTGCTTGAGAGAAAAGACTGACCCCCACCTCAGTACAACCTCCTTTCAGGTAGTTGTAAAGAGAATGTCTCCCTTCAGCCTTGTTTTCTTCAGTCTAAACAACACCAGCTCATTCAGGTTCTTGCCATAAGACTTGTGCTCCAGACACTTCACCAGCTCCATTGCCCTTCTCTGGACATGCTCCAGCCCCTCAATGTCCTTGTAGTGAAGGGTCTAAAACTGGGCACAGCACTTGAGGCGTGGCCTTCACCAGTGCTGAGTACAGGGGAACAATCCCTGCCCTGGTCCTGCTGGCCACATATATACTGTATACTGCAGTATATATGTATATATGCATATATATATATATATATATATATATATATATATATATATATATATATGTATATACTGCAGTATATATATATCAGCACTGTATACTGCTGATACAGGCCAGGATGCCATTGGCCTTCTTGGCCACCTGGCCACTGCTGGCTGGTGTTCAGCTGCTGTTGACCAACCTCCTGATGTCCTTTTCTGCTGTGCAGCTTCCCAGCCCTTCTTCCCCCAGCCTGTAGAGTTACATGGGGTTGTTGTGACCCAAGGGCAGGGCCTGGCACTGGGCTTTGTTGAGATGCACACAGTTGGGCTCAGTCTATTGATCCAGCCTACCCTGTGCTCCCACCCAGCCTGGTGTTGCCTGCACACTTGCTGAGGATGCACTCGATCCTTTCATTCAGATCATTGATAAAGAGATTAAACAGGACTGGCCCCAGTACTGAGCCCTGGGGATCACCACTGGTGGCTGACCACCAGCTGGATGTAAACTCCAGTCACCACCACTCTCCAGACCCAGCCATCCAGCCAGATTTTACCCAGCAAAGAGTATACCCATGTCCACATAATGAAAAGTCCCTTTTTCCAGGAGGATGCTCTGGGAAGCAGTGTCAAAGGCTTTATTGAAGTTCAGGTAGACAACACCAAAAGCCTTTCCCTCATCCATTCAGCAAGTCACCTTGACATAGGAGATCAGGTTGGTCAAGCAGGACCTGCCTTTCAGAAACCCCTGCTGTCTGGGCCTGATTCCTTGCTTGTTCTGTGTGTTGTGTGATGGCACTCAGGATGATCTGCTCCATTACTTTCTCCATCCCAGAGGTCAGGCTCACATGCCTGTGGTTCCCCAGATACTCCTTTCAACCCTTCATGTAGATGGGGTTTTTGCTTTTGTTTGAAGGAACTCGATCAGAGTAGTGTTCTTCATTCTTTCTGGGCTTAGCTCTTCCTGAAGTTTCCTTAGAGTATCTAATGGCTATTTAGACCTTATTAAAGAGTAAATGTTTAAATTTACATGGCTGTATTTTCTTAGTTAATTAGAAAAACTAAGATACATATATTATACTGATTCTCTTTTGATTCTAGAGACACTTTTCATATATATATTCTCTGGACTTTAGACTGTGGTCCTGAGCAGTTTAAAAACTAGTGAAGTTTTGCAGATGGATGCTTATCCAAAATAGGCAGCAGGAGTCCCAGCTTTGATTAGGAGACAAAAATAACAACTTAATCAATCTCATTTCTTCTGTACCAGGAGTGATCCTGGAACTTCTCATGTTGCTTCTGTTTTTACCTCGCAATGTATGTGGTAGGTTGAACTGTTTGTCTTTTCAGGGACACCACATCCCACTTCCATTCCACTCTCCTCGTGGACAATGCTGGAACTATACTGTGTAGCCTCATGCCAAAGGGAAATGATGCCTTACTGTCTTCTAAGTTGATGTTCAACATAAAAATTATTATTGCAGCAATTACTGTGTGTACTGTGTAATGTGCTCTCCTGGAGAGCCTCTGTCTAGGTTACATTTGAACTTCCTTGAGGTAACATGCAACAAAAAGCTTTCCTTTGGATAAAATGAAATGACAGCGAAATAGTGACTTCTTGTAGTGTACTATTAATTGATAATTGTTTGTATCTGGTACTATTCATAAAAACAATTTGAGATCAAAGGACTCCTCAAAATGGCTTGTGCAACTGTTCGGATGGCTGCAAAGGACAGTGAAACTTGAGACTTGTTGCTTTTAGTCCAAAGGGTCTCTTGAAACGTAAAAGAAGAAAGAAAAAGACTATCAGAAAAAAATTTAGATGTTTCTAACTGCTATTCTAAGGCATTTCAGTAAGGAGAATAATAATTTGTAGTTTGTTCCTTTGAGTTAAGATACCATATTACATTTCTTAAGTATAGAAAGTGACATGACTCTGGCCAGTTCTTACTTTAAGGTTTTAGTTTACAAGTGCACAGGATATGTTGCTTGCCATAAACTTAAAGGTGATTTTGATTCAGTGGTTCTTTTCCTGCAGGTTAATAAAATAATATAAAAATATAACAATCTTTGTACATGGTGTTGTCCTGGAATTGTATAGCTGGTTCTCTTGGTCCTCTTGGGTCCAATATGTGACCACACAGCCTTCTCTATGTAAATGTGGTTGCTTTGCCTGCTGTAATGCTTTATGGCATGTTTGGCTTGAGGACAAGCAGACTGTTGAGAGCTTTCCAAGAATGGTTGGATTTCCTGGTCCTTACTAGAGGAATAACTTCTGGCTCTGTTTCAGTGTCAGAAGACTGTCCTAAAATGAGTCCTTAGAAATCTGGCGAATCTTCTAGAGATTGCAAAACGTTTTTTTCCAGAGTATCTTTTTGACTTAAGTACAGAGCTGCAGATTCATGTCATACAGGAAAGGATAGGAAAATACAGGGATATCTGAAACCAGATTAATAGATACTATGTTTGTATTGACACAGCAAAAAAGTTGAAGCATGTTTAAAGTTTTCTGTTCCATAGAATTTCTTGCAGGGTTGCTTCTTTTTTGTTGCACAAAAAGATGGTCAGAAGTTTACCTTCAGTTATTTATATCTTAAAAAAAAAAAACAAACCAAAACAAACCAAACTCAGAGGCAACATTTAGGGGAGAGAAAGAGGACAAAGATACTCTTGAGTGGGATCTGTACCTTGCCTTGAGCACAAGATTGCTTGCAAGCATTATATTCTTATTCTCTTACAGTAAAGATTTGAGCATTGTAGTGCAAGTGTGATTTGTCCTCTGTATTTCTGTGTCTCGGGGTCTGAATTCAGTCAATAAACAAAAAGAGAGGGTGCAAGGGGAAAACTCAAACCTTGCTGCTGCCTTAAATGTTCCATCCTGTCCCCTGTCCTTCCCAGGGTAGAAATGTGTGTCCTCTCTTCTTATTTCCTGCTTTGTCTCCTGTGTCATGCAGCTGCCTTCATTTCCTCTTACTATTGTTGTGACCAAGCCACTTTTCCTACTTTCTCAAGAAGTTTTTTTTTGTCTGCAGTGCCAAAGTGTCTACAGGTCTTTCCGATCTCTCTTAGGTGCTTAAGGTTTCCATAGTTTTTTTGTCTGTTGCAAAGTGCAAGCATTTTTATATTCTAGCACTGGGACTATAAAAATTCAAAATGCTTCTCAAAATCAAACTGCTGGCATGTTTGCATATGTTATAAAAAAGAATATTTTAAAGTGAAGTTTTAAAATAAAATTTTAAAGTGAAATAATACCTTATCATAGAGCTTGACCACTATGTGAAAGAGACATTTCACATCTATTTCAAAAAAACTCAAAGCAAAACCTAGAGGTAAGGATAAAGAGCTTTAATTTTTTAATTGTTTCTGTTATTATGGTCTCTAATATACTAGAATGAGGGAAAGAAACCTGTACATGTCTGCTTTAAAAGCAATTGCCCTGGAATACATCAATGCTTTTTCCTAACATCAATTATTAATTGTAAAATGTCTTGCAGAGAGGGTTAAGCACGTGATGTTAACTCCTGATCTGTGATTTGGAAAAAATGAATTTTTCTAGGGAACCTACATTAAGGCTCTTTATCTCTTCTACTGGTGCTCTAAGGGGTTGTCCTGCATTAATTGCTTCAAATTCATTATTTGGTTTGTTTCCTTATGTGCTTCATGTCTGGTACCTTAAATACAGTGTCTTCTCAGCCAGACCTTTGCTGTCTTGTTTGCATCACAGTAAGTTTTGCTGTGTCCTGTGTCTTAGCTTTAAATTCACAACTACAGTTTGCATTCACAGCTCCCTCTGCATTCCCATAGTGTGGAAAAGACATGGAAATCTGCAAAACAAACAAAATGGATCAGGGAAAGACAGAAACATAACATAAATTTCAGATCACTATTCTGAAGGTAACAATTGAGAACTTTAATTACAAAATTAAAGGTAGCAAAAGAAAATATATTACAATATAAAGAAAATAAAATAATCCAGGCATCACTTCTTATATTTCCATTAAGATTAATGTAAGCATGTAATATATCATTGGGGAATGGGTATGTGAAGGAGATAAGTAAACACCAAAGAGAACATGAAGTTTCTAGGAAACTGTCTTAATTTTAAGATTTTACTTACACGTAGGCATACTTTATCCTTATTTTACTGTGCTAATGTAGTGGTCTACTCTCCTGGTGCTGCACAAGTACTCTCCTTGAAAACAGGGTGAGTACATAGTGTGTACTTTGGAAAAATCCACATATACTAACTGAAGTTGTCTGTCACTCTGTACATACCAGTATAGCAGACTGAAATATTTGAAATTCTTTGGAGGTTTTTTATGTAAAACAAAAAATTAAATCGATTCAGGTACTTGGAAGAATAGTTGGTACCTTAAGGTAATGCTGTCAGTTTTCAACAATAGGGTAATGAGGAATTTTATCGTCAGAGATGGGTGTTTTATGTCCCTGTCAGGAAGTAGTCTTATGGCCAGGCTATTCCATTTTTCTCTCTTTGGTAATGCCTGTGCAAGCCTTTGTAGCATCATCACTGACACAGCTGCAGTGGGTCAAGCACTGGGTTAGCAGCCTCATGCTGCTGTGTTAGCTGACAGCTGTGCACTAAGAAAGTAAAGCTCAGGGTAGCATCATGCAGCTGTTCTGTCCTAGAGAAGCAGATCATTGTCTGCAGAGCTGTGGGTTGCTCACAGAATTCCAATACCCACAGCCCTGTCAGGATATTCACAGCACAATCCTGCATCTCCTCTAAGGCAAGCAGATGAAGAAGCATTGTATCAGAAGATAAGAGGAAAATTGAACAAGTTTGTAGACCACTGCCTTAAACTTGGTGGACTTCATTCATGTGTTATAGGAGGGTCCTAAGACTTCTGAATTCTCATTAGATGTGCTGTCAGTAGCAGTTACTGCAGAGCAGGACCTAGTTGCAGTTTGGGGTGGGGTTTTTTTGACTTCTCAGATTTGAATAGATTTTATATATAAGTAACCTGTTTCCTGGTAGATCAGCTCTCATATTGCAGAGCTACTGTCTGCCATTTGGTGTAAGCTCTCCTCAGCAGTGAGCCAGATACCAAATATATCACAGATTGAATTTGTTCATCAGTTATGGGTGGCATAGTGAAAGCAATCACAAGGAGTTTTAAAAAGAAGGGAAATTGTATCTACTGGTCTATGTCTGTGCTTTCACATTTCCCAAAGTCCAGGCGTGTGGGGTTTGGGTTTTTTTGTTGTGTAGTTTATGGTATTGGGGGAGCTATTGGGGAGGGTTTAGTGTTACTTACTAAATTGAATATAGTGCAGATATTTTTAATGAGCATTTACGTCATATATGTACAGTGTGGTTTGCTTTGCATAGGCAAATTCCTGCTCTTTAGCATGTTCTAGGCCTATCATTTCCATTCACAGAGGTTAATAACCTCTAGTGTTTGTTATCACCACAAAACTGACTCAGTGGTCTCTCAGCCTCTCTGTTTTAAGCTCAGAACCTCTCGCCTGTTGTAGTTTGTCTGGTACCTCTGATGGGTCCAAGTACTTGTCTCTTCTTCCACTCACTTAAGTTTGTTGCATCTGCATTATCCTGCCAAGGAGTTCCAAAAATCTCCTAACCTGTGTGTGAAATACATCTTTCTTTCTCAGAGCAGGAATGCTGTTCTATCAGTCATTAGGATTTTGCTTTCTTAGTTGTCATTTGAAAAGTTGGTTTGGAGATAAAAAAAGCTGCCTAAAGTAATAGTCGCATGTGCCCTTTGACAATTTGTGCAGTTCACGTGCATTCACTTCACTGCTTATTGTTTGAAGTAAAAGCAAGAGGGACACCAAGTTTGTTCAGGTCAATTAATGTATGACAGTCAAAGCAGAACTGTTTGGCATCACCAGCTCTCGGAGGGAACCTGCAAGAAAGATGGGAGACTATTTACAAGGGCATGTAGTGACAGAATGAGCGAGAATGGCTTCAAACTGGGAGTAGGTTTAGATCATGTTAGGAAAATATTCATTACTATTAGAATGGTGGGGTACAGGTTGCCAAGAGAGTTTGTTCCATCCCTGGAGATGGTCAAGGCCAGGTTGGATGGGGCTCTGTGCAACCTGGTGTAGTGAAAGATGTTCTAATCCATGGTAAGGGTTGTTGAAAATAACTGAACTCCAAGGTCCATTCTAACCCAAGCATATTTACGATTCTGTAATTGTATGATTCCTTCTTGGAAACAGTTGAATCCACTGTTCATATTCTAATTAATTTGTCAGACCAATAATTGTCACAAGGCATTAAGTTCCTAATAATTTAGCATTAAGTCAAGGGGAAGTGAAAACAGAACATTCAGCTCTTGGTCTTTTCCCATCAATGTGCAAGTAGTTCTGAACTGGGCTGGCTGTTGGCTGTGGTCTACACTATAAATAAACAGGGAAAAGTCACTGAAGAATCTTGAGATCTATGGGATTTAGTCTAAGAAGTTACAACATGTCCATAGGAAGAGCTTTTTTTTTTAAATTTCTGCTTTTGGTAATGATTGACATATTTGTGTTAAGGGTCACCTCTCTCGTGTATGGGTTTATTGTACAGCAAACAGTATTCTCAGTTCTCTGTCCTCCAGGAAAGCATCACTTGTCTCCTGGTTTGTCTGTGTGATGTTTGGAAATTAAAGAGCTAAGGGAAGTTGCTTGGATTTTTGCACTGAGGTGGTACAAAACTGGGAACAATGCTTTTTCTTCTACCACAGCTTTCAATCCTTGATTTCTCTCTGAAACATGATTTTCAAGCAGTAGGTCTTTTGTGACCAGCTTAGTTCAGAATCTCATTTTCCAACAGGCTTGCAGAGGTATAGGACTTTATTTACTGCTTTACCACCTTATACTTGTGATATCAGTGGCTACAGAGAAGCAATTAATTAAAACATTGTCTTCTATAAAATGTTATGACTAGGGACATTGAAAACTGCCAGACTGGACATATTCTGGTTTTTTATTTCTTTCTGATAATGCCTAGTACTGTGTGCTTTAGACAAATGGGTCTAAAGTCTTTATTGATTAGGCTGTGTTTAAAGATGACGTTACTTAGTTCCTTCCTAATGCTTACTAGAAGATGTAATTCTTATATGAAGTATTTTGAGGCAGATGGCCCATTGGTTATCTGTTTAAAATAAATAGTTGGGATTTTTATATATGTGCAGTAAATAAAAGTGGGGAGAAATATTCCTGCATACATCCAATTTTGTTCAAGCCTTGTCAAGCTTTGATGGGACTACGAAAGTCACCACCACTAAATATTTGTCTATGAATTTAGTAAGAAATGTTCCTGCTTAACAGCTTCAGTTTGCCTTTGCTAAACTCCTGTTTTACTCCTGTGAACATAGGAAAGTCCAACTGCTTTGTGAATTGTGGGGAAGGAGATTCTGTGTGAAGTGAATGTTGCATAGCAGGAAGAGCAGATAAACCTATATATTTGAGGAAGCCCATAAACAATTTGAGAGAAAAATATACCTGTATATGTTTCTTATCTATCTCTTTATAAGCTTCATTGTTTAGAATAAATTAGAATAACAAATTCGTTCACTTCAATGCAAAGTTTCATCTCCTTTTTCAAGAAAAAGAATTCCCTAACTTTTCAAAATAAATTCTGTGTCATTTACTGTTATAATTTATCTTTACTATCAAAGGTATGTTTAGCTGCTGTTTTCTCTCTTTCTAAGAGTAATTAGGAAGAGACAGCCTTGTCCTGTAAGCCAGAAGGCTGGTGACTTGCTGTTTCATCTGCTGGCAGAGAGCTGGGAGTCCTGGGGATTCTTCAGTCAGATGAAAGGTCATAATTCATTCCTCTTGAGCTTTCACAGAATTAATTGAAGTAGAAGCTACAGGACTTCATTCACAAGTTAGAGACATAGATCAAGAATGTATTGATGTACCTCAAAAATTTTTCCCCAGAAATATTTTGAGGAAGATGATTGGGGGAAAAAAGCTTACAGTAGGATTTATTTTTACAATTAAATGTACTTACCTAATTTATAAAAATTCATCTGCATGTAGATCTTTTTTATCTGCTCTCACATTAATGCCTAAGGGGGAGTGCCACAAAGCTTTGGTATTTCCAAGGTAAAGGCAGTTGTCTTCCCCTCCTATCCCTTTTCTCCACCTGGGAACTTCTACAAAAGTTCATATAAATAAAAATGCTTTTGAGTTAATTTCATCTGAACTGTAGGCAGCCCAAAAACTTCACGTATTTTGATGGCAAATTCAGTATTCTCAGTGTGTCAGATTTGTGTACCCACAGTGCATAACAATCAAAGAGATTGGCAGAGGAAGAAACTGCAGCTTTGGCAACTAGGTAAGGGGCTTTTTGTACCCAGTGAGGCATGGGGAGACAGTTTGGATTTCAACACAGGCAGAAAACATTCTGAGCACATGCTTACACGATCAACAATGAAACAACAAAATATTGACAAGCAACTGCTGCATTTTGATGCATGTAACCTAGGGGTTATCAGTTTAGAAACAAAACTGCAATTCAGCAGCACTGTAAGAATCTGGATATGCACAGATAATACAAGGGGAAGTTTATTCTAGGACCTGTCTCCTTCAGAGCTTCACAGTGTCTGATTTCCCCATAGCCTACATCCTTTCCCATAGCTTGCTCTCACCATGCCAGTAGTCCCTCAGCTTCAGATTTGTGTATGCTGTCTGAGTACAGAATGTATAAAATAAAAGATGGTATTATCTTCAGCTTTCAGAGTTAATTGCTTATTAAAACTAGGCTTTCTTAGGAGAGAAAATATGATACAGGATATTTGATTTTGTGGTGAATTTTTGGGATTCTTTTGCCTTAGCATGTGATGTAATTCTGTAAACTTAAAAGCAAAAAAACTTTCAACATTTGTCATCTGGAGTCTCTGAGGAGCACACACAATTGACACATTTTGCAGCATCATCTAGAGCTTCAGAAGTATAAAAATTGAGATGTAATGTGTAGTATGTAGAAGTTTTTTAATGTTCATCAGATGAGCACCACATTTAAATGTGTAGCTACAGTCCATGGAGCTTGGAATTTCAGACATTGTTTCTATTATCCTTTGAATAGAAACAGTCAAAGAATGGATCTGGAAGCCAGCAGGAATTTGACGTCTGAGCAAAAAAAATAAGTGTGTTTAGCTCCCTTATTTTTCTTTCTTTATGAGAAATGGTTAGGATGACTTTTGGTTTTTTGCTAATTTTAAAGAAACACTTTTCCTCATTTATTTCTTATTTCTGTGCACTAGTGAAGTGCCTTTTTTTCCACTCTTTCTGAAATTTTCACAAGTGAAGTCTGTAAGTCTTTTCATTTCACTAGCTTGAAGCCTTCAGCTAAATAACACTAAACCTAACCCATTTATACACTGTTTGTCACTGAAGTTGCCATTACTTCAGAAGTATGGCACCCAGAGGCACTGAGTCTTGGCTAACATATTTTCAGTTATTTATTCACCATTTTAGTATTGACTCTTCCCTTCTGACAAATTGTGCCCATAATGTTGCAGTTTTGTCTTAATGGAGCAAGAAGATAGGACTTCGATTTTGAGGAGCAGAGAAATGGGAGGAAGGGTGGGCATAGGATCAAATCATAATGGTGTAGTGATTTTCTTCAGTAAACTAATCAATCTCAGTAACATTTTAAAAATCCATTTTCTAGACTAGTTGTTGCCAGCATTGTCTTCCATTGAACCTACCATGAGCATGGCAGGTGGGGCTTTTTACTGGCTGCTGGAAAAAGCTAAAGATGAGTGACAGACCAGAAGGAATGAGTTCTGGTCTTCCTGGATAGGGCCAGAGTTTACAGTGTTGGTCTATAGATGCATGTCATCTAGGAATCACCCCAATGATCTGTTCCAATCATATAAATCTGAAAATTTTTTCTCTGCCATCTCATTTTAGACAAATGCATGAAATGGGCTCTAGGATCAATTTAACGTTTGAATATGATTAATATGATGGGCTTTACTCAACATGGCATTTTTTAAGTGGGAAACCTGTAATACGTGTCTAGAGGTAGATAGAACAATTTAATTTACTGAAAGCTGAAAATTTCACCTGTTGCTCCCTAATGCCTATTTGCATGTTCTTAACAATGGTTCTTAACAGATAGCTTACCCTTTTTTCTTTAAAGAGAAAGTTTACTTGCATTTATCACCTAGTAAGAGCATGCATGAAGTAGTTACTGTTGAATATCTGATGTGTGAGGAATTCATGTCCTCTCTTATTTTGCAGTTTATGCATATCTCTTTGTATTACAAGGCCAAACTCCTTTTAATTGACCTCACTGCTGGCAGAAGATTAGAAACGTTCTCTTTTTAAAAAAATTTTCAGAGGTTGGAAACATTATTTATGAAAAAAAGTATTGACATACTGTAACTGTGCAAGTTTAAATAGAGCTGTGTATACTGGCCAGTCAGAATAACTGCAAGTACATATTGCAGTCATTGACAGAGGAGAAAGATGTGATCACAGCTGCTCCAGCATGCAGTCCTTGATGCTCTGAGAGGTTATTTTGTGGTTCTCTTGAGCATATATAAGGGTTTCTGGGCTCATGTTAGACTCCAATTAACCATTCCTCCTGGAGTGCTCCAAGGTACCAAGCTGCCCCTGCAGCACTCACTCCCCACTGTCAAATATTTCAGCATTTCACAGTGTATCCAATTTTATCCAGATTTAACAAGAAGCCTATATTGCATATACAAATGCATCTCACAGTTCCTTGATCAACATGCTATGTCTGTTTAATTCTGAAGCAGCTGAGGAGTTCTGATCAGTGTTCTCAAAGATTATAAAACAGTTTTCAATAAACACTGTTTTTTTCCCCTTTCTTGGTCATTTATAGACTCTGTGTATCTGGATTTTTAGACAAAGTATTGTTTTGAGAACAGTGTATGTTTTGCTTCTATAAAAGTTGTGATGTTCTGTGGTTGTTAAGGAAGTTTTGGATAATAATGTCTTCCTAGCTTTGATTTTTTTGGCAGGTTTGGAGAAAAATTGTAGTTGGCATTTTTTGCCATGGAAGTTGAGAGTGTCCATAGTAGAGTACAAGATGAAGAGAGTGAAATCAGCTATTAATTTTTTTTATGGTGAGGGAACCTTTTGACTTCACATCTTAGTGTTGCTGATTTGGATAGAGTTTGTCTGAACTTCAAGGTCTTGGTCTGCCATTTTGGGAGACAAGGAGTTAGTTGGGGGTGGAAAGACTGGAGCTTGTATTCTTTCTGCTCTGTTACCCATTGCTATCTTCATGGATCTGACACTCTGTTTATCTGACAGTGCACTCAGTACTGCTTCGCCAGGGAAAATTGCACAAAACAAGCCTAGTGCATCAGCATTTTCATTGTGTATTAAGCTGAGCCTCCCTTCACATGGTCACATCCCCTTTTTAATCTGGGATTCCATGTCCCTTTCCCAGTCCAGCCTGTTTCTGTGGTGTCTATTGCTGGTCTCCCTGAACTTCTGTTTCTGTGGTTTGAGTGTTTTTTGTGTGGCTGAGAGTTAAGACCTGCAGGACTTTTGGAAGTGGTGTTGTTTGGGGGTTAGGCAATACATTGATTTAGTGTTAGTAGTTTGTCATAGACTGAGGTGATGGCCGCGTTCAAGTTGGATTTCCTCCCAGAGATGATGGTGGACCATTGCTCCTTGAATGCAAGCCCTGTGTAAGTATTTTCTCTTCATGTCTAAGTTATAGCTAAAATGATAATTGGAAATGCTGTCTCAGGCCCCTGCTGTCTATTGGGACAGAGGAGGGCAGGAAGGAGAGATAGAAGAGCCTGCAGTTTGTTTTCTTGAAGAAATCCTAGTGGTCATGGAAGGTTGATGTTGATTTCTAGATAGGGGGGGAAAAAAGGTCTGAAAATTGTGGCAATAAGGACTAAGGAGGAATAAAGCTGCTTGATTATATTGTTTGTAGTATGCTACAGGTGCTAATATTATAAAATGGATTATTGAAATCTCTTGTGGGAAGAACTGTTTCTATTCTTCTCTATTAATGACTCCAGATTAAACCTTTTAATTAGGGGTAAAATATTCTTTGGATACTGTTGAGGTCATGTTAAGAATTGCCCAGTTAACAGGAGCCATGTTGTGCTCTTGAAGCTACCCATGGAAGGCAGGGCTGGAAATAATTATTGGAGAGGGTAAACAATTTCCAATTGTTCTTAACTAAAATGAAAAGAGGTAGTTTCCATCTTTTATAAAAGGTAGTGTTTCCGCTGGCTATTTAGAGAGCTGCTGACCCTTTCTGAGTAGAAAGGTGGAGAGGATGAAAGGATTTATGATGACTCCCTTCCCTTCTAGTGAGTAGCTTTGTTGTTTTTGAGGTCTGTTCATACAAGTGTAAAATTATGAGCTTTCCCTATCATCAGGTTTTCCTTAAGTTCTTAACAGCAGTGTATTGATGGGGAAAAGTACTAAACAGTACTGGGCTTGAATTTTTTTTTTTTTTTTTAATTCTTTTTGGCTGGGGTGGGGAGGGAATATGATTTCATATGGACAGTGAGAGGAATACTGTTTACTATCCTGTGCAGTTAATAGCCATTCAAACTATCTTCAAAGGAACAAAGCAGAGATGAAGAGAACTGACTACTCTGGAAGAAGACCACCTGTATTCTTCAACAAAGAGTTTGGGGGTGGGGGGAATCATTGTATAGTTGCTGTTCCACTCCCCATGCCCTTTCTAGATTATGCAGGGATTGGTCAGCAATTTTCACCAACTAATCACTACAGCCACAATAGGATGTTGTTACAGTCAGACTCCTGCAGGGAGGGGTGCTCTGGTGTACCAGGCTGGGAATACTGATAACAGACATCACACTGCACCTAACCAATAATGAGGACTGGACACAGTGAGCAGTGTAGGACTTGTCAGCTGGGTGGAGCATAACACAGTTTTTATAAATAGGCTGCAAACTGCTCAAATGGCTAGGCAGAATGCCTTGAAACCTGTTGAGGAATCCCATACTCAACTTCCTGTTGTAGTCTAAGAATGACTTTTTTTTCTGTGTTAGAATCTTGACATTGTTGAACCTGATTTCAGTCTATGGCTAACTGGATTGTCCAAACCCAGCCTTTTCATGTACAATCTAAGTGATTTTTTGCCAATTATTGTTGAAAGCTCCTTAGTTTTACAAAGAAGTATTGCCTTGTAAGCCTTTAAAGAAACTTACCATTGGATCAGTTGATTCTGTTTCTCTGTTTTAAGATGGCTCTTCACCTTGGGAAGTAGTTACAATTAGTCTCATTTAAAAAAGTTGTAATACCTTACTCTCATTTTCAGTGATTGCTGATGACTTTAGTAGTTTCTAGGTAGTTTGAGCTCAGGTTCCTTACAGTTCTGGTTTCTTCTGTAAAATTTTATATGGTTGCACTAGTGATATTTTTCAGTTATCTCAGCAGATTTATATCCTGAATCCCAGATGTTGACTTCATTATGGGAGCAGAGTTTTAAACAGCTGTGTAAGGGTGTGTTTGGTTTCCAAGCACACAGCTTGCCAATGAATGTGAATGTACTTTGGTATGCATACTGGGAATGTGCAAGAGTTTCTCTGTATATGTATATTTTCATCATACACATTTATATATATGTAGAAATTTCTTTAATTGTGCTGTAAGCATGCTTTTATTTAGAATCTGTAGGAAGATATAAACCATAGATTCTTTCTTGTTTTTTGTAGCTCAAAGAAAATGAATGGCACACTGGATCACCCAGACCAACCTGATTTAGATGCTATCAAAATGTTTGTGGGTCAAGTCCCACGGAGCTGGTGTGAGAAGGATCTAAGAGAACTTTTTGAACAGTATGGTGCTGTCTATGAAATCAATGTCTTGCGGGACAGGAGCCAAAACCCTCCTCAAAGCAAAGGTGAGAACTTCTGTACTTCTCTTGTGAGACTTGGGGTTTCAACCACTTCCACATGGTTGCACTCTTAGCTCTGTGCTTATTCAAACAGCCTGTAGGAAGCCTGTGTGACCAGGTGTGCATCCAAGCCCAGACTTTATGAAATCTTTAAGTGTGTTT
Organism: Erithacus rubecula; assembly: GCF_903797595.1. Taxonomy (NCBI): domain Eukaryota; kingdom Metazoa; phylum Chordata; class Aves; order Passeriformes; family Muscicapidae; genus Erithacus; species Erithacus rubecula. The sequence goes on from NC_136688.1 coordinate 22,510,118, forward strand.
GTCTGATTATACTTGAACTGTGATCCAGTCATTAGCTGAGCTCAGAAAAATAATAATTTCTTCTGGAGTTCAGCAGTGATGGAGATGCTTGAGGAGTATGGATTATAATTGCAAATCAGAACATCCAATAATACTGTGTTGCTCCAGAACACCACTGTGATATGACCAAAATGTTGCTGGATGCGACAAAGTGTCAGATAAATATGAAATTGGGATTTTAGTTGTTTATGCTAATTGAATAGTAAACATTAAATCCTTACTAAATTTTGTGCCTGGATTTGAAGTTCAGTTTTATGCAGTATTTCCTGTGAAGCCAGGTAGGGTTTTGGTACTGGGAAATAATTGAGTTTGAAAATGAAGCAGCCAACAAATGTGTCTAAATATTTGTTTTAATGGTGTAGTAGGGATGCTGTGTCAGTTATAAACATACTCTTATTTTATTACACTTGGAATCTTTTTTAAACTGTCACAAACAGTAGCACCTACTTGTTTCAGTGCCTAACCTCTTCTGCTTATCATGCATTTTGCATTGGAATGATTGAAGTGGGACTTGCAATTTCTGTACAGCACTCCAAGATGGAGTGTTCTTTCTTGGCTAACATTTTGTTTCAATTGCAGGGTGCTGTTTTGTTACATTTTATACCCGTAAAGCTGCACTAGAAGCACAGAATGCTCTTCACAACATGAAGATCCTCCCAGGGGTAAGAGTAGAGCCCTGCTTTCTTCACAACTCCATCTTGTTTCTCTGAGCTTCAGCACCACTGAAGCACAAACACATTATGTTGTCCCAAAATAATGTAAAAAACTATTCAGTAGATCAGTGTTATGAGATCTATATGATAACAGATCTTACAGGAATTTTGGAGTATTTAAAAGAATGATACAACAGTGAAGTGGGTGGGCATGGCTTTTATAATACTCTGAGGAGGAATGATAGCATATGATTAGGAAAGCCTTTCTTCTTGAAATTTTTGTAGTGTTTTGTAGTAGAGGCAATTTAGGCTATAATTTCTCTCACAATTCTTATGGGATGTATTTCATATAGTATGAAGTGAATGTAACTGTGATTAAATAATCTTTTTACATTTTAGATGCACCATCCTATCCAGATGAAACCAGCTGACAGTGAAAAGAGTAATGGTAAGCTTTACTAAAGTCCCAGTTTGGTGTCATCATTTGTGCTATTCTGCAAGCTTGAGGATTCCCCTTTTGCTTAACAGCTTTTGATGAAGTCTTGAATTGGAGGCCTGATTTTTAAAAGAAAAAAGTGAAAGTAGAAGGGTGTATTTTCAATAATAGGTAGTGTGAGTGATGTCTCTCAAATTCCATGACTCAGAGTATCTCCCCTGCTGCTGCTTGTGGTAGAACTATGTTGTCAGTTAGGGAAACATCCAGTGAGTTCTTCTTTGTACTAAGGTGGTTTAAATCTTTGTTGGGGACATGGACAGTGGGATTGAGTGCATCCTCAGCAAGCTTATGGGTGATGTCAAGCTGAGTGCTGTGTTTGATACCCTAGAGGGAAAGGAAGCTGTTCCAGAGGAGTCTTGATGGGCTGGAGAGGTGGGCCTGTGCCGACCTCATGAAGTTCAGCAAGGCCAAATCCTGCAAACGTGGATACAAGCTGAGTGATGAGTGGATTGAGAGCAGCCCTGAGAAGGACTTGGTGGCTGAAAAAATGAATGGAAACAGGCAGTGTGCACTTGCAGCCCAGAAAGTCAGTGATATCCTGGGCTGCATCTAAAGGAGGCAACAACAGGTTGAGGGGGTGATTTCTCCCTCTCTGCTGCCATGAGACTCCATCTGTTGTACTGCAGCCAGCTCTGGAAAACCCAACAGATTTGCTCAAGCATGTTCAGGAAGGGCCATTAAGATAGTCAGAGGGATGGACACCTCCCCTATGAGGACAGGCTGAGAGAGTTGGGGTTGTTCCATCTGGAGAGGTGAAGGCTGCAGGGAGACCTTCTAGCAGCTTTCCAGTACCTGAAGGGGGGGCCTACAAGGAGGATGTGGAAGGATTGTTTATCTAGGAGTGTAGTGGTAATCAAGGGGTAACAGTATTAAACTGAAAGAGATTTGGATTAGATTTTATGAAGAAATTCTTTACTGTGAGGATGGTGAGACACTAGAACACATTACACAGAGGAACTGTGGGTGTCCCATCCTAAGAAGTGTTCAAGAGCTGTCTGGATGGGGCTTTAAGCAGCCTGGTCTAGTCAGAGGAACTAGGTGATCATCAGTGTCCTTTCCAAATCAAACTATTCTATGATTTTATGAAACCTAGAAATGCTTTTTCAAGTGTTTGTCCAGTGTGAAGCAAGGCAATGTGCTGCAACTAGGGTGAGAGTCAAAATTACTTCTTGTAGCATACAAGACAGGTTGAGAGTTAACAGCAGTTCAGTAGAGAAGAAAAACTGAATATTTCTGCACATTGGCCATTTCAGATGGATTAAGAATGTAGCACCTACACCTAGCACCTACCTGGATAAATGGTTATGCACAAATCCATGCATTTCCTTGTGAGTTTATGTACATACATACATGCATGTTCAAATATGTATGTATCTGTATTTCTGCAACCTTAGCAAAGACAGTGTTTAGCATCCTGTAGTTTCAGTCTTTCTAGGCTCAGCTGAACTTTATTTTCTTCATTTGCAGTAGCTTATGTTGCATCATGGAGAAGATAGTCCTGGTTTGAGAAAGCTTACCTCTTAATATAATTGAAAACAGAAGATGGAGTGTATGGGTAACATACAGTAGGAGTAATTCCATCTGCAGATTCTTCAGTGGGTGTACAGGACATGTTCCTGTGTAAATATATCTAGAAAGGAGTAATTCTTTTGAAGTATTTTTGGGAGTAGAACATAATAGGTTCTCTAAACTAAAACTGATCTTGCATTGCATGCAAACACACATACAAATATCCTGGGAAAAGAATAGAAGTGGAAAAAGTATTCAATGGAACTAAAATGGACTGCTGAAATTATTTGAAAGCAGATATGTACTCTAAGATCAGAAAATTAATTGGGTACAACATTAAGATTTAATGGCCAGTTAAAGTCATGTCTGCTGGAAGAGTTTGGAGTCTTTCTTTCCAGCATCATAGAAGACTCAACAAATAAGTTGATTTCCCCTCACTATAGCACTGAATAGAAGACTTCATTGAAGCTTCAAAATGTGCTAGAGCCTTTATCATACTATATTCATTCATTGTGATGAATGTTGTATATCTGTTTTTTATTTTCAAGTGATATTCTGAATAAGTCACTTCATCCTTTAAAAGAAAGTGTTTCAGAGGCGATTAGCATCCTTAAATAAGTAAATCAAGAGTATAAAATTCTGCTCCGAATTCAAATTTACCTCACTAAAGCGAAAAGTCAGAGAAAGTCTTTCTGAACCATTTATTTTAAAATAGTCTGCACACTGAAAGGTATTCTTCAACTCCAATATATCTAATAAATCAGTATTTAGAGCCAAGAAAAGGTACCACCTAGTCCATGGTTTCAGTTGAGGTGTTATTTTTGTGCTTATGGTGCAGATCAGAATGGACATATCATTAATAGAAGTAAGTGTTCTGTTTTAGCAACTGATGTTGCTTCCACTGTTGAGAGAGGAGCATGAAGAAGTGGGCATATCTAAATTTAGGTGATTGGCATGAGGCTAAAAAGAAGCTTTCTACAGTTAACTTGCTTGTTTATATGCAGTTAGGTATATGTTGGTAGCAGAAGAAAGACAATGAAAATTGTCCAATAAACCACATTCAAGCCTTCTCTCACCTAGAACTGAAGAGATACAGAGAAATGTTGAATCTGACATACCTATTTCCTTTTTTTTTAACATTCCTGTTGTTCACAGACATTACAAGCTAAGAATAGTCAGCAAATCATAAACATAAAATCATAAAACAGACATTTGTCAGGTTCATTGAAGTACCTCATATGCATCCTCTTAAATTGAAGACACAGTCCATTACTGGGAATTTGGTTTTAATAAGCTTATATCTACATACAAGGGAAATAACTGCAGTTAATGAAGAAGACCTAAGATCTAGTAATCACGTATTTGCTGGTAATACTCTGTATCTTTTGATTCCTTAGCAGTAGAAGATAGGAAGCTGTTTATTGGAATGATATCCAAGAAGTGCAATGAAAATGATATTCGAGTGATGTTCTCCCCCTTTGGGCAGATTGAAGAATGCAGGATATTACGGGGCCCGGATGGCCTGAGCCGAGGTAAGCAAAGCAAGAAGTTTTTTTGGCAGTTTGAGGATTCTGGATGCTGCCTTTTGCAACTTAACCTGGCATCTGAGCTTTTTCTCTGATTACCACCTGCCCTTGCATTTTCATTCCTGTATTCATCCCTGTAATTGTGGAGGTAGTGAACAACTTGATTCCTTTTCGTTCTTTCCCCAGGTTGTGCATTTGTGACTTTTACAACAAGAGCCATGGCACAAACAGCAATCAAAGCAATGCATCAAGCACAAACCATGGAGGTAAAACAAGTTACTGGCTGTCAGGAGCAGATGTAATTTGTCAGATAGTCACTGTGGAGTTTCAGAATTTAGAGAGCAGAGAGAAGGACAAGTGCAGTTAGTGTTTCTTCACAAAAACTGCTCCTGGACATTTGTGTTTGTTTTGCTCTGTTTTTAGAGTTTCTATCTCAAATTTCATCTGCAGAGAAAATACCTCAATACAAATTAGAATTAAAAGCAAATAAGGTTTTGAGCTTTTGATGAAATATGGTGTTTGAATATCTATGTCTGTATGTATGCATATAGAAGGAGGGGAATGCTTCCAGTGACTGGGTCTTAATTTCAGTATTTTTGTGACTGCTGGGGATAGCAAGTATGTAATTGTTTGAATTGCTGTTTGCAGGGTTGCTCTTCTCCCATTGTTGTAAAATTTGCAGACACACAGAAGGACAAAGAGCAGAAACGAATTGCTCAGCAACTTCAGCAACAAATGCAACAGATCAGTGCTGCCTCAATATGGGGGAACCTGGCTGGTCTCAACACACTTGGACCCCAGTACTTAGCAGTGAGTTTCTGATTTGGGTTCTTTTCATCTCTTCAGGAATTGGAGTGTCTGACTGTTTTGCAGTGTTTAATATATTCATTTTTAGAGGGTTCCTGGTAGTTGTGAGCTGGGTTCTTAATCCCCATTTTGTGGATGAGAAAGCTGAAATTGTGTTATGTGCTGTCATCTAGTTGGGATACTTTTATGGGAGGATTGCAACCCTAGTCACAGTAGCCCTAATTATTGAAATCTTGGGTTTTTCTCCTGCATTCTGTAGAATGTGCTTTTTCTTTATATAATACTGCCTCAACATTTACATACAAATGCCCTTTTCCTGTCTATCTGATGACATAGTTCTTGTATTCCTTTATCATTTTCCTTTATTACTGTCACCCTCTTCCAGTGAAACTTGGAACACTACTTGGTGCTGTCCAAATAGACAAGATGATCAAATTGGAAGCACAGTAAATAAAACCCAAACAAAAACCAACTGAATAAAAGCACACCCTACAGAAAACAGAGGGAAGCTACTCTCTTGAGCAAAAATGATATAACAGAGGGTAGACTGCAGTTTCATTTCAGTTGATTATGCTGGGTCCCTAAAGGATGAACGTTTCAAAAACTGATGTGCTGTGACTCATGAGGGTTACAGAGAAGCTCTGAGAGTTGTATTCATGCAATATAAAGTCTGAGGAACAGAAAAGGAAAATTTAATCTCTTTCTTGGTATGGTGTATAGTTGGAGTGGGGAAATTCTCTCACTACTTTTTTAGTTTTGGTAGATTATATTTTTTTTTAATTAAAGCTAGTTAATGGAAGAAGGAATTAGAAAACTCTAAAAACCTTCTGAGCTGAAGCTTGAAATGTCTCTTATGTCTACTGTGCATTAGGAAGGTAGAGGAGATTCCCTCTCCTGGTGGCTCTTTGGTTTTGGTATGGCATTGCCATTTGTCCTATGCTGGCAGTGGCAGCTGTACAGTCTTTTTTGAGGTAGCATATCCTTAGGGCTGGCAATCCTACCTTAGCTGCCTGGAATAGGAATTGTCTCTCACTTCTGATTCTGCTGGTTTTGTCTTGGTGTGTTAGCTCTAATTTTCTCTCAGCATTGCTGATGTTGAGTGAGGGAAGCATTGTGCTGTTGCTTTGGCTGCAGTGTGCTGCATGGGCTATGGGGAGCTTCACTTCACTAGTGGTGCTCTGGCTGTGTTGCTCAGGGAGTTGTCTTTAGGCTTTGCTGTGGTGTGGTGCATGGGCTGCAGGAATTCATTTGTGACGGCGCTCTGGCTGTGGTGTGATGCAGTTTCTCCCAGAAGCAGAGCCAGCCCTCACTCTCACTCTTGTTTTGTTTTTTGGTGTAATGTCTAGCTTTATTTGCAGCTCCTTCAGCAGACAGCAGCTGCTTCATCTGGGAACCTGAACACACTAAGCAGCCTCCACCCAATGGGAGGTGAGTTTTTTTCCATCAGAAGACAAATTCAGTGCCAAACAAAAGAGAACATGGGTAGACAAAGTAGCCAGAAGGCTGTAGGCATTTTAATCTCACTTGAAATAGGTAGTCCTGAGTTTGCCTACTCCTTTGAAATTACAGGAATTCTCTGCTAAAAGTGTGGATGTTACTTCTTAATCTTATTTAACTATTGTCCCCAAGGTAAGTGGTGGTATCTCCCCAACCTCTGGCATTTAAAATTATCTCCCCTTATGGGTAGGAAAAAGAATGCTCTCTGTATTTTTTTTTCATCCAAACAGGTGCATATGTGAATAACTGGGGTTTGAAATAGACACTCACTAATGCACATGTTTTCAATGATTCTGGATTTTTAGTTCTTCCATTTTCGATGCATTTAGGAACAAAGCATTTAAGTTGGAAATACACTGTTGTTAGGAATGTGAGCAAGTGCTTCATTCAGATTTTTATTCATTCATTTGAATTGCAGTTAATGATGCCATTACTATTAGGGAAAATCAGCTTCATAGATATAAGCCAAATTCCTTGCTGTGGACTGCTAGTCAGAATATTCACTGAGTATAGCAGTCCTGGGGCTGTAAATTGGTTGTCCCTTTTGTCTTCACACAGCTAGGAATAATAAAACACATGTTAACAACTCCATTCACCACATTCCCTAAGTTCTTCTGCTGGCAGAGAAATCTATAGTTTTGATTTTAATACTGAAGACTTATCTTTTCAAATTGCCTCCTGGAGGTTAATGGTAGTTGCCAATATCACGTGCCCTTTCTGTGCAGAAGTTCATCCAAAAGTATCTTTGTAGATCTGACTTGCATTGGCTGGTGCACCCATCAGTGACAATTACAGGCATTTGCAAACTGTTATATTTTCATTTGTAAGAATTTTGATTTATACTGGAAGTTGATTCTAAATTCATCTTCCCGCGTTGACTTCTTTCATGTTAGATCTCTTCAGAGTTCTTAGGTCTAAGACTCTTGCAAAAAGCAATTTTCTTAAAAAACTGTTTCACTAATTTCTTGTGTGGGGATGACCTATAATGGATTTTATTATGCACAAGATCTTGCCTTTTCTTCCCTCGTGTCTGTTTAAAAACAAGATGCAATAAAGAAGAAAGTACAGCAGTAAGAACTGGGGCAGAGGGAAGGACATAACTAGCTGAGATTGAGAAGTTTGCAGGGCAATTCTGCCTTTGCTATTTAAAACAAACAAATGAAGCTTAAAAATTGAGAAACTAGACATATAAGTAGTATGTTTCATGGTTATTCCAAATCTGTGATTCTCTACCCAAAAAGTTGTAGCTTTAAGGTCTCGATAATATCTCACCTGATCTCCTTTCTTGAAATTCATAGAAAGAAAAATTAAGTAGGTAATTAGATCCCAAGTTATATCAAACTTTGTAGACAAAATTTAATCTCGACACTGTTTGAAAGCAGATGGGAAAACAGTGTGATGACGAGAGGACAGGTGCAGTGTGCACATGACAAACTGCTTCAGTAAGGAACAAGCTGCTCTGATCTTCATTAGCTCCAATACTTGCACCCTCTGTAGCACAGCAAAAACTAAATAGAAAACTTTCTGATTTTAACTTCATACTTTTGTGTTACAATACAATTTTGAGAATCTAAATAAAGGCAGAATCCACTTGTTTTGGAAACTAAATTTGCCAAAGAAAACAGATCCTGCCACAAACAGAAAACAATTGAAAAAGAGTTAAAAAAACCCAAACAAACTATACTAAAGGTATTAGAAGTACTTTAGAAAATAATTAGTTAGTAATTAGTGTGCTTTGCTCCCAAGATCCTACTAAGTATCCAAAAGATGAGAGAGCACCTCTGCTTAGGATGTTCCTATGTTGTTAAATGAAGGGTGGTTGATTTAGTTTTGTTTTTAATTATGTTGGGAATAAGTATTAGGGATTTTCTGAAGTCAGATGAAGAGAGGAGGAATTGTTAAAATAATCTAAGGTAGAGACAAAAAATGGAAAATAAGGGAAAAGGGAAGGGAGGCAGAATTGGAAGAATGGAACTGGTCTACCAAAGGATTGTTAAAATACAGAATTCAGGAAGAGATCCATTTTAATGGATCCTCTGGCAGAAAAAGAGGGCAAAATAGTGTCAGTACTGACCAAATGGTTTCATTCAAAAACAGTGGCTCAAAATGCAGGTGAGTCAGATAATAAATGGACCAGTAAAATTCATAAACATGGGTTCCCTTCCTCCCCCTGCACTATTCTGTGCTCCCTACACACAACATGCCTGAGGTTTCCTGCTTTTCTTGCCAATGTGTTTGACCAGCCTACACAATATTGGCTGATCCTGTGGTCACTAGTTGCCACTTAACAATTGTCTCACAATTGACTGTTGCTTCTTGGCTGTCAGGGGGACTAAACAAAACATGCTGATGCTCAGCTGGTGATGGGTTGAAGCCATGACTTTGTGGCCTCTGTGGTGTGAGGCCTTCATGAAAGAATTTTGCAGTTACTGCTGTCCCCATACAAAGAGCATGGAGGGACCTGAGAGTGGGAGAAGTTATTGATTTGGTGTCTAGGCAAGTTCTCTAGCTTGCACAGGAGCTCTCAGACCCTGATAACTCCTACGCTTTTGTAGACTGGAGAGAAGACTGCTTGAAAATTTCTGTACTTTGAAGTCTCCATGTGACATAATGACTACCTAACCTTTTCCTGAATCACATCTATCTGGGCAAAGGAAAAGATTTTGAACTAGTATTAAGCCAGTTGGTTTTAAGCTCCTTCCCGTTTGTCCCTTGTGCTGAGCCTGCTGGGTGTGTCCCAGGTGGGTGGTGGTGGCTGTGGCAGGAGGAACATTGTTCCCTGTGTTGCAGGGCTGAACGCGATGCAGTTACAGAACCTGGCCGCGCTGGCAGCTGCGGCCAGCGCCGCTCAGAACACGCCGAGCGGCACCGCTGCGCTCACCTCCTCCAGCAGCCCCCTGAGTGTGCTCACCAGCTCAGGTAAGACACTGCCCAATCTGGCCTGGCATGCATTGCCCTGAAAGTCCTTTCAGCACACATGTCACCTGTTTGTCACTTTCATATTGGTCCTTAATAGAGGAGCAGTTTACTAGTGGATTCTCTGGCCTTTGTTTAGGGTAGATATCTTTGCCATCAGCAAAGGCTTTTTTACCTGCTGTGCTCTTCCTCCAAATGGTCAGATTAATTTACAGTAAAAAGAATTTTTGAGGTCATCATGAAGCAGAAAGGTAGGTGACCTCCTTCCAGTCATGTTATTGCAATCTCATCGCATATTTGGTTTATCTGTGATTTTAGGCAGGCACTGTGGTAAATACACCCTGTTCCTATCAATATGGAAACAGAAAATGTCTTTAGCATGAGGTAATGCATTCTGTGCACTAGAACAGCGCAGTTTATATTCCATTAATCAAGACAAGGATATTATAACTTCCTCATAAAAGTAGAATAAACAGATACCTGTTTTCCTGGAAAGTAGTTGTCTAGAATTCAGTGTATGAGTTGCACATAAAAATCACTATCTTTCCTTTGCATGACTTTTTTGTGTTTTGTTTGTTTTGGGTTGGGTTTTTTTAACTTTAGTTTATGTACCTTAACCAGAGATACTAGAATGTCCAAGTAGTATTCTTTTGCTGCCTTATTTCTAAAGGTGATCATTAAATGCAACAAGCAAAAAACTAAAAATAAATTCATTTGTGCTTATGGCAGACATATTAAATTTTTGTCACAAACAAGGATCAGTGTTCCACTCAGTTATTTCTATCCTATTTTGAGTTATTACTAAATCCTGGCATGAGAAGGGAGACCCTGTATTTTCAGGGTGTCAGTTTTCCACCATCTCTGACTTCTCTCCTACAGAGTTGACATCCTCACCTGTGATTGTGAGAGACCAAAGACAGCTTGAGGGAGGGGATTTTAAACACCCACAGGTAGACTTTGAATTGTGTAGGAGGACCAAGGAGCTGGACTAAGAGATTATAAAGAGATTACAAGGAAAAGCTGTTTAGAAAACCTTCTGTCACATGATTGGGAGTTAAACCATGGGTGCTTTGCACAGTTTTCTACTTAAAGAAATTCCCAGGAAAGAATTAGTCCAAAGAGTGTTCTATTGCAGGAGATTTTTAACATAAAACCTTTGTGGTCTGCAATCCTTAAAAGATTGAAATTTTAACATTTATCTTGACTAACAGCTATGTATCTCATTCTATAATTTAAAAAAACCGAAAGAACAAAAAACTGTGAAAAGTTCAGACTACAGAAGAGCAGAATTCATAACCAACTCACTAATGCTTTTCAATCATAAAGGAAGCATGAAAGTGAATATATCTGCCAATTTCTCCTATATTTCCTGTTTGTCAGGTTATAATTTGTTGTGACTGGCATTTATTGGCTCTCTTGTCTGATGACTACAGCAAGTTTGTTTTCTGTTTTGTTCAGGTAGAGAAGGGCTGGCAGGTTGTAAAGTTCAAATGTCAGATGTGCTTTCACACTCGTGGAGGGGCTGGGGGTGGGAAGCAGCCTGTTTTCCAGTACTTTCTGTGCTGAATTCAAATAACCTTTTGATCATCAGTAGTATCAATAAATGGTTGTGTGTCAACAATTCAGTTATTGTGATGGGTCATTTTTATTTATATCCTATACAGATTTATCAGTTATCTCTTCACAGGCTTGTAACATGAAGCAGGCACTATTGTATTGCTCTTTAAACATGATTTTAAAGAGTAAAGATTAACTTTGTTCTAAAGAAATAAAGTTTTGGAGGGCATATTGTCTATAAATAGTCACTGACATCAAATTCTAAAACAGTTCTAATGCTTTTTGTTAGAGGTGTAAATATGCTTCACCTTTTAAAACTACACTCAAACTGGGATTAGGGGACGCCTCAGTGTGTACAGACACATTCAATCCCATGATCCTTCCTGTAATTAAAAGCTTTTTAACTCTTTAGTCTTCAAGCAATCTGTGTATTCACATAGAAGGCTGTTGAGCTCCACATAGAAAACATCTGTCCCTCCTGAACCACACCCAGACCTTGAAGAAACCCAGTATATAGCAGTGCAGTACCATGTGTTAATAAGTGCCTGCCTTGTCTAGGGACATATGGCAACATCTACTGTGATAACCTCTTAAACCTAACTGCAGATGAGATGACTAACTCCTTGACTTCTCTCCATCTGTCATCCAAATGTTCACCTGATGCTTATTTGGACATCTCTGCTCAAATTGCATAATTGGTGGAAAAATCCAGACAGTCCTGCATTTTTGCCTTTTTGATTTTCTTTCATCTGCACTGATATCATTTGTGTCTGGGGAGCCTGGAAGTCTACACAGTGCAGTCCATGGACTATGGATGGGTTGCATGTCAGAATGGTGGAATCCAGTTGTGCTGCCTTCCTACCCATTTCAGACAATTTTCTTTAGATAGTTCCAAGCACAGTTGTATATTTTGATGTAGAATGGGCTGAAGTAAAACCTTCTTGCTGAAGAATAGCTCTTGGAACTGAACAGTACATACCTGCTGTTATGTAGTCATTGTTGCAGAGACCATGGCTGTAAATAAATTCAAACTGCTAGCTTGTGAAGGGGACATCCAAGAAAATACTATATCTCAGGATACAAGGAGTGTCTTGTCTGAAATCTTTTTGACTTGAGCACCAATAAGAATTACCTGCTTCAGAGCAAAATAGAATTGTTGCAAAAGCTGAGGTGTGTCTCCATCTCTCTTCCTTCTAAAGGCAACCTTAAAGGTCCAACAAAGCTTTTTCTCATGATTTTGGTGTTAACTTCTGTAGAACTAACTCCACCTGGTGTAGCATTTGGTGGGCCATGTAAGGTGCTTCTGTCCTAGATACTACATTGGTAGACTTCTCTTACTGAGTTGATATATTTGAAGATGTTGCTGGAATAGAGGTCAGACTACTTATTTTTGGATGTACATTTCAGGACTTCTCTCAGTCCTAGCCCCAGCTGTGGCAGCAGGATTTTTAATAGAAAATTATTTAATGTGTCAAAATAATCTGGGCGTGCAGTGTTCATGTTCTGGCAGTATGGGAAAACCATATGTTCATCCTTCTTTAATGTCCCTAGTATCTATGTTGCAGGTCTTTTTCACCTTGAGTGACATTTCAAGGATAAGTGTTAATACATAGCAAGTGACTCTTACTTCAGGCAGCAGGAAACAGGGCATCACTGCTGGTTACCTTATGCTGAGATACAGAGTTTAGCCAACATTGTATAACATCTCATCTTACATGTCTTACACTTACTGACATTATTATTGCTATAAAGAGTAGATGTTATGATGAAGTAGAAATTTTTAAAAATGTAGGAAGGGCTTAGAATATATAAGCAGTATGATCAATCAAGTTGTGTGGGTTTGGGTTTTTTCTTTTACTTAAAGTCTCCTGTGTTGCCTGAATCTATTCCTTACTAGCTTTTTTTACTGGAATAACTTGACAAAGAAGTTGAATTACCAGGACTAAAAATTATTAGTTGAAGTTTAATTGTTTTATTTTAATAGCAGGTTCCTCACCTAGTTCCAGTAGCAGCTCCTCTGTTAATCCAATGGCTTCTCTTGGAGCATTGCAGACACTGGCAGGTGCTACAGCAGGCCTCAACGTTAGCTCTTTAGCAGGTAAGTTATGTGTAGTGGTGGCTTGGGGAAATAGCTGATTATCTTCCTCAGCCTGTGATAGGTCTCTGGTGTGATTTTTTTCTGCTCCTTGCTTTTTGTAATCGTGCAGAGGCTTTGAAAGATTATTGATCTGGCTCAGTGGAAGCACTCAGTCATCTTTTATTTCTTCTTTCTTATACAGGAATGGCAGCCTTAAATGGAGGACTTGGCAGTGGTGGTCTCTCAAATGGGACAGGCAGCACAATGGAAGCCCTCACACAGGCTTATTCTGGAATCCAGCAATATGCTGCTGCTGCACTGCCCACACTCTATAACCAGAGTCTCTTAACACAGCAGAGTATTGGTGCAGCAGGAAGTCAAAAAGAAGGTAAGCAGAAAGTTGTAGAAACAACTTGAGAGGGGTTTTCAAAAGGGCAAGCTTAGCCCTTGCACATACCTTACCTGCAGATTTTTTATTTGGTGTCATTTTTAGAATCCAAGAGTTACTGAAGATAAAAAAGGTCTGTAGGATCTTTCTACTAAGGACTGCCCAAAGTAGATTTTATACAGGACGCTTCTCATGGGGTTTGTTTCATCTTAAGTGCTTCCTTAATCATACTCCTGCATGTTCTCAGAGGGATGGAGAATATGAGTCTACAGCCTGATACATCCCACTGTCAGAGAATCAGATATAGTTTTATTAATTTTGTTTTCTGGGTCCTTCACCTCTTCCAGCAGCTACTTATGCAAGTCTTGTCACTCTTCAGGTTCAGGTTAAATTTAATATGTAGTGTAAAGTAATGTAGAAAGTAGGAGTAAGTTTTCTGCAGAATGAGGCATGTTTAAAAGAGAATCTGTCAGATTACAGACAATGTGATTGTTCATAGTTTGTTTGAAAATCTACTGAGTTGCTTTGAGACCACAAGTTTTGTATAGCCATTTTTTGTTCAGTCAGCATCTAACACTCAAACTTACTATTCAGCTGTCATTACAACAAATATCTGTAAACCAGTTTTGGCACAATGTGTAAAGTACAAACAAAAGTGGACAGAAAGAGCTAGAATTATTTGAGTGATCAGTCCCAGCGAAGCGTCATGCTCATTTATTCTGGAATCAAGTGCTCTGCAGTACTGTAAATAGCAGTTCCATTGTTTTATCTAGAAAATTTGTCTTGACTGGCTCTTCCACCCTTTTTTCTGCAGTGGATATGTGGAATCCGTGCTCTTTCTGAATTGATTTTCTTTCTTGTTTGAAGGTCCAGAAGGAGCCAATCTGTTTATCTACCATCTTCCCCAGGAGTTTGGGGACCAGGATCTGCTGCAGATGTTCATGCCATTTGGAAATGTTGTCTCTGCCAAGGTTTTCATTGACAAGCAGACCAATCTAAGCAAGTGTTTTGGTATGTTGGATCTACAGCTTCCTTATAAGGGGAAAGAGTGAGGCAGATCTCTCCTCTCTGGTGACCAATGATAGGACCCAAGATAAAGGCCTGAAGCTGACTCAAGGGAGGTTTAGATTGGATATTAGGAAAAGGTGTTTCACCCAGATGGGGGCTGGGCATTGGGCTCCCTTGGAAAGTGGTCACAGCACCACCCTGACAGCTCAAGAAGTGTTTGGAAAGTGCTCTCAGTGTAATTCTCAGGGTGTCCTGTGCAGGGACTTCAGTGATCTTTGTGATGCATTTCAACTCAGGACATTTTGTTGTTCTTTAAATCATTATCTGTAAAAAGGTGGCTTTTATAGTAATCTCTTTTTCAGTATATTGTCTAGTCTAGCTGTTAAGTAAGTAGGGAATCTCTGTATATTCCAAAAAAAGAAATAAACCAAACACTTCCAGCAATAAACTATATTTTCCTGATTTTCAATGTGACTTTTTGCTTTTTCACAATTTTGTACTACTATGCCCTATTATAGTATTCTGGCCCTAAATGATTCTCCCTGAGATTAGCTCAGCTGGTTAAAGCAAGGTGCTAATACTGTTAAGGTTGTGAGTTCAATCCCCTTATGGGCCATTCACTTAGGAGTTGAATTTCTTGATCTTTGTGGATCCCTTCTAACTCAAAGTTCTGTGATAATTATTTCATTTGCAGACTGTAATCCTGAGATAGTTCTTCCTCTTGCTTCTTCCTTTCTTTTCAATAGTAATTTGTATATATTACTTAGTACATTATGGTTATTAATTCTTTCTATTAATATTTTTATAAATAATTGTGGATACCATACTGCATTTTTGTAGTGCTGTAAACTCTCATGACTGTTTTAATAGATGGAGATTACTTGTGATGGAATAGGAGAAATGAGCCTTTCTGTGTGGTTTTGATAGCTTTGTGTCTACATAAAATCCTGATTTTTTTCCTATTTCAGCCAAAAGATATGGACAATCTGATGCTTTGTGAGAACACAGAAATATGCTGATCATTCAGCTATAACACCTACATATTATGGACACATAGCCATTGACTGGAGTGGGAGTTATTCTCACTCCAAACTTTGAGTGGAGTTGTTTAAAATAGGCTCCTTCAAAATACTGGAGAAATTTATTTTCAGGAAAGTCTTTTCCGGGAATGATATGCAACCTCCCATCTGAGATCAACCTAAACCCAATAGTGCTAGTGCTAGTGCTGTCCTTCCTTGGCAGCTATTTCACTCCAAACAAATCTGCTCCCATAATGTTATGAGAGTGATTTCAGTCTTGTATCTTTAATGAGCATTTGCATCTGGATGAGCATTTTCCAGGTTTGGTTTTCTCCCAGGTATAAGCTCTTATAAATAGCAGTACTTATTTTGTTGATAGGCTAGAAAATGTTAACTTCCTGAGGTCTGTATATCTTCTGGCCAAAGTTCCATATGTCAGCAAGCAATGCTTTGTTTGAGAGCCTTTGGAAGTTGTTATGGGGAGTCTAAAATGGTTGTGAGCTTCTG
The DNA here is from genome assembly GCF_903797595.1 of Erithacus rubecula. Lineage (NCBI taxonomy): Eukaryota > Metazoa > Chordata > Aves > Passeriformes > Muscicapidae > Erithacus > Erithacus rubecula. The sequence goes on from NC_136688.1 coordinate 22,526,117, forward strand.
AAAATGGCACTTCATGCAAGCCTCTCTGACCTTGTGAGTGCCTTGTGAGTAGCCATTGTGGGCAGCTCAGCATGGGGTAACTGTGTGTTTTTCCCCTCCCCAGGTTTTGTAAGTTACGACAATCCCGTCTCGGCGCAGGCTGCCATTCAGTCAATGAACGGCTTCCAGATCGGCATGAAGCGGCTGAAAGTACAGCTCAAGCGCTCCAAGAACGACAGCAAGCCATACTGAGCACCCTCCCCTCCGGGACTGGAGTGAGAAGGATCTTCTGGTAAGTTGGAGAGGAGCGCACTTAGTGATTCGAAGCCCTAAGGCTGTGTTTTTACAGTCCTGGAAGCTGATCCATGCCTTCTATCTGGCACATCTTCCCTTGAAGACTCTGCTGCAGCCTCTGCTGAGAATCCCGCTTCGGATGGAGGACAAGTTTGTGCTTTTGTTTCCAGTGTTTTACTTTGGAGTTTAGGTGCCATATCGCTGAGGTTTTCTTGTTTAGTTTTGTTGGTTTTTTTTTTTTTTTTCTCCCTTATTTGAAGTTTGCTGTGTTTGTAACCAGTGTGTGTTGAGAAGGACCAATGCCAGCTCCTTGGGGGTGGGGAGAGAAGGTTAAAGGGAGCAGCAGAAATTGACACCACGCTGCCTTGGGGTAGAGAGGAGAAGGGAAAGCAGAAATAACACAGAACAGCTGATGAAAACAAAGATGGGCAAGGAGAACAGAGTCCTGGGTGAGAAAGAACCAAGTCCATGTAGCCTTTGTCATGCCCCACCCGCTCTTTGAAATTTCCTTAACCGTATGCTGCGGTGGGGATTTATTAAATCATCTCTAAAGCAGGAGACGGGGTAAAAGGGTGGACACATTAACAAGCCAAAGGAAAACTGCAGTGATTTTTTTTTTTGTTTGTTTGCTGTATATATACTGGTGTTTATATAGCAGTGTGAATGTACACAGCACTTTATAAAACTATTAAATAATGTCTCTGCCCAGAAAATTTCACACTTTGTCTACAGTGGAATATTAATGAGATGCAGTGAATTTCTCCATGTATATGAAAACCTATGTACTTCATCTAGGTTTTGTGGAAAGGTAGAGGCAGCTTAGTCTGGATGAATACATCAGGGTCTGGAAACAAGAAACTTTGGATCCATGATAACTGCAGAAATTTTTGACATTTTTTCTTCTTAACATTTGATCACATTCCCCATTTCCGTGGAATAATGTCTTTTTTTTTTGCAGAGATTGCTATGAATTCCTTTTCGTAAGCATAGTGTAAGTGCTGATTGTTTATTGAAATGATAACTTCCTGTTTTGTTGGGGTTTTTTGTTGTTTTTTTTAATGAACAAAACTCATGCAGTGACTTGGTCTAGTAATTAGGTGTATCTTTCTACTGCAGTTTTCCTTTAAGGTGGTGTGTACCAGTGCAAAACAGGCTAAACCAGGAGCTGCAGAACCAGAGTATTGAGCCATTCAGTCTTTTTCTGCCTTTTGGTACAAGATGTTATCTCTGATATTGAAGGAAAATTCAACACACCCCTTAACTGAACACACACTTTTTCTGCACACCAGTGAAATTGCTAGTGCATTGCTAAGGGCCTTTAATATTCTCTGGTTTTAGGGGGCTCAAAGGACTTTTGACACTCTGGCCTGAGCTGTTTCAAGAAATCAGTGTAGAGTTCCATTTTATAACCACCAAAATCCACCTCTGTCACAAGAGGAAGTTTACAGTTTCTGTGTCTTTAACAGAAGTTCGATTTACCTCATAATATCTTCTTTTCCTTGTTTTCTTTGTATTCCTGGCTTGTAAGGCTGTTTCCCAGGGCTCCAGCTAACACTGCAGTCTGGGAGCCAGTTGCTAAATTACGTTTGTGGGTCAGACATGGGGTCAGGACTTTGTGTTCTGCTCCAGCAGGAGGAGCACTAAACCCATCAAACCTGAGATCTCGGGTCTGAATCCCCACTTGTGTGCAGTGATCTGTCGGGCATTTCCAGGGACTGGGCCCCCTGGGATCTCAAACCTCAGAATTAGAACAAGACCTGATATGTAACATCCAAGGGGAGCCCTTTCCATTTCTTAGATTGAAAATCAAACAGTTGATGTCAGTCTGTCCATATTGATGGCAGACAGGTAAATCTGTCAGTATTATTTAAATAATTTTGTGGTGGCAAAGTTTCAAAGGCCAGATTGCCAAATTTCCCAGTTATGCTGGCATGTGGTACCCTTCTATGTTAATTATTTGAATCTCTCTAGAAAAGTAAACATACACTGAAGTGAACCATGTACACTTGAATTCTGCACCATAGGAAAGATGTGTCCTGGTTTTCTGAGAAAAGAGTGTTGGAGTGTGAAGGCCTCCAGGGTGATAATGGGATTTTTTATATATATATATAAATTATATACTTTTCAAAAAAAGGAAAAAAAAACATAAAAAAACATAGTTGGGAGCAACTGCTCCAAGTGCAACCTGCTGTAACCAAGAATGTTGTTTCTATTTTTATAGAAGTTTTATACCGCTCCAGGGTGGAGAATATTTATTACCTAAATTATTTCACTGGAAAAAAAAGGCCAGGGTTTTGTAGAATCCTGAATGTGATTGTTTTACACACATAATGATGTGCATGATTGAAACTACTGATTTTCAGTGGCCTGTTTGCAGCCCAACAACTGCTAAACAAGGAAGATGAATGCTGTGAACCAGTGGAGGAGAGCACTGTGCTCTGGGGTCTCTACAGTCACTCTTACCTTCTTTGCACCCTGCCCCACTGTACTATCCAAGCCCTTTGTCCTGTTTTTCTTTTAACCTGATGCTCTGGCCTCTTTACTAGTTATTTCAGTTGCCCAAAATTAGATATTTTAGCTTCTTCATCCTATAGTGTGTCCTCAATACTGTAACTTACAGATCAAGCTTGGCATTGTTGCAAATAGGTGCAACTCCTATTAACTTTAGGAGATTCACCAGTTTACACTGTGGCTTAGTTTGATCAGTGACTCCTCCCAGACATAATCACCTTAAGACACCTAACTTGGGCTAGCTCTTGTGCCTTACTGGCGTAACTATAAGTATTGCCAAAAAGAAAAAAGAAATAAATCTATGCAGGTTAAATTTTAAGATGTGATCCTCAGATGGTTTGAATCAATGCAGTTCAGCTCTCTGAACGCAGTAGAGCTGCATCAGTTTTCACCAGCTGAAGATGTTGCCCTTTTTGTGTATTTGTTTCAGATTTCCCTTTCTTGGTGTATCAATGTGTATGTTGCCAAAGTTAATAAATGTATCAAGTTTGTGACTTGGGCAGATTTTTTTTTCTGATAACAAAACTGATCAGATAAAGTCAACATTTCTGTGTCTGTTTGGTGGCTGCCGCTGATTGTGGGGATTTAGACTGCTCTTGCCTTTCAGTCTTAAGCCAGTTTTCTTCCTCACTTATTGGCAGGAAAGTCTGGGATTTTGGGGACTTGGGGCCTTTAAATTTTTAGTTCATATCATGCTCTTATTTAAGTGCAAATCTAATCAGTGTCAAATGCTCTATTTCCTGGATAGTAAGATAAGACTTGGGGGAGTTCAAATAAACTGCAGAAGGTTGGCTGAAGCAGCCACATGGACAAAGTATGCTGTATGCTTAAAACCAAAGAACCTGATTTTCTGCATGAAAAGCTAAAAGAACTTCTGATGAAATAGAATTCCTTATTACGTGTGCCACCAGGAAATACTTTAAATATATTTAGTTTACAAAGTGGAAATGGTCTACTTCATAGATTTATTCTTTTTCTCAGGAGATACATGATTTTACTGCTGTAATAAGGTGAAAGAATTATGAACTTGGTCTGATACTGCTTAGTGTCAGTACTATAGTAAATGTAATCATCATTTCTTCAGTCCCCTAGATAATCAACAGTCCAAAATAGGATAGCTCTTTGTAGTTCAGCCTTTTTTTTAAATAAATTATTAAAAATTTAATTATTTAATGCATTATTAAAAACTTCCAACTTAGAAAAATCTCACTGGCAAATGCATCTATCAGGAAAAAGCTTTTCACCTGAACACTGAAAGTCACATATTATGATAATTCTGTCCTGAAAGCTGAATCCAGCTGAACTGGTAATGGCTGTGGATTAGGGAAGAACCACAAAGCAGAATGAAGTTGTTCCTATTTTTATTTGGAAATACCTAAAACCAACTTGGATAAAGCAAATTGCAAATGAAGGGTGCAACTATGAACAGGTAAAATGCTTTGAAAGCTTCTTGTTGCAGACATGTAAACCTAAAGATGATTGATATCCCTAGCATACCTGCCACAAAATACAGAACACAGAAGGCACAATTATCACTATTGTGAGAATAAAACAAGGACAAACTGGAATAACTTTCTCCAAGTCATTAAGATCTTGTCCAGCATCTCATGATTCTGTTTTTATAGGCCAGTCTTTCCTTGGCACTTTGATAAAACTCAGTCCTTGCCCTCAACATAGCTGAGTGAAGTATTTGAAAAATCCATATGAAGAAAATCCCCAGACAAATCACACAGAGGATTTCAGTGGTGCATCCTAAGATGTCACTTGATTTCATGTTTCTTGTTATTTCTCATGCCTCAATTCGTGATGAATTTGCTTTTCTGGATTAAGAGTGAAATCTTGCACCTATCTGCAAATTGTCTAGAGTATTTCTTGAAATACAGAAATAAGTGCAAGAGTTGCATTACACTCTGCTGGAGTTGGTTTAAACTCTGTACTCACTCAAGTCTTTTTCCTTTATTGGAAAGCATGAAAAGCAAACTAATCTCAGCAGTTCTAATAAGAGGAGTCTTGCTGATTTAGTAGACAATGTGTTTCTTGTTGCTTTGAAATGAGAATGCAACACTTGCTATTCTCAAATTGTTAGATAATATGCAAATCTCATCTTGTTTTAGGCTGTAACCAGAAGCTTTGAGATGTGCTGAAGATTAAGGCCACAAATAGGAGCTAAAGGGGAGTTAGGGGTGTGGGGAGGCAGAATAAGAAAACTGCCTCTCTCCTCTACCTCCCACTCTCATCCCAAAATGTTCCTTGTCTCTTGCAGCTCACAAGCTGAGGAAAGGGAGCGGGAGTATTTATGTCACTTAATATAAGAATTTTTTTTTTTATAAACTCTTCAAGAAAATTTCAGGAAACACTTTTTTTCTGCTCATCAAACTGGCAACAGTGACTGTAGAGCTTCTCAGAGCCCAGAATCTCCTCCTCATGAAGCCAGGGAGCTGAGGGCTATTACATGAAAGGTTGGGAATGGAAAATCCCTGTGCAGGTCTAATGGTATGACAAGTGCTCAGCTAGGACAAGTCTTAACATGCAGTCTTAAGGAATTCTTCTCTGATGTGTGAGCTTTTTGTCTTGTATAATCTTTTTTTCCCCTTTTCCAAATTACCCCACCTCCCCCCAAATTACATGGGCTCCTAGGGAATGAGAAGAGACTGTAGCTAAAGGAAAGAACGTGGATTTGCTGGGCTACTACTGGCTAAGAACATCCCATGTTAGAGTGCAAGAAAAGTCTCAAATATCAAACCACCTGTGAATCCCTTGTGTCCTCTGTCTTGTCTCTCATGGTCTCAGTCTCTGTGGGCAAGTGTTTGCCCTGGAGTCATATTTTTTGGAATCGGTCTCCTGGGGAGGGAGTTTAAACTCTGTTCTAAACAGAGGCAGTAGACACACTAGGCTCAGAGCAAGGTGAATGCATGCTAACCAGTGTGTCACTAGGCTGTGGAATGCTCCACAGACTGGGTGCTGAGAGGGAAATCCAGGCCTCTGCTTCCATTTGGTTTCTGGCAGTTTGATGTTTACTTGGTGTCCTTCATGTACTTTGACTTTTACTTGTCCATCGTTGGCATGTGCTGCCCTTGCCTGTCAACTCCCTTCCCCAGGAGATCTCATTGTACAGTGCCCATTCTTGTTCTCTCTCTCCGTGTTTGGATGTACTGCTCTGTGTAACTCAGTGGGTCTCCCTCTTTCTGGTTTGTTTTTTTTTCTAGATTCCTGCCGTTTGTTCATCGTTGTGCCTAAAGCATGTCGATGTGGCGTTCAAGTACATCGTCCAAATCCTTGTCTCTTCAGCTTCTCTGATGCTTGAACTCTCACCTTTGACCTTGTGTTGACCTTTGATGCTGATGTGTATTTTTATTATGTTTGTTTCTTTTTTTTTTTTTTTTTTTTTTTTTTTTTTTTTTTTTTTTTTGTGCTGCCAAATTGGTTTTGCTAGAAAGACTGCTGAAGGGGAATATTTAAACTTGCATTTGAATATAAAAGAATTTCTATTTTTCTAGACCTTCGTAAGATAACCACTTGATTTTGTGAATCTGATTCTTTGTAATTTGTCTTCAGAGCAGCCTTGCTAGCATACCTTGTGGAGTATTTGTATTTCTGTGAACATACAGCCAATCACTTCTAGGCTTAGTTTTTTCTGTGTGCTTAGTTTTAAAAACACAGTTCGAAGAAAAAGTCAATTATATGGTGTGACTCAATCTTTCAGGAGACTTCCTAGTCACATTTTGCTGATTTGGTTTCTGTGCTTGAGGAGACAGCATGTGTTTTTATGAGTTCAAACTTGTGACTTGAAGTGGCATCAACAGAAAACACTTGAACTACGTTTTCCTCCGATTGTAGCTACATTTTTGCCCTGGCATTTACTGATTTTTTTTTTTAATTATTATTATTTTTATTTTTTCCCTGCTTCCCTGTGTGATTATCAGTCTGCAGTGAAAATTTGATCAAAGCTGATGTTGTATTTTGTTAAGCTCTGGCATGCTTGGTTTTTTTGTAACTACAATCTCCTCAGCAAAATGTGATGTTTTGTTTTAATCTTTCAAACTAAGATAGTGCCCAGAAATGTTGTGCATGTTTCCTGCTGTTTTCTTCACACCCTCGTATATATCACCTTCACCTCTCTGTTTTCTATAGTTTGTGCAAAAACTGAGCAATTTAATGGGTTTCAAACGTATCCTTTAAATTGGTGGTTTTGGTATAACAAATATCTGATCAGAAGCCACCTGAGGGCATCTACCTGTGCACTTAGACTGTCTGCCTGACAGAGCACCTGGACCTTGCTCCATCTCCAGTGCTGTCAGAAGCTCTGAGGGTGCTTGGTTACACTGTTCCCCTAGTGGAAGTTTCAATGGAAGGGGATAGCTGGGAGCAGGAAGGTGAGAGAACTCACAGTATTTCTGTTTCCAAAGCTATCTGAAGCTAGGGCTCATTTAAAACACTGAGCATTTTGTACAACTCAGGGCACATTTCTGTGAAGTCCAGCCCCAATCTAATACCATCAGTCAGAATTTGGTGGCAGGATTCTGGAAGGATCTAGGTTTGCTCATTAAATAAAGTGTTTTAAATTTCCCAGAGAAAGCATTTGTAACACTGGTCCTACAACTGCTGGCTCTTTTCCCAAATGACAAGCACAATACAACAGCCTCTGAAGCTGTTACCTGAACAGGGTACCATCCCCAGCTCTCTTTTCAAGGGCCTTAGCTGGGGAATCTCTGCGGAGATTTTTTAGTTTTTGTTTCGTTTTTAATTGGGTAATGAGCTGAGCAGTTTTTTGTGGCTTGCAGGATGAACTAGAACAGGTTACTGCTCTCTGGGCAGCAGGCTTCCCCTGCCCTACGTACCATCTGCACAGGTAGAAACTGGGAAGTAGCTTCTAGATGAAGGCACCTGAAGAGTGAGTGCTGTGATGAAGTTTCAGTCAGAAACAGCAGCAAGCTAGTGTAGGTATCTTAACAGTTGAAATAATGTGAAATGGAATTCTGGGAGAAGGGTTTTTGCTGAGAAAACTAGTAGAGTTTGATTGGATAGAAATCTTAATTTTGTCCAGTGTTTGGGATAATGTAAAGGTGCAAAGATTGTTTTCTCTTCTACTTTTGAGTTGGTTGAGGATACTGTATTCTCACTAGGTATTGACCAGACTTTGTAGACAGTCCTTAATCTGCTTACAAAAGAGAACAATTTGAATATGGTTCATGTACCTGGGAGTGAATCGTGAGGCTGAATGAAAAAGGGTAGAGGCTCGTTAATTTGGGAAGTAGGGTTGGGGGCTGGCTGCTGTTAGTCCCACAGTCTGAATGCACAGGGCTGTGTGCCAGGGGGCACTGATACCCTGCAGTGTATGGAGGAACTGCCAGTACGTTTCTGTACGTGTGCATTTGGTTCCGTAAGGAACCTTGGGGAAACCTGTGGAAAAATATCTGAAGAAAACCAAAATGCCAAATGTTGGGTGTTTCTTTCCTTTCTTCTTTCCTTTTCTTCCTTTGGTTGTTTTAATTGTTCTGTGGTGGTTTTAATGGATTTGAGACAGTGGAGCAGCAGCTGCCTTTCTGATTTTTGGCTGCTTTTTGTGAATAATTTAAAAAGAAAATTTACATTTTGGAGACAAACCTGTGGGCTTTTTTATTGGTACAAACATTGTATTTAACACTAGGGGTTTTGTACAGTTTTTTGCCTTTTCTACTAGAAAACAATGTAAAGTGATTCACAATGTGACGAGAAAACAAATTGCCACTATGACCAAATGTAGAGTCTGTTCTGCAGTTAACGGGATTTAATCAACTCGAAGTCGTGGTTCAGTCGTAGAAATGCTTTTCTTTACCTTGTTTGAGCTGTTCCTTTTTTTCTTGTTTTGATTTGCAAAACAAAATGTCTTTTTGTGTGAAATTGTGTTGTACTCTGTAGAGAATTACAGATTTTACTTTAATGGTTTAAAAAGCAGAGGAGCGCGTGTTGCTTTTCTGATCTGATCACAGAGTTTGTGTAGTGGATTTAAAAATGAAAAGATTTGTTACAAGTTTGGAACAAGCGAGTATGTGTTAAAGGAATTTTCTTCCTTTTGTGTGTGTGGTTTTTTTTTTTCTTTTTGTCCCAAAGGGCAACTTAAAGCTGTTTTAATTGCACAGACACACCGACAACAAGTCATTTTGTATATGCCAAGTGTGGTACCTTCCTTTGTTTATTTGCTATTAAACTGTTTGAGAAGAGTCCTTGTGTGTTGTATTTGTGTCTTAAACATGAGGTTCTTTTTGGGGTCCAATTGTGAGAAGATGAAGAGAGAGATGAGAGAACTATTTTGCAGTTTCTTAGCTGTGAGACACAGAAATATTCATGGCCCAATACCACTTGTTCTGGATGTACAGTATCAACCTAGATTTTTACTTTTGTGTAGATGAGCTACTTTGAGTAAAAATGGAAAAGGTTTTCTGTTTGATATACCTCCATTTTGGGTTGTTTGACAGTCAAGTCCCCTGTAGATACAGGAAAGCTGAGGATCTTGGATAATGCAAATAAGTGCAACACTTGGGATTGAGGAGTAGGCATATCCAGCCTCACAGAACTGGTGCCATGCAGCTACTTGCCTATCCATGCACTTGTGCTTCAGGGTGTTTCAGGGGCTCAATACCTTGGGCAGGGCATCAGCCCTGCAGGGCAGCAGGGCAGCAGAGTGCATGGTGCTGTGTGGGATCAGAGAGGCACCAGCTGATGCCACTCTCACAAGCCCCACACTTGCCACCACCTCCTTCCCCTTCCAGGAGCACAGCCAAGCTTGCTGAATCTGTCCTGGTTCTACAGCATCAAGGTACCTGCAGCCCCCAGTACTCCTGGTCCTGGACATACTACACAGGGAAACTGAAATGGGTTTGGATTTCTTACTAATGATAGGCACAGGGTACCTGCTTTGCTCTTAGAACTAAGACACCTTTTATGATATCTCATTTCAAATTAATAAAAAGTATTTGGCATATTCCAAAGCATCATTCATTTAGAAACTTGCCACAAGTTTGACACAACTATTGCCTCTCTCAGAAGGAAAGTGCCACAATGGCCATGATTTTGCTGCATTTCTGAAAGCTTCTAAAATTCCCTGATGGATTTTTTTCTTTCTGCTGTCCTGCATTTTGGAGACTTGGAAGCATTTGTGGGACAGCTATGTTTCTCCTCCATGTCCTTTTTCCGTGTTATGTGGCATACTCTGTTTCACCCCATCACTTCCTACATGGTTGTAAATCTGAGAGCACTTGCAAAGCATCAGGATTCAGTGCTGCATTCCTTGCCCTGAGTGCACCAATTGCAGCACGAGGCTCAGAGCCACCTGTTACAGACTGTGCTGGGATCCCTGCAGTTAATTTGCAGCTGTTGAGAAGAGAGGCTGGAGGGGTTTCAGTTTAGATACAACTTGAGGCCAAGGATGGAGAGAAACAATTGAATCAGAAAAAGGGTTTGTTTAGTCAGAATAGAAGATTCCAGGTTGTGCAAGAAGTTCACTCACCTTGTCTTACACAATCAAAGCTTTGTAAGCTACATCTTACAGAACTGAGTCTGGATCCCTCGAGTCAGTTGCTTTTTTATTTTTGAAGGCTTTTTCTTCAATTTAAAAGGCCACCACCAATCAGTACACAATCAAACTACACCTAGGAGCCAGTGTATTAATCTCTGAAAACAATGAGCATTTTCCACGTGAGTTGCTATATTTATCAGCATTTGTAGGAAATACACAGAGTTGTAGATGAAATCCTGATGCTGAGAAGGTTTAGGAGAAACATTTTTCCTCTCACATCCACCTCCACCTTTCAGTATTGGTTTTGACTCCAGTCTTCCTGACTTTACCTGCCACATTCTGCTCTCTTCATACGTCCAGGAGTCACCAGTGACATTATGAAGAGCAGTGGGGCGGAGGAGAAGCAGGTCAGTGTGGTCACTCTGAGAAGTGAGTGTGTGATGAGCCACACTGCATGTATGACAGGTAAGATTCCCTAATCTGATGTTGCCAAGCACCACTAAGGCTCCTTCATTTGCATTTCCTGAGGAGAAACTGGATTTTAAACTGGAGAAGCTGTACCTGAATCTTGTATAAATTATAGCTGTCTTGAGCCACAGACAGATGCCATTGCTTTTTTTGAAGTAGCACAGGCAGTCAGTGTTGATCTTTTATCCTTATTTAGGCAGCTGCAGTTGGCTCAGAGTGGTATGTTCCATATCAGAGCATGTTCCTGGTTTTTTGAAAATGACCAGTTTGAACTTGATTAATTTAGTCCATATTTTACTAGGGTGTTTTTATCTCAACATATGAGTTGCAAATTGATTCCTGAGAAACTAAGCACTGTTTCATAGTGCTCAAAAGCAAGGAGGTGAAGTGAGCTTAACAAAATGCAGGGCAGATCATCTCCTATTAGATGGCTTTTGTCAGGCTGCAAGGCACCCTCTTTTCATTTTGGCTGTGCTGTGTGGGGAAGGGAGCAGTGCCTTGCTAATGTGGTCCAAAAGAATCTCAGGATGAGTTTGAGTCACAGGCAGCTCACTTGTGGAAGGTTAATTTTGCATAGTCTGATTTACCAAGAATGATATAATTTTTGTTTTCCCCATTTCTGAGTCCTGGCTTGATTCTGTTACGCAGCAGGATCCAGTGGAGTTTCAGCAGCACTGAAGTGATTTTTGCACATTAACCAGCAGTGCCTCACCATTAGTTTTCTTCAGCTGCTGCAGATTTTTCCATAGTTTCTACTTCCAGAGTTTGAGACTGCATATAGTCTATGCTGAAATATCATCTAGCACAATACGTCTCTGAAAAACAAAGCTAAGTTAAATAATACAAATATCATCGTGTATATGAGTTCCCAAAAGAGAATCAGTCTTATTGTAGCAAAACCCTTCTACAATTCAAAACATTTTTCTTTATGAAATATTTTTCTTAGGGAATTCTGGATAAAGGGCAGATATAATCTCTTAAGATATCATGACTGCTATGATATAAAGCCTCTAGGTAGACTATCATTATTTTTTTTGTGTCCTGGTTTCCTTAAGGATATTATCTCAGGAAGGTTCCCTTGGGCTTTTGTTGACAGACCAGGATAGTCTGATTGGTACCCTTTGAGGTCATTCTGTAGGTATTTACCTTTGTTTGGGAAAGAACTGCCACCAAAAAGCAGGCAGGCAGCTGGAGACATGACTGCTTTTGCAGGCAGGTCTGTTAAAACTTCAAATTGCTTCTCTTTGCCCAGTTAAAGGATCACAAAACTTCTGCATCTGAAAAACATTCTCCACCTGCCCCCTTCCCCCAGGTTTGGTGTATCTTCTTAAGAAGGACTGAATTAATCTCTAGACCACCAAGGCTGCAGCACACTGGTTAGAGTATTAAAAGTGACTCCTAGAGGAGCCAGTCTGATTTTTTCAACAGTGTGAGAGACATAAAGCTATATGGGGCTAACACTTCTATCCTGCAACCAAAAAGTGCAGATATCTGTTGTTCTGTGTCTTTATTGTTATTCATAAAAGATCATCAAGTTCTGGATGCAGAACTTAAGCAGTGCTGTTGACAACTTTTGTTGGAAACTTTTGAAGGACTGCCACACTCACCTGATGGCAGGGAGCAACATTCAGTCAAGAACAAAGGTTCAAAAAACAAAGGCTCAAGAACAGATCTGACCTGTGTCCATAAAAACAGTCCATGATGAGGTCCTCAAAAGGGAGGCTGAATTTTGTGCCTAGCAAAGTATCAAAGTACATTGTTGCAAGTCTAACACTGCACGTGTGAACACACTGAAGTTGCCTTGTTCACACCTAACTTTCCAGGCATGTATTTTTCCTAAAGCTACTATTCCACCTGAGCCTGCTTCCTCCCAGGCTAACCCACCAGCAGCAGTGTTTGTCTCAGGGGATGGCCAGGGAGGAAGGAGCCAGCCGAGGCATCCCAAGGCTGTGACTGCAGCCAATTGTCTCTCCCCGGGGTATTTATAAGCTGCATACTGGCGGGCAGGGGTGGGCAGTTGGCACCGTGACCTTGGGAGCTGGGCAGCCTGACTAGAATTCCTGGGAGCCACGTGAGCTGGACTGGCAGGAGCAGCTGCAGCCAATGGGGAGGAGACCAGCCCTGGCTCTTCAGATTGAGTTTCACTCCTGTGGCTTGAGATTTTTCTCTCCCTGTCGTGCTTTTCCTCTTTGTTTACGGGATTGGACGGACGAATGCACTGATGGAGCTCTAGCAAGCAAGATGTTTGCCTAGTGGATTTGGGATTCTGCCTTCAGTGCTGAGCAACCACTTGTTGCCATTGCCTACACAGCTCCAGCCCCTGACATGGCTGGGCTTTTATGGCTCTGGGCCCTCTGAGCTGCCCTCTTCTAGTGGGGCATTTTACGTTGTGTTCTCTTGTGAGCACATCCTTTTTGCTCTCCTTAGAGGTTAGTGTATGAGGCTTTTTAATCCATGGGAGATGGGTCAGGACCAGACAAAGCAACAGATAGAGAAAGGACTCCATCTGTACCAGTCTAATCAGACGGAAAAGGCGCTGCGAGTCTGGATGAGGGTTTTGGAGAAGTCTGCGGATCCTGCTGGCAGGTTTCGGGTTTTGGGTTGCCTCATCACTGCTCATGCAGAGATGGGCAGATACAAAGACATGCTCAAGGTAAGGTGAACTGGAGATGAATGCATGCCATTGTGTCACACCCACAATGGAGCGTGGCTGGATCAGAACCTGAAGTGGGGGGTGTTTTGTGTGTGACAGAAATACTGAGTGCATGTTCTGAGCTGCTGTAATCACTGTGCTCACCAAGAGCTCCAGCCCACAGAAGATACACAGGATATGATTTTTCACTGGGTCTGGTTCCTCAGGATTCCTAGCTTATTTAAGTTCTCTAGTTATTCATAGGAACCTCTCTTGATTATTTCCCACATACAGGCACACCGTGTTATCAGGCTTCAGGAAAATGTATGAGACAGGACCTTTGTCCACTACAAGCTGTTTACAGTGTGCATATCAGCATAAAAGAACTCCAAGTGGATTCTGTAGAATAAGTATAGACCTTGTGGAGATATGTCTGTTATCTTGTTCAGCTTCTGGCTGATTCTAATATAGATCTTATATTGGGTTTTTTTAATTACTATTATTTGTTTGCTGAGGCTGTTTAAGAGGGAAAGGAAGATGCTGTTTGGGTGAGGTAATTGAGACATCCCAGATGTCTCACAGCTGAGGTCAGAGAGCAGCTTCCAGTTGTCAGGACAGTATAGAAGAATGAAGGAAGGATATAGGGGCTTGATGGAAGAGTGGTAAAAAGCAGCTGAAGTTACATTTCAAGCTCATGAGGATAAACAGTTGAATTAAATGAACAAAAAGAAGCTGGTGTGTGGATCTGAGAAGTAAGAGGATGTGTACATCTCACTGAAAAGTTTTTGGTAGCTGTGTTTGAAATTGGAGTGGGGAGAGGGGCACATCTTATGGCAAACCCATGCACATGTCAAAGCCTTATAATGAAACCAAATACTTAGGATGAAGAAAAAAGGAGAAGTATTAATACACTTGGAAAACATTTGAAGACAAACAAATATTAAGTGGTGTGAAATTAAGTGCTGGAAAAAACAACAGACTGATTGGGGAAGAAAGAAGAAAAAAGGGTAAGATGTAGCTACCTGAAGGAAATACTGAAGACTTCATGGGGGAAATAAAAGGCAAAGGAGTGAGCTTAGTATACTCAAACATAATTCCTTACCTGAGAACAGAAAGTAGGATCAGAGTACGTGAATTTTACAAAGTATTAGGAAAGAGAAATATCTTCAGTCAAACTAAAGATTTTACACAGCAACTGGTCAAAGGATAGAGAAAAGAGAACTTTAGCAATAAGCCATTGAGAGGGGAAAATGCCAGGAGAAAAAGGGTCAAAATAAAAGGCATAAAATAAAAAGTGATTTAAGAAGGGTTGTGATGTTCAACCTCTTTTGAGGAGGAAAAATTACTTCACACCAAGAAAAGAGGGTGTGGTAATTAGGAAATACTGAAGAGCTTGTGCAAAGTCAAGGGAATGTGGGGAAGCATGAGCTGGTGCACATCACTGAGTCCACATAGCAGGTTTCCTAAACTGTAATGGAAGCTGAGAAGATTATTACAAACACAACATACACACTTTATGATTGGTGATGTTTGGGGGTTTCATTTCTTTTTGTTTGTTGTATTTTGGGGGTTTTTTTGTTGTTTTTGTTGTGTCTAAAAAATGTAAAATGTTCTAGTAGCCTAAATTATTACATGTAGCCACTATACAAAAAGGAAGTAATTGATTCCCATGGAATTCACTATCCATAATCCTAACTGATAATGTCTAATGAAAATTGCTAGCTATTTACTTTTGCTACTGATACCAATTCAAGCCAGCAGTGTGCTTTCTTCATAATAAAACATAAGAGTTACAGAGTTTGCAGCCTGAAAGGGATTTCATTTCAGAGAACAGTATGCAACAAATCCTGGAGGTTATAGAACTAAAACTGTCCAGATCAAGACAGTAATTTATTAGTAAAAAATTCATTAAAGAAGTAGCTTCCTTTCTTCTATTAATAGGGTATTTTAATAGCTTAGGAATTCCAGAGAAAGTGGGTTACATTACACTGAGTGAAAGAAAACAGAACTGCATTGTGTCAGATGTTTCCTGCTTCCCCAGCTTCTCTTTAGGGCCATTTAACAGCTGTTTTCCCCTTACTGCCAGCCTAGCTCATCTTCCCTGCCCAGAGACTGTGTGAAGAGAGGGAGAGGTTTCCTCAGAGTCTTCATAGGCCCTTTAAACCACCAGATAACTCCTCAGTGCATACAATGCTTCTTCATGTGCTGTTGGCCTTGTCTGCCCTGCTCAGAGATGAGCCTCTTCTCCAGTACAGGGTGCTACTCTATGGGTGCTTGAGCTGCATTTAAATAAACCACACACTTTTGTAAACACTATCTTATCTACTTGAAGTTTGCAGTGGTACAGATTGACACAGCACGGGAGCTGGAAGACCCAGATTTCCTTACAGAGAGCTACCTGAACCTGGCTCGCAGCAACGAGAAACTCTGTGAATTCCAGAAAACCATCTCCTACTGTAAGACGTGCCTGAACATGCAGGGTACCACGGTGAGCCTGCAGCTGAATGGCCAGGTGAGCCTCAGCATGGGCAATGCCTTCCTGGGCCTCAGCATCTTCCAGAAGGCTTTGGAGTGCTTTGAGAAAGCTTTACGCTACGCGCACAACAACGACGACAAGATGCTGGAATGTCGAGTCTGCTGCAGCCTCGGGAACTTCTACACCCAGATAAAGGTACAGTAACCTCAGGGACAGAGGGTGATCGTCCTACAGGTTCAGGGAGGCTTTGGAAATCACCTGAACTCCAGCCTCTGTCTGTCCTATAGGAAGTGGAGTACTGAGAGAGCACTGTAAGCTAAAATCCCTTTGCAAAATCCAAATGGAGTACTCTCCTCCACAGTAAGGATGGGAGGATTAGTGTCGTGTTTGTACAGCACTGCAGCAGCAGCTGTGAATATGTGTGTTGAAAAGATCAAACTTAGCTTCAAAGAAGATCACATCAGAGAGACAGGGCTGGCAGCCAAAACTCATGGATTCTCTATTTCTACCACTATTGTAGGGAAAGAGCTGCCTGCAATCAGCTGTAGGTAAAACCAGGCAAGGACTGAGCACAGGGGTGATTTGCCAGTTCTAACTTCTGGTACAAACAAGAAAAAATAGGTTTTGTCACAAAGTCCCAATTTCTTCACTCATTGAAGACTCATCCTGTGAAGTGTGGTGACCAAAAATAAAGAAAATAACATGGTGCTGAACACTTTACAGGTGTGAAATAAGAAGGGAGAAAGAAAACCTGAGAAGCTGTGGTTTCCTTTGTGCATTGTGGAGAATTAAAAAAATATGAGGAATTTTTCACTTCTGCGGTTTCATGCAACTTACTTGAGAATGGTTTTAGATATTTAGATCAGTTTTACATAATTATTGTACAATAAGATTTACTTCTTACATGCTTTAAATGCAAAAAAATATTAAAATGTATTATGTTTAAATTAAATATTTAATACTTAATTTTAAATTAAAATATAGTATCTAAAAATAAATGTATAATGTTTAAAAATTAAAATGTATTATTACTTATTGTGAATTTTATGAGGCCATGAGTCTTAGTTCCTCTTTCCTGCAATGATGGATAATGAGCTTCTGGGAGATCCCAACTCACATCCATTTTCATGGAGAAAATGAAAGGTCCATGTAGATGTTACAGATGTAAGAGCAGAAAAAGCTTTCAGCCTTTGCTTCTAGAGGAGGGTAAATGGTTCCTGCAGAATAAAGTTAATGGCATACTACATAAAATTAATTTGCTGGGTCACTGCCCCAGTGTCCTGAACCCAGAGAATAACATGAATTTGGTATATAGCAATTCCACCTTTCACAGTTTGATATCCACCAACATACTGCACATGGAAGAGGAGCAGCACGAGTTCAAAGATGTACAGAAATCTGGCAGCTGTTGCAGTGTTAGTAAATAAAAAACAGTTGGGCTTTTTCCTTCTCTCCGTTTGCTGTGTTTTTGCTGTGACTGCTGTGTGCTTGTCTGCCTTGCAGGACTACGAGAAAGCCTTGTTTTTCCCCTGCAAAGCTGCTGAGCTGGTGAACGACTACGGGAAGGGCTGGAGCCTGAAGTACCGCGCCATGAGCCAGTACCACATGGCCGTGGCCTATCGGAAGCTGGGGCGCCTGGCAGATGCCATGGACTGCTGTGAGGTACAGGCTCTGGGGGGCTCTCCACGGGACACACACCCTGCCATCCACTCTTGACTTCAGATCTCCCTGCTGCCTTCCAATCTTAGACCTGTGGTTTCTGTAGCCCAGCAGGCTTCAAAATTTGGGTCTATGAATGGTTAGGAACACGTGAAAAAGGTTTTCCTTGCCTTAAAAGATGGTGCCACTTCTTTGGAGCTGATCAGAGTGCAAAGTCGCAGCCTTGTTGTTTTGAACCAGGAACAAGCTCTTCTGCTGACCAGAGGCAATTTCTTTCAGGAGTCCATGAAGATTGCCCTGCAGCACGGTGACCGGCCGCTGCAAGCACTGTGTCTGCTCTGCTTTGCAGATATCCACCGCAGCCGCAGAGACGTGCAGGTACGGCTCCTTCCTGCCAGGAAGGAGAGAGGGAACAGCAAGAGGGCATGAAAAGCACTTCATGCAAACAAAGCACGTGTTTTCCTCCCTGCTTCTGCAGACAGCCTTCCCTCGGTATGATTCTTCCATGAGCATCATGACAGAGATTGGAAACCGCCTGGGCCTGATCCAGGTGCTGCTAGGAGTGACTAAGTGCTGGATGATTCAAAAGGAGCTGGACAAGGTCAGTTAAAAACTTGTTTCTACAGAAGTGAGTAGGACAAGATTAGAGCACAGTCTTGTACTGCACTTCGGTGAGGGTACAGTCCAGAAGAGACCTGTACCCCCTTGGTTCTACCAACAGGGTCTGTTGCTTGTAGAGCTATATTTCTCGGAATAGTCTCTCTCAGGCAGAAATTTGTTACTGATGGTAGGAGCATCCATTCTGACTCAGACTGCTAAATTACAGAATTGCCTCATTAGTCAACCCTGATCACTTTAAAGCTCTATGCTGAGAAACCAGCACTGGAGGAAGGAAGCCTTATGCTCTGAAATAGATTCCCCTGCCTACTTTTTAGTTATATGACTAAGCTCATTGATGTGCTAATGATGTTTAGGCAGCTCTACAGCTCCACCATGTGCTTTGCAGATAAATGTGGCATAAAATTCCTGGAGAAACTTTGACAGTCTATAAACTCTGATGTGATGCAGAGGAATGAAATCAGTAATTTATTGGGGGATAGACAACCAGTCAATATAGAATAAGAGGGTGAAGTTACTTATTTTGAAAATGCATTGGCGTTGTATGTGTGTTAAAGTCCAGACTGCACTAGATGCAGCACATTTCACAGCAGGAACATTACTTGGCCACAGAATGAAATGCTCAAAGGTTAGCCCTGAACTAGCTCTGAACAACCTGCAGTACTGCACAGTGCCACATCAAGATGCTGATGTGGCACTGTGCCAAGACTGGGTCTAAATATGATGAAAATTCACTCATTGCTCATATTGAGACACCAAGAATTTCAGCTCAAATGAAGCATCCCAGATAACAGTATGTTCAGTATATGTCAGAATAAACAAGTTCAGGGTGCTGTCCTTCAGGGAATCAGTTGGGTGAGACACCATGCAATCTCAGTAAGTAAACAAAATGTTTGTTAGCAATGGAAGAAGAAACTGTGGACTTGAAAGGTTTCTCAGTGTCAAAAGAGTGGGACAGGACACAGCAGGTAGGCCTCTGCAGGACAGAATATTCAGGGCATTCATCAAACCCATACATTCTCTGATTCTATCTTGAGCCACTGTCAGCCTCTGATACCAAGCAGCTCTCACAAGCACATCACATGATGAAGGCTTTGGACAGAATTCTAATCTCACCAAATCCCACAGAAGAAGAAAGTGGAGGAATCTTGTATTCTATCCCAGGCATTAGAGGGAAGTCTGCCATGCTGGGTCAGGGACCTTATGTCTGTTGACCAAATGTGACCTCCTTAGAAGTCTCATCCCTGAATATTCACCCAAGCCTGTTCTTCAACTTGCCAGGCCCTGTTTCCATTTCTCATGCTACTCATCCCACTTGCAGATTGTCTGTTTTAGTCCAAGTTTGTTTGGCCAGTTAGTCCATTTCATTTGTATGTAATGTAATCAATGCTATTCCAGATCCTCCCAGGCTGCTCACATCTTCCTTGCCCTCATTCTCATATTCCTGTCCAAGACAAACTGTCCCCAGACTTGTCAACATATTTTCCCCTACCCCACACATTTCACTTTGATTCACAGTCATTAATTTCAGGAGTTTCCAGTAAATACTCAGTCTTCCTAAGCACAGTTCTCACTTATATTCTCCCTGCTGGTCTTCAGTTCCTGCTTCCCTCTCCTACCATTTCCTTATCCTAGGCTGTTGCTGCCACCACAAGTCTAATGCCATCTCCTTTGCATTCACACTGCATTTTTGCATCTCATCTTGTCCTCTCCTCCTACAATAGCAGTAACACGAAATTACAGGGTAAAATTTTTGTAACATGCATCACAAGGGAGACATCTTCTTCCCCTTGGACAAACAGGAAGCAGGTCTCAACAGTTCTGGAAAAGAGAGACTAATTATCAGAACAGAAAAGAACACTGTGACATCTAGGGGAAAGTAGGGGCTCATTTGCTGTGACAGCTGCTATGCTAAATATTTCCTTCAGATTTAAAAAATGGATAGCAGAACACTCCTACATCACACCATGTGTAAGTAAGGCAAGGTGGATATATGAACAGCAGGGAAAAAATAGATGAGTGTGGTGTATTGGTGCTGGTGATCCCTTTCCTCACCTCTGGTACAAGTGAACTTGGAGTTGCCCAACAATTACAGCCTGCAAGGTAAGATGGGGACAAGGTTTGCTTTGCTTGTACTTCATCCCAGCCCCAAATGAGCATGTGGGACTGAGTTTAAATTAGTCTGTATTCTCTCTGTTTGGGGACCAGCCTCTGCCAACATTGACATTGAGCATCTGCAACAGAAATGTAACTCTTGAATTACTTGTGGTCTTTCAGAAACCAACCTTTTCTCATGCATTGATTTTAGGGAGGGGAGGGAAATCTGCCCTCCCAAAAAATCCTTCTTGATTCTCCAGAGTTGCAGGGATGCTTGTTTATCCAAATTTTACTCTGTACTTCCTTACTTTTAAAATAATTCTCATAGGACATTCATACAAGCCTATCTTTTATGTATTTGACTGAGAACTAACAATCAGTGCTCTTAATTCACAGGCTCTGGAAAGCATTGAAAAGGCACAGGAGCTGGCAGAGGGCCTAGGGAACAAGGTAAGATCCTACAGCTTCTTTTCAGCACTCTTCATAGTCTTGTGCCAGGCAATATAAGATATCAAACACTGAAGTATCCAGACTTCTTGCTGCTCATTAGCACTTCTATTAACCAGTGAGAGCTTGGGATTTCATTTGTCATGAAATGTTTGGTTGTGGGCAGTTGTACAGATAATCATCAGTATGCAAGTCTGAAAAGTGAGTGAGGAGTCACAATGGGATAGGCAACGGGGAGTGGGAAGCAGCAAAAATGTGATGTGAAACAGGCAGAGAACTAGAGGATTAGAGGTCTCTTCCTGAAAAACATTTTTGCCCTGAGCAGCTGTTGAGCTGTGTGCTGGCTGGAGGCAAAGCAAAGTGAAGCTGTACGTGGGGGTAGCTCAGGGAGCCATGAGTGGAAGAGCTGCCGAGTGTCTCAAAGCTTTTGTGACACAAAGAAGGGTTAATGACACGAAGTGTTGAGACCTGCTGATGTTTCTCCAGCTGGCTGATGGGGCTGTGGCATTCCCACTCCTGTTCCTGGTCTGTGTTCACCCTGTTCACTTGTCTGGTGTTTCTGTCCTCCACGTGCAGCTCAGCCTGCTGAAGCTGCACTGCCTCTGTGAAAGGATCTACCGCAGCAAGGAGCAGCAGCAGGAGCTGCGTGACCATGTAGTGAAGTTCCATGAATGTGTGGAGGAGATGGAGCTCTACTGTGGCATGTGTGGAGAGTCCATTGGGGAGAAGAACAACCAGCTCCAGGCACTACCTTGCTCCCACTTCTTCCACTTGAAGTAATTAGCTGGAAATACTAAATATTATTGTATGACATTAGCCATGGGAAAGAGCTGCTTATGCCCATAGCAGTCCTATGCATGCTGTTCCCCAGGTCTTTGTCTTGACTACCTGCTCACCTTTGTGCTGATCCTGCCTTGCAGGATCCCATTGCAGTGCTAAGAGACTCACAGCCTTGGAGGGTGAGATTTAGCCATCATATCCATCACACTCCCACTTGTCCTCTAGATGATTATTCACTGATGTCCTCGCTTTTGTAGGTGGTCAGCCCAGCTCACAGACTATTTGATTCCTCCTGGGGAATCAGTTCTCTACTCCCAGGGGCAGTTTGGATTTTTCCCGAGTTCTCTCACTTCCTCCCTTGGCTAGTGGCTCACAGAGATGAATTTGTTCAGCCAATTACCAGGCTACTACCATGAAAGAAGTTAGTTGTACCATCATTTTATTATAGAAGAAACCCAAGTGTTACAAAACACATTAATCTTAAAACTAAGTCGCGCACTGACACCAGAATTAGGACCAAACAAGTGGTCAGGGAGAGATGCCCGACGAGCCCTGCGGACTCGTCTCCAGCAGTACAGGAACAAATTTTTCCAGAGTTATATGCCGAGGCGCTCCCTGGAAGGGGGAAAGCGCTCCAGTCCGTGTCCGCGGCGGGAGGGCCCCGGGGAGCAGCAATAGCCTGGTGGTGCGCAATGGCCCCTGGGGAGCCCCGGGCCGGGCCGGGCCGGGCCGAGCCGACGCGCCCTCCTCCCGTTGCAGGTGCCTCCAGACCAACGGGACCCGCGGCTGCCCCAACTGCCGCCGCCTCTCGGTGAAGCCCGGCTACGTCTGAGCGCCGCGGCCACGGACGGAGCCGCTGGCGGGCCCCTCGGGCTGTGCCTGGCGGGGGCGGCCCCGCGCTACTCCCTCCCCTCGCTCTGTGTACGGGCACCGACTGTAATAAAGCGTTTCTCCGGGACACCGCCCCGTCTGTTCCAGCGCCCCGCCCCGCGATGGCGCCGCCGCCATCACTCAGCAGGTTTGGGGGCGGCACGTGACCCGGCGGCAGCTCCCGCCCCGCCGGCAGATTCGGCACGGCCGCGGGGGACGCGGGCCGCGACCGGGGCGGCGGCGGCAGCGCCGGGGGACGGGAGGGTGCGCGGAAGCCCCGGGCCGCACGTCCCGCCCGGAGCGCTGCCCCCGCCCTGCTCCGCCGGGAAGCCGCAGCGCGGAATCTGCCGCTCCCAACCCGCCGCGCCGTGCGCGCCCCCGCGGGCCGGCGGAAAGATGGCGTCGGTGTGGGATGAGTCGGAGGTAGGGGCCGGGGGTGACGGGGCCGGGGGCGGCGGGGCCGGGGCGAGCCGCGGGCCGGGCCGAGGGTGACGCTGCCGTTGTGCCCCCGCAGGACGGCGTCGGCGAGGAGGTGCTGAAGATGTCCACGGAGGAGATCGTGCAGCGCACCCGCCTCCTCGACAGCGAGATCAAGGTAGCGGCGGGGCCGCGCCGGGCCGGGGAGCGCAGCCGGGCCGAGCCGCACTCCCGGGAGCTCTGTGCTGCTGCTGTTCGGGGCGGGCGGGTTAGCACAGCCACGGGAACGGCAGAAAATTCAACACGGTTAATTGAATCGAGATGGGCAGATTGAGGAATACTGAACCGCGGAGGCAGGGAAGAATCACGGGCAGAGCATGGACCCGAGGAAGCTGAGGGCGGCTGTTGGATGGAGCCACGGATGCTTTAGCTAAAGTTACAGGGCCCTCCCTGCTCGTAGGCGCAGGGGAGGGGGAAGTCTGTTCTGTGGCATAAGTCTGGCAGGATCCTTGGGTAATTCAGGTTGGAAGGCACTGGAGCAGACCTCCAGGCCAAACTCCTCAAAGCAGGGTCAGCCATAACCTAGGCTACTCAGGGCTTTATCTTTTTGGATCTTGAAAGCCTTTAAAGGCAGATGTTGCACCATTTCACGGAGTTTTCAGTGCTACTGTTTGATAGACCTTGTGAGGATACAGATTTGCTTTGCATACAGTCTGAGCTGCAGCTGTTCCAGTCTTTGTTATTTCATCTGCCCACTCTGTACTCCTGTGAAGGGTCTGGTTCAGTCTCTTTAATACCTCCTTCCCCAGCAGTTGTTTTCCAGCAGAACAAGCCCTCCTCCCTCAGCTGTTTCTCACAGGCCCCATGCTCCAGCCCCCAGCCATCTTGGTGGCCCTAAACTCAGTCCTGTTTATCAGTGTCTTTGCTATATGGGGGTACACCAAAACTGGACTGAGTGCTCTAGGTTAGGACCTAAAAGTATTGAATAAAGGGGACGAACACTTCTCTCCATCTACCGCCTATAGTTCTGATAGTACAGCCCAGGATGCAGTTTGCCACGCTTGCTGGCTCCTGTTCAGTTTATTGTCTTATGGAGACCCCCAGGTCCATTCCTCAGCCTGACAGTCACTAGTATGTGCCACTACAAGGTGCACTTCCCTCCCTGGTGTGGGGCTTTGCCTGTGTCCTCATATTTTGTAAGGTTCCTGTGTGGCAGCTCTGCCCTTGAATGCAGAGACTATACCCCCCAATTTGGTGTCATCTGTAAACATTGTGAGAAAATACTCCATCCTCTTGCTTGTTCATTCATGAAGATGTTAAGTAGATAGACCTGTCTTGAGACAGACACGTTTTGCATAAAAGAGAATTTACAAATATAGAATGTTTGCTGCTGTAGCAGCATCTCAATAGCAGTACTGAGATTAAATATTTCATAAATTCTACAGAGTAACCTCATTCTATACTGCTTCAGGCCCCACAAATAATTCTGACTTACTAATGTACTTTATTATTCTTTAGAGACAGTAAAGTTAATACGTGTCTTATTTTTAAATTGCAGACTACAGTAAGGAGTAGAAGTAGCCTTCATTTTATAGTAAGAGCATTATAGTTGCAAAATGTTTGTCAGAACCCTCCATTCACATTGTTTTCCTTGAATGTTTTCTAGGCTGTTTTATTAAATCAAAATAATTAAGTTTTTTGCATTTTTATTTAACAGATTCTGTATTGACTCCTGTAACAATCTGTCCTGTGAATGTGTTACAGCACATCTCTCGGTGCTCAGCCACTTCAGTGGGGCTCACAAAGTCTGTATTTGCACACTGTGTGACTAACCAGGAAAGGGAGAAAAGGCCTGGAGGTGTCAGTCACCTGTGCTGGTACC
Source organism: Erithacus rubecula (assembly GCF_903797595.1). Taxonomy (NCBI): domain Eukaryota; kingdom Metazoa; phylum Chordata; class Aves; order Passeriformes; family Muscicapidae; genus Erithacus; species Erithacus rubecula. Next base: position 22,550,742 of record NC_136688.1, read on the forward strand.
TTAGTGTTGGCTGGAAATGTACTCACTCTTGGATGGGGAGTACTGAACGTTTTTTCTTAGTTGTTTTTTCTTCCCTATAGGTAATAGAATCACAGAATAGTTTGGGTTGGAAGGGACATTTAGAGGCCAACTCCTGCCATGAGCAGGGATGTCTTTAACTAGAGCAGATTGCTCAGAGCCCTGTCCAGCCTGGTTTTGAATGTTTCCAGGGATGGGGCATCCACCATGTTTCTGGGCAATCTGCTGCAGTGTTTTACTATCCTTACTGTAAAAAAATTTCTTCTATCTAGTGTAAATTTCCCCCCTTGAGATTTAAAACCCCTACCCCTTGTCCTGTTGCGATAGGTTTTACTAAAAAGTCTGTCCTCATCTTCCTTTCAAGACACCTTTAAATACAGAAAGGCCACCATGAGGTCTTACTGGAGCCCTCTCTTCTCCAGGCTGAATCATAGAGTGGTTTGGGTTGCAAAAGACCTTAAAGGTCATGAAGTTCCAGCCACCTTGCAAAACATAACTAAAATAGGTGTGTATATGTAGTTACTTCTGTATCTGGATATATTAAAAGATCACAACCAAACCAAACCCCAGTTGCCATATCTGGCCCATATTGTTATGTAGGTCACATTGCAACCCTCTGAGCTATTGCACTGATTAGGTTGAGGCTTCCAAGTGACACTGGGAAGAAATTATGTGGGGTTTTTGATTAGTTAGAGACCAGAATGGACTGCATAGCCTTGATTCCTAACAAATTTTGGCTAATTTGCTGGCTTTGCTTTTTTTTAATATTACATTTCCCTTTATTCCTCAGATTTCTGTAACTGTTTGCTTTTGAAATAATCTATTAATTTTATCTTGCCTCAATCTTCTGACGGTATTCCTTTTTCTTTCTTCTGTGTACCAATTGCAGATCATGAAGAGTGAGGTACTGAGAGTGACTCACGAGCTCCAGGCCATGAAAGACAAGATCAAAGAGAACAGTGAGAAGATAAAAGTGAATAAAACCCTGCCATACCTTGTCTCCAATGTTATTGAGGTGAGGATGCTGGGCTCTTACACAGTGACATGAGAAGTGTGTGCAGTTTATAGTGGCAGGGAGCTCATCAGGGATTCAGGACCTGAAGTATTCTCAGACTACCAATGCTGCCAGAGCCAGGACTTTCAGGTTTTTCTCTTGGTTTTATCTGTGACCTAGAAATGCTTGTCTCTTGCCCACTTGTTCTCTGGGTCATTCCTTAGGCTTTGGGTCTGTACCTAACAACCATCAGAAAGTGACACAGCCCTTCTGAGTGTAAACTTGAGCAACTGAAATTGGACACATGCTCTCTGAAACTTGTGAAACAGCAAATGAAAGGCTGCGGCTCTGTTACTCCATCACATTCTTTCTGTAATTCAGTAATTTTTATGATAGGAAAAAGAATACTGATAGTTTACTATTAAAAATGGCATTGGTGATTGGTCTGTACTACTGTTTGAAAACTTAATGATCCTAAGCCTTAATGTGAGCTGCTCTGTGGGAGAAGGAATCAGTGCCATTAGCTACTACTTTGTTCTGAATTTTGTAACATCTTTCTATGCACTATTGTGTGCTGCTTCATAAGGAAAGGAAGAAATCAGTTTTTACAGGAGGGCTTTTATGCGTTCAGGATTCTACTGTTGATGGATGATGGAAAGTTTTATTTCTTCCAATGCATGTAATGTTAGAAGCATTAATCCTGGGGCCATCCTGCTAGCCTGGTTACACTATCATGAACTCTTTCATCCTGGTTTTCAGTTGCTGGATGTTGACCCAAATGACCAGGAGGAGGATGGAGCCAACATTGACCTGGATTCACAGAGAAAGGGCAAGTGTGCTGTGATCAAGACCTCTACACGTCAGGTAAGACCCATGTGCCCAACCAGGTGTGAGAAGTGATGCAAAGGATTTTGTCCTGGTATACCTGGTTTTGCTCACTTTAATTTCTTTCTTACAGACATATTTCCTGCCGGTTATTGGGTTGGTTGATGCTGAGAAGTTGAAGCCTGGAGATCTGGTGGTGAGTGATTCTATTGTGATAGTTAGATACGATGGTGGCTAGAAAATTGCACGTTTTCTGGCAAAATAAAAATCTGTCCAGATTTCCCCAAGATAATTTCTCTACAAAAGTTTTAATAGAAAGGTATTATGGGTTCAATTAGATTTGTAGTAAAGAAAAGCAGTTTAGGGTATATGTCCTTTATACATACAATTAGGTGCTGAAAATTTAGAGACCACTTAGTAAGTTTTTAAACCCTGTTTTTCTGTTGTAAATAAACTGAACCATTCGTTTAAAATGTGGAGGGTTGACTGTGGCATTGTCCTCTCTGCCAAGCTGGGGTGATTTGATGAATGCCAGTGTCAAAGCTAGTTATTCCTGCATCCTTGAGTTCTAGTAAATCAGCTTTGATTGCATGTTTATTTAGTGCTGTGTGAGGGACCTGTTAGAAGCAAAGGACTTGTATTTACAGGGGGTGAACAAAGACTCTTACTTGATCCTGGAGACTCTGCCTACTGAGTATGATTCACGGGTGAAAGCCATGGAGGTGGATGAGAGGCCCACAGAGCAGTACAGTGACATTGGGGGGCTGGATAAACAAATCCAAGAGGTAATACTTTATGTATAGTTTTTGATGTGACTGTGGACAGCAGTCTTTGAACTTCAACTCAAAAGCAGACAGCATGGATCCATGGAGAAGAATGGGCTTATGTATTAATATTTTTCTTTTGTTGTAGCTTGTGGAGGCCATTGTCCTGCCAATGAATCATAAGGAGAAATTTGAAAATTTGGGCATACAGCCACCCAAAGGAGTCCTCATGTATGGGCCTCCAGGAACAGGGAAGACACTTCTAGCTCGAGCATGTGCTGCCCAGACCAAGGTAAAAGGAACCTGTGAAAGTGTGTGCTGCTGTAGAATAGTACCTGACAAAGAGTAAGAACACCTCCAGGGGAAGAAGGTCACACACGCAAATTTGTGTTACAAAGGCTGGGATTTTCCTGATTTGCTTGCTTGTTTGCTTGCTTTAATTAAGGGCTTCTTACAGTATTCAGAAGTGACTATTGTGAAATGATGCCTAGGATTGATTCTCTTTCACTTCCCAGGCCACGTTCCTGAAGCTGGCCGGTCCACAACTTGTGCAGATGTTCATTGGTGATGGAGCGAAGCTGGTACGCGATGCCTTTGCTCTCGCAAAGGAAAAGGCTCCTTCCATCATCTTCATTGATGAACTGGATGCCATTGGCACTAAAAGGTGAGCTGTAGTCCATGTTGTCAAGTTCTTGGGAGCTGCCTAGCAGTCTCCTTTGCCTTTGCATGTTAGCAGAGCCTTTTAAAGCATGGCTTTCTCAGAAAGAAAGTGTGAACACAGTCACAGATGGATAGCAGTTGCCACAATCCTTGGGCTCAGGAGCAAAGTTTGTCAGATTTGTGATCTGTCTGATAGTCTCCTGCTGTATAAAACTGTTTTCTGATCACTGCAACAGGCACTTGGAGATGTTCATCCTCATTTACTAATTTGGCATAGACAACATAAGCCCCATTCAGCTGTAAGGACTAAATAAGTCTTAGGTGCTGCTGACAGTTACTCTAGTTGCAGTCCTCATCATGGTAGGACTGTAGTTTCAAGGAAAAATTTGGACCACCTCAGCTAAGGAGCATGAACTGCAGTCATTCTGTGTTTTGATGTGATTAAAAACATAGTGACAGGGTGGTCAGGTTCACACTGACAATTTTACCCTTGTTTCCCCTCAGGTTTGACAGTGAGAAGGCCGGTGATCGGGAGGTGCAGAGGACCATGCTGGAGCTGCTTAATCAACTTGATGGTTTCCAGCCCAACACACAAGTCAAGGTTGGGAGCTAGCAGGGTGTGCTAGTGCTGAGGGTGCACTAGCAGGGGATGGAAAACAATGTCCAGGGAAGAAGCTTGGTTAGTCTTTGGGGAGAAGAGGCCTGTCTTCCAGGTGCCTCACACTGATGATCCTACTTCTACTTAGGTGATTGCTGCAACCAACAGGGTTGATATCTTGGACCCAGCTTTGCTCCGCTCTGGACGACTGGATCGGAAGATTGAGTTCCCCATGCCTAATGAAGAGGCCAGAGCCAGAATTATGCAGATTCATTCACGCAAAATGAATGTCAGGTATGGCCTTCTGGGCTCTTTTTGTCACTCACAGTGGTACCTCAGGGCTGACAAGTGGTTGGCAGTCACTCACTGAGAGCTCACTGTAGGGCTGAGGAAAACTCCCTAGGGTGCTTTTTCTATTTGGTACATGCTCTCAGACTTTTTTTCCCATTTGCTCATATCAGCCCTGACGTGAACTATGAGGAACTAGCTCGCTGCACAGATGATTTCAATGGAGCCCAGTGCAAGGCTGTGTGTGTCGAAGCGGTAAGTATTCCCCCATAGGAATGGCACTGATGGGAGGGAAATGTGAAACCTAGCATGGAATCATTATTTGGAAGTGGTGTGGTGCTCACAGTGCCTCTCTAAATATTGTCTCATTGGGCAGGGGATGATTGCCCTCCGCCGTGGAGCTACAGAGCTCACCCACGAGGACTACATGGAAGGAATCTTGGAGGTTCAAGCAAAGAAAAAAGCCAATCTGCAGTACTATGCCTGATCCCTACCCAGTCAAGGCTGTGGCCTTGGCAGAGGACAGGAGTAGACTGGACTGTATCACTTACTTTCTGTCTGGAAAAAATAAAACATTTTTTCCCTTTAAAAACAAATCCGTGATGTGTTGGAGCCGTTGCCCTTGCTCAGTGGTTCTACATCTGTGTGAGGGAGGCTGAAAGCCTCCTGTCCACTGTGCCCATCATTCTGCCTTTGGACCCTCCTTCAGCTAGAACTGGATCAAACCCTGCTCTGGTACTTCCTCATGAGGACCAAGAGGCTATACTGCAGTAAGTGTACTGTGGCAGTGATGACCTGCAGCTCAGACAGCATCCCCAGTTCTTGCCTGCACAGCCAGTGAACAGGCTTGTTAGAGTTTGAAACTTTTGAATAAGCATTTTGCAAGGGTAAACACAAGTCACACATGAATGATGTTTTAACCTCATCACTTGAACTTAACTCTTGGAGCTTTAACACTTGCTGGTACATGTATGTGAGCGAATCAGTCAGGTCATTAGTCAATTCAAGGTTTCATCCACTGAGCAAGTCTTTCAGTACTTTTAATGCCAGTTGAGAATTACAACTTCCATTTAAAAATTACACTTTTCATAAATACACTGACTTTAGCATTAAGTATCTTACATGCCACTGTATTGTATTTTAAATACAATGTAAACATCTCCAAATGCTGGCCATCTCATCTTTACCTGTGCAGTTTTTGGATGCTTGGGAGAGGGGTGGGGGTGTGAGAAGGAAAAAAAGAATAGAGGGATGAAAGAAAAATGCACTCCAAAGTACTTTGGCTGATGTTCCTGAGTTAGCCCTAGTACTTGTGCTGGTACCAAGGTCCTTAGTGCTCATTTTGAAGAGGGATCTTGTTCCAGCAGAACACACGTGTTCTGGACACACTGCGCTCAGGGCATTTGACATTGGAAGGGGGCGAGTGGAGAACTGAGCAGAAGCCACATGTTCCTGAGGAAAATACTCTGTGGTTCCTTTGGACACTAATATTAGAGGGGGTTGTACATCTGTTATTTTAGCACTACTGTTATTTGAGCTCAGAGAGAAGAGTTACTCATCTTTCACAGAACAGGAGTTGCACCCACAAGTTTGTTCAGAAGTGAAAGCTGATCCTGGCAGCTCAATGACATTTTGAAAAATGTACCTCTGGTGGAATAGTTTAAAAGCTGCATGTTGCATACATCTCCCCATTAAAACAAGGGTATGTTAGCCAAATGAGTAACCTTCACTGTAAGAAGCTGAGAAAAACTTTCCTCTGCTTTCCCAGAGTCTGTAGAGTTTTCTTGGAGTCCTGCTGCTCAGTTACAGCTAGCTCCTTTTGGAAACACTTTGAGTAGTGAGTAGATAGCTGAATCCACAGCATGGAATAGCACAGGTTTCTGATTTAAATAAATTAATACTAAGAATGGGCTAATTCTTTGGCCTAAACCTCAGCTTAGATCAAGGTTCTTTTGGGAAAGGATGGCCTGAGCCAACACTAGACATGCCTGTTGCAAAAGTGTTCAAGCCAACTTCACTTAGCTCCTTGCCCTAAATTGGGTCTGAATTACACAGACCTGCAGCAATAGAGTTGGTGCGTAAACATCCCTTACAACTGGACAATAACAGGACCATGGAGGTACAGTTCAAAAAACAGCACAAAAAAAGACACAATCTTGGACTTAATCCCTTGTAAACAGAAGAAAAACGAATTGAAAGAACTGTCCCCCTTAAACCATCAATGATCAAGTTGCCAATAATTCAAACCTGGAGTTACTTGCAATGTCCGTGTCTGCGACTGGAGGCTGCAGCAGTGTCCCATGGGCTGGCATTTCAACAGCTCTGGCACTGCTCTCCACACGCTGACATGCCACCTCTTCCTGGTGTTAACCCACAGCTCTGCCCAGGCTGCGCTTTCCAGAGTCTCCTCACTCCCTCTGGGGTCACACGGCCCCATTTTCTTGTCTGGGTTTTTGTACGGATGCCCGGGAGGTGTTGAGTGATGGGGCCAATGTGCAGAGGAACCCAGCCAGCAGGGTGAGGCCCAGGCCCCCCCAGGCACAGAACATGGACCAGCCATAGCCATGACTGATGTCCTCTGGCAGCCCATAGACGTAGCGAGGATAGCGGGATAACTCAAAATTGATCCCAGCTACGCATGTGCAGAGTGAGATGATACAGCAAGTACCTGCAGGAGAAAAGCAGAGGGTTCTACACTGCCCTCAGAAAGGTTAATTACGCTCTGGTTTTTTTCCCCTCAGTATTTGCAAAGTCATGAATTTTCAAAATCAAGAATTACCCTTGGGGTTTTTTCTGCAGTCCTACCAGCCACTCTCCTTATACGGCAGGAACTGCAGGGCAGGATACCTTGCTTCACAAATAACCAGTATTACCTTAGCACCTTTCATTGCAATTTTGAACTCAGTCATAGTTCATCATGCTTTGATTCTCCTGAGACTATTTCCAGTGTCTAATGTCATCAGGTTCCAGACACTATTTGGGCAGCTTCTCCTATGAAAGGTAACTAGCTCACTGAATTCCAGGGCTGCAAAATACAGCACTTTTTGGTTTCCACTACGAACACCCACACTTCTGCCAGCTGTACCTCAGACCCAAAAAGAGTGCCCAGGTTTTTGTCATCTGCTACACATTCACTGAATACCTATATAGAGGAGAAAAAAGCTTAAGAAGACAGAAGGCAGTCTAGTACATCTAATATACACTAGAACACTAGACTCCAGGTCTATACTGTCCATTTTCAAGTCGAAAAATCAAAGTTCAGAAAAACCTTTGGTCATACAGAAAGTCTGCTCCCACCCACGGCAAACAGATATAACACCCCTGGCAAGTACTGAGTTCACGTCCTTATCACTGGGCCAGTGTCCTCCCAGGCCTGGCTGGTTTGGACTTTGCATTACATGAAGATCTAAGAATCTCTCAGTACAGAAAGGTGCTCCACATTAACTTATGTCTGTTTGTTATGATTCCTAGGGAAAACTGGGCTGAGCTGTCTGACAGGAGCCACACTGGAGCAAGCCAGAGGACTGTGCTCATTGAGCACATGGTCCCCCCGTGGCTCACCAGCTCTCTGGAGCAGAAGGCTCACACACTCACATTGGAATCTACTGAGAACATGCAATAGCCATGCAAGCACATGTCCTGCCCAGTGCTGGAAGTGGTAACTGCATTGTGCTGACAGTTTGCTGCACTAAGTAACTGCTTCGTGTGGCTGTGGGCTGATGTTACTTTTACAAGGCAGCAATACTGAATGTGGTGACCTGAGCAGAAGTGAAAGGCTCTCACCTCCCATTAGGAAGAGCAGCCCAGCCACGTACTGCATGAGCTCCTGCTGTTTGCAGCAGCCCAGCACACCAATGATCCACCCAAACAAGATGATGGAGACTGCCATGCCAATGAAGCCAGCTGTCATCCTCCGCAGATCTGAAGGAAAAGGAGAAAACAAGACAAAAAACATGAAGATGGCAGTACCTAGAGAGAACAGCCAGGGCAGAGTCCAGACAGATGTGGATTAACTGGTTCTAAAGTTTATACTTCAAGCATGGATTTCTCCTCCTGTAGCTTCTTTGAGGTAGACAGTTTGCCCATTACACTGAAACTAAGGGAATCCATCTAAAATGGCTCTGTTGTGCTGGGCACTGTGCAACTGGAGAGCATTTATGTTCTGATCCAGAGAAGTATCAGCCAAATATTCCCCAGCATGGGACAGAAGGGGTGCATCACGAACTCCTGTTAATACTGCAAGGGCTTTTTTAATTTTTTTTTTTTTTTTTTTTTTGGTGTGGTGTCTTTCTTTGGCATAGAGAAAAGGGGAGAAAATTTTCTGCTGAAAATAGAAAAGAAGCAAGAGGGGACACTGGAGAAGACTAAAGGATTAGCACATAGGAGGCACATAGTGTGAGCTGAAAAGAGACATAGTGGGAGGACAGAAGCAGACAGCAGATCAATACAGTATTATGGGAACACCTCCAGTAACAAGCTCCAAGAAAAAGCTTGGGCAACAGTAACATGAACAGCATTCTCTTATCCATAGTAAAATTGCTGTTCTTGCCTCCTCCTAGTTCAGTCTCCAGCTGACCTAGGCTTTCCTTGGCACTGACTCTCACATGACAGGAGCTATGTTAAATTATGTGAGCAATAGAACACAAAACCAGAGAGAAGCAGGAGCAGAAGAAAACTGATTAAATCATCCTCAGTCACAGGCTACAGGTGAGTTATCTGTGTGGGAAGGACTTGGACATGAGGCAGATCGTAGGCCAGGTGCTGGTGCAAAGACAAACTGAGATGTTCCCTAAAAGAACTGGTCCAGGGGGTTGCATCAGGTCACTGGTGCACACACAGAAAATTGCAACATGATCTATACAGTGATGCAGCACCTTTTCTGTAAGCCAGCTAGAAACTGTCTGTGCCCAGACCCAGAATACAATTACACCTTGCAATTCACTACACAAATCTGTATTCCTAAATTCCCAGCTTTAAACCCCTCCAAATCTCATGTCCCCCTGCAATTCCACAGCTGGCTGCTTGCACTTCCTCACTGATCAATCTGTATCTATGCTTATAGCCCAGTGCCACACTTACACGAGGTGATTCTGAGCCCCCCAGCTGGCACTGCATTAGGGCACTTAGTGACCCAAACATTCCAGTGGCCTGCTCTGGCTACTTACGGAGGGCGTGCCACTCATCCTGGCGGATGGTGTTGGTGATGTTGATGGGCAGGTTGCGAGGCAGAGAGCTGGAGGTGTAGTGGTACTTCACAGCAGTGCAGCGCTGAATGACTCCTGTAGGGAGACATCAGTGTGAGCAGCATGAAACCCCTCTGCCTTGACTTGCTGCTGAGTTGGCAGCCTTAATTCAGGAACAGAGCAAATGGAACCAAAAAAGAGCCGTTTACTTCAAAGGCTTTGGGATTAGGAGGGGAGAGAACCTACAAAGAAACAGTGGCAAAGCAGGTAGCAGGTGCTCTCTCCAAGAAGCAACAGCTGAAGTTAAACAGTAATGACAGTCAGGAAAAACATCTCTAAAAGCTTTCTAGAGTAACGGCTATGATCTTTTTTGGGATGTCTAAGGAGACAAGAACGTGGCCAAGTACCAACAGCTTCATCTCAAAGACAGAATTGAAACACTTTGAAAATCTTGAATGAATGCTGGAAAGTGAACTGCATAGGAGAATCTTTTGAATTCACTCCAATAGTCATTGGCTCTTTGCTTTACTTTCCATGAACAGTAGTACCCAGGTAGGCTTGTTTCCATTATAGCTTAAAGAAAAGTGTACCCCAGATGTAAATGCGAACCTACAAACATGCTCTTCTTGAAATGGAATTTTAATTTAGAAAATGAGGGAGAATAAACATGGTTGGTGGAGTAGAAGAGAACAACCAGAAAGGTAAAATAGCTAAATAGTACAAAAAGTTCCTCTTAAACAATGGCTACAGGATCATTACCACTGTTTGAATGTTGGAGCAGAAGAAACATTCAAAAACAATCAACTGGCCAGTGAGCTAATTAAGCTGGTGAACAATCACTAGCAGGAAGCTGCAGATTCAGTGATCAGCTTTGCAAAAGACACTAGAAAACCCAGGAGAAGAACTGAGCTTTGTGTGGCTCCCACAGCAATGAAAAGCATGATTTTGTTCTCTAACTATGTCCACTGGGACTGTACTGACCTGGTTTCTGCAAGGACCTGCAAAGAGGAAGCCCCCATTTCACAAGATCAGAAGCTGCATACAAGAGGCCCAGGCAATTCCAGCCATCAGGCCAGGGAGGGAATGGTGATCTGAATTTCCTCCTATTTCAAGCGGGATTCCCAGCACCTCTTTCCTTGCTGTGGCTTCCTGCTGCTCCCCCAGCAGCACAGAGCACTTCCAGCTGCACAGGATACACAGAGGTGCTGTCCCTCACCTGCAGCCAGTGGCCTCTCCTGCTGAGCAGCGCTCCCTGCTTGCACTTACCTCAGGACAAGGCTGCAGAGCACCTGAGCCAACCATCAGCAAGACAACCCAGTGTCAGAGGGTGCCAGTTCATTTGCAAAGGCTGCAGACATCTGAGTTCAGAACTTAGGCCATATACAACATATCACACTATCTAATCAAATTTCACCTCTAACTGCTCACTGAACTCAATTTCAATATGGACACAATTTGCATGTGTTGTTGAGAAATATGTATATAAAATAAACTAATGACGTCAGATTTCAGATTATAATGCACTGCATTCATTAAAAGTATGATCTGTGCACTTATATTTCCTGACCATGAAAGTAGTACATATGAAGCAGCATTTTAAACAAGAGCGAGGATTACTATTTTTATAGCTCATTACAGAAAAAGCAAAGACTAGAGACATACATCCCTTTTGATCAAAGCTATGGACTTCTCAGCTAAGATGTCACCAAGAAAAATACTTGCTCTTCATTATTCCAAGATACACTAAAACCTCTCTACCTTCTCTGGTTATTTAGAAAAAAACCTGGCTATTCAGAAGCTGGTTATTTAGAAAGTTTTGGTTCAATTCATTCTGCCTCTGGTTTTAAAACTGTACTCCTAATCTTCTTCCCCAGAATTCAAAGTGCTAATTTTATATAGTAGCACATACAATAATATTAAAACAGCAAGTTTGAAAAAAAAAAAAAAAAAAAAAGCTCAGGCGTGCACAGACTTCAGGGCTTTTGCTCAGTGCTGACCTCTAATCCACAGACTTTATAACAGCCTTTGATTACACCAGCACAAGCCATTTTTCCAACAAGATTCCATTTTCCCGAGAGCACAGGTTGGACCCACTCTGATGTGAGCCACTTCAGGCAAAACAAGGGAGGCCTCTCTCTGTAGATCTGCTGGAAAAGTTGAAATAGGTAGGCAAGAAAGTCAGAGACTTGGGGAAGCAGTGAGTGTGATTTCTCAGCTGAACATCTAAGGCACTTTCTCCCAGAAATTTTAACACGCTCCCAGACAACCTTCAGTACCTCGATTTTGCACTGGCCATCACTAGTTGGTATTTCCCATTTTTTCAGTGAATCTCTAGGTCTCATTTGCAGAGATGCCATGCACTCAAATATGGCCAGATACTCCACAGGACTGCATTTAAAGTCATATAACAGCTTGTTCTCTAAGTACTCTAGAAAAAAAGTAAAAATCAAAATCAGGTTTGCAGTCCCAAAGTTACTGGTAAGTAAAAAGTGTTTCAAAGTTCCAATAAGTCCTTGGTCCTGAGCCTTACATACCTGATATCACAGTCTATAAAACAGGGACAGCATGCTGCCCTCCATTTCAGAAACCTGCTAGCAAAGTGATTTCCCTTTTGTTTACAACACACTCAGACAAGCACCATAAGAAAGCCTGCCAAAATTAAAACCTTTGCCTTCAGGCAAAGGCTTGAATAGAACAGAGTCGTGGTGAACAACAAGTGAGTGTTGTCTGTTTTGGCACAGGAGTACATTGGGAATACAGGACAGAAGGAGGCAGGTGCACAGGTCATTTAGTTTACCATAAAGCACACATCCAAGACAAAGGTTAGATAGACAGCCTGATCCCAGCATTTCCAAGAGCCTTAACAGAACACTGTGAGAGTCACTCTGCATGTACAATTTTCTTGATTAAAAAATAAACATGAACTGCAATGAACTGCATCCAGCGTGTCACACTGACACTTTCATGGCCCAGCTACATTGCTGTGCCTTCTCACAGCCAACATTGTTTCTAACACCTTGTCCTCAACATGGTTTTTTTTACCCCTCAGAACCTGCAGCAGACAGGTTCCCCTTGGAACTCACACAGCCCTTAGAAGAGTACATGTTAGTGTCTCTTGATGAGTTCTTTCTCTTGAGTGAACACAAAGGATGCTTGCTAGACTAGCCAGATACCCAGGCAGAGCAGATACCCTTGCTCCTAAGCTGCCAGAAACATAGAAACACCAACCCTGCTGTTTTACACAGTCTAATCCTGGGCTTAGCACACCCTGACCTTCAGTTTAGGTTTTGTCTCCAACTTTGAGACACGTTGAGTTTTCTTTACATGTGCCAGAGGTTCATGAAGAAATGGAGGGGTTCATTTTCAATTCTGCTACATGGCCCAGTATCAGAGCAGCTGATTCTCACACAACTGGGAGAGATCCCCTCCTGCCCATGAGCAGCCATAGCCAGTTAACAACTAAATACCATGTGAGGACTGACCCTCTCCTCCCTCATGCCCCAGGACCAAATGGCCATTGAAGCTTCCTGGTATTTTCCTACATTTCTACCCAAAATTGTGAGGAGCACCACAGCCATGCCTTCACTCTGCCCACATTGTCATCAATGGCCATCAGATCAAATAAATCAACTTTCCTTTAAAATACCACAAGAACTCTCACAGATCACACTGACATATCATACTTACCAAGGGCCATGATCAAACAGATCAGTTTTATTAAACATGCCACTACAATAGGTCCTCACAGACCTCACAGGGAATCCTGTAACTCTTCCAAGTTATCATCAGACAGAAAGAATGGGAAGTACAGACACCAGGACTGAGCAGTTTTCTCTCAAGGGCCTCTCTAAGCCCCAGCTGTTGCTCCTCTGCTTAAGCATCCAGTGGTTCTCCTCACCTTCTCAGCTACATTGTGGTGCCAAGAAGTCTTTTCAGTACATATGAAATGCACCAGTCCTATCCCAGAGACTTTTCAGAGCAAGCCTAAAAAGCAATAAAATACCTGGTTTATCAACCAGTGGCAAACCTTCTATTTTTTAATTCCTTCAGTGTAGGGATGTCAAAGTGCATTGTTGTTCAATGAGCCCACCAAGTTATCCTGTTAGAATGGATCTTTCCCAGCTCATCATTTTCTACTGTCACCATTTTGTAAGCAACATTTTTACTCTACTAATAGGTAGAGAAGATTCCCAAACAAAATATAATAAAACCCTGCAGGACCTTGCTACTAGAACAGTACATGCAAATGTTTTTTGTTGTAGCATCAGTTATTGCATGTGGAATCCACATAGCACAAGCTCTACAAGATGGCATGTAGTGCTCATGTTCTTACACTCAGAGAGTCTCTCATATATGTACAGAACTTCCCCACCAAATGGTTCAGTTCTTTGGCTTCTATCTCTTCCTGATTGCTAATCTCCATTATCCCCATGTGGCTTTTACATGATTTCTTCTTTTCCCTTTCAATTGTATTTTTTTACATGAAACTGTGTATTTTTTTCACAGTTCTGAAATAGAGATTTTATATTTTAAGAAAAATCTCACATATCATTCCTTTCTTACATTTAAACATTTCCCACCTCTCAGTTTTGCACTACATTTTCTGACTCATTTTTTCTTTTTAAATATATGAAGTGAATATATTTTGTTTTTTAAAATATCCTAGATATATAAATGGACACTTGTATATGCATCATTAGCTACAATGCACAAGTATGCAAGTTACCATGAAACTGCTTTGTATTAATAGCAGTAGATAAATACAGGACTGGAACCCATTATCTATATATCTATTTATGGACTTAAGTAATTTATTCAGAATTCAGGAGAGATGCAGAAAGGAAAGAAATCTTACTCCAGAGAAACTAGAAAAAAATGAAGACTATAAACCCAAACCAAAATTACCATAGAACTGTGAGAAAAAATAAAATTTACTCCTCTGCCACTTAAAGACCATAAAAATATCTAGATTAAGGAATACTAGGAATAAAGAAAGGCATCACACATCACCAAAAAGCCAGCTAAAATCTTAATGCAAATTGAGGAGGAAGTAGGAATTTCAGCAGTGCACAGTAGTGATCTTCAGGTCACACCAGGGGAAAAAAATACCTGCTTTTCCTTTTCAGAAGCCCCAGATCTGGTACCATGCTTGAGAGAACAGCTCAGATGCAGCACACCTGCCCATCAGTTGGAAACGGCTGCTTAATCACAGTTGTCAGAGAAAAGACAGACACAGTGGGAATGAGGAAAGGCTGTTAGTAAAGCAGGTCAGGAGATGGGATAAGAGAGTCATATCTATTTAAAGATCTGATTCTACAAGAACTATTATTAATAATTTCCCTTTTATAAGATGACACACAAATCTTTAGAGTAGCAACTGCAGACCTAATAGGCAAAGAACATAAGGGGAGCAAGGCTTTTTGTAGGGAAAGGCAAGGTCTTTTTTTAGAACAGTTGAGAGGAAAAAAGGAAATAGAGTAGACAGAAAACATTTTGGGTTTAGAATCCTTCCAGTTTTACACATCAGTGAGGAAGACCATTCACCACCCTGTAATGCCCTGCATGTAGAATGCAGACTGGCCTCTCTATGTGACTTGTTACAGTGCTGAGAAAATACCTCAGAAAGAGAAGTATTGAGCACCAAACTAGTATTTTTTCCCCACCCCTTCCCCCCATCTTAGCTAATCTCAGTGGGAGCAGAAAGCATTTTGCTTGATGTGAAGCAAAAAAAGAGATAAATCTTTTACATGACAGCCACAATTAATAGAAAGAAATTAATGAGTTCCCTTTTAGTGAAAGGAGTTCAGCATGGAAATAAAAATGAAATCGCATAAAATGGACCCTAGGAGAATAAAAAGCTAAGCACACAGCACTAGAGTTTCAAGAAGTAAGAGTCACTGCTGTGCATTGGAAAGAAGGGACAAAGACGAGCTGAGATTCACAGTGCCAGTCTATCCAGCCTCTGCTGTGCAGGACTGGCGTCACAGTTGGAAGCCAAGCTGAAGAACTGCTCTCGCTTTCTTAAGATAGCATTTCCATTTTGTGCCTCAATGGAAGCACTTTTCCCAACTCCTACTCCCTCTGTGCTAATATGTACCTGCTGGAACACTAAGTCCTGTTATTTATCATTAACCATACATAACCCGTTGACTTCATGGGTCAGCCCGCTACGCTGTTAGTACTATCAAATGCAGGACTTCATGGCCTGCTTGGCTTTGTACCATGTGCCACAATAGTAGAAGATCCAGAGCTTTCTCTCCTGTCACCCTGGGGGCCCTGAGTGACATCTGCCACCACCAAAGCCTGGCAATCTACCGCGGCAATGAGAACTCCCTCGTGCTAGAATGGGAACAACAGGTCCCTTTCACCTTGCTGCAAAAGCCACAGCGCCATAAACAACACCGCACGCTTCTCAGGACTCAATTAGAAGAAAGTGTCGGGGCTGGGAGGCCGCCCACCGGCAGCCAGGCCCTGCACCGGGCCCCCGAAGGGGCTCTCTGAGGACGCGGTCCCACCCAGCACTGCAGCATTTTCAGCAGAGGGGGAGGCGCACAGACCCCGGGATGGGGTCGGGGCCGCGCTCGCCGCTCCCCGCACGCCGGGGACACCGGCAGCCACGGGGCCGCGGGCTCCGTGCGCCGGGCCGCTCTCGGCCGGCAGCGGCAGCCGCCCCGCCCGCAGCCCCGGCGGGCCGCGCCGGCCCCGCGCTCAGCACCACGGACAGCGGCGGGGCCGCCGCCGCCCCCCGCCCCCCGCACCTTTCCGGATGAGCTCCTCGCTGTCCGGCTCGTAGCCCGCGCGGTGGCAGCGCCTCCAGAGCCCCGAGACGGTGGAGTTGAAGCGGCGGCCGCAGTGCGAGTCCAGCGCGGCGGAAGCGGCGGCGGCCGGCGCGGGGGCCGGGGGGCGGCCGGGCAGGAGCGCCCGCGGGGGTCGGGCGCGGAGCGGCAGGTGCGAGCTGGGCGCCGACATGGAGCCGGGCGGGTCGCTGCGCTTGTGGCCGAAGCCGCGGCAGCGCTCGCGGTGCCGCCGCGCGTCCGTCTCGTACCAGGAGTCGGTGCCGATGGCCACGGCCAGGAGGGCGAGGGCGGCGGCGGCCAGGAGCAGCCCGGTGCCGCTCAGCGCCTGAGCCGCGGCCGCCATCTTACCGCGCCGGGGGCGGCAGGGGCGGGCGCTTCCCTGCAGCCCGGCTGGGGCCGCCGCCCGCGGCACCGCCCCCGGAAGGGACACGGCCCGCGCCCCCGCGCCGCGCTCGGCCCTGCCCCGCCATCCCGGGCTCGGGACCCGACCCGCCGCGCTCGGCCCTGCCCCGCCATCCCGGGCTCGGGACCCGACCCGCCGCGCTCGGCCCTGCTCCGCTGACCCGGGTCCCGCCCGTGCCCAGGGCAGGGCGGGGAGCTGCGGGCAGCTACCGGGGATGGGTGGGCGGAGGAAGGGCTGAGCGACCCTCCGAGCCTTTCCGCAGCCTCCTGTGGCCTGTCCCGCTGTGCCCTGTCCCGCTGGCTCGCCCAGGGCACAGGGGCAGAGCCCAGCCCTGCTCAGGCCACGGGAGCCGGCAGTTTTTCAAATGTGCACGGAATGCAAACACCAACCGCAACTTCATGTGCTGGCATTTGGATTATGACTTCTCCTGCACCCTTCAGTATCAGTTAATGGAAAATAAGGCCTTAAAAATGTCCATCTATTTTATACAATGAGAAGCAGATTAAATCCAAGCTATTAGTTAATGCAGCATTTTATAGGGGCACAAAATCCCTTCTGATCCCGCTTGTTGTATAGGATTTGTTCCTCCAGCTGCAGCACTATCAGTAAGTTTCCAAAGCCGGCTATTAGGGCATTGTCTCATCAATTCTGGCCTCCAGATAAAATGACCTAGTGACACACTATGCCTAAACTGCTAATTTAATGTCCAATTTGGAAATCCTTAGCTTTGAGGGTTTTTTGTTGTTTAATTTTAATTGCTTCCCAGGAGCAAATGCTCAACTATAGGAGATTCTGATCCTTTCCCCCTGCCACCACTTCTCCCTTGTCACTTCTTGGTCTGTTGGCCACACTGAGCACAACCTAAACACCCTCTGCAGCACTTGTCCCAGCATCACTACCCAGAACAGAGTATTGCTTCTCTCCCCTGAGCACTCTGCCTGGTGGAAACATGCAGCAGCCACAGCTGGAGCTTGTTCTATCCACATTTCTGCATGATCCTCTTCCGCAGCTTGCACTGGACAGATGGGATTACCATCCATGCAGCTGCACACTAGTGCCTTCAAGGCAGACAAATTGAAAGGGCTGCTGTCAAAAGAATTTTCTTACACATACCAGCTAAATTAAGTCTTCTACAGCAGGAATGAAAAATAATTTTCAAATACAATAACTGCTCCAGCTAACATGGAAAAATTCTTCAATTGTAAGAGCTCTTTCCCAGAAAGATCCAAATATTCACATTTCCTAAGTCTGTAATCCTATTATGTCACCTTACTTTCCACATGAGTTCTTCAGAAGACAGGGGATTCAACAACATCAGCATCTTAGAAAGTTCCCATGAATTAAACTCTAACAGTTCTCCTTTCTGTGCTACTGCAACTGTGCCAGAGCCATTCTTCCCAGACCCTGTGAAAGATATAGCTGATAAATGATAATTTTGATCACTTTTGAGAAGAAAAAAGGGATGAGGGAGAGAGGCTCATCACACTAAGGGCAGGAGTACCAGCACAGCCCAAGAGCACAGTGTGGTAAAATCCAGGGACAGAGATTCCAAAAAGTAGATTACTGGCAAGATCCACAGACTGTGACAAGACATGTCCTTGATTACCTACCTGCCTTCATCTTCTTCCAGCTCATGGATTATGGTTTTCCTTCTTTTTACAGAAGACTTTGGGAAAGAAGAGATATAAACACACCATTTATAGAAGATTTTCTGATTGTCTGAATAAGACATTTTCTGAACCCATGTTTTTGAAGGGTAGAGAATTTCCTTTTGTCTTTTCTCAGCAATTGGAACACACAACCTCTGATGACTGCACCTTTGTCCAACATGACAGGTATGCAGCTTAGTGTTAACTGAAACCAGACAGGCCTTGAGGTTTTTTGATTAAAAAAAAAATAACTTATTACAGTCAAGTATGATTACAAAACTCTCTGAACAGTAAAGTTACCATGCAAGCTTTCCCCTGAAAGAGGAGAAGCTTACTTGGTAATGCTTTTCAGGGACCCCAGAGCAGCGGTCAAGATTCTACCACACTGCTCCTGGACAACAGCTCCATGGCAGCAGAATAAAGAAACTGGAACAGAACTTTCCTTTCAACTGGGAAAGTCTGACAGCAGCCCAGAGTCCAGATTGATCTAGACTAACCCAGAGATATGTATCTGTAATTCAAATGAAATCTGAATTGAATTTTTAAATCAAAGTAGGAACTTCAAATAAAGTCCAAACCAACCAAACAAAATAACCCAGTAACACAAACTGACATGGAAAACCATTTATTTCATCTCTATTGTCTCCATGCAGAGCAGACCAATACAGATGAAGGGGGAAAATGCATAAGAGCAGCTGAAAAAATAGAGCTAGAAAATACAATTCTCTCTGCATTTCCAAAAGTGACAAATGTGGTGGAGTGATGCTCCATTTCCTCCCAGGCTCTCAGTCCTCAGCCCCAGGGCTGACGCAGTAGAAATCTATCGAACCCCTCCCTCCCACGAGCCCCATGCTACCTCCTACCAGGGTATCTTCCCAAGAACCACAGACTATCCATGCCTGTGATAGCAGCCAAGAAAAACAGCTCAGAAATTCTTTCTTCAGTGTCATCCACTTCACATTCCTGAACGCTGAGTATAAAATCCTGACTGTGGTTTTCAGTCTTGGCAAGGCTTGGTGCTGATGCAACAACGCCAACTCATGGGCACTCACCTGGCAATGCCTCAACTTAAATGCCAGCCTTATTTTGGGAAAGACATCTTGAGAAACAGCAGGCACAACTTTCTGTGCAATCCTGCTTCCTCCAGAGCCCTGTTACATGGTCTGCTTAGCTGCAGTCCCTGGGCAGGAGGAACCCCCAAAGCTAGAACCAGAGGGTTGGCATACTCCCCCAGTCCCTGCAGGCTAACGGGATTAATCATCCTTCCAGGAAAGAAGGAAGTGGATGCTATCCTCAGACCTCATGGCAACTGAATGATGGAGAGTACTTGGCACAGGAAGGTAATTTTGTAAAGAGGAATAAAAAATTGCACTAAGCTTCCCTCCTTGTTGCAGTGAAACTAGTTACTGATGTAAGTCCAGGGAAAGGAAAGCTGAAAAAATTTCAGACAGCAGTTCCTGGGCAGACAGAACTGCAATCATGAGCTCTCCAGCACTCACTGAAAAGTAGGACAGGAGCTGTCATAAAAAAGAACTGTGTCAACAGTTCAGGAATCTCTTAGGGAAGTAATGCCTCTGCTGTGGGCAGCCTACCTGCCTTGCTGCTCTGACCCAAATTGCCCTCTCAAGGCACGAGCCCTCTTGGTAAGGCCCTGGGCAGACTGGAGAGCTCTACTGCTTCACAAAAGCTGTAAAAAGACTGAGATAAGTTGGTGTAAATCATACTGTGGCACCTGTTTTGTGTTCAGGACTCTGCTAGTTCAATTAGATCTGTTTTTAAACAAATTTAAGCAAAGCAAAGTTAAGTTCTACAGAAGGGAAGATCTAGTAATTGTGCATGTCTCTGTGGCAATTGAACATCCCTGTGGAATTATGGCCTGGTCAGCCCTGTGAGCTGGGATGGAGGAAAGCACTAGAAATTTTATTTATTTTTATTGGTCTCAAAATGCCAAAAATTTTATCCCAAGCATCACGTAACAGAAAGCTCCTCTTAAAGCATACTTACTGTCACCCTTTCATATCCCTTTCTCACCTTACTTAAAAATATTTTCACCAGCAGTTTCTACCTTCCCATCTAAAAGCTGTCAGTATTATTTCTTATTCATTCATCCTCAACAGATGAACTCCACTGTGAGGTAAGAACTCCAGAAATAGGCTACCATCTACAGTATACTCTTAAATAGTCTACACTGTACAGAGGAAAAGCTAACCAGGAATTATCAGTTGGTGACCAGGCTGTAGTGTTCAAGCACCTCTGCCATGCTGGGCAGCTCTAACATGCTACACCTCAAGAAAGCTCTGAAACACGGTGTGGGGCAGATGGTGCATGAATCAGGTCTCATGAGCAGGCTCAGAGGAGTGTTCATCTAATGGTTATGAGGAGAGGGAGCTCAGTCACAACAACTACATGGCTTTCCCTCCAGATGTGAGTGAGCTGGTAGTTGGCAATTGGAGAAACATTTACTGATCATTTATCACATAAACAGTTGGGCTGTGCTGGCTAATGGTGTGGTTAGGGCTGGGCAAGTAATCTCTAAGCTGAGCCATTTAATTGTAGTGACCTACCCTAAAGTGCCTCAAGCTTTTGGCTCAATTTCACTGTAAACAAAATAGACCAAAAGAGCTGGACTGCTGAGCCAATACTACCTTTAGGAACAAGTGGTGTTAATGAACAGCTGGATATCAAGTTGGAAAGGGTCTCTTCCCCTCTATCTCATAGCACCATCAACTTCTCATGGGTAGGGGGTTCTGGCTAAAGTTCTTTATTGTTGCTTTATCATGCCTGTTCTGCCTCCAGCCTTTAAAGTGGTAGGAAAAATCCTTTATCTTCATCAGCTACAGGAATCACCTCTGTTGTTTTCATGCAAGAGCTTGGGAGGTGCAGATCCATCGGAATGAACCTAATAAAACATCATTCTTTCATAGTGGAGCAGTTGTTCAGTTAATTTCTGCCCAGTGTATCTTTTGCTCCATAAAAAACAACCAAACCAAAACAAAACAAAAAAAAAAAGAACAGAAGCCCTCATGTGTGGATTTTAGCAGAACAGGGATAGGAGAGCCAGGGAATGAAGTCTTGCACAGCCAGACCTCTCTCTCACCTGCTTCTCATACTAGCAGCCAGATCTGCACACACACACACACAGGAAGTAACATTAGTGTTCCTTATTGCTTGTAAAGCTCAGAGTCAGGTGGTGGCTCTGGGAGGCATCATGAGGTCTGCGCAGAGGTCACTCCGTTGTGAGCGCCAGTAGCACCATGACTGTAATGCCCGTACACAGGAGCAGAATTTGCTGCAAGGAATTCCTGGGAAAGAAATGGCAAAGTTAGGAGGAGCCATAGAGCAATCCCCACAGATATCTGCACAGAGCTCTCCAATGGTCTGTTCTTTGCCCTTCCAGATCTACCACATGGAGAACACAACAGCTGTAAAAACATCACTCAACACAGATGAGACCTTCCCAGCACCCCAAGAAAAAAAGTTGTCTATAAACTGGCATGGACTTGTTCCACTCAGCTGCAAGGCCCAGCTCCAGGCTTCCAAAGCAACTCAAACTGATTCAGTCATGCAGCTATTCAGATACATATTCATGTCCTTTCACTCACGAGGAAACCAGCACTTATGCAGCATGTGCACAGGCACTTTAGGGACTTCATCCAGCTAACAACCACAGTTCCAGAAAAAAAAAAACAAAAACAAAACAGCAATACATTTGGCCATTCTTTTAGCATTATCTCAGGTTGTTGTTGGATTGAAGTGACTGTGTGCCTCCCACTTCTGTATATTCTGCCAACAACCTCTGCCAACACAAGAGGTTACCAACCCAAATTAACATTTCTCCACAAAAAGTTCCTACCTCCTCAGATAGAACTGTGGAGCTGCTTTTTTTGAGCACTGTTTCAGTCAAAATTAACTAGGTGAACAAAGGCATCTTATTTAAACTACTGAAGTTATTTGTCCAATTACAACTAAAATAGGAGGGAACATTCAGGGGCAGCTCTGCCAGGATACAAGAGGGCCTTTACTGTGGAACAGCTGGATTTGGACCTGCTACAGCCTTAATTAGACTGCAAGAAACTAAAATAATACACGGGGGAAACCCAAATATTGGAATATATATAGCAGTGCAGAATAGAGATGTCTGAGGTCTGAGATGAATTACAATGACTATGAAACGCTGAGTGATAAAGAGAAGGAAACTATTAGTTTTCTACTCACACAGCAATACAGTGATACCTAATAAAAAAATCAATAGCAAGAGTGTAAAAAACAAATAATAAGAAGCATCACTTAACACAGTAGAGTCAAACTCTGCAAACTGCTGCCAAAATGAGGTTGCACAGGCCCAAATTACTGGATAGGGTCAGAAAGGGATGAGAGAAGCATGGAAGGATAGATTCATGTGTGGTTATCAGACATACACACCTCTCTGGGGCCCTGGTTCAGACAGTCCCTACACCAGTATATGCTGGAAGCTGAACAGACTGGGCAGTAGTATCCTTACTGGATATGCTTCCCAGGAACTTGCTCTAGCTGGCCCTGCTGCATACTCTGCCAGCACAATCTCTGGGACTCACCCAGGTGAAAGCTCTCATGTTACAGAGGGTATTTGTAGTCCCAGAAATGCAATAGATAGCACAGCAGTCTGTTTTGATTTGTCTTAGGATTTGGGGAGCTGGCATTCACTTCCAGAAGAGGCACAGAGGAGGGTTATATTCCCCTGGCAGCACAAATTGCTGAAGGAACAGAAGTGAGCACTTACCAAGGATTCTTTTCCTCCAGGAGATCAGGCACAACATTTACCAAGGCAATGTACAGAAATCCTCCAGAAGTGAAAGGGAGGATCCAGGCTACTGTTTCTCCTACACAAATAGAGAAAGCTTTGGTTATTACTGAGACAGAGCCATAGGAGACAACACAGAAGGGAAAGATACACAAGGATGACAAGCACTGCCTCTCCCCCATTTCTACAGAGGTCCCAGGGAACCATACCTGCTCCTTTTGGTGACTGAGCACATATTGCAAAGCAGGCTCCAAGAATTCCCCCCAGAGCTGTGGAAAGCTGCATCTTGGCTGCACTCCAGCGGTCAAAGCCAGCACGAAGCAGGATTGCAAAGTCTCCAACCTAAGAAAACCAGGGGCTGACAGTTAATAAACTTGAATACTAAATTCTCAGTCACAAAGGCCACTCACAACAAGGCCAGTGCTTCAAGACTGTTCCTGGTTTTCAGTGTTGTCAGTCTCCCAGACCCCCTCTGAGCAGATGAAGCACATTGTCAGCCCCCTCACGATGGCAGGATACAAAGCCCTCTCACCTCGTGTGGGATTTCATGCAGGAGAATGGCCATTGTGGTTAGGAACCCAGCCTGCAGCAGAGAGAAAGTGATTAGGAAACAATCCCAGTATTCTTGGATGAATCCCATTAGATCCCACACACTTAGAGGGATCCAGCTGGAGCAGCAGATCCCACATGAGTGCAGGGTTGACTGGGAGTTTATCATTCCCACAGTCATGGTGCTCCAGCTCAGGGCAATGGGGACCCCATAGCCCATCATCAGTGTTGAAGACCAAAGCAAAAATGCAATAAACATCTCTGCCTTGTCTGTGTTCCAGTTTCTGAGGTGACCATCTCCATCATGTTATTTCTGGACTGCCTTTTGAATAGATGAGGGTAGATGAGCTAATCCATCCCCTAACGCCAGTACAAATGACTAACATGTCTCAAATTCAAAGAGGCTCTGCATCAGAGGATCAGGATAGAGCTGGGTTTTACTGCAGCCTGCATTTTCTCAGAAAATTCCAGCAAATAGGAAGGAACTCCTATTTTTTGGCTGTTTTGCATGTTGTATCACACTTGAGACAAGGCTTCTCCATTTCAGTACAGCTGGGGACAGAAACCTTACCTTTCTGCTAACCAGGAAGCTGGCTGCTACTGCCAGGCCATGTGTGAAGTTATCAATGGTGTTGGCCAGCAGATTGAGGTATCCACTAATCTGCAGAGAGAAGGAAGAGCCCTTGATAAAGGAAGAGATGTAAGAAGATAAAAGAAAGCACACAGCTAAGACATGGGTTATGCAGTCACAATAAGATGGGAAAGGACAGAGCACAATGCTTCTGCTGAAAATCTTAACCTGTGTCTGTGCTTGAGTACAAATTAAATGTAATTTTTGGTTTTAGAGTAAACTAAGTTTTAGGGTAGGCAAGTATTGTCTGAGATTAGAATTATTACTGTATGCAAATGACAAAGAGCTCTAGAAACAGAAAAAAAAAGGGAAAAGAAGAAAGTCAAAATACAAGAATATATTTAATTCTAAGTCGAACCAATTTTAGGTAACAACTAATTTGCACAGGTGACTGGCTTCAAATATGACTTGATCTTGTTTTCAAGTCATGTACTTTAATATCCAACTGTTAAATATCTCCTCTTCAAAAGCTGGCAAGAACAATGCAACAGAACAAATGCTGCTGGAATTGCTTTCTATAACTAAATAAATCTTCAAACATTTTACCAAAAAAGTTCGTGCTTGTGGGTTTGCTTTCCCTTAACAAAGAATCAAAAGAGAAGATAGTGATGACAGTCACCAAAAAACCACCTACTAGAAGGCTGGATAGCATGTATCAGCATTTGCATATAAACACATTTCTTTAAATTATAAGCATAAAGCAGCTGCCATCCTCACAAATCCATCTCCATATTAAAATTCCCTATCATTCTAACTAGGGTAATCTCCTGACAAAATCTGAGTATTTGAGCTGAAGTAATTTACAAGGGTACCACCCCAGCTCTTTAGCTCACAGGTTTTTGGGGTTTTTTCCATCATATTTAACAAAAACTACTGTATGTTGGTCCTGAGATACTGCAGTTCACTGTATAGCACTTCAGTTTAAATTCTTATCAAACCAGGTGTTAGCACATGTATCAGGCTGTCCCTGGACTGCAAGAACTCCAGATACAGAGTAGTATCCATGAGAGCAGAGACTGGAAACTGTGAAGCATTAACCTCTTACTTCACCACAGCATCAGATGCCAAAGTTCAGCTGAGCCACAAGTGCTGATGGACTTCATTAGCTCTTTTTGGTCTGTTTTATCACCCCTGCTTGGGGCATCTTTCTGTCATTTGTATGCCACAGCTCAGGAGCCTTCTGTCAGATCTCTCTCCAAAGCACCACCCTTCTGCAGGGCACTTTTACTGCACTGTCCTGGAGCACCTTTGTAGCCTCTAAATTTTTTAAAGTGCACCACAGATTAAATATGGTAATTAAGAATTAAGGAAAGCCTAGCCCACCTTTAAGTAATAATCTAAGTAACATGTCCACAATGAATGCAAAAGAAGATCCCTGCATGTTTTTATATGAAAGGAAACCCAAACAGATGCATGCAGGCAGACCTAAAAATGCAACAGTTTTACTTCTCATTCTTCATACTCTAATTCCTAGACAGCCAAATATGACTAAAATTCTCCTTTTCATGTTGTTTTTTATGTGACGGCGTTCTCCCCACGGGATAATAATAATTATTCACAGAAGTTTTACACAAAAATGCTTTCCCATACCACCGTAGAGGGAAAAAATAGACTTCATGATTAAAACATGATGACTTTTTGTTGTCAGTGGCTTGGGCAAAAGCTGTCACTGAAAGAAGCAAAGCTTTGGAGCGCTCAGAAATAAATTGGGTTGATTTGACAGTTATGAGCCTCTGACATTTACATTCTGCAAATCCCTAATAGGATGTTCTCGTTGCTCATAAAGAGCACAGCCAGATGATGTGTTTATGTTCATGCTTCAGAATTAATGTCACTGTGTAATAAAACATACTTCCACAAATCAGCCAGGACCCCATGTGCCACAGGGAAAAAGAAAGAATAAGCAAGGCAAAAGTACTGTACACAATCTTTTTACTTGTTGAGGGAATAAAGGCTGCAATGAGGGACAGAACTGATCTATGTTTGCAGGCAAAGGAAACCTCCCACCTGCCGTTTTCAAGCTAGAACAAATTATAGCAGCAGCTAAAAAGCAGAAGTTCTAATATATATGTGGACAACAGCCAACTCACTACAATTTACTAATCTTTAAGTCCTGAAGGGTGACTTTGTTCATTTAAATAGTATCTTTCTCTTTTTGTTTGCCAAAAAAACCAGGTGTTTCTGAGTGAATAAAAGAACCAAAAAATGCTATGGATTTCACTCTTTCCTTTGCAATTACCTACTCTGCTCACTCCCAACAAGACCACTTCCCTGCACCTGCCCTCCCCAGCACACATGGCATGGCAGCCCTGTCCCCAGGAGGCCAGGCCAGTGAGACCCCCCTGCCTAGTGAGACCCCCCTGCCCAGTGAGACCCCCCTGCCCAGCTGCAGGCAGGCACATCTGCCAGGCAGCATGTGGCACCTGAGTTCCAAATGCAACTTTCATCAGGGCATCCCTTTGCATTCCCCCTCTGCTGTCACGCTGATTTTTATGGATCTTGCAGAAATCCAATCACCCTCAAGACTCCCATCCTCTCTTGAACTCGAGGGAAATTAATTATGGGTTCAAAAGTTATTGAAAATGAAGGGCAGAACAGATGGACAGACAGATGGAATGACTGCTTATGTTGTTGCCTAAGGAAACAGGCTAACAACGCAGGAGTATCTTGGTAGGTTTGATAATTTCCACCCTACCAGGAAGACTATTAAAATATTCAGATGATAAGATGAGAAGGTAGAAAGTTAAAACTACACCCATTAAATCTTTAGGTTCTAATTCATGAATATCTGTCTGTAAAACTGAACAGATGTGTTGGGATTTTAAAGCTAGAAGGGCTCTCCATGGTTGTCTAAACCTTCGACGTAATACAACTGAAAGAATTTAATTTAATTTGTGCACAAAGATCATTGTTTGTTAAGCTATCATGTACTCTGCATAGAGCAGCTTAAATCACAGCTTACAGCTCAAAAGTGACAAAAAAATCTGCTATCTCTAAGGCAAGCTGGTCCATTGGCAAGTTACCCTCAGTTAGAGAGTTGTCTCTAAGTTCTAGTCTGCTGCTGTTTGCTATAGCTGTAACTACTCAAATTTACTCATTCCTCTAACATGAGTACTTGTATACTCTAAGTCACCCTTGATCTGTCATGACTACAGAGCTAAACTAAAGAAAGCCACTTACTGTGTACTGCAAACTAAAAATTTTATTTCATCTCTTCCCAGGCTCCTTTACAAATTATCAGCAGTATTTTGGATATTTGGAATAGCACTATTGGGAAAAGTCAGATAGCTGTTTCACTACTGCTCTACAGAAAGAGGAACCTCTCCTCTTACATCTTATTTCCTACTCACCCATCCTGGCTGTAGCACCATGAGGGAAGAATGTGTTCAATTTCCTACTGTAATCCTCATATGTTTTTCCAAGGCATTGACTAACCAGAAGTTATCCCTATCTTGTAAATATGATCTGCAGTCCTTCTTAATCCATTCCTTATAATTGCATGTATCAAAACCTGTTAAAAATTCAGCACTTTTGATGGTTACTCAGTTTAGCTGCTATCACTGACTTCATGCAGTCACAATGTGCCATTTATGTAACACAGTACCTGCAAATGTGAAGATATACTGTTTTTTAAATAATGAAATCATAATCCACCAGTGAACAGATTTGAGGGGGACTGCATTAAACCAGTCCCTTTTGATAACATAGGAAACCAGATTTTTAATACAGCTAATATTAGCAAAATCAATTAGAATGGGGGAGGAGGTTATGTTTTATATACATTTGTCATGACCTTTATTAAACAATTTTATGCCTGAATAAAAGGCAGGAAAATGTCCAGTTGATAAGACTTTATCTTACATAAATTCATATCAATTAGCATTAATTACATTATTATTTTTTATATTAGTATCATTCCCTGAGCAACTGTATCACCTATCAGTGTTTCATTTCTACTTGAAATCAGTAGTCTACAGCTCCTTATATAAACCCTTCAAAATTAGGGCACAATGTTTCATAACCCAGTAATATTGGTGTCCTCCTTACAACCACCTCTAGAAACATCCATGTGGAACCTTGCAGTTTGTGCAGTGTTATGTACAAATTACATGAATGTGACATGTCAAAAATACTCAGTGACCTCAGCATAACTTTCATGTTCTGTAGAAAGAGCTATAAAGTTACAACAAAACAGGTTTAAAATAGAAAGACTGAAGATCCTCTGCCTGACCACATACCCAGCTTTGGGCTAGCTCCTGCAAGCACACTTTCCATATTTAATCTCATACAATCTTGCACATTTTTATGGGCTTTCAAACTCAAATTGCAGGTCCTCCTTCACCAAAATGGTTGTTTACTCTCTCACTTATAATGTTCACCCAGAAAAGGGTTTTCCACAGTATGAAGATAGTAACATTGAACAGAAAGCAAAGCCAATTTAAAGGTTATCCACTTCCCAATGGTGCAGGACTCTTCCTCCTCCACCTCCAGTCCTATGAGCCTGCTGATCTCCCTTATCCCAGCACTACAGGCTGCCTGTCTGCATGCCAAGCTGATTCAAGAAGTTAAGTTAGGAGAGAAATAGACCAGGGGGTGGGAGGTGGGTGTGTGGGTGTAGACAAGCAAATTCTTTGCCTGTTTAGCTCCATGAATAGGCTCACTGTGAGGTCATATGAGATCCAGTGCAAAGGAAGTAATGGGAAATACAGGTTTGGAGACAAAAGTGGACAAGAAGTCCTTTTTAGCAGCAGGTAAACTGATAATCTGAGTGAACTTTTAAATTCTACACTGGGTAGCTTCAACACACTTTCTAAAGGTGTCAAAACACTTCCAGAAGGTGCCTCAGAAGGAAAAGTGCAGCTCGGAATCAGTACAGTGCAGGCAGTAGAGAACAGAGAAATCATGGTGCAAAACATTAAGCAAATAAAGACATATTGACTATAAAATATAGAGTAACATAATGTGAAATTCTGTATTTTGGTATCAGAATTCAGCCAAAACACACATTATCAGACTTATACCTTTATAACATATATGACTTATAATATAATACAACTTTGCTTCTTCCACATAAGCTGCAGTGTAGACTTTCTCCAAGCCTGCTATTTCCTCCCTGCCATGACCAGGACACACTTTGACAGAGCAATATTAAGCACAACTCAAATGTTGAGTTCCCCACTCAAGCACAGTCTTTCCACAGACAATTCCTGACTAAAAAGTGAAGGTGTGTTTGTGGATCTCTTACCTTGATTCTGTTGTTTTTTGGACCAGGCTGGAGAGAGGAGCCATTACACTGAGTTCGTGTTCTTTGGGACTGAGAGGACCCCTTTGGCAGGGGGCAGCCACTTCCATTGGGAATCTTTCCAGATGGTGCTTTGGAACAGTCCTAAATCAGGGGAAACAAACTTGTCACTGATTTTTTTTTTCAGTGATGAATGAGAATGAATCAGGATCAGAAATCCAACCTTCACCCTTAATCCTTTTGTCCTTACAATGTGACTCACCAGCTTTGACACCCCACTTTAGTAACAGCTTCCAGAAATGAGACAGATTCAGAGAGCATTGTGACATCTGCCCTGAAAGACAACAAGAGCTAAGACCTGCCAGCCCTCAAGAGAAACAGAAAGGGGAGGAATTGGAGTCACAGCCCCTTGGCAGGTTCCACTAGAAATGTAAGGGACTGAGCTGCCCCTCTTGTTAGTAGCTGCTGCCCAAAGAAATACAACTCCATCTGGGCAGGAGATGGGAGAAAAGAGTCTTGTTCTCCCCAGTGCATCAGAATAACTAAGTCTACAGAATTATTCTATAGCTGGGATCACCATCTTCCAAACATTCCAAGCTATTTATCTAGGATTTCAGCCTCTCTCTAAATGAGGTGATGAAGTTCCTTTCAGGCATTAAAGTCTCACACTGAGTCAGTTAATTGCTCTTATGTAGTGTCTGACCTGCAGTTTCACCTTCCAAAATCATGGCACAGCAAGGACTGAACAATCTAAAGGAGCTGCAACTAGGAGTTATGCAGATATCTGAAGACTAGGTGCTCTCCTCTGTCCTGGAATTACCTTCTGCTACCTCTTCTACATCTCCCCTTTGCAGCTGGGTGACTCCTTTGAATTTAGGATTACCTGGCCAATCATAATCCCCTTCTACCACACAAATTCGCCCACACAAACATCTGGTCCAGGACATAACCAAGAAGAAACACCTTCAAGAAGGCTGGCCCTTGTTCTGACTGAGGACCCAGAGAATGAGTCATGATGGGTCAGTGGAATATGCATCAGCAAGCTGTCACCCCTCAAATCTTACTTGGGCAAAAGTCTCATTTGCAGAGTGCTACAGCTCCCAGTCCCCACGAAACAGGAGCTCTCTTTCACACTTACCACATAAAGAACAAAACCAAACCAGAAGTGAGAAATCTCAGTTAAAACCACAAAACAAAAGCCTGAAGATGAACCCTACTCCTACAGACCAGTGGCAAAAAAGTGGCAAAAAACCCTCAAAGGGCAATACTGAGGTACTCACAACTACAGGATAATTTCCTGACATTGTCAGATACAGCAGATGAAGTATTTAGTGCAGAGCTTCAAATATAAGAGCACTCTCTTCCCTCAGGCTCCTAACTTACCACACCAGGATACTCCTCCTCTTTCTCTAGGAAGATCTTCTCTAGCACCAGGAAGGTCAGGAAACCAATGATCACCCAGAGACCCAGAAGCTTCTGCTGCTGAAAGCTCTGCCCTTCTCCTGAAGGACAAAAGAGAAATCTTCATGTCTCTATGAAGTACATAGTTTTCCATGCAGCTCCAAGACAAAAAAATAAATGACAGAGGAAAAACTCCCTGCAAGGTAGAAGGAGTAAACACATCTCAAAACAGATTAGTTTAACTTGCTCATTCCTGATTTAACAGATATCACTATCTCGAGACACTCAGAGTGAGAGCTACCATTCCTTTTTTCTGCATCAGCTCAACCCAGAATATTTCCTGACAACGCTGGGAATTTCCCTGAACTCCAGAAGCAAGTGAATATTACATCAACAAAAATCCAGCAGCCGTACCTACTGAGCAGCAAGCCCTGACATGAAGTCTGCCATTAGTGGAGTTACAAACTCACCTTCCCCCTTCTGCCACACCTCAGCAAGTTATTAAGCCCAAAGCTATAAACTTTCTTTTCAATTACAGCCAAGCTTGTGTGATAATAATCCATTCAGCCTCACTGCAGAAATAGAAATTGCATTGCAATGGAAGAACAGAATGACTCTGTAACAGGACTTACACGGGTCAAGGAAACCTTTACGCTTCAGGACAGTCTGGGAGAAGCAAACAAGCTTGAGCAGGAAGACAGAGCAATTTGGGAACCACTGTAGAAAGGGTGGAAAAAAGTACAGCAGGTTCTGCTGACAGTGCTAGAGCTGTAAGGAAGAAGAGGACTAAAGGCCTGGCAGATTTGAAACCCCAGGACATAGGTGCACAAAAATCTGGGAAACCAGGACATCATCTTTCCTGTCTCACATCTTCAGCAGGAAAATGATTTCTTGGTTTCTCAACAGGTGGGATGCAACAACACTTGCCTTCTATGATAGCAGTTTGCTGAAGTAGAGAGATACAAACATTGTAGGTTTCAGCAACCCTGGCTATTTGAGGGATGAAGGAGCTACACTGATACCACAAGGTCTATACCAACTCAGCATCCAGTTTGCTGGCAAACACAAGTTTCTGTCACCTCCATTTCCTTTTTCTTCCCCTGCCCCAGCCTCTGATCCCAATTGTGGCTCTATAGACAATGTTCCATGACACATAAATCAAAGCATCCAACAGAGGGGCCCTAGTAAATGCCAAGAAAGAGGTTCTAGGAGTAACACTGTTATAGGGACAGATTTGTAAAAAAGGTGCACCTGATCCCCAACTAAGATGGTGAACGTGCTCATGTACCAGACACATACACGTCCTTAACCTCCCTTCAGGTTAAAGAAGCATTCTCTTTGCTTACAGAAGGGACAAAGGAGAATTGACAGAGATTTACAGGAGTCCAAGGCATGATAGGAAAAGTCGATAGACAAGAAAACCACTCCAAGTTACTACTGAGGAAGCCTCTAAAGTCTTTGGAGGACTGCTGAGTACAAAGATTAAATGTGGGTTTTCTTTATTCTCACATCCTTCCCTAGGCATTTGCTTTTATACATTACCTGAAAAAGGATACCAGCCTAGACCAGTTTTTGGGTTGACCCAGACTGGCTGGTATTGAGCTTTCAACGTGGAGCAGACTCAGAACAGGCACAGCACAAGCTGCTTCCAGGCACCTCAGGCTCTCCTACCTGTTGTTGCACTGCATGTGTAGGCCCAGGCTTCAGGAAGCAGGTGGAGAAACACATTTCCCAGTAGTCCACCAATTGCAAAACTCAACAACTGCTTCAAACGGTGTGACCCAGCTAAAAAAAGAAACAAGAAGCAAAAAAACGGATCACTACTCAGCCAGGAACCAAAACATCTCCAGCTGGGATTTTGCACAAAGAAGCACAAATCAGAAGCATCTGCAAAGCAAGCTTTCAAAGGAGAGAGCAAAAACCAAATGGAGTGCAAGAAAAAGCCCTTGCACCACTTGGTTGGGACAACAGTGTGTGGGAGGGTCCTGAACCAAGCGGGGTGAAAAAACAGTACTCTTTACACAAACTCCATCCAGGGCTTACACTTGTCAAAGGGCTTCCTCTCAAATTCACAGGTATGGACTAAAGCACTGAAAACAGACTTTCTGTTTTCGAGAACGACATTTCTGTGACAAGGTCCCGTTGAGCACTGTGCTGCTGTGACATGCCAGGAGACTTGGCTTCAGAAAGGCCAGTGCAGCTGGCAGGATTACCTTCTGACCGCAGCGCGGCCCCCGTCTCCAGGGGGATCACCAGCAAGGGGAAGACCCCGCTCAGCCCCACCATGAAGGAGCCGATGAGGGAGCAGATCCAAGCATCCAGCCGCTCGCTGCTGAACAGGTGTCCCCAGGACTCTGCCTCCTTGTCACACACAGAACCAGAACCAGCAGCAACATGACTCCTCGGGAGCTGCTGAGCTCCACAGGCCGCAATCAGGAACAAGGAGAGTGTCCCATCGAGCAGCAGGTTTTGTTTTGGCATTGCTAAGTGGTCTCAGCCGGGCTGGCCAATCTCTGAAAAGAGAAGGGGAAAGCAGTCCTGAAAACATGTTCAACCCTCTGTTCCACTATCCCAGAGGAAAAAGCTTGGCCACACCAAGTGTCTTAGCACAGGTATGAATACCCATGAGGAACACCTGAAACTCTTCTTGATTTCAACACAGCACTAAAGGATGAAGAGGCTCTTTATCAATGGGTGTATGAACTGAGACATTCTGGGAAAGCACCAAGCTTTCAGTATTTTCCTTCAGGTGGGCTGGACAAGAACCCAAAGTACCCTTGTTCTTGTCCTTCAGTGTTCCAAGGCTCCAGGAAAAGGTATTGACCAGAGATGCCACCAGGTAAGGCTTCTCTTTGCCATGGAACAGCACCCCTGTAACAACTTAGGATGCAAGACAGGCCACATAACAGAGGTGTGTAAACTCATGGGTGGTGAAAAGATGAGGAACAGGGTAGATTGTTCACCATCTCATCAGACACAAGTGCTGACACCCATCCACATGGAGCCAGTGAGGGTCAGCTCCAAAACAAACAAACATGACCCTTCATCAGCAGCTAACTTGTACAGTAGTACTTCTCCAAATACAATGAAAAATTTCACGTGTGCTCATCCAAAGACAGGACAAGTACTAGAAAGACAAATCTATTGATTGTTAATGGTTAAACAGCTCACATTAGACTCAGGAAATTCCCTGATATGAGAGGAGCTGGAGAATGGAAGTGTACTTGAAAAATACCATATCTATTTGTCCTGTTTTTATCCTTTAGTAGAAGAGTAGATGGTCTCTTAGTCAAAATCAGCACAGCTGTTAGTAAGAGTTCTGCAGTCACAAGAGAACTGGAGAAGAGGGCACGTTAGAAGAGAAAAAAAAAGATAATTACACTCATTGACAAAGAGGGAAGGAAAGCAAATTATGTAAAGTGTGAAGTAAAATGTTCCTTCAATCTCCAGAAGAAAAAGTGAAATATGATAAGCAAAATTAATTTGGAACTGGGAGAAAATGGTGGGTTAGAAAAAGATAGACCTAACAAATGTTCACAAAACAGCCTTGAGAGGTAATAACAGCATTCACCTGCATGCTGAAAGCATGTAAGAAACCAGTCTAATCTCTGAAGCATCAGTGACCATGTTTGAAAATTTACAGGAGTATGGAGAGGTCACAGGAAGGCTGGAGAAGCATCATGCCTCACCTACCTTTATAAAAGGGAAAAAAAAAGGTGGGAGAAGTTACACACCAGTAACTTCGATCCTCTGAAGGACTCTTGATCAAATTAAATGATCAGTTTGCAGTTACCTATAAGATAAGAAATTAATAAAGATATCAAAGCATTAAGTAACAGCCAGATAGAAAGGGACCTGAAAATCTCAAGACAAAATTCAGGGTGTTGGAGCCAATCTAAAGCTGTGGATAAAAAGGGCAGTGCTGCCCCTTGTCCCCCCCTCCTTCATGAAGCATTGCCTCTCCACGCTCACACCAGACTCCACCAGAGAGCAGCATCAGAACAAACCAGCAGGAAAATCTACTTTTTTAAACTCATGGCCCTTTGCCAATTTCAGTCCCTGAACAAAAACACTGCAGGAGGAAGGCCAAGCTGCAATCAAAAGCAATCAAAAAGAAATTAAGGGACAGGGTCCCAAGGCTTCTCTGAAGAAGAACACCAGTCTCCAAGCACAGTGACCACAGATATCAGGAGCAGGGATGCAAGAAGGAAACACTGAAGGCACTGGCTTGGCTGGTTGAGCAAGGACCACTAATGCTATCACTTTTCTCTTACAAGAAAAAAATAAAATCCCTCAACACAGCAAGCTCAAAGCAGCTCAGGGTTTTGGAGCGTCTTACTGCAGTGTTTTGATCTGGCTGCAGGAGCCCCACACCTAACTATAACCCACTATCAAACCAATCTCAGTAAAGATCTGTACAAACAAATCAGCACACTAAGGGTGTGGAATCAAATGGAAATGACAGAACAGTAATTTCCACATGCCACAAAGTAAAAGCACACACTGATTGAGAAATTAATTACAAGCCAGCAGGCTTCTGTTGCTACAAAAAGGGTAAATGTCATCCTGGGACAGAGTAGTAGTGTCACTCTAGGTGTCACAGGTGAGACTTTAGCCAACAGACAACATCCAGCCCCACATACTCTTCCTCATAAAACACATGCAAAAATGTCAGACACTGCAGTGGAAAGAAACAAAAAACTAGAGTGTTGAGAGCACAACCTGGAAAAATGACTGAAAGACCTGGATGTGTTTAGTCTTCAAAAGATAACACCAAAGGAACAGAACAGCCTGCATACATTAAAAGTCACAAGAAAGGGGGAAAGTGCTCAACTTTTTTGCCACATCAGTTTAAATGGCAAACAAGATTTAGCCAGAATATAAAGAAATAAATATACATAGTGTCAAAATGGGGATACACTGAAACAGGTTATCTAGGATGCAGAATCTCCAGCACTCTTTTTTTGTTGGGGTTTTTTTGCTTGTTTATTTTGTTTGGTTTGTTGGTTTTTTTTTTTTTTTGTTTGTTTGGGGGTTTTTTGTTGTTGTTTATTTTGAGAAGAAGAAACAGCTGATGCAGATACCATTTCACTGCAAAGATCCCTTCTTTGAAGTTCTCCAGGCCTACACTCCTTCCAACCCTGGAGTGGGCCTGATGGATGTCCTCATCCTTTAGGATAGGATTACACCTATAAAATGACTGAGAACTTTGTGAAGAACACACCAAAAATAAATCAGAATTTATACAACTACACATGCCTATGAAGAAGCAACAAACACACAAAGCTCAGCAATGATGGGAAGCAGCACAAATCTCCTCTGTAACATTGTCACAGCTTTTGAGAATCAATCTGGAAAAGTAAACAGTGCAACTGATTCAACAGGTCGATTTCTTGCATTTCATTCTCCACGTTCACAACGCACAAAAGCTCCAAAGGACACCTGAAAGGGTCTTAGAGAGTGAGATGCAGTAGCACACAGGACAAAGGGCATGTCCAGGACTCTGAAAAAAGGTTTGCAGACTGGCTTCATGTCCTCTTCCAGCCACAGAAGGGATAAGGTTCCTCAAAAAGGGGATGGTGGTGGAAAACAAATGTGTATAAAGGTGTAGAAAACTGATTCCCCAAACTCACATTAGTGCTGGTCAACTTTCTGTGGCCCACAGGTCTTTCTTTATTCTGCTGTTACTCATATGAGGAAAAAGCAGCACATTTCTTTACTCTTGTGCATCATTGCATTATGCCTCAGGAACAACCCCGTATCTCACCCAATAAATTCCTCCTGTTTATAAAACATCTACGAGAAACTCAGTATATCGTCCAGGACACACCTGAACTGCTCTTTGTGTCCAACTAATTGTTTAGCATATTCCCAGCATTTCCCTATTCCTAACACATCATAACCACTTGCTCAAAAAAAAAAAAAAAAAAAATTAAAAAATAGCAGCACTTTTTATCTCTGCAGCCCCTTTGCTTCTCCATCTCATTAGTACATTAACAAAGCCTGTAAATTCAAACATTCAAACTGGTTGCTCCTATGACAAATATTTAAGAGGGAAAAAATAAGCAGTGAAAACATAGTCATAGGAAAAAAATGCTCAAGAGGAAAATAATACCCTGTCAAAACAGTTGCAAAGGGTGGAGGAAGTCTCTACCTACCCTTAATTTCAGACAACAGCATCTGTTTTAGAAACACAGTCAGAGAACATCTTGAGAAATTTCTAGAGAAAGCTCTGCATGCTCTCAGAGACATCTCTGGTCATAAGGCAGAGGCATAACAAGGTTTGGAGATATGTTTTCTCATGAAGAGTTTATCACATACTTAAGAGCCCAGGGAGAAAAACAGTCAGCAGGTCGTTTACTTATTGGTTTTGACAATTCTCCAGCGGGGAATCACAGCTCCCAGCTGTGCCTGATTCCCAGCGTGGTGACCATGACCACTGGCAGCACTCTCCAGAGCACCACGTGTCTGACTCAGGTCTGCTCAACTCCTCCTGCAATTGCCTCAGGACTGGAATAACCATTAGGTTTTTCCAGCCCAGAAAGAACAAATAAATGAGAATTTGCCATTTACATGCTCCTGAGCAGAGGCAGAGGAAGCTGCACACCAAGCCAGGAGATCCATGACGTTCCCAGGGCCTCCCCTACCTCACACGGCTCACTGAGCACCTCTGTAGCAGGCAGTGAGTGAAAAAACATGGACAAAATTAAAATGCCAAGGCAAAAACCTACTGGAAAAGAGAAAATGAAATATTGACATGACGACCATGCCTCTATCTATTACTCTCTTCCTAGACATTCTGCCTTCTCAGACCACACAATTTCTTTTCTCGGTGCAATAGCTCATTGCCACATAATAACATTTTAGATGCTGTTGGACGGAAAAAAAATTAAAAGCCTTTTTTTACAAGTGTTTTCCCTGGAAGCCAGTCGCCCCGTCTTAGAATTGCAAAAGAGTACTGCACGGAACGGAAAAAAAGTTATTTTCCAGGGAGGAAGCATAATTTTCAGCCAAAAAACCTCTGCATAAACCACCTCCCTCCATTAGCCCTGCGGAGAGTTTTGAATTCCTCCTGGAAACCCTGACCTCGGCAGAAGCACAAAAGGTCTCCAGTACTCCCTGAGCACTCCCTTCTCTCTGAATCACTGCCCGTCTCTAAGGAATGCACCGCTCTGCTGGGACCTTTCCCTCTTGCCCTATCTCTCTCATAAAACACCGCTCTGCACTGACTCACGTTTCTGCAACTGACAGCGTGCGCAGCTAAAAGCTGGGGATGCACAGCCTTACAAACAACGGGGTCGAGATCAGAGCAGATCACAGACCCGGGGCAAACCTACGAGCTGGCAAGGAAGGCATCTGAAACCGACTTAACAATAACGGAGTTCGGGAGACTGCGACTTCCTCCCCATCCTGCATCCTTTCGTCGCTAGGATGGAAGTTTGAGGACCAGGCAGTGGCGTTCATTCCCTCTGGGCTAGGTGGGGTTTCTCTCCTCCCAGCCCACTCTCCGTGGCTGCCCGGAGCACAGGCCGGGCTCCGGCCCCGCTCTCACGGCAGGGATGAACGCGGCGGGCCCGCTCGTGTCACTGTCTGTCACACAGCGGCGGATGGGACAGCGCGGGTTTCCATTAGAGGAACGCTGAGCGGCGCAAAGCGAGACACATTTGCCGCGGGGCGAATTAGTAATGAGCTCTGCTCACGCACCTTTCCGGAGCAGCGCGATAGTGCCGCCCGGGGTCCCTGTGCCGCTGTGGCCGCGCAGACCCGGCCCGGGGGCAGCCCCTGCGCCGAGCCCATCTCTCGGCATCGTCCGCCGGAGGAGGGACTTCCAAAACTTTCTCGGTTGCGTCCCGCGGGGACTGCGCTCGCAGCCCCGGGCACGCCCGCAGCGGCAGCGCCCGGCGCCGCTCCCCCGGGAGCCCAGCGGGAGCCCAGCGGCCCCGGGGCGGGCGGCGCGCACCCACGGTCCCGCCGGGCCGGGCACGGCCGCCGGCAGCAGCGGCCCCGCCAGGCGCTCCCCGCCGCGTCTTTCCCAAAGTTGTCCCTCGCTCGGCCGGGCCGGACCCCCCCAGAGCCGGACTGGCTCCGCTGCGCGTGGCGCTGCCGCCCCCGCTCACCCCGGCCCCCCGAGCCCCGCAGCAGCGGAGCCGCCGTGGCGCGGCGCCCCCCGCCCCCGGGCCGCCAGCCGCAGTTACCGTGCGCCACCGCCGCCGTGCCCCGGGCCGCCGCTGCCATCCAGCCGCGGCTCGGCGCCGGCCTGCCCCGCCCGGCGGCCCCTCGGCTCCGCCTCCCCCGGCCGGCCACGTCGGTCCCGGCCTCCTCGGCTCCAGCGCCGCCGCCCCGCCGGGCAC
This sequence comes from Erithacus rubecula, assembly GCF_903797595.1. NCBI lineage: Eukaryota > Metazoa > Chordata > Aves > Passeriformes > Muscicapidae > Erithacus > Erithacus rubecula. The sequence continues at coordinate 22,589,875 of NC_136688.1, forward strand.
CCGCGGCCGCCGCCGTGCTGCGCTTCCGGCCGCCGCTGCTGTGTCCGGCCGGCGGCAGCGGCAGCGGGGCTGCCCACGGGCACGGCCAAACAGCCCCTGGCGGCCCGAGCGCGCTGCGGTGCCCGGACACGTCCCCGACGCGGGCTGCACAAACGCGCCTGCTGTGCGAGGCTTCTGGAACATGCTTGCTGAGTTTGGGATTTTGTTGTTGTTGCTTTTTTTTTTTTTTTTTCCTTTGCTTTTTAATCTCCCTAAATGGATTATAAATTCTTTGGGCTACAGATGTGTAGAGACAAGCTCAGTGTGAAACCGGGGTTGGAGCAGAATTTCTGGAAGTTGTTAGAGCAGAAGAAAGAGTGGCTGAGGAGAGAGCCTCGAAATGCTTTTGAAAGTTACAATGACTTTTAAACAAACTTGCTTCCTCCTCCACTACTTCATAGCAACTTCATGGTAACTTGTGAAATACCAGGGCTCATTAAGCACTGGTGTCCTGTTAGTGGTGAAGGTTACCCACGGTTCTTGCAGAGATTTGCAGAAACTGCGTGTGCTTAGGAAACTAGGTCAGAAGAGAATAAAGATATACCTTTATACAAGCCAAGCTAGGTTGGACCTGTATTGTTTACAATACGGACACTTTCCGAAATGTACTGATGTACCTTTAAGTTCCATCTCTTACCATTTTCCCTGACACACAGAACTTGATTCTCGTTCCAGTTTTCAGAATTAATCCTATTTCCCAAGAAGGCAGTGCTGATGTTGGTGCTTCTCTCCGCGGTTTCGCCCGAGTCTCATTACATCACACCAATGTCATGCCCTGGAGCAGGAGTTAGGAATTAAGTCAGCCGCAGTCGCCTGCAATGGTTTAGCTGCTCTTTCTGCATTTGAATAACAGCAGCACAGTCCTACAGGCTACTGCCCTGCAAATGCAGTTAAAGATAAGTCGTATGTTTCTTACTTACAAGCAGAATGCTTGTATAGGAAGCCGAATTCTGAAAGCAAATTTTAAGACAAAGTATTATGCATTTTGCTCTCAAATGGTATGATTTATGAGATTTGTTTGCTTTGCTTTCCTACTGCTTGAATAACTATCCTCAGCCTTCCTGAGCCTTGCTCCAGTGACACAGTTCCCTGTGCTGATGGATCATAGCTGTGATTATCACAGTTACAACAGGCAACCCCTCAGGTAAACCAAACCACACCGAGAATTTCAGCTAGTCAATCAGCAGGGTCTCAGTGAAATGAGTGGGAGTTTGCTTTTGACTCCAGTATGTAGGAATTCACTCCAAGGCTCTCAGCTTTTCTGACATCCTGCTGTAAGTCAATTCAGGAAGAATTCTGGATTAAATGTTCTCTCTGTACCTCATGTCATCAGGCGTCAGCTGCTGTGCATCAAATGGAGCTTTCACACAGTTGGTGGCTGTGCAGAGAAATTTTCAGTGATAGTCTTGAGATCCATATGAAAAAATCAGGGATCTGGTACCTTCTCCTACCTCCCTCAAGCCACAGAATCACTTCAATATGATTTATCTGAAAAAGACTTTTCGGTTTCTGTATTCTTTACCAAGTTATTTCCTCAGCTGAAGATAAAAAAACAGATCACTTTTTAAAGGTAGACTAGCAAAACAGTCACTATATATTCAGTTCTCTTTGACTTGTAATTGATTTTCTTAGCTCCCCAATGCCCTTACCCGAGTGTCTCCAATGCTTACCCTTAATTCCTAACCTTTGTGGTCTTCTTGTGTCATTCTCACAGGAGCGGGACAATGGTGGAACTGAGGGGGCTTTAAAAACAAAAAAAGTAAACCCAATATAGTTTACCCACAAAGGCAGAGACACGGGGTACACCTCATGCACAGCCCCCAAAGGCTGGTGTGCACAAAAGGCAAGAGGTAGCAGTGGAGCACAGTACAGACAAAGCGTTAGTTAATGACAAATGCTACATACATTACTATTATTATTATTATTATTATTATTATTATTATTATTATTATTATTATTATTATTACTATTACTACTACTACTACTTAACGTCCTTCTTTAATTAATGAAGGAGTATATTATTAGCTGGGTGACCCATATGCGAAATCCGTCCGCAGTATTCGGCTGGACAGAATGGAACACGGATGCGAAGGGGAAGGCGGGGGTTCGGCGGTTCCCGCGGGAGCGCCCCGAGCCCCGCGGCTGCAGTGGCGCGGGCTCCCCGCGCGGCGGCGCTGCCCGCCCGCCCAACGGCGCCGCCGGGAGCCGCGGCCCGGAGCTGCTCGGGGAACGGGAATGCCGCCCGCAGGGAAGCGGGTGTGGCCTGGGGTGAGAGCCCGTCTGTGGGACACGGGCAGCCACACCTGTGTGAGGCACCTGCACCTCGGGGAGCTCACGGCCCCAGACGGGCTGCAGTCGGCGGCTGGGCGCGGCCCCGGCCCCTGAGTGCCCAGCCGGGCGCGGGGAGTGAGGGTGCCGCTCCTGGCCTGTCCCCACCAACAGCCCGAGATCAGCCATGGTGTCACTCCGGCAGCATGGGAGGCTTTCCTCTAGCCAGGCACAGCCTCCGGTGTCTCAGCAAGCCTGACAAGCTTCTGCTCTGGCTGGAGGACGGGCACCCTGCAGAGCAGCCTGGCTCCCTGGCCGCCGCAGGGGAGTGGTCTTCCCAGAAAGACGTTTGACAGCTGAATTTCCACCACAAAACTTGCTAATAAAAGGGTCAGAGCGGCTTAGTAAATTCATGCTTTGTCGCACCTAATAGTGCTCTCTGTACTCTGTCGCCAGGACCTTCTAAAACATACTTTTTCTTGTGGTACAGTAAGCAGCTCACTTTTATAAAAGGGTGGCACATGACCGGTGCCCTGAAACTGCTCTGCTTGCTGCAGAGCCCCAGCAAAATCTCTGGAGAGATCACATCCAAACATCTCTGAAGGACTGCATGTGGAGGCTCACTGCTCTGACAGAGGGCACGGGAAAGCTGAGAAACAGGGACAGACCATGAATGTGGACAGGGCAGAAAGATTTCAAATTTTCCCAATAAAGGTCAGCAACTGGAAGAGATGTTCAAGGTTTCTGTGGTATCTCTTGGAGATTTTCAGCAGTTCAGCCGGCCCTGACCTTGAGCAGCTTGATCTACTTGTGAAGCTTGGAGCAGGAGACTGGACAAAACGCCCTCCCACAGGTCCCAGTCAACTTCATGTTTTTGGTGATCCTCTGATTCAGAAAAAACAGTATCGAGGGGTAGGTGAATCAGAGGGAGCCCTCAGAGTGTGTGAAAGGAGCTGCGAGGCCCCAGTCGAGGCTTTTTTGCCCTTTGTTTGGTGGGGCCGAAGGCAGTAACACTGTTGCCTGGAAGTCCTGCTCTGACTCATCCCGGGAGACATTTCTGCAAGGCACGGCAGAAAAGGAGAAGTGACTGCTGAGCCCTGGAGGGGGGTGGGGAGGGGAGCTGGCCTCATGGAAGATCAGAACAGGGAATTTTAGTCTTACTCATCATATTATTTTTGTATTTGGGTTTTCAAATGTAAAGCTCAGTATTTCTGTCAGCATATTAACTCTGTGTGCTCCTCAAGTTTGTCCAATAGCCCCAGTGACTCCTTTTATGCCCGAGTTTGTACACAGACACACAACTTCCAGCTGGGAGCTCAGTCTGACTAGCACTTTACTAGTGTTTGTAAGGAATAATTGAACTGCCTGGTCAGTGCTTTTTAATCTGGGCAAAATTCAGTGTCATTCTGGAGGAAGAAGAAAAAAGATGGGCCTGGTCTGGGAAAGAGAAAACCAGAGATCAAGTTAAGACAGATAAGTGAAATGTGGCAGATAAACAGTAGAGGATTTACAAAAGTTAGAATGGAGATTCATGCTGATTTACCTCATCTTAACAAGCGTAAGTGAGCAATGGAAGGGAAATCTATGTGATCATTAAAAAAAAAAAAGTGCTGGAAGGTCTAGCAGAATCTAAACCTCTAGCAGAAGATCAGCATGCATTTGTTCCTCACTGGAGTTTCAGACTTAAATAACAAGGTCGTAATACTACCTTACCAAGCTGGGTATGTGTTTTGTGTTTGATAGACAATTGTCTTAGATCTAAATGGAGTTAATGCTGGTTTCTGACCATGAAAGAAGGTTTCCTTATGTCTTTCAGTGCTCAGTGATGAAAAACCTGATTTCTATAACTGTGAAGCACAGCTTCATGTCTCCAGGGTAGAGACCCAGCTGTGGTTCCTGCCCTTCAGCTGGCAGAGGACAGGCTGCAGTTCTGTGTGCACGTTTCAGTATCAGTGCTGCAGGCATACACATACTTCATAACCAACACTCACACTCCCATTCTCTGCAGCCAGTGAGATCTGCATCCCTGCCTGGTGAGGGCCATATTCTGAATGCCAAGATTTACACTCAGCTACTGTGAGTAGTGAGGCCTGTGCTGGCACTTACCTTACTGTAGGTTTCACACTGTACAGAGCTACCGACTACAAGTAGAGGAGCCATCACCTGGCAGAGCTCCAAGAGTAGTTGTAATGCTTGGTGTGAAGAGAAGGTTTAAATATCAGGCCTGTGTAATGGAGGGGTTGATGGAGTTCAAAAGGATCTCCAAAGCTACTACTGTGGTTCAGAACAGTGCCTACCTCAAGTCAGCAGAGACAGAATTAAATTTTCCAGCTTCTTAAATTCAAGAGAATCCATTATGAGCATTGGCCACTCAAATTTTAAGTGAAGTTTTTGCAGCCTAGTCCAGTTTTCTTCTAATGAGGAAGTCACAACAGTGTAGAGTTCAGGGGTTTACAGTCTCCTTCCAGAGTCTTGATGAATCTATGCTGTCTCCATTTGAATAAAACACATAACTACTCAGTAGGTTGATACAAATAGCTCTGTAAAAAGACCAAGGAGGACATCACCTGCTGTGTTTCAGTCTGGCATCCTGCATTATGAAATAAGTTCTCAAAGACGGAAGAAAACAGTGAGATCAGGGTTTTTCCATTTCTGTTTGTCTAAGGTGACAGAACTTGTATAAAGCTGGCACTAAAAAAAGTGCAATTGATAGCTAAGTTCATCCGAGGTACTCAAAGTAGGTGGGGGAAGCCCTTTTTTTTCTTTTCTATTTGACAAAGAAGCCCAGGACTAGAGTAATAGTGGGAGTGTCACAGACAAGCCTGAAACTCAGTGGCAGACATTATGGAGGAGGGTTCAGAAGAAGAATAGCAAAGGGCATTGTCACTGAATCACAACTAACATTCACAAGAACATGTCACCAATAATCTAAGGAAACTTGATGTTATGGTTAAACAGAACAATTCACATGCAGGATCAAGATGAGCAATCCAGTACACAGCAATGGTTTCCTGGTGCTATGATCAAGGATAGAAATGTGCAAGCATGAGTAAATTCAGCAGAGAGTCAGCAGGTCTAGTTCAAGAAGGAAACAAGCAGCTTGAGGCAAGAAAGATTGTGTTGGGTCCAACTCAAAGTAAACCTTAGGAGGAGAAAATTGGGATGCAGGCATAGAATCTCAAAGATGAGGTTTGTAAAACTGATCTTAGTTGGATAGGCGTGGTATCAGATACAATAGTGATAATGATAGCTGAGAAAAGTTGTGAGACAGTACTGCCAAATCCCTTTTTACCCCACATCTTCATGCTAGGTGTACTGTATTGTATATATATATTTTGTATTTCATCTTTTGTTTTGTGTTCTCAGAAGCCAAACCTCTTGGCATAGCAAGAGGTCCCACAGAATCTCAATCTCTCTTTGTTTCAGAAGTTTTTAATTAGACAGCTTGAAAGATTTTGAAACTTGAAACTGACAAAAGGAAAAACAAAACAAAACAAAAAGCTGTACACAAAAAATAGGACCCCAAATTAATATTGCAAGGATCTAAAAATGTTTCAACCAGCCATGACATTTTTAAGTTCATCCCATGTTTCTGAGCATCTCAAATTTTGCAATATCAGAAATGGGCTGTGTTCTGAACACTATATGTTTTTTCCCAGGTCAGGCATTTACTTCCACCATGGAAATACATCTGCTGGTTGGCAGAGCCAGTGGCCCCACAAGGATCACAGATCCTGAGTCTGAAAGCTTATCTACCAGCCTCATTTGTTGCTATTACCACAGGCCTCTTCTCAGCAGTCTGGGGCTTTGCTCCCCTAATGCTGGGCTTGTCCTACACAGCTGCCCACCCCTGATAACACAGCTGAGGAGCCCAGAGGAAGTTGTACAAGATGCTTTTGTCAACACTCCTTCCCACACAGACCATCTCCCGTCTCCTTTGTTACTGTAAATTGACATCAGAGCTGCTGAATCATAATAGGGGAGTCACAAAAATATTATTTATGTTGTAGAAACAAGGCCCCCTCCCTCTCATTGTTTCCTGCCTGTGTCAAAATGGAGTCACTGATTTTTGTCCTAGCTCCTCCTGCACTGGCACTTGAGATGAAGCACTCTGAGTTCTCCTCCTTTGTGTTGAGATAAAATCCATGTACAGACACAACCAAGATTTGATTCTGGCCTGTGAAAAGATAGTCTTGCTGAGCAGACACTGTCTGGACAGCTCACCATTAAAAGCCATTTGGAACCAAGAGATTCTAAGAGATTTGCCTACAAGGTCAGAGCCCCAAGGGAGTTTTTCAAATGAACCACTGCACTTTTGTAAAGCTGACCTCCCACACAGAGGACTTCTTTGCACTACAGAAATATTTTGTTGGGGTGCTTAGTTGCAACAGGCTTTATTCACAAGCCTGCAGATGGAGCTGAACTATGGTTTGCCTTTTCAGCTCTGTAAGAGTTCCCAAGAAACTAAAGTGTTGAGGAAAGAAAGCAGTGCTGTGTCTGGAAAGAGGTGCATGGAACAGGGTGACTTGGCAGCTTTAGACATCATAGACAGACACAAGAAGGACATTAACAAAAGACAAGAAAGAGGCAGGAGGAGACATGACCAGAGACAAGTTACCAAAACATTAAAAATACACAGGGAACAAGAGTAAGTTATGTCAAAGGAGAAGTCTGAAAGGTCTGGCAAAACACAAGGAAAGAAAGAGATCATTAGCAAGCCATCAAAAAACTTCATGATGATCAAAATTTTCTGTGTATAAAGTCATAAGCATTTAAAAGTTTTATGTGCAGAAAAATAATTTTCAAAGCCATATTTTTGTAGCCCAGTGAGATTTAACTTTCCTACTTTAAACTAATACATAGGTCCCACATAGAGTTGCTGAAGTATTCAGGGGGAAATTCCAGAATTTTACTGTACACAAAATTTACCAGGACAAAATACCTCTTGATCTCTTGCAGAAACTCAATTTAAAACTACAACATCAGTTAGAAAAATCTAGGAAAATTTCCAAATTAAGAAATCTAGTTCACAAATGAAAACAAAGTTATTTCCTTCACCAGAATCCTATTCCTCTGCTGTTCTCTTCCAAATTCTTATTTTCCAACCAGCTAATAAACAGACAAAGTTGTACTCTAACAGAAAATATGGAAAAGCAATAAAAATTTCAGTTCTTCATTTATTGAGTCTTCCCCACTAACTATGACTCACTCTAAGATTATCAAAATGCATAATGAATTCAAAATAACAAACTAGCCTGGAATTATGACATAATGTAGCCAACACAAATCATTGACTTTTAAGGCATTACAAAATTGTTATTTCTGCTATTATTTTAGAAGTAGGTGAGAACAACATTTGGCTGAAATTATACCTGGGTAAGAAAAAATATTGTAACCTCGTTAGAAATCAAATGTAAAATGTGAATGATAGAACCTATAGAAGAAATGATTGGAGAGAAAAGTAGATAAATTTTAAAAATATGATACTGACTTACATTAACTGTGTGACTTAGGTCATGTGAACAATGTCTTTTTTAACAACAAATGAAATCATCTTTCTTGCTCAATTCAGCTACCATTATTTGGCTCAAAATACACTAAAACAGGACAAAATTAAAAATACTTGCATAGTCATTACTAAGTGTCTAGTTAAAAACAGACCATAAAATTCTGCATAAACTTCCCTATCATGTGTTTTATGCATTTCATAGTTTCAAACATATCCATCCCAATTCTATTGAGAAAACATCCTGTTACACTGTTACACAAATGTTTATAGAACTGTGCTGAAATACCACCGGCTGTTGAACAACAATCCCTTTGTGATCTTTAGCCTATACTAAGTAAAGTTGACACCACTTTTGACACTGCATTTCCATTAAATGTTGGGCAGATTCAAGACCTAGTGAGTGCCTATTTATGCTCCATAACTGATAAAGGGTGAGTGGCAGAAAGGACAGAGGGAGGAAGTTCTTAATTTGCCTTATTTTTTTCCCTGGACTTGCATGGATTTTAAGATTTGTAGCTTAGTTTCAGCTAACTTTTCATTGTGGTAATACCATTTGGTGCTGGTATTGCTGCTTTTGTTTTCAATTAACAGATCTCAAAACACTTAGTTCTTCTTTAGACACACTTTTTTAATTCAGATAAGGCACTAAACATATGCCTGCCATAACCAAGAGGGAAAATAAAAGGCATAAAGGGTGGCAAGTGGCCATCTAATGAGTCAAGGAGTTAGAAAATTAACTCAATATCCTAGATTACAAGACAGACCCAAAACAGTGGAGCATGTTCTCCTGTGTCAGCATTTGCTATTCCATTTTCCTTCATGAGATCTACCTTTCCACAAATGTAATTCAGAGGTTACAGTTAGCTAAAGTGACATTTCTACAAGTATTTGAAGACTGAAAGAGAGCACCAGAGGTAGTAGGAGAGGTGGTCAGGGAAAGAGCACAGTTGTGCCCACATCACCTGGCTTTAATACAAGGACAGGTAAAGACAAAGGAAACTTTTAGGGGTTTGAAGAGTGATATTATTGGAAGCAGCAGATTAGTCACCTTTCATGTTGGGGGGGAGTTATTCATAGCTCTTTGTTTTCCACATGGTTTGCTGTGGGACTTTGACAGAAAACACATGGTTTCTATGTCTGACATTACAGAGAAGAATGAGCTTGAGAGCTACACGAGTCTTCAGACCTCTGATTTTGCCAGTGCAATTAGTTGTTTTCCAGCTGTAGTTCTTCAAAAAACTTCCACTGTGTATCCTTGGTAGTTTATCATAGGGCAAAACAAAAGTTTTAAAATTTGGATTGAATATTCTTCCCCTCTGAGTTGCCATGAAATTTATCCAGTTATGCATGCCGCATTTCCTTTGGATTTTTTCCTCAGAATTAATTTGAAATTGGTCATATTATGAGCAGGAAATCAGGATGGTCCAAGTACAGACTTGTCACAAAGTCTCTAAAATTTGATCTTGTGTTTATCAACTGTTCAGTACTCTCCATTCCTAAGGGACTGAGAGAATAAGCAGATGTCTGCAAAGCAAACCTGTAGTATTTGAGGCTTTATGGGAGATGTGCATTTTGGCCAAGAGACATGTACATCTTGCCTGCTCTTTATTTCCTCTAACAATTAAGACGTGCATCCATCACTCAATGAAATGGCTGCAAAACAGCTGTTCCTAGACATCATATGCCTATCCTAGGATGGGTTTTGTCATGTAATTGAAACTGCTGTAGAACAACCCAGGAACCTGGATATTACCTGGATAACATTGAGCAAAATGGTGGCTTGACAACTCATTAAAATGCAAAGGACAGGCCTGTTTCTGTTGCAGGATGGATGCAGGTTCAAACTAGAAAAGGTGAGGCAGAACAATATCTGTAAAGACCTTTTGCCTGAGAGACTATTTAACAAGTACAAAATCTTAAACCCACCCACATCTGTCATGAAGGACCTGCTTTTTCAAAATCTGCAAAAAGGGGGCTGGCCCTGCTAACAGACAAGGAGATGCTCTCAATGCACTAATGGTTCTTTCCATCCAAATTTCCTGTGCGTGTCACAGCTGCTGATCTGTGCAGCTGTCTCCGGTGGTTTAGGGTTTTTTGCCTACCCCATCTCATCTTTATAGACAGTTTATCATTTTATGCTGTATATCAGCTTAAGTAAAGAGTAAAAAAAACTATTCTGATTGCTGCAACATTGGTCATGAAACCCTCAACAGCCAAATATCTGTTTGTTAGTGATTAAGTAGTAAATACCAACACATTCTTACTCAGACTAAACTTTATCCATGGGCTTTAAGATTTTCCTTTGTTTTCACTTTGTTCTCCAGGTTTATACAGTCAGGGATTTATCCCTTGCCAAGGGCTTTAGGAGTTCCCACCCTGCTGAACTCCAATATGCACGTCTCTTCCTTGTATAGGGATGAGTTACAGAGAATGCATAAAAGGATAAAATCAGTTTCCCTACTTATTTGTGGGGTTCAATAAATTTCAATTCATACATGGGGTGATGTGACTGTGTAGTAATGGAACTTTAGGGAGGCCGCTGCCCCATATATATCTGGGTACAAGACATATTGTCCCCTGGGACAGGGGGGACACTGCTTTTAGTCATGGGTGCCTCCCCGCAGACTGGAGCAGGTGCTATCACCCTCTGATTCCTTCAGCTTTCTCTCACCTCATTCAGCAGTTGTTAGTCAAATTCACTTCTCATCACCCTGAGGTAAAGACAACACCTTGGGACAAATGGTGAAAAGCCCCTCCTGAGCAGTCCAAAGCTCACACCTGTGGCAGGGGGTAGATTGGCACTGGTTTGTGAGAGCATTGCTCCAAGATTGTTAGTCCTTGTGCTGCCCACCCAACTCAAGTTCATGCCATCCTCCTCTTCTGCTCCACTCTTTGGGCAGATAGACCCCAGTTGCTGAGTGTTGCCTCAGAGTAAAATAGCTCGTGGTGCTTGTGGTGTGGAAGGAAGCTGGCTGTGAGAGATAAAGGTCTGAGGTTAAGAGCAGACCGACTGTTATGCTCCTGGGGCTTTGCTGCTCTTTGTATAACCTTAGTGTGGCTGAGTGATACAAATCAGCACTACCTTTTCTGATAAAATCCGTCTACCAGAGGCAAGCAGCAGCCATACCTCCACATCTTTTTTTAAATTTTTTACAGTCCTGGTGTTCCAAAGGGTCTGGATGGGTCAAAGGTTAGTTTTCCACTATATTACTGGAAGACGGTGACCAAGTTTGGTGGAGGCTCAAAGACTTAGGAAATAAACTGAAGGGAAAAAAATTGTATCAGAGAACTTGCAAGAAACAAAGGCCTCAGGGAAATTCCAAGATTGCCAAAGTAAAGAATAGTCGCTGAGAATGTTTGTGCAAAACCACCATCTTCTTCCTTCCCACAAGGATTAGTACAACTCACTTTGAAAGAGAAAGAAAGAATCAAGACAGCAAGAAACATTTCACCCAGCTGTGCCACTCTGCAAAGCCTCACTGCTCTACTTCACCCAAAGCTGCAGGCAGAAATGCAAAATCATGCCATTTGTGATCTACAGAAACAAAGCTCAGTGTTTGCATGGGTGGGGAGAGAGACAGTCAACTTTATCACCAACTGGAAAAAAATGCAGAATAGAAATGCTCTGGCTGCTCTTTAAAACTTCTTTCTTTTTAATTATTTTTCCTCTTTGTGCAAATTTTAATTATTTTTGTTCACAGAAAATACAAATCCTAAATGAAGCTTCATTGCACATAGAGATTGAGCCATAGTTTTGAAAACTAGAGAATGAAAGTAATGGTTCTGGAAGGTGCTCCACCAAAATCAGTTTTTGACTCTTCAGTGGAAAACAATAATTAAAAATAAGTTAGGAAACATGGGGAAAAAAAAAAGAATATCTGATTTGATCTGATCTAATCTCCTCCAAGTGTTTCTTAGCCTACCTTAAGAACAATCTTCTGCCTGATTTTCTGAAGTTCTATGCAGTAAAAAGAAAAATCTTACAGTCCTGAGAGCTACAGAATAAGCAACTGTGGGTTTAGCAGGCAGGTCTGTGGCAGCTGCAGTCTGTTCTTTTGCAATGTCCAGAGCAGCACAGACATTGTCCTTAGACAACCTTGTCCAACCATTCTGTCATCTGATTCAGAGTCAAGCTGACTGCTCAAAGGGAAAAAGTATTGTGAGCATCTGCATAACTGAAACCTGAGGCAAGCAGAATGCTGAGTGAGTCTAGGATGGCTAAAAATTTTCACAAAGAAGGGAAACAAAAATCTGCTTTTTCTCTGAGGTCAGCTCTGTCCTGAACATTGCTCTAGCTCTGTCACATAATCCTGACATAAGGAAATCACTACATCTAAGAAAATTTGGTGGGCCCAGAATAGAATTGGCGTGTAGAAACCCCTTAATTCAAAACACAGAGTTTACATATTTTAGATACTGATTTCTTTAAAGCTAAAGTACTACTGATACTATAAAATACTCTGTAGATCATATTCAGTTCTCAGGATTATATTATTTATTGGTAAAATATCTAGTAGTCTAAATGTTAAAAGTGCAGGTGAAATCAATAGAGCTCAAGAACTATGAAAATCAAGTCTGAAGTGCATAAGGGGAGAACAAACTGTCTGCTTTTCACACTGTAGAAACTGTAAGTAGTGAAATTAAACACAATTATGCTTCAGCTGATGTAATAAAATATGCTTTTATCTAAGGTTGAATTGATAAATTGATGGACTAAAATAGATGTTATGCTGAAAGTGATGAAAATGTGTTTTGAGTTTTCAGCCTTCCTTTTTTTTTTTTTCTTTCTCCATTGTTCCAATTCTTTTTTAGTCTTTCAGTTTTGTCAGAATACAAACAAACAAACAATGGAATGACCAAATAAATCTGAAACATATTTCACAAAAGGAGATCCTAAAGAGTACTAGATTAGCAAAATTAGGTTATGAAGAATTAAAAGAAGCTGCTGACTGATGAAAATCGAGTAAAGATACCAAATAAGCAGAGTAAAAACCTTGCCAGTGAATTTAAGAGAACAAACGAAGGCACAGGATGGAGAGTGCAGGGTGATTTTTAAATAAAAACCCAGATGGGTTTGCAGTAAGAAATGCGTGTTAGCACACAGCTAATGGAGAAACGGTGCTTCCTCTTCCTCTCAGTGAAGGTCCATAAATCAAAGCATTTATGGGCTTTACTTAAGGCTTCCTATATTCATGGCAGCAATAGCTGAAAGGAAAACCAGAGGAGCCAGCTCAGACTGCCTGGCCATAGGCAGGAGGGAAAGCAGCAGCTTGAGACTTTGAAAAAGTTCTCTCTGAAAAAACAGTAAGAAATAATTGATTGAAAGCCCATCAAATGTAGCTAAGGTAGACTCCTGTAGGACAGATTTTGTTCTCCAAATCACTTACAAGGTCCATATTTTAAAGACTGCTTTCCATTTTCCAATCTGCACCTACGTGATACAGTTTAATACAATATCCATAACACATATCTTTGTTCACAGAGGGTGTCTTTCCTAGCTTTAAGGGCAATTTTGATTTGCAAAGGGCAATGTCAAATCCTATCAAATCAATGCTTTCTCCAATGAGAAACATGGAAAAATTCTGACAACAGGAGCCTGACAGTTTGTAAAGCACTTAAAACTCACTAGTCCTGAACACTTTCTGGGTTTATTTGCATAAAACGCACCCCCTTCCTTCTATTTCTTGCCTCATACATTAGATTATTTTCATACTGCATATTAGACCACTAATAAGGCACAAATTTCAGAGACCATGATCTAGTCTAATAAGCACACAGAGTTTAGTACTGAAACTCCCTGGTTTCCCACATCATCTTCGTTGGCTGTGTGTTTTAGTGCAATGACAATTAACGACAATGTGTGATTTTTTCATCCAGACTTTAATTTCTATCTGCAGAAATTAAAAACACTCAGTTTGGACAGCTCATAAGGAAAAAAAGTAAATCTCAATAAATACTAAGCACAAAATAGTTGTAAGACAAATTATCAGAACTTTGGAAAAAGCTGAAAGACAATTGTGAGTTGTAGTGAAAGTTGAATAAAATAAATGAGGAAGAACTGATGGAATAGTTACTTTTCTAAGTGTTTGGTTTCCATGTGGAAATCCAGTATGTATTTTCACAGTAAAAGAAATTATAAGAATCTCTTCCTTTCTCAAACTAGGCTTATTTTCACCTTTATATGGCTAGGAGTTCCAGAAGTCCAACCTTAAGGACATGAACGATATTCCCAAAGGGACAAAATTCAATGCTGACCTCAAAATTTAGTGAGCAACTGTTTTTTGGGGGTTTTTTTGTTTTGTTTTGTTTTTTTAGTGTGGTAAGATATATCTTGAAGTTTAATTTTATGCTGATTTGTCATCCCCCCCTCAAAAAAAAATCACTAAGCTCTCCATGCAAAATCCACAAGTGTGTGAACCAGGACATTTTGGCAGAAACCAACAGGGTCAATCTTATATTTTGCTTAGCCTGATACCAAGAGAAACTGTAACTATCATTTTCAGGAGAAAAGACACAACCAGCATGGCAGAACTCTGTCCAATAAATGTCAAGATTTTAATAATGTCATTAGAAGTTTGAAAACAGCCAACAGACAGAACAACCAACAAGAAGGTCAAAATCAGAAGAATATGGATATGCTAATTTTGGAACTAGTCATGTCACTAATCTCTGAGCACACTGAAATGAAAATTTATTTCATGGCAAGAAAAAACCCATGCTTGTGATCTTTAGAAAAATTCCAAAGTGTATATTGTTAAGAGAGTTAATGCAATGAGGGGAGTTACAAGACAGACTGACGTTGCCTGCTGAATGACTGTGCAAAACAGAAGCAATCTGTATAGCATGAACTGCTTCAGAAGGAAGTATAATGAAGTTTTTGTCTCAGACTAGGTATTTTCAAAATTAATCTGTGCTGGAAGTGTTATAAATTCCATTCTGAAGCAATCTGGAGAGCAGAAATTTGGATAGAAGTCTCTCTATACTAAAGCAGAGGTAAAATATTCCATTTAATTTCAGTGGAGCTACATTTGCATTTGTTCTAGATTAAGTTCAATTGAACTGTGACAAAGAAAGAAGAGCTAGTGACAAAGAGAGAAAGCATTCATCCATTCTAAATAAGATATTTGTCTAAAATCCACATCCAGGCAAGATCACTTGAAGATTCTACATAGAACTTTCCTGCTTTATTAAAACCAAGCCAACTTCCTGGGGATATTTGTTTAATGTTCAGGAGATATTATCTTCAAATCTACATTTAGTCTCTGTATAAGACTTTCAGCACTCTTGCAATATAGCTCTTAATGTTCTCCAATTCCCAACTAGATTCAGGAATCTGACTGCTTTTCTCAATTTGGTTGAAGTTAAAGGAATAACTGACCTTTACTGGCTGAATAAAAAAACCAAACAAAAACAAACTAAACCCCCCCACACAACAACAACAACAATGAAAAATCCAAAACCAAAACAAAAACAGGAAAGAAAATCTAGGTAATTCCTTTTCACTCTAAATATTGATAAAACAACTCAGAAAATTTAACAAGAATTTAGAAATAATTTGGTTTCCATGACCAGATCAAATCTGCCTTATTGGATAGCTGAAACATCTAACAGAAATATAATACTTGGATCTAGTCTCAATAGTTGACATCAAATTCCACTCCTGACCCTTTCCTGCCTTCATATGATTGGACTTCTTTTGAAGCAACTTGTCTAACTAAGAAATCCTGCTTTTTAAATCTCTAATCCTCTACTAAAATTTTACTTGCCTGTCATCCAGCATATAAACTTGCATTTTTTCCTCTTTGACTTGGCAGAATAAATTTTCAAGATTATTTTAGTATCGAAAATGACAAAAAAGGTTCTCAAATTTAAAGCCTTTTTGCATGTTGTTTATCTTTTGTCTCCTTCGTTTGTTGTGGAGTGTCCTGTTCTCTTTCAGCCTTTCCTAGCTCTACTCCATGCCCCACATCACCTCCAAGGAATGGTTTCCTACTTGAGAGCAGTCTGTCCTCCTTTTATAAGCAGAAAGCACCTCTATTCTCTGAAAACTTGTGGTAAACTGTTCTCTGCAACCATGAGCGTGAGAAGTAATCTTACTTTTTTAATAAAACATCCAAGTCACAAGATATACTGATAAACCTCTCCTCTAAAAACACCCATTTCTTCCATGTTGCCAAGGAAATGAGTACACAGTTAATCACGATCAACAAAACACAATCCTCTCCACCTTCTCTATTTCTATATTTCAGTCTGTCAGCCCTCCAGACAAGAAGCTTCTTACTGCATTTTTGTACAGACTTCAGGGGTGAGACAAAATAATTAAGAAAAAGCCTTTGCATTCTGCTAAGAGCACCCTAGAAATGGGGGATTTAAATTGGGAGACACAGGGCATGGTGACTGAGTTAGGCTGGGCTGAGAAACCGAAGCCAGGAGTTCCACAGGCACTGGAAGGTCAGCAGATTTCTCATCTCTTTCTCAGTGTACCCTGCAGGGTTCTGTTAACATTTTGCAACAGGTTCAGCAGCTAAGTTTTTGGGGTGGGTGTAAGAGTGCACCGCTTCCTGTGGTGTTCTGCTTCCTGTTTTCTCAAGGCCGATGGAGACGAGCTGGCGGGGCTGCTGATTTTGAAACAGGGGCAGATGCATGATTGTCTTGTGAGAGCACAGAATGAATCATCATCCCGTTCTTATAGAAAAATCCAGAATCTTTCCAGAGTTGGAACTCTAACTCTGTGGCTTTGGGCTACCTGCTCGTTCATTGAGAAGAGGGTAGGAAATACCCAGAACACCAAAGAGTCAAAAATCAAGAGCCAAACCACAATAGATCATGAAATTAGTTCTAAAATCATGTAACTTTTGGAATATATTTCTCTGTTCACTGAATTTCCATATTCTAAGCTACAGCCATTCTCTGCAAGAAATATTATCTTTTTTAATATGAAAAATATGAAGTATCAAGAAACTTTTAATAAAACTACAAGTCAGTAGATGGACATAGATGCCATAGATGGACAGAAAGATTACTGAAACTCAGAACCACTTTTACACAGGTTTTGATAAACATTCAAGCAAAATAAATATTCAAAACCTTGAAGGGTTCAAGGATGCAGTAATTCAGTTTATTCTTACTATATAAGAAGAGAAATCTGTGGCAAAAGATAGGAAAGGAAGGGAAAATAAACTGACAAAAGAAAAATCTTCTGTAAGATAAAAGATGCAGAATAAATCTATTCTGATGCAACTTTACCTGGTTATTATGATTATCAAAATCTTAGTATCAACATGAGAGATCCCCCCAAACTGTTTACAAATAACTATAGTATAACCAGGATTACAGAAGATGCTTCCCTGAGTAGGACATTCTCAAAATTGAAATGAACATTTGAAGAACCTGCTTGCGAGAGCAAACACCAAACCCCCCCAAAACAAAACTCCAAAGGGCAGTTAAATTAATACTGTACTTAGAGCTTCAGACTCATATCACCCTCTAGATTATCTAGAAATTTGAGGCTAACACCTGTTAGCTAATGTATGCTAATAAATATGCTTGAGAAATCTTGTGTATACAAGGCAGTGTGCATTTTACCATGCACTAAGTTCACATATTTAAATATTAGGCTTTCCTCTATGATTTTTTTATCCATCATAGCACTAGATCTTTTTGGCAAACTGATTTTTTTCTTGATCTGTTTCAGGTCATATCCAAGCTTCCCAGAGTTCTCCAGACTGTTTCATCATTAAAGGCTTAATACATTGCTCTTGTCATCAATTCCATGCCCAAAAGCAGCCCAGGTCTACATTTTGGAAACAAGACCTATGCAAGATTGAAAGAAGATAGTGAAAAAATAAGACCATAAAAGATCTCTCTTAAGGCTGAAGGGAGTGATGGTAAAAGGAAGGACTGGGGGGGGACCCTCATGGGGAGATGTGTGTAGTCACTCTTGGTATTTGGAGCCAGCCCAGAAAGGAACAGACACTACTATTTAAACCAAATGGCTCTGTTTCTCCTTGATCTCACTGTAAGACATATCCCTCAAAGTATGTTTATCCCTACTGACTGTCAAATGTTTACTTTGGGCTAGATGCACTTAACAAACTGAAGAATACTTTTATATTCCATTACCTGTATGCTAACACTCTGCTTTTGTCTATCTGTTTGAACTTCGTGCTGCCTTGTCTAAAGTGCTTGAAAATATTTGCATATCGTTTTCCACTTCCTGGACCCTCATACTCTCCTATTCTTGCCTGGCCCCTTACAATCTCAGACTGTGTTTTACATAAGTATTTCATATGGTTGAATATCCCTTTGCTTTCAGAATTCTTGTCATGGCCTGCACTGAGTTTTCATGGAGAAGTGAATATGAAAGAGCTTGAGTTCCTCTCTTCACACTGCATTTGTTTCACTTTCTCCTCTTTTCACTCACTGATTTAATCTGAATCTCTCTCTGAGCTCAAGTGTAGGGTTTCTGAGTTGCCAGTACATAGGATGAATACCTTGGAGCTGCTGGAGTGTGCAAGCAATGAGGATAACCCATTAGATATCTTCCTGATCTGTGTCAGTGGCTCTACCTTCAAGCATCCCTTCATTTAATTACATTTTTTTTTCCTGAAACTTCCATCAAAACTGCTTAGTGGTATCTACACAGGATTTTGCATATAAAACTTTAGAATAAGAAAGAGCATTTCCCAGTTTCCTTACTGCTGAGCAAAAAATATTTCTGAGAATTAGTCTGTGGTGCACTGCAAGATAATTTATTTATTTTTCCTTCCTGGCTCTAAAAGCAGAATGACTGCAGCCATCAATCGCACAGAGCTTTGACAGTCTGGCATGCAGCTCAGTCTGCAGCAATATGGGCCTAGCATGGCTATTGTGGGGCAATTATTTATAACCTCACCTGAGGGGTTTGCAAACAGAAGCAGTGGAGAGAGCTGCAGACAGGTCTTGGAACATGAGAGGAAATGTAATGCTAAAAGGTGTGGATGGTGGAAAAAAAAACCCGAATGTGGATGGTGGTAAAAAAAGAGAAACTCTATAGAGTTATGTCATCTGTGGACTTATCAGTGTCCGTCAGTTTGGATGGCATGATGAGTAATACTAACTTTCCAAAAATGTCCTATCCTAATACAGAGGATAAAATCCCATCACTTTGCAATTACTGCTGTACTGCAGTAGCTCCAAAACCTCTGTGTGAGGAAGCAGAGCTTTCCAGACCTGTGTGCTGAAGGTGCCCAGCTCTCTGAAAGCACATGCTGGGGGTGCCAGGGCCCTTGCTGGCCAGACAGGCAGGCTGCACTCTGCAAATGGGCTGCCCAGGGCTGCTCTGAGCCCGTGGCTAACCATCAGCTCAACTGTCAGCTGGGGGTGGGGGCATTGCAGTCCTGTTATGAAAGTTGTTTATCCACTGATTATCAGCAGCAAGAACATAGATGAAATAACAGCAGGCTTTTACAGAAAAAGCCTCTAAATTGCATTGTGGTAACAGGCAGTGCACTTGTCCATGGTTTGTGCTCCAGCAGAAACCCCTGAATAGGTAAACTAAAACCAATCCTATTCCTCTTTCAAGGATTGATAAACACAGACTGATCAACACCAACTGAAACAGCACTAGCAAAGGTTGGAATGTGGGAGTTCTAGGGAAATAATGCATATGCAATGCTGGACACTCCAGAACCTGACTCTTTCCCATACAGTAATCATCAGCAGAGTACAGGAACCTCTGCAGTCCTGTCCTTTCACAGAGCACTTCAGGTGTTCAGCAGGCACAAGCACAAATGCAAGCTTGAACTTATAGCTATATCAGTTAGATAAGCCTTAAGTCTGTTAAAGAGGGAAAAATTGTGGTGACAGCATTTTCCAGAATTAAAAAAAAAAAAAAAAAAAGTGTCACTGCATAAAAGAACATATTTGTGAGAAATTGCAAGGCTGGATAGCACTTCAAATATAAGTAGTTAGGAATACAGAGCCCAAGAGGTTTCCCAGTAACCTGTCTTGTCTGCTCAGGACCACAGCCATGTGTGTATATCAAATCTACAGATTTTTTAATTTGGATAAAATGTTATGGAATATGGATGAACAAAATCTTCTGTTCTCATGTAAAAGGCCCATAAAAATACTACTACAAAAAGAAAAGTTCTTCATCTTGTTTTCATTCCTGCTTTTTGGGTTCCTTTCCTCATCAAACTGGGAAAACATGTAGGATTCTCTCATCACTGTAACAAGAGACTATTAAAAAAAAGTAAAAACCTTCTTGGCCTGGCTGAAATTTCTTTGGCCCCTTCTATATATAAACCTAAGCAAATATTGGAGACAAATACAACCGAAGCCAATTCAAAATATGAAAGGAGTAGCAAAGCTTAGCAAAAAACTGTTACAAGGTATGTTTTCTGATTGTTTTCTGAATATCTTTTAAAATAAT
Organism: Erithacus rubecula; assembly: GCF_903797595.1. NCBI lineage: Eukaryota > Metazoa > Chordata > Aves > Passeriformes > Muscicapidae > Erithacus > Erithacus rubecula. The sequence goes on from NC_136688.1 coordinate 22,610,106, forward strand.
TTGAAGAAACTGAACCTATGGGGAAAATTACTAAAAAATACTTTGCATTTCCAGTGCAGTCAAATAAAATAAACATGGTCCTTTGAAACATATTCACAAATTTAGAGATAATTAATCTAGTGATTTATAACTACCCAGAGAAATTCTATTGTAAGAAACAATGTTCCTGTGCAAGGCTGCTGAGCATAGAATACATTCGTAGTAAATTTGCATTGTGAAAGGCCTTAATTTTGTTGTCCAATAATTGGTACTGAACAATTGGTACTGAACAATTGGTACTGAACTGTGTGTCCTTTATCCTTTTACAGCTGGAAGAAAAATAAAGAAAATTAGTACCTTGTCTTTATAGCCATATGTTCCAACATCTCCTTGGTATAAGGCACATGAAAAATGTGAAGGAAAAAAGAGGCTTGGGGAGCCATGCACACAAAACCAGAAACTGTAGGAGTACATAATCACTTCACAAATATTTCAGATTTTTTGTTCATACTGTTGCCAAGTGGATTCCCTAATGACAAACCAGCAGTTTCTGACTGCTAGAGTGATGAGCACTCCACTACAGATTCCCACAGAGGTCTCCTGCAAAATCTAGCATTTAACCTGTCAATCAGAGCTCAAAGTAATGTAATGTAAATGTAATGCATCTAAGGCTGAGAAAACAGTTTTAGTCTCAGTGGAGTGTGCTAAAATGCTAAAAGAAGAGGAAGGTCTTGCTGGCTGACAGGATTTGTGAGAAAATGTTTGAGGACTGAGATATTTCTCTGAGGGTGTTTCCTTTTTTGATGTGCTGCAAACTGTCACAAAGATCCCTGGATAACATTCCCTGCGCAGGGATCTCCAGTCTGATGCTGGGGAGGTGGGTGATGTTCAGTGGCGTGGCCAGGCCTGTGGCTGAGCTGAAGTTTCTGTTTAGTGCCTTAGTGCCCAGGTGCTCTTTTTGTCTGGAGGACCCTGAAGGTGCTGCTGCACTCTGGGGTCTGACTGTGGCTCTCTAAACTATGTGGTCTTATTCTGAGGATAGAAGGCCCTTATTGCCTAAGGTGAGTGTTTAGTATCCCAACACGTAGGAATTAAGTTTAGGGGAAAATCCCTGAGAGACTGTAAACTCCCTGACATTTAAATTATCAGTTGTTTTAGTTACTCTTTTAGGAGGCCTTATTGTCACAGGATGACACTGTAAGGAGGGTCTGTCAAGAGATGTTTGGACAACCTGCCTTTTCTGGAGTGACAGCAACAATAAACAGAAACAGTAAATAATTTTTTGATGAAAAACTGGTAAATAAAAAGACTATCACATATCTGACAAATTCAACTCATCAGATTTCCAAATTGGAGGTGGTTCTCTATAGGAAAATAAACACAAATCAGATTTAATAAGAATGTAATGCCTTTTAAACTTAGAACTACAGGCTAAGATACATAGTTTCAAAAAATTAAGTCTTGATTGTTTAAACACTCAAGAATAAAGATTTTGAAAATTATTTTGGGATAGATTAAGACTTTACTTAAAAAAAAAAAAAAACAAAATGAAAAATATTTTAATTTCATTGAAACAGTGTAGTAATGATTTCCTGATTTGGGCTATTTTTCATATTTCAGCCAAGCACCTTTCATCAGGGACATTCCAAGCACCAAGCCTGATACAGTCCTTTGTTGTCAAAGTGAAAATTTTGCCCTTACTTCTTTGAAAGTCTATGTAGGGCATTGAGGATAACTGAACCTGTAAAATATCCTTGTCTCAGGAATCATGGTTTTATGAGTAAGCAAAATAATTGTATTCAGTTTTGATCTTTCTAAGAACAGATTGGATCAGGAGAATAAACAGAAAAATATTAAAGAATCTTTCTTTCCATGGCAGGAGAAAGGCAGCTGGGAGTGTGTGCACTGTAGAAAAATGAAGTGTATTTACTGGATGGGAGGGGAGCTACACAGTGTCTCTCTCCAAGCCTACACAAAGTGACCATGAAGAAAAGACTGGTCTCTTCTGATATCCTACAAAATGGGAATGGAGAAAATGGGGACTGTTCTCTGAAGGAGTTTCCGAGGAAGATAATAATTTTTTACTAGGCCGTTCTTACATAACCACGAGGCAGCTTGTGAAAAGCAATAATTTTAGTGTTAACTCTCTTGAAGATTTGATGTTAATATTTCAGCAAGAATAAGAAAAACCCCACTGCAGATCCCAGTACCCACCCATAGCTGTTTGCTAAATATAAAGGGCTCTGGCACCAGAGCTAAAAACACCTTGGTGTATCCTCATACCTCAGGCCCTGCAAGAAAATGTACTAATCCATTTGGAACAAAAAAAGCAATGATGAAGGAAAATAAATCATTATTATGAATTGTGTGCACTTAACCCTTTGCAAGTAGGCTCAGCATTTTAGCTGCTGGGCAATCATAGGAGTCATGTTCTGTGGCTGCCTCTTGCCTCCCCTGACAGGCTGGTTGCAGACTGATTGTCCTCAGCTTATCCTCACGGATCATGCTCAATTCCTCCAGGGTGTGCCAATGGCAGCCCTCTCCCTAGGACACAGCCACTAAAAACAGACCCTGGCATCTTTGCATGACTTTAATCTTGATTCTTTGGGCTCAGATTCTGAGCAGTAAGCATGCAGACAGACCCTGTCAGGTCTTTCTTTAAAGAACTATACAGTGTAACATAAAATGCAGTTCACCTGCAAAGCCTCGGAGGTCTTTCCCTCTGCAATGTTTTCTTTTCACTAGCCCTACAAAAAGTCAATCCCATCTCAACTAAAAGGAATCAAAGTTATGAACCCAGAATGGCACAAAATAAAGCAGTTGCTAATGCAACTAATTTTAATCATCAGTCTTTCTCACATTATTTCTTGTCTTTCTGAGTTCACCTTTTACTCTCCCTCTTGGATGCAGCATATCTTCCATCACCTAGCTCAGCCCTTGTAGCAGCCAAAGTGGAAGCAGTAAGCCTGTGTCCCACTGCCCAGCTGAGCTCTTTGGGACATCTTCCCCCAGCCCTCCCTCCCAGTGCCAGACAATTTGGTCAATAGTGCCTTAGATGATTGTCTGACACTGGTGGTTTGAGGGTGAGAAGCAGTTTTTAACATTTCATAGAACAAGAAGAATAATCACGTTAATCCACAGAATGAAGTGGATGTAAACATCAGGAAGCAATCTCGGGAGAACAGCTCAGCATATCGTGCGAAGGGGGAGTGAAATGGCAAGAGCTGTTCTAGTAAACTTCTATTACCAGCATGCTGTTGAGCAACAATCTCAGTGACATGCTGCCTATTCCTACTCACACACTTAGATTCTCACATATATGCACAAAACCACAGAGGAGTCCCCTTGAATCTGGGTGTGATTTGCAGGTGGTATTTGGAAAGGGATAAATATCGTCAAGATCAGTTTGTAAGATTTCACAGCACCCTCAACAGCAGCTTAGAGTCAAATCTATTTAAAAACAGTAAAGGCAGAGAAGTGAAGTTGCCTCTGGTTGTGATGTTTTTCTCTTTCCCGTTCTAGCTTCCTCTTTCTCTTCACCAGCTCAGCACTGCTGGCAGCTTTTTATAAACCACGATTCCTACTGCTGTCAGCTTGTTTGGAAACTACATGGTGAGCTCAGTCCTGCAGCTACTGCTGTGGGTTTGTGTTTCACTGCAGGCCGGATCTGCTCCGAATTCTCTACCCACCACCATCATTCTGATTCCAAAGCACTCAAAATGCTCTGTGCATTGAAAAAAAGCTTCAGCTCAAAGCAGAATTTTCCACTAAATGTACACAGTTACGTAGGATACACTAAAAGTGGAAATGCAATCTCCTAAACACATAGTAAAAAACTTCTGCACAGAGTGGCAGCCTCTGGAAGGTTAAACTGTGACAGGGTGGGCAGTAGTGCCCAGGGACTCTAGGTTAGCAGGAATCTGCACTGAGCAGGCAAAGTGGTGTCATGACCAGAACAATAGCTGTGGAACAAAATGCAATATTAAGATTTTCCTTTTTGAGAAATCTTTGAAATTCCTCAGACAGCAAACACCTCAGTCTCCACCAGAGACAGGGTGGATAAGTGAGCAGAGCACTGTTAAGAAAGTTTATGATTACAGGAGTGATTAGGAATGAAACAGTGGAAAAGCTTTATTTAGTCATGGCTTCAAGAAGAGATTCCTAGCAAAGCAGGCAGAAGCAAGGGGAAGGAGCAGGAGCAGGACTGAGGAAACACTGTGGGTTGGGGTAGTGAGATAAACAGCACCAGCACTCCTGGAGTCTTTGTACTCTCCCTGCTACTCCAGTGACAAACTTTGCCATTGGTTTACTGGAGAAGCTGTTGGGACTGACATGTTCTAGTTTTTCTCACCACAGTAGGATCCTACAGCCTGTTATGGACCAGGGGATGATGACAAATGGTACTCAGAAGAAAATAAAATAGAGGTACCTCTAGGTCTCAGAGTTAAAAAATATTTTTACTTGTAGATCTCTAAAATTCTTCTATGTAGGTGCAAACATGCATGCATTTTACATGGCCAGCTTAAGCTCACTGATAAGAGGGTTATTTTTTTAATTTGTCTCAGATTCCTCAGAAATGGTTCAGTGACTTGCAAAGGCCTACAGACCATTTGCTGAAAAATCCCTAATTACTGACTGTAAAATATAGGTCTAAATATAATACTTTTTTTACTGGTTAAACAAAACTTATTGATTTAAAGGAAAATAACTCTGGTAACAGCTGTAAACTGTGCTAAATTTCATCACTGTTTAAAATACACAATCTAGTACTTTAAATTTTAAAGGCTTTGTATATAGGTGAAGTCTGTGACTGAAGAGACAAGAAACTTGGGTAAGTCCAGGGCATGGGAGTGGGAATAAGGTCACTGCAGAAGAGTTGAGGCTTCATTCATCAGGAGAGCATGTTTTATCAGCAGCTTTACCTGTATTTACCCATGCTGTACATAACTGCACGCAGTATTTCTAGCAGAACTGTAAGCATCTCAGCCTCTTGTGTTATCAGTCACAGAGGGTCACAGTGGTTACCAGCAAGACCCCCACTCAACAGAAAAAGCCATTGGGAGAGTCTGCCCCCTTCTCAGTTGGCAGGAGTCCTGTAATCTGAGTTATAAATACTCAGCCATGGCTCTGTTTTGGTGTCTACTCCTCTGTCTCCTATCATCTCCTACTCAGAAAAGAACCATTTCCCTTTTCTTAATGACCACTGAAATCATTTAGGGAATTTCCAGCACATGGTGTGCAGATTCTGATTCACTTTAACCCCAGAAAATGTTTAACTCCTTCTGGTAATTATTGTCAATTGATCCAGTCCTACAAATGAAGATACCCCAGGTTCCTCTTTCCCTTTTTCCCCCTCAGCCATATACAAGCACTTTGGATTCAAAGCATCCTGCTCCTCTGCACCCCACTGCCACTGCTCTGAAATCCTTAGGCTCTCCACATGGTTAGTTTCTTCAGATTTGTGACTGCTTCTTCTCCTAAAACAGGAAGATTATTTCATTTTTCTCATTTTCCAAGATATACACCACTTAGTTTATTCTTCAGTAACATTCTTTAAAATACTATCACTAAGATAATATGGTCAAAACAAAACCTCTCAGTTTTCCTTCTCCTCCTTCTATTAGCAAAGCTATTGCAAGGCTTGCTGTCCTTGAGGGCTGTCTCTGACATTGTGCAAACCTACACAACCAGGCTTTATCAAGGATGTGCTTCCTCTTGCAGAACACCTGTAAGAACAACATTTTTAAATTTCCTTCCATTGCTTCAACTGCCCACCCATGACCTGAACAACAGTCTCCTTCTCTCTGGTGTTCCTGGCTTCCAATTCTCTTCTTCCTTTCTCTCCTTTCTCCATTTTAAGGGAGAGATCAAATCATTGTTAAAAAACTTTCTTTTGTATTTCTACACTATTTTCTTTTAAACTACCATATCTAAACCAAATTTTGATGTCCTTTTAAGACCCTTCATAGAACTATTCCCCCCTAATATTTGTTTCTTTGATGTGCAATACATAATGTAATTGTTTAATGTTTGATGTAATAGACACAACCAAAAACATGAAATAGAGTTCAGTACAGTACCTACTGTACTATAGGTACAGAAATTGCTTGCATTAAAATGAAAAGATTGCAACATTAGAGGACCAATAGCCACAGTCATGCAAACCAGAGGAGGGAGGAAATAAAGTATCAACCCACATCTTGTTAGCAGAACAACTGTGCAAAAAGCATAGTACCAAAAAAATAAAGCAAAACAACTGCAACCAAACAAAAATTTATCAACATCTTCCATGGGCCTGTAGTCTTTACCTGGCTGACATGGCATTTGTCAAACCCATAACAGCATATTTCAAGACACCTGGAAAAATCACAGGCAAAAAATTAAAAAAAGAAAACTGAATAATCTAACTGCATGTGAGTTATTTAGTAAAGATGGTCTGAGGTTACAAAAGAATGAGTTGTAATTAATTAAAACACAATTTTTCTAATTGGTAAAAAGTTTTTACAGATAATAAACTCCTGAGTGTGTCATACACTTCTGCCTTGTCACACACAAAAAGCTGTGACCTAGGGCTTGCTTCAGCTCTTATGCAGCCAATATCCACAGGGAGGATGTAAGAACACTTCAGTTCCCCTCTCCATGCAACATTCCAAGCACAAAGTCCTTGTCAAAGTGGTGGCAGAGAGCCAGAAGCACAGCTACAAACCCACCAGGTACCTAAGCACGTTTATTTGTGAACAGTGTTGTTCTCTTTAGAATTCTGAGAGATTGCTAAGAGGTATAATCCTAGTAAGGTGCAAGTCTGGAAAGTATTATTTATATTAGGAGAGCAAGACTATATACAGCTGAGCTGCTGTCTAAATATCAAAATCAAACTCCACACAGCAAAGATTTCTGTGACACAGCTTGGCAGAGGTCACTACAGACTCAGGGTAAGAATCCTCTCCAATAGTGAATGTAGAGCAACAATATAGTTCAGATCATAAGACCACTTCTAAAATCCATATCCTGATCCTTCCCACTTACTACACTTTGAACCACACAGCAGTATTGGAATGCATAAACTGGATTCTTTTCAGATTAAACTGAAGATGTAGGGCAGGTCTCCAGCTGCAGGTGGGAATTCCATGGCATCAGACTAGAATCAGTCTGAAGTGGCACCTTTTCAAAAGAAACATGGGGTGTGTTGAGCCTCCATCAGCAGCAAGAATTTTTCTCTACAAATATATTCTTCTCAAGGCAAATCACAGATTCACCTTAACCTTATGAGTTAATTTTTACCATAGAAGTATCTGATTTCTTGGGGGGTGGGGGAGGCAGTGTGGAGATGAAAGGTAACCTCTATTGGACTGGAGGTTCTTTATGAAGAGATGATAGACAATATTACCTTCACCTTACTGGTGCTGCTGACTGTAGGTAGGATGTACACTGGACGTAGACTTCAAAAGTAGATGGTGTCAAAGCACTCTTCCATATGAATTGCTTGAAATGATACAAATAGTTTGAGAAATTGGATGACAGCAAGCAAGAAGAATTGTGTAAATTGAAAATCTGTTGTCCACAAAATGCAAAAGATCATTAAAAACACATAAAATCTCAGAGTTATTTGAAAATGCCTTAAAACACAAACAAGTTTTCCCAAATACAGTAAATAATAAAATGCAGTTGACATGTAAATAGATCTTAAAGCCATATAAATTGCCAAAGAGAGATTTTCTTCTTTGCTGAATTCTGTTTTATGAAGAGTTTAAAAGTTACTAATCAAATGAAAAAAAAAATGCTTTTCATTTCTGTAAGGGATTTCATGTCATAGTAGTTCTTAAAACATCCATGAAGTTTTCTCTTCCTCCAAAGGAAAGTGGTTTTCTTCATTCTGATATGGATGCAGTCTAGTCTATGCTTGAAAATCTTTGCCAATACATTGAAATTGGTTAAAACTGATGTTTTAATGACATTTTAATGACATTTCCCACTAGCAAAAGCCTTTGTATAGATGCTGTTATGTAGAACTGAGGAGCTCATGAAAGCTGAACTGTAAAAAGCATTTCTTTGCAAGTACAAACTGCATCAGCTCTGGAAAGGGATGTCCACATAGTGAGGAAAAGTCTTTACTCAAATGTTCTCATGACAATAAACCTGTGGGTATCACAAGGGAACATCAGTGAGTGATACTGCCACAGTAGAACTGGGAGCACAAACTTCAGGAGAATCTGTAGTCAGACTGTTCAAGTTCCTAAGGTGCAGGTCCACGTGAGAAAAAAAGGTAAATTATTTTTCAGCCAAAATTTGCAGCAGACATTTTCTGCCTCCTACTCTCTCATATCTATGTATGAAACAAAGATCTTTCAACTCATCTCCTCAACTCAGTAGCAGAGCATGCAACCAGCAGTTATATAGAGAAGTCTGTCCTCCAGACCCCCACAGGTTCCACAGCCAGAGACCCCTGTCATCTCAATGGATAGTAAATGTTAAAGGATGCTATACAAGACCTACAAGCCATATCAGGTCTAGATAAAAAAAAGTTCCATGCTAAAACATAGTACTGGGAAGAATATGGAACACATAGGGGAACCCCTTGCTTAGAGGTATTGTCTTTCTGTTACAAGAAAACTCAGTAGCAGAATCTGTGTGAATACCTGTTTCTGGCTAAAGGACTACAGAATGAGTGAGGCTGTCTGTGGTTTATTAGGGGGGGAAAATTACCTTCCAAGCACTGAGAAGGTTTGAGGTGACAAGACCTCTCTGTGATGTGGCTGCTTTTGCTTTGGTAGTTTGTGGTTAGAAGCAGCTTAAAGAAAAAATGGTTAGAGGTACGGGAAGGATCCCCACTCTACTTCAAAAGCCTTTTTGAAGGTCAGAATGCATTCTGTGAGTAGCAGTTCACAACACATACCTCTGGAAATCAGTTCCCTGCTGCATAACTGTTTAGTAACTTTATCTAGTTTCTGCATGTTAGTCATCTAATAAGGTAACTGCAAGGATCTGGGGCAAAAGTATCACCTCTAGTAGGCCCTGCTTTAGGGGTGAGAAAATGCTGTGTTTACAAACAGGATAAAATACCAGTTATATACAATTGTGAGAAATTAGTCTGTGTTGAACTTTAGCAAGGTTGTTGCTAGTGATGTTGCTATACAAATATGATAAACAAGTGTTTTATTTCGCTTTGAGCATTTCCATTTATGAAGATACCCTCTTTCCTGGGAAGATTATTCAACTGCTGGACTTTCTACTGGCCCTGAAACCTTATGGTATATAATTTAGTTTTGATTCAGCATACAGAGAGTCAATTTAATTCTTTATATCGATTGCCTTGGTGCATTTATGATTACTGTGTGTTGGAACCTGGTTGATATTGCTGGCAATCTAACATTCCCTGAGTGCAGTAAGGCTGGTGCAAAATATTTGTCCTTATTAGGCAATTTCCTGTGCTAAATGACAGTACAGAAATATCATCCAGTCTATGGAATATAGTTTCATTCCACTTTAATAGAAGCTTCTCTGTATAAAACACATTCTTAATACTTGCAGAAGCTGCTTAAGCTATCTTCCAGTGTGCACTGAATCAGATAGCATATCTTGCTTGCTCTGAATAGCCTTGTTAACAGACACACAATTTCCACAACTGCTTTTATCACCTATTATTGAATTACCCACTGTAAGATTTGTGTGTTCACTCCCTTCTCCTCTGTTTGCACTGCATTTTATCATCAGGGTGGTAGTTTGCTTCTCTCCTTTTTCCCCAGGTGATTTGATTACTTTCAGGCTGGTATCCAGGGGGAGACTTGAGAACCATCTCAGTGACAGAAGTGGACTGTTAAGCAGCTTGCTTATTCCCAGGCTGAAGTCAAGAGATCATGGTATGAATTAAGTAAGAGTTAAATGCTTATGTATCAACTAATACTGATGAAATTCAGCCAGAGGCTTCAAGAGTTAATATCCCATCATGTTCTTGATTTTGTCCCATTGCTAATATGGTTTGCTCATTGAGTTCCTGAGGGTGGGGAATGAGAGGAACTTGTGAGTGGCCTCTGGTTTTACCAGTGTACAAGGGAGGAAGTCTGGAGTAGCTGAAATTCCCCTTGCACAGAGATCCAGGTGAGTGGTGAACAGGCTGCTTTCAAAAGCAGAACCTGTGGCACATAGGCATAGACTGAAGGGGAACAAACCAGACAAAGAAACTTCACTTTTCCAAGCCATTAGTAACTAACTGCGAAGCAAGAAGGTATTTTGCAGAATGAGAGCTCTCTCCCCTTGTAGCCAGGCCCCATCCCCTCCATCCTGCCCTGTGCCACTGCCAGGACCTGTGTATGAAGGGCATTTGATCAGCACAGTCAAATGCAGCAGAATACTGGGATAAAGAGAGGGGAGAAAACCAGCTGAGCAGAGCTAACACAAAATCTCTACAAGGTATTTCTGCACCTGACTCTTTGGGCAGGAGTCTATACACCTTGTACTCTATTCACTGTTAAAGGCACTCAGGACCTGAGGGAAGTCGTAGTGAGGGACATGTATTAATTTCTCCTTTTTTCCACTCACTTTCTCCTTGCAAGAATTATAAAAAAAAAAAAAGAGTTCACAAGAAACAAGTAAGAAGACAAAGTACCTTTCACTGAATTTACTCTCGTGCAAAGCTGATGGCAGAAGTCTCATGGGCATAACTTCAGTGTTTTGTATAAACTAAGGTTGTGTATTTGAAACTGCACATTCTTTTTTTCCTTTTTTTTTTGCCTGCTAAGTACTGCCACGTAATTTCAACACAGGACTATTATTAACTGGCAAGTCTATGCCACTGCTCTGGCCTCAGAGAAGTTGCCAGGAGTGTGTGTTTATGCTTTGCCCTTAAACCTTTGAGCAGCACCATTGTGATGGGTGGTGTAGAGTGGGGAGCTCTCAGAGTGCTGCAGCCACTCGCTGCTGGTAGAGGCCCAGGCTGATTATACAGCAGAGCACCTGTCCAAGGCTGGGGCAGACTTCCTGCTGCAGCGCCACTGCTCCCTGAAACGAGATTTATGCAAACTGGCTCAAGAGTGATGTCACAGCACGCTGATAGACCCAGGGGCTATCTGCCTTCTACAGACATTTGATAAAATCAGGAACTCCGCATACAACTCGGGAAGAAGTTCACCTCAGAACCTACTATGAAAACTTGTTAGGGTCCTCCTATCCTGAGATCCACCACTGCTAAGGGACTTCACAGAGTCCAAGGATCTCACTTTTTTCTTTTTTTTTAAATTTAATTTTAATTTTTCTTTATTTTTCCTTCCCCACCCTTTTGTTTTAAATATGGTTTTTTGCAAGTCAGTTATTCCGGATGTTTGAAAACTGAATTAAGAAAAATTCACTCAGAAGTTGGCTGAATGTTGCAAGCTTGCAAGATGGAAGGATTTCCCCTAATTCCCCCTGTGAGTATATGGATTTATTTGTAATATGGATCATTGGGCTCAGAAGCAAAAGACAAAGTAAACCAGGTTTTGTTATTTACGAATATCTGTCTTGGTCTGTATTTGTAATGCCAGGATGTTTGGCTTAGGTCAGTATATAAAACTAGTGACAACACTGCAATGAAAGGGAAATTAACATTTCCTCCCCAAACTTGTATCTGAGTTTGATCTCCATTTGTTTTCACAGATTAAATGTATGGTATTTTTGTACGGGACGTTTATAGCAAGTCAGTAAATCTCTTTTCTTCAGTGCCACCTATGTGATATAAAAGCTGTCTTTCTTCAGATTGTGATTCTTAATCATCTGAAATCTCTGACTTAGTTATGTATTGCACTGTCTACTAATCTGTGAGAGAAGAGTTGTTGAATGTTGATTTGCGTATTGTAGATTTTAGGACTCTGTGTGTTCTTTGCAAGGATGGCATTTTAGTTTTTAAGTTAATCTTTTCTTGAACTAAATTCTCTTGAATTCACTGACTATGAAATAGCAATTGGCAAATGGGGAAAAAATCCTATGGTCCTTATTTGGGTCCTTCAATGTTTTCTCTGAGATATAATTTTTTCTGTGTGCTTATGGGGCATGTCTATCCTTTCCTTAAATCTGGAGCATTGTTGTACTGCTGTAATTTATCATATGGTGAGTTCAAAAATTATTATTTATGAAGAAATGGATGTCACTAACCTGTTGTTCAGAAACCAGCCTTAACGGAAAATCTCTTAGCAGAATGGGTACAAGAGGCCTTAAATAGATTTCATTAAGTTTGTAGAAGCTGAAGAGGTGTCAGATAAGGTGGTTCACTTGGCTTTTAATGTGGTAGATGGCTTACAGTAATTGCTATACATGTATCAGAGAACAAAAAGAGACAATTCAGATCCAAGGGCTTTTTAACAAAAACTGGTATCAAGTTGTGGTGTTGTCTTGTCTCATTTAATGAAGACTAAAGACATTTCTTATCTTCCATCCACAAAGACAGCCCTTTGAATTCCTGTCATGTTCAGAATTTGTGATGACTGAAAGTATTTGTCTTATTCTTGGGGGAGAACCTTTATTTTCTCAGTTATCTTCAGTGTCCCTGAAATCACCTATCTACCTAAAGGGTGAGAAGACCCTAAAAATAATTTTTCTTGTTATTAAATACCCAGAATTTCCCAACGGGTCCACTGTAAGTGCAACAGAATAGAAATCAGAATAGAAACCAAGAAAATAAAAACATATAGAGAGATTTCTCAGTATGTTACTTGTTGAGCTTAAAAAACCCCCAAAATTAAAGGAAACACAAACCTTGTCCTTATCTTCCCCAGAAAACTGCATCTCTATTAAAAAAAACCCCCAATTGTTAATTTTCTGTCCATTCATTAACACATAGCCAAGTTTTCTGTCTTTTTTTTCCCCCCAGTATGTTGAATAAATTGCCTGAAAAATCTAACACAGTTTGGCCTATATTCTAATTTGTGTTGCATTTAATATTCCGTCTGAACTGTGTTCAGATGAGTGATACAACTGGCAGTGAAAACAAAATTACATCTTACTGAACCACATGACAGGGGAATTAGATTTTTATTTTTGTGATTAAACTGTAGAAAAATGAATAATTTTGTGTTTTGTGCTTTCAAATTTGCTCTAAGTGCACTTTGAGCACTGCCAGCTAGAGCCCTGCGTGTCTGTGTCTCCTGGGACTTTTTTCAGTGGGGAACACGAGCCTGTTTCTAGGCAGGGGCTGCAGCAACACTTCCCTCCTCCACCCCTCCCCATGCAGCTGAGGGTGGGTCACTAACTGCTTTCTCTTGCCTGTGCTAGGAAATTCTTATCCTTCACCTGGAAAACACTGTTTAAATGGTTTGGGAGTACTGCATCTTACTCTGAAGATTAGGAATCTTGTTGGGGAAAAATTCTGCAGTCTGGGTCTGTGTCTTCCAATGCATGATAGAACTCAGTTGTGTTATGGGTCAAAAAATTATTAAGTCAAACACCTCTGCCTGAAGAGGGTTCCAGTCATATATGAATTTTTAAGCAGCCACCTGTAGAAATGACAGCTTTGAATGAAGTGTTTTTGCATGAGAGTGAAAATGCCCCACAGAAATACTCTGTTCCACACAACTGCATTGTCAACACGGTCCAGTGAGGCTGGCCCAATGAGTAATCATGCTAATACTTGTACTCATCTTTTCTAAAATAGTTATACTGTCATTTTTTTCCAAGGAAATATAGTTAATCTTGGCCTTAAAGCTTGTCTCAGCAGCACATCACTGGAAATTGTCTGAAGTATTTTTGGATCACATGCCAGTGAATAGTTATATCAAGATAATAAAAATATCAGCATTTAGTGATTTTACGATTTCCTGGAATCATCTGACAAAGTCTTGGGGAGTAACAAGATTTTCAGACTGCTATTCATTTGAGTCCAATGTGTCTCTCTTAACCAATGCCAACTGAGCTTTCTCTGACTGGTTTTGTGGCTTTTGCCTTGAGTTTCAGGGCAAAGATGGAAGATTGAGGCCACTCTTCATTTATCAAAGTCTGTGACAGAAACTATTGTTTGCTGACCTCTTACTTGAGGGTAGAATACTGTCTTAGATAGTGCACTGCACCTCATGGCATGCATGAAAGCAGATACCAGCTTTAAACCACAACTATGGGATCCTAACAAAGCTTTCAGTCACTCTTTTGCGTGGAAACAACCGATGGAACAAATGGGCATTCACATCAGTTAACTATCAAACATAAGCTATTCTTTGCTTTTTCTCAGGAGTAACAAAACAGTTCAGTGTCATGGAAGTGCTGCCAGTAAGATGATGAAATGGGTGTGGGTGGAGAGGTTCCAGAGAAGGACAGGGCAAGAGGGTAAAGACTGGCACAAGAGGCAACAGCAGTACATGGTGAAACCACTTCTCCCTAATTAGAGACAACATTTCTAAAGAAACTTTTCTAAAAAAAGAAAAAAAAAAAAAAGAAAAGACCCAAAAAACCCCCAAACAACAACAACAAAAAAAAGCCCCATCAAACAAAACAACAACCCACCCCACAAAAAAACCAGAAAGCAATTAAAAACAGGTTATTGCCTCTCTAATAAATAGAGGGAAATACCCCACCTTCCCATAGGATAATTAGAGAGAATACATGCTGCTCTATGTCCTTTAACCACCATCTGATTAAGTTTATGAGAAGTAGATTTTTAAATATTTAATGTACATCTTGCCATGTTAGTTACTGTGCCCTTGAGGATCAGACACCAGGATAGAAAGCAGTGGCATTGCAAGTCCTTTGTGGGGATGGATTGGTCCAGTTGCATGAGCTAACAAGGATACACACATACATGTTTTATCAAAAGGATCACTGGACAGCAAACAGATCCAAGGACAATTATTCCAAGGATTCATAATGGGGAGATTTTAAGTCCCAGACTTTTAAATCATAGTTTATTGTACTCCAATGCCCTATGTAAAAATGTTTTTAGATGTTGAGTATCTGCAACTTTCTCTGCAGTCAGTCAGATATGTAAATATTAAGGGAATCATTGTTTAAAGAGTCTATTTAACACACCTCCCTTTAGCTCTGGTCATTGAATATGCATTTTGTGCCCTGTGAGCTGTAAAAGTAGCTTTAGAATGGTAAAATACTTTATTCTCAGCTGTCAGACTGTGAGACACTATTGTCTGTTAATGTATATTGGTCTGAAGTGAGGGAGTTTGAAAAGACAACAAAGGAAAAGCACAATTAGGAAAAGCCAAATGTTCTTTTCCATGCAGAAAATATGTATTTTTTTATCTACTTTTGGACTGATGCTGCCAAGCTGTACTTCTGTAAAGATATAAATGATAGATGTTTGGTTTTATCAGTGAAAATTTTAGCAAATTAAGCCTAGACTGACAGGATACTGATTTCTTTCAAAATAAGTTTACTTTTGGCTAAATAGTTATCAGTGTTAAAAACTTCAATGCATTTAGGTATTAACTTCTTAATGATTTCTATTAGTTTCTAGTATTTTAGTTGAGGAGAAACAGAGATTTTTCTTTCAAACAATGTACATTTATATGACTTTTTGACCTCCTTTTTCCCAACTAGTATGATATGCATTTTCCATTTAGATGTAGACATTTTCCCTTTCACAGAACATGAATGCCTTCCTTTGAATTATATTTATAATACTAATTCTAAATTTAGTTTTTAATTTATAACAAATTATAATAATTTAAAATTCTGAATATGAATGCATAATTTTATGTATTTAACAGGAAGCATATATTTAGGGAAAGGAAATGAGGGAGTGGAATGAATTGATTTGCAAAGATAATGAAAAGGAGAAATTCCATTCACAACTTCATCCTAAGGAAAGCAAAACACAGGCTCATTACTTTTTCTTGTCAGAGATCAGAGCACACAAAAGTTGGAAGGAATGAAGATGGGTAAAAACATATAACCACAGAGAAAACACCAAGAAAATACATAGAGAAAAAGCAGAAACATTGAGAAAATGCATGCTGTACTGTCATCTTTGACCACCCCCCTGAAATCTGGAAAATAGTTTATACTTCCCATTGTATCCCTGTGTCAATAAAGGGCAATTATTTTGTTATCACATATGTTTTTGAGACTGTAGCTACAGTACATCTCTGGAGACCAGAGAAGAGTCCTGCAACTGGTATTCCTGCTGTGGATGCAATTAAATTACTTGATCCTTTTCCTTACTCTTTCTCTTAGCTAGCCTTTATTGTGGTTTATCATTTCCTCAAGATTTCCCCAAAGCAATTATCCACCACCACCAGTTATATTTGGAGCTTGTAGCCAGGTGATGAATTTCCTCTTGAGGCTTTAAATATTCCATGGATGTGACTCCCAGTTAGTGTATTTGCTGAAAGTCATAAAGTCTTGGACAATCTTACCCAGTGCCTTTTAATGATACACTATACAACTCATGGCTCCTACTAAGGATTTACCAAGTTCCAAAGTAATTTCTGAAAGTGTTTTGTTGGGATCTTAATCTTCAGAAAGGAACAATCTTTAAATCCCTAAATTCTTACAGAATGAACTGAAGGAGTTAACCAGAAGAATTAAAGAAACCAGGAAAAAAAAAAATAGGTCCTTTCCTTTAGCTAGCGACTTATCTACCATCTCCATCTGGGTTTTAGTGGCAGCTGCTACCTTAGTTTCCATGCTCTCAAGAAGTCAAGAGGATAAGAAAAATAGAAGCTCTCCTGTACTTCTGTCATGCTGTCACCATGGCATAAACTTTAAAAATGCAGATGTTCCAAAAATGTGACAGGTTCATGGAAGGAGGGAAAGGATTTGGGACATACAGAGAGGCATTTGAAATGTAAGTACTAGAAACACGCCCTTCATGTAAGTTATCATCTTATTTTATATATTTGTCCTTCAAAGTTAGTTATGATGGAGTCATTAATAGAATTAAAATGTTTCTATTAACACCGAGAAATACTAGAAATAATTTCCTTTCCAAAAAAAGGCAAGAGAGGGTGGTTGAGTCCTCATTTGCTGTTGAGGGCACAAGATTTTGTTTGGATTGGAAGGAAATACTGTAACAAACTTAACTGGACCAAGGTTTAACAAAACCCCGTGACAGACACTGTCTTCTCTAACTCTTCCTTCTGGAAATAAACAAGAAGGAACATAAAATGAAGCAACAAAATTGTGCACAGCTAATAATAAGCAACTTTTATTGCGACAATGTGAGATCTTGGTCAGTATTCACATTGGAGTACTGGGCCTGAGGAGGAAGAGAAGTGGGAAAGTTACCCTATGTCACCTGTTTTAAGAAGATAGAGAGGACTTCAGCTCTACAGCTAAGCATCCAGACGGTCACAACTCACTATTTGCCCCACATTTGGACTTCTCAAGTCTTCACTGTGTGTATCTAAAAGCCCTCTACAATTGACTTGGACCAGCAAATATTTAGAGGCCACCTTGGACAGTAACTGAGAAAGAAAATGTGTTTATGCCCTCTGTCATAAATGTGTTTATGCCCTCTGGCAGACTGCCCCCATTTAGTCAGACCTTGTAGAAACAATCAGAATGTTTAGGCAAGACAAGTTTCTGCTTTCTCTTTGTGTGCAGGAATAATAATCATCATCATCATCACCAATAAAAGAATATGTCTGTTACTACCAGAGAAAATATGTCACCTTTGCTTGTGCCTAATATCTACAACAGCTCTAAAGCAGTATCCTCAGAAGGCTGGAGTGTGTGATACAAGAGATTTCTGTATTACAACTGGGCAAGTTCTTCTACACAGGCTGGATCTCTTTTCTACTGGGATTACTCTTTTATTTCCACCTCCCCCCCCCAAAAAAACCTAGTGTTTGGTGTCACACATTTTATTTCTCCTGATTGAATAATAACTTGAAATCTCCCCTTTCTTTCCCTAAGCAGTATAAAATGGGTTGGCATCAGCCCTGCATGAACTATATGAATAATTTGGAAAGGATTTGTGTAAACTTACTGTTCTAAAAATTCCTCTTCTTTTTACAGCCCTCTGAAGATATGGTACCCTATGAGTCAGACCTCTACCGACAGCCCCATGACTATTACCAGTATCTCAACAGTGATGGAGAGAGTCATGGTGGTAAGTCAAAAAAAAATCTCCTTGGAGCATAAAGTTACCTGAGGAAATGGATTTAGGAGATACAAGAAAATAACAAATCTATTGCTGTGATCTATAATGTATAAGAACACATTTTTGAATCAGGAACAAAAAGTATATTATTAATAATATAATATTATTATATTATTTGTTCCATCCAAATCAGCAACTGCAACATGGTTTCCCTGAAAGAGCATTTTGAAAAGCACTCTCTGATGCAAGGAGTTTCCAGGAAAGTAGGATCTCATGATCCCTATCCTTCATTATCTTTACTTTATTGCTTTTATTTTCCTCTGCAGATCAAAAGCATTCAGCTTGCTCCTCAACTTTTTGAGAACATGGATTTGCAACCTTGGGTTCTCATGTCCAATTCCCATTTCATTTAGGTCCTAGATAATCTATTTGTGCTTTTATTTTAGTTAAGTTTCTTTGGTATTTTGCCTTTTTCAACTCCATATATTTTTCTCTTTCTTTTGATCTCTATTGCATGCTGTCCCACCTAACTTTAACTTTCACTCTTCCTCCAGTACACCCAAGTACTTCCTCTCTCCAAATCTATGTAGAACTTCCTTGTACCTGTTTGTATGTAAACATAGCTCAATGTAAAAATGGTGTATGATTATTTATCGCTTCAATTTATGTATGTGCTTTCAAAGCTTTGGTGTCTATATTTTAATGTTGTCTTCAATTTATGTATGTGTTTTCGAAGCTTTGGTGTCTATATTTTAATGTTGTCTGGGCACTGGACTCTAAATCAATGTAGAGGGGAGAGTCTTTGTGACTTTTGTCTGCAGTGCAATACAATGGTCCAGCAGCAACACCCTGGAAATACCAGAGTCAATATTGACTCAGGAAGGAAAAGCACCGTCCTGCTGTATCACTGGTGGCAGTCCCTGCAGATCCTGGAGTTTCCCTGAAAGATTCCCACTGACACAGCAACTAGACCCATGGTTGTTACAATTTAAGATGTGAACTAGTCATAGCTCAGCATTGTTTTGTCTGTGGCAGCAGAAACTTAAAGAGCAGTGAGTTACTAGGTAAGATCACTCTGAGCATTTAGCTGAAAGAGGTTCCTACCTAAATTTGTTCTCTACATTTCGTTCAGGAAACACCTATGATATTCTCAACACCTGAAGACAAAGAATTAATTCAGTTTTCATAAGTTATCTCATGGCATCTGTCAAGTCTCACTAATCAAACCCAGCAAATTCCACATGGAAATTCAGGGTTTTTACATTATACCCCCTACCTGTTTGCACACTCATAAAACAGGATAACATTGATTATCTCAAAAGGCAATTGGGACAATTAAACAATAAATATAAAAGATGTCGTGTAGGAAAAAGCACTGGGAAATAACTTTTCTGACATTAAGTCTAGGCTACCTCAAGCAAAAACATCTCTTTATCTTTCACAATTTTATCACCCATCTGGTTTACTGCCCATTTTTCTATTGAAAGGCTGTTCCTAAGCTATATTTCTCAGAATACTAACATGATTTTACTCCTCATAATGACTACTACAAAAACTGGATAGTGACCTATATGGGTTATAACCTAAGCAGTACATAAACAGAACTTTAAACAGAATTTTTTGTCTTAAGTAGTGCTACACTTGTCCTAAAGAACGCAAAACCTTATTTTTAACTCCTACAGCAAATGCTTATGGAAGAGGCAGCCTAAACCCAGCCTGCACATTTCAATCAAATTTTTATTTATGCAAGCACCTGTAATGTAGTTGGCTGTGTATAAATATCTGTGCCTGGCACTATCCTGGATTGATCACAGTCCAAAAGAGCAATGAACAACCAAAAAATACAGATGGAGACTAAAACCCACAAATGATTGTAGTTTCCTTCTTTCCAATAAACATTGAAAAACCCAG
Organism: Erithacus rubecula; assembly: GCF_903797595.1. Taxonomy (NCBI): domain Eukaryota; kingdom Metazoa; phylum Chordata; class Aves; order Passeriformes; family Muscicapidae; genus Erithacus; species Erithacus rubecula. Next base: position 22,630,006 of record NC_136688.1, read on the forward strand.
CTTTGGCTTTCATTTTGTTTACATGACAGAAGTACAGTCTTGAGAAGAGCCATGCAGGAGAGCAGGAAAAGGCTGCCACAAAGTACATTTAGAAATAAGTACTAAGTGTTCAGAACAAAGTGGAAAAAGGCACAATGATCAAAAAATTGAGGGAGAAAGGAATAAAAAGGTGCTGCAGTGACAGCAGTGAAAGAGACAAGAACCTGGTTAGATAGGAGGATAGAAAGAAGAAATAAGAACAGAGTTGTGAGAGAGATATTCAACTTGGGGTACAGTGAGATCACTGACAATATATAAAAATAATTTTGCAGGTCTACTCAGCACCACTATGCACCTTGATGCTAGCAATTAATGCAAATAGATGCCACTAGACAGAATAATACTTCTGATTTTGCTAAAGAAATAGGAAAATTTCCTGAGGTGTCAGACTACCTCTCTCTTACTGCAAGAAAATTAATTTTTGTGAAAGGGAGATGGCAATGTCTTAATCTGCAGATTTTGCTACATGCATTACTTTCCCTTTTCCTCAAATATCGTACTGAAGGAAACCCTTACTCCATTTTTACAAAAATAGTATTAAAGTCCACCAAAAAATCTGTAGATCTGTGCCACTAGTGAGTAACATATAGGAAATCATTTCCATAAGTGAACACTGAAATTAACAGGCTAAACCACAGCATGGTATGTTCATCACCACAAGCATTTTGTGTGATTATTTTCTGTACAGCAGTGTGTTTTAAATACTGTAATAAATAGAAAGTCATGCAGGACAGAAGCTGCTTTGAGTGATCATGTATTAGCCCATCACCCCACCCTGGGCTTGTAAGTCTGTAAGTGTAACACAGCATATTTTGTAACACTAATGCAATCTTAGTAATTACAAAATTCCACTGCAGCTTTGTCTCTATGTTATTACCAAACATTATAGGTTTAGTAAAAATTGCATTTTGTATGAAGCTGAGTGCTGCCCCTTGTTCATTTCACTGCTAGCCTCATGGAACTTACTAGATTTCATGATCTGGGATTTTATTTTTCTTCCACATCCTGGAGTAACATGAACATTTAGGAACCCCAGCTTTGATTTTATTAGTCCATATACAAGAGGAGGAAAGTCCAAACATGTGAACCTTAGTCTTAAATGCTATATGGAAGAGAGAAAGAATTCCAAACTTCATTTAAAAAATCCCCTCCCTTCAAACCTATTCACATGATTTGATGGGGCTTGACCCATAGGCTTTTGAACATTTGGCATAATTAAAGTCACAAAGTTTGTGAAGTGAGAGCTGATCAGAGTCTAATATTGTTTTAGATAAGACCAATGCTCTGCCCAGGACCACTACACTCTTCTCAAGAGTAATTTTGTAGTGTCTGATCAAGACATTGAGTTTCCAGCATCCTTCAATATTTTTATTTCCTCTATGGGTTTTTTCCTTGCCCTGTTTTTTCAGATGGGAGCTCGTAAGCTACGCAGTGTGGAGCTGGGAAATAAACTCTCTGCTGGTTCACCATGTGTTGGGAAATCAGCCCAGGCCAGGGCAGAGCCTCCCAGAGACCTTGGGCAGAGCTGCCAGCCCAGCCCTGGGCACAGCTGTGTCCCAGCCCGGGCAGAGCCCTGTGCTGACAGAGCTGTCACGTTTCCGGCTCCAGAGCTGGCTCATCAACTTCTGCCCCATTTCACACTGCCTAATGCAGACTGAGCCCATTGCTCCACATCTATTGTAAATACCTTCCTCCAGCCTGTTCCATGTTCTGACTGCTGGTTCTACCATTATTCATCTCTTCAAAGAGGAGCAAAGCAATTTACAGTGATGTGAAGGTGCATGGAAAGGTTCAGTCATGTTTTCTCACTTGAGGATTGAGAATCTGCCTCCATGGTGGATATTAACACAATGCCTTGAGGTCAGCTATTGCTTCCCAACAGGCCAACATCCTCTCTGGCATGGGAGGGAGTTCAGAATTCATTATTGTCCTTCCTCTAACCTTTCACTACATAGAAGACCAAAACAAACACGATCTCCATGTCTCTATAAGAGAGAATTTTTTCACATCCTCTTTCACTTCACATGAAATTTCTCATAATGACTCCATTTGTAGGTATAGCTTGGCTTTTAATGACATTTTCCTTTACCCAAAGAACAGGCACTTTCCATTTCTAGAATTTTTATCTCCTTTTTTCTTCCTTCCATCCCCATGTTTTAGACAAAAGAACAAAATTGCTGTGTGTAACTGACATAACACTAACAAAGAGTGTAGAAGTAAAGAGTTTCTGGTAACTCAAATATCTGCAGACACAGATATTTAAATTTTTCTCTTTTTATTTTCATGTGCAATAACTTAGTCAGGATGGTTAACTGCAGAAGGGCTTGTGGAAACAGATTTGTAATTTCTCTTCTGGTGTTACTAAACCAACATTGTTTTTCCTAAGCGTTACTGGGATATTATAGTTATTTTAGAAGAAATAAGGACTTTGCTGCCTATCACAACTTGAATATTTGGGCATAAGTTTGTGTTGAAGTAATTTCTGACATACATCTTTTTTTAGCATAATACTATTGTGTCATTACTTTAAATCCTATATGCTGTGCTAATAGTATTGTTTTATTACTTTATTTTTACAGCAGCATCTAATTCCATCAAAAAGGAATTTAGTAATTAATATGATAATTACTACTTAGTTATTATCATGAGTATGCATAAATAATATTCCATAGGTTAATTAATCTGCCAAGGTAAAAGTTAGAAGAGTTCTGGAGCAACAGTAACCTTGTCATAGGCTAAAGAAAATGAAGAGGTATCTCAAAGTATAAAAACATTACTGCTGATTTAAAAAAATTAAAATAATCAAAAGTACAGCACCTAGAGTGTGCAGAGATACTCATGGCTATGCATGTTAGAAATGTTCTTTGTTCTCTCTTGGCCACCCTATTTGCTGCTAGTAAGATACTGCACAGCTAAGACCTGCCATTGACAGCCTCAGAGACTTTTTCCTGGGCTTTGTCATCCTCCCAGTTATGCACTGATCTCATGTGCTGTTGTAAATTATCAATGACAAGGGATTTTTGGGAATATGCATTACCCTCTGACAGAGCACCTTCCACACAACCAGCAGAGCCAGATCACTCTGAGGAACAAGAGTTTAGATTATTCCTGTGATGCATTCTCAACAATTTAATATGCAGAGATGCCCATGGTATATTGGACCTCAGTGGCTGCCTCTACTTAGAGAAATCTGCAGTAATTTAACCCAGAGAAAACATGAGTTACCAACTCCAAGGAAGGGTTTCACACTGGAAGTGCTCTAAGCTTCCTACCAGTACACAGCCTTAGGTAAATTATGGACTTCAACTCACACACTCTGCTGTTTTCCTGGGTTGAAGCAGATGTGGATGTAAAAACACCTGCATTCTTTACACCCATAAACCTCACTTTTTTACCCTAGAAACTGAGATTTTTCTCTCAAACTGCAACCATATATTGTAATTATCTTAGGGCTATAAAATCCTAACCCATAGAAAGTGCCATACAACAAAGAGAAGAAATGACAAAATAATGCAGCAGCTCCCTGGATTCTTTTATAAGTACATTTCCACCCCTTTCACATGTAGTGATGAGGTTTATTCATGAATCAGAAAAGCAGAAAGGACAAAAAAATAAGTGTTAGTGTCACAAATGTTGTGATGGAGCTTCCAAATAAATTTCTACAGGTCTGAGCACAAAGGCAGCTTAAAGAGCTTACAGCTTCTCAGGTGCAACAGTGCTTGGCATAAACATATCACTGAGTTCACCTTAAAGGAAGCCACATTCAAAGTCACTCCCCTGGATTTCAAATCCTCAGAGTGATTACATTTAACTGTTTGAAACATAAATGGGAAAGATGAGGAGATGAGAGATGAGAAAAAGAACTAACTTAATATTTAAGAAAAATATTCATAGCACATTAGTATCCAGACATTGTGAACGATAACATTATCTTGCAGAACAAGGCAATTTTCTTTTATGAATTTAACTATGTTTAGAGGAACATGTTCAATTCTGTCCACTGTGTTATTGGAAGGATGTCAACAGCTGGGAGAGAGCTTGGAGAAGTGCACAAGAAGGGGGGTGAATATACTTATTCACACTGAAAGACTGAGACCTGAAGCTAGGTTAAGTGATAATTTGAAATAAATTGTAAGAGTACATGACAACAACCTGAAAACACGTGAGGGGCAGGACAGAAATTATTTTTAATAATTTAATAAGGGAAGAGAACATGGAAGAGTAAGATATAATTTATATATAATATATAATATATATATAATGTATATATATATAATTATATAGAATATCATAAAGAAATTTCAGCCATGCATAAAATGGTGCACAAAAAGGTGAAGCCTGGAAGATCAATTGCAAGCTCAGTCAGAGTAGAGGACATAGTACTGACACTGATTTTAAAAACAGGTTGCACATAAAGACGTGCACAATTGTGGATGCAGTTATTGTATATGAGAAATAGAATTAGCAATACTTCATATTTCCCATGGAAAATTTAAAAATTTGAGCAGCAAATGTAATATTCTAAAACCTTGAAGGTGTATGTTGAATTTAAAAAATCAGAAATGCAAAACTGAAAATTATAGGGAATTTCATTTCAAAGATAAATTAATCAGGAAATGTGATAGTGGTTATTTAAGTACTTCTTTATGTTTTTGAAAAAATCTGAATTATCACAGAAATTTCAAATGTACCAAAGAGATAAAAAAGATAGAGTCTGCATTAGAATTTAGCCTTCCTGTATAGAGTGCACACCAGATTTCCACGTGTTTATCCTTTTATTCTCTACTACTGGTACTTAAAAATGTGTGAAACGAAGCACAGCAGGAAATATCTAGAAAAGTGCCTTTTCTGCAACATTTGTGAAATTTTGCTAGCACAGTAAATTAAAGACTAAAAATAGCTGCAGAATAATCTTCACATCTTTTTCCACCTCCTCATTTCCATGCCATGAGGAAGAGTGTAAAAAGAATATGACAGTATGTAAATCAGTAGAATTTGTTGTCTTAAGAATGACAATGTTTTGAAACTTGTTACGGTCTCTTCTTGAGAAAGGTGCCAGCATTAACATCTTTTGTATCTTGTGTTAAATTATCATGGAAATCCATCTCACTATCTGAGAGTACTGTCCTACTTAAATACTTCCCAGTAATACTTCCCAGTCACAGGAATTTATGAGATTAGGAAAAGAAACTTTACAGGGTATAGATTGTCAGCAGAGAGAGACAAGTCAACAGGAGTGGTTTGGAGAGGGCAGAAATGGCAGTGACAGGAGTAAGAATCAATGAAAGCCAGGTAAATACCATGTTTCTTAATCTTGTAATGACAGACAATCTATTTTTATTTTCTTCAGATCATTATTGGGAGTATCATCCACACCACATGCACAGTGAATTTGAGACCTTTGGAGACAACCATTTCACAGAGCTGCAGAGTGTGCAGCCTCCCCAGCTGCAGCAGCTCTACAGGCACATGGAGATTGAGCAAATGCATGTCTTGGACTCTGCAATCCCAACCACACACATTGGACTCAACCATCAGGTATGGCTACCAACCCCTGCTCAGAATTTCAGGTGATAATTAATGCTAAAGGAAATAGTACATTATGGAATGCACACTATCAAGGGAAAGAAATTGCTGGAATGAATTACTCGGGTTCTTAGGGTATGTAAAGCTCTTCATTCTCAGGAAAAATGTATTTTAAACATCTTTTTACCTGGATAATGAGAAACCATGCTCCCCATGCTGTCTAAAAAGAGAATTGCATTTTGTGGAGGTGTTTGGAATTTCAAATTTTTGTTTCATTTGGAATGAAAATCTACTGGTCTGCAATTCTGCAGATGAACTGGACCTGAGAAGCTTTGTATCATAGTGAGGGTACCCATGACTATTAAAAAGTAATTCTGAGCTTTGAAGTAGTAGTCAAGTTTTAAATATTTCCAAGGAACCCTGACAGTTTTATATGACTTGTATGAGAAATGCTAACAAAGACAAGTCACTGGCAATTTTGCCACGGGCTGAGAAGACCCTACTTGTGCTTCTGTCTGGGAGTAAATAAGTCACTAACCAAAGCACACTGTCTTGTCTATGCTCAGGTTTTACATTAAGCCAGGAATTTCCCTAAAAAAAAAAAAAATAAAAAAAAACAAAAAAAGATGTTCCACTGTGCACTAGTCACCAAAGCAGTAGTGAATTCTCACTTAGCTGCAATTAGAAGGTGTTCCATCATACTGCAAAGATACTAAGCACACCAGGTGTGTCAATCACTCTTAACCCTACAAGAATATGTCCAAAATCATTACTGGGAGCAGTAAGAAAGCTGGGAGATCTTGTGCTAAAGAGTTTCCCAATGTACATGAAATAAATACAGTTCTAAATACAAGAAAGAGTAGAGCTGAAGTTGGAGAAAAGTGTTTGCTGATGACAGTGCTGCATGTAACAGTACCCTTGCTGAAACTTTGTGAGAAAAAACACATGCATGGGCTTACCATTTTGGGTTTCTCTGCTCAAAGCAAACTTAAATTGTATTTTAATACTGTATTAATCAAAAAGAAAAAAGAGAAAAAATAGAATGAGTAAGTTAACACTCACAACAGGAAACTGCAAGCCATCGAAAAATCAGGAATAGAATATAAGATGTAGATACAAACAAAGAATTAGGAACAGAAAGTTACAAATATAAAAAAATGCATCATGGAACAGCAGTCTGTGGGAAGCTTCGAGTTGTTTCAGTTGCTCATTGCAACTGCTGATACCTAATGACCAACAACTTTACCTCTGGCCAAGGGCAAAGGATGAAAATGAGCCCCTTTAGGGATGTTTTGGAAACACAGCCAAAAAACAAGTGAGGGCACTTCTGCTAATCCCCGTTCATACTACTCAGCTATGGTCTTTCATTTCAGGATGAAAGGCAGGGAACTAATTTTGTTACAACTTTTGATAAAGAGCATTGTGATCTCCCTGTCCCACACCCCACCAAGCTGCAGTTGTTAGTATGTAGAATTCACCATCACCCTCCTTTTCCTTACCAGCAGGGGATCTTTGACTTTTTACATTATTTTACTTTTATTCCTAGAATAGCTCATGCAAATAGTACTTGGCATGCTCTGAAGTTCAGCTTCTAGTGTGTCTCAGTCCCAGGCAAAGAAAGAGAAGCAGGAAGCAAGTTTTAATCCTCCTCTAAATTTGCTAGTTTTTAACTGGCATGCTTGTCCTGCAATATCAGTTATTGTTTGCAATAAAGGAAGAATATGCAGAGATATTTCTTTAATTTTCATTTGGTATCACATTATTTTGTGAAATCAAATTTGAAGTTTATCCCGTTCATGAACAAGATTCATTAGCCTGCCAACAGGTGCCTCAGAAATAATAAAATAAGAAAAAACATTCATTCTGAAGGGAGAATGAAAAAGAAGGTTGGAAAGCTGTGAGAACTTTAGAAAGGGGAAAATCACATGTAGGTGCCAAACCCTGAGAAAACACCAGAACATGGAAAGTAGCTAGTAGTTCCTTAAGTTTTCTCTCTCCAGAAGTGTATTAGTAACCTGACTCTTTGTAGCACACAGGGCAGTCCTCTGTGGCTGTCCCAAAAGTGTGTGACACTGTATTGCCCTTGCTGGATTTCAGGTGCAGAGGAAGTGTAAGGCAAGATACAGCAGTCAGGGAAAGTGGGGACAGGGTGGGGAAAGCTTACTCAACCTCTAAGGCTGGGCCCTGCAGCTGCCTTGGCTTGGAAGACATCATGTCCCATGCCACTGTCCCTCTGTCCCACTGCAGCCCCAGAGAAGTTGCTCCTGACTCCCATACCACCTCCCAAAACACTCCAGCTTTTCACAGCCTTTTCCTCTGCAGGAGCACCAATCTCCCTCCCCTGTAGGACACTGTCCCACCTTGTCATTCCCCTTCCCCCATGGCACAGTGTCTCCCTCCCTCCCTTCCCAGCCCTGAGGCTGCAGCTTTCTCAACTGTAAGGAGCTGAGGGTGACTGTGGTGAGCTGCAGTTTCGCTCCTGGGGATTGACAGGAAGCTTACAGGCACTCTTGCCCAATGCTGCCCTTCCTGCAGCCAATCTGCCAGCTCATTAACTGCCAGCTGCTGGGCCCCACCAGCCCTTGCACAGCCTTATTGGCACATTTTAAGGTGGTGCAAAACTCCTCTGAAAGGCACCACTCGGCCAAGCCCAGCACAGGATGAGTGGTGCCACTCGTGAACACCCACTGCCCACCTCAGTGTGCCCCTGGGGAGGGCACCAGGCTCAAAGCATCCTTTCCTTGTGGAAGGAGCAGAAATCCTGACAGGGTCTCCCTGGAAAATCATCCCCTAGATAAGAAATTTCTTCCTTTGAATGACTAATGCTAGAAAATTTCACCCCTTCTTGCAGACCCCCACTTTGTCTCTTTGTGAGTTAATTGGTCCTTTTTCAATCCCTTGGGTGATTAGTCAATTTTTACCTAAAACCTTTAAGTAGTTGGTTAGATTTTCAATCTTTGATATTATTGGTTCATTTTATAAGGCACCCTAACCCTAATAAAGCCCCTTTAATACCCCTTATATTCAGACGACTGCCTGGACCCCTTCATGGAAGAAATAAAGTGTCTGCTGAACATCCGCAGCTTTCTCAGTCCCTTTCTCTCTGTTGGATAAGAAGGTGCTTTGCAAACAAAGCAGAAAATCACAAAAAGACCTGATGGCCTAGATTCTAGGCTTGCTTGCATCCCAGTACCTCGTGGCTGAAATCTGCCTGAATCACCAGGAAAAGCTGTTCCTTACAGAACTTCATATCCAGGCTTGTTGCAGCAGCTTGGGACAAACCCTGAGCCCTAGCAGTCACATTTCCTGGTGAAGGAGAAGAGCAGTACTAAAGGAGCTCACTTTCAAGGACTATCATCTGTCCCATTTTATGAAAGTTGCATTAGACATGCTGCTGGGTTTGGGGGCTGTTGGTTGGGGGTTTTTTATGTAGGGACCAGGTTTTTATTCCCTGCCCCTCAGACTGATCTGTTTCACATTATTAAATAAGAAGATGCAATGGTAGTGTTCCTAGCAAACCAGACCACGACTGAGAATTTACAGAGCTGAGGTATATTCCACACTGCTTCTGACAACACCTCTATATAAGGGCAAGAGAATTTAACACAAAAACTGGCTTGCTAGCTTTGTAGATGAGAAATTCCCCCCTAACAGGGAATTTTCAGAGAGCCATTTGGGAAAAGAGAATATGGGCTGATATGATATATCCTTTATCTTAGCATTAAGGTTACTCCTCTCCCCATGGGGAAAGTTTAAGAGAGAAAGCTAACCAATTAGTATAATCCCATCTCCAGATTTGGATGCAATCCCATAGGATTTCAGTGCTGTCAGTAGGTACTATGCCTGAGAAGAGGAACAACAGAGCCAAATCCAGCCATGATAGGGCAGAACTGTTCACCTCTTTGAATTTAGCTCCAGATGGTCTGTGTTAGGAAAAAAGTTGTTCTGAAGAGCAGTTTCACCCTGGGAATAGACAACCAGGATCAGAAACTCATTAGGAAGAAAGCAAGCTTTGGGGTGATATGGGGGAAGAGGGGCAGTGTTGCTTCCACAGGATATAAGATATGAGAAAGTCCTGAAATCCACAATGTTATTCATTCTTCCCTCTTGTAAAGGTGCATTGTTGTACATATGTAAGTGCTGACTGTTATATGCAAGTGTTTCTTAATAGGATGGTATTTATTATAAATGTCAACAACTAAGTCACTCAGTATTACACTGGACATTTTCCAATACTTCTTACTTTCTTCCCACTTTTCTCTGTGCCTCTCTTCATCACATTTCCTTTTTTAATCTTGATGCCTTACCCTGTATCACTGCCTTCTCTCTCTACTACTCTGTTCTCCAAAAGGTGTCCTATTTGCCCCGGATGTACTTCTCTCCACCTCAGCCCAGCTCTGATGAGGAGGACATAGAGAGGCAGAGCCCTCCCTTGGAGGTGTCAGATGGGGAGAATGATGGTGTGGACCCTGGGCCTGGAATTATGCATGGAGAAACAGGTCAGTGAAAACAGAAGGATTTTTGTCAAGCTATGAACTGAGCAGGTGTTATATTACCATGATGATAATGAATAAAACTGTAGAACTGCTGTGCTAGTATTTTATGCCATGGCCAAAGCTTTTCTTTTCTTGCCTCCTTGCACTCCCCTGTCCTCTGAATCTTTCACAGCTGTAAGTATCTCAAACCTCATTTCTTAATGTATTCCCCTGCCTCCTTTGGCTTTGTCTATTCAGGCTTCCCAAATGGAAATAGCTTTTGCCAGCAAAACTAAGACAAGAAAGCCAAGGAAGAACCAATTAAAAAAACCCAAACTTCTCTCTCTTTACTCAGTACCTGAGAGTCATATTCTGTATCACCTTTCAAAATTAGGTTTACATTAGTTTTGAATTAGAAATGTTTTTCAATTAGCTTCAAATTAGCAGATTAATTTCAGAAGTTTAGCCTTTGGAATTACTTATTTTTGCATTTTTCTTCTTGGTACATCAACCCATACTTTGCCCTCGCAGTGTTACACAAATACTAATTCTCCACTGGCTTTCTTCTTTGACTCTCCCACAGGCAGCAAGAAAAAGATCCGTCTGTATCAGTTCCTTCTGGACCTTCTTCGCAACGGGGACATGAAGGACAGCATTTGGTGGGTGGACAAGGAGAAAGGTACTTTCCAGTTCTCCTCCAAACACAAAGAAGCATTGGCACATCGCTGGGGCATCCAGAAAGGCAACCGCAAGAAAATGACCTACCAGAAGATGGCACGGGCTTTGAGAAACTATGGCAAGACAGGCGAGGTCAAGAAAGTTAAGAAGAAGCTGACCTACCAGTTTAGTGGAGAGGTGATGGGAAGGGGGGGCACTGATAGGAAACATTATCCTCACTGAGGCCATGGGACCCTGAGCAAGAAAAATATTGAGAGCTCCTGGCTGGATCCCAGCAGAGGAGATGGACGCATCTTTCTCTTTGCTTCCTGTGCCTCCTTCTCTGCCTTTACACAGCCTTTATCATCAGATGTTTCTGGTACGAATTCCCTTCTTCAGCATCTGAGAACCCTAATCATGACAGAATTCTTTGCTTCCATCCTCCAAGCTGGACAGAGTTGGGAAATTTAAACAATGTACAAATATATTGTTGTCAGGAGAGGTTTTTTGGGTTTTTTTTTTGATTGTAACTAAAGAGTACAGCCGATGAAGTTTTGCCTCCAGAGGTGGTGCTGTGTCACTGCAGTGACACCGCGTTAGCTTCCAGCTTTTAAACTAGCATTAATACAGGCTCTGCCGCAGCTCTCAGAGCTAGAGAGAAGTCTGCAGATCTTGGAATGATACCTGTTCTTTTAAATAGTAATAACATGTACATATTTAATAAAATTAGATATAATGGAGTTGTGATGTTTGCATAATAAATGATTACTTCACAAACAGATGGCACACATTCACTTATGCAGATACAGCTCCTGTGTGGTGTCTGAACAAAAGGTGCCCTGGGTTGGAGGGCCTTACCCATCTGTAGCTACTCTTTCATTTACCTGGAAACATCATCAGTGGTGTCAAACTAAGTTACAAAGGTAAGAGATGAAATACATAACTGTAAAAGAGACTACAGTACTGAGGATTTAAAAATACATCTATGTATATATTTCTCATTATTTTTTCTCGTGCAAAAACCCTGCCATTTGAACATTTTCTGGTCATGTATATCAATAATTGCATTTATACTCCCATCCTGTTTAGAATGTTACAATTAACCATACTCTTCTATTGTTTTACTTATTTTCCTGCTCCTGTTATTTTGTCTTGCTTTCCCCCACAGTGATACCTTGATTCTAGCTTATGAATCTTTCTTGGAAATAAGTTGTGTTTAATCATGTCTCTGCAGAATTCCAGTACAAAAGAGTTTCAAGATTTTAACTGTGGATTTTAATCCCTACTGTAAAACAATTAATAGTAACTAATAACAACTGCACTGTACAGATAACACTCAAAATGCAAAATAAATGATAATTCAATACCTGAGACACCATGGTAAATTTACCCAGTACATCTAAACACAGAAATTAAACGCAAATTCAAGCAACAGTAAGAAAATTAGCATTTTAAGTTTTAGCATTATTTAACGTATCTCAACTGCTTCAATCACTCAAAAGTCAGGAAATATCATCACAAATTTCCCAAAATAGATGAGGTGAAATGAGGCAGAACGAGAATGAAGAGAAGGGGGTTTTTCAATGATAATGAAATGCAGTACAGCATGCCAAATATCACTAAATAACTTGAAATTTTTCAGAGCTTGCTCCTCACTGAAACCAGAAATAGTTGAAAGTGATGAGCTTCTTACAGACCTGAGTTCTCAAAATTAAATCTAAACACAGGCAGTGTTATCTGCACCAACAATCTCACTGTGGAAGTGAAAAGCCTGGTGACATCACAGCCTACAGTGCCTCTTTGGAGCCAAACAAGAAAGAAGCTCCTGGTTAAAAAAAATCAACCAAGTACTACTTCCCACTTCTTATTCCCAGTTCATGAATATGATAAATACATCAGTCAGTACCAAAAATTAACAGAGAGTTATCTTTCATGCTTCTAAAAATCTTATAATTCAACTTTTAGTTACTGTGCTTTGAGGACCATGTCAAATATTTCTCAGTCATTTAGAGTTAGGATAAGTCAAATTAAGAAGATATTTTGTTTCTAAAATTGTACTGGAAGGATTACTTGCTATAGGAAATAATGTAATGCTCACTAAATTGGACTAGGATAATTCCATCTGCATCCACATTGAAGTTTCAGGATAGAAGCTGAAAGTGTTGAATGCAGCTCTCAGAAGATTAGAACAACACTCAACACTGACACAATTAAAGTTCCTCCTTGTTGAGCTAGAAACTCAGGACTTCTGTGCTTGGTACTGATGAGGACTCTCCACAGCTAGCCTGGAATTTAAAAGAGATTAAAGACATCTGCACTCATCAGACTTGCAGACTTGTTAATCAAGAAAACTACAGTAGTAATTCCTCTCTTCATAAAAATATCTTTATCACAAACACAGCTTCAAAAGCAGAACTGATCATTCTCTGATACTGTAATTTGGAGGAGAAGGATCATTTCCTCTTGCAGGAAAACTATGATAAACTGAAAAGAGCCAACTGGTGAGTTAACTGTGGAGATGCTTAGGATATCACAAAAGCCATTTCAAGCTTACCAAAAAGCTTTCTAAGATATATGACACTTATTTTTCCATTTCCCTAGCAAGTCTTGCATAAAATCCAATCAGATGCTGGAGAAATAATACAAAATAAAAATAAACATTCAAACAGAAACACCACGAACCTTTACATGAGCTATTTGAGCACTGTGCATTACTATAAAATGTTATTTAGACCAACTACTAATATTTGAATCAAACAATTTGCATTTTACACTGGTTCTGACCATAAGAAACATGGAAATCGAAGATTCTGAGAAAACTATTTGGGGTGGACAGTATAATTAATAAATAAAACATTTTTGAAAATAATACTGAATATACTTTAACAAGAAGGTTTAAAATTTTATCTCCAAAGCTGAAAACTTTTTCTCTTCCTCTTGTTAAGGCTTTGAAATACCGTTTCTAAAAATATTCGCTCCCCATCTGTTTCTGGTTAGGTTTTTCATCTGTGGCATAAAGAGTGAATAATCATGTGTTGCAGCTGTGAAGGAGACCAAATGATGATGCTTCTCTGCCAGAGTGCTGCTTCTCTGCCACACCATCCAACTGCTGGGGACACTGGGCTGTCTGAGCAAGCTGAATTATCACCATTCAGCTGCACAGGCAAGCAGGAGCTCCTCGACTGTTTTAGACAAAAAATACCAAAATGAATATGACTAAATCACAGGTTCTGCAAAATTACAGAGGAGCAAGCATTCCATTTTCTCTGAAGGTGGCCAAGTACAGGCAGACGTGATCAAAAAAGGTCGGGGGGAGACATTATTTGGAGAGATGACCCATGATTAGCACAAATTCATTGGAACATTTTGCTGCCCACTGCTGTTAGAGATCATCAATCCCCTTTCAAAGCAAGTATTCATACTACAGCTGGATTTTCAACTTCTATTTGGCCCTTTTTGCTTTAAAATCAGCTTTATTAGCAGCTGAGTGGTTCCTAATCAATTCTTGTGGAAAGATTATGCAGGAAACTATAAGTGAGCTAAATTCAAAACACTGAACTGCACCTACAATATATTAGACTCCCTCTAGCTGTACATCAGAGGCATCAAAAGTAGAAAAATTGCACTAACTATACTGATAATCTGCTAATATAATATACAGTGGTAGCATGTATTTTTAAATTCTACTCAAAGAGAGTTTTAGACATTTCTAGATGTAAGCTACTACTCGCATCAGACTGCAGTTAAAGGTGCTATTATTTATTTTTGTCTGACAACCCACACTTATTGAATCCCTTCCTGAAAAATGTATACATACACATCCCAGTATATCTGCTGGAGGTTTTTCATCTCCTCTATAAAGAAATTTTATTTCCATACCCTCATTTCCAGATGCATACACTGACAGAGTCTTACAATCTATGTTTGTCTTCAATTCTGATTACAACAGGGCTTAGGCTCTGTACATTGCCAGGTTTCTTTTCCTCAGTAAGCCTTTTTTCCTGTTTATTTCTCTATTTGTATCACTTAATCTCCTTGCCTTTCTTCCATTTCTTTCTATTATTTTTTCCTCCCTCATTCAAATCTCCACACAACAAAATTCACTTCATAATCATCTAACTCAATTCCAGCTATACTGCCAGCTTCATAACAAGTACATACATCCCATGACAGTTCAATTCAGTCTATTTATACTGTTGTTTGAAATTTTCCTTGTACTCTAGCTGCAAATTGTAAATTCATAGCAAAGACTTTATTACTGATGACAACACAATGAGCATTTTTCCTTTGACAATGCCCAGAACAGTATGTTCTCAATGGAAATTCCACACTTGTGTCTTTAAAATTTAGGATTATGGATAGAAAAGATTATGATATGACACAGACTGTGGTACCAACTCCAAGAATCTGCATTTGTTTCTAATTTCTTTTGTGTGTCACCTTGCTATCTCACCAGTTTTTCTTCTTCTAAGAAATATTCAAATCAGATTTACATAGTTTTGCATACCCATATACTTAAAACACTAAAAATGTAGTGCTTGTAATAAAAATGCTACTGTAATGAACCCATTAATTCAAGTAGGTGAAGAGCTTGCTCTTTAAAGAAACTGTAACAGCAGCTAAAACTTCACCAAGTTTCACCTTTCTTCTCTAACAAATATGTGCATTGCAAATTCAGTTGGATCAGCTGAGCCTGTGCTATTAGAGAGGCCTGTATATAAACCAAATAATTAGAGTCCTATTCCAAGAGCTGGGGAATGTGAACTTCTTCCAAAGAACATGAAAACAGCAGTAGGCTGAGATATTCTTTCTCATATCCTCACTCATAACTCATCAGTGTCTGCCTCAGCTGAGCACCTCACATAAGCACACACACAGAGCAGCCTGGGCTGGGCTTTAGGAGCTCACCCCATCCAACCTCCTACTCAAAGCAGGCCTATTAGATCAGGTTTGTCAGGGCAACTCTCTTTCCATTCTGTGTTTCTTTCCATTCTCTCCACTCATCCAGCCACATCCTCCTCCTTCACAGCTTTAGTTCCCCACAATGTTACTCTGTGCTGTTGGGGAGCCAAAGCAGTACGTGAGAATGAGCAGAGCAGTCTATGGACAGGAGGGGAATGAGGATGTGGTGGAGCAGATAAGGGTTAGCAGGAGGTGCTGCAGGAGAAAGAAGGGTGGGAGGAGGTATTGGGGAGACCAAGGTTATGCAAAGGATTGGGGAAGCGGCTTTGTGGTAGGAAGGAATGCAGTTTCAGTGCCTTAAGGGCTCCCTCTGAGCTTGTTTTAACTCCCCAGCAGCAGAGCAGCAGCACTCGAGGTACAAGAAGCCCTTTGGCCACTGGTGGCTTTGTGCAGAATGCTTCGACTCATCTGCATTATGCAAAGTGAAGAATGTTTGGGTGCTGAGCTGGCATTTGCCTATACAAATCATTTTGGGTTCTTTTAGATTTACCTAAGTTTCTGAGTTTTGGGTGTCTGCTTTCAGAAATATAATTTTAGATTTCTTCTCTAGATATGCCCTCTTCCATTTTTTCCTGCTCACTCACACTATGCCTTCCCTCCTCTGCCAGCCTGAGCTATCAATTCCCAGCTCTTTGTTCAGCTCTTCTCCATGCTAGATGCAGCCAGTAGATGCCTCCATATTTAGTAGATTGCATCTGCTTTATTCTCAATGCCTGTTTTCAACTTTTGCCCAGCTAGTTTATTGCTTCCTCTCAGGCCAACTTTTCTCACATATGCCTCCAGTCAGCTTCTCTTTATGTGAATGGTTCTCAGTTCCAGTGTATTTGTTCAGCCATTTATAGTTTTCCCATCCCACATCCCCTTACAGTTTCAGTCTTACCACCAGTTCTCTTCCCTCTGCCCCATTTCTATCCCAGCTCCCCATCTAATATTCCTGTCCTTTGAGAATCTATTTCAAATCCCTCCCATATTACTTAGAAAAAACAATTTTCTCTCCTCATTCATGCCCTTCATTCACAGATTTTTATTTCCTCCTCCCACTCAACTTGGTGTGATCCCTTCCCTCTCTGAAGTTGAACTATTTTTCCCCAAACCCTGCTGGTTTTCCCCTTAATTTTGGTGTGCCTGAGGGAGACAATGTTTGGAGCACTAAAATAGTTGTGAAGAGGAAAGCTCAAGCAGGACCAGCATCACCCAAATCACCTGTAGACTCAAGTTCTGCTGGTAAAGTCAAGTGGCTTTGCTCTGTACACACCAGCACCCTATGATTCAAAAACTCAAAGGGAACAGTGAGGTTTAGGTTGGATATTGGGAATAGATTCTTCACCTAGACAGGGGTGGGCATAAGAACAGAACTCCCAAGAAGGTCACAGCAGGAGCCTGCCAAAGTTCAGGCAACATTTGGACAACTCCCTCAGGCACCTGGTCTGAGTACTGGGGCTGTCCCCTGCAAAGTCAGGAGCTGGACCTGATGATCCCTGGGGATCCCTTCCAGCTCAGGATATTTCATGGCTCTATGAGCACTTCAGTGGATGAGTCCTGCTGGGCCTGTGCTGAGCCACCTCAGCTGTCCCACCTTCATTCACACCAGAAAATCTGCAGCCAAAATCTGAGGCAATTTCACTGCCTTGTCCTCGCAAACTGCCAAACCAGCGAGGAGGTGGTGTTGTCATGAAACAAAACAAAGAGGCAGAGAAGCAAATAAACAGAAATAGAGACAAGAAATTAAATGGCACGACAGAAACTACCAGGAAAGAAAGCCCAAAATAGAAAAGTAATATACAGACTTTCCACTTGGATAGCTACATTTGGGCAGTCACAAGCACCTAAATACATAGCCTTTTAATAAGAAGTTGGATAGTCTTTTTAGAAGGAGGTGCTGTTAACTTTGGCTATAAATAATAAATCCTTGGTTTTCTCTGCAAAAGCCATGGTGCAGCTACCCAAAACTACACAGCCTGTCACTGCAGGCCACCAATTTCTGTCATTTTGATCTTGATTTTGAATTATGCAGTGAAAGCCACTGTCTGAAGCACAGAACAATAATTTCAGAGTGATTCTTCTGACAAAGAAAGAATTTTCCTCTCACTCACTTTTTAAGCACAGGTCGTGAGACATTTCATACATGTTGCTTCACTGTTGTACATCAGTTTCACTTGAACACAGGACAAAACTTCTCACACTTGCTAAACAATTATCTAGAGTCACAGTGAACTAGAAAGTAGGTATCACAATCCACTGCACATCTGTTTTAGGTCAGTGTAGCCATTGAAATTATGTATTTCATTTGCATAGCCATTTTATCATTAAAAGATTAACATAACATAATATAGAAAATGCTAGAAAAAAATTTGCTTTTACAACAATGCTGCCACCTGGTAACATAGGGTGTAATAGCAGACAAAACATTAATTTTTCCCAGTCTTGAACATAGCAATATATTTGAAATTTTGCTTTAAATAACATTAAAAATCAAAAAATCTGCAAAGTTTGTATTGGATTAGGATAATTTCCCTACATCAGATTAAATCCTCATAGCTCTGTCACTGTGTGGAAGAAGTGAGACCCAAGCCCTTTGAAAGGTTTCAAGTCAAAGCAAATAGCCAAGATTTCCTGACTCCCAGTGAAATATGTCAGGCACAATCTAGTCAAATACATATCACGGTAACTTGGGCTCCACTAGAAACAGAGGCAATGGAAAATAAACACAGGTGACATCCTGCCCATCTTCCTCACTCATCCATAAAAAATTGCTTCAAGGGAAGGGAAGAAGTATTTGGTCCCATATCAGGAGAGGTGCATGAGTGTTTGTGTTTCTTGCATGTTTACATTTGTCCTATCAGCCTACTGAGGGCATCAGATGTGAAAGACAGACACACAGAGTACAGTGACTGATGAGCTGCTTGCACACTGCTCTATTCTGAACTCTGTGCCAAAAGATTAAATCCTTTAGAAATTATTTTTTTATGGGATAGTAAAGCTGGGGAGAAAAAATGAACACCACATATAATTTTAAAAAATTATTATTATTTTGTCAATACTAGTGGTGGCTAACATGTGCTAAATATTTGGCCCCCCAGAGTTTTTCTGGTAAAGTTTGAAACTGAAAATTGATAAACCATCATTATAATAAAAGAATGATTGTTCACAGTTACTATTTTACCATATGATAAATATATTAATAAATAAGAAGGAATGATTGGAACATGAAATGGCCATACAAGAATAATTTTCTAGTGAGATTCTTCCCCCAGATCTTTTCTATATGATTAAGAAAAACTGAAACTTCTAGTGGTATAAAACAGAACCTTGGGACTATTTTTAAAATGATATTTGAAAAAAGAAAAAAAATCTTGCTAGTTATCAAGAAATGCATGCTGTGGATCAAGTGGGTGGATGGGGAGGGAGGACTAAAACTATTTAAGTAGTGTCATGCTTTCTACTTGTGACTGCAAATGTCAGTAATGTGTAAGTGCCTCTGCAAAAGAAAGTTCTTTCCTTAAAGTTCACAGTCAGTTCTACAAATACAGTGTTTGGTAGAAGAGCTGAAAAAAGAAACAAGAGAAACAATTTCTAAGAGTCTGTTCAGCTCTGACCCAATTATGCCAAAAACAAAACCTGAAATAAGTAGTAAGAATGCAAGCAGACACACACTTAGAGTAAGCAGGAAGCAGCATGCAGGAGCTGTAACCATCAGATCCAGTTTGCTGGGAGTGCTATGAACACAGCAGTGCTGGAATTCTCCCTGCAGTACATGCCTGGAGCTGCAAGACACATGTGCAGCATCTCATTGTGCTCTGGTTTATACCAACAGCTCTGGTAGCCAGCCTTGGGTGGCTGGAGCTCCAGGCTCCTGGAACTTGGCTATATTTATCCCAGCTGATGTAGCCTGTCAAGTGGTGCTGCTGCTGATAAGGTGCCCTGGTTGACAACAGTGGGGATCAGGGGGAGGAGCAGGGTGGGGGATTCCAGCAAGTGGTTCTTTAGGGGGTCTCAAAAGCCCTGCAGCCACATTCCTGTGTAACTCATACCCTGCTTTCCACATACAACTGGGAGCTCCACCAGAAACTAAGGGAAGATGCCAGAGCCTGTAAAGAAAGCAGGTAAGGATCATGACTAATAGACAAAATTGAGAACAGCTTGACAGGAAAAACGTGAGTAGATTATGTATACTAGAGAAATGAGATGCCTCAAAGGAAAAAGTAGACAGGAAAAAGAAATTTTATTCTATTAAGTTATAAATGTAAGAGATATTGAATGATCTTGCAGAGAAATCACTGTCTGCTTTGATAACCCTCAGCCACAGAATTTTCTCAAGAGACTTTGGAGGAGGAAAAAATAGGGGTGAAACTCATTTCACTCTCAGATGCTTTTAATTTCTCATTTCCTTTCCTAGTCACCTTTAGGACTCTAAAAAAAAAAATAAAAGCAGTTTCTCTCTTGGACAGTTAAATAGTATAAACCTCTCCTGCTTTGATTTTGGGTTGGTTTTTTTTTTCCCTTGACAATTTGTAGATGTATTTTTGGCAAAGTTTGATGGTATTTATTGTTAATGAAATCTATGTGAAAATGAAAGCAAACAGTACCTGGTTCAGAGTTTATTCTTTCTAGTTATTTCAACCACTGACAATAGAACTCTAGAAAATAAAGGCAACACTGTACTGTGAACAATATATGCAATTTATTTTCCCTTGCCCTTCTTCATCCTTTCCCCTTGAGCCAGAAGATAACAAGCCCTTTCAGAAAGTCCAGGTCACAGAGCCACAGAAAAATGCCAGGAAGGTATTTCAGATTTATGAATGGTTTAATCTAAAAATCTTCAAATAAGAAATCACTTGGAGGCTGCCCACATAGAGGAGGCCTAGGATGGGGTGCAAGGTGCAATGGTTCTGGTGTTTTGAGGAGCAAGAGAGCCTGGGAAGAAAAGGAGGAGACAGTTCAACTTCAGGACACCTGCAGAGAAAGATGCCTCAGGAGCACTTTGTGTCCACAAGTTTGGAAAAAACCAAACAACTGACAAAAGTGAACTTATGATTGTTTGTCAAGTGTGAACATATTCAGTAGCTGGGTCTGGAGAAATTTATAGTAAATCTGGGATTCTCCACTTGAGGGTTGTCACTTAATTGATGCAGTGCATACCCAGAATCACCACTACCTGAATGTACAGCACAAGGTGCACGTGTTTTTAATAATGGGCAGTGTGCAGAGTTAGCCAGTGCCAGCTGTGGAGAGTCATTAATTGTGCTCTTTGAGTTTTGCAAAGGCCTAAGCAGCCAAGGTCTCCTCTAAGTTTGGCCAATGAGACAATCTCCTATGGTCACAATAACAAAAGAAGAGCTTGTTAAGAAGAACCTTCATTTGACTAAAATATTTGAAATCAGCCACTGCCAGAAGCAGACCCATTACACACCCAAAGGCTCTCCCACTACAAGCTGCAAAGCACTAAAGCATGGTTAAAGCAACAAGATTCTTTGTGTTCCCTCTCTATGATAACCCTAAAGCAACAGTGGTGTCAGCAGTCCTCCCACTGTATTACAAATATAACATAATTTCATATTCATAAGGCTGCCATTTCTAATGAAAGAAGATTTGTATATTAAAAAATAAATACATGTTAGATCCTGAAATTGTAGCTTGAAAATGTAAACTTTCAAGGTTGAGTAATCACCCCAAAAAATGAGAAAATCATACTCATATTCTGCTTTTAAAGTCACATGATTTTTAAGTTTTATTGAAATGTCTAATTGTTGTGAATGCAGACAAAAAGAAATACAACAGAGTAGGCAAAATTTTACAGTGTGATCACCTTGGCATTATGACTTCTGATTTCTAATTGTTTAATTGCCTTTAAATTAACAATTTCATTCTCTGTGGATGAGAGGCAGTGTCTCTGTATGTGAAGATACCCACTTTTGCTGGCTAATGGTGAGGAGAAATTCTATTCCAATTTATCTCTCCAGAGAAATCTAACAGGTGTCTAACATCACTAGTCCTACACAGTTCTTATGAACAAACCAGACCAAACACTGGGATTATCACAGCAGGGGGAGGAAAAGCTCTTGTTACCCACTCTGACCGAGACAGAACCAGTCACATGCCCCACAACTTTTAGAGAGGATCTTCTCAGTCTCCAGGAGACACTAATCCCTTTGGTTTTCTATTTCATGTTGTTTATACAGTTCAAGCCATTTCAAGATGGGATAATGTTGCACACCATCTTAGGAGGGCCAAATAACCATTGGGCAATTCATACTTGGATAAACCACAATTCCTTTCATACACCATAGTTAGGTTACTGAAGAGCCCAAGGAAGCCCCTGGTCTGTATTACTGAAATTTTTGCATCTGGTATATAGGCAAAAGAAAATTCTTCATGCCAAAGAATGGTCAGAGATATTCTGCTTGTATCTGCTGATTTAGCAGGCCTTCTAACATGTCAAAAGAAACAAACAAACGAAAAAAAAAAAAAAAAAAGCAAAAAAAAAACAAGTAAAAAAACCCACCCACCAAAATCCCCCAAAAATCCCACCAAAAAAACCCACCAAAAATGGTTGAATAAACCAATATGTTTGGTGTGATGAAGTAAATTTTCCACCATTCTTTCACTTTAAACTGCCCAACTGAAATACTTCAGGATAAAGCACTCCCCTACTTATTTCAAGAATGCCAAAAGAACTGTCTTAGCACTCTAGAAAATCTACATTATCCACAAGAGAAACAGAATTTATAAGACCTGTAAGAGTTTAGTGTCAGTGTTCAATCAAACTTTGAAAAGTGCCACTTTTTGCAGGATTCTATTGCAGACACTTTCTATTCTTCTCCCTTTGATTTAAATATTTCATAGGTAATCTTTCTTCACAAGCTCACTGTTCGGAAAATTTTTATGATTTTTTGTTCTGAAAAATCAGAAATGTTAAAAAACCCCAACCATTTCCCTAACAATATTTTATGACATTAAGAGGAAATACCAACAACATTTTAAACACCAAATTTAGTAGATAAATGGGACTTAATGGGAAGTGTGTGCATAATTATAGCTGGAAAAGGAGAAGTCTGTATTACTCACCTTCTCTGAAAATCAGTCAACTTTTATGCTCACATATTTTATAGATTGAAAAGTCTAGATTTTGCAGTTCTGTTTAGGAAATTTCACCAAGAATTTACAAATAACTTGTAAGTACACAGAGACTTCCATAATACTACTACTACTAATAATAATAATTATTATAATAGTAGTAATAATAATAACAAATGTTGTGTATTGAAGAGTAAACTGCAGAATTTTAGTTTGACTATGAGATCATTCTTTCACATTTGCAAGCACTAGCACAACATACTGCAACAAACTCTATGCACCAGGAAAATCCCTAAATTCATACAGACATAGTTTCCTCCTTTGTAAGTTAAGATTCAAACAAAGCTGAACATTCTTGTCCCCCTTTTACAGAAAGTGTGATGGATGCATAGGGAGAGAGGTGACTGATTAGTGAAACTATTCCTTGCCTGTTGCTCATGTTGCAGGAATTTGCAATCTCAGCTGCTGAAGTAGGCAAGGAATGATAAGATTGAGTCTTTCAATAGCTTTTGGATCATGGAATGATTAAGCTTGTAATTGCAAGAAGCCACTTAGGTCCTGACTGAGGAATGTGCAGCATCTTTATATATTTCCTCAGAAAAGAATTTACAAGCTCCATCACTGAAGTCTCCTTATCCTCAGTTTGGCTTTTAACTCAATGGAAGAGCAAATGATATAGAAGCAAAACTGGGTGCCAAGTGTAAGCAAAGACCAATTTTCAACATGAAGTCTTAACAAATAAATTCCAAAAGCTAATACTACTTTTGTAATATTAATCAAATGTATTAACCAACACATATTTTAACACCAAATACAGAGAATGTACAGTAAGATAACTCAGCTTTCTGGGAGAAACCTGTGATTATTTTGTCTAATTTCACTCCTCACAAATTTCTGCTGTAGTTTCTAGCATCTGCATTCAGGCAGATACATTAGATTCTCCTCAAGATTTTATACCTTTAGCAGGTTTTATTTCAGAAAGGCAGAAATGTCAGCTGAAAATATCATCTAACACACATTCTCCTCTACCACTCTATGTAGTTAAAATCACTCTTGTAGAATCCACATTTCTTGCTCACTTTCATTTCACATGATTCACACGTACTTTGAAATTCCAGTATTTCAGGAATAGGTTTTCAGCTGGTGGTTGTGATTCTAAGCCAGATTATTTAGGGATGTTGTTAGCAAATTAAATTATTTTGGTAATTTGAACATTATTTTAATATACATCTTACCTCCACTTTTTCTGACAATAATGAAATAAGTTTTGCTCTTCTAGCTTCTATTACTAATTTTTATTCTTATTAGAGGAACAATCGTGCTTAGCAGCTACCCAGTAACAATTTAATTCTGTACAAAGACAACAGAAAAGCAGTCTCTCATAAAATAAAAGCCCAGTAAATAGATAGTTCAATAAGAGAGTAAAGGAAACAATTATTAGTACAATAGATAGAAACCCTGGTAGTAGCTTAGCCACTTCTTTGGTTTTGCATAGCAGAGTATGAAAAAGACTTAAATCATAATAGTAATAATTTTTTGATGATGGATGTCAGAAGGACATTGCTTCAAAGCAGGTCAGAAAGTAAAGGAGAAAGCATGGTGGTGCTAATATGAAGATTTAATAAATGGCAGCAAAATGAAGGCAGAATACTAGTTTTGTTATATTATTTAGGTGACTATTACAGAAAATTACTTTTGAAACTGAAATTATTTCATTTTAGTTTAATTTGACCCAAAGCAAATGAATTTTATCTTTCTTCATCCTCCTGATTGAAAGACCTACTAATAAATTTTCAAAATGCAATCTGATCAAGCTCTCCACACAGAGGTTTTTATTCCTGACCAATTAAGCTGTAACTCATGTAACATGTCTAGTGTTATGGCTGATGTGCACTTCTTCAGGTGTTTCAAGAGTTTTAGAGGATGCAAGTTTGGTAGCTGCAGCCTTAACCACCAAAAGGTTTCTGCAAGATAACTGCAGACCACATACAGCTGTTTCCTCTTCTGCCTGAGGCAAAATGTGCTGATTTACGTTACTCAGAAATTATCTGAGTGTGTTTGCATTATGGAAGCTAAAAGAGATTAGGAAAGCCTGGGTTATGAGAGGGGAAGTATTGAAAAATGGGTTGGTACAAAGTGGCCCTAGGCTCATTTTCTTTTATTAGCTTCACATCCCTCTTGTCTCCCTCCATTAAATCCCCACAGCAACACCAATCCCTTCCCCACTAAACACACACACAGAGCACCTTCATAATTCCTGTCTTCATCAGCACTGCTGACTCTCATGGGTCTCTGCTCTCTCTCCAGAGCTGCCATGGTGTGCTAGTACTAGTGTCACTTTTCTTTTCTCTCCCCTTG
This sequence comes from Erithacus rubecula, assembly GCF_903797595.1. NCBI lineage: Eukaryota > Metazoa > Chordata > Aves > Passeriformes > Muscicapidae > Erithacus > Erithacus rubecula. The sequence continues at coordinate 22,655,097 of NC_136688.1, forward strand.
TGCTGGCTGGGTGGAGCATACCAGGAATCAGAGTTAACACAGTGGGCAGCAGGAACCCAGCCCTACAGCTCCTAAATGCATGGGCACCTGGAGCCTGGATAAACACAGGACAGTGTCTGGGATCTGTCAGTGGCTGGCAGACACATCCCACAACATCACACAAGAGGTGTCACAGTCACTGGGCTTTCCACAGCCTCATGGTGGTGGTCACATTCAAGTGTTTAGAGTATAGGATGGATATATAGAACTCAGGGAGGTCTATCTGGGTAGAAGCCAAACATTGAAGTGAGAGAGATTGTCAGATGGGGAATGTGTTTCTGATAAAAGCAGGCACAGTATGGCCCTCAGCACAGACCAGAAGTTTTAGATGGTGGTGTTTAGGAGTATTCCTAATGAGGAAATACCTGAATTAAATTGGTATAACTGCATAAGAAAAAGAAAACTTCTGGTCGACTTGGGTTTACATGTTACTTAAAGCAGCAGCCACAATGAAGGGGTGGGGAATAACTGAACTCTTTACTCTGCCAAGCAACCCCTTTTTTCCCCAAGAGGAAAAATTATGGTATTTTCTTCATGTGCTTGTTCAGAAATCTCTCTTCTGCAGCAAAGTGATTTCCTGTAAAATCTCCAGCCCCAGATCTTTAGTTTTCCTTTGCAAAAAGAGCAGTGAAAGATGAAAGAGAAAACAGTTGGATAGAGAGAAGGCACTCTGGACACTGCCCTGCACTGACTGAATCCAAAGTACAGGAAAAAGACTCACTTAAAACCCAAGCCTCCTTTAGCAGTGAAAAAGTGGGTACACAACAACTGTTCTTGCAGGCCTTTGTTCTCCTGGGCTTTTCCAATTCTGTACTTACCAGAAATATTCATAATCATTTTAGGTTGGAATCAAGTGAGTCTTTTGGCAGGAAAGGGGGAGGGGAGGGAATACAAGCAGTCTTGCTTATAAACTTCTGCATATGTGTTTAGATTTCCTAAAGCCAGAAATATTATGTAGTGGTGGAGATTTCTCACTGTGTTCTCACCAGCAATTTTGTTCTTGTTGAGTCATCTACAAAGCAAATGTAAGAAACCTAATCACTTTATGGGGTGTGCAGCAGATCACAGAGTTACTTCCAAGTATGCATGTCATGAAACCCTGACACTGTGGGCTGGAACCTTTACAAATCACTTTGCTGTTAGGTAATTAATATATTTATAGATTCTTTTGTGCTTAAATAGAAGAGTGATGATAATAGCACTCAGAGTAAAGCCATGCCTCTTTGCTGCTTTGTCTGTAGCATCGTAGGAAAGGAGCCAGTGAGTCAGTGGTGGGGTGGGACCAGGGCTCACCTGTCTCCCCACTGTGCAGGACCCTGGCCACCTTGCCATGCCTCTGGAATCCTGCTTGTCCAGCCTGCTGTGCACAGTAACTCTCCTGCAATTATTCAGGATACACTGCATCAATGTACACCCTGCTGTGTGGTTTATGGAAGGGTAATACTATATCAAAAGGTGTGCAACTGGGAACAGGCAGTGTGCTGTAGGACACTACAGTACATTGCTCTGTATTCCACACAGCACTGTTATTTTAAAGAACTATTGCACCAGATCAGAAAAAAACTCAATTACAAGCATGCAGGAACATTCCACTCCCAGAAGAAATTTCCCACACTTTTAACAGGGAAGGAAAGCAGAAGAAAAAAACAGGAGTTCAGTCAAGGCTTTTCTAGGCTGATTGAAAACTAAAATTGGGGTTTCATCTGAAATACAAAAGGGGGAGGGGGACAAAAAGTTGAAAAAATGTAATTTTGGTTTTTATACAATGAAGAAAAGAAAAATTCAATGTTAACTAAATTCTAAAGTGTTTGTAGTTCATATTTTGGCTAATGCTTAAAAAGGTTCAAATCCTTTGCAAAACAATGCAAAAAACATGAATCATATTACAACTAAAGACCAAAGGCCATCAGATTAAACCTTTGCAGATGTAACTCCACTAAGGTCAACTGCATTATGCAGTCTGAAGACATGCTACAGGAACAGAGATTTTATAAAAAGAATAGATGGCATTATTAATATTATGCCATTTACATGAACTAAAGCACATTTGATCACGAATACAAACTTTTCCTTTAAAAACATTTTCATGCCATTATTATAGAGAAGAACTAAAAGTTCAAAGCTAATTATAACCATTGTCGTGTTGTTTGGAAGAGTTCTTGTGGCTGCCAAAGGAGTAGAGGCATAGACAATTTGCCACAGAGGTGACTGATGAAATTAGATGTGATGAAATTGCTAGTATTTTATAAAAATGTAGTTATACAGGGGTGAGTCAATAGAAAGATGACAGAATGATGCACAACAAACCATGCAGTGTATGAATCAGAATGCTAATTGCTGGTATTTTTACACATGACATAGATCATGACAATTAGCAAATGAAAACAGATTTTATTAAGACTAAAACACAAGCATGAAATGAAAAATTTGATTCAAAATACGATGAAGAAATATAAATAAGTTAGATTAAAGAAATTAGTAAAATAAGTTACTTTACCAAAATCTAACTTGAGGGAGATTAGGATACTCATGGATCAAAATAATGATACATTCTTGTTTACAGTTTCCTATCTGCTGTCCTATTTTGATTGCATATTGATTAAAATATCATTTGGTTTACACTTGTTCTCTCAAAGTATTAATAATTTCATTAATTCTCATTATAAGCTTTCTTCCATCTTGACACATTCAGGAAATACTTTAATCTGCCTTGTAAGTAATTAGCCGACTCTAATTAAACAACAATATAGCAACTAAAATTGTTGTAGAGTGTCATGTAGGCAAGTACTTCAGCTTTTAATGCAGAACTTCTGATACAAACAACAATTCATATCATTTTAGCTGGAATGAAATTACAAGGGTCATCATAGGAATGTGAATCCCTTTGCACTAAAGCCTTGATCAGTCAAAACAGAAGGATTAAAGATGAACAATTAATTCATTGTTGTGTATTAGGACACAGCATATTGCACAAACTGCAGTGTTGAAGAACAGATCCTGATCCTCTGTAACAACCATATTAAGCAGCTGTTAGGACAAAATTAACAATTCTAGATAAAAGTGCATGGCAAATTAATGCAGACAGCTAGATATGTGAGAATGTATACCATGCCATCTTGCCACATACCAGAACATTAACTTATGTAAAATCAGAGCTCAATGTGGGAGGAAAAAGGAGGAAGGCAGAAAGTGAGGTGATTCCACTTGATTTCATAACAATGGGAGGAGATATGACATCTCAGTGAGGCACAGAACTTGATAAACTCAAAGACAATTCCACAGCTTCTTTGTGGAAAGCTGTTGTAATTTATATCTTGCATGGGCAGATGGGAGGGAAAGGAGACAGCAGCTGTCTGCAGCCACAACAGCTGACTACACCAGATATGCCACAATTGCAAAACAGATTTCAGTGAGTCCTCTCTCTTTTTTTAGTTTCTGCATTTACCAAGAAGCCAAAGACAGCAGAGGTGACAGCCGGAAACGCAGCTGTGTTTGAAGCAGAGACAGAAAAATCTGGCATCAAGGTGAAATGGCAGCGAGCTGGCACAGAAATTACTGAAAGTGAAAAATATGTCATCAAGACAGAGGGAAACAAGCATTCACTGACAATCAATAACGTAGGAAAAGAAGATGATGTGATATATGCTGTAATAGCTGGAAGTTCCAAGGTCAAATTTGAACTCAAGGTCAAAGAACCAGGTAAAGCATTTCCTGAGCAATTCTGGTTTCATCAGTATTTCCAGACCCACATCCATTCCCCCCCCCACCTTCATGGATAAAGCCCATGGAAATTAGCCTCTTTTAACCCTGTAAAACTTCTCTACCAGCAATACATCTGTTTTGCCCAATTATTTGAAGCTACTAATTCATATTAAGCTGAGGAATAAATTCCTGTGGCTGACACCTCTTTCCAGGTGTCAGAAGTGCACAGAGAGGAGATCATAGGGGAAATGTCAATGTACATCTTTATAATTCTGTCAAGCTTTTACACTTAGCTACTGAAAAGCAAACCAAAGCTAGTCTAACCCTCACTCTGTCCTAAACTAAGATGCTTGATTTTAAGACTGGTATTTTCTTTAAATTAATTAATTCAAATACAAAATTGTAATGACTGACAAAATATTTACAAGTTATACTGTAATGTTTCTAGGAGCTCATACATTACTCAAAATTCTCTCAAAATCTCCAGCTATCAAAAATGTGTATTTCAAGAGGGGCTTGAATATGAAGAGTAACCTTTGTATTATTTGTGTACCTCCCATTATTATTACCTTTGTACACATTGAAAGACCATTTACAAAGGAAGTTCAAAAACTTCACCAGGCTTTTCCTGGAAATAAATATCAAGAGTCAAATTCTCTGGAATTTTCTCATTAAAAACTTAGATGCTTGGGATAGATGAAATCACTCATTTTTTAAAACATTTTGACCTTCCAGATCCCTTTTTTCCCCTCCAAAATTATATCCATTTACCACTTTTGGTATTTGACTTTTTGCTTTTTAACTTGGTGAAAAGCCACAAACTCGGGTTGTCCATATCACTTCCTTTTCTTTGCTATCACTGTTTGTTCTAGCAACGTGATGAGACCTTGTGAGACCTTTCTGTCAGCTGAAAAGAAACTGAGGAATGTTTAACATGATTCAAGATGTCCTGTTCTAGATGCAAAGACAGGGCATGACAGATTATGTGTAAGGGGAAGTCCTGTCCTATGGATTGGGACAACTCTGCCAGCTGTCAGAACATGCAGAAATACAAGCAGCAGGTCCTGCTGACTATCTTATCCTGAAAGCAAACTGCATTCATTACATTTTCCTCATCTCTTTCTGGTTAGTTCCATGTAGAGCCTGATATGGGCAGATAACTTGCAAATAATTCTATGGAGCATAGTGGAGTAGAATATGTAATGTTACAGAGTAACTGGGTTGGCCATTATTATTTGGAAGTGACTCCACTACCTACAGGGAAAAAATATCTTGCTGCAACTGATCTATTTCAAGAAATTCTACCTCCCTCCATCTGCTCCAGTTGCTCACTCCTACTCCATTTTCAGACAATTCTGTCTTCTCCATTGTGCCAAGTGCATTTGCCTGAATTTGTCTCTGAGGTCATGGTTTAATTGAGAGGATACAAACTTCTATAAGCTAGGGGAAGATATTACAGATGGATTTTTAAAATACTTTATCCATATTGTTTACTAGCAGTGTCTAGAGCTTTTTCCAAGCTGCACACAACAGCCTTTGTAACATTACATTCCAGCAGCATCATTAAACAAAATCTCATGAATGAGCAAACTGTTTACAAAGGTAATAATTTTTCATTACCTTTTCTGTTTAGACTACTGATGTTTGCAACAAATAATAGCAATATTCATCAGCTGACAAGTTTCTACACATCAATACTCTAGGATTTTAAAAACCAGGCATCAGTTGTTTCTGAGCTCAGCAAAAGAAAAAAACCTCATCATCCAGCTTCAGTGGGCCCCTTCTGCTTCCAGCACATCCTCTAAGCTCTAGGAAACAAAGTTAATTTCTTTGCATTTCCTAACATATATTAAAGGCTGTTCTTTAGCAAAATTTCTTCAGAAAGAAAGAGGAAATATGACTTTCTCTAATCTTGGTTTACATTCATTCCCAGAAAAGAGTGAAACAGTCACTCCTGCAGAAGCTGTTCCAGCCCCAGCTGCTTCAGAGTCACCTGCTCCACCAGCAGAAAGCAGCCAAAATACAGAAGGTAATACAGAATTAACATTGTCATAAAATCTGGTTTATTAGCAGAAGGGAAGAACATACACAGAGTCTCCTTAGAGAAGGTGAGATAGAGACAGTAGATGAAAGCAGATCATAAAGAATAAGGAATCTCAGAGGCAGAAGAAATCTACTGAGGTATTTTAAAATTAATTAACTAATTCACTTTATAATTCGATGTGAAAAATTCTAAATAGCAATTATTATTTTTATTTCAGTTTCATCTGCTGAGACCCAACCAGAATCACCTCTGGACCCCATTGGGCTCTTTGTGGCACGACCACAGGATGGAGAAGTTACTGTTGGTGAGTGCAAAATGTTAGTCAAGTGAAGTATGTAAACTGTACCTGTTGCTTGACTATTAGCTCTCCAAGAACAGGGTACAGCAGTGATATGACAGATAAACATTATTCATAATCTTACATTAATCTACTTCTCCTACAAGGTGGAAACATCACATTCACTGCCAAAGTTGCAGGTGAGAGCCTGCTGAAGAAGCCATCAGTGAAATGGTTCAAAGGAAAGTGGATGGACCTGGGAAGCAAAGTGGGGAAACATCTCCAGCTACATGACAATTATGATCGAAATACCAAGGTACAATTGGCAGATTTGCGTTCTCTGTCTTCTAAGTACTAACTTTTAATCCGAGGAAAATATAATAAAATAGAAATGGTTTGATGCTAAGGTACCCAAAGCAACACACAGGACTATACTTATCCATAGAAGTAAGGCAGTATTTCGGCCACACAGACAAGAGACAAGCTCTGCAAATGGACTCTAGCATACTTTATCTGTGGTGAAATGAGAAAACACCTGGAGGACTGGGAGTACTTTTGCACTTGCTACTGCAGGATTCCCTTCATCTTCCTCTCAAGGAGCTTGGTATACTTAAGAGAAAACAATAATCAGAAAAGTATTTTAGCATAGTCTGTCTTGGCCTTAATAGATCAATCATTCCCCTCCTAGTGCTGGAATTTATTGTTCTCTTGGATTGTCTGGAGTGCTTTAAGGAGCTGAGTAAGACCCACTTCTTACCGCAAATTTGTCCAAAGGAGCACAGGAGTCTGTACCACGACTTAGGATCCTCTGTGGTACATGAACCACTACCACCCTCTCCTGGATGAACTGGACAGACTCTCTCACATGAGCCACTCCTTTTGCTGAACTTTGGCATGCTCTGTAAGCGCTCTGGGGAGAGCTGAAACTGCTTGGTGAAAGCTTTATTCCCCTTTCTAATGCACATGCAATATGTGCATGCACATTAGTGTATGTCCCAGCATAGTTTGCTGATATAACGTATCCTCAGGAATACCTGAACTGACAGCACTCTTCAGCTCTTTCTACTGAATTGAGGATTATTGGTAATTTTTTGTTACAGGAATGAGTTAGACACTCAGGAGGTTCTTAGCTCTAAAAGGACACAAAGACATAGTTGATTCTCTTGTATATTTCTCTCCATTAATTCCCTCTCTCTGTGTTCCACTATTTCATTTTCTAACTTAATTATTGTATCATTGATGTCTGTTCTAGGTGTACACCTTTGAAATGGAAATCATAGAAGCAAACATGACTTTTGCAGGAGGGTACAGATGTGAGGTGTCTACCAAGGACAAATTTGATAGCTCTAGTTTCAACCTGACAGTCAATGGTAAGGTGAATTCCTCCCATCCTTTTTTTTTAAATATTTCTGCCCCTGATTTTTTTTTTTTGGCCACCAACAATTCTTTCTTGTGCATAATGGTTACTAGACAAGCACAGACATGAAGATCTAGAGATACACCTAGAGGGGACCACAAAGGAGAATGGGATTAAGATCAGTAGAACAATTTGGTCATCACTCTAGTCAGAACTGTGATGCTTTTAAAGACAGCACACACAAAGATGCAAAACTGCCCACATTTTCTCCGGCTTTATTCTGGTTTCAGATTCATTCTTTCATGACGTTTAATTCCACTAGAATAGAAGATAAGTTCATTCTTATTTTGGCAAATATTCAGTACTAAAAATTGATATTTGAAAAAAAAAAAAGATTTAGACATGTGACACCACTGTCAATTCCTTTTTCCCTCCTATGTGAATAAATTCAACTCATAGAGAAGGACCTTGTGAAATAAAATTGCTCTAAGAGCAGATGTCTCATTTCACCTAATGCATGGTGCCACCCTCACAAGTGCTATACCGAAAAGTTTATAAAAATTGAAAAGGAAGTACATTTTAAACACCAATTTGCCTTGAGTGTGAAAAAGTTTAAGTAAAACACTATAAGCTGGACTGCCTGAAAGAGCTGAATGTTTGGACCATTTCCTGTTTCAGCAATTCTGTTGAAGGGGCAGCAACATTAACTTGTGTCCAGCTGCCAGTGAACCTAATGTATTGACGAAAGTTTATTAAGTTGCTTGATCAGCAGTGTTAATTTTTGGATTTTCATTAGCTAGGACTCATAAGACTTAGGAGCAGCAACTGAGAATGATTTTTCTCCCAACAGCAGCACCACACCAATTTATACCAGTAGTGTAATATACTACATCCTCAATTAAGTTTCTGTACCTCTCTACATAGTTTCAAGACTTTACCTCTGCTGTCAGAGGATAGATTATAATTTATTATAAATAATGGTATTCAGTTGGTGTCCAGTTCATAGTCTCATTAGGGCTTAAATACTCTGTGAAGACACAACTGGAATTGAAAATTTGCAGCAGAATTGACAAGCAAGAGATAAGACAGTCCATCAGGCTCCAGGTTATTATGAAACATGAGACAGAAATAAGTTATGAAAAAAACCACTGGATGTTGAAAGCTAATTAGTGAAGCCTTCATGTTTAAAAATTATGCATTAATCATTCAGTATGCAATTAATCTCTCTTTAAAAGACAATAATTTGTTTCTAAAAATGTCTGTGAAGGAAAACCTTAGAAATAGCAGGGTATTTTTGCCTTTTGTTGACTTGCTCTCCCTTTTTTCTTCATTCCTTTTTGTCATATCAGAAGCACCTGTAAGTGGAGATCTGGATATTCGAGCTGCCTTCCGCCGCACGTGAGTAAGCACAGCAGAAACCTGTCCAGATCAGGTCACACATCCCTCTGGAATTCTTTGCTTTCCCAGATAAAAATATAAAAGCAAAGCTGTTGTACAAACAAAAACAAAGATGTCTACTAAGAAAATATTTATGCTAAAATACTCTACAACTCCTGAAATCACCCAAGAGAGTTTAGACTTTGTACTAGTGTAAAATCATGTTTGCCTTCAATTAGCAATCAATAATCTGTGTAATCGTAACAAGAGCTTCAGGCCTGTGAAGAGCACTCCAGATACAGACCAATAGAGCTGGAAAAATACTGTGTGATGATGGTCTTGATTTTGTCTGGCTTGAGGAAATACCTCAGTACAAACATTTGCTAAACAAGGAGAGTGGAGTTTGCTGTGAGCTCTATAAGCAGCATATGATTGATAACATTCCTGCAGCATTTTGATTGTGTTTTCATCTTCTATACCTATACCTATTAGCTGAATGAAGATAATGGTGCTGTGTCTGTGTGAAACTTCAGGTACATGTAGAAATTAAGCATTTATATATTAAAGAGTAGTGTTGAAAAGGCCAATCTTCAATCTCCCCCCATCTTTAATACTGTCTGAACTGATGTATCTCTTAATGGAATAATGTTCCCTTCTAATAGTCAGATTCATGAAATTGGTTGGAATTTTTTTTTAATTTTAGACGTTATTAATTTGTGCTGTCTTTTTCCTTTGTGTAATAATAAATACATTTATATTTTAGTTTTTTATGTATTTTTGAGAAGTTACTAGTCCAAGAATATTCCGACATCTATTTCTCTATAGGGCCCGATTAATCTGTGGCAACTCTGAGTATTCTCTATATGTCCTATTTCTATTTGAGAATTTTTCTAACTTTTATCACAAGGAATTAAACAAGGAGAGCAGAATTTGTCAACAGTTAAGCCTGTCAGGTATCTGTAGAAAGCTGACCAGCCTCACTGTGAAACAGTGGACACTCAGTGCATAACTGCATTGTGTTATGTCACAACAGTTAAAGGAGGATTCAAGAGTTTCTCTTCTTGTTAGCACAATCAAAGGAATTCCAAAACAGTTCGAAGGGAGTGCAGTGTGAGCAGCTCCAGTCTGTTCAGATTGTCAGTTTCTCCTGTGAGAGTGAAGCCAGATTTTGAACTGAACTGTTTGAATCTGAAGCTTTGTCTTTGGTACCCTCACTCAGGAGCCTAGCAGGAGGGGGGAGACGGATGACTTCAGCCTTTCTCAGGTAGTCACTGACTGTGTCAGCAGACAAATTTAAGTCTTTCAATGAACTGTCTCTCTCTGCTTTGGAAAAGAATCAACTCACAGAATTAAGCTGAAGCTTAAATTCCAAATAAATCACTGTCATAATGTGTAGTATTTATATAAGATTAATACATACGAATAAGTCATGTAAGACACATAAAGAAAAATTAAAAAGATAAAATATAAGAACATAAAAGGATAGATAAAAACAGATAAATAAAGAACAGAGTAGTTTGGTAGTTCAGTGAGAGGCAGATTCATCTACAGAAAACGCATGTGTTTGGCAAGTGACATCTTCTCACCCTTGTCAGAAGAAAAAAAGTAACTTTAAAGTATGTGCATGTCTGCCCTCTCTGTTTTACATGTTTTTCTCTCTACTGAGCACAATTTGACTAAAATTGCTGTTGCTCACAGAAATGTACCAACACAAATGAAAATCTGTTTTTTCCTGGCACACTCCTTATCATATTATCATTAAATTTTTCACTCTATGCATTTTGCTCATAATGTTTTCTACTATAGCAAAAACAGGAGTTCTGAAACTAGACTTAACTCTATGCATGTTAAAGAAATTATGAGAGTCTTATTCTTCAAAGAAGCTAAACATTGATTGCTGGTCTTTCCTGAAACTTTAACTACCACTTGTGAAGCAATATTCTCCCAGCTGATTCAGACCTGATTTACTGAATATTTTATCACAGGAAATCCTTTCCAGATTTGGGATTATAATAGTTATTTTTATGTACATTTTATGCCTGCAGACACGTATGCCTGCAAGTAGGGCCAAAACCACTCTTCTCTGTTTAAGCCTTATACCCAGGAAATCATCCTTTCCAGTACTGTACTATTCTTAAAGTAATCAAAGATGTAAAAAACAATATTTTCTTAAAGATCTCTTCTCACAACATATTTCAAATTACAGAGACACTAAATTTTTATTTAACCTTATATTGTCCAAGAAGCTTGGTACTGGTTTCTGTTTAATTTTTTTTTAACAGTGCTGTTAAAATGCCTGTCATTTTTCTGTTGAGGCTCTTTTCTTACTTCTGAAAATTCTTTTTTCTGTAATACTGAGTTTTCCCAACACTCTGATTTGCATTCATAGACAAACTGATTTTTTCTGAAGCAGCTAGGACTCTGTGTTGACAGTCCACAACTTATGGTCTACAACTACCACCAGCACAAGTGGAAAGAAAAAGTTCTGCTTACAAAACAATAATTAAATGTAAGGTGTTGCTTCTGGAAGGATACAAATGCTGTGAGATGGAAGGTTCTTGTATTCAAGACAACAGAGATGTTAAAGAGCAGCTGGCCATTGATGACAGCAGGCTGGCTGAGATGAAGAAAGTACAAAATCCTCTCTGAATGTAAAGATGACCCTTTTTTAGGAATTAAATCTAAAGAAGGGATTCTAGTGACTTCATGCTATTTTCAGAGTAGGTCAGTATTACAAATGTTCAGAAGCACAACTAGAATCCACTGGGTCCAGAATACCAAAAATAACATTGTGCATTCTGTCTGAGTTCACTGTATGTAACAGGCTGAACTGCACATCAGAAAACTCCTGCCTGCTGCTTCTTGTTTTCACAGACAAGCTCACCACAACATTGCTTGTCATGATGCTTGTTGAACAAATACTGAATTTTGCATCTTGAACCTTATCTCAGGCTGAAAGCCAGAACACAGAATTCCTCCCTCAACTCTCCCAAGCACCAATGATGTGACACCTTTTTTATTTCAGTGTAATGAATTCTGGTATCACAAAGGGCCTCAAGAAACAATTACAGCTGGGATAATATTAGGGGTAGAAACAGGGATTTTGGATGGTGAGGCATTCCACAAAAAGCTTGGTTAAATACTGCCCCAACTGTAGACAATATCCACTCCTGAAAGAGGAAAGAGTGAAGCTTCTGCAACACCTCCATGATGATGAATGCATTCCAAATCAATATGATTACCAAATTAATAACCTGTACAACTTCATGCACAATCAGCACAGAAAAAATACAGCTCTGTTACATATATTTTTTAAACCTTTATGCAAATGAACATGAGCACAGAGCCTACTTAAGTCACCTTCCATGTCAATGCACATTCTAATTCATTATAAACCCATCTACTGCTCCCCTACAAAAATGCCATCTATATGATGCTATAATCTCACAAGCTATTCCCATTTCCTTCTGAAACTAATTGTGGCTTTCTATTGCTACACAGTACCGAGGGACATGATGATGGGGCAGAGTTTAATTTCAGCTCCCTACTGAAAAAAAGGTGAGTAAAAATCCATAGAGAAAAAAAGCTTCTGCTGAACAACTCTGAAACACCAGAACTGGAATAAGAGAAGGTTTCATAAACTCAGAATCCTTGTAGTTTCCCTAAAGCAGCTCTAAATGGATAAACATGACAGGTAATTATGGCTACTTCCTGAAATATACAGCATTTGCTGCATTTCTGCTAGGTTTATATACGACAAAAAAAAAAAAAAAAAAGGGGAAAAAATTGTCTTTCCCAAGATAGAAAAGGCCTGGACTCAGGTAATTACATGTTTCCAGCAGCCCTCTTCATGGGGGTGGGGATTTAAAATACAATTTATAATGCTGTCTTATTAAGAACCAGAGAGCTGGGTGGACAAGCTTTTTTATTAGATACCTAAATGTTACTATTACACTGTTCAATATATATTATCAATTACACAGATATTCTCTGTTGCATAAATATGGTGACATTTTTTTACTCTTCCAATTGTCATTCTTATTTATTTCTGTAACTTATACTTTCACTTTTTTTGCTGTTATCTCTTCTCTAATTCTCATCCTTCCTTGATGTATTTGTTTTCATTACCTATTTACTTATGTTCTTCTCTTTTTACCAAACTCTTAACCTGAATGTTTTGGATTCCACTGTTGCCAACAGAGAGTAAGCTTTTTATTTAATGTATCATAAATGCATGGGTCAGACTGAACATAAGAACCATTTGATTTGAAATAATGCATGCATGTTTGTCTTCTTTACATGTAGAACATGACAAAGCTTGCATAATGTGAAAGAAAATTATAGATTGCTAATTCCTGAGACAAAATTCTTTTAAACAGCTTTAAGGTTAAAGTTAAGACAACTTGATACAATCAATGTATTTCTCTGAACATCCTTTGGCTTTTACCATCACTTTCTTTCATATACCCAGTTCTAAAATTTCCTTTAATTTCCAGATTTTTCTCAATAACCTGCTGCTTTGTATTCCTGTTGTTATAGTATTTGCTGTCATAGTAGAATCAGAAAAATCATTTGCATGCTATTGTTGTCTATCAAATAGGTGATGAAGTTTTGCTTGCTTCTTTCTCTTCACTGACCCTGGCTACTCCCTCTGTCTTTCCAGCACCTGAAACTACTATAAAAACTTGCCACTTAGATTTGTGTTTTGCAAATATAAACTTTCCTAGTTTAAGTTTTCACAATGAACTACTTGGATGAGTGTTGCTGTGAATCAGGTAGCAGTATCAGTGTTCATAAGGAGTGTTTTATCCTCACAAAGAGTACAGGATGGTGCAGACATATGAAGTAACTTTCTACAGAAGGCAATAAAGCCACAATAGCCTCAAGTTAACTCACCCAAATTTCAGTGGGGTAAACAAGGCCACATTTTGCACAAACCCCTGTGTCACACTCCATGCAGGGCACCTGCCTGCAGGTGAATCCTGGCTTTGCAGTCCCACCAAAAGCAGAACACTTCAGGGGGACAGACAGATGAGACAGAAAAGACACCTCTCAAAATTAATATAGCTGATATTGATACCTCAGTTCCTTGTTTTAGCATAAACCCAAATTGTTGTAAACAGACTCTAGTTTCCTTAGAAGATGCAAAGCATAGAGCAATTGCTTATATTCTTTATAAAATTTTAAATAAATAACAACCAGCATGAAAATATTTGCATAATTTCATAAAGAGTCTTCAGCTGGAATGAGGTGCTGAGTACTATGAGCCCCTCTCCTCAAGCCTTTCCCTTTTGCTCTCATAATTGGATTTGAGGAATGATCAATCTCAAAAAAGCAGTAAAAATCTTCAGTATTTACAGAAATGTTAAATTTATTGATTTAACTATTCATTATTTGTTAGGCTAGAAGTGTAGTTTATTAAAAGAAACTTATAAATTTCACTGCATTTTAACAGTGCTTCTGCCATTTCTTGACTTACAAATCTCTGCCTAGTGAATTGAGAACATAAATTCACTGCTCCTAGTTGTTTTTCATGGCCACTTCAGAAGTAATTTGTGCACTCTTCAGGCTTTGCACACCTCAGGTTGAAGACTCCTTATGTTAATGAGAACAGATAGGCATAAAATCTCATAATGGAATGAAGGAATTCTTCATTAAAATAGAACAGGAAAAGGGATCTCATGCTGGGGAACTCTCAAGAGCTGTGCAAATTCAAACAGAACTGAGAATTATTCTTTTACCATTTCTGCTTTGTTACACCACTGTACAAGTGTCCCTCGATCCACAGGTAATGATCATTCTATAATAAATAGCTTCGCTATAATAAAGAGCTTCATTTCACACTGTATCTCCTATCACTGTAATTTAATTAACTGGTGTTGACATACAGATGTCATGGGCCAAGGAGAGGTCATTGGGAAGAGGAAGGGAACAGCTGTCACAGGACTATTAAATGGGATAGGGAGCAGAGACCTTGAAGGAGGTGACAGCTGACAGGGTCCAATCAGTTGACAGTAACTGGATAGGAAGGAACCATTTCTGGGATGTACAAAACTATTTTTAACCCCTCCACATATGTTTAAAATATATCAGCTGCATATTCCATTTACAGCAGGTTCACTAAGCTGCATCTTGATGCCCCCAAGTGCATAGCTAACCTATGAGGTGATCTCTGAATACGGATCCCCAGCATCAGGGAGAAGAACAGAGGAGTGGGAGAAATCTCATGAGTCCCAGTGCTCTATTACTTTTGGTACACTGCTTAGTTCCTATTGGTAGTGAGGAGTACAGCTTCTCTGGGCAAACTCTGGGTCTTTCTGGGATCAAAGAGAATGTTTTAACAAATGTAAAACAGTGAAAACGAGCACTGGGATGGGGAAAACTTTGCTCGAAGGCAAACATCTTTTTCTTTTCATTTTCAGAACTCAGTTAAACAGAAATTCCAGCTTCTAGCTTTTAGTCCCATATTGCATGAATCTCAAAAGTCTTCAATTTCAATTTTTAAAAAATTAGTATTTCCGAAGAAGAGACTATATTCTTTCTTATGTTCAAATTTCTTATATTGCATACACCAGAAAAGTATTGCAAGATAAAACAATGGGATGACACTGAATAATGGAAAAGCTAAAGGAAAAACTAGGGAAGCCTTGTCAATAGTGAGAGATATTAGACTTTGGAAGATTTTTCTGATTATTTCAAAACATTTTTGAAATCTCCATGAATAGTCCTACCTGTAAATTTTCAGATATAGTGTGTGTATACAGACAAGCCTATAAGTAAGCAGATAGAGAAATTACCAATATTTATTTAATGTCTTAAGGAAGATGATAATATTTGAATCTCTTAAGTCTTTCTTATTTCCTATGATTTTATATTTTTTAAGATACAGTTTCTCCACGGAAGTTTGACAGTACTAATAAAAAGAAATAGATACATATTAAATTATTATATTCCCTCATTTTTATATAGTATTTAGTATTTATATATCTATTTTAATTTACATATATTGAGAAATATTTAAAAGTCACTCCTTGATATGATCAGGGCAACAACCCAAGAACTGCTTATGTCAAAAAAACTTTGATCTATGTGGCAAATCGGTTCAGTTTGCCTGTCTCCTGCTAGGCAAAACTAAAAAGCATTGGCAGCAGCCTCATATTAAATGATAGGCATAAGGAAGAGGAACACTGGTAAAATTTGTGGGTGAGGTTGGTGCAGTGTTATGGCAAAGCAAATACCCAGTATGCTGCTCTTATCAGAGGCACTCCAAACTTCAGCTCCTCCTATCAAGTCAGTGAGTGCTGGTGAGGGCTTTGGGCTTAGCGAGTGCTAAACCACTTCAAAGATTTGAGATACTGCATGCCCTATCTCAGCTCAGTCTCACTGAGCTGAAATCCCCTTCTCTTGCTTCCTTTCTGTTCAAGAGCTACAAGGTGCTGGAAATTCCAAGCTTGGACTGCAGCACTTTAATAAACACAGTGCTCCTATTACAAGCAAGTGCGGTTTTGGCAATAAAAGGACTTGGTTATTTCTGCTGTTTGGACTGACTATAGTAGTACTGTTAAGTAGTAACATTTCTCACAGAGTAATTGGAGTGTTATTTTCCTGCAAAAAAATGGAAATTCACCCAATAACATTCCACTTTTCTCTGCATCATGCGTTGCATAATATGTCCTCTTGTTGGGGTTTACCACTGAATGTGACTTCATTATAAGGGAGTGTTCTGCTGCTCTAGAATCTGCTTGGTCCTGGTGAAAATCAGAAAAAGCACCCACAGAAAGTTCCTTCTCCTAGGAATTTTTTAGTAAAATATTACTTCTTCCACCATTTCTCTATTTACCAAAATGCAAACTATGGCAGGCAAAAACAAAGTGTTTTTGTACAAAGTGTGGGATTGAGTGTGAGATTTCCATATGGATCAGAATTTCCCTTAAGCCCAATTCAGAGTATTTGCATGAAATCCCCCTGCCACTGAAGCACAAGTACATTCTGCTAAGGGTGAAGATGACATTCATGGCTCTTTTGCACTAACACATGATGCCCTTTTTCTTGCCCACGTTTTTCCAAACACTTCTCTGCATCCTTCTGGAGCACAGCAGCTTCCTGCGCCCTTCAAACCGGTAAGGCTGTGCCCATTTCTTTTTCTATTTATGATCTTTCAAACAAAAAATAAGATGGCAGACAAAAAAGAATGCCTCTCCCAAAGCCAGACAGCCAAATCTTCCCTTGGTTTTACTAAACCAAACATTAATTTTTCCATGATCACTAGTTCTTTGGTTAAAATATAAAGTAAGTACTTCATTGTAAACACTGTCTTGGTTGCCACTACTCAGCAGTCCTTTTATGTTTTATAGATTAGTACAGATAACAATTTTCTTCACAACAGATGATAGAAGTTTTAATAATCTGTGATTCTTTTTAATGAACATAAACAATGTCCTGAGTAGAAAAGAATACGTCTCTCATTTGCATAAACCAAGTGCCTTTTTTCTAAGGTTGTTGCCACCATATGAATTCAGTTCCTTGCTTTCTCACGTTCCATGTTTTGTGCATTGACCATGACAAGAAAATAAGTTTCCTTATGTTTCCATTATCCATCATTAAAGGAAGTTAAAATGTATTAGTTTTGGTTGTTAGAAAAACCCTTAAGGGTTTTAATCTCTATGTATATAAATAAAATTAAAACTAGTGACCAGTTTTCTTTCATGATTTCACATAAAAATATAATAAAAAGTAAGAGTATTCCTTATTTTTTAAGAATTGGCTTCATCAGATGCCAACCCTATAGATTTTTTTAAACTACTCCTATAGTAGCACTCAGAGACTCTAATCCCTTTCTGCAGAGGTGAAGGAAAATCTGAATCACAATCTGATGTTGATGTCTGGGATATCCTGAGGAAAGCTCCTCCTACGGAATATGAGAAAATTGCTTTCCAGTATGGTATCACAGATTTGCGTGGGATGCTGAAACGCCTCAAACGCATCAAGAAGGAAGAGAAAAAAAGCACAGGTTGGTGAGATGCATTTCTTCCAAATATATTCATATCTTCTTTACAGCAGCGAGATACAAGACCATGAGAAATAGCAATTTCCTGTTCCAGTTATTACCCAGCCTTCACATACGAAATGCTGATTACCAAAGATTGCAACTATGCCCAGTACTCTGGCATTCCTTGTTCTGAAACTCTGGATATACTGACCACACTCAATTTACCAGTTCCACAAGCCTGGCCCTTATATTTCCCTGAACATAAATCAACATCCCTTACTTGCCCCCTACCCCAGTTAGTCACTATGTCAGGCAGCAATGATATATTTAAACAATTTGGTATTTATTGGTATGATACCTTTAGAATTCTTGAGCCTTTTGTAGTTCTGTGAAGTATTAAATGCCTAACTGTAACTGACTTTTAAAATGAAACAGAGAAGGCAAACAGCCATTCATCAGTACTGAGAAGACCAAGTATAATTTTCCTACATAGGGAGCTGTAACTCTATTTAAGATGTGTTGAAGTACATACTCACATCTTATTTAGAATAGTCTACTTTGCTTATTTTGGTTTATAACACACTCTTGTCATCTTATGTTAAGGAAAAATGGCACAGCATGAAGATCAGACAGAAGGAGTAAAAATTTTAACAGGGATGCAGAAACTGGGGAAGATTTAAGATGATGGTAAACAACATGAAAGGGAATAAAGATCTGTTTCATGACCCAGAATTAAAAAAAAACAAAAAACAAGTATAAAAATCATAAACATTTTTTTAATCATTCTTCATCATAGCATTCCTCAAGAAACTGGATCCAGCTTACCAAGTAGACAAGGGACAAAAGATTAAATTAATGGTTGAAGTTGCCAATCCAGATGCTGATGTGAAATGGCTGAAGAATGGACAGGAGATCCAAGTGAGCGGCAGGTAAACTAGAAATACGAGAAATCCAAAAAGGAATGAGCTACAGCTTGGGCAAAGTGAAAAATCTAGTTTTTCTTAGAAGGAAAGGAATAAACAGGGAGAAATAGAAGCTGAGCTATGGCTCAGGGGCAGTTTGCTGTCATTGTAACTTTCTCTTTTTTCTTCCCTCTGCTCCATATAACCACATGTTGGACTGGATCCTTCCATCTACCAACTCAGCAAGTAAGTCCTGAGATTACATTCTGCTCTTTGTGTGTTTATCCAAGGTTCAACTGTGCTTTCCCTTGATCTAGGATATACTTCAGCTTAACTTGTTTGTAAAACAAATTTCCTGTGATTTTGTGCTGAAGCCATTTTTAATGGTAGTTATGCTGGATTTTAGAACAGCATCCAGCACCTTTCACAAGGTTTGAATATCTCACACCTGGGGAAGATTCCCCATAATTTCCTGTGCTAGTTTTCCCTACTGCTGTTCACTGCACCAGGACAGGCCTATTGGGCTTGAGTCCTTACAAATCTTGCCACTGATGTCAGAGAAAGAGAAGAAATCTGTTTCTCTTCCAGGCAGGAGAAAACAGTGATTGGGTCCAGAAGGATTTTTCCCTGGTAATTACATTTAAATTCCCTTTTCAGATATATTTTTGAGGCTGTTGGGAATAAGAGAATACTGACCATAAACCACTGCTCTCTGGCTGATGATGCAGCATATGAATGTGTGGTAGGGGATGAGAAGAGCTTCACAGAATTATTTGTAAAAGGTGAGCAATGGTATCAGAGAAAAGAGATATCCTCTAATATTTTGCATTGAATTACTGTCATCTTCTCTAGTCTCAGATTTATCTTACAGGAAAGGAAAGTCTTAAATGTACTAACAAATTCTGAGATCTATTGAAGCAGGTATTTTTCTTACAGTTAAATTGAGAAAAACTTTGCCTAACAGCAACCAGGAAAGCACTACAATGACATTATCATTAATTCTCATTTGAAAGTTATTTACATCTCAACAGTGGGGCTAGAAACTTACTTTAAAAGATTTTATTCCAGTCAAGATAAACACATGCCCCAATCTCTACATGCAGATCAAATAGTACAGAAAAGTAATGCCTGCTTTTAGAATTTCAGAATATATATGAAAATTGTTTAATCCTATATTTTTTTTTCCGACTCATCAAAAAAGTAATTTGAAAATTCTGCTAAGGTGATCTGGGACAGTAAGTTTTAAGTTCTAAGACAGAGATCATCACCATTTATTTGTCCAGGGACTCTTCCTGGGGAGTAGAGAGTGGTGAAATCTACCTTTAATCTTCAGCCTTTCAGAATACTGTTTCAGTAACATTCTCTTTATTTCCAGAACCTCCAATCCTGATCACTCACCCACTGGAGGATCAGATGGTGATGGTTGGAGAGAGAGTGGAGTTTGAGTGTGAAGTGTCGGAGGAAGGAGCTACTGTGAAATGGTAAGGGAATGGAAGAAAAAAACCAAAGCAAACCAAACCTACATAAAACCATCTCCTTCCATGGAACATACAGGAGGTGGGGAATGAAAAGGGAGAAGGCATCCTACATAATTGCTTTCAGGAAAAGATTGTTCCTCCTCCTATATGTCAAACATTGAGGAGAGAGAAAAGATATGACCCAAAAATTTAGATTTAGTATACGTATTTTACAGCGTCTCTAGAATTTCTTGCACAATGTTTATATTTCAGTAATGTTTAAGTATTGCCCAAATTAATCAGATCCATATTGTGGTGAGTTTGTTGTATTTTTTGAATTTTTCTGGTCTTCTCAACTGCAGTGAGGCATTTGGGTTTTAAAGTATTTTTTCTTAGGTAAGAAAGTTACTGTCTCTTGAGACACAGGGGGAACACGTCTGCTGTGGTCATCCTGCAAAGCTGTTCATTATGCTCATGCAGTGAGAGGGACTAAGATGACAAACATTTAGACCATGGGTCCTGTTTTCTTGGGCATTCCAGCTGAGCAGAAGCTGGAAGGTGCATGCTGCAGGGCAGGAGTGACAAGCAGGGCTCATGTGCCGTGTCGCACACTCACTATTCTCACTTCATTTCTCTAGCAGATGGAATTCCCTTGTGCTTGTTAACAGCTTCAGGCACACGGTTATCAAGCATTCCCACAATGCCCATTACATTCCTGGAAAGTGCCAACTAATGATCTGCTGTCCCAAAGGAAGGAACTGAGAATTTAAATGGAGTGCAAGAGCTAGTACAGGCTGTGCATTACTCTATTAAAGCCACAAGTACAGGGACACGCGTTCTGTTGTTCGGAACTGCCTGCAGATGCCTGGTCACAAGAGATGGGGACAGCCAGATCTGTCCCTCTCAGAACACAGTGCAGCTGCCACACTTTGATCCTGTGCCTTTGAACAACTCCCATACATCTCGCTGAGCTGTTATCTGTGGGATGGGCATCTGATGGGACAAGGGCAAGCCAGCAGCTGTCTCAGTCTGAAATGCAGCAAGTGGTCAGAGAAACTCATCAAATCACTGCAGGGGAAAACTGAGCAGTTAGACATTCACACTGCATTTTACTGGTTTTGTTATGTGACACTGTCAATGCGCTTTGGCAACAAAAGGGAACATTTTGGACAGCAGAGAGAAGTGTCCAGGGAAAACTTGAAACACAGTGTGGAGAAAGAGTTCCAGTTTTATGGTTCATTAGGGAAATGTTCAACAGTTTAAACCAAGTAACAGGCACTAACTCAGAGCACCTGTTATAGTTCTTAAATCTTCAAACCAGGATATAAAACCACAAGCACATGAACAAAGGCAATTATGTGACTTGCATGAGACAGAAATAAGGGTGAGGCAGGGCCATCAGACTAGGGCTTGGAGAATTCATTATGTGGGCCTCTTCAGAGCAATCAGAAAATAATGTTCTCTTATCAAGAAAGCTTTCACACTGCTACAATTCTTGCAGTACTATGGTTTTTTCTAAACTTCAGATAGTCTTGGAAATACTTGAAGAAAATGATGCAATAAAGTACATAGTTTTGATCTAATTTTTCCATCTCTGAGTGCTGGATGTACCATCTTATCTCGAAATCAAAATAAACCATGGTAATGTGTATTTATAGCAATAAGTCTGTGTGCCCCAATTATCACATAGTAACTACATCAGTGATATCTCAGAAGACATTAACCAATTAACCCTCAGAATCCAAACAGGAAATAGGAAATAATTTTCAGACAAAGAGACACTGAGTGGCAAAGTTGAGAGCAGATATTTGATCTTACAGATGTTCAGGACTTGGAAAGATAAACCACAGCTGACCTACCTATTACTGCACTAGTTCTGCTTCAAATGTGAGGCTGGTCCAATGACCTGTGGTGTTCTGCAAACCAATATTTCTATGATTATATATGATGCTTCACTTACACTTTAATATCAACAGATTCCTCTATGTTATAGTTCTAATTGCAAAAGGAAGGCCTGTAATATTGCCTCAAAGAGGTTTTCTGCTTTTCACAGCAGCAGTGTATTATTTTAAGTCAAATTATGTCTGGGAGTTCTTTTTCAAGGTTTACAGTCTCTATTGGCCACTATACCCCTCTGCAAACTCTCCAATCATCCACAGGACAAGCAATATGCTAGTCAGTAAAACAAATGCAAGTTAAAACACAAAAAGACTATTTTCATTATTTAGTCAAGTTTTCAGGACAAGTCTTTCTTACCAATGGGTGAATAGAACATTCAGATATTTTTCATGAGCCATGTATCAAAATAGACAATGGAAAAATAAATGTAAAAGTTCAGCTCCAAAAGTCTAGCCACAGTGTAGGTGCTTGGCTTTGCATTAGTGACAGCAGCATGCTGAACTTTGGGATTACAGTCCATCCTCAGCAATTCAGCAAAGGTTTTTGTGTCTCACTGTAGCACTTGTTGCCGAGCTAATTTGCATGAATCACAACACCAGCCTTAGGAGATCATCTTACATGTTGTCTCAGACTCTTGTTCTGAAGAGGAGAGAAAAGGATACCTTATCCTGACAATAATATTGAGCTCTGTGTTCTGAGTGGTTGGTAAAGGCTTCCTCTGTCTCCTCCTTTACTCCCCTGTCTATGACCTGGCAAGGAGGCCAGTCCTTCACTAAACCAACTCTAGCTCCAGTGAGCTCTGCTGTGACAAAGTTATGAGGGACTAACCTGTGTGAATTCTGAACTGCATCAGGAGCATCCGAGTCACAAGTTGTAGGGTCCTTGTCTCTGCTTAAAGTTTTGATCTCGTGATTTACTTTAACAGACTCTGGCAGAGGTAAAAGTTTTCTTGTATACATCTACTTAGAAATTAGCTATAGTATTTTAAAAAGTCCCAAGTAGCATTTCAATTTGTTATTCTGTAAAACTGAATAGTAGCTGAGTCACTGGTCACAAATAAGTCACAAATAAGGGAAATGACAAAAAAAAAAAAAAAAAAAAAGGTAGAAAGAATGCTCTTACTCTATAAAAATCACATGTATTTTGTATGTGGTTTTCCATGTGACTAACTATCAAGAAGAAAACCTTTTACATTTACAAACTGCAGCAGTATTCAAGTAACCTAATAGAAATATACTCAAGTCAAAATGAAAAATGTAATGCTACAAAACCAGTAAATTGAAGAAATTACAAGTATTTTCTTGTAGCCTGTTTATATTATTTAGGATTAGGAACAGAAAACCCTTAAACACCTTATGTATTTTTGTATGACCTTGATTAAACAGTGTGAGACCTCCCTGAGCATTTCCTGTCTTGATGACTGGAAATTACAATAATTAAATTTCCTCCTGGGCTGGATGGTGAAGCTTAATTTAGTGAAGTCTTAAGTATACTGTGGCACCTTTGGATGGAAAGAGCTACAAAATCCAAAATACACATTAATTTGAATCCATCCTAAAATTTTCTCCTTTTGTTAGTGCCCACAAATCATGGATTTATAGCAGCTGTATTTCACATCAGGAAAATTAAGACTTTTAAGTAATATCCCATCAATTCCCATTTACTTTATAGCCACTTTTAAGACAGTAAATTCCCTGCTGGTGAAGTGTATTTTCAGCCCTTTACCTTGTATAGCATTTAACATACTTTTATTTAACATACTTTCACTCACCTATAGCATATAAATAGAAAAAATCAAGTAATTACTTGTGATGAATTCTCTTGAACCAGAAGTCAAGTGCCTAGGGAAAATTAATGGTCAGGACAGAGGCATTCTGGTTCCACTAACATTTATGCAACAATCCCTTTTTGCGAACTTGAAATGACACAAAAATTGGATTCACCTTGTGTCTTCCAATCCTTAGTAACATTGAGCTGACCCTTACTCTCCTCATTCAACCACAAAAAAATGGCTTAACACTGTTTGGTATTTCAGGGAAAAGGATGGGATTGAACTGACACGAGAAGAAACATTTAAATACCGATTCAAGAAAGATGGAAAAAAGCAGTATCTCATTATTAATGAGTCCACCAAGGAGGACAGTGGACACTACACTGTGAAGACCAATGGTGGGGTGTCAGTGGCTGAACTGATTGTGCAAGGTAGGCACAGGGAGCATCCCAGAACCAGAGAGGATGAAAAATGAGAACAGGCTGAAGGTAACCTTCTCCAGATAGTGGAGAGTGGTAGCATAATACTGCTGACAGGGAAAAAGAAGATGCAATAAGGGGCACGGGATTTGATAATAAAGGTTCCAAGGAGAGCTCAGGCCTGTGTGCCGGATATAGCAGATACTCTGATAACAGCAGGTGCTCAGCCATCAGCCCTGTTAAAGCCCTGCATGCTGGGTGCTTCCCTTCATATTTCCTCCTTCCATAGACAGCTTGCTCTGCCCTTGCCTTTTCCACTCAGTAAACTCACACCACTGGCTTGCAGAGCTATTCTGATTTTTGGTGTGTGTATCGATTATTCTCTCAATATCAGAGAAGAAGCTGGAAGTTTATCAGAGCATTGCAGACCTGACAGTGAAGGCACGTGACCAGGCAGTCTTCAAGTGTGAAGTTTCTGATGAAAACGTGAAGGGAATCTGGCTGAAAAACGGAAAGGAGGTGATCCCAGACGAAAGGATAAAGATCTCCCATATTGGCAGGTCAGTCTTGTTTCAGAAAGCAGGTACAGATTTGGGTATTGCAGTGCAATCCATAAGAATTTTTAGCTCGGGCAATAAGAATATGAAGCAAGACTTTGCCCTGGCTCCAGCTTTTCATATGCAACCAGCTGTTAGTGACAGACCGGTTTTGGTATGTGCAGTCTTTCTGAGTTGGTGCATGTCATATGCATGGCTTCAGCAAAAGTAAATCTTCACTTTCATTAGGCTTACAGGGTGTTTTGGTATTCAAACAATCCAGAAATCACATTGTTGATAACTTTAAAACTAACAGTAGTGTTTAGTACATGTCAGTAAACCCTACAGAAAAATTAGTGCATATATAGCTGACTAATTCTGTGCTCAGGTTTCCTAGCAGTCTAGCTACTAATGGAAATTGAGACAAAGAAGATTCAGCATTAAACACTAGGTGAAGTCTTTCCTGGTACTCTTTTCTATATTCTGTTTATAACTTTAAGTAATACGGGGATGGGGAATAACTTTTTAGTTTGTGTAGTCAGAGTTACAGAACTTCACAATCAAATAAAATGAAACCAGTCAGCAGTGTTACAACTGCCCTTGTAATGGTAAGGGACTGGAGTAGAGCAAGGAAACTGCTTCCCCTCTTCAAACAATCTACCTTGGCAAAAAAAAATCCATTCATAGACCATGTGCTGATATGGATTGGCTTTAACACTGAAAGCACAGCAGTCTACAGCCCTGGTGGTTGTTGACTTGTGTCATGGCAAGGGAAGAAGAAATAATTTCTGTTTGTATCCTGTAGCCTGCACCTTGTCTCTTGAGATAGCCCTGTTTCTCCTGGGGAGGTAAGGCAAGGGAGTGGAATAAATTTGTTCATGTTTCCAGGATCCACAAGCTCACTATTGAGGATGTAACACCAGAGGACGAGGCTGATTATTCCTTCATTCCTCAAGGATTTGCCTACAACCTTTCTGCCAAGCTTCAGTTTTTGGGTAAGTTATCTTAGAACGTGTAATGGGAATTCCACAGGGATAAGTAGTGACAATAATCATGGTTATACCAGGAAAGAGAATGCCAATCTCTTTTCTGATACCTCAGTGTAGACACATTGCCTTTCCCTGCTATTTTGCATTACCATTATCACATTGGCTTACAGAGCCTGTTTTTCTTTTAATTTATTGTATAAATCTGCTGATTAACATGCCTCATGAAATTTCAATCAGTTTTAAAATTTACATTGTGAGTGCAGATGCTATTTAAATTCTGTTTTCTGATCTATTTCTCCTTCCTCTGATCTATTTCTTCTTCCCTTTTCTTCCCCCCCACCAGAGGTCAAGATAGATTTTGTACCAAGAGAAGGTAAGAGCAGCAGTCATTATTTATATGCAAGAAAGAATGCTTTCAATAGCAAAGTAAGCAGCATATTTTTTCATTTTAAATTAAATGCATGAATATGGGGGGTTTTTTTTTCCATTCTGATTACTCAAACTATATTTAAAACTTATTTTCTCTACCTTTACTGTAGAACCCCCCAAAATCCACCTTGATTGTCTGGGCCAATCCCCTGACACTATTGTTGTGGTGGCTGGGAACAAACTGAGATTGGATGTTCCTGTATCAGGAGATCCAACACCCACTGTCATCTGGCAGAAAGTAAACAAGGTAATATGCAACCTGAAGCAGTGTTTGAGGAAACTCACAACAGCAAATTTATTTTTCCTTTTCAAGGTATTACTTTGGATTACAGTTATTTACAAGTATTTCCATCTTCCTTTCAATTTTATGCTTTTAAATCTCAAGGGGAAAAAAAAAATAAATACCTGCACTGCAGCTGCTTGGGACATAGCTGGTTTTGTGATTCATCCTGAACTGTTCCTTTTCATGAACTGTTCGCTGGTTTTTTTTGTCCAAAAGAAGGGGCTGACTATATATGAGAAGACGTATGTACATGCAGATAGAAGGATACCATATTCGTTTATTCTTTTCCTACCTCAGAGAAGAATAAATAAATTATGAGTCATGCCCATCACCTTCACCTGATAGAACAATCACTTTCTGGAGATGGCAGCTTCTTTTTTTAGTCTTTATCAAGGATTCTACACTTTGTGAAGAAAATATCATCTTATCAGACTAGTGACATAAAACTGAATTTGGTATAATAAAAATAGAGGAACCCTGTTATTTATCTGATCAAAGCAATTATAAAACATCAGAGGAAGAATTTAGAGGCTAGACTCAAAATGTTAAGTGAGTTTCCTTTCTGGGTATCTCAAAATATCCCCACCCCTCACCATCTGTGGGCTCTTGAGCTATAACTAGCACAAAACAGAAATATTTTGCACAACATTCTACAGCATCATTACACTTTTGTATGTGTAGATATAGAAAAAACAATGTGTCAATTATGTTAATTCCTCCAATCTTTTATTTCTTCATGATTATGCCCCATTCTTGTTCAGGTTAGAATATCTAATAGCAACAAGAACTTTTTTTTTTTTTTGTAATGCAGAATTAGTATGAAAACACATTTTTTAAAAAGCCAGAAATTTACTCTTCTATACAGAAGTTTCTCTGATAAAATGTTGATTTGATATCAGACAACCACTATAGAGTGCTACTTCTGAGGTGTGAGGTCTGAACATATGAGGAAAAGCAGCCAGTCTTGGTTGAAGGTTGTGTAAAATATACTTACTAATGAAATCCTAAACAAAGAGTAGCCCAGCCTCAAAACATGACGTTTGATGAGTATTACAGACCTGACTGTATTTCTGAGTGTTAAAATATTTACATCAGTTTTCTATCCCGTTGTTACAGAGAGAGGCAATCCTTATTTTTGTACTTACACATATAGAGTAACTAGCACCAGAGTAACCAGGCTCACAACCAGTTACAGCAATACTGCAGGGATGATGCTTCTTCCCTTGCTGAACTGCAAATCTTGAGTTGGCTGACTTATCCTTCCCTTAATTTACCATGTTCTGATACTTTTTTTTCTTTCCATTTCTGCTTTTTACTTTGGTTTTGGTAGATTTCCTTCCCAGGTCTGTTTGCTGCCTCACTTTTCTCACACCTCCATATTCAACCCCCTACCAAATTCCTCTCTGTGTTGCAGAAACAGCTTTACTGCTCTGCTCAGCCTTAGCTGACTTTCTGTGGTTTCTTTGCTTATCTAGAGAAACGACCTACTTCGAAACAATGATGATTCCATGACTTCCTCAGAAAACAGCAGTGATTTAAATACTGATAATAAGGTAAGTTCCTTGGTTTTTATGCAATCACACAAGCGTTCTTAGTGTTTTCCAGATAAAAGGTCATACTCAAAAGGAAACAAAATTTAAGTCAGCAGCTAGAATAGTGTCTCAAGAAGCTCATCAGGCCCACTATCCTGCCTCACAATGGTAATTATCAGACACCTGCTGGGCACAAGACATCTGGTGAGCAATTTTAGAGTAAGAAGCTGATTGAGAAAATCTTGTCAATCACCAGCACATGGTGACTGGGTCACAAGGAATCAAAGCAGTTATTTGAAAACTCTTTTAGATTTATTTGTAAATACAGTAACCTGTAAGCTTCAATAATAACTAGGACAAAATCCTATAGGACAGATGGAAAGATGACAATGGGTCAAGAGAGTGGATGCACTACAAAGCAATGAAACAGGGCTCACTTTGCATCAACTTTCATGACTTCTCTCTTGACAGAGTAAAAAATATTTTACATTTTACAGCAATAAACCATTCTCAGGGTTAGGATCCTGCTGCACTAATCACTATTTGGACAAGAATTCTTTCTAATGGTTCCTGTTCTAAATCTAAAGGTACATAGGCACATAAGGAAGAAAGGAGTGTATTACATTTGTACAACTAAATTGTGGTCATTTTGTTTGAATTTCAGCAAAAAGCAGAAAGATTCCCTATATGACATTACTGAGTGGCAAAAATCATAATGATGCCAGCAACAGTTAAAATAATCCCATTTTAATTTATACAGTAACCAACTGCTATCCCTGAAACTCTTCCCAGTAATGTTAGCAGCTGCCCCAAGTAGGAATTTCTGGATGTATTAGTTACTTCTTCAAAATATAACTGGGTTTGTGTAACTAGTGGTGAATCTTAACAACCTGCAGATTCCCAGAACCAATTTTCCAAAATGTTATTTAAGTGAGCCAAAGTTTGTATTTTCTCTCTTCTACATACAAATAGAATTTGAAAAATTTTACAGCTTTTGGATAATTATTGTAATATTCAGTGATTTGTAGTTTTTCACCAGCTTACACACAGACTCATTAGGCTGTCCCTGGCACAACTTGCAATGATTTTATCTTTCACTCATAGCTCCTGTTTGAATCTGAAGGCAGAGTCCGTGTGGAGATGCATGAAGACCATTGTGTCTTCATCATTGAAGGGGCAGAAAAAGAGGATGAGGGAGTTTACAGAGTTATACTTAAGAATCCAGTTGGAGAAGATAAGGCTGATATCACAGTCAAAGTTATTGGTAAGTGAAAGAAAGAAACAACCAGAGCATGAAAGAATTTTAAGTCTTCTGAAACTCATCCTTCTCTAAAAGTCTGAAAGTCTCTCTGATACAAGTTCTGACTTTAAGTTTATAAAAATGGAAAAGGATCATAAAGAGAGGAACATTATCAATCATAAATTTGGCAGGAGTAATTTTTTCAGAGGTAAAAAGTTAAGAGAACAACTCCCAGTAGCCATCCATGTATTTCCTGTTCCAGGTGATTCTATTATTTTGTGCATGACATTCCATTCTGAAGTACATGCTTCATGCTTATCAGACACAAGAGAAATTTCTAGTCATTTTGTTGTGGTTGATGTCTTTAAGCAGAGATTACTTCATTCTATAAGCAGTAAATGGTTAATGGAATAAAGAAAGACAATGTGACTGATAGAAGATGAACAGATTGACAGGCTCTTCAATGAGTCACAAAAGACCTGGGAGGGATATGATTTTGAGTCAGTAAGTTTTATAAATTTTTAATAATATTTAATTTGCTGATACCCTGGCACAAATAACAAAAGGAAAAGTTATAAGCAAATCAGAAGTGACAAAAGAAAATTAATTTTACTTACAGTATTAAAATTCAGAATTGCTTGATAAATACTTTTTCTTCCATCTTTTATAAATATTAAATCAGGATATTTACTATGAATTTCTC
Source organism: Erithacus rubecula (assembly GCF_903797595.1). Lineage (NCBI taxonomy): Eukaryota > Metazoa > Chordata > Aves > Passeriformes > Muscicapidae > Erithacus > Erithacus rubecula. The sequence goes on from NC_136688.1 coordinate 22,685,042, forward strand.
CAAAGTGGCAGAATATGTGACAATGCAGTCGTATTTTATAAAATTTATTCTAGAGAAAACAGGAAACCCTGGAGCAAGCCTCATCTTACAGAACAGAATTGCCTTACATTTTTGCAAAAACTTTATTATGTCTGGGAAGAAAATGGGAGCTGAATAATCAGTGGTATTTAAGGGAAACCAAACTAACAAAGAAGATCAAAGAGCAGGATTCACTTTAGGCTGAGTTGTTACATTCTGGTTGTACCTACTGTTGCTATCTGACAAAGGTGTATCACAGAATCACATAATAAGTTTGGTTGGAAAAGACTTCTGATCTCATCAAGTCCAACCCCACCATGTCAGCTGGAGCAGGCACTGAGTGCCACATCTGGTCTTTACACTGACACCTCTAGGGATGGTGACTCCCTGGGTGGCCCATTCCAAAATCTAACCACCCTTTCTATGTAGAATTTCTTCCTAATGTCTAACCTAAACCTTCCCTGGTTTAAGTAATAAGGCAACTTAAGCCTGTGTCCTGTCATCCTGTCACTGGCTGCCTGGGAGAAGAGGCCAAAACCCATCTGGCTCCATCCTCCTCTCAGGGTGTTGGGGGGAGCAATAACGTCTCCCCTGAGCCTGCTTTTCTCCAGGCTAAATAACCCCAGCTCCCTCAGCTGCTCTTCTTATGACTTGTGTTCCAGAGCCTTCACCAGCATCATTGACCTTCTCTGGATGTGCTCCAGCCCCTCTGTGTCCTTTCTTGCAGTGAGGGGCCCAAAACCGGGCACAGGGTTCAAGGCATGGTACTAGTGTACTAGTACAGGGGAACAATCCCTGTCATTGTCCTGCTGGCCACACTACTGCTGATACAGGCCAGGATGCCACTGGCCCTCTTGGCCAACTGGCCACTGCTGGCTCGTGTTCAGCCACTGTTGACCAGCATCCCCAGGTCCTTTTCCACTGGACCACTTTCCAGCCACTCTTCCTGCAGCCTGTAGTGCTGGAGGAGGTTATGGTGGCCAAAGTGCAGCACACCCAGCACTTGATCTTGTTGAACCTCATGCAATTTGCCTTGGCCCATGATCCAGCCTGTCCTGGCCACTCTGCAGAGCCTTCCTGCCCTCCAGCAGCCAACACTCCCACCCAACTTGGTGTCATCCATGAATTTGCTAATGATAGATTCAGTACCCTCATCCAGACTATCAATTAAGATATTAAACAGGACTGAACCCAGCACTGATTCCTGGGGGACATGACTAGATCAATACCACACAGAAAAAAAAAAAAAAAAAAAAAGTGTTAAAAATATTTAATTTACTTGCATAAAGAAATTGAAACAATAACAACTCTCATTCATTCTCACACTTTCTTCAGATGTTCCTGACCCTCCAGAAGCTCCCACAATCAGCAACATTGGAGAAGATTACTGTACTGTGCACTGGCAGCCCCCTAAATACGATGGTGGGCAACCAGTACTTGGTAAGAGTCCAAAACAACAAAGTCCCCACAGCTTTGCATGGAGTTCTTGCTGCTCATTGGAAATGGAGCAGAAGAATTCTCTGTTCAGACATGAGGAAGGCTGACTCTGAGATAGGAGCTACTATCTCCAAACCAGCCTAGGCTCTGGCCTCCAATTCTGAGGAGAGAGTGCCCCCTGCCTGTGCCATTTGATTTGGATACAGAGAAGTATTTCACACACAAGTTATCAAAGCACAAAAAGTGATATGAAAAATAGCTGAAGATAACTACTCTCATTCAAAACTGAAGTTTTAAGTCAGTATGCAGGCCTTTGTGCCCACCTAAGAATATCAAAACACCTCAGTCACCAACTCCAGACTCTGCAATATCAGGCACTCATGCAATGTATGTCTTATAGCAGAAAACTGCTTTATGATTTTACTTCATATAAAACAATGGGTCATAAAACAGTTTTGATCATTTTAGTGATCTTAAAATCAGTACTAAAAACTAGAGTGCAAAGTTATCATAAGACGCAGGAAATGGGCAGGCACAATCAAGACTGTCACTGACACCACTTTAAGTTCTGCACAGAGCATGATGAGTTTTAGATAGAAATCTCTGTGATCCTCAGAAGAAAAATAAAATAACATAGGGTCTTGATCAATTTTTTGGGAAAATTTTCCTCTGGAATCCATAAGCTAACATCTGTTTAATAAAGATCTCTGGAGCTTGAGTTTCTTCAAAATAAAAAATGCATTGAAAGTTATATGGACTCCCACAAGGATGCCAAAGCTAGAAATGTCTAAAATTCTTTTAATCCCCTGATCATAGTAGTATCCCCTGATTATAATAGTATCTGGAAGAGAGAAGTTTTATTTGATGTTTGGACTTTATTCATTTCCACACAATCTCATTTAAATCAAAGAATTTACCTGTATAGGAATAAACAAGGTACTGCTGGCCCAGTGCTTTGTGGTTTCATCTATTCTAACAGGAAGCAAGCAACAATTCTGCAGTTTAAAATATTATGTGCAAAGCTATTTACCAGTAGTTGTGTTATTGCCACAAGCAGCCCCCACCTCACTGACTATACAAAGCCCATGATTTTGTTTCTGAGGGTTTTCAGGGCACATATTTTGAAAAGTTCTTCTCTTTGTTTTTCCTGTCAAAGGAAGGGTTTTGTTGATGTTTCTTCAGCAGGGGGAGAGGAAAAGCCAAGGTGCAGAACCACCCATTCAAACAGAGCTTTAGAAGCAAGTTTAAAAGGCAGGGGAGAAGGCATATTCATTCTTATCTCTTTTCATATTGTTGCAGATGGCATTGTAGGCAGCCAGATACAGTCTTTATTAGCCATATCCAACAGATATAAAAAAGAAATTCACACCCCACCTTCACTTCACCTTTCCTGGGGTTTTGTGTGCTTTTTGTATTACTAAAACAGTCTCTTTAACTCTCACACATTTGGTGCATTTGGGGAAATAATCTGCTTTACCAAATGTCACCAACACGACCAGCATTGTCATTTTTCCTCCTTTCTGCCTGTTTTGCTTTTAATTGCAAATGTCTTCATTTTGGCACTTACGTGCTTAACACTGCTTATCTACAATGGCAAAACCCCCCAGAAACTGACCTGATGAAACTTCTCTCAGTCTCATAGACCCCGAAGAGAGGAAAAAACAGGAACATACCAAAGGAACAACAGGTTCTTTGCTCACTCTTTAACTCGTTTATCTCTGAAAGCTACTACAAACAAGCATGTCAGTACATCCTCATGCATTTAAAGTGATGATACAACCTGTCAGCTTAACAATACTTCCACTGTTCCTCTCCCAGAACATTCTGTAGACTTCCATGCTCTTCTTGCATTTCAGCATTGACAGCAAAGGCTACATGGTGTCTGTGCCTACAGCATGCCAGCAAATCAAATGTGCCTGTCATTCTCCTCATCCCTGGAGACACCTTAAGTGGGAATCATAATTCCTAGGTACAACAAAGACTTTTGCAAGTTTGATAGCCATGACCTTGGTGAGCAGCAGGCACTGAATCACTCACTCTCCTGCATGGCTCAATTATAAGTCGTTGTTATGGACTTAGGCTACTGTAGCTGAGCCCTGATACCTGTACAGACCTCTGCAGTCTGTGGGTAGGAACACACCTGCACAACACACTCAATACATGGCATGTGTACAGGACTATTCAGTATATTCTCTGATTATTCATTTTAGTTAAAAGATTAATAGATTTCATAGCAAAGTTTGTTTAAAAGAAGCCTATGTGGATCACATCCAGCCATGCTATCTGCAACACAGAGAAGCAGCAGAAATTTAATACAGCTAAATGGAAAGAAACAGTTCAGTAGTCCTTTGTAGCAGGTCAGCTGGAAAATATCTGGCATGTATGTTTCCAATGTGATATGCAACCATCTCCATATTAAGCATCAGGAATCACAGATTCCATTCCCAGTTTTGGGAAATGAGAAGTTTGTCTTTTATACCGATAATCCAGCCTCACTTAGTCATTCTGGAAAACAGCATGGTAGTGTTGGAAAGACTGTGGATGTTCTGAGTGAAGAAGTGCTAACACATAGATTCCAGGCATACAGATGACACCTCAAGCTGAACTACAGATTTGCTCTGCAGTGCAGCCGGCTCTCTTTGTTCTCTGTTTTCTTTCAGGCTCACTTTCCTTCCCAAGGAAATCAGAGCACAAAGAATGGTGGGTGGCCATATTTCACTCAATGTAGGGCTGAAGCAAGCTGAGATCTGGTTTGTCTGGGAAGCATTCTGCATTTCCACCACTTTGCAAAGAACACAGAGATCTAGCTTCAATTCTTTCATAAAGCATTAATTAAAAAAAAAAAAAAAAGGAATTGTCAAACTATTCATCCAATTAATTGTTTGTGGGGGATTTAGGCTGCTAGTCAAGATTAGCGAATTGAAGCAGAATAGAAGAAAGAAATTAATTTTTAACTCTATACTACATGTTAGACATTTCAAGGAAATTTCTCCTTTGCCTAAAAGGATTTCCTTTTTTTCCTTCATGTGAGATAACAATTTCCAGTTCTTTCACATCATAACAGCTGTCCTTTCCAGGCTATATTTTAGAGAGAAAGAAGAAGAAGAGCTATCGATGGATGAGGCTGAACTTTGACCTTTTGAAAGAGCTAACCTACGAAGCCAAGAGGATGATTGAAGGAGTGGTTTATGAGATGAGGATTTATGCTGTGAATTCTATTGGCATGTCCCGGCCAAGCCCTGCCTCACAGCCCTTCATGCCAATTGGTGAGTTTTCCACAGTATTGCTAGGATAAAACCAAGACAGGACAATTGTGAGCTCTTCTCTTCAACTGCTCTTGCAGCTAAAAACAATGTGTCAGGAAAGAGGCTATCAGCAGTCTCTATATTCTATATTTAATCAACCTTTTCCTTTGTAATGTTCCTCTTCTCTATCTCTCATTCCTCTTCCTGAAGAGCACAGAGGTTCCAGTTTCATGAAATTGCTGATGAATTTTTAGTTGTTATAATTAGAAGTGTGAGAAGCAAGCTGGATCTGGAAAGGAGGAGAACTAATTGACAGAGATTTCCCTGTCCCTCTCAGCTTCTCCCATTCCCTTATGGGTGCAAATATCACAGTATCCCGTCCAGTGCTCCCTTAATCCTGGCCCTCTCCACAGCTAAAAGGATAGATGATTAAGAAAATATTTGAGGAATGATTTTCTATAAATAATCCTTCCCAACACAGCAGCACAGTGTCTCCTGCAGTCCCTGAGCAAGGAGCAAACTAAAGGGGTCCTCAGGAAGCCTGCCTGCTAAGACTTTTGGGGAGAAGACCCACAAAAATACAAATAGCTGGAGATTAAAATGACTAGAGTTTCTAAATCTACAAATAACAGCGAAGAGGGACAGCCTGCTGATGGAGATAATGCAAAAGCAGATGATGCAGTGAAGGAGTCAGAAGGGAAGGCTGAACTACAAGAAGAGTCTCTTAATTCTGGATTTCAAACACACAACGGCTGGTCTGCAACAAAAGAGGTCAAACAAGAGCCATCAAGTGGAGCTACTGAAAAAAAAGGTCCAAAGTTTTCATGGGATAGGCAGAGTTTTACTTGATTAAGGATAAAGTTCACACTTACTTCTTCAGAGAAGAGGTTTGGGGTTTTGATCGTGTACTGTGTGGTTGTGTATGCTCTCAATTGCATTTGCCCCCTGTGTGCTGTCCCTGCTACCATGTGAATACGAAAATTTTTGACACTTACAGAAATGAAATTAAGTGGTATTTTTGTTTTGTTTTTTTAGAATAACTTTGGAAAATAAGACTGATTTCAATTAGTTCCATAATTTCTGAACCTGTATTTAACCTTGTAAAATCTATTATGTATGTACATATACATATACACTGATTATGCCAAACATACATTTTGTTAACATGACTGCTCTTATGGTATGTATACTAAATTTTATGGTCCTGCACCCTAAATGTTATCTTGAAAAAGTTATTTTCTGTTTGCTTTTTTTGGTATCAATTATTTCACAGTAACATTTATGAGTATTTTGGATCCTCTAGTAAGGGCTTTTCTTCATAATTTTTAAATTAGTAGATAATAGTCATGCTGCAGAAGACTGAATTTAGCTAGTAATGTTACTGAACTGTGGGTTTATAAAAAGCCATGACACACCTGTTCTGAAGAGATATGCATCTAAATCAAAATTTTTCATCCCCAAACTTTTTTTTTTTTTTTCCAAGTATGTCTCTGTTGCAAATGTACAAATCAGAAATAGTGTTTCTGTAAACATGTAATTGTAACTTTTGGTCATTTTCATCACTATGTGAGCGAAGTGAAATTTAGCCACTCTCAATTTGGTCCTCTGACCATATGAAGTTTGTCCACTTACAATCAGGGTGTAAATACAGAATATAAAAGGTATATATTTTCATTTCTAAACTTCTCTGCAGGCTTATGAAGGCAATTTGACTTCCTTCTACAAGTCTTCATTTTTCAGTGGCTTTTCTCATAAGGGAGCATCTGTGAATAGAAACTACTTTCTTAACCTCTTGTTCCCCCTCCTATTATAGGAACCTTATTCTGTGCTTTTGTTAAATGATGTAACAGATGTTACACTTCACAACTGAGCTCCAGGTAAATTTATTAGTATAGACAGTGGTACATAAATCAGTGGTTAATCACTCCTTGTTTAGCCTTTGAATTCTCATAGTTGTATTGCCATTTCTCAGAATCTACTTGTCTATATTTCCTTACAGCTCCTCCAAGTGAACCAACCCATTTCACAGTGGAAGATGTTTCTGACAGCACTGTTTCCTTGAAGTGGAGGCCCCCTGAGCGGATTGGAGCTGGGGGATTAGATGGTTACATGCTGGAATACTGCAAAGATGGATGTGAGTAAGCATGAGTACTGGGCAGAAGCAACAGAGAATTTAAAAAATGCTACAATTGCAATGACTTCACCTCAATACACTACCAGCAACCTAACCATGTCCAGCATGATCAAATTTTAACTCTAATCCATGTCTATCATCCTTGCCAACCATCACCATACTCACTACAATGTGACTGTAAAACCAGGGAAGTTACATCCATAATGTCACGTTCATAATCATCATAAACTTTAATAAACACAATTATTTTATGATACAAAAATAGGATTGCTGTTCTACAGTCACTACTATACTTCTGCATCATTCCTGAATTGCATATTCCTTAGAACAAATAAAATAACATGATTGTTCCAACATCAGTCAAACTTTAAAGCAACCATTACCTAACCTCATTTAGTACTTGTATGGGTAATAAAGGATCTAACAGCACCATGTCTACAAAATTCAATGTTCTGTGATGCTACAATGTAATATTTATGCCATAAAAGTCAAACAACAAATTTATAGTCACTCTAATATTGACATTTTCCCTGACACTAGGATCGATTGCCAAATAATCTAAATTAGAGGGTTTACAGGGCATAATTTATGCAGAAATAATTTACAGTCTTTAACAAGACATTACTATAGAATTACCAGAATCTCTAAATCATTGTCATAGCAGAATGGTTTTATCAGTCATATTTCTGTGCTTTATAATAAGGGAGCACTAAGAATTCTGTTTTACTGTGTCAATTGAGAATTAAACAATAAATTCCAACATCTATGTGCTCTATCATTGTTTTCAGCATATGTGAACACACTGATCTGTTGGGAGAGCCACAGAAGGTACATTTACTCCAAGAAAAAAAAATATAGAATTAGCTAAAGCTACTTCCAAAATTCTCCCCCTTTCCATGTAGTAAAAATAAATGTTAAGAAGTCCCACAGCTCTAAGCTCTATAAAACAAAATGCCAAAAGAACTACCCAAAGATGATTCCCTTATCATTATGTGTAAACATCTCCTTGATCCATAGTTCTTCTTCCAACATATTTTATTCCTTTTTAAGTGTGGTGTTGTAACCTGAGTTCATTTTATCCTAATAGAAATCTACTTTCAATTGCAAACAAGGCACACCTGTTGGGAAAAATACTGTATTATTGCAATATGCAAATACTGTACTTGTAGCTACAGACTGGGTTCCTGCCCTTCCTGGCCTGACCGAGCGCACCTCAGCGCTGATTAAAGACCTGGCCACGGGGGACAGGCTCCATTTCCGGATCAAGGCTGTGAACCTGGCTGGGGAGAGTGGAGCAGCAACAATAAAAGAGCCTGTCACTGTTCAGGAGATCCTGCGTGAGTATCTCTACTGCATAACTCTTATTAATTTATTTCCTCTGGCCAAAATTCTGCCTTTATCTGAGAATGACACACAAACTGCTCTTCTACTCAGTGTCTTCTGACTCTGAGAACATCTCTACAGCACGCAGGTCTCATATCTGTAAAGCATAGCTCTTAAAATAAAATTCTACTTCTTGCTTTCAAAATATGGACATTTCACCTCTTGCAATGGCACTGTCAGCATTTAAGAAACATTTATTTAATATTTACCTCTCTGTAAATACATATAGCAGTTTATATTACTGCGAAATGACTGTGTTGGCTATGGCAAGAGATCTATTTAGTTAATTATTGCAGATTAATAATTACCCCCCTGTGTATCACCCAACAGCAGTAGATTAAGACCCATTTGACTGGAGTCCAAAAGACATCAAGAGCTGCTAATAGTGGATTCCTCAACCTTGGCTCACATGAAGTGTCTGCCAAAGTCTCACTGGCAGTAAATTGAGCCAATGTAAATAAAACAAAGTTTTAATGCATCGCAGTACCAAATGGTCATGAAGACAGATGCTTCAACTGTATGTGAAGAAATTCCTTCTGTAAATGACAGAGGAAAGAACGAGGACAAAAGGAGAGTCCAGAAAGCTTTCCAGTGAGGTAGAGGAAAGCAGAGAGTAGATGAAAAAACATGCAGTAAGGTCCTTTTTCATTAGTGAAAAGATGCTGCAAAGAGATTCCACTACATCCATCTCAAAGAAAGAACCGTAACTGAATGACTGTAGCAAGATAAAGGAATGTCAGTTGCTGTGCTTTCTGAGTATGTCCACAAATACCTCCAAATGGCAATTTACAGCACCTGCAGTATTAATATACCAATAGATAATCATCATCTATAATCACTCTTTTACTCCAACACATCCCGTGTCTCATCCTTTCTACTGAACTGAACAATATCTCCAAAGAAACAAAGTCCATATAGAAGACTCACATCCAACAGAAGTCATCCAAATTTGGCATTTCAGATATGACACATTTTCTGCTTGACACAAAAGCTGCTGTCACTGAAAACAGGCTCAGATGTAAATATATAACTGTGACTTAATATTAACTTTTTATCCAGTAGACAAATACATTTGAAACTACTGAGAGACTGAACTACTCCCTAAAAGTATAAACAGTATTTCCACAATTTTTTTATGCTTACAATTATCCATTGCCTTATTTTTGCTGTAAGTAATGTTGCATATTATCAGAAGTTTTGTATTTAATGTACTAATGCTTAACTGCAGAGCGTCCCAAATTCTGGCTGCCACGCCACCTCAGACAGACTCTGGTGAAGAAAGTGGGTGAGACAGTCAATATTGTGATCCCTTTCCAGGTATGTATCAGCTTCTATTTTGTTATGGTTATTTATGACTACTTACCTAAAGTAATTTCCCTAATGCAAGTTCCCATTGCTTCACTGCTTGAGCAAAATTACTTAAGAATGGCTGATGATTCATTAAAACTTCTCAAGCATTTGAGAAGGGGAGGGAATCACTTTTTTCAGTCATATTTTTAATACAGTCAGAGTTTCTTCCTTATTCCCACCTTTTGGGGAAGAAGAAAAAAGTGGTGTAAGTAAGGGTAAGGCAATTTTTACTTACTGAGTGCAGCAGGAACCTTAGAGATAAGTAGACAAAAGTGTAAGAATCCAACTAATTACTCTTCTGGAACCAAGCTATAGGATGTCACTGGGCAACATCTTTGGCAAAAGTGTGTATGTTAATTTCTGACTGCAAAAATCAGAGTTTGCACATAAAGAGAAGACCTCAGTTGGCCCTGAGGTGCAGAAAGTGCATGAGCTGAAGGTACGAAAAACAGAGCATGAGGATTATCAAGGGTGCATGTAGTAATCACTCTTCACTAAGGCATGCACAAAATTACTAAAATATACACAAGGACTGACCTGACCAGTTACCTCTTCCTGACATTTTCCAGACAACTATCTGACCATTTGACCCCACATGTCTTTTGTCAGATGCAAGACTATAGTATCAATACAGTGCAAGAATTAGTGTGTGTATAGAAATGGTTTCTTAAGGGAGAAATAGCAAAAGAAATTGTAAATTACAGACTCTGGCTCTGACAGAGATATCCTCAGTAATAACAGATATATCACTTAAATCCTCAGTTAAAATTTCAACATTCTGAAAGTTCTCTATAGTTCAGGATTGACATTTATAGAAATGTAATTTTGTTATTAGTGAAGAACTTTGAAATTCTCTCATAAAAGATGCTGGAGACATGCAAAACGTTTTTTCCACAAAGGAGACATATATGCACACATCACCTGTATTCTTTTGTTTGAGCAGCATCAGCAAGAAAATAAAAATTATTAGAGCAAAATCTATGTAAGCTTAAAGGCATGTGTCTTTTTGCCCTGTGAAAAGTAAATTTTTTCACAATAATTTTTTCACAAAGATATCTGATTAGTACAAAATTGCAAGCCCTAGAATGGAGTAACTTTCTTGAATTGAATGCTTTATTTCAGCATCATCACAGTGATTTTTTTCTTTCACATTTCTTACCTCCAAAATTACTTCTTCACTGATGTCTAGCCACACACAAAATTCAAGGTCTGTACACCTGCTATTTCTGAGTTATGAAATTATTAAATTAAAAAAACCAAAACGCTAAAATAAACAGATATTTTTCCTGCTTGGATGTCGAAGTTGAAGGAAAATTGCACAAATTTGACAAACTGTCCCATAAGCAGGGGAATAAAGCTTAGCACTTAAGAGATCTGTGTTTTATGTGCTGGTTATGACTGGGCAGAGTTAATTTTCTTCAACTGCTATGGGGTCATGTTTTGAACCAGTGCTGGAAGGAGCATTGATAATTTTGGGGTGTTTTAGCTGTTGCTGAGAGCAGTGCATACAGAGTCAAGGACTTTTCTGCTCCCCACAAGACTCTGCCAGGAAAAGGGAGGTGCTAGACCACAGCAGCCCCACATCAGCACCTTCCCTGCAGCACATCCAGCCACCTCCTCTGCTGGCAGCAGCCTCACTGCAATATTGCAGAGATTTGCCAGCTCTTTGCCCTCCTCCCCTGACACGTCCTCAGTTCCCTGGCCAGAGTAAGTGCATGTAGCAACTCATCCAGAGCTTCACTTAATCCTGTCTCATCATTCAGCTGCTGCCAAACAAAATAGTTCAAAGACTGAGCTTTCCCTGACTTTTCCTCAGTGGAGACACTAACTGAGGTTTTGGCATTTCACCCTGTCATCAATTTTTCACAGAGCTGTACTAAGCTAATCTTAGAGATTTCAAGTACTCTGTCAAATTTGGGCAAATTGAACCAACTGATGGAAAAGTTATTGGCTGACAAATCACATTCTGGTATAAGATTTTGTCTCCTAAAGGGTAAGGCTAACAAAAAATGCTAAAAATCTATCTATCAACACCAGATTTTACTCTGAGAACAAAGACAGGAGACTTTAATTTAAGGAGTACCTTTTTGAGCTAATTAAATTTGTCATAGTGTTGAATTTCAGCTTTCACAGTGTAAGAATTGTGGCTATAGTTATTTAAAATATGTAGTACTGATGATCTTTCCAAGAAAGCAAATCAAAAAGAACTTTTCCCTGTACATTTTGAAAAATTTTTAGTCACTGGTCATTTCTATTGCAGAAAAAGACTAAGTAGTATCTAGTATCTAATGAAAGTGGAAGTCAGTAAATTGTCTTCTACAATTTACAGTCCCTGTGCAACCTTTCCACTGATCTCTGTGGCCTCTACAATGATATTCTGTGAAGCACACTGCCAAGGTATCCTGGGCTTAATACTACTGGTAGATCTATTTAAATCTTTAGATCAAAACGTCCCAAAAAGAAATTAAAACATTGTTACTCATCTTTTTTCTGTTGAGTGCATGAAGCAGGTGGAACATTCTGGTGAAAGAAAGAGAATCGACACATTCTTGTTTCAAAATTAACTATGTGGCATGTGATTGGTGGGGTATTATGGGCTATCAGTGGATAAAATTCACAGTAGTACTGAGAAGTCTTTTTGTCCGTCATATATGTGTGAATATAAATATCTAAGAGCATTTAAATTCATTCTTCCCTGGCTGTGAACACCCTGAAGCTTCACTGGTGCTATTTAGCCACTCTGTCACTCACTGTTCTCTCTCAGATTATCTATTACACATTGCAGAAATCCAATCCTCTGACATATGTATTAGGAACATGCTTTCTATCTGTTTATGCTTTTCACAGTCTATAAATATAAGAGTATATGAAAACCAACACTTTGAACACTTGCAAGCTTTCACTGGCACTCACAGCACCTCAAAAAAGGAGGAGCTGTGAGCGAACATATCTGATCAACCATACTAGAACACCAGCAACAACAATCTTGTAATCAGGCTGAAAACCTGCCAAGCATTTGTCTTGACAAAGAAGAAATTTAGATGAATGCCCATAGAACTACACTATTTAGGCAGATAATTCAAGGAGGATCTTCATGTCACTTTAAAATACATGCATATGTGGGAAGTAAAATGGAGTCAGTTCTTGGCACCAATAATTCACCAATAATAAGACACAGATATGGAAAATAAAACACAAAACAACCCATACTCTTTCATTAGTTTCAGAATTTCTACCATATATTCCAGCTAAAGAGAGGAAGCCATTTCTTGCTCTAATAGGTGTTTGTGAGGATTCTATGAATGAGACCAGGGTGCAGGTACACTAGATCAGGACAAAACTATCTTGTATCTATCATTTCAGAGCTGCAGACTTGAGGTGCTCTTAACTATGCTCCTTGGCAGAAAGCTGTAAGTAAATAATTTACCAGAGAGAGAAAATGGAAGATCCAAAACCATTGCTCAATCAAGGTGTATATCAGCCCTGATGTAAAATAAACTACCATACATCTGATGAGTTAGAGGAAAGAGCATCAAGGAACAAATAGCCATTTCTAGATGTTTTAGACATCCTTTAAGTAAAATTTTGGACAAATCTTGGCCTGACTCTTATAAAAGGTAACTTTTTTTCCTAATACCATTAAAAAAAAAAAAAAAACAAAACAGTACACAGACCCTCTGAGCAAATATCAGACAAAACCAAAATAAAGGTGCAGCAATGCACAAAGACACATTATTATTCTGTCTACCTTTAGGCACCAAAACCAAGAGTCTGAACATCTTAATCTCCCTCTGTAGGTTAAGGGAAGAGATACAGAGTGTGTTCCTGACACCCAGTGGATTGAGGAACCTTCCAGAGCTGCTTTCTCTGCTGTTTACTGGAGGCAGTGCCCCAATTTCAGTGCCTTAGGCTCCAGTTCCAGGGCAGCCTGACAGAGCTGCCTTGTAAGGTCCCACTTTCCTCCCACCCATCTGAACTACTTCAGGCCTGTGCTGCACTGTTTCACCTTGGTAATCTGGCAGAATCTTGAAAACCCCCACGGAGTTATTTTCTGTATTACTACACTTGATAAATATGTTATGGCCATTTTCTGTTTTCTTGGGATTCCTTGTTTGGAATTGTACTGTGGAAGTAGCACTCCAATAACTTATGAAGAACTAAATAGTACTTACCATTTTTCCTGGAAATGGCTGGATGAGAGTGATGCACACCACTGATATCTCACTGATTCCACAATGCCATCTTTCATGGGTGTAGCAACACTGACTGCTTAAGTTGACAGCCACCAAAGCAATCTTGCAGTGCACAAAGAATTATACAGAAAATTTCACATCCAAGACTGCAAGATAACAATAATTTCCCAAAAGATCTTAAAAATGCCTGGGGACAGAGCATCAAACCTTTTAAGAAAGGGAGAAGAAAGGGAGCAGAGCTAATAAAGTCCTCAGGTGTGTAAGGGTTCTGCTAATAACAATCAGAACAAGTCAAATCACCTACTGGCTTCACTGATGCCTGGGAAAGAATACCAGACCAGCACAAGAATAGTATTTCTGGATTTGTTCTCAATAGCATTTCAGTCTCTAAATCAATGGCATCCTCAGAGCATGGTTGCCACACAGATGGTAGCAAATAATTTTCTGGAAAAAAAACAAACTGCAAATTATTTATTGAGTTTACTATCTCTACTCCATGTATTATATTAAACTTTCTAGATTTATAGATCTCTCAGAGAAAAATGGAGATACTAAAGCCTTATTTTTTTTTATTCTCTCTCTCTATCTTTAGGGTAAACCAAGACCCAAAATCACTTGGCTGAAAGATGGTCAAACCCTAGACTCCAAAGATGTGGGAATTCGGAACAGCAGCGCAGACACAATCCTTTTCATCAGAAAGGCAGAGCTTCATCACTCAGGAGCATATGAAGTCACTCTTCAGATAGAAAACATGTCTGATAAAGTTGCAATAACAATACAAATCATAGGTAAGACCCTGACAACATCCGAATTAGGCAGACCATGCAAAACAAAACAGTGGCCAGACTGAGGCAACCCAAAGATCCAACATTTCTAGAATCTCTTCTCTTTCAATGGTTGGTTGCAGATGGTAGGACAAAGCTCAGAGCAGGGCCACCATATGATCTTATTTTTCTACTACATTTTCTCACCTTGAAATTATCTGTGTCCTAGAGACCTTCAGAGGGTGAGAGATATTCTTTGTGTTCTATAATTCTTTAGTGATCTTTTTCTAATTTTATTCAGTCTGTATTTTAATCCAGGTCTAGTTTGACAATCCAAACATCCTTTTATGAGGAATTTCCTTTTAAGTACATACACCTATTTTTGTTGATTTGAATTTGTCTCCTGACAATCTTATTTGACATCCTTACAATTTTGTATCAGAAAAAAAATTAATAATTAGTCAGCTTTTCCATGTTACTTATGATTTTATAGCCTTTAGTCACACTCACTCCAGTTAACTTTCTTGAGTTTCACTCTCTTTTTTGATTGTTTTCAAACAGATGTCACTCCATATTGTTGATCATCCTTATCAATCTCCTTTCTATCGCTTTAAGAGAGATAGAATTTGAGAGTTCTGGTGTTCTTAGGCATAGCCATATTGTACTCAAGGAAGGAAATATGAATCTTGGAATGCATGCACTCCTATAATGAGTTTTTTTCATTAGATAAGGACAGGGAAGATAAAATCATTGCCATAATATACCTCTAGAGTTCTAAAAATTGGAAGGCACAGCCCTGTGAATTTGGAAAATTTACATTTAATGCTTTACTCTGTTAAGAGTGTCTAGTTAGCCTGAGGCTTATTTTCTATTACACAATTTCCAGTCTCTTTTCTAATGTCATTTTAAAGGAATGCACTGTCAAAGTTTCCATAACTTCTGTTGGGATTATGTGAGAGATATTCTGAGATCTTGCCAATTCAGATTTCATTAATGTTCAGTCAGAGCTTTTCTATTTCTCCTCATTACCACTCTTTTTAACATTCTTGATAACTCTTTTTATTTCTCTTTCCCCACACTTTCACACTGTTGTCCAAAATTTCTTCCAGTGTATCAATACATTTTTAGAACATGGGTTTTGGCTCAACTCCTAATGTTTTGAAATTAAAAATGCTGACTTTGCTCTGCTTAAAGTTTTATTAATTATGTTGGCACAATGGGTATGCAATGGTGCCAACAGCAAACAAGAACGGAGTGAAAAATTGGAGCAAATATGTCTTAATACCAGCAGCTGCCTCTGCTCAACAGGATTGCTGCAGTTCTGCAAGAGGAAAATAAGGAAATGGCAGCTAAAGCAAAATAGCCCCAAGAGTGGCCAGAGAAGCTGTGGCTGTCCCATCCCTGGAGTGTTCAAGCCAGGCTGGATGGGGCTCTGAGCAATCTGGTCTGCTGGAAGGTGTCCCTGCCCATGGCAGGGGGTTGGAACTGAAAGATCTTTGAGGTCCCTTCCAACCCAAGCCATTCTCTGACTCCATGACTCAGGTCAAGGGGAGTGGTGCACCCTACACTCCAAATTATCTTTCTACAGCTGGTTAGTGACTCTGGATTCTGCCCATTGCTCTTGGACCATAGCACCAAGTATCTTCTGCCTATTTCTGCAGTTTAATACTGTAGAAAGTCACAAAACCACATGCTTCTACCATTGTCAGAGAGTTACATCATACAGAAAAACAGTGATTGAAAAAAGGAACTAATCTTATCACACAAGTAAGAGTTGGAGGGCAGGCATTAACTTTGTACTTCTTGGGCAGTTTGGTCAAACAAATGGGAGTATGTACATTTCATTTAATTCATGCCCAAGAAGAGGAAGGACTTGTAACATATGCAGATATTTCTGCAATCAGGGCATCTGCTCTGATTATTGATTCTGCTATTCTTTCATAAGAACTACCTCTTCTCAGTTCTGTCAACTGCACTTTTTTCCCCCCAGATTTTATATTCTCTTGGCAGGACATAAATATAGGTGATTCAGGCACTCTTTCTACACTCCTAGAGGTGCTTTAGGTGCTGTAGAACAGCAGGCTGAAAAGCCAGCCTGTCTTTCAGACACAGCAAGTCAGTCAGTGATCCTTTGAGGTGTCTTTTTATCAGCTAACTTCTCTTGGAAAAAGTCTCCCTGATGAAGAAATAATGCTTGTGGCTTCAGCCCCTGTCTTTTTTGGGGTAAGGCAAGAGTACATGTGACCAAAAGCTCTGCTGCTGTGATGAGTCAGATCAGCTCCAAATAAGAGGAAACAACTCTGTTACTGCCATCACCTTCCCTTGTTGACAAAACAGTTGCTACCATTTACTCTATAGATCAAAAAAAAAAAAAAAAAAAAAAAAAAAAAAAAAAAAAAAAAAGCACTTTTTCTATGGAATACAGTATTTATTAAAGACTTTTAGAAAGTTCTTAGATAACTAAAAATATCTCCAGTCTCTGGAGAATACAGTTCCCTCAATTTCTTTTACCCTCTACATGAAACAATAAATTATCTTTCCTCATGACTTCTATTGGCCAAAGCAAACTTCAGTTCTATACTATATTTTTTTAACTGGAATTAATTCTTTTTCTCATTATGCGTTATTTGAAAATATAAATTATAATTTATCTCTGAAAGATAATTCACACTTTATCCCTTCTTCCCATTGTATAAATATTATTAGTTTGCAAAACTCCTTAGCTGAGCTTGTGCTGAGGGTGACACAGAATACTTCCTTAGAATATAAATCCCCACTCTGACACAGTGCCCTAGAGAAGAAAGTAATTTGGGTCAGAAGCATCACTAAGTTCAACTTTTCCCATCCTCTATTCACAAGCTAGAGATGAACTGGTTATTACTGAGAAAGATATACTCTACCATTCTACAAAGAAATTTTGAATAGGTTTTCTTGCAGATTGCATTATCCCATTGAATCACAAAGATCAAGAACATAAAAACCCATGGAACAAATTTATTCATCTCTGCCTTTTTAAGGTTGTTCTCCACACATGTGCAGACTGGTATGTAGTACTAAGAATTCTTCTCTTAAATCAAACTAGATTACTTGATTTCTGTATAATGAAGATACACATCTAACAAAACAACTAGGGGTTTTTTCTTTTAAGCTGTGATTCCAGTTAACAACAAATGCAATTCCATATCCCTGTAAGCAATGTTGTTCATTTGACAACACATTGCCACTCCCTACTTCAGAAACAGAGAAGAAAGTGTCAGAAGGCTTTACCTGGTTGGTGGCAGTTGAAAAGCACTGAAGATGGAAGATTTCATTTCATTTTTCTCTGAAATGTTGGTGCAAGATAGGCAGAAAGAGGATGATCAATGGGATGAGAGCCATGCATTCCATATCCCTTATCAGACAGCATGCAGTGTTCTAGTTGGCACCACTTTGAAGGAGGACAGTAGGGGTCAAACCTAATTATAAAGCAGCTTTCAATTCCAAAGTTTGTCAGTGAAAAGAGAATTAGCACATTTGCTTTGAAGGAGAAAGTCACAGTTCCCCTAATAAAAAAAACTGATTTATTGCTGGTTTGCATATCCTTCTTTAAGGAATTAAATTAGAAACCACCTATAATTACATTCCTCTGTGCTTTGCTCATCTCAAAAATACATCCATCAGATTCTTATCATTTTCTTAATTCTTTCATCTTAGCTACAAAATGGGGAGACAGTTTCCCTTCAGCTGTTTAGAATGATTTTGAACTGTTTTTCACTCAATAGCAAGGTAAACTATTCAGCTGTCCCCAGCAGGTCCCATAACTGGGTTCAACAATCTAACATCAAAAAGATGAACTGGTGTCCTCAAATTATAAAAGACAGAAATGTTATTTAATCTAATCTAAATCTTACAGTATTTGACTAAACAACATGGTATAGATATGAATGATCCTCAAAAAGAAAAAGAAATATTATCATTTCAGACTACATTGTTTTTCTCTATATTTCCATGTAGCTTGAAAAGGACACAGATTTCCCTCTCTATTTGAGAGTTTGTTCTTTTTCTAGTCATTACAGAGAAGTCACCTAGTGGGCAAGCTAACAAGCACTGAGCCAAGAGGGAAAAGATGTATTCCCAAATGGCTGGCCTTCCTCAGCTGGAACCTACATACCTCATTGCCCTGGTTATTATAGCAATGTAGATAAATGGCCAAGAAATTGCCCTCAGTTAACAAAGTAAGTAATAAAACTGGGGTAAAAAGTTAATCACATCCATCCAAACAACACAAACTACTTATCACATTTTAAAGAAGAGTTTGTCTGGTCCCCATCTTACTAATTCTAGTGTGTTGTCTATTTTTCAGTAGAATTCAGGCCTCTGAGAAAGTATTGAGAGGATATTTGAAAATTTCCCACCTTCCTTATTTACAGTTTTAGTTTCACATAAATGAAGTGTGTTACTGTGGAATGTTACAAATTACTATCAAGTTCTAATTTTTTCCCTGCATGGGAAAATGACAAAGCTCTTGGACCTTGAACTAAAAGCTAAGGTGTTTTCTTATGTCTCCTCTGCAGACAAGCCTGGTCCTCCTCAGAACATAAAGCTTGTAGATGTTTGGGGATTTAATGCAGCCCTGGAGTGGACCCCTCCCCAAGATGATGGCAATGCTCAGATCTTGGGCTACACAGTTCAGAAAGCTGACAAAAAGACAATGGTAAGAACTTGAGCTGTGTCTGTGGCTTTGTATGGAGTTAAACCAGCACCTGCTCCAGGAATACAGAGACTTGAGGGAAACGACTAAATTCATGACACTCATTTGTGTGTCCAAGGTGTCCTATGGCACCTCAGAGGCAAGTACACATTGAAAAATAGAATCTAAAAAACCCCCTAAAGGTGAAAGGTTAAATTAAATGCACATTAGAAAATGGAAGAGACCAAGTCTGTGCAATCTCTGATGGTGACTGCACAGACAGCTCTCCTTAGAAGGTGGGATTCTACTTTTTATTAGGAATTATATTTCTCAGAAATGCAGCAAAACATTGAAGGGGAGGGAAGAAGAGTGAGATGTTAGGCATACCAGGGTATATACTGAGAGAGGGGTGCATGCCAGTCAAACTGGAAAATATCTTTCTCATGGAAGATCGCATTAAGTAGTCAAATGCAGAGTACACATCTGGTATCAGATTCCCCAGATATGAATATGGCTAAAATAAGGTAGAGACTTGAGGGATTTTTTTTTTTCTCAAAATGGAAGTATTCATACATCTATCACACTGCCAGAATATTAAAGTAAGAAAATAGATCACCTGATCTTCACAAGAAGCAACATAATTTTCATTTTAGAGGTTAGTGTTAAATACCTGTCTGCTTGTCTTTTCCTTGTAGCCAAAAAATTCTCTCCATTCCAAAACTAGCACCATGTCTGACCTCTCATAACATCTTTCTAAAAAGTACAGTCTTGTTACAGGAATGGTACACTGTGTTTGATCACTATCGTCGCACAAACTGCATCGTGTCAGACCTGATCATGGGAAATGAGTATTTTTTTCGAATCTTCAGTGAAAATTTGTGTGGATTGAGTGAAACTGCTGCAACCACCAAAAATCCTGCCTACATCCAAAAAACAGGTAACATATTCTTCAAAATAAAGATTGCAAAAGCCACTAAGTACTGGAAGTAATACACTGGTAAATGGAAAATACAGTTTTACTAGCTGCATCTCTAAAGATATTTTCATCATTTAGTAACTAGCACTTAGAGAATTTTAGCATCAAGAGGCCTTATCTAGGCAGATCTCCTGTACTAATACAGATATCAGTTAAAAAGCATTTAATCATACATTCCTAAACTATATTAAGTAAATAAAATAACTGGGGGATTATATTTATATGTTGGGGTTAAAAGTTGAAGATGTCTGTGGTGAAGATCTTCCCTGTACACATACGGCTATCATATTTTTAACAGAAGCTGAAAACCCATGATTCCTGGGACCTTTTACCTTAACTAACACATCAAATATGATATGCATTTTATAATGAAATGTATTTAAAGACATTTTATATCACAAATAGCAAAAGCTTTGAAGCTTCTTAAAATCATACAGACAAAATAAATGACAGATAGACTGTACACAAGTCAGCAGAATTGACAGCGTGGTTCTTACTCTTTTGTCTCTTTGAATCGCAGGCACCACTTACAAACCCCCTTGTTACAAAGAACATGACTTCTCCGAAGCTCCCAAATTCACCCACCCTTTGGTGAACCGCTCTGTGATTGCAGGGTACAACACCACCCTCAGCTGTGCTGTCAGAGGAATCCCCAAGGTACCCATCACTGCTGGCACTGAGATTGTTGCAGCAAGCTGGGAATTCCGGTCAGTTCAGGGAGGCTGAGCGGGGCATGGCTGCACAAAGGAGAAGCAGAGGGCACCCTTTGGCCAGGTCCCACCTCACTCACACCTGGGGCTGCAGCAGAGAGGAGGGGGAGAGTTCATTGGGTCTGTGCAGAACTGGGGGGCAGCACAGAGAAGGGTGTATTGGTTTTGAAAGCAAAACCAGTGAGAGACTTCCAATTCAGAAACACGGTTTAATAGGAAAAAAAAGAAAAATAAAATACATGCAATAGTACAAAAGAAAAACCACTGACAGACTCAGAATACAACCTGACACCCTGCTAGTTAGCATGGTGGTAGGAGTCCAGATGAAATGGTCTTGTTGAAGTAGTGATCCTGTAGAAAGGCCTGGTAGCTCTTGTCCTCTGGAGACCAGTGGGTAAGGGGTGCTTTGGTGTTCCAAATCTCAGTTTTTATCAGGTAGGAAATGCTTGGCTCCTACACACGGGTGGAGCATTTGCCAGTGGGATGATGTAATTTTATCAGTCTTGCAGTGGGACTCATTGGCCCATTAACTGAAAATATCTTCCTGGAGGAATAATGGGTCATGGGAAAGAAAAAATATTGTCCCACCTGGTTTTTAACAGCTGGCCCATTAGCAGAGGATATCTCCCACAGAGATAAGAATCACTGCCCCACCTGGTTTCAGCAGATGGTGATAGAATACATTCTTTTGGGCATATCTTCACATTGTAACCTAGGACAAGTAGGCACAGGGAAGGACAGGCATTGCTTGTGGTGACACCACAGCACTGGAAATGCACCACATCTGCACAAAACCTACTCACTGGAGAAGGCAAACAATAACAAAACAATCTGCTCACAATCTCTGTTTTGCTCTCTTCAGACTTTGAAGAAAACAGCAGCTGAATATCATCTACTGTTCCATTAACCAAATGATACAGAGGAACAGCAGCTTTTTGTTACACCAGTGCATCCATAGAAGTTTTTGACAGTCTGAGCTATTTTGCAAAACTAACTAGAATAAGGCCTGGTCCCATGTGAAGTTTTTTTGTGTTTTGTTGGTTTGGTTTTTTAATCTTGCAGGAATATTTTCTCATTCTAAATACATTTATTCAAGTCCTATCAAAGAGTACATAAAAATGTATTATTTTGATAATCAGGAACAAGCAGTAAAAACTGTATCAGCTAGGAGCTAAATTTAGACTTCTCAGAAAAGGGAAATAAGATTTTTGTCTGCAGTGAAGGAATTACCAAATTATGACATAATCTTGTAATAAATTTAAATTAGTATAATCTCTTCATGTCTGGCTGCTTATTTTCAGCTTCTTTCACTACCTCATACCTGTGCAAGGATCTGATTGCTATAGAACAAAAAGTGTAACTGAGTGCCCAAATTAAAAAAAAATCATTTGCTGCAGTTCATTGAATAAAGAAGGAACTCCAGACAAAGCTCAAAAGTAAAAAGGAAGTATACTCATGTAAATAGCTTCCAAAAAAAAAAAAAAAAAAACACCCTAACATTGCAGAATAAACACCAGCAACTCTAGGCAAAATCCATCTTCCAGTAGCTGCCTCAGCTTAGAAATGACTGTTACTGACAATATTTCCTCTTGGTTAACTGACATTTTTGTACATCTGCATCCACTTCATTCTGTTTCCATGGTTTTAAGAAGATTCTTTTAAAAACTACTCAATTTTACAGCTGTTATTGTACAATAATGACAGGCTTTGGAATGCAGGCATGCTTGCTCCTCCTTCCAAGTAGTCCTCATCCTCCAGTTCACCTAATACTCTTAAATCAGCTTTTCCAGACACGTTTTTGTACTTCCACTGCCCAAATTAACCTTGATAAAATGTTTCAATACCTGCAGCAGTACTCTGCAAAAGCTCTCATTACCTTATGTGGATGAAATTTTCCAATTCTTAATAACTGCAGATTCTTAAGCACATCTCAGGATTATCTGTATGGCACGAAAAAGTTACTACTGCAGGCAGAGGCAATACTCATACCCTGCCAGTAATGAAGTATAATAACAGACATATACTCAGAAAGATAAAGAGGCTGTAGAGAAACAAGGAAAAAATGTTAAGGCAGGAAAAATTCCACCAGAGATCTGTCAAGAAAATTAAGTAAGTGGCAGGTAGGATATACTGGATTGATATACCACAGGTCAAAGACAAAAGTGATTCAGTAGATGTGAATGCACTCTGTAAAAACAGTGTAGTACTTTTGGGGTTTATGGATGGAAAAAACAGAAGACATGAATTCTGAAAGAAAAACAGATAAACGTAAAATTAATCTTTAAAGACTGTTTCGTCACTGTATGTACTAATGAGCTTGAAATAAGAGCAGTTTGTTTCATATAAGATTTTTCATTTTCAAAATTTCACTTATAAAAATTAAAGACACAGTTTCAGGTACTGGAAACAAAACATAAAAGCTTGAACTGGAATAGAAGCAACTACTTCATTCCATAGCAGCTGCCAACAGAACTTCATCTTTAAATTTCTGAAGTTTCTAAAGATTAGCTAGAGGGTTTGGAAAATCCTTTCCTGGACCAAACCTTGGCATCCTAATTTGGCCACCCAGCATCTGTGGACTTTTATCACACTTCTGTTCTAACAATCTGTTTCCTCTTTTGTAAGACACTTGTAGCATTCAAATACATTTTAATAAGCACAACTAAATGACTCCTAAATGAATGAATTTGTAGACAGTTAATAGGTGTTTGTTTGTTTTTTTTTTTTTATTGCAATAAAACTGGACACAAACCTACATTTTCTATATGCTATTTATGAGTTAACAGATGTACTGAACTTTTGAATTATTGGTGTCATGAATTTACTGAATGAGATGTTCATTGAAAAATTATTAACACTGATTGTAAATAACCCTCATAATACTATTTAGCCTTTGATGGCTACACTGAGGTTGCAAGATCAGGTGTAAATCTTCCATTCCGTACCTTCTGTTTTAAAAATGTCCTTTTTTGTTCTTCAGCCAAAGATATTCTGGTTCAAAAACAAGATGGATCTCTCTGGGGATGCCAAGTACCGCATGTTCAGTAAGCAGGGGGTGTTGACCCTGGAGATCCGAAAACCCACTCCCTTCGACGGTGGCATTTACACCTGTAAAGCTGTGAATGAGTGTGGTGAAGCTGAAATAGAGTGCAGGCTGGATGTCAGAGGTAATCAGATGAATCCTATGGATAATCCTAGCACTGCTATGGAGAGACAGTAATGGGTAGTTAAAAGAAAGCAAAATTATAGTTCCAGTGTATCTAACCCTGACTTTTTGAGTGGTATATAAAAAGTTTGTTAATTACATGCATCAAAAAGATTGTTTTTCATCCTGAAGCGTTATGATAGAATTAGGTTACTTGCTATGTCATACAGGTCTGATGCTATACAATTATTGCACTTCTGACTTTCTATTTCTAGAGCAGATACTTAGCAGTGGAAAGGAAGTCTATCTACAACCACTGCATTGAGGATAACTGCATTAGATTTTGTGCTTATTCCATAACTGAAAGTTTTAAATCAAGTCATTGGCCATTAGACATATGCAAAAGGTAGTGCATGCTACATCTCAAACAATTTTAGAACACTAGCAAATTATTTTGTTTGTCAAAAGGACCAGGAACAAAAGGCTCCAGTTTAGAACACAATAAAAATATAGCAAATATTAAATATTTTTTGTAAAGCTGCCAGTAAAGTATCTATTTATCAATAGAAATGTATGTAGCATTACTTTAAGAGCTCAAACCCAGCAAAAGCTGCAAAAGTGACCTACATAGCAGTAATGGATGGAAATTCATTTTTAGCACAGCAAGCCTGAAGGTATTTCTACACAGCACTGAGCTGAGTATTTGACTCGGTGCTAAATCAGGAATGTGCATGCAGTACACCTTCACGTGCTGGGTGCCAGTACCCTCAGGGCTCAAAGATTAATTTTATCATTATCTGAAGCTTGCTTTAGGAACATTAAATCTTCTTAGAATCATCAGATAAAATCAGCTATAAGAGAACATCCATATTTCACCCTCAGTACCGAGTCTCAATTTAAAATTAGCATTCGTTAATGTCTGATAATATCTTAAACTTTTTTTTTATTCTCCAGCACCTCAGTAAAACTCTGAATCCCAGTTGATCTGCAAGCCAAGGTAAGAATAAAAATAATTCAGCTGGATAAAGGAGCAATGGCTGTTTGGTCAGATATAAACAATCATTAAATGATTGAATAAACAATCATTGGACACTCAGGGTAGAGACTTTTTAGAATGTTTGTAAAGTTGGTGGAGTTATGTGCATTTATTTGATTTCAGTTTGGTTTTTTAATAGTTAGTATTTCATGGCTCTCCACCTTTAATATACTGTGCCAGTGTACAAATGTGTAAAAATAACAAAACACTTTGTTGTCATTTTTTCTTGATTCACTGTAAGCACTCCCTCTAAGAGACTGTTACTTATTAAAGTAGGGCTAACTAATATCAACAATCTTGTTTAACAAAGAAAGCATAGTTAACATTTAAATGCATCTAGAAGTGTAATGTGCATTTTAGACTTTAAAAGAATGAAGTAGTATAATAACAATCATGCAATGTATTTGACAATAAATCCTTCTCCCCATTTCTCTGTCTCAGCATTAGAATGGAACTTGAAAAGAAGAAAAGTGAAGAGATTAATGAAACAATTTCTGCTCAGTTAGGAGTCCTGCTTATCTTAGAAGTCACTTAATACACATGTACAAGAAGGCAGCAGTGTCTTGTAATGTCCTGCTTACTCTATGTGTTTTCAGACATTTCCTCTTTTCATACCTGTTGTAGTTAGATTGTTCTTGTCTCCACATGACGAAATTGAAAGAAATCAAGATAAAACTTTTCCCCTATTACATACATAAAATATGTATTAAAACCAGGAAAATTATGTAAAAATGAAAAAAACCTTAGTCCTTTCCTAATGTCTAAAACAAGTATAAACCCTGCAATTCTGCAGTTCACTTCATTTTCTTTTTGCAGAAATCTGACATTCTCCATAAGAAACAAGTAGCTCAGAACAATGAAGCAGTAAGATATTTTTACAGTATATAATCATTATTCTCATCTCTGTACAACAGAATGTAACTTTCATTCCTGCTGTTTTTACTGTCACTGAGTGCTTGAAATATCCACTGCTGTGCTCTTGAGCAGAACTGTGTCCAAAACACACCATTTGGGAACCACTGACTAGAGCTACTGTTCTGCTTTTTATACAAAATAGTTCCTTTGATAATTACTCACTACTTGTTTTCTAGCTTTTAAAAAGACACCAGCATAGAATTCCAGTTATTAGATGGTTTTTGCTACCAATCAGAGACATCACATGAATCTACAAGGATAATTTCACACTTAAGACGAAACAGTGCAAATTCTAGCAAGGAGGAGTGTTTGCAACTAAATACAAAAAATTGAAGCAGAGGCTTGGAATGAATGTAATAAAGTCATTGACATAAGTCTTCCTGAAGGTTTGTGAAAGGCTATGTGTGATATGTAAGCATTTTTGCAGATAATTTTGTCTAAGCCAATGTCACAATAGCATTTCTAGCTTCTCACCTAGAAGTCTGAAGATTATTTGGGAAGTTGGCTTTGGGAAGAATCTACACAAAGGAACCAAACACTCCTCTCCTGTCTCCAACATGCCACTTGGGATGGCAAAGCACGTCTGACACAGTGTGTTAGTTGTATTAAACAAAAAGCAAATGCATCTTCATAATAAAAGCACTGATGGTCGTGAGGTGTGTATTTTAATTATTTCATTATGATACCAGAAAAAAAAAGCATATCCTCTAAAACCAAAGCAAACTTACTCCAGCTTAACACTTGCCTATTGTGCATTGTTGTTACTCAACAAATAAATAACATTTAAAAAGGAAAATATGTAGCCAGGTTTCCATTGTCTTGTGCTTACATTTTCTGAGCAACGTCATTATTTTTTTAAAAAGCCACATACCACGAACAAAAGACAGAGATGACCCATATTCTAAAGAACCTATGGCCAGAATGGAGTGGACCAAGAGGACCATCCAGCATCTGTGAAACAACACATATTGCAATGCAGTGACTGAACTGCAAGAGTTGGAGCCTAATTCCACAGGGCCTGCTAAGAATGCTGCACTTTAAAAACACTTCCAATGGCAATGAGGCACATGCAAATCCAAAGCATTACAAAAAAGAAGCACTAACACCAGTTAGGTTTCTAAAAACATCTTCATAAAAATGAGAATTGCGAGTTCCAAATGCTAACCACTCCTCACAGTGAAAAGAGGAAAAGGGGAAGGTGCACCTGCAGAGTCTCAATTTCCTGTAATTTTTTCTAGAAGGTCTTAAAAAAATGGTAGGTGTTTATTGATGTTTTGCCAGCATATACTATTGTCATGTATCTGTTTAGTGGCTGACACAGATGCTGTGTCACTGCCCATTAACACCATGCTGTTAATAAAGAAACTCTTAAGTAAATAACCTTCATCCCAAACTGATTAAAACCATATACACTGAGAAGCTTCTCCCAGACCTATCTGGTTAAGAACAATAAAGTATCTCCCAATTTTTCCCCCATCACACCTGAGAGGCTACTTGATGAAAGACAGTTTACACTATCATTTCCTGGGTGAGATCTCTGATGTAAAAATGGATGGCCTTATCTCTAAATGTCACAGCAAATATTCATACCTTGTAGTTGTTTAGTTAGAAGTGTGCAAGGTAAGTTCAATAGCAAAAGAAAAATTTAACATAGATCACAAAGTTTGAAAATTCCTATCTAGCAGCATTCTCTTCCAGCACACTAAGTGCCTTTCATAGCAGTTACTGTCAAAAACAGCAGTCCCACTGAAGTCCTTCCATTTTCCCCACCAAGAATAAACATCAGTTATTGCTCTAGTCAAAAGACCAGTCCATGTGAAAAATACCTATAATTTAGACAAACACAACCTCTTCAGGCTCATTATTTCTATCCAGTTGGATGTGAACCTAAGTTTTGATGCTTCCACAATTTCCATTTAAATCCTATCAATTCAGGCTGCTGGCTGCCTGTTCAGTATACATGCCTTTCCTTCAGGCTATGAACTATAAACCTGATGGAGATACTTGGATCCTTTGAATTTGCATATATAAGACTCATTTGAAGCACAGGGGTGTTGCAGAACACTACTAAAGCCCAGTGCTTCACTTCAGGTAAGAAACATGAACTCTAAAATATTATGACAAGAAAAAGCACTTCCAGTACTCCTACTAGCTCAGTTCTTTCAGGGTGGCATCATCTGCCAAACAAACCCTGTGACACTTTAGCCTAGGACAGCAACATTTCACACCACAGCTTCAATTCTTTTGTTTCATTTGTGCTTTCAGCACTGTTGTGTAAATACTCTAAGTAAGCAATATTTACTTACTCCTGGCAATTGGAATCTTCATGTAATACTCTTCATTAAAGCCACCAGCTGGAATTAAACTGTCAAATGTAAACAAACCTTATCTGAGCACCTTGTTTCCTGGAGACTGCCTTAGTCCCTGAAATCCTGACTATTATTCTGTGAGCAAATAATAAGAGCAACATGAGTTAATGATTGACCATTACTTCTTAAAATAACAAAGAAAAGGGCCAAAGAGCTCCTGTGCTGCAGCACCAGCTCCCCCCTTCAGTGCCCCCCCACCCACTCATCAACTCTTGCTCTCAGAGATTATTGCTCAGGTCTGCAAAGCCTGAAGAAAATCTCTTCAAATTGTGCTGTGAGCACAGTGGATTAAGGTAAAGCTGCTGGGTTTCATCCTTTCCCTCTTCAGTGGGGTTATACAGAAGCTGTCAGAGGCTGTGTGGGAATTAATGGATGGTCTCCCATGGAGATAATGATTTTTTCCTATTAACAAATAAGAAGTGGATCACTTGAAGCTAAAGAAGGAAATTACAGTTATGTCCACACACAATTCATGACAGTGTTTGGCAGAGCTTCTCAGGTTGCAGCCTATTCTGTATTCTGCCATCAGAGATCCATGACTATTATTTAAAACTAGCAGGTTTATCTCTGGTAACAGCTGCAGAATAAAAGTGACTGTTGTTTTTTGTATCTGACAGCACACTAGCAGCCAGGCAGACAGAAATACTCTAAAATGAAGGGATCCTAAATTTGCTAATACACTATTGCTTGGATGAGCATTCTAATGCTAGGCAGAAATCAGTGTAAAATAGAGATAAGTACATGCATTCAGTATCATGTTTGGAAAAATCTCACTTTCCTTAGTTGCTTCTAAATTCTGAACCTTGTCTTTGACAGATAGTTTCAGTTTAGATGATCACTTCAGCCAATGCATGACTTGATTTTAGCACAAGCTGATGGTACAGATGATGGCCTAGGTCACCTAGATGACCTTCAGAGGTCCCTTTCAACCCAAACTGTTCTATTATTCTGTTATTATTAAGCAGCTTTGCTGCCTAAGTTACAAAACTTACGTGATATAGTGGGATAAAATGCAAATTAAATTGTCCCAGAAGAATGTTTATGAAAAGTGCCTCACCTGTTTTGAGATTATCTTCCTTTTCCTCTCTGTAAGAGGGAAGTTATCTTTACCAACGTTTCCAGATTTTTCTAGCCTTACTGTACCAAATTACATATCAAAATTCAGTTCTACTTGTTGAAAATTACAGTGAGAGATCAAGAGGTTCCTATATATTATTTTAACAAATATTTCAATGAAGGTCATGCCAGATATTTAAAGAAAGTCTCAGTACATCTCACTTGCAGGTTTCATTCCTTATGAGAAAGGATTATTGTTCTAGCCATTTCAAGAGAGATCTACAATTGAGTAGCATGAATCAAAACACAAGAAAATATTATTTGGTAGAACTTTTTACTAAATTGAATCATACAATGGCCATTCAAAGGACAGTAGCAAGAGAAAATACTTTTCTGGAAGTCAGAAAAATAATTTGCTTTGCTTTGATCACAGAATTCCTTTGAAACAAAATCCTTGTATGTATTTAGGAGAGAAGTTTGTCACTAACATGTCGTCTCAGAGCAGGTTTAGAGATACAAGCTGTTCCTGTCTCCTTACCAATGAATTTTATAAGAACAGTCTGCTGACATTAAAAATAGCCCCACTGATACCTTTCAAGTGCTTCCCAAGAAGAGAACTCTATTTTAGGGAAACAAAAGCTGTCATGGAGATATCCTTTACTTGTCATTGGGCAAGGTCCCCACAGCAGTCTGCACAAGCAACACATCCTAAACAGCATGAACTGGTGAAAGTTTAAAAGAAACAGATAAGAACAGCCTCACTTATTACGTCCAGATATGGAAAAAAATAGTCAAGCATCTGCTTTCTGTGCCAGACAGAAACATTGACAATAACCAGCCCTGCAAGCAGAGATAAATGTCATAGTTATGAACACATTTCAGACAATAATTGTGTATTAGGACAGCTGTACCAAAGACAAATAATCTAAAATATAAAAAACATCAGTGGATATTGCAAATGTAAAACAAAAATGAGTGTTAAGTGTACTCCCTTTTTCTTCTCAATCATGGATAATAGCCTGAACATGATTTTGAGTTCTATACAATGTATTTAGCAAACACAAATAATATCATACACAATTTCCATTGTTTTGCTTGGAAGTATAAATTGTGGGACCCAAATACATGAACCCAAGTTATGGATGAATACAATTTAACCTTCAATAAGGTTGCATTTCCTTGGTATCTGTCATAATGCTAATAATTGCCCCAGAAATTCAGATATATTCCAGGAAATTATGATCACAAAAGGACTAAGTATCAATATAACTCTCAAAACTTACAGTTTTTATATATCCAGGGAAAAAAATGGCCAAAAAATCCAAGCTTCTCTTCTGCTTTGTAGGTTAGCTCATTGCATGTGATGCCTGAAAAGAAAACCCCAAGTATAGTAGATTTTGATCATAGGAAAGTCCTCAAAAATTTCTACCTGAAAATGGGACTTGTTCTTCCTCACTGGTATAAGGGGGGATAACTGGACTGTGTATTTATAAAGAATAGTATTTGCTTTTATGATTTTTTGTTTCCTACAGTACTAAAAAATGTTAACAATTTATGAAAATTTTTAGGCAACCAATCTGATTTAGGCAAATTTATTTATTTTTAATGTCAGATTAAATGGCTGAGCCAGTTCTAATAAGCAGTGTAGGGAAGAGCTGCTGCTGGGAGCAATCACAGAACAGCAGCACTAAGACTGGAAACCTTTTCCCTTCCCTCTATAGCACTCTTCAGCACTCCACCAAAAATAACTTGATTTAAATGCAAGAGGAGTAAGCATGGAATAAGGCTGAGAATGAAAGAAGATGACAGAGCATTTGGTAAGAACAGGAGAGAGGGATGAGAGACTATGACAGGAAGCTGGAAAGGGGCAGGGACTGTTTGAGCAGGTGGCTGGGAAGAGCAGAAGTCTCTGAAGTGCCTGAGCAAAGAGGCTGGGAGATGATGATAGCCACAGAAGCAAGAAGAATGTATGAAAAGGCTACCAAAGGAAACAGATGGAAATAATCTGATGGGAAATTGAGGGGCAGAGCTGAGCCCTGAGAGTGCAGGCCAAGGATGTGTGAGGAAACAGGAATTCAACCAGGACAACATGTAAAGAGAGAGGGAGAGTTCTTTCATACCCAGAGCACCGTGGATAAACCTGTACTCACTGGAGTTAACATGAGAAACTGAAAAGGCAAAAACGAGCAGAAAGAATGAGAATACAGAACCAGAATTTTCACATACTTGAAGGAAGCGACTATTTAGAATTTTACTGGTGTTTTTCCTGACACCCTTTGTTCCTTTTTATATAGAGCTATTTTGGGAGATGGGGATTTCTATTTCTATGTAGGTTCCTAAACCACGTTTATCACTATAGTAACTGTTGCAAATAGAAGCAGGACTGTTTGCCCTTGGCTGACACAGACATGCTTCTTTGTTGGACTGATGCTTTAAAACAAAATCTATCAGTGCCAGAATTACTATGCTGCAGAAGTTTTGAAACATTGTACACCTGTAAACAAAGTGAATTTATGATTTTACTAACCTTGGTGTCAACAAGATAATTTTTATCATATCTGAGAACAGTACCTGCCTGAGAGGTCCTCTCTAAGCCTGTCATGTACTCAACTGCACTCAAATCTCCCTTATCATCAACATCAAGCTTTGAAACCTTCAGACACAGTGATGGAAAGAGAGGTCCCATACCTTCTATTGTTTAAAGCTTCATCACATTTCCACTATTTTGGTGAAATGGCCACACTGGGAATGGCTGTAGAACCTCAAAGCTGTTGTTCACACTGAGCAGCTTCCAAGGTGTCACAGGCTAGGGCTCTGAGTGAAGCCTTTACCACCAGCACAGGTAAAGTCCCCACTCAGCTGCCTGGAGTGTCCTGCCCTTGTGACAAGAAGATGTCTCTGGATAAATTGTGACTTCTGGAACAGCAAGAAGCTCTTTGGCACTGCTTTTGTATGACAAGGTCCTTTGCACAAAGCTGCTGCTTCTTGGTCCCAATTCCCACTTCCTCTGGAGCTCTGAGATGTTTTGTTTCAACAGCACCTGGCTTGTCTAAGAGCAGAGACTTCGAGTTTGTAAATACCACTGCAGTCAGAGTTAAGCAGAAACCATTTTATTCCCAGAAGGAAGATCTTGCCTCAGAGGCAACATCATCTAACTTTCATCCCTTTGGCAATCAAGGGAAACTGGGATGTAAATATTGCTCTTTGTGAGAAGCTTCTATTTTCTGCCTAGTTCTGAATTCAGTGATAACAGGAGCCCATGCCTGACACTGGGGCAAGCAGCTGATTTGTTACCATTTGTTATGAGCTGCAGGTAACTGCGTCCCTATTAGAAACAGACTGAGCCAAAAGCCCTCTTCTGGCATAAGCAGTATCATTCCAGAAATATTGTCAATATTTTTGTAATATAAAGATTCCTAAGGCTTACAGTCATAGCAAATTTTCCTATCCACTTTGATTACTAAACTAGAACTTTAGTGGGAATTGTAATTCTTAATGACTTATATTTACAAGCAATTTAGTTTTTTAATACCCAGATAACATTTAATTTACATTTAATAACATTTCATCTTACTCTGCTATTCTGAAAGTGGTCAAGTAGAATGGTAGGGATTATCCGAAGTTAGGGATCAGGGTGCAGGAAATTTTTAAACAGGTTCCTTAAAGTAATGAGCTCTTTCCTTCAACAGACCTTCAAAATGCTTTTTCCAGACATACCTTTAACAAATATCACTTAATAAGTACCAGTGTCGCAACACTCACTGATGTTTAAACTTTTAAAATGTGGATCCACTCATATTAGAAGTGGACACTTCATTCACAAATAAAACAGGAGCATTTCTGGAACATCAAAATGAAGATCTGATAACCAGAGTACAGATAAATTAGTAACTTAGGTTCCACTTTGAAAACTGCCAGGAACACTACTCACAAATTCCAGTATTTGCAGAGAACACTTAATAACCGTCACTTTGTAAACCAACTTCCACAAACGAGAAATTGTAGCAGATAAAGAAACCCGCTCAGCCATAAAGAAGTTTTAAGGCAAGTTGATGGTTTTTGTCACATTTGTGTAAGTGCCTTGGAAATAACACAAGCATTAAAATAAAAAGGTTGCAATTTTGAAATCCTTAAAACTGAGGCACGGGCTCCTCCTAGTGGTAAAAACGTAGGAATTAGTCTTTAAGTGTTGAGAAATTTCTAGTATGATTTATAGCTACCAATTAGTCTGTTAGCCTTCCATTTGGTTCTGGAAGGTTTAAAGGCCTCTAAGTTCTTAGCTATTGCCAAGTTGTTACTTATATATCAAAATGAGTGGGACATAACTAAAAACATTTGCAAATCACTGTAATTATTTTTTTCCACCAAAACAAAATTTATCTACCTCTTAGTGTTTTAGAGTGATTTAGTGGAAAGAATGGAAGACTGTATTCCAAATGATTTATGGTTTTGTACAATTTAAAATCCAACTTGTATTTGTATTTGGTACCCAGAAGCAGCACTGGGATTTAGTGGTGGAGACTTT
The DNA here is from genome assembly GCF_903797595.1 of Erithacus rubecula. Taxonomy (NCBI): domain Eukaryota; kingdom Metazoa; phylum Chordata; class Aves; order Passeriformes; family Muscicapidae; genus Erithacus; species Erithacus rubecula. The sequence goes on from NC_136688.1 coordinate 22,718,967, forward strand.
GCACAGCACATCTTTGGCTCAGATGAATGTGCTACATCCCCAACATCAAGTATGCAAAAGATTTTATATATTGCAAAAATGTCTCAATTTTGAAGTCAAGTCTCACCTAAAGAGCAGGACCCCAGTGTCAGTGCAGCTGCTGAGCTTGTTACTGATTCATCCCAATCACAGAACAGCAAGGACTATATTTAGCTACACTTGCTCTTCAAAACAAATTCTGTCAAAATGGACAGAGGGCCATTTTTATTATCAGGTCCTTTAAAAGTCTTATTCTGCACTGACATTTCTCATCAGCCTAAAGCAGACAGCAGCTTATGTAATTTTAAAAGGAGCTGTATATAGTAAATTATGCTATGTATTTAATAATCTTCCCCCCATAATTTTAAGTTGATTATGTTAATAGGCCTACTAACATAATTACAACCTAAAAATTGAAATTGTCTACTGCAGCAGGACACAGCATTGCATAAATGTATTGTAGACCAAAGTGCTTGCAGTCTTAACTGTACTTGAAATACAGTAGTATGCAGAAAACTACAAATGCTACAAATTCAGATATTGCCATAAGAAAATGTACGGTCTCAGAAGACAAAATAAAGAAAATAAATACAAACCAGGTAATTTCATTATTTGCTAATTTCAGTTTTGTTTTAATGTTAGGATGAAAGATCGTTTATGTACCACTTCTACTTGCAAGCATGCAAAAGAAATTCCATGTTTCAGATGTGTCTGTTTTCCCTATTCATGTTTTTCAAACACTTCTACTTTGAAGATAAAGGACACAGATGTTGTGTTAGATGAAAGAAAAAAAAAAGCCCTGAATTATTTAAAGCTGCCTATATGGAAAGAAATGTAAATAGCCCATTTAGAGTCTTTTCCACTATTTCATGTATGTGTGTAGTGTACTTTGAATATAATTACATTTGTTTCAGAATAAAAATGATAGAAAAGCACAGGAGGATGAAAACTAATTGCTGGTTGAATGACATTTTATTTTCACATTCAGAGAGCTGTACAGTTTCTATAAATAGATGTGATACTATAATATTTACATCATCTTCAACCAAACTAGTATATTCCATTTTAAATGGTAGATACCCTGACCAAGCCAAAACAGGGTTATTTCTGGGTGCATTTTGTCAGAATTCTATGTCAAAACATACAATACAACAGTTTGTATCAGAGCAATTTTTCCCAATATTTTACATGTAACATTATTTTCTCTAGATAGTCTCACCTTCCAGCATCCTAAGAGCTTTCCAGACAAGTACAGTACAGTTCAAGAACAAAAACAGGATGAAAAAAAAATTCATATCCAGCTTATTTAAAATAAGGAATGTGATGGACAGTTTTAACTACGTTTCTTTATACATAAACACAATATTTTCAAGATCCCTTCATATACAGGTACAGATTGAAAAAATAAAATAAAAAGCAATAGCTCAAAAAATTTGGAGACAGCAAAAGCCTCTGGGCTTCTGAACATGTTCTGCAGATTTCTGTACTGTGCTTCTGCCAATAATGTTTCCAAGTTTTACACTGCCTTATTCATTTTCTGATCCCTGTGATTAAGTGCTTTAGGGAGTGCTTATTTGTATCTGTGAACTCTACTGCTGGGGTAGCTACAAATGTTATCTGAACACCCATTTGAAAACAAACAGAACCCATGAAGTGTTGAGGTTTTTTACATTATACTACCTTCAAAGTTTCTCTCTTCACTTGAGAAGCAGTCATCTGCACAGAAGGACCAATTAAATAACAAAACTTCAACTGTCACATGATATTTTAAGACTATGACAGTGAAATTGTTCATCTCTACCAAAAGGGACTGCAGAACTATGTGACAGGAACACCGTGTTGGTAATTGAAAATGAGCAACACAGAAGGAAAACAACAAAAACACAACACTGAATCAACATACAGGACCAGGCTGCTTCCACTGTGCACATATCAGAGAATCTGAAAGCAGAAGCCTGCAGTTGTAAAGTGATCAAATTGTAACGAGTACCACTAGAACAAAAAACAACCAAACTCAAGCTGTTAGTCATCTGAACAAAAAAGGAATTTCAAAGGAATGTCCAGAGTAAATCAGTCACAGCTGGATGCAGATGCTGAAAACTGTCTGATTAAAAGCTCATTTAAAAACTCTATGAAGGATGAATTCAGAAGGAGACTGAAAAGGAAAGGCTTAGGTTTTCCAATGGGGAAAAACTTACAGGGTCATACATAAATAATCAAGTTCTCATAGAAGACAGAAAGTGAGCTCCAGTAACTGCAGTAAAACTGGGAGTACTGCATATCAGTGTGCCAAAGGGTAGATACTTCCAAGTATCATGATCAACTGGAAACTGGTCGAGGTGGTTTGCTTTTGTTTTCTGCCTCTTTTCCACGAATTGCAGCCACATAAGAGAAGAGACACAGCACGGAGTAGCAGATCTCATGAGCCTATAAGAATTCAGAAGAAGAGATACTGAAATTCAGATTAAGAGTTTAACAAAATCCATTGCACATTTGCATGCATTTCTCCTGCATGTCTTCCTTCATGGGACAACTACTCTGGCTACAGACAAAATCAGGAACATGTGTCCTCTGCCACCTTCTAACTGAGACAGAGAGAAGAGCCACATAACAAGCTAAACAATTCCTTTGGGATAAAAACATTAGCTGCTTAACAGTATGATTTAATAACTTTTAAGAACAGTATGCTAAGCTAGAAAGTTGGCCAACTGGCTTTCAAAAAACCATCTGCGTATTTGCTTTTGGTCTGTTGCATGAAATTCCAAGATATTTTCTGGGAAGGGTTGAAAGAGATAACTAAAGAGAGAGTTTCACATAGCACTACTCAGTTTTACAATTATTTAACTGATTAACTGTACTATTATTTAACTGAAAATCCTCTTTTACCATGTGACTGGCAGCACAATTCATTGAGGTAAGACTTGGACTTAACTACTATTTCTAATACCAGCTGTTCTGGTGATCTTAAAAATTCTTGTTCTTTAAACTGACATTTAAAATTTTTATAAAGGTAATAAGCATAACAACATGTTTTGCTGTATTACAGTACAAGCTAAAACACTTCCATAAAATACTTTTTTTCCATTAAACTGGCTTTTCTTACTAACAGATACAGCTATTTGCTATTTAAACTACATATATTCCAAGCATTTTGTTCTAAAATATCTCTATCTTCTTCAAATAATTTTGCTCTCTCTTCTCTTGAAGGCCTGAATTTCCATGAAACCACCAAATGTGCACACTGTGCTTAAACAGACTTAAACAGAAATTTCAGTTCTGATGATAATCATTGGCTTGTATTTCTTCCTCATGAATGCATCTAAGCCTGATCATCTACAAAGTGCTAAGTATCATTATCAACTGCTGGTGTTCACAAAAAATGTTATAAAAAAATGAACACTATACCAGAACAAGAACTCATCTACACAGCATGAATCAATACTTCCACTGTTCTCTCACAAGACATAGCTCATGAGTAGATGGGAATTTTTTGTAAACTGTTAACAGTAATTTTATTCTTAGGAAGTAGTCTCCCTTTCCATAGGTTCTATGAAGTAAGAGTTGTGTTCTGCACTGTCTTAAAATGAACAGTTCTGCCAATTCATATTGTGCTAAAGTTCAATGCCAAACTGGCTACCTTTCACCTTTATCTCTTTAAAAAGGAGACAGTGCTTCCTGCACTACTGCTGAGTTCCTCTAGCATTCATAGATCCAATAATCACTAAGTTTTGCTGTCTACCCCTAATGAAAACACCATAAGGGGCAGCTGGTGTTTCACTGCAAATCCTGCAGTCTCAGTCTAATTCTTTCCTCAACATGAAAATGTAAAGACACATCCTCTAGAGAACCAGAGGCATCACAGTAAACTCACCATTGGCGTCTTGTACTTGTGGCTCACCACTTCTTTAGTTTCAGGAACTAAAACCGGACGGGCAAGAGACAAAACAAAAAGTTCAAAAAACGAGAGGCAAAGGGGAAAGAAATAGCACAACGTTCCCATGGGAAAGGGAAGGGATGCAGACAGACAGCAGGTGCAGGTACAGGGCACTTCACTATCCCTCACTTCTACATACTTCTACTTCTTTTCATTTACATTATATACATCCTTGGAAGACACTGATAATATCATAATAAATTACTCAATCTGGCAAAAATTTTCACTGCTTCTGTTTGGCACAGCAGATATTTGAATGTTCTTAAGAGACTTTGGTTTTTCTCATATTACTTATTCCTGCTAGACAGTAAAAATAATGAAAAAATATGCTAAATGACAAAATATGCCTAATGCCTACTACAATAAAACATAACCCAAAAATTCCATAGGAATTTGTCACTATGTGAGTCCCAATGATTTTACTCCTGAGATGTTTGAATTGTTCTCTGCTGAGTAATACATCTCAAAAGAACTGTTGGACACTGTATAGTAAGCTAGTGAAACCCAGGGGGAAAAAAAGGAGCTGAGGGAGAATTTTTTTTAACTTGAAGACTGTTTCCTAGCTCTATTTTAAGTTTCTCAAGATATTCTTTCTCCTGTATAGGATGTGTGTGATGGCATTTACTTGACATACTCACTGAAAACTTCCATAGTTTTTGAATGAGTTGCCTTAAAATAAAATGCTGAGTTCAGTGACACAAATTCCTAAAATACCAGGCTGGTTGATTTATAGAAATCTTTATATAAGAAGAGGATTAGGGCATTGATGAAAAAAATCTATCATCCATAAAATCTGACCTTGTTCTGTTGCAGTGTCTCAAGATGATGGAAAGAAAACTGGCATAATATAGGTAAAGGAAATTTATCCTTTGTTGTCATTGTGGAATGCATAAAAAAGCAAACTGTAACCACCCTGTTCGTGTGCAGTGCATCTGAACAGTGCCCGCACTTGGTCTGCAAATGTTGTGAACAGATACCATGGGAAATCACCAGAAGAGAACAAAGACCACACTAGAACATACAACTGGCAAATTTAAAATGTCTATATCAGGGGAATACCATGACCAACTCTGAGTACTTCCCTTCCAGAATAGCTGGAATTTGCCATGAAATTTCTGTGTCACAACAAAATAATTTAGAAGAAGCAGTACAGAAATTATGCAAAACCAAATCATTCCAGGTTCAAAGAGGAAGGATAAATGTTTTATTACACATAGTACTAGTGACAAGAAAAAAAATAACAGAGGCAGATGAGTTCAGTATGAAGAACCAGGAAAAGTCCACAACAAAACCTATCCATGCAGATGTCATCTCTTCAACTATGATATGACACAGCTAAACGCTGGAGAGGGAGACGGATCACACTCTAAGGGGCCAAGAGTAGGCAGTGCAGACTGGGTTGGAGAAAATTCTCAAAATATAAACCAGTACCTACTAATTCTCCTATGTTATGGTATTGTCATTCTTGAAAAGAATCTATTGAAAAGTACAGAATATGATGGCAAAAAGTACTATTTTTGTTTTATTTTTCAACTCTAACTCTCCTTGGAGTTGGCAGTTGCATGAAGGGTTAAGAAACAAGGGAAGTGCACACCCAGGCTGCACTGCCCAGTGGTATCAGAGACTAAAGCTGGGGAGATAAGGAGGTGCACATCCAAGCTACCTTACCCGTTGGCACCAGATGTTCCAAATTAACTCCATGTCACCAGGGGATAAAGGTGGGAGTGAGGCTGATGCACAGCCAAATAGAGTAGGACTTTTACAGCTGTGTAAGTCTCACTGCCCACTGGATAACATACAACTGTTCAAATACTCTTCAAAAAGCAGGAAGGGAAAGCTGTAAGGACCTTGTGCCACGAGGGAAGGAGAGAAGGGAAGCTGTAAAGTCCTGTATCATAATTGAGAATAGGAAAAGAGGGAACAGGAGAGCAGCTAGGCAAGGTACTGTCTCTCCACAGTAAGTTGCCTTGTCTTTACTTAAAGTACTCCTTCACAGTCCTTCCAATGCAGAAAATTCTCCTGAGAGGACTGAGTTAGGAAGATTAAGAGTGGGTTTGCATTTACAAATACAAATGTCAAAGCACTACCACTGCAGAATACAAAGAAAAAAGGAAGAAAGAAAAAAAGGAACTACCCTCCCACAAAAAAAACAAAAAAAAAAAAACAAAAAAAACAAGAAAAAAAGAAAAACCACCACAACAAGAAAAAACCCCAAAGAAAAGACCCAAGCTTTCAAAGATTCAAGCCTCAAACTGAGAGATTAGCACTTTTTTTCTAACATTAAAGTTATTCCTGATGCTCCTGAACTGAGTGGATGAAGAGAGTAAATTAAGCACCATCCTGCAGCATTTGGTCCTGTAAATGAAAATATGGTACTACCACAAAATGAATTTAGGGGAGACCACTTTACCTGCTGGAGAATGAAGGTTTTCATAGCAGCGGCAGTGAAGGGGCCACAAGAAAGTAAAGCACAAGTACACAGCAGTAACTCAAATTCCAGAGGGAAGAACCTTACATTTCCTCACTTACTTAATTTGTGGGACATAATTCCTGAACTGCTTGTATCCTGCTCTGAAACTACAAGTCCAACTGTGATGCTGCCATCTAAATCCAGCATTAGCACAAACAGACCTTTGATTTCCTCCTGTGCTATCACTAATTTGGAGCTCTCATGCTTGGTAAAATCAAAATCTCCCTTTGAAGTACTTCCCATCATACTGGAGTGTGCACACTTACCAGCCTTTACCTTTCTAAGAGCATCTACTACTTCAATATGCTCCTACTGTAATAAATCTGATGGCAAGGTTTCCAATGTTTGACACTAACTTCATTCTCGAGAAGCCCAAGCAAGTTTTTGCTGAATGCTTTTAGTCTACTCTTACTAAACATGTTCATTTACCTTAAACAGGACAGATTTTCATATCCTCTCACCTTTATAACAATTCAAAAAACAGCTCTGAGGTAGACTCTAACCTCAGTACAAGAAAAAAGTTAGCTCCTCTGCAACATCCTCCTTTTTTTTTTATTTTCTCAGTATTACCTGGATGGGCAAATTGTCAATTTCATTTGGTACAGCTAAATTGGTTCTTGTCTTTGACCTCTATTTTGTGAGAGAGGATATTTTTAACTCAAGTAGTTTAATTTCTCAGTTTTTGCTTGTAGATTTCAACTCCCAGTTTATTTTTAATTCCTTCTTAAAATTACCCTTTAATAAGTTACATATGACAATGCTAGCTTTTGCAATGGGTCCTTGATTACAAAAGCTTTTGTAAAAACATAAGAATTACATTTTCTTACATTTATTACAGACATTATTTAGGGGCTAAATGCTCTGTTACAGAGTCATCAATACAAATTAACTAGAAATAACCAAGTCAAACACTGTCTTCTTGTCCAATATAAACAACTAAAAGAAGCCTCATAAAACCTCAAAAGATGATCCAAAATTAATTTCTAATCCAAGTAATTTCTTTTAAGTAAAGATTTCAGAAGCTGAAGCCATTCTTTAAGCTAATTTTATGGCTTTTGAATGCTCATTTTTGCAAAACCTATCAATAATCTTTTACTAACTTAAGAAATTTCTGTAAGTAATAAAATTAATCATGTCTATCAGGGTAAAAACATGTTATCAAAGGAACAGAAATTGAACAGAACTTACCTAAACTATTAGAAAATTTTTGTGGTTTAAATATACAGATCTGATCATATGAACCATGAACAATATTTTCAAAAAACTGGAAAAAATTGCTCACTAATTCAAATCTGAAACACCTGGGAGATTTACAGTAAACAACAAACTGCAACAATCAAAATGGTTTCATTGCTTAGAACTTTGTGTCACCCAAAGGAGACAACCCATTGTCATGGACAATGACATTAATTTCAGAAATCTCATGTTAACAGTCTTCTATAATTAAAGGGAGAACCCCTCAATCAGAACATTTTGTTCAAAGTACCAAAGAACAATGATAGTCTTGGAAATGGGAGCTGCTGATTCAGATTCTGATTAATGGCCAAAGTATGTATGCTGATATACCACGGAATGTTGACAATTTCAGCTTCTTTTTAGATGTTTCATACATACTCCTAAGACCAAAGCAAATGTCTCAAAGATGCTGGAAGAATAAACCATTTTGGGTTTCAAGAGAAGTACGTTAATCACCCTTCCAGAGAGCTGAATCTGAAGCCACTCATATTTTTCAGACTCTAGTTAAGAATATTGTGACTGACACTAACACTGAAAAGTAACCTGAAATTTTATTCAGCCTCCAGTGTAGGCAGAAATGCAATAGCAACAACTGACCAAAATAGCACAAATTCTCTGCTCTCCTTAACCTTTATTTTTCCATTCATGCTCTAAAATAAAAACCACGGGATAAATAAAGTACAACCTGACAAAACAGCTTCTGCTCCATTCAACAAAAATTAAACTACACCTAGAGCAAAAAGAAAGCTTTGCAATTAACAGTAATTCTTTGTAATGAAAGCATGTATGTTGAGAAAGATCAGCTTTAAATCCTGCTTTAAAAATGTGGTTTCTCAGATGAAAAAGGAACATTCCAAAGAAAATTCACACGTCTGGTTTTTTGTTATTTCAGAAGACTCAGGACCTTCTTTCTGTCTAATAATAAAAAGCATCTAGACCACAAATCTTAATATGAAAAAAATTAATGCACAAATTTTTATGTCAAGTCACCCATCTCTCAGGCAACTCTTTATATGCAATCTACATTCTCTCCCATCTTTGAAATTGCAGTGCAACTCTGAATCTGAGGACTGGAAATTTGAGTTACTGCCATGTGAGTACAGACCTAATATCAAAATAATGTAATTACCAAATTCCTCCAGGACAAAGACTCCTCGCACAGTATTGCACTTTTTAATGTGATTCAGCTCTATGAAAACCTACAAAAACAGGAGGAAAAGTAGCATAAAATTAGTTGGGTTTGGAGGTTTTTTTTAAACAAAAATCAAAACTAAACAAAAATATCATCACAACAGATACAACCTGAAGTTTTATAGCATACACTACCAGTTCATTTACAGTTTAATATATAAATAAAGGGTGAAATAAATATTCAGAAGACAAACTTGCCACAATGCTAGAAATCAACAAAAAACTTAAAAGTGCTAAGAAGCGAAGACAGCAGAAGATGAAGTACCTTCCGCTCCTTGCAGGAGGAGAAAGCATGGAAGAGAAACGAAGGAGTTAGTAACTCTGACATATCCAACATTGCTACCCCTTCAGGCACTCAAATGAGTTATTGCAAAAAGAATACCAACACACCTGAAATACAGTAAAAGAGGGGGACGAGAATAAAGCTGGCTCCCAAATTTGGCACTATTTGTAGCCTCTGATCCATCCCAGGTAGTTTCTGCCCCTCCATGCATCCTCCTCCAGCACAGAGGGCAGGTAAGGGGCAATATACTTCCCTGATACTGATCCTCCTAACCTACCACGTAGTCAAATTGAATCCAATGAGGAACCACTAACCTTTCTCCTCTCTTGACAGTTCTGCCATGTAAGATTTTACTAGAGTTTATGACATAAAATCTTGAGAGTTACACTTGGAACCATCTCCTGTTAACAGTTTGTACCAGTTCGCTGTTTTAAGCAGGATGGGTGAGTTTGGATCCTTCTCTATGGTTTACTCACTTCACATATGGCTCTGCCAGTTGAGCAAGTCATTTGGAAAACAAACCTGCCTTAAAGTCATGTTTTACATACATGAACCCCAAAAGACAAAAGCAGTTGAACTAAATGACGAGGTTTTCCACCCAGAACATAGATGTCAAGATTGCATGAATAAACAAGTTCTATTTGCATAATGGGTTTGTTAAACATCCAATCTGTCTGAAGATACAAAACAGCCCCTTCTTATGTGCACAACTCCAGAAGGGTCAAAGTCAGTACACAGACATAAGAAGCTGTAGTAAGTCCTTTAAGGTCTCTAATCCATATCCCAGTTTCTAGTAGACTTGCTTTTCAATGCAAGAGTAACACTAAGAGTAACATTGCCCTAATATTCAGTGTTTATATCAAACACCTCAGAGAGGTCCTTGCAAAACTGTATTACAATAGTGGTGTTTGATACTTCGAGTGCCTACACCTTTAGGATACCATGATCTCAGGACCTTTCTTTAAAATGGTACTGTAGAAACTTCACTGTCTTGGAAAGAAGGGAAAGGAAAACTGCAACTCTCTTGAATCCATATTAGCAACACCAATGTAGTCATGCATGATATGCTACGCATGAAAGACGAAGGATATCAATGCTGGAAACTGTTGGGGTTTTTTGAAGGGCTTTCTCTCTATCAAGAGAGATCAGTAAATGCACTGTACATCTGAGATAAGACATACTGATTTTCTACTCAAAGGAATTTTATTATTATTTTTATTGGCAGAGAACTAACCAGTAGACCTGAGATATTTTTTGTTCAACATAAAAATCCAAAAATTCCACTTACTTAACCAAAAATCTTGCTTTCTGCTTATGTTCAAACACTCAAGGGAAAAGAGATTTAATAATTTTTTTTTGTTTGTCTGTTTTTATTCATTATATGTATCAGTTTACTTGGTCAAAAACATTTTATTTTTTAAGGTATACTTACAGAATGAACAAATCAATAAGAGAATACTTTCTTTACTGCACTTAGTTCTGTTATTCTGTAATCATCTCTGTGAGAAGTTTTTGCTAATAGTCTGAAGTAAAATAAATCAGAACCTCAATAGAAAGGCTCAAACAAAACATGGGCCATTTTATTTAGGAAAACTGCCTAAGACACTTGATATCCCCAGATGCTCACGATCTGAGTTAATGTTACAGAGTGTTGCATCTTCACAAGACCTATGAGCAAGATGAAAATTTATCAAGTTTGTCACAATTACAATCCATTTTCAGAAGATATGAGTGAAAGGGCAATTCTTTGCTACATTGTTTAAGGGACAAAGGAGATGCTCTCCTCTCACTCCATCAGAAAACACACATAAAGGAAATAGCAGTTACTTACCCTAGGGAAACTGTGGTTCCTCAAGACAGAGCATTCAGTGTGGAATCCTACTGTAGATGAGCATGTGCCTTATGCATCTTAATCAGCTTTCATCCATTTTTGACACAGATGGATTTGTAACAGGCACAGGCTACTGAGTCACAACATTACAACAGATTTTGTAGATGTGAACTCAGAATGATCTGCCAATGCCACAGGTATACTTGATTCCTCCCTATTCTAAAGAACATCCTCTGACCTGCTAGGCACAAAGAGACTCTGCTATTTTTTATCCTTAAACTTACATGTGCTGCAGCATGGTGAGACAATCTGTGAACACTAAAGCCAACTCTCACATGTCACTGACAGGTAGCCCCACCATGCATTTGAGACATTTCCTAAGGTACTCACAAGACACTAAGAAAGTACACACACTGCAAAACAAGAGCCTTCAAAAACAGCTTCAAAATAGCAAGCTTCACACTGAAGCATTATGTTCAGTCTTCTCAGGTAGGTTCCACTTATACTTTTCTTTTAAAAAGTGGAAACCCCTCTTCCTATGTTCTAAATTAATTCTATGATTTCCAACCAAGCCAAGCAATAGAAATCCCTTATAATAGTAAGCCACAAAATTGAAAAGAATACTTGGAAAGATAGCCAAGAACAGAGCCTTCATATTAAGTAAGGAGAGGAAGATGAAGAGAAAACTGGGCCTGATGAGATCCTGTAGGCTTTTGTTGGTCAGTATCCCCATTCAAACTCAACAGAAGTAGAAAATGCCATTTTCAACACTGAAAAAGTGCTGTGGGATCCTGGTTTTAATGATGCTTATATACAAATATTTTGAAATCAACCACTTTAGGGAGCAATTCACACAATGCATATAAGAATTGAAAAGAAAAAATCATCCAGAATAGCACATCTTTTATTAAGAAAACAGACTGGCTGATGAGTGTCAGAATAAGAATGCCAACATCCTTTAGCTCCAAAGACTATGAAACTGGAGGGGATTATTTTTTTGCATGGTGCAACTAGTAGGAATCCTTTATGTAACCGCCACAGGTGTCCATTCTACAGAAACCCTCAAATGATACATGTTTGATATCTGCTTAGACACTTTGAGAAGGAAAACAGGATATGTATCTTAGACACCCTAAATGGCACTGAATGCCCTGGTCAGATGGCAATATAATCTAACAGACCAAGAATTAAACATGTTGAATAAATGCAGTGCATTTTCCAGAAGTGCACAATATCCATCTTAAGTAACAGCAACTCATCTGGCATTGGAAAGGTGATAAAGTGAAGGAATAATCCTTCAGGTGAGGGAGATTGCTGGCATATGTCCAGGGTCTGATCTGCTCAGACTCTTTTCCAGAAAAAAGATAGGAATCTTCATGACAGACAGCAAAATAGAACACCAGTCTTTCTAAGAAAGGATGTTGTAAAGCTGGTATTCTATGAGTTCTGGTAGTAGCACAGGTCTCAGCAGCTGCTGTACAAAATTAAAGTAATGCTCCAGACAGTACCACAAAGTTTCCCTAAAGTTTCTTTCTGAATGTCATTTCAGTCTTTCAAGGGGGAAAAAAAAGGCTTGAATCTGGAATTTTTCTTTTGCACATGTGTGCCCACTATGTGCTTAACACTGAGTGTCTTTGTTTTGCAAAGATGTCTGCTACACTTAAGAAACCATGCTGCTGCTGATGTGGCTGTCTTTTCATACATCTTTTCTCACTCAATGTGAATGTGCCTGCATTTTCATTTATGAAATGGAGTCATCTCCATAGAGATGAGCATTTGTTTGAGCAGAATTTTTTGACTTCTGGGCAAAGTAGCAAACAGAACATTCCTATTTTGTGTCCTTACCTTTGGACAAAATAATTTCTATTATATCCATCTATAAGGATACCAAACTGTTGCTTTGAGACCAGGATTTAATTTTCAAAGGCTTTAAACCTCCCATTTTCAAGAACTATGAAAATTCATTCTGTACAGCCAATAACTTCCTCTTAACAGTTCTTATTTCAGCACACCTAATGCAAAAATAAAAGCTGTAACTTAGTCAAGTAGAGTGTTCCATCACAGAGTAGGTCTGAAACTCTACAGCAGATTTGGCATAATCCAAGTTCTACCCTCATAAGAGACAGCAAGGAAACTTGCTGGGAGGTTTACAACTCTACACTCCTTATACTGGCACATATGAACTCAGAGTGGCACATGGTGCTGCTGTGACTTTGGGAAAAGTATTAAAGATTCTGAGCATGTGTGTTTGAGATGCATGTGCACTTCCAGTGGGATCTATACTGATGTATCCTCAAAGAAAAACAAAGCTTGTGTGGGGAGAAAAGTCTAGTCAGGAGGAAAGGAAAAAACACTCCACAGAGAACTGACAGAAGCTTTTCTCTCTCTCTCTCTCTCACACACACACACAAACACACTGTCTCCCTTCTCCCCTAAAAATTGACTCTACTGTCTAGCATAACATGCATTTAATATATGCAAAACAAAAAAACAAAGCAAAAAAAAAAACAAGGATCAAAGGAAGCAACAGAAACAACATCCAGAGAAAGGAAGAAATGACAATTCTACTTGTGTTTCCTCTATGCCCACAATATCTGCTATTTGGAAAGAAAAAGGAATCAGTACTTTTTCCTTATTTTTGTGAATTACATCAAGAGCCAGTTTCCTATCTTATTTTCATGCAGACTTCTACAGATAATTTCTAAAATTTTAAAATACAATAGGTTAAATATAATGCAGAAGGTTGCCTTCTGTACCTGCAGTACTCAAACACTGTATCTTTAAGGCTGACTGCTTATGCAATGAGGATTTGTTCACAGTGTGATGCATTATAGCAGCTCAGATTATTATTGATCACTTTTTCTGACCCTTAATACAGGCTAACATTTGTTTTGTGCTTAGACAATTCAGATCATAGGAAACAAGAAGCTGAAAGATGTATCAACATCATTCTTTAACAGATTACAGTTTTCCTGAGGATATTTAATTTCACTGTGTTTTTACATATATATATATATATAGATACATGCTTGTGGGTTTGAGTGTAAATATATATAAGTTTTTTACCCCACATCAAGCTATCCTCTGTCCTTATTGATACTCTGGGAAGAGGAAACACCTACACAGGCATTCTGCAAAAAGCTTCATGCTCAGTCTTCTCATAGATTTCCCTCATACCTGACTGTGCATAAATTTCAGGTTAATTCCTTCCAGTGTGACCTGAAGAAGACCTCCTTCACCAGTTTTCATATCCTGCACAGGGAACTCACCACCCAACTCAGGGCCTGTGATGTTAAGAAAATAAAAAAACCCAAAACAACAAAACAAAAACAACAAACCAAAACAAAAATCCAGAGAGGGAGAGTGCAGAAAGCAGTTAGCCAAGACATGGTATGTGGAAAGGGAATATAAAATAGTTAGAACATAATTCCTGTTGATATGCATAGCAAAAGGACACAACTAAGAATAGCAGAGACCATTTCAGTGAGTCCATTCAATAATGACAGCTTTCTGAGAACCACTAGAATTTTAAGTATTGTAATAAATGTCATTCTGGTAATATGAAGTAAAATCACTGTCAGTTCATCCTGTATTTATTGTGTATCATACTGGGGTATTGTTCATTTGCTTTAAATGACACATGTCATTTCTCCCTAGTCAGACCCTGCAATCACATAATACCATAGAGAGCATAGTCTAAAGTACAGATACATAAGCAGCACGAAGGAGGATTGTATTTGTGAGCTGCATTGCATGGTATTGTTTTAAGGAATTAAAATGTCAAAATATTATTAAAATAATAATTTAATAGAGGATATTAACAGGTGAATAATCTAGACATTTTCATCTAATTTCTTTTGTATTATCCAGATCAGCTGCAAAGTGCATTTTTAATACTAAATACATTTTTAATACTAAATTATTGTCCAATTCTTAAAACACCTGTCAAACACACCCTTGCTAAAGACAACAATCTGCTACTTGCATTTGGATGCACAGAGTTACCCCAAGATATCCAAGTAAAAGGAGATTGTGTTCAAAGAAGTTATTAATAAAAAAAATTGCTGACTGCAGATTAAACAACAAATGTTACCAACATTTAAAATCTTGTACCTGGTTTAATGCTTTGCTGCCTTGCTGCTGCTCGCTCCATACTGTCTTTTACACAGTAGTACAGTTCCCGACACTAACAGATATAAGAAGAGTAATACAATGTTATTTCATCAAATTACTAAGGGATAGGGATAGAAAATAACAGCAAGATTCTAAGATCCTACAAAATGAACATGGCCCATGTGGTGACCAATGACCAAAAGCCTATTTAAGTTCAAGCACACTTAATTACTAGTTAGTATTTATATTTGTTTTACACAATGATAAACTATTTCATAGCATTTAACCACACAAGGTAGTGAAGAGTTCATGCCTTGACACATTTTAACCAAGCCTATGCAGTTTCTTACTATAGAAAAAGCATCAAAATAACTCCTCCATTTCTTTCAGCTTCCAGCAATCAATATTGCTAGTCATGCATATAAAAAATATCTATCTTTTTGTTATTTGTATCAATTTCCTTGTGGCATATCCTTCTCTTAATCTTCCTTCAACTCTGAGATTAAGCCATAATCTCAGAGGTACATTTAGGAAAATTTTCCATCCATAGCCCAAGATACAGGACACAGTGAGGGCTGAGCTACTCTATACTAGAAAGGAACAAATTTGATGGACAAACTCATAGGACTTGAGATCAATGGCTCAGCATCCAAGTGGAATCCAGTGACAAGTGGTGTTCCTTGGGTGTCAGCACTGGATCCAATGCTGTTTATCACCTTTGTCAGTGACATAGACAGTGGGACTAATGGAATGTGTCCCATGGCAGTGGGGGGTTGAAAGTATATAAAAGGTCCCCCCCAAACCCAAGCCATTCTATGATTCTAAGATAAAAATTTATACTAGTAACTTCTAGAGCATATTTAGGCTTTGCCCATTAATCCCTTGTAATATTTTTACTTCACAAGCCTGCAAGTTCACAGAATATTTAGCAATACTGATGCTTTCCTTCTTCTAACATGCTATGTATCATTTCTTGAATTACTTTCTGGTGAACAACTATCTTCAAGTAAATGGCAGGGCACAATTCCAGTTTCAGATGTCAGTGCTGCTAAAGAGCCATTGCAGTTCAGTAACCAGTGCTACTTTTTGATTAAACATGGAATATGACACGCAAAGGATTTGTTTTTTTTCTGTGCAGTTATCCCTGCAGCACTGTGTACATTAAAAAGATACAAACCTTCTTTGTGTAGAACTTGTTCAGTTGTGTCTCCTGACCATTCCTGCGCCAGAGGCAAAGCACTTTTGTTTTGGGACAGTAAGTCATGTTGATGAGTTTCTCATACCACCAACGTTCATACACAGTTCCAATGTTGCTTCTCAGCACAATACAATCATCACATACCTGGTAACACAAAATATTACATAAGATTTTTATGCTATTTCTCTTATTTCTTCTGCTACTAGTTGCATTATTATTATTCTTGTCTCTACCTCCATGAAAAATATGTCTCCTGTTGTGTCTGTCCCAGCATGTACTACAAAAGTCTGCTTCTTGATGTGGCGGCTGCCACTGGGTCTCACAGGGAGTTCCCGTCCATTCTAGAAAAAAACCCACGTGCAATCATTAATGAATTTTGAAAAAAAATCCATTAGGTGACACAAATGAAAGAAGATTTTTTAACAATATTTAATGAGCTGATTTGAGACAATTTTGGACAAAGTAGTAAGTAACTCCAGTAAGTTTAGTTTCAACAAGTGTGACTGTCAGAGTTACCACAGCATACAACATTCACATGGTACCATGCTCAGTATGGGACAATGAGGTGTCTGAGCTCTGGTATCATTGCAGTAAACCGGTCTGGTTTTTCCCAATTAATTATAAGATAATTTTATGTATTTTCTGTGCAGAAAAGTAATTTCTAAAGGTAGAAATCACCTTTAAAAGAGCCTAACTTGTGTCCACCCTGGTGATGATTGTGTTAAAAACTAGCTAGATTTACTAACTGAAGCTTTACCCTGTATTCTTATTGATCACTACAGGACATCAGGTTTACTCTGTATGAATACTGGAAACAGTTTTGTACAGAAACTGATTGCTATAAGTCTTATAGAGGCCTGGAAACTGCTAGAAAACTAAATACTTCTTACAGTCATAGTAATCATAAAGGCTCCTGTCAACAAGTTATTAAAAAAAACATTACTGCTGTGCAGAACTGTGGGACATAAGTGTCATGTTTATAAATATTGGTATTGCAGCTCTAACTGATAACTGTGTAATATTAAAACATTATAAACAGGGTCATATAGTCCCAGTCTTTATTCTATACATGTGAAGAATAAAAAATTTAAAATTCAATTAATTATTTTTCATATTTTTAAATTAGTACTGCAGAGAATTTACATAGGATTTTTCTTTTATTTTGTCCCAGAGGTATATCACTCATCACTGTTTTACTTACCAGATTGGCAAGTTTGTCTAGAATATCATTTATTTGCTGGCTGTGCACCAATCCAATGTGTGATTTTCCCATTAGACGACGCACCTTTTTCCTAATATCATTCTTGTTCACCTAGAAAGCAGATACACAGACAGTTGCATACTCTTCTCTATTCACAGGAGGCAACTCCAGTCTCCCAAACATATCTTAGTTTCCATTGCTAAGAAGTAAAACAACTGATCTCTAGTTCACTCATGCCTCTTTACTCAGCAGTACAGGACCAAGCTGCACGTACCCCACATTTTCCTGCTACTGTGCAAGTGATGCCCTGCACAACAGATTTCCTGCCTGCCCACGCACACAAGCTGCAGTTCCACTACCCAACACTTCCAACTACTGACATCAAAAGCCTCAGTTCTCCATGTTACCACTTCTGAGTCTCATTGCCAGACCAGCTTCTCCACCTGTTCCTCAGCACAGACTCCATTTAGGCAACTGTGGAGCCCTCAACACAACTTTGTATGTAACAGAGGAGTTCTTTCACCATGTGTTTCCTGGTCACTAAGATGTGGCTCTAACAAACACTCCCAGAGAGTCTTCCAACAGCAAAAGGCTCCTCCTGAAGATGAGATGCAGGCAAGCTCAGAAGCAAAATATCTCTGCCTCAGATGCCATTTTAAAAGGCTATTATGAATGCCAGCCATTGATACTAAAGGCTTCAAAGACAGTACATTCATGTTTTAGTGCTGATTTCAAGCTGGATCAAATATTGTTTTTAACACATTTGCATTATGACCTTAATATTGTGGAATATCTAAAACAAACTCAATCTGCTTCCTTCCTTTGCAAGAATTCCTTGTGCTTGAAAGAAAGCATTGTACTTTTCAATATATTTTAAAATTAAAACCTACTATGCAAAATAAGAAAATAAAATACCAAAGCACTGGGTTTGCAGGATTATGCTTCTTTTGATAGCTCAAATAAATTCATCTCTCTAGTAACAGAAAGCCTTCCAACTTTGTAGTTTCTACTAGAAACTGCCCTTGTTATCCACAGTTCTGAGTTTTATAAAGAGATGCATGGTTTTAAGACAGCACCAATGAAATATACTGCTTAAATCTGAGCTGCAATCTATTAAAAAGAACAAGAAGTCACCTTTATCATAAGCATATAAGCAATCATATTATGCAGCAGTGTAGCCAACAAGCGATCCTCATCATCCTCCAAACGCTTTCGATCGTGTTCTCCCAGGGAAAGGTACCTGAAAGAAGAGCTACATCTGAAGCAGACTCACAGGCATTCTTCATCTACTTCTAAAGCACTAAAGCACTGGCAGAGGACACAGCACTGTTTGTGAAGTGTATGGCAAACACAACCTCTAAAAACACTAAGTCAAATGGGCATTTTCCAGGAAAACACTGTGATCAGTAGTTAAACATTTCTCTTAATTATTAACTAGTTGAAGCAAATAACATCTGCTCAGTGGGAAATTTGTTAGTGGTCCACTGGGTTTATCCATTTCCTGTTCTCTGCAGTCACAGTTCTGTGGCAACTACAACTGTCAAAAGAGAAACACATTAACTCAGCACACATGCTATCCAGCTTTAGAGCTTAAATACAGCTGCAAGGCAGAAGAAAGCTGATAAAGGAAGTGCACCAGGCACTCTATTTTTCCAGTAAGTTAGGCAGTTTCTGGAATAATAGTTTTGCAACTAGCACCCCAAACTAGTTCTTATTTTGGCTACCAGATTACATGTTTCATGATGGCATAGATGGAGGCAGTAAAGCTGCATGTAGTAGCCAAGAGCACAGAATGATCAGCTGTTAACAGAGCTGGGGGGAGGAAGAGGAAGTTAGTCAAGATTGATATCTTACAAGCAGTCAAGCCTTAGGCAACCACAGATATTTCTAGCAAGTGGTTTCCTCATGGGGTTTCTTGTTTGTTTTAACTACAAGCCATGCAAACACCTTTAAGTTACTTTGCATTTTGAGAAGGCTCAAAATACCACTTCTGGAAATATTTAATTCTTTCACTTTACATCAACACACTATTATTCCAGAATACAGTCATATTGCCACAGAAATCTCTTGCTTTACTAATGATCTAGTCTATTCCATTCATATTGTTATTATGCTTACATTATCCGTTTCTCTGGAAATGTCTCACCACAAGAGCTTAAAAATATATATGTCATAACTAAAGACAAGTATTTCAGTATCAGGAGATACTGACCAGCAGAGAGACAAAAGGCTCCCTCTGGAACAGTCAGGTATAGTAACTAGGTTTACAAAGTGACAATAGCATGTTAAGCAGAAATAAAATAATTTTTTCACTACTATTTTTACTATTTCAGCCCCAGGTGAAACAATGAGGAGGAAAAAGGTCAACTGAAGAATTTACCTGTCAATCATCTCCTGAGGTCCCTGGTCCATCCCCATTCCTTCTCTCTCTAACATCACAGCATCCAAAAAAGCATCTTCCCAGAACTGCATTTGGTCCCACAAAGTTGAACGCTCTTTGCCTATGCAATGTATAAAAAATTGATCACTTATTTTGTTTACTCCAGTCACATACTTTAAGATTAATTCCTGTTCATTCCCACTCCTTGAAAACACCATAAACCATCACACAATGAATCTACATTAAAAAAAAAATTTAAAGTTACTTGTAAAGTACAAGCAATAGCACAACTGAAGAAAAGTGTAAAAGAAAAGAAAAAGACAAATATCTCATTCTAATTAATGGCACAATACTTTTAATCTCTTACAGTAAAGCACCTCTCATCTCTATTCTTTAAGGAGTATAACTTCTTCCATAAAATGTTAACACTGCTCAAAAGAGACAGGAATATCTCACACAGACACAGATCACAGCAAACACACAGAGAATGGAAAGATAAGATTATTACTCAGAGAAAAGGTTTCCATTGCAGCATCCTCTAACTGGTCCCAGACAGATCCTTTATCCCTACCTGCACCATTCCAAGCAGGTAGGAACGATAAATGGAAGGAATGAAAAACACAGGAAGAGAGAGCCTTTGATTAACAGCAAGTCCAGACAAAATACAAAAAAGCCAATGTACTCCTAATTCAAGGATAGACTCTTGAAGCCCTTTAGAATTCTGAGTTCACCCCTCTGTTCAGTGACTTTAGCTGAATGATCTTTTATCAAGATCAGTGATATATTTTACATCTGCATACATAACTAACTTCTTACTCACCTTCTTCATATTGTTTAAAGAATTCATATTCAAAAAGAGCAAGAGACTTGGACAGGCTTCACTTTATGCAAACTACACCACCCACTCCAATCTCCTCTTACACTTATTCAATTTCCCCAGCAAAACTGATGTGTCTTCCTATTCTACCAGCATGGACAACAGTGAGAGGTTAAAAACAGTGTCAAGGAAAGTGAAAATTCCAGTCTGTCTTAGACGTGATTTCATCTCAACTTCAACCTGAAAGATTCCCTCCCCACTAAAAAAAGTAGCTTACCCAAAAGTCCTTCATATAGATAGACACGCTGGTTCCCATCCTCTGGACCTCTCCCTGGAGTACTCCCTTTGCTGTCCTTCACACTCTGCTTCAGATTGTGAGACTTGGCCTGAAAATAATACAAGAGGTATTAGCAATTTAACTCTGCACCCTTCAGGGCTCTCTCTTGCCCTGTTTGGTTTAACAGACACAGTTTGAAAGCTACACTTCCAAAAAGCTTCTGCTGCAAACACTCACATAACAATTGTTTTGTTCAAAGAGCAGCACAATATACTTAAACATCCAGAGTCAGACAAAGAAAGCTCAAAGAGAGACAAATAGAGAAAGCAAAACAGAGGAAGCACACTGCCTGCCTGAAGGAAAACTGAGGCAAAACAAAAATTCAAGGCCCAGACTGAAGGAAAGAACCTCTTCTGTCATTCCCTGTATTTCACACTTATGCATTCATAAAGATATGACATTAAGCAATTAATTACATATCATCTGGTCTGAAGAGTGAGAGTTGGGACAAACAGCCAGCAGGAACAGTGACAACAAATCTCTAGCACCAGGTAAACTGGTGCAAAATTTGAATTCATTGCACATCATATACACCCATCATCTTTGTTCTAAATCTCATGCAAGGGTTCTCAGAATTTTAGCTTCTATTTAATTCTATTCTATTTAATTCAGTAGAAAAATGCAGAAAAGTAAATGCTAAAAGTCTGACTGTTCAGTAACTGAGAGGATACCCTCATGCAACAAAGGAAGCAGACACAGCTAAGTAATTTTCATGCTTTTTGTAGAAATCTGCCAAGAAACAGTTGGTTTCTTTAGCATTAGAAGTAGAAGCATGTTTGTTTCTTAGCATTAGAAGTAGAAGCCCTAAAATGTTTTCACAATCTTATCATTATCATAAAATAATGAACAGTGAGATCAATCTTAAGGCACTACAAGTTGTTTTCTCATTTTGCTGAGAGCTTAATTTAGCTAAAACAAGTATATCATTATTTTCTTGGTAAGATAATATTAGAGGTTATACATAACAACCAAGGACTTTACAAAACGAAGCGCTCACAAATTATTTGGATTTTACTGCATACAGATCTTCCAACTAGGCAAATACATTTAAAAGTTGTGATTAAACTTCAAATAGGACTAAAGTAATACTTTAAAGAAACAGAACAGCTGATAAAACTAAAATGGATCACTCCTTTACTCTATCAAGCAGCTTCTCCTAAGAAACAGGAAATTTTCCTTTTAGTTAAGGATGAACAATGCCGTTCATGTGGTTGAGAGAAATATTGCATTAATATTAAACATTACTGGAGTCTCTAAGGTGATGCAAGATGTGGATCTACTACTTTCAAAAAACCATTTATTGCACAGCAAATGAAGAAAGGTATGTGGATCCAGACAAAACTACATCTTTGACATTGTAATATTGTATGCCACAGCTGATTAACCCTGAGAACTGAATAAGAGATGCTCTTCTGTACATGCACACACATTGAAGTATTACTGTACGAGATTTTTTTTTTTAAAAAAAGAAGCCTGCAATGCCCTTACAAAGATAGAGCTAGTAGCAGAGTTTGTCTCAATTTCACTGTCTGACACAGTGCCTCTGGATCCTGCCAAATTGCCACCATTTTCCACACTTGGGCCATCACCAGCATTGCTGCTCAAGTCACTGTCTGCTCCCAATGTCTCTCCAGAACTGTTACTAACCTGTGGAGAAAAATAAAGCAATTACCTTCAACAGATAATACATCAGAGAATTTGTTCTTGTTTTTAATGCATAAAACAATCTGTCTTTTTTGCCCTCAGGTTACCTTTCTTAAACTTCTATTTTTTATAGATGATTTATACACAACTAAGACATATTTACAGAATTGTTGCAATCCACCAGTTCCATAAATACACCAATATGGAGGAATACATAACAGCAATGAGCACCATTTGTGAAGGCTGCAATCTGCTCATAAAGCAAGCACTATATATGTTTTGTCAGACACACATGGTTGCTACCCACTCAGAGGCTCTGGAGAGAGAACTCAGAGTACATTATGCATGTGTGACACTTTGCTGCCATACCACACAAAATCTAAGCAACAAAATGCCCTCCCCCACTTTAACAAGCAGTCAATCACATCCAGATTTCACTCTGGACATATCCTACCACAGTGCTGACTTCAGAATCCTGGCTTGTACTTCTGACCATAACTGTTGGTCCTCCACTGGGAAGAGAGTCAAAATCACTCTTCTGCAATCAAAATACATAAAGGACAAGAAGAGTCACATTAGTTTTTGCCATAAGGAGAGAACATCACTTCCCATTCTTTTGGGCTCTTGAATCATATGCCTTATGCTTCCTTAGTTTATTTAGCCAATCAAACAGAAACTACTGTCTGAGTGTCAAAGACACCATGGTGTTCTGTAATTGAGTTTAGAATGACCAAAGCCCTAGAGAAAGGGGTGAAGAAATTTTACCAAATGAGCCTCTCAAGAATACTCAAACCTTAGAAGTCTTCCCATAATTAAGTAGAGAATAGAAGAATCCTGTCTTTTACCACATAAATAAAGCAAGCAATAGAAGCCACTGACCTGAGAACCTGAGGCCAGACTGAGGCCACTGTCTGCACTGATTTGGGATTTCTTCTCATCTGTTTCTCCCAAATCAAGTTGTTTCACAGCATCTGGTCCTGAACAAAGGAAAATGTAAATAATTACTGCAACAAGAAAAAACAGCATGGGGATAGCAGATAACAGACTGGAAGCAGGAACAGTACCAAGAAAACATATATGCTTTCTCATTTATTTGATTTTTAATGCCTTCTTTATTATTCCTTGGTACTGAAAACAACAAGGCCAGCAGATCACATCTGCTAGCCTTTAAGCATTAGTTTGAATTTCAAATACTCTGAAGTCCAGGAGTGACTATAATCAAACAGTACCTTTCTTAGCCATTCAAGAGAGATAGGAGGACAGACAACAGTCATGTAGCTTCCAGTTACAATAACACATGCAGAGCAGTTGACATTCAACTCTAGGAAGCCACTTCCTTTAATTCTTGGTAATAAAAAAGAATACCTATTTACTTAAAAGTCAGAATTCTTTTTGGAACAGCTAAATTGCTCAAAGTCCTGGACTGAGTTTTTTTTGGTTGCCCACTGCAACTATCTAGGCAAAAATCAGGCAACACATAACAAGAAAATAAACAGTAACAATTGGTGTTACCCAGCAAGATTTTCAAAGACTAAGCTTGTATGATGCTGTACTTCACAACATTCCCCAATTATATTAACAAATGGCTCTCCAGAGTTGGCAATCACATAGGTAGGAGAGAGAGAGAGGGAATCAGCAAGCTTTTAAGTCATGCATTCATTAACCCAACGATCCAAAAAACAAAAAGAGGGAAAGAAAGGATAAAGAACACTATGTTCAATTTCCCATGCACTTCTAGAATCGTATCATCTATTGTCCTTAGATGAGATGGCAGAAGGAAAAGAGAATGATGGAGAGGCCTGAAAAGAAATTTGGATAAGCACAGAATGAAGTAAGTAAGAAAGCAAGAAAAGTGTGTGTTATAGGCTGTACACAGAATGTTAATACTCCCCCAAAGGGGAAGAGACTGAATGCAATACTTCTGCCATAGCCATATCTGCCAACTATTCAGTACCAGGAAGACATGATCAGCTGCTGGAATATTTGTATTATATACCATGCCTATAGCCAGTATCTCTAAGCCAACAAT
Organism: Erithacus rubecula; assembly: GCF_903797595.1. Classification (NCBI taxonomy): domain Eukaryota; kingdom Metazoa; phylum Chordata; class Aves; order Passeriformes; family Muscicapidae; genus Erithacus; species Erithacus rubecula. The sequence goes on from NC_136688.1 coordinate 22,743,649, forward strand.
GCCACTATCTCTGTAACCACAGATTGCAATAACCTGGGAATTATGAACATGTTTGTATTATATGCAATATTAGAGAGGATAAGACAGTGAAAAGGAAAGAAAAAGGGAAGGGAGGAGAGAGAGAGAGAAGGATAATATACAAAAATCTGTGGGAGTGAGTTTGAGATGATATGCAAACTCATGAATAGCAAAGCCATAAGCGGGCTGTGCAGACCATACTAGCTCACTACTCAACCACCAACTCTTGCTGTGAAACGTTTACAGAAAGAATTCTTCATTTGTTATAGCATTTTGTCTCTAAATCCAAATGCCTTAGTACTGTAAATCAACACTTCAAAGACTCTAGGAAAGAGAAAGCATAAACAAAACTTATGAAGAAAAATAACTAAAAATATTTTTTCTAAGAATTTGAAACATTATTTTCCACTGAAATACACACAGGTCCCTTCTTGAGGTCTATTTCCACTCATTCAAGTGGTCATCATTTCTAGTTCTGATACAGCAAAAAGTTTTATATCTCATTACTACAGCAATAACACTAAACTTCAGCTGTGTGTTTTAAGCAATTTAGGTGTTTCCTGTCCCAGCACATAATTCAGACATATTCCTGGCAGTTTGGCTTTTAAAGGATTTGAAACTGACTGAAGCAGTTCAGATATTTGAGGGCTGTAACTGAGTGTAAGGAGCACAACAGCCACAATTACATTGTTGTCACTGTCAATTTACAGGCACTTACAAACATCCCTTTCTCTTCTTTATGGAGTCATATGTCTAATACACATGGAACACTAAAACCTCCATTTATCCCTCCCAATGTAGGCACCTACCTGAAAGGCTCAGTTTGGGAGAGCAGGTGTGTGTTCTATGTGTCTGTCTTGCACACTCTTCCTCGGCAGACAGAAACTCACAACTTAAGTACAGGAAGCTGTACTGCAGGACTGCCCCATTCACCCCATTCTCTCTGAACTAACTCCAGATGCTAATCTCTACTAAACAGAAGTATTTAATTGATGTGCCAAAAACTGATGTAAGCAAACTCAGGCTTAGTCAGAATGTTTGGAGTCTTCACTCATTCATCTCAGCTATTAATCCTTCCCAAACATCAGTCTATAAAATAGGCAGCATCAGCTCTGCAAAGTATAAACTAATCTTATGGTCAGGAAACACCTACCACAACACAGTTGTATAAAGTGGCTGCTAGACTTAAGTTGTATGTCCCTATTTACAACAGTGACAACCAAAAGAGCAAAATCTGGTATTGCACCTGCAGAGCATACATATTCAATATTCTATTCATTATTATATTTCAATAGATGTTCAGATTTGTGTAGATTTAGACTGTTATCTAGACTCTGCAACAGCCTCAAACTATTTCACTCCTTCTTTACCAAGGAATATGAAAAACAAAATCAGGTTGATTCCTAATTATGAGACTATTTCCTAGAAGCCATCACTAAACACAATTCTTCACATACACCTTCTCTCTCCCCCTCAGAAGTATTTATTGTTGCAGATTGACTGCTCATGATTGATGCCAGTTAACAAAATCCACCATGCCACAGCCTGAACAAACAGGAATTCTTCATTCCAGTAACATTAATCAATCCATATATCCATGTCAACAACTTGTTAAACAAGTTTTAACCTTCAAGGAAGGAGATGGAGTATCTTAAAATTCTTCCATATTTATCTGATTGGTGAGGATGCAGAACATCTGCTTCCTCTTCTTTAAAGGTAATATTTGGGGGAGAAAAAAAAAAGGGGGCAAAAAAAAAAAAAAGAAGAGACATTTCAACATAATTTCCTCAAGGCAAAGAGATATGTTTGGTCTCTTTAATGGAGACTTTCTTGATAGGTTTTGTTCTTGTGAGTATAAAACCTGTGTGCCATAGATGCAAGCTCACCCTGCACCTGGGGAGTTGGCAGTTATGGGGAGGCTGGAGGAGTCAGTTTCTACATTTTTTTGAATTTCCTTACTCGTTTTTTCCAAAGATTTTTGCTTTTTCACTTCCTGGTGCTTGTTCCACAATTCTACCCAAGATGCATTGAAAGCAGGAGAGAAAGAGAAAGAGTCAGCGACTGGTCAGACAGGTGAAAATGGGGAAAAAAAAATTCAAATAAAAACCCCACCCCTTCACCTCAAAAAAAAAAAAAAAAAAAAAAAAAAAAAAAAAAAAAAAAAAGAGGCAGAATTTTATGACAACTACTGAGTGAAGGGTTAATTAACACCATTTTAAAAGAAATCAGTATCGGGCATCAAGCACTGCTTCATCTCTTAGTAACAGTATTCAAACATTAGAGATGACTTCATACAGTTCTGGTGGTGCATCCCCCCTCCCCTCCTCAGACCACACTTTGACAGCAGTGAATCAACTAAGGAAAAACAGCTCTTATGAACAAATAATTAATCACCTTTTCTGACAAAGGGATTTAAAACTGTCCGACATTTACTCCTCTAAAATGTAGGCATCCCAGAAGCTCTAATTAACAGAAACATTTTAATGTCTCTAGTTTATATCACTGAAAGGAGAAAGACACAAAAACAGCAGCAGCAATTCCAAAAATATTCAAGTGTAGGTTAACACAGCATTTAATCAATATTACATCTTACATACTATCACAAAGTTTACAAGTTATTTTTGACCTGACAACATTCTCAATAAATGTCCAGCTCTGCCTATGAACCTGTCCTACATGCAAAGAGCTGAACTTCTCTGCATCCACTTGCTCCTGTCAGGGAATAGAGAACAGAAAATGGCAAAGAACTAAAATGAGCAAGATACCAGACATGCTTCACTCCAGCTTCCAAAACTCAAAGTCACAGCACTCTAATCAAGTCAGTGAATTCCATAAGAGAGTATACAATGCATAGACCAGCAAAACAGTCTTCTGAAATTTTCTTAAAACTGAATTTGAAACTCAGCCCTGGGATAAAACAGTCATGAGGCACTTGCACTTTTCTATCATTCACATTGTTCAACTCTGAAATGCAGTCACCTTTTCTGCTCATTCCAGGTGCTGGCCTGTTGGCCAAAGGAAACATTACAAGCTGCCATGCTGAGCTGACTCTAAGTGTTAGGCACTGTCCTCTCTCACTATTAAAGTTGGGGACACTACAGAGGAAGGTCCTCTTAGAAAAGTGGCAAAGAGAAGGAAAAAGAAATGAAATGTTCTTTTACTACTCTTTAAGAAAACTTCCTGAGCATCTGAAAGGTAACTTTGTCAGAAACCCATTCCATCCTGCAAATAGCAGAAATAAGGGCAAGACAAGTTCTAAATAAGTTATATTAAGCAAATTGTCCACTGAAAAAAAATAATTACAGGACAGGTTACAACTGTGGAGGAAGGCTTGAAAGTACTATGAAAAAGACATCAAGAGTGAGACAAATGCAACAAGGTAGAAAAAGCTAGAAAGATGGTTTCTAGCCTACCAATTTCTAGATCTGCTTCATGATTGATGGATGTTCCTTCAACCTTCATAAACAGACAGATGGATAAGATAAAATTGCTGAGGGATTCAAACAGCACCCTACAGGCTTATCAAGCTAAGCATACACTGACACAGATAACAATCTCTAAGATGGACTGAATTTGTTTGTTAAAGGGCTTTGAAAGCATCTGGCTTCTTCCATGCTCAATCTTTATGACTTTATTTTAAAAATCACCAGTCTGAAAGCTGGAACACCTGCCATTAACTTACTTTTAGCTGACTTGTCTGTTAATTTAGTGTAGAGTATATCCTAGCACATTAAAAACAGACTAGATTTTACTCTCAACTACTTAACTGAAGAAGAAAAACAAAACTTCAAACAAACTCACAGGGCATAAAATACTACACCTACAGCCTTGTTATATGATCCTGAACAAAACAAGACAGCAGGTCCAAAAGAGACCTGATGCAGATGAAGTATGTAGCACAATCTTTTCTGTTTAAGGAAAACAGCCAAAATAAAGTAATCTGACCAGATTACATAATTATTTAAAAACCAGTAATGGAAACTTCAGTAAGTACTGACATTTTCATTAACAGTTATGGAAAGTATGCAATAAACCAAACTTATCACTAATATAAAGGTAAATGAATTAACTATCAACTTAAAAGCTACCAGTGTCCTAACAAAAAGACATACAGATGAACCCTGGAAGACAAGAACCTCAGAAGTAAGCAATTGATGAGTATCAGAAGCATCATTTTCACATTGAAATTTCTAGGTAGAAATTAGGTATCAAAGCACTGTCAAGATCAAAGTTCAGCTGGTAAAAAGCCATCCTGCTTCCCCTCAGAAATAGGAAACCCTGTGAAGTTCATAGCCATTGTTCCTGTAGTGCCAGAAAACTGTACAGATTCAGCTCTAGATCTGAGATGCAGTTTAATCACCACACTAACATACCCTTTACATATTACTACTGCAAACAGAACTGTACATTATTTTACTCCATCCTTCTGAAGACTTCTCATTCTAGTATTTCCTCCTGTATCTAGGTAAAAAGGTTAGCAGCCCACTTTGGATTTCATCTATACAATACCAAGAGATTACTTCAAAGTTTTATTTACATATCTTAACCTGAGGCTGTAAGTACCTTCCAAACTTCACAGAACCAAGGAACTGCTGAAGTTCAAAGGGACCTGTGGACATCATCTAGTCTAAGCTCACTGCTTAAAGCAGGATTGACTAAAGCTGCCTGCCACAGGACCACATCCAGTAAGGTATTCACTTTCTCCAGAGATGGAGAATCCACCACCTTTTCACGTGGACCCAACCTGTTCATTCCACCATTGGATCATCTTCACATAAAAACATTTTTTTCCCATGTTTAAATGGTACTACTTACAAATACATTGTTATTTCAGCAACATGTACATGTTTAGCAAATGCTCTTCACTCAGCAAATTAGTTTGAATGGGAACATCTGCATTTCACTGCTAAGCCATGAATAACACCAGTCCTGTATATCCAAAGTTTTCTTATTCTGAAGTTTCCATGACAGAATATAAAGGGTATAATAGGCAAGCAGCTTTAAATTATCTCTCTGCAACACAAGACAAACACCCTTTACTTCTAGATCACACAAGTCAGATGAACATGGAGACTAGTGTTTTTACACAAAGCTCCTAAAAAGTGACTTGCATACCAGTTCATGTTTTGTGGTGAAAGACAAAAGTAGTTAGAATAAAAGCCTTCAGGAAAAATATTCAAGTCTTTTGAACTTTGGTCAGTCTAGGCAAAACCATATCCTTCTTGTAATTTAGCTTCATAAAAGATAAGTGGAAACCATCATAGCATCAGAACCACCAATGAGAATGTACATTTGCCTATCCTTGAAGGCCATGGATTGTTTAAGGCTAATGTTCTGGCAACAGCAGTTTACATGGTATATTATGTAGCACTTCTTTTGAAAAGCACTTCTTATGACACTTCACAAACAGGAATTATCTGATCTCTATGATTTCCATTTCTATGAGGCTTTAATTTATGTAAGGGGAAGAAGTAGTCTTAGCAATCTTATCAAAAGATCTCTCTTCCTTCTTTAAAACAATACTGTCCTAGAGCCTGGTTTATTCTTAGTATTGCCAGAAGCATACTTTCCTATTTCTCTTCTACAGAAAAGTAATGAAGTACTCAGAGCAAACCAAACAGCCAACTGAAATGCTGGAAATCTGAATCGGAAACACTTTCAGCTTCCTGACAGCTTTTCAAATGGAGTACAAAACTAGTTTCTGAGCAGCTGCCTCCCTGAACAAGGCAGTTACCTCTTTAAACAAGAAAGCAAATCAAGTCAAAAGGGTTCAGTACTTGACAGCATCCAGCCTGCAGTTATTCTGTGTGTATGAGAGCACTTAGCTGCTCAATACACACATTCCCAAGTCTTATGCCACAAACTACACCTATATCCTCACAGCACCACACTTCCAGAAGATTATTCTTTCAAACAGTGATTCCACAAAAATGTTATTTTAAACAGCTGTAAAAAGCAACGTCTATAGTTGGACATATTTTGCAGTTGACAAAAAATTTCTCATATGCTCATGGTACCTCTCATGTTTACAACCCACAGCCCACAGGATACAACCAAAGCAATTTTTTTCTTTCTCCTCCACCAAAAAGTCTGCAAAGCCCTTTTTAAATAAAGCAGTTCTGAAAGCCCTACTTCAAACTTTTACCTAAGACATAGGGAAAAGCTATACTATCTAGAGTAAGACAGGAAAATCTCCAGTGATCAGCCTAGCAGATGTTGTTTAGAAAAACACACATTCTATTTGCTATTGCACAGAAGGAAAATCTATCAGTCCTGCTCATTGGAACTGTAACACCATAACTAAAATATTTTTAGAAATTTTGTTGTTAACAAACAGTAAATTTTGGATCCCACTTACGTCAGGATACAATCTACATAATTCACAGGTAGTCAGCAATGACAGAATGTTTCATGTTTCCCTTCCACAGCTGCCCTTTCTGAAATCCTGCTGTCCCTGTTCCTCTTTTGCCATTTCCCATTGCTTGAAAACAGCAATCACAGAGCAAAAAACAAGGCTGTTTAAGGTGTAATGAAATATAGAAACAATTAAGATTAGACAGCTTCTGGGAGAAAATTGCAGTAGATAGTTTATCTGAGAGTAGGGTGAAAACACATATGATTGTTCCTTGTGATCCAAGGTGTAAATGAAGCATGTTACAGTAGCAATGTAGTGTGTTAAAATGGAGAGAATGCAAATAGAACCTAATGTTAAATCAGAAGTCCCCCTTTCACTTTGAATGTATCTCAATACACACCAATGGAAGCAATAAAATTTTCTTCCTTTAGACTTCTTGTGTCAAACTCCCTTGGCCCTTTGCCTGCAGGGCTTGGTGGCTTTGGCATTAGGTGAGGTACTGGCAGCTGCACTGCAGGTTTTGGCTCCACTCTTGGGGATGATGCAGGATCCTTGCCAACCGGAGTGACTGATCCATCTGTAGGACTTCGTTTTCTCTTTTCTGGTTCTTTAAATAAAAAGAACAGTATTGAGAGAAAATAAATAAATAAATAAATAACTAGAAAGAAACATAAGGAAAAAGGAAATGAGAGCTGGAGAAGAAACATGAGACAGATGGTCTCACCTAAATCATTAAGCCTGGCAATGAAACAGCTCAGTGCCACATTTGTTCCCATAGGTCAACATGACTTGCTGATAGTCTAACACACTGGTGGAAACAGTAGAGGAGAAAGCCAGAGTACTGTTTTAGGGATACTCAAGTGTCTCATTTCTGTATAACTGAAACCTAGCAATGTTCTCTGACACAGTAACTGTAGCACCTCCTCTACCAAACTGTGAAAAATTAAACAACTCTGACTAAATTACCAAGAATACAATTTATAGAAGATAAGTTCCTCTCACACTGCAAAGATGACAAATCAGTTTCATGGGTAGCACAAAAAACCTCATGAAACCTCAGTTAGGGGGAAAAAAACCCAAAAATACAAATCAGCTATAGCTTTTCCATCTATCTCTGAGACTTCCTATAACCATATGTCCCTAAAGACAGTTTGGATTATTTCTCTGTATCAAACTTCACAGTTTGAATTACAGCAAACTTTTAGAAAAGAAAAATTAAAACCAGGTCTTCCAAAAAGACTCCTGCACAAACTATTCCAATACCTGATGAATCTCATAGTCAAAACTTCATATCCTATTATCTAAATCTGTCATACCATGAGATCTTGTGATACCTTTGTTCAGTAGATTTAAGATTCTGCTATCAGTAACGCTTTTCTATTTAGAGAATAACTGAAAAGAATCAACACCTAACACTCAACAGAATGAACACTTCCATCCTTCAGAGCAAAAGTATTTCCCCAATGCCCCATAGTTCTTTTCTGAAACCTCAGCTTTGCAAGATGTAATGACCAGAACTGGGAGCACTGCCTCAGTTGTGGGTCTTGTTACTGATACATCAAGATACTATATGGTAGCTGCATTCCAAATGTGTATTCACAGATACACAGTGTCCCCCTTCCCAGTTTTTACAGACAGAGTAAGTAGTGGGAAATTCACATACAGCAGCAGGAGAATGCTTCCTAGGATATACCTCCCAATACTATTATTGCCAACTATCCTTCTTCCTAAAAACAAGTCCTTGGTTTGACCATTTATAATTAATCATGACCATGCTTCATTAAGATTCAGCTTACTCTAGACAAAGAAGCTATATTCCTCATTTCCTGTAGGATTAGTTGTTTATTACTATATGTTCAGTAATAGCAACATAGGCATTAATCTCTATAAAACATTTCTAATACTAATTTCAACTAATTGAAAACAAGCGAAACATAAAAAACAGCTAAAATTTGTCTAGAAATTAAGTATGTTATGAAGTAATGAGAAGAGTCTTTAGAAGTTTGCAACAAATTTTGTCTGTCATGACCACAATTAGTTTGCTGGGAAAACTCTACTTACCATCAAATTAGGCTATTCACTCTAAAACTACTGAGTTTTACATCAGTCACTCCAATTTTCCTTAGAATCACTATCAGACTAAAATCTTCTAATTACCAAGATCAGCCTACTCTCCACATTCAGGACTGTTTCACTAGTACAGCCTTCCTTACCTTCCTCAGCATTCTAACAATGACTGAAAAGGAACACAGGGTGTATCTAAGACAACTCATTAAAAAAACCCTGGTGCAAGACCCAGAACACCAACTATAAAGGGTTTAGTAGATGCTACTCCTCTGTTACAATGAAATAAGTAACTTTTCAGCATCTGAGATTACAGAGATGTCAGATACTAAGCAAAGCTTTTTGTCAGCTTTTACTTTCTTCCTCAGCATGCGTTTTCTTATTTTGCATTAGAATCAGATTCTTAAGAAAAAGTTGAAAAATAAAGAGATATTTTCATACTTTCTTCTCTAAGAGTATTTACTTATATAAGAACAACTGTGTAGTGCAATGTGGCTGGTGAGATGTAAGTCTCGTATGATTCCACATTACAAGTATCTCCCTCCCTACTGAGGTTGCCTGCAACAACTTTCCAAGACTGGGACCAGGACAGTTTTAGCTGAAGGTCCCCATTTCCAGAATTTCCACTTCAGGTGTAGAAGTGTTAGGTTTCCATTTTCAATTACATATCAGCATGGCAATTATTTTGCTTTGGTCCAGTAACATGCATGTAAGAAACACAAAAGAGGCTTCAGGCTTTATAAGGCTTCAGTAACAATGGTACAATTCTCACCATTTTGGAAGTGTTGAAAAACCATGAAATATCAAAAGGCACAGAAACAGCTACCTTCCCAATCTTGTTTGGTTCATAAACACTGTATTCTCATGAACACTTTTCTTACCTTTATTATAGTAGTGAGTATGTGCTATCTCTAGCAGGCCAAAAACACTGGCCATGCCTCCCAGGCCAGCATTTGCATATGACTGCTCCAGGCTCAGCACAGTGCACTTCAGCAGGTCCAGCATGCCTTTATAAACCTTGCGGCTGATCTCCTGCAATGAAATCCCCATCAGTGATGCTATTTCAGAAGTGAGAAAATAAGCCAAGAACATAAATTCCCAAACTGTATGCTGTAACATCAGCTTTTCACAACTGACAAAAACTTCCTGTGACCTGAGCCCTGGCAGACAGTGAGTGTGAGGAGCCTGCAGAGCTCAGCACTGACCACGTCCTGGATGACATCCTGCCGAGCATCCTCCTCTGACTGGATGGTGCGGTTCAGCTTGCTCAGCACAAACACACGGAGCTGCTCGCTCTCCAGCAGACGTCGGACTCTCTTCATGTTCAGCCAGCCAACACCTTGCCCATCAAGAACGTTGTGTACCACCTCCTTCAGGAACTGCTGGTTCTCACTGGCACATTTAAGAGAAAGTGGGCAAAAGTTAGTTCCCCTTTGTTTACTTTGGCTTACATGGGAAGAGAGCTGTGGCCAGGGCACACATAGAAGTACCTTCCCTATCAACAGTAGTTGACATCTAGCTCTATCTGCTGCTAATGTAACTGCACAAGCTCAAGCTCTGTTCCATAGGTGTAGTATCAAATAGTTTATTTTGTCTTTTATTTCCTATAAAAAGCCATAATCAGGTTTTCCTCTAGCTCCTCTAGGTACCACTCTACCCTTCACTTTCACTGCGCTTTTCAGAAACCACAGGAATCCTTTATGCCTCAACCTTCTTCCACAGCCCCCACATCTGTGCTGTGGAAGAGGAAGTACAGCACTACTAATGCATTACTGCAGCAGCCTTGGCACATCTTTTGAGTGGCATGTGTTTGCTCAGCTTCTTTTGCCACAGAGGGAAAGGTAAGAAGGAACTTCTGTGCAACCTGCTGCATTTCACAGGCTGAACTGCAGTTATTATTCTTACTTGTTCCCCAAATGCAATAGATCAAAATAAATTCACTCTACCCATGACTGCTACATAAGAAAGAGAGGAGAAAGCATAGGTCAGGTAATGTGTACTTGCACCATTCTGAATCCAGTCCCAAGGTTGAGAAAAGCACTTCACATGAATTTATGGAACCAAACTGCTACATTAGACTCAGTTGCACCCTGCATGGTGCATTAAAACTCCACTGAGCTAGATCACCTTGTTCAGAACACTCAACTACAAAGAATAACTACTGAGTTAAAGTAGAAACATAGAGCATTTTGGATCTCAGACAGAAGGAGGATACATTTTGGAGCACAGAAAAATAAGCATGTGTGCTATTACCTGTAAGACATCCATACCAAATCTCCTCAGACAATACCATACCCAGGTCTAGGGCAACAGAAAACTAGTATTTATTTTTTAGCAGCTAGACTTCTGAGAAAACATTGGCCAGGTACGCGGCCACTCTAACTACACTGTACACTTGAAAAGCAGGAAAAAAATATCACCTGGAATTGCTAGTTCGTCCCTGAGGTGATGGAGATTCTCTTTTCACTGTTGGACTGTGCTTTATCACTGAAGACTTCTGATCAACAAGGGCCCGTCTGTTTCCTAAAGAGGACAGGAAACAGAATGAGAGGAAAGGGCAGGAACAAAACAATCTGATCCCAGGGACAAGCAAGACTAAAGTTGGCTAACACACCTATTCAAATTACAGGTAACAGACTTCAAACAAAATGGAAACTCCAAAAAAGCAGCAGCATATATCATATTCTAGCATCACACATCGGCAGAAAACAGTAATGGGAGTAATGCAGAGAGAAAAAGAGAAGATGGTAATGGGAGCAGGAGGTGAGAGGCAAGAAAAGTTTGGCTGTTCTGCATGCAGTTCCACAACAAGAACCATCTTCAAATTAGTCACTATATGTAAAAGCATAATGCATTGATGGTGACTAGTATAGATCATGTGGTACTGGTTACCCAGCGAGAAAGGTAGCCCGAAGTCAGGCACAGGGAATGCTGGAAATTGTTACATCATGCACAGCTCATGCTGTAGGGAACCCACCTTCATTGCTTACTGGGCCAGCTTCAGTAATAATCTCCATTATAGTATTTAACCCAAATACTGGGACACAAAATATACAATTAGTAGTGTACTGAAATATCTACGCTCCCCACTGTCAGCATCAAAAGAATCCAACTACCAGTTTCTTCCCAGCCCTCCCTCAAAATAAAACCCAAATGACACTAGAGCAGGAAGAATGTTTGAAAGCCCAAGACCACGAGGGCCAGAATGACTTATCTTAAGAGATAGTGCTTGACTTGAAATTTGGCATCGTGGAACCAGTGTACTGCATCTTCAAGGACATTATTGTATTATTGTACATATTGTATTTGAATGGCACTACAAAAACCATCTGCATCACCAAGGAAAAAATATCTATGGATGCGCATGAAATAAAAATTAAAAACGAAGCCGGAAAGTGGTCAAACAGCAGCAATGAAATGGAGTCCCAGCATCATTTCCCATTACAGTTAGAAACACACACTTGGCAACAAGAACATGTTAATGCAGCAACTTTGTATCTCTACAGCAGAGACAAAAACATCTAAAACCACTGAAGTGCCCAGTGGGAATCCCAGTGAGCCAGCATGCACATGTAAATGAACACACACACACACACTCACACACATACACTTGCACATGCATAAAACAGACTGAGCTACTCCATGGAAATCCCATCCTCATATCTGCACAGTAACATTAAAGGCCCTACAGGATTAAAATAGTTAAGAAAAGAAAACCAAAGTGCAGAAGATGAGGCACAAAAGCATGAATGTGGAATGGCAAACCCCATCACTGTTTTCTTCCAATGCATGGAATCAATCATTAAGTTTACCCATGGAAACAACCCTGACACTAAGCATGTTTCTTATCCAGTACAACTGGACATGAAAACATAACCAACTGGTAAAAGGTTGTCAAAAACAGCTGTGCAGAGTCTCTGCTAGTGTTTTCACCCTACCAGTCCTGTTACTCCTCATTTTACACACAGAGAAAATGATTACTTGTCTCAAAAACAAAGTCCAAAGCAGAAACACAAAATCCAGCTTTTGGTCTTTGTTTCTACAAGGTCAAAGGTCAGCAAAACACCATACCAACCTTCATCCACATCCCTTCCCAATTCCAGATTAAAGTAATCTTTACCGATAAAAGTGATGAGGAGGAAAAAATAAATGAAAAAAATCAACACATTAAAACAAAAGCAGTAAGTTCTAATCAGATAGAATATCTCAAAAAGCAAAATAAAACCTCTCCTCAGTATAGCACCTGAAAACACTGCAACACCAGTGCAAGCTTGGTCACCCCTGCAGTATTACATTTGGTACAAGGATGACCAGGATGTCTAACAATCATGTGTTAGAAATAACATTTCTCTAGTGCCTATTCAGACACATTACCTAATGATACTGCAGACAAACAGGAGATGTTCTAATGAAAAGATTGTGCACATATGCTAGGGATTGATCTTCACTCTCACAGAACTGAAAGCCCGGGTATAATTTGATTTTCTATTAGCAATCTGAAAAGACAATAACACTTTCAAAACTAACATAATCTGCAGCCTCCATGGGAGGCTGGCATTACCCCCATCTACAAATGCACCATCATCACTCTATAAATTACCTAAGGCTAAGCATGAAGATAGTGGCAGTACAAAAGCAGAACATACCTCTTGGTTCTTGCTCTTTATACTAAGTACTTAAAAATAAAACAAAACAAAATACACTATGAATGTTGGTTTTCTTTATTAACTCAGCCTAGACCAGACACTCTCTCATCCCAACATAGCCCAGTTGTTGGAAAAAAGAATGACTAAGAAATATCACAACAATTTTCTGTCTTGTTCCTTAACACAGGTACTACCCAAACGACCAACAGGCATCACTCCCAGGATTCCTGTTAGGGGTAGGACCTCAGACTGCCAAGTCATAAGAACAGAAAAGGCAGTAGAAGACAAAGGGAAAAATGGTTACCTTTCAGGCTGGGAAAGGGAGTATTCTTGTCTCTCCCAACTTTGGTTGGTAGGGCTAAGTTGGACAGACTGAAACTTGTGCTGTGGTTTCTGTAGAGGCTACCTATGACAGAAGACAAAAACAATTAAATGCCTACTGCTCACTGTACACACCCAAAGATCCTGCAATTCCCCATCTTATTTCAGATCCTTAATGATTAAGTTCTTCTTCACTACCCAGAAGTCTCACAACCATAACATGCCCTCATTTACATTGCAACCACATCTGTAATCAGATTATTCTAAACAGTACAACAACATAAGTCACATTCGTGTCACAACAATTGATGTTGGATCTTCAAGTCTGAAATGCAACAGCAAAATCCTCCTGTCTTCCTGCACTTAGGTCACATCACCTTAGCTCTACTTTCTAGTTTGATCCTGTTTATGGGAACAAGTGAATGGCTGAGAGAGCCATGTAAGAAAGAAAACAGGATGATAGAAGATCTGCAAAACATGTAACTCTAAAGTGAGGACTGTGTACTGTGTCTTGTGAAACACTGCTAATCTGCCATGGAACCATGCTTTGAAATACAAGCTTTTCATTTATTAGGAAAAAACATATATTTTTCCTGGTACAGGCAGATCTTATGGACACATTTATGCATCACCATCATCTGCTTATGCCCATAGACAGTGTGAAAGCATCACATTTAGATAAAGAAGCTGATTAACACTTCAACTTATTAAAGTGTTAACATATTATTTCAATTTGCTTTGATTCTTTGTTTTTCTGTAGCCTTATTTTAGTAACAGTCATTTTTATCAGAAACACTTAATACATTTTCAAGTGCTACAAACTTCTTTCACTGCTTTTTACTGTATTGCAAGACTCAAGTGGCCATATCTTCTGTAACTCATTAAGAGATTCTGGATTTGTATTCCACACCTGTGATTTTTTAAAATAAAATATAATCGAAAGTAGGCAGTCAAGGAACTGAATTTAGCACTTAAACACACAACATGGCAGCATGGAAGGCAAGATTTTTTTATCAATTTCATAAAATTGCACAATGCTTTGTTTAAATTAAACCAAAGAAATTTCTGATCTGTGCCCTAAAGTGCCATACAACTCAAGGGGCTAATCATAAAACCAAAGTCCTTCTTACTGAAGAATATATAAAGCAGTAGCTGTCAGCAGTCGTCAGTAAGCCACCATGAATACTGGAGGAGCTGGTAATTATACAACCAACTCATTCTCTTGACTAGCCATCTCTCTATCCCATTTCCCTGAGCACTCTAATAAAATAAATAAAACTAGCTTAATGAATGCATTGTACATACTTGCAAAAGACATGATGCCCCCAAAACCTTCGCTGCTGTTGTTGGAGACAGTAGAGTTTGGGGAGCTGGCCCTGGAATCTGAATCTGCATCAGAATCACTGGCCAGTTTTAAACTGTTTGGCCGAAGTAACTTCTGAGACCTTTAAAGAAATTAAGTACAACTGTTATTAGCATTTCTCCTTCCTGCCCCAAATCAACACATTGTATGGTTGTGGGAGACTGATGTTGGCCTCATCACAGCAATTTTTACCACACTACCTGCACCTTCTGGGAAAGAAACAAAAAATCCACCCAAACAAGTAAAAAATAACATAAAATAACATAAAATAACATAACATAAAAAAAATAAAAAAAAATAAAATAAAATAAAATAAAATAAAATAAAATAAAATAAAATAAAATAAGATAAAATAAAATAAAATAAAATAAAATAAAATAAAATAAAATAAAATAAAATAAAATAAAATAAGAACTGAAACATCTTTACATTCAGATTTTTATAGCCTTTCAGGGCATGCTGAAAACTTGTCTACAAAAGGGCACTGGTAATCTGGTTTGAAAGGAGTAACAAGAAAACCCATTTCCACCAATCAATGCAGTATCTTTCCCCCAAAAGACAAAGTTTTACCAAAACAGTTTCCAGAAATCAGTATGCCATATACTAGAATGTTCTAGATAGAACTGTAAGTTCTCATGTCTTATACTGCTTACATAAAAGTAAGGAACTGAGGGACTAAGCAAGTGCATTTATTCAAACCAGAAGGGTTGACAGCATTTCAATATTAAATGAAAGTGATCAACAATATATCTTAGTTGCCAAAGACATTTGAGTGCATGAATGTTCAACTACATGACGCAGACAGAAACCCCAGAAGTGCTGTACACAAGGGCAGGAGACAAGGACTCACCTGCTTCCATTGAGATTCTGGTTAAATCTTGGGGTGTAGCTCTCTTCCTGCTCATCATCTTCATCCTCCGTAGGAAAACCATACTGTGGTTCAAAGTATGGATTGTCATACTCCCGCTTCCTCACCACCCCTTCTGAGGAGCTCATGCTGCCAGCTGCAATGTCACTCTCACGACGATCCAAGCTTATCTTGGGAAAGTTTGGTTGCAGTGGCAATGAAGAGAGATGGTTTGAAAATCCAGCAGCCAATTTTTCTTCTATTTCTGCTGAGTCTGCTGCCTCCTGTGGACCAGTCAAATCATTGGTCTGTTCGCTAATTTGCGTTACATACAACTGAAGGGCAGGACAAGAACAATTATTTCAAACTGGGAAATCTGCACAGTCCTTGCTGCTTGCTACAGAGCCCCCACCACATCCCCACTATCTGTGTCTCTAAGCTAAGATTTTATATACAATGCAGTATTAGTGTATTGTTCTGGGGACTTACTCTCCTTCAAAAGAGCTCTGACTAGTAAGTATTAGCTCAGGATAATGGCTTTCCAATACCACATTCCCATTCCTCTTAAAAGACCACAAATTCATGAGTTTCCCCACCCCACTCCCTGTTCCTATAAAGACATTAGGTCTTTTCAGACTCTGTAAAATTAATTCCTGCAGTCCCAGCCTGGACCATTTCTTCCTGCTAATGCTGCATTTCTCAATGCACTAGAACTTTTTGTACAGGAATGGTCTGTCCCAGCAAACTCCACCTTGCTCAGAAAGTCCAGGGTGAGCATGCAATTTAATCTGTGCATGGTGTAACAGTCCTATTAGCTTTTGCCCTTCTCAGAAAGAACCATGTGCATTCTCCCATTCTTTATATCCTAATACGCTGATCTTGAGGCTGAACTCATCTCAGTACACACATGATTCACTCCATGGATGACAGTGCTGGGGCTGCTACTGGCTGTAGTACTGGAACTTGAACGAGGCTGGTTATTCTCTTGGGAGTTCTCACTGTCCATGATCTGTTCATCGGCATCCCCCGAATATTCTTGAAAATCATCAAATTCCACTTCACTAGCATCACCAAGGGCAGCATGAGTCAGGGGGTCAACATCTGCAAACACATCATTATTCATTAAGTAACACTACCTTCCTCAGCCTATCTAAGTAAATATCCCTAGAAGATGAGGAGTGCTCAACAGAATCAACTTGCATTAAAATTTAGGTTGTTAGGGGCTTTTGGAGGTCATCCATTCCAATTTTCTCCTCAAAACAGGTGCACCTTCAAAATTAAAGCAGGTTGCTCAGGGCTTTGCCCCACTGAGTTTTGAAAGTTTTGAAGGCCTGACATTCTATAGTGATCTTGGGAATCAAGACTGTTCATTGTTCAACTACAATAACCATTAACTTGTTTTTTCTATGTCGAAGTGCAGGTTTTTTTGTTGTAGCTTATGATTATTATCTCTTGTCCTTGGGACATGGGAAATGTTTTGGGAATTCTAAATGTAGCTTATTGAACAAAGGGAGTGTTTATGCAGCTTCCATATAAGCCACAGAGAATGCATTTTTCTGCCCCCACTAGGACAGAGTAATACTTTAAAGCTAGCACTGAGAGCCAATATGCAGTGGCGGGAGAGAGCTCACACTCTGCTGTCCATATTGCACAGTATTTACTGGCAGCAGCAGGTTATTTCCAGATCCAGTGAACCAGTTTTGTTCAGTAGCACCTATTTCTGTTCTTCCTCTTCACAGTGTCCTTTGTTTATAAGCAGAAGAAATGCCCTTTTTCAGTCTACCTACACTCTTTTACCTGAGAGCAAGACCACAGTGGAACAATACTTTGTTCTGGTTCAGGGATTTAGGGAACACCTTTTTCCCAAAGTGCTTCAGATGAACTGGGAAAGGGAACCTATGTGAACCTTGTAAAAGTAAAAGCAAAAGTTACTTACTTGGGGTATCACCATTAATGTCACATTTCATCATCTCACTGACAAAGTCACCAAGGGAGGAGTAGGAGGAACTTGAATCGTCATAGTCAACGCTGTCACTGCCACTGCCACAACACGTGAGAGAGAGAGATGAGTGGCAGCATCAAAGCAACAGCAGGCTCTGACACTTTAGAGATATGAATCATCACTGTTTTTCATGGACCTCCTAAAAATCTCAGAGTAGCTATGAACAAACTGCACAGGCCAACCTCACGAAAAATAAGAGCAAAAAAACATAACTTTCAGGTAGGTGAAGAGTTATGTGAAGACATTTAAAATCTCCTAGCAAAGTTAATGAGGCCAAACTTAAGTGAGTAGGGAATAGTGTATTAATTCCCAAAACATGTGTGAGTATGTAGGGCAACTTAAAGGGAACTGAGAACCACAAGTAAAAGCATTTCCTTTTTACACTGGTGATAAATCCATTCTGTTAAGACCACTGGTGCTGCATACAATGCAAAATATGTGCAAGTCCAAGGTTGAAACATCTTACAATCCAGCAAGGAATGAAAGAGAATTAAACTAGACACAAAACTCTAAGAAATATGGCCAAGAACTACTATATAAAGTTTCCTTTCATTTTACTGATCACACCAAGTGGTCAGAGGCAGTGGGTAGTACTAACAAGCTTAGGGAACAGAGATTTGTAAGAGTGGTAGGATGAGTGGGAGTATTTGTAGTACTGCAACAGAAATAATCAGAGAAAGAACAGCAAGAAGAAAAGAGAATTAGAGTGTGAGGAAATGACAAATGTCAAGCAGCATACAGGTAGCAAAAGAAAAAAGGAAAATAAGAATGGAGAATCACATTAAATTAATACACTAGCAAAGGATTAAGAGGTTTGCTGTGATAACAGAGCAGTGAGCAAATTTACATTAGTGTCAGTATTCTGCCCAGACAATAAATAAAACAACAGCCTATCAGGCTATAGGAAAAGGCTGCAAATGAGAAGCAGGAGAGGTCCAGCAATCTGAAATAACTCTCGTGACTACAGGCATGTTCCCCACTAACCTGTCATCAGTGGGATCAGAAT
The DNA here is from genome assembly GCF_903797595.1 of Erithacus rubecula. NCBI lineage: Eukaryota > Metazoa > Chordata > Aves > Passeriformes > Muscicapidae > Erithacus > Erithacus rubecula. The sequence continues at coordinate 22,762,271 of NC_136688.1, forward strand.
CTGTTTCCTTCTCTGCTGGGACATTCAGGGCTTCAGCCAGCTGTGAATTGCTGTCATAGACTCGATAGTGGATGGGCTGCAGCTGGTGAGCATACCACTTGGGTTTGTCACCAATGAGGGCTGGGTCAAACATGTCTGCACAAAAAACCAAGGAGAGCATTAATCAAACTCATTTACTGGTGTCAAAGGCTTCATTCACGGTGACACTACTCTCTACTGAATCCTGCACAAAGGGACAGTCTTTAGGAAACTTACAAGACTTCTCCATAATCAAACAAGAGGTAAAATTAATTGGAGGAGCAACTAGCCAATAGCAGGAAACACTTGAGGCCATACATAAAAAGAGAAAAATATTCCTTGAACTAGATTTTCCTCCCCAGCAGGATTACTACAGTATAAAATCAAATCCTTCCCTAGAATGCCTGGTTTTTAAGTTCCTGCACTACATCCAAGTGCAGGAAAGGCAAGACCAACACTTACTGTTATGAATTCTTTGGAAAGCATAATTAGTGGGGTTGAGTGACCATTCTCCAAAGTACTCTACTGCCTGTGTTCTGGAAAGTTTATCTGCAAAAGGTGTTTGCTTCGGCCTAGAGGCAAGAAAGGAATTTGCCTGGAAGGCCACCACTGGTCGTGGGAAGAGGCGAAGGGTTCGAGTATGCATTTGGAAACCTTGCAAAACATTTGGTGAGTTGAAGAATCTCACCATAGCAACCCTAAAGAGAAACAGAGAACAATATATTAGATAAAGACACTGAGAATAATGAAAAAGAAGAAAGAGAGCCCTTAAAAGGTGTGCCAGACAATGTTCCAAACCTTTGAAGAATGGTAACCTAACTCTTCTTAGAAAAGAGTTCTCTTGTAAAAAATAAAAGAAAAATCCAAACAAACCAAGACCCAGAAAATTACTTTGTTCTAGTTCACCATCTTAACACAAACACCCACTCAGTTAAGGATATCATTCCTGTTTCTACTAGCTGAGGTAACAACTAAGTCCAAGGACATTTTTCTTCTGTAGTTCAAGGCTTGTGATTAAAGCTGAGGTTACAGTATCAGACTGACAAATCCAGGTAAAGTGGATGATCTATAGAAAAATGCAAGAAGCAAAACACCCCCTCAAGATACACAGTTATGCTCACGCAGGTAACAGATATGAGATAAACACTCCAATTACTGGTTTTTTCCCCCACATGATGTCAAGTAGAATCTACAATAGTACCTGACAGATGCTTTCACCCATGGAAATGTTTGTGCTGCCTTCTTATGAAGACCCAATGCTACCTTCCTGTTAAGTCTCACCTGGTAGCCACATCGACAGAGTCCACATCATTTCCATAGATCAAAGGGTTGAATTCCGTGGAGGGAGTAGACTGCAAATCATTCTGTGGTCTTCCCAGCAGCAGAGGCACCTCCTGCCCATCATGAAACTTCTCTAGATTAAGAATGGGCTGAGTATTCAGGCTCATGCTGGCCAGGGCCTATTGAAGGACATTATGCACACATTCAGCAAGAACAGTTATTCAAGGAACAAAAGATCAGAGCTACCCTGCCCTCTAGGCAATTGCAACAATTATGCATGCTCCATTAATTTGTCTTAAACCACCTCCACGATGAGTCAACAAGCATCTCCAGGCCCTCCTTTATGTTGATTGTCAAAATTATCTCAATGCTGAAACAGTCCTGGAGCCAGCCAAGGAAAAGCACAGAATTCCACTTTGCTAGATCATTCATGACAGGAAAATTGATAGTCCTAATTGGACCAGTAGTAGTACAGCACTCCATAACTCTACTGCTTGTAGAGTTATTTCCATGTGAAATTTGAATACATCTTGGGAACTACAGGCCTTGAAACTTGCCCTTAAGGGTGGCTATTCAACCAGTAATTTGATATTCCAGGAAAATGTGGAGACACCCCTACACAAACATATGCTTGTATCCCTGAAAACCTCCGCCTTCCATTTGAATGAAATCTTCATCTGTCCATAAAGCTACCTTTTCAACCCTCATAAAGTCTTCAAGGAACAGTCTTCAAGTGGTGAATCAGTCCTGGACACCCAGAACTATCTTAATCTTCCTCATTTTTCCCATTTGCCCTGAGGCTTCATCTTTTCATATAAAAATAAATAAATATATAAAAGCAAAACAAAGAAACTAACAAACAATAAAAAAAATCCAAAGGGAAAGGGTAAAATGGAAAATCGAGGGGAAAAGAATAAAATAAAGAACCTTGTTGTCAGGAGTGAGCAGCTGTTTCTGAGTGATTGCAGTCATGCTAACCAGACACTGGAGGCAAGATGGAAGATCATATGATAACACCACAGCAGCCCATCAGAGCCAAGACGAACACATGACCACAGAGAAACAGATGGAAGGAAAAAAATATCTATTACTACCAAATATCACAAATGAGAGGAAAACAAAAGGGACCACAAAATAGACACATCTTAGGAAAGAGGTATAACTGCCCCACCCCCAAACATTCATATATGGCCACTCTGGAAACTGGCAAGCCTGTTGCCCTTAACGATGCAGCTAAGAACTCTACAACACTTTGAAAGCAGATATCCTGAAATTCATTTATTGACTCTAAGACCCCAAGGCACACAGAAGTGTTAACCTCAGTAATGTGGGTCTCAATTTGTCCACTTTGTACCAGCAGCACTCCTTTGCCAAAGGCAAACCCTTAATGACAATGTCCATAGGAATACACAGGGAATGTAGGCTGAATTTGGGTGAACACTCTGAGAATTTTAAATATGTCTTCAAAAAAATTGCAATCTGTTCTTCTGATACATGAGTTTGCCCTTGCACTAGTGAGAAAGTTTTGCTAAATAGTGCCTGAAATTGCAAGGGGGTGAGGCAGCAGTGGGGGGAAGGTTGATCTAACAAAACTCCAGGCAACACATCACTTCCATCTGTGCTGGCAGCAGGTATTGGGATATCAGAGAGGTTACACACTTTGCTCTCCTGGTCTATGAGGAAAGAAAAAGAGCAAACCTCATCACATTTGTAACACACTTTACCTTTAGATACTGCATGCAGCGTGCATAAGGGAAACAGAAATAAAGAGATAAAACCTGCTTGACACGATCAGCCAGGATGACCCAAGCTGATTAATGGCTTAGCAGGACCTGAGAGGAGAGACTGACACTTCACACACAGATCTGTGAATGGAGGGGAAACAAAGATGATCATAGCTTGATGGATCAAGTCAGAGTTTAAAGCCCACATGGCAAATGTAAAGGAGGAAACTGGAACTTTCTGCATCGACTGGAAACAAGTCAGCCCCAAACAACAGTAAAAATAAGAAACCATCTGTTTGTGTACAGGGACATTTCAGCTTTACATTCACTGATTTGCATTCTTATCCACTGTAGCAGAAGAGCTGGGCAGCACTACATAAGCTATGTTCTAATGAATCTGAGTCCTTTCCCCAAAGTGCATATTACCTGTTTCAGATGCTTTTTCAGCTCTGAAGCTTCTGGTTCTGGCAGTGCTGGCAAAGATTCTGCATTTGTGGGAACAATCACCTGGAATTAAGCACAATAACAGATTAATATTTCCCTAGTTGTAGTCATTTCCAAAACAGAATCCCTTGAATCTCCAGTATTTCAGACACCAAGGAATAAAAGACACAAAAGTAAAATAAGAATTTAAGAAAACCCACAAACTCAGACACAGACACCTGCTTTTCACTTCTTTATGGTTGTTATTGTTTACAATATGATAAACAGCGGAGTAATTTTATCATTTATCACAAAAACGAGAAGTTTGAATCAACCCACACTTTCCATCAAGTGATGATGTTACACACATTTTCCTTGAATCAGCCTTGCTCATATCCTTGGAGAAAGTGAGATACATAGCCCCACTTGAATCATGACCACCAAGGCTGTGAAGGCTCTTAATAGACTGGGTTTCTTAGGAAAGGCTGTAAGACACAGTCTGACAATTAGTCAAGAAGTATAATTTGCTTGAGGATTTACCTTCTAATGATATAGCCAGATCAACTAACTGAAAAAGGATGCCAAATGCAAAAGACAAGGGGACCTTGAGACACAACAAGGAATAGAATGCTGAAGTTTGAGATGGGAGTGACAAAGGCAGACTGAGGTCAGGCATTTCTAAATTCTCAGTGGGTACACTGGTGACAGTACAGAGTTCCTGGAAAGAAAGCCAGAAGTTCTTATGGGTGCCACTTACCCTATTGGTATCCAGGTCAATAAGCCACACATCATCAGGCATTTTAAAATCTAGTTTGTAAAGGAAGAAACTTGCTGGAACACCAATGATGTAAGGTGTAGGGGCTAGAAGCAACTGAGAGAAAGACAGACTTTACTAAGGACGAGATCTGCATTTGATATCACCATGCTCTTCCCAAATACTTATTTACTGACTACAGTATGTTTATAGCAGAGAAGACAACACAAAAGGCATTGATAAATAAGTGATAAATACCATACAATGGAAGCACAAAAAAAGAGAAAAAGAAAAAAGGCTCCTGCTCAGAAAGCCTCAATTTTCATCCAGGAGAAAACACATTTCCATCTGCCATGTCCCACTCCCACCCAGGACATAATTTATATGGCTACATGGCTCTTTGGAAACAGCTTCCCATGTCTATCATGGTCAAAAAAAAAAAAAAATTCAGAGTAAGAGACTAAGTTGAACAGCAGGAAGTCATGGATGAATACATCCTCAGCTCAAACTGAGTCTGTGCCGTTGTAAATAGGCACCTACAAGGACTTAACCCTTATGCTTGTAGTGGTAATTTGGTTTAAAAATAATACCATCTCTAAGAAGTACAAGATAGACACATTTTTTCAGATGTATCTGGAAAACCTATGGGGAAATTCAGGTTGCTTCTGACAAGGGAATGAGCAGAGGAAAAAGGTTTAAATCAACTAGGCACATAGCAGCTTGAACCCACTGGTTTGGGAGGCTAATTTATTCTTTTAATCTAGAACTGTTGGTCACCTCCAAGGAGTGGCACAAGAACAAATCTGCAGCATCAGTTGCAGGATAGCACTGAAGTAGTAAGATGTCCTATCTATCTTTTTTTATCTTTTCAAGCAGAATAATGAGCTCCTGAAAAGAGATGACTATTGGCTAAACCCAGGCTCCCTGCTGAAGTAACACAACACTTCATATTTCTGAGACAACAGCCAATAGTTTCTGAACTCTGGCCCTCAAGCATCCTTAAATATTATACTGGACCCTCCTTGACAAACTTTAATACTCAGCTTAGAGGGGGAAGGGGGTAAATATCATCATACTATTGTCAATCTATGGCTGTTTAGTCTATTGTTCATGAACTACTGCTTTGAATCATTCTATTCACTGAGCATTCTCTGAAGATACCCTGCATAAGTGGTGTGACCTATGATTTAAATAGTCACACTCAAGCAATGTTCTTTGCAAGGCAGACCTTGATACAATCTCAGAGAAGACAGCGAATGAAAAAAGGACTACAACTATATGAGTTTTAGACATCACAGAAACATCTTTTGTGAAAGACCAATAAAGGAAAAATATGTACCTGTTCTGCAGAGGCCATGCAGGTGGGAAGCAGAGGGATCACTGGGAACATGTACTCTAATGGGTAGATCATGGCCACAAAGGCCATAACAGACATTGAAAGTGCATTATAATCTCGGGACTGCAATACAACCTGCAACCAAAGAAACTCCCATTAGCTCTGCAGCAACCATTCACTTCTAATACTCCCCTCAGGTGTGTACAAAGACCATAGATTTGTGATCTCTGCAGATTCAAATCTGATGGCTGTGAGCTGAGTAACCCTCCATTAATCTGTCTGCAAATAAGCTTTGGGTGTTTTTTGGAGTCAGAACAGAACTTTTCAAAACAGGAACCTCAGAAAATTAATTCCAGGCAGTGCAGAGAGACACTTCTACACATCCAGCCTACCCAGATTTTGAAGAGGGCAAAACTTCCTACATACTTATCAAAGATCAACTCCTCACTTCTCACCTTGTGCTCTAGAAGGATGCAGGTCAGCACCTGCAGGCAGGCATCCACTCCCAATAACTCCAAAGGCAGATGTAACGGGAAATCCACCAAAGTGAAGCGGGATGGATCAGGAAGAGCAAAGGTCAAAGCTGGCTGCAACTCGTGCGGCAGCACCTCCACATCCACGCGCTTCTGCCCAGCAACGGGCATCGGGGAGCGGAGCAGCCGGTAGATCCACGCCTCGATCTCCCGCAAGTCGTGAAGCAACACGCTGGACTTCTCTTCCACCAGCAGGGAGCCTGTGAAAATCCGCCACATCGTGTCCCTGGACAGGGAGAACGCCAAGGTTAGTGCTCCTGGAACTTCACTAGACAGCCACTCTGCAAGGCTCTTCCACAGAAAGGATACATCCACCAAGGATTGAAAGAGGCAACTAACAAACATTTGATCGCACAAAGGAATGGAAGACAGGCGTTCAAGCTTACTGACACAACCCACAGCATGAGGAAGAATGAATCTTTCTCTGGCAGGAATCAACACAGGTATGGATGTCACTTCAGACTTCATTCACACACTTAAAGGGTTCAGGCAGGTCCAGATCTCTGAAGAACTCTCATAATCCTCACGCTTGAAATTCAGCAGGCACACAGGACATTCTCCTATCTCATCCAGAACTGTAGCAGATTAACTGCAGGACTCTGCTTCTAGAAGTCTAGAAGCCATTGCAAGAGTAGGAATTAAGCCTGAGATAATAAAAATATGCCACATCCAAGATCTGCCAGATGTTTAGGCATGATAAAATACCCTTCATCATTCTACCCTAAACTGCAATGTATCATTCTTAAAAGCTGAATAACCCATGGGGAAAAAATGGATCTATTTCAGCTAAATCTCTGAAAGCTGCGTAGAAAACATTTAGGTACCTTACCAAAATAAGCAGCAAATTTTCCACACCCTAAGCTGTCAATCTGCAACCTGCAGTTCACAGACAGGCTGGCAACAAGCATGTACAGCATTGCTCAGGGCCTTCAGAGCATCAACACTCATAACTGGGTCTGACAAGGGGAGCACAGTCTTGTCCACTTCAGCCCTTTACCCTGTAGTACAGTGAAGGCTGGAAACCTTCTGTATGCATTCTCCAAACAGCTTCAGCCTGATAAATATCTTGAGTTACAGTAACAGATCCCTTAGAAAGCCGTGGGTTCAAATTGGAGGTTCTATCTTACAGTTCACAACTTAAAAAAAAAAAAAACGAAAAGGAAAAAAAGAGTATGACACTGGACATTTCACAAAGACTGAATAATTAGAGAAATTTGGATGGCTCAAAATATGGGCAATTTTACATTAGGCTGAATACATGATACACCTCTGAGGAACTGTGATGCTTCTCATCCTGCACTCTTCCTTCAGCTACTTGACATGCACGAGACATTAGGCTGCTAAGAGGTGTGCTCCACCTTTTTCTAGATGTAAGGATTCAGTTTCACCTTTACTCAGCCACCACTTCAAAACTATTCTACTTTTCCAGGTCACCACTAGAAAACTACACGGTAATTCAAACCTGCTGCTTTACTTTGCCCAGAGATGGATGCTCAGTATGCCTTCTCTTGCAATCCTCATCCATCACTAAATTATTCTCTTTAAGAATTATGTACAATAGGACCAAATTTTTCAAATACTGCATGTCATTCAAATACCAAATAGAGGAAAATCATGAAATTCAGAGGGGTGTTTTTTCCTCAGTAATCATCAGGCTAAACCAAGTGACAAAATAACATTCCTTAACACATATATCCATTAAGGGAAGAAGTTTTGCTCTGACAACATAATTTATTCTCCATCAGTGGACTCTAGTGATAAATCTGCTAATGCGGGAATCATACTAGCCCAGAACACTCATTTCAGGGCAGTAGCCCAAGAAGTAGGCCACTTCTCTATGAATAGGAATTTACATGCAAAATGTAAAGAGCTTACAAAGATAAAAATTATAATAATTATAATCCTGTCATTTTTTGCTTTTGACAAGTTTAATTTGGAGTGTACCAAGCTACTTAACTCACATTGTGTACTATCTCACAGTCCTGTCCTTCAAACTGTTGAGATAATCCCCTGCTTCTCCAAAGATTCATTTCATACCTTTTCTATTCAGTTAGCACATTGGAAAAGAAATGAAGGTGTCAGGCACAGTAGCACAGATATACATCCGTGACTGAAATACATAAAAAACATTGTTCCTTCCACACCCTACAGTGTAACTGCTTCTGTTACATACTCAACACTGCAACAGCAGATAAATTATGATTACTACATTATATTAAATATACATCAAGTTCCTGTCAATTTGCTGTCACCAAAACCATTGCCATGTTTCCTAGACAACTGCTTTGTTTTCTACTTCTCCTCCCTCTCTCCTTCAAATATTGTACTTTGACCTATTTCAGCTGATCCTGCTTCTCTAGTCTTTTCTCTCCCACGCTGAAGTTCAGACTGTTTCATAAGCTTGTTAAGCACATTTTCCTCATTTCCCTCCTGCCCCAAGTGGAAATTCTCTGTTATTTCTTGGCTGCTTCTGATTTCCCAGAGAATCAGTCCTGACACATACTGCCACAGAGCTTAAATGCCAAAGCAACACTAACAGCATCAGCACTCAGCTTCAGTCATCAGGAGGGTAGTGCCTCCTTAGGTGTATCATAAATGAAAATCACATCAGTTTACAGAATCAGAGAGAGAAGTTTTAAATAAATTGTTATTAAAATTTCCGTTTCCTACTGTGAACCTGGGTTTAAACAGTGAAAAAGGCCAACCCTTGCTGTTTGGCTGCTTCTGCAACCACATCTGCAGCCACAATTTAATGTGCAAATGAATCAACATACCTCTGCACCCCACGAGGAATCCCCAGCTTCTTGCCCAACAGCCTCTCACTACAGCAGTCCACAAGTCTCTTGAGGGTGTAGAGACACTCGCGGAAGGTGGAAAAGAAGGGATAATGGCTAAGGATGCAGAGGGAAGTCAGAGTGCTGTTCCGAGAGCGATGGCTGCCTTTGGCCAGGCGCTTAGTGCGCGGGGACCGGTTCACGTCGGGGGTGGACTCTGCGCTGGGAGCCTGCAGGGAAGAGCCGCTCTCCGAGCTCTCCGTGCCCACTTCCTCCGGGGGTGCTGCTGCATCCCCAGACTTGGGGACCTTCTGTCCCTCTCGAGCTCGATGTCCCCCCGCGCCCTCTCCCTTCTCCTTGGGCACCCGCTTCTGGAAGGAGCGGTAGAAGTTGACGCAGATTCCATAGCGCGTGACGCCGGTGTCCTTGTCCGTGAGGGTGAAGACGAAGGAAGTGTCGTCGCGGAAGCTCATGCGCTTTTGCCGCACGCTCAGGCATCCCTCTGGCTGGCAGAAGAACACGACGTCGGGCGGCAGAGGAAAGTCGGCGTGGTCCTCCAGAGGGTAACGCCGCAGCAGTTCAGGGGTCTGAGCAACACTGTCGCTGCTTGGGTGCCTACAAGGAAGCAAACAAAAAATCCCATATATAGTTGACTAATCATAAATATTTCTAGGAACTTCCTGCCTAATGTGTCAGGAGCCTGTGGATTCAGCTTCATCTTTGTTTTCTCTCTTCCCTATTATCCAGGGAAAGTGCAGCTTCTCAATCACTAGCAACAAAACTCACTCACTAGCACAAGGCAGAAAGGTTAAGTAAAGAAGTCTAAGTCAATACAATCATTAGCAAGGAACCTGTTCAAATCAGATTAAGAAAAAGCCTTCCAGGAATATGTTGTTCCCAGGAGAATACTGTATTGTCATGCTGCTCTGACTTTGACTTTCAAAATTATTTTAACTGCACAGGTCTCTGGGCAACACTTCAGTAGGAAACACATTATCCCTCTCCAAATACATAGTAAGAGGGAAAGCTCCTAGATTTCAGCCATTTATCAACAAGATGAAAAATTTAATGAGAAAACCCAATATCAATTCCTTACTGGGAAAGCAAGAATTTACAAGGAAAGAACTCAGATGAACAGTGGAGTGATATGAACCTCATCCTAAAAACACTTTCATTAAAAACTTCAAGCAACCAAACAAACGTGTGTTTGATGTTCAACTGGGATTTAAAGTGTAATTTGTATAAAAACCGTATCGCAACATGCACAGCTATTTACCACTGTGACTCACTAATCTTTTCAACACAAATCACTACAGAAACATGAAGAGAGAAAGGCAATACTGTTGTTTCCTAATTTTCCTCTAGATTCTTTCAAGATATTACACTTTTAATATTTCAAAATACAAATGACACTTGCTTTACTCATGTAAAAGATGTGAAAAAATTCAAACAAGTAGTAATAGAATGTTCATAATTTACAAAAGAAAATCACTGGTGTAAATAGCTCTGCTGACTAATTCTTCCAAACTAATATTTTTTTTTAATTATGTAAAACCACTTTAATAATAAAACTGGTAACAAGATTTATACTGCCTGTCTAGCTAGACACTGAAATACAGTATGAAAAACAAAGAGAGATACTAAAATGTTTTTATATGTTAATAGACACAACTAATGCATCATCTGACAAAAAAGAAATGTCAAAATATGCTGGTACTATTTAGAGAGCCTATTTGGCAGCAAATGGTCCAAAAAATGACATCAACAAGGAACGAGTGCATGTATCACCACTTCATGCCTTTGCTGTAATATGAGCTATATAGGCAGAGTTTTCTCAGACTCTGAGAAAGTTTGAAGCTAACAGTTCCAAAAAGCATTGCTATTTGTGCATAGTAGATAAAAAGATATAATAGTAAAGGCCACATGGAGCTCCTAAGGGCTTTTCAGGAGGAGCTACTTTAGTCAGCTCCATCTCTCATCATAGGCATTTGCCAAAGTGCCAGAGGAGACAGCACATCTGAGCAGCAGCACTCTAACCAGCATGGGCTGGCAAAAAGCAAGAGAACTGTAGCAGTCCAGAAGTGATGGTAGCAAATTCCTAAGTGAAATCATCAGACCCTATAAGCTTCACTGGAGAAGGCAGCTAACATTTGTCCCTCCTCTTCCTAGTTGGTGATACACATATAGAAAACTTGGTTGTTTTCCCACAGACAGTAAGAAGTATTAAACTATTACAGTATTCTGTCCATAAAATGCAATAATAAAATAACTATTAGTCAGGCTTATGCCATTTCCTCCACTCAGCCTATTTTAAATATTGCATTCAAAGCATTCTGAAAAGAAAGCAAGAGGTACAGCAACAGGCTGATGCACATGAACCACTGATATTTCAAAATGAAAGCAAAATAGGTATTGGGATACACACAGAATTTGCAGAAAGCTGCTATATAAACTTTGAATAGGGAAAAATAACATTTACTGAGCACCTATATGTTTGACAAACAGAACACATCAATCCTGCATTTTATATGAGCTTTAAGTAAATATGCATAACATTTTATCTTTTTAAAACCAGAAAGCATTCATGCCATTCCTTTGAGGATAAATAAGTATTAGAGGGAGAAACAGCTAAGTAAAGCAAGTTCGATTTTTTTAACTGAGTTTACAGACTACATTTCAAAAGTCAGAAAAGTAGTATTTTTCTACTAGTAGTACATTCCTAGTAACAAAAGTAGTAGAAAACTTGTATTTTACTTGCATTTAGCTTTCAACATTATTAATTTGTGAATCCCTCTGTCCTGAGGGATGCCAGCAGAAGCAAAGTTCAGACACATAGACTACCAGACAGCGAGAGATAAATTCACTTTTCTTAGTCATCCTTTGCAGACTCTTGAAAAGAAGTCTAAAGACCACAAGTTAAAAAACTCTATCAGCACTAGTATCTTTCAAGAAGTGCCCTGGCTCAAGCAGGTGCTCCCCTTAGGGGAGCAGTCTGCACACATTTCAGACAGCACTTCCTGAGCATCAGGCAAGTCTTCATCAATGGATGCAAGGCTATTTATCCCCACTCTACTGCCCAAGCAAAAGCTCTGCTGAGACTGTTTCACATTACCTGGCTCCAATGATCACAAGATAGTCAAGTAGCCGAGAGCAGATTTTCTTTTTCTGCACCATTGTCCTTGATGCCCCTCCCTATGTCATCTCAAGGAATTCCTGTTCATTGATCCAGTGGTCAGTTATCCCATCAGCCGTGATCGCTGCCTCGGGGAACAGAACCTGCTTGGAGCTGTTTGCCAAGCCCAATCTACAACCAAGAAAAGCAAGAGTGTCAAAAGCACAAACAGGAATATCCAAACATACAAGCAACTTCATTATGTTCCCAAAAGCTTCAAAGTTCTGTGAGTCATGGTCATCCACATATCTCTATTAGTATAAAAACACAGCCATATGCCCACAAAAGCAGAGAGATGAAAAACACACAAAAAAGTACAAGAGTATCTCAAGAATTAATGGTTGGAGTCAATCATCTTAGAGGTCTTTCCCAATGTATATGAGTCTATGATTCTGTTCTAAGGGAGAACACAGTCAAACAAAGCTGCCTACCACGGGCAAAGAGCTACTCATTAAATGGTTTGTGTGTTGCTTAGGCAAATCCATGAGATCCTGAGAGTGCCTGGGAAGGGAGCATCAACAGGCAAGGCAGAAGAAAAAAAAAAAAAAAAACCAGCCTGAACTTTAGCTGTGGGATAAACAGTAAAAATCAGAAATCCATTTTCATAAAATGCATCCCAGCATCCCAAACCTGCAAGTGGCTGTCAGCAGGAATGATCTCCACAATTCCCAAAGACTGTGATCCCTAACACTTTTCCTGTAAAGATACAGAACTGCAGCTCTACAGAATTGGTTTGCAATAGCAAAACTGCATATTGTAAATCATACTCTGTTTTCCACTTCATTCATTCAGTTCTATTTATCTTGTTTAACTTCATTCCTTACTCTTCATACCAATGCCTTCTGCAGCTAATTTCTCTGAATACTTTATGATAGAAAGATCCTCTTGGTAAAACTGAGATTTTACAGCAGCATTACTACTTGCCAATAATTATGCTTAATAGATATCCAGAAAAAAATTCTGGATAGTTCATATTCATTCACAGTTCACAGAATTCATGAACGAACAGGAAGAAAAATAAAGTTTTAAAAAGTAATACAGTTTCACATTACAGTGTTCCCCACAGTGTTTGAAACCAACCTGAAAACAGAAACTTCCTGAAACTGAAAGGTCTTAGAAACTCTGAAAATTAGAGATGCTCAAAGTATTCTAGAAGTTTACTGAGTATTCCAATGAAATATTTAGTAAGAGCTTTTTTATATTAGAAATTTGAATTGATTGCCTTCCGGGGCATATTCAGAATAAGGTTTCCATTTCAGTTCATGTTTACATCCTAAGGCCATCACAGAATTATTATTACCATACTAAAACCTTTCCGTTCTGCAGCATAAATGTTTAGATTTTATTTGTATAAAAGTATAACATCTTTACTAACAATCTGTAAATCTCAGCAAAATCGGGTAATTTTCTTGATGTTTCCCTCATTACTTCATAAGCACTGAAATTGTCAGCCTCTCAGAGTCACATTCAAAGCCCAGCAATAGATCTGGTTTTTCCCCAGTCCTTCACATTGCAAGAACAGAGCAGGGAAATTCTATTCATTAGCTCTCCAAATGGCAGTAAGAACACAAAAACATTACAACAGCAAGAACAAAAAAGCATGTATGCAATTTATAAAAAAAGGAAAGTCGTACTAGTCAGTAAGTACTAATTAAGGAATAATAAACTGAAAGAAACTTTAACCCTCACATATAAAAATCTCACATTTTGTGAAAGTCTGAGGTATGATTTTAGTAGATCCTCGACTACAATCACTGTAGATTCCTAAGTAACAGCACTATGAATTATCTTCTCTGAGCAGCAATACTGTTGTAAATTATCTTCTCTGAACAACAGAGAAAATACAGACACAGGAAGCAAAGTTTCTGTTTCTACGTTTTAATGACATTATTGAAAACATTGTAGAATCTGTCCTAAAAAACTCTTGATCCTTGATATTCTGCAAATATCTTGGCATAGAAAAACTCAAGAGGAACAAGATGAAATTGGGATATCAAGTGGTCCTTTTGGTCTCCAGTTTGAAGAAGTACATTATCTGTTTTCTTTCCAAATGGCTTTACCCAGAACTCTTTAAGGAACAAACTGCTCAGCCACAGACAGGGGCACAGCAGTAAGTCATTGCAATGCAACCTGGAAGTACAATTTCGAGGAAATTCTGCTACTTAGTGGTAACCAAACCTCAAAAACAGAGGTTACCCAACCCCTTATTGAAGGTGGAGAAAATTGTCTTATGACTGCAACTCCTTACACACATTTCCCACAGCTCTGCACAGGAGTTAGCAAGGGATGCATTATGAAGGCCTCAGAAATCATGGCATATCAAGAATATCTGAGCAGACAAGTATAAGGTATATATGCAGGGCTTTCACTGTCCCTGCAATGGCTGAAGCTACATCCCACAGACACCGAAGTTTCTGTTTTTTAAAAAAGATCTGAGCACTTTCCTTGATTTCTGCTTTCTGTTGTAACACAAGTTCAAGGCAGACCAGACTGATGCAGATGTTGTGCCAGGGTTTCCAGAGCCACCTTTACTGATTTGCTACACTTAACAACACAAGTTACAGTGAGGCATAAGAGGACAATACCTTTTTTTGGGAAGAAGAATTGTTGTTGGATTGGAGCAAGAGATAGAAGAATTAGAACCAAGTGTAGGTTTTTTGCCTTCCTCTATCCAATCTATGTCTTCTTCAGAGATCTAGCAATGGCTGATGACAGCACTTAGAAGAGCATTACATCAGCCTTTGTTGGAACTCATCTTCCTACTCCTGCTTGGAATCAGACACCACAGTTGATGATCTGTATAAGACAACACAAACAAGCGTCCCAGTCCTGCCTCCCCCTCCCCATGTGCCAAAAGCTTGATTTCAGGCCAATCATTCCCTTCTCTGTGCTGGCACAAGAGTTTGTGCAGCTACTGGTAAACAGACTGTGGAATTGATATGGACTAAACCTAACACTCTCCCTTCTTGTGCCTTGCCACTTCTGTTTTTACCAGGTTTTTATTCTTTTACTTGGCTCACCAAGTGCCCCATAAATGCTTGCAGGCACAAAGAAAAGGTAGGAGAAAGCAGTTAAGGGAATCAGGAAGACTTGACTGAACACAATGTGATCACAGAACTACAGACAGTACCTCCTCAGGTGCTGTCTAAGAGATTTTCTATCATCCTTCCAATACCTCCTAGATTTTAAAGACTAAGTACGTTAGGACAGAAATAGATCAAACAACCAAGAGATACTTCAATTTTTCCTCTTTCATGTTGGAATTTGGACCTGAACCAAGAGATTATCTTGACTCTGAAATGGTACAGGCTTTGACATTGA
This sequence comes from Erithacus rubecula, assembly GCF_903797595.1. Lineage (NCBI taxonomy): Eukaryota > Metazoa > Chordata > Aves > Passeriformes > Muscicapidae > Erithacus > Erithacus rubecula. Next base: position 22,777,607 of record NC_136688.1, read on the forward strand.
TACGTCAAAACCTCTTCTCTCTCTCAAGCTGCTTTAACTTTAGATTGCTTTCTCTGAAAAGATCTTGTGCAGTGTCTTTTCTCTTTGCAAACATATTGGAACCAGCCCTTTGAAGGCTGAATGCCCAACAGCACTTGAGACTTTCTGTAACTTCAACTCTAGAAAAGGAGATAAACAGAGAAGTGAAGGCCCACCACAGAAACACACTGCACCAACAGATCACGTCTCAGACAACACCAAAATTGAAATAAGTACATATATGGATGGTGAATGGGTTGGTGAGAACTCACACTACCCACACACTGTAGCAGCTGTCAGCAATACTCACTAGTAAAAGTTGGCACCGTAGCTTAGGCACGAAGACAAAAGGCAAGAACCAGCACAAAGCCACAGCTTACCAGTAACTTGAGAGATGAAAAAAGTGTTCAAAACAACAAACATTGCTGGCATTACTCTGCATTTCAAAATTCCCCAAACACCCACATTTTAGGTTGAAGCACAACTTCTTAGAGGACAATCTGCACAATATTCTGCAATTTAAAGTCCTCCCAGAAATAAAAGTCTATATAAACAAATACACACACTCATGAAAAGCATTACAGCACATGATGGATAAGGGCAGCATAAAAGAACCACAGCAGACTTTTTATCAGTTTAGAGTAATCTGTGTCAGAGTCATGTCCTGCATTAGCCCAAGAGACATGAGTTGTGCAGTAACCCTATTTCATCCATCTCTTGGAGTCCTCAATCTTTGTTAAGAGCCCTCTCATTCGAGACACAAATCTAGAGGAACAAAGCAAATTAGTCAAAGAATAACTCCAATACAACAAACTGTTAATGCAACTTGTGTCACTGTAAGGGTCTGGCTGAGATGGAGGTCATTCTCCCTACAGCAGCCCTCCCAGTGATGTGCTGCTAACTGGAAAGATGTTGATAGCACATCAGTGTTTTGGCTACTGCTGAGCAGTGCTGGCACAGCATCAAGGCTGCCTCTCCAGCATCTTGCCCCTAACAGTGCTGGGGAGTATGCAAAGTCTTGGGAGGAGACATAGCTAGGAGAGGCAAACTGACCAGAAGGATATCCCATATGATATCAGCTCAGAATAAAACCTAAGAGAGAGGAGGAGAAAAGCAGATAATCCATTATTTAAAACATTTAGAATCTAGAGTAACCACTAAACCTAATGAAGCTCTGCTTCTCAGGAAATGGCTGAACAGCACTTGCTTCTGGGAAACAGATAATAAAATTTCTTGGGCTTCTTTGCTGCCATGAATGCAATCTTTGCTTTATTAAACTGCCTTTACTTTAACCCACAAGGTTTTTTCCATCTTATTTTCTTCCCCCTGTCCTGCTGAGGAGGAGTGTGATAGAGTGGCTTGGTGGAAAAGTGGCATCCAGCCAAGGTCAACCCACCACACTCACCTGCAGGTGCTTTCCTCACAGAGGCTTCCAGCTTTGATGGGCTAGTTTACACTGAACTGCATGATGCCCTGCAGCTATTTACATCATTGCTTGCAAAACTGGTATGAAAACAACAGATTAATTTACAATAGGAAGGTGCTAAGCCCTGCTTTCCTTACAATTCTTCCATGCTTTAAGATGGTACCAGAAAGGCTTCCCCTTCCATTATCTCCAGCTTTTACCTGGTAAAGGGATCATACTGCACAGTTCACCAGTGCATGGATGCCTTTAGAATACAAATCAGCATCATACAATTCAATTTGCACAATGACTGAATAAAGAGCATACATGGGACATTAATTTGTAAGAGAAAGAAGAGGAAATTGTGAAGGAAACAGAACAAATTACAGGACAGAAGCCACGTAAATTACAGTTCACTGAATTTCACCTTGTGAAAGACCAAATTTTCAGTCACACCCAAAGGAACTAAATTTTTAGTTTGCCTGGAACATCCTGAATTCCTATTTACTCTCAGCCAAGACAGTCTGTACTGAGTTCAGCTCTAAGAGCCTGACCTTAGTGCATTGTTTTCTGGGAACTCAAGACTCACCAATTGAACTAAACTGAAAGCTGAAACAAACACAGATAGGGTCAGGAGTTTCAATGCCCACTTTTGGGTTTATATATATGTTTCTTCTCTCATCACACACCTTGACCTATCTGCTAAGCTGTGAGAAACAGGTGTGAGTAACTCAGTACCAGCCAATCTCACCTGTGTGGGTAGGAACACCATTTAATTCCCTGCTGAACTGGAAACAACATAATTTGAAGCACAATGTGAACTGTTCATGGTAGCTTTGACCTGTCTTTAGACATTTTAATAATCTTTATGAAATCTTTACCACTGAAATTTTGGTTACTACTTCTTCCAATTATGTTTCAAATTATCCCAGACATTATCTCTAGTATAGCACATGCTATTTTTGCTTGTACTAAGCTTTTAAAGAAGCAGACAGGCAGACATCTTTTCACATGAGCCATTTTTCATTTCTTCTGCTTAACAACACTGCTAATAGTTTTATACTTTAAAATATGCAACATTCTAGGAAGCTCATTATTGCTTTTATACAGATATTTCAGTGTTTCTGCTAACACAAGAAACACAGACAACAACAGAGATGAGAACACCTGCTCTTCTCCAGAACTTGACTGAACATGGAACAATTTTTTAAATCCAACCTGGATAGACTTGCTATACTGGTGCAGCTGCTTTGTGTGCAAGCATACACCTTGGCAAGGCAGCAGTGCATGCCAACATTATGACTCCCTAAGAAGATACTTCCACTTTGGATAGAAAAAAAAAGGGCATTTTCAAAGAATTGCAAGCATACCTAACAGACAGTGACATATTTATCTAGTATGGCTAATCTGCAACATAGGTGTGGCTCTGCAAAATGCCTTGGGGATAGTTCCAAGCATAAGAAATCACCCAGTAGAGAACAGGACTGCAGGCAAATTCTAAAAGCATCCACCCTGGAGTACATGCATCACTTCAATCAATAAGAGCTTCTTACAGGTGAAACAGCAGATGCAACTCAACTATTCCCACTTTTCATCTACAGTAAACTTGAGGGAAAGGACAGAACAAATCAGATTAATGAAAATTAAAGAATGAATGGGGAAAACAGGTTTTGACAATACAAGAAGACTTCTTTTGAAGGCTTTCTCAATAATTATAATAATTTAAAGATTCCTATCTTTCCTACTAAGTAATATTATCTCTTTGCCTTCTGAAAACAGTACTGACATAGCCAAGCGTCTTTAGCCTCCACATTAGTTTTGGAGAGCAAAATGGAAGTAGCATGGGCAGGGGTGCTGACAGATAGACTGAAAATGACCAGAATTAGTCCACCAACAGGAGTACCACGGCACACAGACAGAACCTTTTTGCAGCATCACGAGTGAAGCTGGACTGATTCAGGTTCCTGGTTGCTATAGTGACAGATTTCCCCATCCCTGCCATATGTCAGCCCTTCAGTGTTGCTTCCTCTCTCCTTCCTGCTTCAGCCAAAAGCTTGGCTAAAGCAGCCCGTGTACATGCAAGATCACGCAGTCAGCACACATGCACATGCTGTGAAAACAGACCCACAGGTAATCTGATTCAGATCAATCACCATAGCAACCCAATCTTTTAGTCCCTAGATTTTAGCCTGTCGGGTATATTTATAGAGCAGCTGCAGCGCTCCACCCCCTCTGCTCCAGCACCAGTGCTCCCAGCACTGCCCACACCACCCCCAAGCTTCACCCAGACACAAGGGCTGCCTGGAGTCAGTGCTGAAACACAGCCTGGCACCTGCAGGCCCCAGGCCAGATGACACTGCAACATGCTAAATGCCTCCCAACCCATGAGCTTTCCATATCCACGAGTGCTACAAATATCAGGAGTCATTCTTGCCTGTGGAGAGCTGAGTACCAAACTCAGCTGACAAAATCCGCTTATCCAGGTGCCCCCAGGACACTTCCACAGACACGCAGTGCAGGCACAGGAAGAACGTGCAGAGTGTGCTAACACAAACACACAATCCTGACAGGAACTTGCAGCAAAGGCAAAGGAGTGGTTCCAGCAGCACCTGCCCCACAGAGCCACAGCTGCACCCACCAGCAGGCACCTGAAAACCATGGAGAAAAATCAAGACCAGGGCTTGAATGAGCAACAAGAGATACACATGTGAGGAAGAATGCTATGCAAATACTGTTATTCATTTTATTCCATTACACCCCTGGGGAAAACCATCAACAATAAACTAATGCAGGAAAAGCACACCCTTTTATAGTACTCACTTCCTAATAGGAAGGAGATGACAGATTTTAGCCTCAGCCACAGGACATTTCACACACTTCAATTTAGGTTAAAGACCTTATTCCCCTCCCCTCCTTTAGTGTGTGAAACGTGCTTCCCAGGCAGGATCACTCTACAGGGCACCACTCACTACAGATCATACAACAAATTCTGGCATAAAAACCCTCTGCCAATCTGGCCAGTTCTCCTGCTCCACACTGTTCGAATTTAAAGTAATCTCTTATTCAAAAATAATCTCCAGAGATTTGCATGAGAGAACAGTAACACAAGGCCAACTCTTTTGAAGTCTGTCCTTTTTTGCCCCTCCTTGTGAAAAATCACCATCACAAAATACAAGAGCCTTCTCATTTTCTCTACCTCATCAGCTTTCCACTGATCCTCAAATCTGCACTCATACATTTTGCAAGGAGTGGGGGTGGGAGAAAGGAAGGGCAAACCAAAACCCACACAATGCCCCCAGGCCAAATTAGCCTCACACCACCTGCAACCACTACAGCATTAAATTCTTTTCCAAAGCAGAACTGCTTTTGGCTTGAGCTTTGAGCTGAGAAACTCTGGTGCTGCTTCTGAGTGCAGCCTAGACTCCAGCAAGATGCTTCCATTCCCAGCTCTCTGCCCAGTTCCCACTTGAGCAGCAGGCCACAGTTCCCATTATGCAGGCACCAGAAGGTTTTTTTCAAAAGCCAAATAGTATAAATGTACAGCCATAAAATAATTAACAAGAAAACAACAAGCATGTGACATTTGAGAGAACTGCTGGATGCAGCTGCAGCTGCTAAATTATTCAGTGCTTTCCCTTGCCACAGTGAGCAGCTCTGGGCCAGGAGACATCACTCATGGCATCACCACCAGTAGATACAGGCACATTCAACTCTTTCCTGGAAATCAGTCACACAGACAAATGGGATCCCAACAATAAATTACAGCCATTTGTAAAACAGAGGGGGGAATGCTCACAACCCGTGTGGAAACACTGAAACATTGTTCACATGGATAATGTGAGCCAAAAAATAAAGTACTTTAAATAATCCAGTCATTTGGCTGTTAACACCTCAGAGCCCACATCTGTTTTGCCTTGTGTATTAGAAGCAATCAGCCTGTATGCCCATGTGTGCCACCTGCTTGTTATTCCTTCCCCCTACACACCTTCCCCTTCTCTTCATCAACACCATGGGAGATCAGAAATCCCTACTGTCAAACTGATCCTACTATTAATTTTGGTGATAAATCATAGTACCAGCTGGTTCAAAGTGAAAAGAAATAAAAGAGACAAGCCCATTTTCTCTCTACAAGAGCTCTGGGGTGTGAGGAGCCTGAGTTTGGCAGACTCACCCACACGTAAACATTGGGGGAAGCAAGCTCAGAGTGAAGAAGGGACAGGAACCGCCTCAAGCGCCTGTTGGGAGCCAGCAAATGACAGAGCAAGGGCTCCCGAGAGGACTTTCCAGACACTGGCAGTGGCAGTCACCACGGCAAGGGAAGGAGGGAAAACACCACCCTGCTGGCTATGCCCTCAGACAAGAGAGAAGGGAGAATGCAGGTGGCCTGGAGGACAGGAGCAGTGTGCCCAGCTCGTGGCTCCAGCAGAGCAGTTGAACTGCTTATCAAGAGGACACAGGCACAGCAGCAGTGGCTCAGCATTTGTGGCTGCAGCAATTTTGGTGGATACTGGTTTTGATTCGTAATTATCTGTATGACAAAAAGCACTCCTCCCACTAACTGATGACATGGAAACAGGCGGAGGCACATGTCCTCATCTCCTGTCACAAGGGCCTTTCCAGAGCAAGGGCAAGACACCCAGGCAAGCAGAGATCCAGGGAAGCTGGTCAAAGCTACAGGCAAGAAGGTAATCCAAAGTTTTACACTGACAATGGGAAATTCAGTTAGAGTATAACGGCAAGCAGGACTCAACCAGGGCACTGGTCTTGCAGATGTGACAAAGTAACAGGATATGAAATGAAAGGCTGCTATGCTCAAAAGATAACACACAGTTCCTGGAGGTCATCAGATAACAAATTTGACAGCAACGTATCTTTGTCACTTGTATAAAAAAGCGAATGTTAATTCCCTGATTCTCACAACTGTTTAGAGATTAGTTACAAACAAAACAAAGGTGATATCTGACAAACATTAATGAATACATCAAAGGCAACATGATGACCAGCTCTGTTTTGAGAAATGCTGCTGCTTTGAAATCATGAAGGCTGTAGAAGAAACAGAAAACCATAAAATCTTCTTCCTTGCTGCTACACTGATGCATTATTTCTCACAGCAACCCAGAAACACAAGTCTCTCATTTTACTGCAGTGTCTGGGATCACAGCATGAGAACTGCCTCAGCTTAGGTAATTTAGGCATATGCAAGCAGCACTTCTTATTTTTAAATCCCTGCAAGGATCCTGCTAGTAGTAGTGATCTAAAGTGAACACAACCTCTCACAATTCAGTGGTTTCTGGGCACCACCAAGCACAACCTCCCCATCTGGGAACTCCCCAGTGTAAAGATATTTCAGAGCTCCTGGCGGTACATGGATCAGTACATACAACAGTTTGCTTGGTTTGGGGTTTCAGCTGGTTATTCTAGTTCCAAAGAATCGGGAGCATGTTTGTCAACAATCAACAGTAATTTCCATGTGGTTTTGACAGGTTTAAGGAGATCCTGTGACAGAGTCTAACTTATCTAAAATTATTTTCTAGCTTGAACAACAAAGCAAAGACCAGCTGAAATACACAGGTTCAGCCACAGAGAGTGAGCAATAGGTTGATGTAAGTTTTTGTTAGCTCTCAAGGTAGAGAAGGAAAAACAGCAAAGCATTTTGTCTTCAAAAGAAATATCAGTTATTCCACAGATTAACAGATTATCCCACTAAAATACATTCCTTTCTAATTGATGCTTCATGAACTCATTTTTATTTCACTTAGTTTCTTATTAGGTCACTGACAATGTTTTTACTTCATGAAAATTCATATCTTGAGATAGATGAAAGCTCTTTAAACTGGGGACATGATATTAATATTGCATATCAAGCTCTTTCATTCTTTTTTTCTAAATCCTTTCCTCATTGCTGCAAATCCCTAATCAGAAGCTGTATCTGTATTTTCTATCAGTTCACTGAATAACTGCATCAACTGCCTGGAAATTTAATGCAGTGTATCTTAAATGCAGGCACAGCAGGGCCAAAGGATATTTCAGGAATTCATCTGGGTTGTAACACATGCACTCCCTGTCTCCGATTCCTTCCTAACGGAAAATAAGTGAACCATTCACCTCTGTACTAAGTTTTAACATAAAAGTATCAATTACCATGTTGTGAGTATGAGTTTAAAAATGACAGTATAAATGACAGGGAAGACACTGTATTTTATATCATTTGTTATTCCCCTCTGACATACTAAATCTCTACCAATTTTTCTCCCCCCACAAAAAGAAAGCCATTCTTCTAACAAATGTATCTCGGAAGGAGTATCAGAGAAAATCTATTAGCTGGAATGCTGGAAATCAAAACCTCTGAAGAAATTTATTCTCTTAGAATTTAGCAATACTTGTGACTTTCTAATTTAATACTCAAAATTTTCACAAATATCTGTTTTTTCTGGTTTGCCATAGAGGATATTAAATAGATGAGACTGAACATCTTGACAGAGGCATGCCTAGTATATTCTTTCTATACAGAACCTGAGTATTTGATAATGCTTGAGGTGAGAGGGGAAGAGCCATAAATTATGAGCCTCTATGCCCTGGAGCCCAAGGCAGATAAAATCAAAGCAAACACTAATTAAATTCAGGAAGATGACATGAACAAAGGTTTTAGTAAGGCCTGAAATGCACTGATGCTTCTACCATCTCTACTGAAACATCAGTCCTGATGCTCTAAAACCTAAAAAGCTACTTGGGCTAGGTGGACAAGGATAACTGTTAAAAATCCTCAAAACTTTTACTCCTCTAGCCCCCACATCCTTCTAAAACAGACAGAAGTTGGACTCAATACTCTCAGGCACATGGTGTGGCTCTTAGGGATGGTCCTGTGCAGGGCCAGCAGTTGGATTCAGACACCCTTGCGGGACCCTTCCAACTCAGCACATTCTGAGATTCTGTGATTCATTACATACACACCCTGAGTGCTTTCAAAAGAGTTACAGGATGGTACCATGGTTGAAGAAGAGGTTTGCCCTCTAATATATATTTATGTTTTTCCATGAAAACTTTAAACTAGAAGATTTTTTTTTTTTTTGGTCAGTTTCCACACAGCCTTTGGTTCACCATCATTCACCGCTTTGGGCATATAAAACATATCCTAGAACTGTGTCTTGGCCATGTTATGCATTTTGTGTAGACAACACTCTTTCAGTGAGAATACTGTTTCCCTTTTTTTTGCCCATCCAGTAAATTTAGAATTGTTTTCAATGCAATAACATGGAAAACAATTCAGTTACAGCTTGGAACCTGTTAATTTGGTAAGAACACAGGAGTCCAGACTTTTGATACAGCTACAGCACCACTGGACAGGCAGGTGCAAGATCTTTTAGTGAGGACAAGGCTGTATTATTCTACAAACAAAAGCATTCTAGAGACTTGCTAATGATTTTGCATTTTGTTAAACACACAGTAAGATACTTAACGAGTGTGCATTTAATTACAGTGTCCATTAAATGGTATTCAAAAGCTGTGCATTTTCTAAGAATACAACACTAAGGCAAAAATAGTATTTTATAGCTGGAATGATCTATCAGTTCAGTGTTACATAACAGGCTGTGAAGGGATGGCCAGATTAGATCCTGTAAAAACTGCATTTTAGCTATGTTGGATGAGAAGTGCTCTCTTGGATGTGTCAGGATTGCAGCTTTTCATTAGTGCTGAAAACAGCAAGTACTTGTGCCCAATCCAAAACAGTTCCCTAGGTCCAAAAATAGAGACAGTTCCCAAATAAGCTATATTTGAATGACTTTGGTTTGATTATGTGACCCTCAGGACACAACAATAAATCCTCCCTCCCCTTACTTGTGTCTACAAGTAGCATCCTTTTTGCAGATAAGCGATGGTGCAAGGAGCACAGCAAGGACACTTGACAGCACACCAACAGAAATGCTGACCCACAGTCACACTGGATGTAGAGAAAATGGCTGGCTTGTCTAGGGAGAGCACAACACATTGCCAGATCACAGTTCTACCCCATCTCCATGGGGCTGCAAATTTATAAGGGATGTTATTTTGCGTATGACTAAAAACAGTGTGTTATATGGAGGAGTTCAGGGGAATAGAGAGAGAAGCAAGACGGGAAACAAATAAGGTTTTTCAAAGCTTATTTCTCGAAACACTTCTTTATGGTGACTCCACACAGTGACACAGACCAAGCTTTCTTCCCCTCCTCCACCTGACAGTAAAAGCGAGCAACACAACAAGGTGGTGACACCCACTTCGGAGAGGAAAAGGCTCTTGATTTATAGTCCACTTCATACGAAATTGACCAGTACGAAGTGGATTTCCTATTCTATTGTCTTGCGGAGTAACAGGATCTGCTGTTTACAAACCAAGGAGTAAAGCACCTTTCCAGTGACATTACCGCAGCAACCCCTTCACACGGCTGCACACCTCACCCTTTCCAAGGGGCTCTGTCCGCCCGAGCCGCCCCTCTCCGTCCCCTCGGGGTGCTGCTCGCTTCCAGCGGGCAGGAGCCAGGAGAAGCGGCGGCCGGGCGGGACCGGGAGCGCCGGCCCCGCGCCCACACCGCCGCCGCTATTCGCTGCCCGGCCGGCCCCGCCGCTCTGCCCACAGCCCGCCGGGCCCGGCTGCAAACCCGCAAGCGACCCCGCAGGGGCTGCTCCTGCTGCCGCTGCCGGCGAAGCCCGCGGCCGCAGCGGGACATCGCGACCCCGCCCGCCCCGGCACCTCGGCTCGACGGAGCCCAGCCGGCCCCGCTCCGGCAGCGGCGAACCGCGATCTCTGCCCGACCTTGGGGAAGGGCTCGCCGCTCCCGAGCATCCCCACCGCGCCCGGCCGGGCGGCTGCGGCAGCGCTCGGAGCGGGCGGGGGGGCCCCGCCGCCAGCTGTCCGGGTGCGGGTCCCCGCCGGCAGCGCCGCCGGCCGCGCTCCGCAGCCCGACCCACACACAGGGTCGGTGGGGCAGGCTCCCTTTTGACATGTGCACGCAGCCGGCCGCCTGCGGCACCGGGCACCGGGCCCCGCCCGGCCGGGCCGCCCCGCTCACCTGCTCCGCCGCCGCCGCCGCCGCCGCTCTGCGCCGCCCGCCCAGTTCCGCATCGAGCGCCGGCGGCGGCGCGCGCCACAGCCGGCACAGCAGGGGCAGCGGGGGCGGGCGGAGCGAACCACTCGCAGCCCGCGCGGGGGGAGCCGCCCCGCCCGCCGCCCGCAGGGGGCGCTGCAGCCGCGGAGGGGCAGGCGGGATGCGGGGGACGGAGGCGGGATAGAGGCGGGATAGAGGCGGGATTGGAGGGAAACAGCTCTTCTGACCAGGCTGCGTCGTGAGAACCGGGAACACTTCAGAATTGGGTTTTCAGGAATACTTTTCCTCCCTTCCCATTTATCTGAGTGTATCATTAGCCAATACAGCTGTTGAACAAGGGTACAGGCAACCAGGAACACCTCCCAGGATTGCAATTCAAGCACCCCAAGATTTCTCCAACAGCCAAATCAGCAAAATTAATTTGAAATAGATCAGGTATAGAGACTTAGAGCAGCAAGACTGATTCTCAGGCCTAGATAGCACTTTGTAAACAATAAAAGTACAAAGGGTCACCAATCTCACAGATGGTTCTTCCCCCACACCTGCTTACTTGAGCTCCATGGGCTAACCTAGGAAGCTTCTAAAAGACAAAAAATGGTTCTGTACTGATTTGCACTTTCAAAAAAAATGAGAATGTGAAGATCTAAACAAGGAGATTGTATTCGACTACATAATGAAAAGGGATGCAGAGTGTGTCAGTTCGGGCTGATTGAGTTAATTTTCTTCACAGTGACTGGTATGGGGCTGTATTCTGGATTTGTGCAGTGATGATAATATAGAGATGTTTTTATTATTGCTGAGCAGGGTTCACACAGAGCCAAGGCCTCTTCTGCTTTCCGTGGTTTCCTGACACAGCCAGGACAGGTGACCCCAACTGACCAAAGGGATATTCCAAACCATGTGGCATCACGCTCAGCATATAAAATCCAGGGAAAAAGAAGGAAGTGGGGGATGTTTGGAGCAATGCAATTGTCTTCCTAAGTAACAATTACACATGATAAGGCCCCACTCTCCTGGAGATGGCTGAACACCTGCTGGTCCACAGGAAACAGTGAACTAAGTCCTTGCTTCGCTTGTGTGTGGCTTTTGCTCTCCCTATTAAACTGTCTCTGTCCCAACTCATGACTTTTCCAGCTTTTACCCATCTGATTCCCTCCCCAGCCCTGCTGCTGGGGAGTGAGTGAGTGATTGTGTGGGGTTTGGTGGCACTCTGGGTTAAACCACAACACAGAAGCGAGGAAAACCAGTTTTCACCACTGCCATCCACAGCAATGTTATAGATTGTACCTTGAGAATCCCTCAAATTCACATGCAGTTTTTCCCTTCAAATTAAGGAGATGCAGCCCAGAGAATATAAAGCTGGAAGTTAAGCTGCAGCTCCTGTTGACAGCAGGGCCCAGCCATCCTCTAATCCACCTAGCATTAATGAGTTCTTGAGCTCTGCTCATTACTCCCCCTCTCATAGCCTGTGCTCCAGTCTCCTATAAGCCTACTCCTATTCCTTCTTCCTCTGCTTCAGTAGATTGGAATTTAAATTTTATACTCCAGAGTAACACAGAGAATTCAGCAGAAAAGCCTGTGGTGTGGAACCTTGCTAAACTCACCACTGCCTTCCCTTTCCTATTGGAACAGGGAACCATCAAGCACTTAGGAAGCAGCTAATGCTGGACAGCTCTCCACTTTTCCAATCCTGCTGCTGCCTTTGAGGTAATGCATGTGTTCAACTACTCCTGGCGTTTCACCTATGAATGCATCAGAAATGAGCAGCATAGCAGGTCAGGCAAGGCCCTACTGAAATCTGCTTGACAGCTGGGGCACACTGGACTCCTTTCGATTTTGGTGAGCCATAAAATGCAGAAAATGGAGTAGAGTACATGCAACAAAAGGGATACGTTCTGAATGCAGCTGTACAAATCAAGGTGAGGTGCATGCATAATGCATGATCTTTCTGATAGACACTTAATCCACTTCACCTATTTGCCAGCTCTGGCACACAGTAAAGCACATACCAAGCTACAAATCTCATATGAAAGTGAAAGCCCAGAAGAAACTGCCTGGGGTTGCACTGCTATTTCCTTCTCACCACTTCTTTCTTCTCCCCAACATAGATACTCATCATTTCTTACCAGCTTTGAGCTTGTTACAGCAAGAACTTATTCCACCCTCCCCCAGTCTCAGGACAGCATATCAGAGAATGTCAAAATCCTGTATTAGGCTTTATTCTTTTATATAAACATTAACATTTCTCAAACAGATTAGTTAAAAATACAGATTTAAACAAGAATTTCTGCAATTGCAATGAGTTATAAAAAACAACAGATTATTTTACAGATTGTTACAAGTGCTTTACAAAGGTGCAGAGTGAAGGCCAGTGGCAGGGGACCAACCTCAAGTGCAAAATGGACACAATACCCTCACCACGGGCATAGCGCTCAGATACACAGCCAAAAAAAACAACAAACAAACCAAAAAACAGACAGACAAAAAAACCCGAGCCATGTGAACCTATGCTCTTGGGATTCTCACTGGGAAAGCAAACATAGACCCCTAGGACAGAGAAGACTCATGAGACCAAGCTACTTGAAGTCACATCTCTGAGATCAGCCATAAGATGTTTTTTTCTTGGAAAATAAGGAACATATTTTATAACAGTATATTTCTCTTCTGTCAGACAAAATATTGCTGTAAATCCTAGAATACTTATGGATGAAGATACTTAAAACTTGGGCCACAAATCCAGTGTGGATCTCACAATGCCCGAAGTGAAGAAAGGATACCAGACCCAAGTGTCCTTCTGAAGCAGTTGGCACTCCTCATACAGGAGGGACCTCCATATCCCATGATCATCACTGAAACCTTGAGCAAGTACCTTGGAAAGACTTTGGCAAAAGGAAGACTATGCAAGTGGATCTGATTACACCCAATATATTCCTGCAGCCCATGATCTGAGAGTTGTACAGCCCACAGTGTATGCAATGCCCACATATTCCACTAAATGCAGTGTGTCCTCTCTCCTTGGTCAATACATCTTCACACCCACCTTGGAACACATACCACATGCTCCAGATTCTTGGAAGGTTTTGAGATCCTTCCACCATACCCACCTTACCTAGGTACCAGGCCTACCCACCTATCTTTCTTCTATTCCACCTCTAAAGATAAAAATCTATGCCCTGATTCATTTTGAACTAAAGTCCAGCAGTTAGCAAATCAAAGGTAAATTGAACTGAGAACCACCATGAGATAAAACCGTGATGCATTACATTTAAAAAAATCCACTACTTTATGCCTGACATCTTTTTGATACACAATGTTCCCTATGCAGAGGACCTCCTTGTTAGACAAAGGGCACTACACATTACAGAAATCCTTTTTCCAAAGGAGGGCCAGAATAAAGGGCAGCTCTAGAGATGAAGTCTCATAATAAAGAAACGAAAGCTACTTCTCTTGGAATCATTGTAAAGGGCAGCACATTCAAGAGATTTTATTTATATGAAACCCAGTGAAACCCCTAGAACATCCACACTGACTTCCCTGAGCTCCTCAGATCCAGGTACACTGGGGACCCTGCAGAAGCCTTTTGAGCTGGGTTACTCTCAATAGAGAGGTTTTTGGCAAGTTCCTGCAAATTCATTTCCATAATCAGCAAGAAGAGGATCAGTGGGCGAAACCTCAGCATATGCTTAGAGAAGAGAAAGACTGAAGGAAAAGGAGTTGAGGGGCAGGGGGAAAGGTCTTCATTTCTACCGTTTTCGAATGTTTCATGTTATTCCTTTGGGGTATGGGCACTACAGTGAAACCAACCCCTCCATCTGATCTAGCCCAGCTGCCTCCTGCACAGTCTCAGGACAACACTGAAACCCCAGGCTCATCACTCCCTGCATGCCCAGCCCAGGGTTCAGTGCTCTGGAGAGGGGAGGCTGGCTTCTCGTTAGCAAAGGCTGGGAGATGGCATTATGTCAGCATGTCAGCGCCCTGGGAGCATGCAGTCACTCATGCACATCCCAGATTTCTGAGAGCAGGGGAGGGAGTTTCTTGTCCTGCAGCCGAAGGGCAAACACCTGTTCAGAGTGGACACTGCTCAGTGTCCGAAGACTGACCAGCTTCATTAACATCCGTGGAAACATCAAGCGGTCCTGCAGGGACAAACAGACAGCTGTCAGTAAATTCATCTAAAACTTTGTTTTTAAAAAAAACTACCACATCTGATGATATACCGTAATCACAATCCTTACTTCCTCTAGACCCAGCACTCTCCAGGAGGATGCAGTGTGACTACTGCACAATAGTACATCATGTCCAAAAAATCCAGACTTTCCATGCTGGCAGAACCATGGAACATGATACAGGACAGCAGATTGTGACAGCTCACAAACCCTGCAATTATAGCTGCTATCCAAGAGCCCATAAGAGACAAGCATGACAGTACAGGCAGCAAGAGACCTGTTACAGACAGCACAGCAGGAACTCTGCCTGCATAAACAGAAAATCCATTTGCATCATCACTGGAGATGTCCTGGTCAGGCACTTACATTTGGTCTGTTGATGCAAATATAAGAATGAAGCGCTTCCACATAGGTGTGCTGCAGCCTCTCCACCAGGGACTGGTCCTGCACATTCGGTCGGTCTGCCAAACAGCAGGTTAGATGTAAGCAGATTGCTGTGGGCAGCTTCACTGGATTTAACATCTCTGTCTAACCCCACTTCCTCCTATGGTGTCTTCCCAAAACTTCATCTCACATTCACGCAGCACAGCTAGGAGATATATCCAGGACACTGGCAGCTGTGTCAGTCACCTGTAACTACTCTTTCTCAGTGATGCCTACTGCACATGGGGAGTCCAATCCACCTCATGTAGAGGTGGGAGGTTAGAGAGACCAAGCACATTTACACAGTGCTGTTCGGTCTCATGCTGCTGTCCCAGAAAAAATGTGAAGCCACCTATTCAAGAGCAAATGGGAAAGTTTCTTCAGTAGCTGAGCCAGTTAGAAAACAGGAACAAAGAAAAACAGTCATTAATCAGGTCACAAGACAGAAGAGTAGAGGTGGCTTCTTGGCAAAGCCCTGTCCTGGCCTGGAGTAATACTGCCTCTTGTCCAGAGTATGTTTGCTTTGTTTGCTTGCCCACTAGATGTCACTCATGCTGTGGGACCTGCATCACACCAAAGAGGTGCCAAGGACATTAAAGGGGCTATAAAACAGCAATTTCCAAATGAGGAAGATAAATACTGGCTGTTTTTTCTGCACACTTTTCCAGCAGTGAGGAATTCAATTTCCTCTGGAAGTGGCAGTAGAAAATTCAGAATATAATGACTAATATGCTCCCTTTATCACTAGACTCTATACACACTCTATTACTCCTTTTCTGTATGAAATGTCTCTTCACTCTGCTCTACATCCTTTGCCCTCTGACTCACTGCTGCAGCTCTTCAGATCTTCCTGGCTTTTTACCTGCAGAGAAAATGTTGATGGCAATTAAAAGTGCATATTCAGCATCATTAAGCTGTAGCTCATTCATTCCCTTTGAGAACTCAAAGATGGGGTTAATGAACTCAAACTGCAGACCTGCAACAAACAGAAGAGAACAAGGTGAGGCAGTAACTATTGTCTCCCCTCTCTACCCCTCCCTTTCATGGAAAAGGCTGACAGAAATCAACTGCTATACACCAGAGAGTGGGGAGGACAGGCACAGAAAAACCCTTACATTATGCTCTAATGAATACATCCACTTTACATCCACTACTGGTTAGCACCAACAGTGGCTGAGGAGTCAGGTTTTAACTGTAAAATGACACTCTTTCTGGGTTTTCCTAAAGCCTTAAATGCACCACAGCACAGTACTGAGCTAAAGGAACACAACATCAGCTAAAAGATAAGTCCATCAAAACACCATCAGAAGGTCACAAGCACAACATTTATACTGTTGATTTATACTCTCACAGCATCACCTCCTTCATACTCAGTAGCCTTCACACTTTCAAAGAAAGCTTTAGTTCTACACTTCAGGCTCATGTGAAGTATGTATGAGCTGAAAATATGCAGTTCCAAGAATTCTGAACTATGCTATTTCCTTCAGCTCAAAGAACTGAGAGACCTGAGGCAGAGCCTGACCTAGCCGTCCAATTACCTCATTTGATAAATGCAGTCAGACAGAAATGCACTGATATTTATTGTCATAGCAGAGACCACTGTCAAATCAAGTCTTTTGTGCCACGTAATCACACTGAAAACTTTGGCCTTTCCTCCAAAATAGCATCCCAGTTTCTAATTTCCTGCATTACAACTGCATCAGAGAAGGAGGAACAAAACGGAGGGAATCTTTCTAGCTCCCTGCTTTTTGCCTTTCTAATAACCTGAAGAAAAGGCTACCAGGAAAAGTGTCATAAAGAAAAGTTGTATATAAAAGCCATCTCAAGTACAAATGGTTAAACAGCTACTCAAGGATTAAAATTTAAAAATCAGCTGATTTAGAAATGCTAAAGATACACACTTCTTGTTACTTCATCTGAAATTACATTTATAGCTCCTTGAAAAATATACTTCAGAGATCACAACACCACAGGATACCATATAGGATGATAAAATGTCTAAAGCAGTCTCTGGGGATCCTCAGTGCACAGTACAGACTTCATATCAACTGAAATGTAATTATGGTAATGTCATCATGCCAAGCGTCCATCCGGATTAGCAAGTGATACACTTGCAAAGGAGAGAATACTGTGGTTTGGACTGGTATGATCTGATACAGCTCCACCACCATATCACATCTCTACAAGAAAGGAATTTCACACCAACTACTAGCCCTAGGTGGACACTTGCAGCAATATTTTCATGCTTTAAGAGTCCAGATTTTCCCAAGCAAATTGACACCTACAAAAATACATGAACTGAGCTTGTTACCACATATTAAAAGCAATAAAAAAAGATTTGTGGGGCTATTGGTTTGGTCCTGTTCTAAACCTCTCGCCACAAACTACTTCCAGCGGCCCACATTGAAAAGGGAAATACGTAAGAACACAAGACACTGGGGAGAAAGAAAGAAACACCTGTCTAATGCAGCACCTGCTTTGGCGAAGTCATCCCGATTATAGCTCAGGTCCTTAAGAAAGGTGATGCTCTCGATCTCAGGATTGTAGCGCCGAGAGGTCTCCAACAACATCACCTGAAGCCAGAAATAAGATATACTCAATTTGAAAGCAGGAAGAAATGTTACAACATCAATAACTTGCTGACTGTTGAAGCATCTTTGGAAAAATAAAAAACACCACCAAACAAAATCACTCCAGTTTCTCTCACAGTGCTTAAAAATGCCAAGATAAAGTCTGCTGCCATCCTTTGTGGTGTCTGCTTTTGGGAAACGGGAAATTCCTGCTTACCATTACCAAGGCACTTGCCTCATTCCCTTCCTGTATAATCAGGCACTGCAATACATAACCAGGCATCTTGCCAATATAACCTTGCACTGCAGTAATGGTCCCACAGCTGAGGTCCTTCAGTCTGATATTCTCAAAAAAGAAATTAAACTAGTTCTCTAGATGGGTAACCCCAAATTCTTTCATCTCTGCTACTATGTACTGGGGTGAAGTCAAACTCTCACCTCTATGGTAGACGTCTTCAGTAAAGCGATCTGATCTTCCCTGGTAAGCTCCAGGAAGCCAGGTAATTGCTTGGCAAAGTCCACGATCTCTTGCACTGAGATAATTGCAAGTTCTGTGAAGTGTGCAAAACGCTGCTGCCTTGCTTCACGGTTATTTGGATCAGGAATCTGGGGCCATGGCTGTAGGAATGGGAAGAGACAGCAGATATTTGTGAAAGATGGAGCCAAAGATAAAAGATGAAAAGAACAAGAAAAGAAAATAACTTCAGAACATCATCCTTTGCTATTCTTTACAGAGCTTTAGCCCACAGATGCAATGCCAAAATAACTCAGTTCTCCCAAATATTTTACCTAAAATGCAGCTCCCCAAACGTCACTTTTTCTTATTTTGATAACTCTGGTAGAGTTTTTACCGTCACTTTGAGCCTGTCAGTGAAGGAGCGCTGGTTGCACTGCTGCTGAGCGGCCACGAGCTTTTTTATCATGCTCAGCTGTTCCGGCGTCAGTTTGTGGGAAGGGCTTGGTGGATTCGGAGGGTTTGGACGCACCACAACTGTCCGAGCCTGATCGTCCTCCTGCTTCTTCAGTTTCTTCAGTCGGATCTGCTCTTCAGACAGAACATCTAAAGCAGGAATAGCTCATGATCCATCATAGGAAGACAATGGAAACCACACTAAACACAGGGTAATGTGCTGTAGATGGAGAGGCAGAGATCACAGCCGCCTGTACTGGGCATAGCAGGGTGCACGCAACACAGCCAACAATGGTACTTATTTGTTTCTCCCTCTATTCCCTAATTCAAATTGTTCCATTGCTTTTCTTCTAATCATACTGTCATATAAAGTGTTCACAAAAGGCAGAAGCTCCTCTCATGATGCCCTGCAGATCTCAGAAAAACAACAGTGACTTTCCACACAAAGCAGTTCCCTAAAATGTCATGTCACAACAGGTGCTCCCTTCATATGCCATGGTGTATCCACCATATCTTATTTTATCCTACTGCTATGTCTTTTCTCAATATTGTTAATTTAACAGCTTGTGTCATTTCACCCTCTTCAAAAGTCAAACTCAGTCCTGGGGGGAGTTTGAGAGTGAAAGGATAATACGCTATATAGGCCATCTGCAGCAAACTCTAGAGCAGTAACATACCCCAAGATGAATAATGGAATAGTAACTTTGCCTAAGTGTACTGAGGACCAACCACAGGTCCTTCAGGAATAGGGTTACAAGTCTCTTTCAGTTGTTAAGCCAAAGGGGAGATGTTATTTGGATGAAACACTGTAAGGAACAGAACAACTCAAAGGCATCTGCTCTACTGAGGGCTGATGGAGTCCCTCTGTCAGAGAAAGGGAAGCACATCTTTTCTCATAGGCTTGCCAAGCAGTAAAGGGGATTTAAACTAAAGCCACCTAGGGACAGGAACCTCAATCCACCCCTCTCCTCTCCCAGTCCAGTTTGATGTCAGGGCCAGCAAGAGATGCCCAGAGCCTGGAGAGGGTATGCAGGTCAGCAGGAGAGCACCTGAAGAGCAGCACAACGAAATTTCTACCACTCCATCCAGTAAGTCAGGTTCATTGGGAGCCCAACTTAAATGCCTCTATGCAAATGCACACAGCATAGGGAATAAATAAGAGTAGTTAGAGACATGCACACACCTGCAGGGCTGTGATCATATTGGGCATCACAGAGAGAGGGTGCAAAGCAAGTTCGCTGGCCTGGACTTCAGGAGAGCAGACTCTGGCCTCTTCAGGGATCTACTCGGTAGAGCACTATCAGATAAAGTGCTGGAGGGAAGAGGGGCCCAAGAAAGCTAGTTAATATCCAAGGATGGCCTCCTCCAAGCTCAGGAGCTATGCATCCTTGTCTCTAAATTGGAATAGCATGGATTTGACAGATAGATCAGTTGGAGGACAAAAATTTGGTTGGATGGTCACACAAAGGGTTGTGGCCCATGGCTCAATGTCCAAGTGAAGACCAGGGGCTGGTATTGGGACCAGCACTGCTGAACACCTTTGTCAGTGACATGGACAGTGGGACTGAGGGCACCCTCAGCAAGGCTGCTGACAGCACCAGGCTGTGTGCTGAGATTGACACTCCGGAAGAAATGGAAGCAAAAGAGGAACTAATTGAAAAAAAAAAAACCAACAACAACTCTGTATCTTCAGGAACAAAGATAAATAAACAAAGCTTGACCTTACAAACAAGACTTTGAAAGTGCTGAAAGATTCTTTGGCCATTTTTAAAAATGAACAGACAACATAGAAAAAAAAGGATATAGTATGGCCTGGATGATGAAGGACGTAGTAATAAGTGGGGGTTAATCTCTCCTGCCATGCCTACAGTAAGAGGACAAGAAGAAATGGCCTTAAACTGAGACAGGGGAGATTCAGATTAGGTATTAAAAAAAAATTCCTTGTTAGAGTATACATTGGAATAAGTTGCCCTGAGAGGTGATGGAGTCACCATCCCTGGAGGTGTTTAAAGGGCACCTGGATCTGTGCTCGGTGATATAGTTTAGTGGTTTAAGTGTTACAGTGGTACTGCTGGGTAGACATTTGGACTTGATGACCTTAAAAGATCTCTTTCAGCCTTGATGATTCTATGATTCAACAGCTGCTACACAGAAAAGCAGGTCTTAAAACTGAACAAATATATAACTGCACTTCTTAACAGAATCATATTAAACAAAGAAAAGAACAGGAGAGCCACTGTAAGACAGCATTCTTGGGATTGCAAGGATAGACAAAGAACATAACACAGTCAAGTTGAGAATAACCTTTATCCCTAACCTACAACAGGGGGGATGTGTGCACAGATACATGCACCATAGAAAATATTTACAATTCTAACAGCAAAGACATTCAGTACAATTACCACAATAAGGGGGATCTATAAGATTAAACAATGTTACTTACAGTGTCAGTTTAAGGAGGGAAGTAATTGATCCAAGTGATTACAGTCCCTCGTCTTGGGACTCTGATGCATTAAAAAGTTTTTATCTGGTAACATGTTACTTTGTTATTAATGAATCTTGAAAACTGCCTATGTGCAAGCTCCTCCACCATGCTAAATTCAAAGCAATCTAACTGACTTGGTTTGTCAGGAAGGAATTATTTAACCTTATGGCTCACACTGGCTTAAGAACAATAAACTGGCCATGAATAACTTCAGTCTGGGAATTAGAAGAATGTTTCCAGCAATTACCAGGGGGGAAGTTCTGGAACAACCTTCCAAGAGAAACAGCTGGAGGAAAAAGCCCTCAGTTTCTGTCAAAACTAACAAGGCAAATTTGCAGTGGGGATTACAGAGTCGACAAGAATTGCCAAGTTCTTGATAATAACACCAAGATTCCTTTTGACCTAATTTTCCTGAGCTGTCTTCAACACAAAACAATGACCAAAGGCAGAAACATACTGAGGCTCTCTGTATCTACCTGCAACAAAAGAGAAGCAAAGTGAACAACTGGTATTACTGCTTTTCAAATACATGTGTCTTGGGAACAGGGAAATGGGGTAAAGACAGCACACATAATGCTGATACTAACCAGTGAGACAAAGATACTGATGTAGTGTTTCATGTTGAAAAACTGAACAGCATGTTTCCTAGCTCATTGAGACAATTTTTGCAAAGTTATGCTATAAGATGTTTCTAAAACACCTGCTGTTCCTAGCTGCTCTGGGTGCTGGATGTCAGAAAAGAAGATTTCACACAGATCTAACATAACTGAGCATACATTCAGTCTTGATGAGCAAAGGCATGGAACCTGAATACCTTGGCCAAGGAGGGCTGTTCCTGATAAGCAAGCAGAAATACTGGTGAATATTCAGAAACAGCAGTCTTATGGCTTGCATGGAAAAAATAGCAGAGATCACTAAAAGGAGCAATGAGATCAGCTCATGCACAAACACAGCTGCAGTACTGTGGCGCTGCCCTTGACCTCTTTTGCAAGCTCACAGTAGGAGGCGAAGCAAAGAGAAATGCCTGCTGTTCAAGGAGCACGGTGACCAATCTTTCAGTCCTGGTCACAAGCCTGACGTTAGTGACACACTTTACAGCACCCTGATGAACATGTGAGTCTTTCCTTTGCTGGTGTATTCCACGAGTTCTTACAGGGACTAAAGCAGGGCTGGGGTTCTCAGCACACCAGCAGCGTTCCACTAACAGCCTCATCTTGCCACATGATTGTTGCTGAGCTCTGGGTGACTTCCCACGCACATTCCAACACCCAGCCCGCACAGCTCCCACATCCCCGCTCCCCAGGCGGTCGCAGGGCTCCCCGCCTCACATCCACGGTCCCCAGAGCCCCGCCGTGCCCATGCCTGCACTCACACTGCTCGCGCATGCCGGCCTCCTGGCACTTGCGCAGCCGGCACTCCTGGCACTTGCGGCGCATGTACATGTCCATCTCGCACTTGCCGCCGTTCTTGCAGACGTACTGCGCGCCCTTGATGACGCTGCGGCGGAAGAAGCCCTTGCAGCCCTCGCAGCTCAGCACGTTGTAGTGGAAGCCGGAGGCCTTGTCCCCACACACGCTGCACACTTCATTCCCCAGCATCTTAGGGGCTGGGCCCTTCTTCCGCTTCAAGGGGGGATTTTCTACCAAAATGAAAAATAGTGAGTTAAAAAAAAAAAAAAAAAAAAAAGAAAACCCACAGACGTGAAGGAAATGTGGTGTTTGCAGCTGTCTGCCCCATTCCTGACAACCAACATCCTCACCCAAACCCACTATCTCCCAAGCACACAACTCTCCTTTTCACACAAAGCCCTTCTAGGCAAGCAAGTCTTCTGCAACAAACTTACTGACACAAAGTTTCACCTCAACAATATAAACAAATACAGCTTTGTACTTGTTCCCCTCCAAAAATGGAGAGAAAGAGCCAAAACATGCTCAGGCCAAGTGCTCTTCTGCACTTTCTAATTAAAGTTATCAATGTGAGAAAGACCTGCAAAAAAAAGTTGAGTTGAAATCTAAGATTGTGCAGAAAACAAATTCCTTCAGAATCCACCTCCAGATCTCTTACTTCTATTCTCTGCCACACATATGCACAAGAATAAGGAAAAATGTTCTCTCAACTCAATAGTCACAGAAAGCCAGTGCTGAAACTGTGACCCTACAAAAACCAGACTGAGCAGACAATCCTTGTACTGGAACACTTGGGGAAACTGTCGAGACAGAAGACGGCAGCTTGTGGAGTTGGCTGCAATGAGCTAACTCAGCAGCACACTTCACAAGCTCTGTGAGCCTTTGGAACCCTGAAGCCGTCATTTCCTCTTCTAGAAGAGCACTCCCCACTCCCAAAACACTCTCATAGTGACAGTTCATTAACTAAAGCTTGTTCTTTCAAACATGGGGCCTTCACTACTGCTCCCCATTTCAGATGGTCTTGTGCAGCAGCTCCCAGTTCGGACAGATTTTAATCTTATCAGTGGCTCTGCATTTTAAAACATCTCTGGTCTGCTCCAACACATCTTACCATATGCACTCCAGTCAAATGCTTGCCAGTACCCTGTGCATTCCCTCCCTATTAGACCTCTCTCTTTTCCATCCATTTAATTCTAGCTATACTGACATTTGAAATTCTACACAGCTCATAGCGCAGGTAGTTTTCTGTATGTGAGATATTATAGATTCTTCTATGGCAGCTATTATAAAGATTACAACCAGCATGTCTTGACAAATGTCTATATTTTGTTCAGATATGCCTGGAAAGTCTTCACACAGGAGTTGATGATTAGTTTGAAGAACAAGGCTACTGCATTTCTTGATCAGCATCAGGGTTACAGTTGTGTGTCTCATTTCTGTATTTACTGTTCAAATACTTCTATCCTTGTGTTACATTTACTATTCTGCACAAGTTCCTGAAATGCTAACCAGTTTTAGGTCAGTCTCAGATATTATCTGTGCTCCTCAACACAAGCTTTAAGCCGTAAGAATCTTGGTGTTAATTTTCAATCCCACTGACTTTACAGAGGCCTGGAGGTCACTCATTTTAGCCTCCACTTCTCATTGCAGTTTGGACAGCAAGAAAATGTCATCAGCAAGGTTAAATTTCGGATAATCTCCTCTCTTGTTCCACTATATTTCTCTTCACACAATACATTACCAAGCAAAAATTATGCAATGCCTACAGTTATTTCAGATTACTTAGTCTAAACACATGCAATGGCAGATTAAATGGTGTAACAACTTTGGTGAAGCCTTGAGTGATGTTCATATACTTCTAAGGAACAGCAGAGTAACCCAATGACTTCCACAGACAAATCTGTCCATCTTTTGGAATTTTAGCTGTCTAAGACATTACATAAACGTCTTGTTTATTCTCTTAATACCTTTTCTATGACTGCTTTATTGAGACAGATAGGCTTATTCTTTGATCTATGCAAATTATTTTCCACCTCTGAGCATGAAGCATTTTAGTTATACACATGATTATTGTTATTTTCTGTAGTCAAAGATAACAGAAATAATGTAAAATGAATAATGAAAGCATGAATGCCACCTCTGAATCTTTAGATCTCATTAAGGTTTTCCTTTCTTGGTAGATGCCCTATTAAATAAATATTTTCCACATTTTGTCTTTTTTTCTTATATTTTTATAAGCAAACAATCTATCAATCAATCTCTTTCATTTCAAGTCCTCAAACCCCTTTTAAGGACTTTACTGGATAGTCTCATACCACCTTTTAACTACTCTCTTTGTTTCTACTCTACTGAGTCCTCATTCAACATTCAGATTCTCTCTTCATTTTCTATCAAGATTGCCCAGTGCTTCACTGCTGAGCAAATAGATTAATTTGTCACATTTTCATTAAGATCATGACCCTATGCACTTATGCTTTCCTTTACTTCCTGTTACCTGTCAGAGATGTTATACTGTCTTCTTACAGTTTGAAAGTGTAGGACTGTGTCCATAAGCAGCAGCTTTAACTATAGAATCTCAGTTCTATGTCTGATACTCTTCACCCTCAGTTAATGTAAGAAATACATGGAGAAACTCCTACTGTCTTCCCATTGTATGAATCTGCAAAATCCTATCATCTCTTTGCATCACTTACCCTTTTTGGATTGTCAACTGTAGTAAAGCTTTATTTATTGATAAGGCTAAAAAAAAATAATTTATCTTACTGCCATGGACCTAGCCTCTAGAAGGTCATATAAGCAAATATTCAATGCACTTATCACTTAGATAAACTGAGTCTTCAGCTATGAATAACTGACTCTATTCTTAGACATCATCTCTGAGTGCCTCAAACACAGCAGAACTTGTCCTAAAATTTTGCCAAGTATCAATTCTGCTTGCAGCTGAAAGAATGGATAGCTTTTATCTTGCATAGATTTAGTGAGAACTTTTGCTTACCTGCATGCTCAGGGGGGTTCTCTGAGCCGGGGAAGAGCGGAAGCCCTTCCTCCTCCATCTCAAATACACTTGCCACCCTCTTCCCATGATCCTGTGTGCTGAGTTGAGTGGGACCCATGGAGGCCACACAGGAAGGGCTCGCTATAATCTCATCGCTGCAGAATTGTTTCTGCCAAGCAAGGGGCCACGGGTACCTATCTTCAAAGTCCTTAGTTTCTCTCTCCTACTGAAAGTCAGGAAGTACCTGTGGAAAAAACAAACATGCAAAAGAGGCAAGAGTTCAACTGTGGAGACTATTAACTTCCAAAATCTATTACAAGCTGTATTACAAGCAAGCTTTGAGATTTTGTTTCCGTAATTAGCTTTGTTTTATCAATATTTATACTCTTGAAACACAATATTTTAACAAACTGTGGTAAAAGGTACCAGACTAGCATATCCAGGTGCAAAACTATTCTTCCATTGCCAACAGACTTATCAAAGCAAGACAAGTTTTCATTATTGCTCATACTACCAGTGCACTTCATCCCTGATCTCTCCAAGTGTGTAAGAGGGAAATTCCTGGCATTATAACCAGTGGCCTTTGTTAAAGCTTTCAGTAACAAACAGCTCAGTGCTGCCAGCTGCTCTGAATTTTGGTGCATGAATTTCAAAGCATACGGAATATTGGAAAAAAGATTTTTCATACAATTATTTAGCCGACTACATAAGATCGAATTTCCCTCTTACTATCAGAAGCCAAAGACTGTGACAAAGGTTGATGATGCATCAAAAATAAGGATGACAAATCCTCCCCTCACCCAAGTAAGAAATTGAAAGCCAGCATCCTCCCTATGGGAAATGGCCATGATGCCATTCTCAGGAAATGGATTCACCACCAACCTTCTGAGGTTCTTTCTTGGAACCTAGAAACCATACTGGAAAGCATCTTCATTATACAGCCCTGGCTCCACTACAGAATCTGAAACTGGAAAGCAAATCCAACCACTTTTTCCAAAAAGCCCCACCAGCACAGAAAAGGGCCCTACTCGTTTGACCACATGGATTCAGTGAAACTGATGCAAATTGCTAATGTAAACACACCCCTAATCTGATTGAAGGTCAGTTGATCTTCACTCAGCGATTTACCAATGCAAGCTAAAGAGATTAACTGATTTAAAAAGCAACTGCGTGAAAGGCCTGTACCAGGTTTGAGTGATTGAGTTCAGGACTGGAAGCCTGTAGTCCCTGAAAGACAGGAGGTGACAGAAAGCTCTGAAGCAGCCCAGACAAGAGCATCAGCATGCAGGGGCATGCCTCACACACTATAGTGCTGACAATGAAGAGGCAGAGAACCACTGTCCCAGGTCCCTCTTTCCTCATGGATATTTGGACCAGACCACATAACTTTTCTCAGAATGTCAAAAACAAAAATGAAAGCAATGCTTCCAAAAATGAACCTCTTCCCAGAACTCTGAAACAGGCATCAAGTACAAAAACAAGTCACACTGTCAGGCCTGCTGAGCTCCTGTCATCTCCAATTACACTGTGGATGCAGGTGTTAAAACCACAGGGCACATTAATTCACGTGACATTTGTAAACACAGCCTCAGACAGCATTACGAATTCAGAGCTCCCTTCCCTGAGGGAGCTGAAAAAACAGACTATCTAGGATAAAAACAGGACAGCAAATATGAAACTTAAACCTACAAACAGGAAGAAGTCCTACTATGGGAGAGGACCACTTAACCATTGTGATTTGCAACCAGTGTCAAGGAACTCACAGTCCTCAAAGGAACAATGTGGCTACCACAATCAACTTTTTTTTTATAAAAAGTTTCCCCAAGAAATCTTGCAGAATCCGAAAACCTTGTGGAAGGTTTCAGAGCATCAGATAGAGATGGGAACTTTACTCTAGTAAATCCAAACCCAACTTGTATTGCTAGTCCTATGTAAGCTCCTCACTGATGCTGACATAGATGTCTCTGGGCATGTTTGGGCATGAAACAAGACAGCTAAGAGTAAGCCTCTGCATCTCCACATTCCTTTAAACCATGCAAAAGACTCACTCAAAGATTAATTATTGTGCAGAATGAATCACCAGCAGCACTACTGCAGCAATTTTTCAAAGGAAGGGCTTGATCACCCATCTGAGGGACTGAGAGTCAGTGCTCAGGGCCAGGCCTTCAGTTCAATGATCCATTCTTAGTGTATCCCAGCCACAACTGAAACTTATTCCAGAAAACAAGAGGAGGTAAGGTCTGATGGGATTTCAAAGCTGTGTGATCTGCACAACAACTGACATTGCAAGAGTGAAATTTGCTGTCAGCAAGACAGCTGGATCCCAGAGTGGAGTGTCTGAGAGACTGTAAGCCACCAAGAGGGAGGGGAATATATATCCATATGCACATCCAGGACACTGCAATACAGAAGCTACTATCTGTGCTGAAAACTACCCAATGTGTTCCTGCTTCATGCACCAGCCTCCAAACTTCACTAAACAGAATGGGCCAAATAGAAAAGGTTACTTGTCTTCTCTGCTCCCAAGACAGAGCAATTTTTCTTCTGTAGGTGCAATAGCAGTTGCAGGATGTGGAAAACTGACCTAGCCACAAACAGCAGTTTTATCTAGCTGGTGCTAGGCAAAGAAGTCTACAGATCATTTTCCTCACATTTACACAAGTGAGAGGCTGTATTACAAGGCCCAAGGCTTGGTTTTCACAGAAAGGCACGAGGATTGTTTTTACAAGACTAAAAATCTTGCAAAGTTCTGTGCTAATAATCATGCTATTAGAGATTCACACCTTCCAATCTGCACCACCACTTCAACTAAAAATGCAGAAAGGTGATGCAAGCTGTAACTGTAAGAAGAGAACACTGTCTTCTTGACACAGTCTGCTGTGCTGCCTCCCGCTGTCTGTCTCAACTCCTTCAGTTTTAGAAACCAGGACTGGCCATGCGACAAAAGATGAAGCAATCACTTCTCTCAAATGCAGCATCTTGAAGAGAGTAACCTCATGAGCACACATACTCCAGTAAGGAAAAAAGTAGAGATGAAAGGCTGAGGGAAACAAATCTCTGCCAGCCCTTGCCACCCATGTCTCAAATATGACACTAAACACTTCTGAAACGTGTCACTATCAGCTTCCCCTGACTCAATTCCTTCCATCTCCCCTTCTTTTCTGAGAAAACAAAACAACTCAGATACTGATGATCTCCAGGTCAGCACTCTGACAACAAAGTACTGTTTTTTTCAGAGACTAAAGATGGCAACCCTGGCTCTTGCACCTCATGCTAAATGCCAGAAACACCCATCACTTCCTCCAGCAACAATCTCATCCCATTCCCTCAGCCGAGTCCTCTTCTAAGCTATCTGAAGCACTTTCTCTTCTGGAAGACTCTGATCAGACCTGCCATCAATAGACTATGCTAGAATATACCAAATTATAGTCCCATGTTCAGTGAGGACCAGTAAAGGAGATACCATTGGGCAGCACAGAATATACAGAAACCAAATGAGCCAAATGCAGTTACTATGACACTTCTGCTATAGAGTGCTGTCCTCTCCCTGGTATTCTTAGTTTGGCACTTTTCATGAAAGGCTTAAGGATCAGAAACCAGACCAGATGCAAGCACACCTCTGAAGGAACCATACTGTGTAACACACTAATAATCAGAGGAGCAGTACAACAAGCCCTTTGCCTCCAAATAAAGGAGGCTCAGAGGAAAGAGGAGCTTTTTAGAAAGTTTGTTCAAGTCTCTGATCCTTCAAAAACAGGATTTACTCATCACAATCCTGGCCCTGTAAATTACAATATCCTACAGTTTCTGCCAAGGCAAGCATATATAGCTATATTTGAGTAACGAATCACAAGCAGGCACTCTGCAGCATGTCAGCATCAGCAGAAGAGACCTCATATTTGTATGCATATGCTAACATGACTGTGCTCACTGTGTGTCAACAGGACAGCACCTCTCTGCATGGGCCTTACCAGGCTGTTGATGAACAAATACATCTGACAGGAAAGGCGATCTTTCAGAGGTAACTAAAGCAGGGATACATTTTCACATTTTGGCTTCTAAGCGTGCTCTGACATGCAGTAGAGACTCACATTGGCTGCTAGCATTTATCTCTGAAAGGTGGGCCCATGGCAGTGCACAATAACCTCTGCTGAAACCTAAATGCACAACTCACACAGCGGTAATGCAACCTTGGGTATCAGATGCTGGCTGCAGATCTAAATGGACAAGAAAAAAAAACAGAACTCACCAGTTAAGAGATTTCACGGGACTCTATAGCACCTACAAAGAACTAAACCCCTTGAGAGGCACCACCGTTCCAACCCTCTCATACAGAATAATCATATTTTGTGACCTAATGCTTTCCCTATACTGTGTCTGGTGTAGCAGCCAGAGTACTTCCACAAGTCTTCCCTAGGATCTTGGTACTACCTTGTAGCTGTTTCAGAGAAA
The DNA here is from genome assembly GCF_903797595.1 of Erithacus rubecula. Lineage (NCBI taxonomy): Eukaryota > Metazoa > Chordata > Aves > Passeriformes > Muscicapidae > Erithacus > Erithacus rubecula. Next base: position 22,807,516 of record NC_136688.1, read on the forward strand.
CAAAGATTATTCCCAGCCCATCTTGGCTCATTCTTTTTCCTTCCCTCTACATCATCACATTTTTCAAGAAATGCTGAAACAGAGAGCAGGTCTATGAGTGAGGCAAAATATATGTATACATATGACATGTTTCAATTAGGAAAAAGTTGAAAGAGACACCTTGTACCTTTCAAGACAGAAAATTAAATAATATTTCATGTAAAAACTGTCAGAATTCATGTAGAAAAATAGTAACTTCAGATTGACAATGGGAGTGAAAAATTACAAAAATGCAAAATGTGAAAAGCAGTGCAACAGGATACTGTAAACAATTATTTTGAGCAGTATGTTTACAAAGAATGGAAAAAACAGCTCTGTAACTCTCAGGAAACAGACTAGCTCAGTGCCCCTGCTGTAAATCCCTCTCTCAGAGAACTGCAGGGACACAGTTTGAAATCACATTATCCATTTTGACCTCTCAGAAGCATAAAGGCAATCACAAACTGGAAAGAGTTTGTGAGCCACCATCAGTTCCAAGCTGATAAAGAAAAGCTACAGCCTGATTGCTTTCATTTGCTGTCCAGCTAAGCTTCAGCTGACCATGAGTAGCTGCCCAAGATTGCAGCACTGCTTTGTGAGCCTTTTTAGTTGTTGCCACCATTGACAATTATGCAGAAGCATCCTACGAGTCACTCCCAGCTGCACAGGTACCTTCTGATCTTTTGCCTTCAAGAGGGTCTTAATCCCACCTTCCTCCCCTGTCCCCTGCCTTACTTTGGGTTTTACTCCTGCTGCTGACCAACTCCTTTATTATCCATAACTTTGCTGATTCCTGGCAAGGCCTTTGCCCAGGTATTTGTCCCTCCCTTTGAAGTGGGCTCACTGCAGCACTCAGTTCTCGCTGGGTTTCATTTGGTCTCAACACAAGGCATGTCTCCTAACCAGGTCAGGCATGGAAACCACCACAAAGTTCAGAGAACAACAGCAGAAGTGACTAACAACTCAAAAGATTAAAATAAACAAATGTATGTCACTCGGTTGAAAGAGTACTGGGAAGAGAAAATAGATGTAACAATTGTTTCCTGGAAGGTGTTACTCTGAAAGACAGTATTCCTAAAAGAACACTGAGAAGGGAAAAGTCTGGCTATTGAAAAAAAATACCCTAAAGCTGAGTTCTGGGGACTGGAACTCTCCATAACTTTCCTTCTAGAATTAGACCTTATAATTACAACCAAAATGCAAAGAGTTCTATGGACATTTATTAATCTGAACTTAATATGACTTAGCTATTCTGTGGGTGAAGAGTGTCTGTTATCAACAAACAACGGGAGCAACAAGAGTTCCAAACCAGTTTCACCTTACATTGGACAAGAAGGAACACAGAACTGAAACAAGTGAACACATGAGTTAGCAAAATGAATTAGAATCTCAAAGCACAACTGTATGACCAAACACAATGCAATAAAACAGGGCAGAATTAAGCCCAAAGTACTTCTGCTTTGCTCCACCTAAAAAGTCCAAACAACCAAACCTGCCCCTTATCCATGATCTGCAGAGTACAAGGTTTCTTTCCTGCAGAACCTGTGGACTCTCTCATTTTGGAAATATGACTTCCCAAATTTTAAATCAGATGATGACAGAATGCACTGACTCCCAGGAAACTAGGGGCTCTGCAAAGTTCAGCTCCAACAGCAACTGTTTCTCAAGTCAGCTCTCCTGCTCACACACCTCATCCAGCAGCAGGTGCTCCCTGCTCTCTCATTATACCTTGCCTGGCAAAGGCTGATGTTTTGGGTTTGCCCTTCCCTTCAACTCTTGGTTTCTGCCTGATCAAAGATAGCCATGTCAACACAAGAAGCAAGAGGAAAAGAGAGCATACCCTGACTACTTTCAGGGTGGGTAAGTCCTGAAATGGGCAGTGCCTTTATTTTTCCTCCCTCCCTCCCTCCCAACTGCCGGATGTCCTTGGTTCTGCAACTGAGCGGAGGAGAAAGGAGATGAGGTTACTGGAGTTCATTCACACTGCACACAGGACTGCTCTCGCCTCTTCCTGTTTGCAAGGAAGTATTGGTCCCTCTGACAACGGGAGACAGAAAGAGGCAGACAAGTGGATAGGGGAAGAGAGGGAAGGGAGAGGGGAGGGAGGGATTATGGTAAGATCAGACTTTTCCCCGGTTAATGAACTGGAAATGAATAACAAGTGATATCAGGAGTGATGTAGCCACCTTGCTGTCATGAAATTCCTTTAAAAGGCCATTGACACAAGTTCCTTTGAACTCTGGAAAACTACACAGTCCTGATCTGGATAAAAAAAAAAAAAAAATTTAGCCCTTCCAGGCTTTCTACTGTCACCTCAGCTTTCAAGCTTCTGACTAACTTAGAGTATAGCCATCTCAGGAATTGCCAAAACCAGGGCACACACAGGCTTACAGCAAGGAAGATGTGACAGTAGCAGCATCCCTCCATCTTCTCCTCCCCTCCAAGCCATGCTGTAAAATGACAAGTTATCCCTCCTAAGTTCTGTCTGGCCAGGTAAACTGTGAAGCCAGTGTCCCAACATGGGGAGGAGACAGAGCAGTCACTTTAGAGGGACATCAACTTCTGCAGCACTCACAGGGACGAGCATGAACAGAACTTGCTGTTTGTATCTGAACTGCAATAATCCCCTGTGTCTGGCCACGACTCCAGCTCACTGACAGCTCAACACCACTATCAGCATCGACCTTCAGATGGCAGGAAGCACGACTGAGTCTTTGATAGGGGCTTCCTACAGGAAAAATCCCATCTGTGCTCCTCCCAGGAGGATGAAACACTTGGAGCAGCTGCTAGCAGAAAAGCAAAGGGCAGCTCTGTGTACTTCTTGGGAAGCGGAAGGGAGGGAATCCAGCCTGGGTCCTTGTTCACAGAATGTGTCACCATCAACTATAACAGCAATATTTCCCTATGGAAACTCACTTTAAATTGAAAACAACATTCTTTTACCAGTAGCACTCAATTTCTCCAAGCAAATTTAGCTATCCTACAGTAAGACTTTTCTTCCCGTTGCACATCTAAATGTATCTATGCAAAGGTCATTTTGGTTTACATGTCTGTTTTTCTTTCTAGGGCCCCCGTATTGGCTAATAGTGTCATTCCTTCACATTTCTAACCAAAGCACCAAATATACAAACCACCACGAAAAAAAAAAAAAAAAAGTGTTCAAGCAACCAACAAAACTTCCTACTACAAAATAATCTACTAACAAAATTAAAGTTGAGATGTCTGCATCTCATTAATCCTGCTGCTGACCAGCTCTTACACACCCTTCATGCAGTGCCAGCTCATCACATCCTACTTGAAGGCCAAAAATGCAATCTGACCCCACCACCTCAGTTTCTTTATAGATGCCACTGAATGACATCATGGAAAACAGGACCACAGACTCAGTTTCTTTCTGCATGTCTTCTCTATATTTACTCAGCCATCAATATCTTGTTCTGCACAATTATACATAGCTGTGCAAAACATAACAGTCAGGCATTACTTGAAGCAACAGTTTTATAACCCAGAGCTTCTTTTGTCTTCTCAGAGAACAGAGTTTAAAAGAGACAAGAAGCAATAGTGTCACTGGTATCAGAAGCAATGATAATAACCAACTAGATCCAAAAAGCTGAATTTTTTTTAAATGGGGCTTGCATAGAAGTTAGAAGGGAATGGGGAGAATTAGAGATCTTCTCTCTTCAATAATTGTGGACATTTTTGGGAGCATCACATTACAGACCAAAAGCTCCACCATGCTCCTTTATAACCCTTAGTCCCACAGATGCTATAGCCTTTCTTCAAGAAAACATGAGTCTGACTCAGCAGATTTGAAAAGTCACCCCAATCCTATTTGCAATTGAAGCATGGGATCAGAACTTTCAAAAGAGAGAAGCAAGAATGAATACCCAAAATAACATCCTGGTAGTGATGATACCAGGGAAAAAGGTTAAACCTAGTCCATAAGGAATAAGAGGACCAATAAGATTATGTAGAAAAAAGCACTGCAGGCCTTTTTTTCTGCAGAGAGAAAATGGTAGTGATAACTAATCCCACAACATACTGGAGTTTTTTACTGGATTGTTTCCTTTAAAAATTATTTCACCTCAACTATGCAGTAAGAGAACAATATTTCATGATCCATGCCCATTCTAGCCAAGCACCTTTATCAGCTAGAATCACAAAAGGGAAAGAAATCTCAGTTCCCCAGGCAGTCTCAGGACATTTCTTCAACACAGAATCTCAAACTGCTGTTGACTCCTCTGAGCAGGAACACGGCACAGTCCACTCACAGCACTGAGTTACTATCACAGATAAAAGCAAAAAAGCAGGAGCTGCATCATTTTATCAGGAAGAGAAGATGACAAAAGACACAATGCCATAGGATATCTCATGGCAAAGCCAAAACAAGAAACAAAAAGACAACTTAAAACCCCTCAACTCCTATCCCTTCTCCAGACCTTCTCTTTCAAGCTGGTCTTCTCCATCCTCTACCTATGAAATTAGAGACATGAAGAAGACAGGCAAAAGAGGGAAGAACAGAAGAGGAGCGCTGTTTGCAGTAAAATTGTTTGTTCATTTTTCTGACTTCCTCCTTTCCTCCCACCCCAGGAGCACTTCCATCAGCATGCTGCACATCACCATAACTGATACAAGATTGTTTCTGGGAAACAGCCTCTTAATAATGCCTCTATATAACACTTTGTATCCAAGCACTATTCCACCCAAAAGCATTAATCAAAACAAATACTACCGCTCACAGGCAAACCAGAAATACAGTACTGGATTGCAAAACAGGCAGGAAACTCATTAAGATTCCCTTCAGGGCAGTAGGGGAAAAGCACCAATTCCCATTCATAGAAGGATCATGCCTAGATGTAGCACAGAGGTCAGGAAGAAATTATGGTAGTACAGAAATACCCATATAAAGAACATATCAGAGGGATACTGTAACAGAGTTTGAAACTGCTTCAGAGTAAGCTTGACTGGTAGTCTATTCCCCACTCAAGTATGATCAGGGATCTATTTCGTCAGGTTTTGCTAATACTGCTCTTAGAAGAGCAGGAGTAGAGAGGGAGGATTGCAGATGTACATATCCAAACACAGATCAGTCAGAAGACTGCAGCAGAGCAATAAAGGAGATCAGAAAAGCTGCCAAGAAACACAGTGAAGACTGGCAGAAGAGTGCAGGTCAGAATAAAGGACTATTAAGAGCTTTGCTGTAAAGTAAACTTGCCCTGCTTTTGACTACTCTTCTGGATTCTGGCCTGTATGGGCTATTTCTGCTTTGGGGGTCATTGCAACTGAACTCTTATAAGGTACAGTATCAACAAAACAAGGAGGGCTTCTCTGAGTTCTATAAATCACCAAGCAGAAGCTAGGATGGAAGGGTTAAAGGTGTAAAAACTAGAGAAAGGGATCTGTGTGGCAGGAAGGGAGCATGTGAGAGGGCGTGTGACAGGCTGTGTAGCAGAATGTGTGTGTCGATCTCATTCCCTTCAAAGCTCTTGGCCAAATGTGGAGCTGAACTTTCTGCAGACTTTGTCCTGCCAAGTCATGTTCCCTTCTCACACTGCCTGACATCACCACAAACACTCAGCTCAAAAACAGTCCAGAGGCGGACAGAATCCACCGCTCAAACCCCAGCCAGTGAAATGGCTGCACTCACGGCACACCCACCAGATGGGAAAACAGAGCCACAGACTCTCAGCATCATCCATGCAGAAACTGCACTGCCAAGGTACAAAGAGACCAGAGGTGCTAACAGACCAATGCTCTCCTATTGCCCCAACAGTGGATCAGAACAGACTGAAGGTCTGCACAAAGGCTCTAACAGAAAAATGCAGAAGAACGTAAGCATCAGACCATCTGAGTTTGTCACAAGCATCCTGCTGCAAGGAGCGCAGTCTGTTCCCAACTCTGGCACAACCCTGCCAAGAGAATGGAACAATCACACATGACCCACAGACAAACGAGTAGCCAGCTATCCTGCAAAGACCCACGCTCCAGCAGGGTCTGCACAAAGCCAGCAAACAAACACTATCCTGTCAGAGAACTCCTATAACCTTGACTTCTCAGAAATAAGCACAAACCCAAGATCAAGGCTGCAAAATGCACCATGTGTACAAGTGTGTGGGAGTAGGCAATGGGACTAAGCCAACATGTGGCTCCATTTCTTATTTTGATCCTTGTGTCAAGGAAGAAGGGTGTGGATGGCCCACTGATTCTGGGACATTGCTAAAGGCACCACCCAGAGCAAGTATCAGGGAGTAGCAGTGGAAGATGATACTGAAACAAGGGAGAACAAAGTCTGCAGTCTCTTGTTTTTTTCTTCAGCCTTCACCCCTAGTCTGCTGCTTAAAAGCAGACCTTTAGAAAATGCCCTCTAAGTATAACTGATAGGGAGAAAATTCATGTTCTCTCAGGCAAAGGTTTCTCCTTTCCCCACTCCTGTTTGATTTCTACAAGAGCAAACAGCAGCTTGGGTACTTTCTGCAGACCAAGGAAAATTTTTCCTTCAGTCCAATACCAGCCAGAAAGTTACATCCCCACTTTTCACATACACAACATTAACACAGGCAACATTGTATGACTGTACAGTTGCATGGTTATTTCATATCTTACACTTTAAATTTTTATTTTTCACTTTAAAGACTCCTCAACAGAAGTTCCCTCTTTCTTTGTAAAGGAAGAGGTTCTGACACCTTCCTTAAAGGTGCATTTTGCCTGTCCCCATGCTATATGGACCTTAAATCATATCCTTACTTATCATATCCTTACCTGGCTTCCTGTCCAGACATGCAGATGCCTGAGAATGTCCATCTCACCAGCTGTAAACACAAAAGCCATCTTTTGAACTTCTTCCTAGCCCTTTCACAGAAATCAACATATTATTCCTTTCCTGCACACAATGGCCAAAGGTGGGAAACAGTCAACAGGAAGACTGGAATCATGGAATTGCTGTTTGAGGGCCAGGTGACAGCTTCTCCTACTCTTGGAGCTTGCAGCTGGCTGAGTTGAGCTGCCTGCCCTGGTGGCACTTCTCATGCAAGTCAATGCACGCTGCTGAGAGCTGCCCACAGGACTCTGAGTGTGCATGTGTGCCTGCATGTCAAGGCATGCACCACCACAGCAAGTCCCAAAGGCTGCTCCAGTGCAAGTGCATGTGCCCACACAAAGCTGCATGTGAGCTTCTGCCAGCAGACATGCAAAAAGCCACTATGTGTGCACCTCTGACTGTGAACTCCTCCAGCAAAAATCTCTGGCAAGGCATGTGGAGTCCTTTGGGGGCTGGCACATTTCTGCATGTATGTCCATGGCAACCAAGACATGCTAAGAGCTGTTACAGAAGCTTACCTGTTCACCCTCATTTCATAAGGGCTCTAGATAAGACCAGTTAAATTCCAAGCATTTTCCTTTAAATGGGTTTAACACACAGTCTTCACGATTACACTTGTTAATTTATTTTCTAAGTTAATGACAATTTATTATGAACTCTAAAACAACCATTTAAACAAACACACGCAGGCCCTATTCAAGCATGACATGGCTACTGGAGAACGTTTAAAAAGTCCAATTCCTAAACGAAAGGAAGTCACTAAGTTCACAGAGTCAGTACAAAAGAATTCTTTCTTAAAAAAGCAGAAAGATTTCTTTCTTCAATTCACTAATTAAGTTAGTTCAGTTCGCTCAAAGCTGGTGGAGGAAGCATAAAATGGGTGGGAGGTACCTCTCTCCTACAATCTCCAAATGAAAACAAGACAAGGAATGATGAGTTATGCTCATTTTAAGATCTGGAAAGAGACAATTGCCAAAACCAACCAATTCTTTCTGCAAAATACAGATAACATTACCCTGATAGAATCAGTTATTTAATAGCACTCTCCAGCAAGCATATTTTCTTTTATGTATCCAGTGCATGATTTGTGTGAATATAGTATAATTATTAAAAAATGTGCATTTGATTTAGCATTTTTATTCAAATGCAGTTTTGTACAAGTCATGAGGAAAGAAATTCACCCAGTAATTACAACTGACCATTTTGTAATGTAAACATTTACTGTGATATAATAGCATAAATACATGTATGCAGATACACTGTATCGTCCTGTTTGGCAAGAAGCACTAATAGATGAGCCTAACTGATTACACTAAAGCTGCCTTTTAAGAAATTACCAAATGCAAAACAAACTTTAAATGAATTATTTAAATCACTAACTTTAATCATGATTTCTATCAGCAAGTGGGAAGCCTTGATTTAAACCAATTGACCTTGTTTGCCTCATAGCTGCAGTAGGGCCAGTGGGCCAACACTGCCCTGCTCCCTGGAGGGACAGAGGATACGACTTCCATGCCCTATTGTTTTTAAGAAATTTTATGAGCATATTTGCCAATATTTTTTTAAATCTTAAAACAAACTAGAAAGCCTTATATGCCAGGATACACCTACTCTCTTGTCAGTCATGTGATTTAGCAATCAGTCTGATACTCACCTAACATCTTATTTACATCTCAGAGAGGTTTCTATGAGTACACAATACAACCTGACTTTGCAACATGGCTTTTAAATTGCTTCAATTCTCACATCCCACGAGATAGTTTTCATACTTAATCCTTACAGCTACTAGTTTGGGTCTGCTCAAAACAAGAATTAGATTTCTCACTCTCCAACATTTTCTCTTCATTTCTTCACTGACTTCCCACTAAATAAACTTTTTTTTCCCCCTCCCTAAACCTACTGGGAAGGTCTGCAATGCTTACTTTCCTCTGTGCACAACCTTAGTTAACCTCTGTCCTCTCCAAATACAATTGTTAAAAGCTTGACAGTGTATACTTCAAAGTGATTTATAATATTACACCAAGATTATGCAAATCACCTTAACATTTTGTTTTTGACACTCCATAAAGCAAGTAATTTTGCTTTACAGGAAATCTGGTTTTAAGATCTCCAGATATAAAAGTACAAGATACACTAGTGTTAGGGGTGTCTCCCTTTCAGTGGGAACACAAGAAAGGAATTTGTCTATGATCCAAATATGGAAAAAAAAGTATTTGGTCACGAGCAGGAAGTCACAGAACAAAATTGACACAGGAATGCTAAAGGAAGCCACTGTACCCTTTCTAACTGATACATTATTTAAGGTCTGACTGAACATGGACAGCCTCTTCTAATTTAACAGTATTATACACCTCTCTCAAACCTGAAGTAACTACAATGAAAATGCTAAGTCAAACACAGTACTTGTACACTAGCAGAAGAATGATCTAATGACCAAGTTCAACCTGATTATATCCTTAATGCAGACCTGTACTTATCACAAGGAAGCATGAGGTCCCTTCACACAGCCAAGAGAATGTGACTCTGCCTTCCCGAGTTATAATGCTGTAAGGAAAACAAGTTAACGCATCCTAGAGCAGATCAGCAGAACATTCTCCCCCAACAAAACAAGGTATCTTTGTATGGAATCATAAAACAGTTTCAAATAGACCTAAAAAATCAAGTAGGTTGGGCAGGAACACCTATGACAGTTCTGGAAGCCTTTTCTCCAAGGCTGTCAGGTGTGCGAATCTCATTAATTGGTGGGGGAGGGAGGGAAAAGAGGGAGAGTGACAAACAATCTGATAGCTTTCCTATTCAACATGCAAAGACCCACACATCTGCAACAATGAGACTTTCACAGCAGCTGCTTCCAAAGCAGAAAGCAGAATCATCCTTCAATGCACCCAAGACAAAGCACATTATATTTTATACTCTTCCTCAAGCAGATTGGAATCACAACTTCTGAAAAACAGCAACAGTTAAAGATTTTTTAAATTCAAAACTCGAAATTTCGAAAACTGAGTCTTGACAGCCATACAATCATAGACCAGATCTAATTACAAGAGACATACTTCTGAGATGTGAGACCATCGGCACTCGATCTAAAATACAACAACAGCAAAACATTAATCCTTCTGTTTACCTCAGAACAAGCATGCAGAGTTGCAAGGACTAATCACAGAGAAAGGAAAAGTCAGAGAATCAAATGCACTTTAACACACTGGAAACACAACTCTTCCTGCAGGTGTAAGACAGGGACAAGGCAGCAAACTCCTGTTCTGTATTTGTACTGCTGCAAGCCTGTCCTGCACAGCCTCCCCCTGCCTCCCTGCACAGCCAGCTGGTAAGGGAAACATGCTGACAGGGCACAGGGAGCTGCAGCAGCAGTAACTGGAAAAAGCAAGCAACGGCAACCCCAGGCACACTGCCAGGACACACTAATTCTGTGATAAAGTTTCCTGTCCCTATTTTTTTAGATTAGGCAATTTATATATATAAATAGTCCCTGCTGTGGTACTTCTCCCTGCATCCCTTCACAACACGAGTAGCTGTAAGTTTCCTCTGGCAACTACAGAACTCCCATGCAGCTCCACAATGACCCATTTTCTGTCCTCCCTCAGGCTGGTTTAGGTTTGTTTCCTCCATCTTTTATTTTGGAGGTCTGGGAGAAAGTTATTAAGTATTTTCACCCTGTTTATTTTCCTGCAAAAGCTGGCCTTCCTGTATGAAAAATGATGCACAGGCATATGCATGTATAAGACAGAAGTACCACTGCAACTGCTAGATTTCAGAAAGGGGTCACACCAGGAAGTCACACAGTTAGTCTGCCTGTGTCACAGCAGAGGTATCTTCTACTGAATATGCCAGAGGTGCATAGTCAAGTGGCAAAGAAGTGCAGCAAGGCCAACCTCCTTCTGACCCTGATACAATGGGTACCACGTCTAATGCCCTCTTTTTCACAGCCCACATGATAGAACGGTAGAGCTCAGCAAGAACTGGCTAAAGTCTTCAAACAGTTTTTGTTTCCATAATTAAATCATAAGGAGTGTTTTTCTACCACAGCAAAGGGGTTACATCTTGATTCAGACCCAATTAAAAAATTAAGCCCATCACTCAGTAAAGGAAATAAAACTCGGGTTTTCTGTTTTCTTTTGTCTGTTCTCAGGTAAAGCCTTCTCTCTGACACCCAGGAAGAGCAGATGAACTCCATGTACCTTGAAACAAGAAGCAGATCTGAGAGGATTCTTCCCTATAGACAAACATAACCTGCAGTCATAGCCAGAAACTGTCTGACACACAGTGATCCAAATTGTTAGTCAGAAATGTGACTCAGTGTTGGAGACTCCCTCAAAAAAGCCTTGCAGAGAAGGGCCCAGCTGTCCCTTTGGGAAAAAGAAAAGAAGGGAAGGAAGTTGCAGGAGACAGAGCATTTCTCTTTCACCAGTGATCCAAGGTTTCCTTCCAGGCCATAACGAAATCCTGTCTTGCCAGATCTGTGGACCTTAGCACCATAAGCGTCAGTGCAATGGCACAATGAGGAGCAACCACCACTGTAAGCAAAGCTACCTTTTAACAGCACCATGCAACCGACAGCCGTACAGACAAGTGTCTGTCCTAGAAAACTTGCGACCTGGGTTGACAGGATGCAACAGGTGAATGACACTGAGAACTTCAAGTGGAGCACAGAGGAAAGCTAACAAGTTACCACAAAGCAAGTAAACATCTCCGGACAGTCCCTCCGGAGAGAGCAGACAGAAACCCGGACTCTCCAAACGCACAACAGCCACAGAAACTGACACCGCTCCCCAGACGCCTCCGACCCCCTTAGCAAAGGGACTCTCTCCGACAGCACAACGGCGCAGTCCCCGCCGGCAGACACGCATCACGGCCGGCGCTGGGCTCCGGACCCAGGCCGAGAGAGTGACCCCTTCCCTCCCGCCCGCCGGGCCCCACTCGGGGGACGCCGCCGGCCCGGCCCGCACCCCGCCAGGCCCCGGGCTCCTCAGCGGGACGGGCCGCCGGCTTGCCCTTTCTTCCAGCACCTTCCAGCGCCGCACGGCACGGCCCGGCCGGCAGCACGACGCGGGCGGGCGGCGCTGCGCCGCCGGCTCCCGGTGGCACGGATCGCTGCGGCGCCCGGGCCGGCGCAGGCCGCGGGGCGGGACAGCGCGTCCCCGTCCCCCGCCGTGAGTCACGGCCCCGCGGGCGGCGTGAAGGAGGCGCCGCCGCCCCCACAGCCAGAGCCAGCGCTAAAAGTTACCCGCACGGGCCGCGGCTCCCGGCGGAGCGCGGCCGCCGCCCCCGGTGGCGCAGGTGCTCAAGCCGCGGCGGGAGGGGCGGCCCGGCCCGGCCCGGCTCGGCGCTGCTCCCGGCGCTCTCGCCGGCGTTGTTCCCGGCGCTCTTCCCGGCGCCGCGGCGGAGCTGCCGTGATGTCACGCGGGCCCGGGTCACGTGCAGGCGCCGCCCGCCCCGCTCCGCCCCCGCGGGTCCTGCGGGACGCGAAGGCTGCGGGCCCCGGTGCGCTCCCGCCGCCGGGAGTCACCGCGCCCCCGCTGCCGGCCCGCCCTCAGCGCGGCGAAACCAGCAGCAGCAACACAACGATCCCAAAGCAGGTGCCGCAGGAACGGCGCGCCTTCCCCTCCGCAGAGGACCTTGTCCTTCCAGCGCTCGCCAAGAACCTGCTCAGTGATGCGGTATCGGTAAACAAAGAAATAAAAAAAAGAAAAAAGAACGCGGCTTCGTGCTGTCCTAAAGATAGGAAACAGAATTTAGTTTAAATTCACCGAGCATTCGAGCATGAGTAAATTAAACACGTTATTCCGTCCAACTGAGCGTCGTGTATTGCACCAACCCTGCCCTGAAATAACCCCTCTGCTTCACAAACAATTTGGCACTCTTATTAAGACCTTACGCACAACTTCCTAACGCTGGAAACTACGGAAAGTATTAAACAAATAAATATGTACAAAAGAGCTGGGTTATGAACCGCTGTGCTTCATGAATCCAAGACTTCTTTCCAACGCGAGAGCTGTCCTTCCTTCTTTCCTTAAAGAAAAAGCTGAGAACCTCATTCACCTGCCTCTACGCACTTCTTTGTGGAAATCAACACTAACCAGCATTAAGCTCATTGAACTGCCTATGACTTTTCCCTCTACATGGTACCCACGAGATCCTCGGCCAACGATCCAGCGGATGCCCAGGCGGCAGCAGAAGCTAAGCTTTTGTCTCAAACTCGTCTAATCCGACCAAGTTTCGTAAAGAACGACCAAAAGTGGGCAAAACCCGCCTCTTTGCCGAGAGCCAGGCGCAGCAGCAGCTTGCCATTCCACACGGGCATGCTCCGGCTGACGATTAGCGACCCACGGCTGCCGGGCTGTGCGTGCCAGGCCGCCTTCCCTCCTTCTTCCCACGAGTTTACCAGGAGCACACGGACAACGTCAGAACACTGAAGCCTCGTGTCCTAGAGCGAAGCTGCGGCGGGGTTGACACCGCTGCGCCCTCACTTCCCCCCGCTCCTACCGAGCGCCTCCGCAGCTGCAGCCCGGGGCGAAGCCTTCGCAGGGCTGACGGTAGAGCTCAGCTCCGCCAGCCCGGCGGGCCCGAGGCGGCCGCTCAGGGGATGAGCGGGGCTGTCCCGCCGCCGGGATCCTCCTCCTCGGGGGCGGGCGCAGCGCCGGGAGCGCGGCCGGGGCTGTGCGCTGCGAAACCGCGTCCGCGCGGGCCCGCGGCCGACGGCGCTCGGTTCCGGGCGGTGTGCGAGCGCCATGGCGGGCGGGTGGGGCGGTGTCATCCTGCTGCTCCTGGCGCTGTGCCTGCAGCCGCCGCCCGCCCGGGCCCGCAGTCTCCGCTTCGTGACATTGGTGAGGGGGACGGGAGAGGGCGGGGGGAGCCGGGCCGGGCCGAGATGGCCGGGTCGGGCCGGGCCGGGGTGACGCGGTGCCGCCCGCAGGTGTACCGGCACGGAGACCGCTCTCCCATCAAGGCCTTCCCGCGGGACCCGCACCAGGAGAGCGCTTGGCCCCAAGGATTCGGGCAGCTCACGCAGGTGCGAGCGGAGCGGGGCGAGGCGGGGCGGGGGCCGGCCGGGGTCCGGACCGCCGGTGACGCCCGGTGCCGTTGCAGGTGGGGATGCGGCAGCAGTGGGAGCTGGGCCAGGCCCTGCGGCGGCGCTACCGCGACTTCCTCAGCGACTCGTACCGGCGGCAGGAGGTCAGTGCCAGCCCCTCGGCTCGGGCAGCGCCACGGTGCGCACGGGCCGGGGCTGCGGGGGGCTCCTTTGGGAAGGGAGATGCCGGCGCCGGGACTCGTCTCCAAGTGTGTTCGTTCCTTAGCCCGTTCCCACTGCAGGAAGAAGAAGAAAGGCCCAAGCGCAAGCTCTGTGCTGAATCTGGCCGCGGGGCACGGATTGGCACTGTCTCAGCGCTGCCCTTGCAGCGGGTGCGAAGGCAAATCCAACCAGAGTAGTGGGACTTTTCCAGTCGCCCACTCTAGAGTCCATGGAGCTAAACAGCGATGTGTGTTGTAGATGGTATTTTTTTTTTTTTTTTCACTCGAGCTTGTGAGATTTTTTTTTTCCTGTTACAGTAGCTCACAAGAATGCAGCCCGGGTTGGCCCTGCCCTCCCCAGTGCACTTGAAGTACAATCTCACCAGAGCCTGTAAATATAAGTAGTAATTACTGGCTAGCAATGACCCTCTAATTTCCTTTCACCTGTAATGTACTGACAGCTTCAGTTGCCCAAAGCGATTAATTCCCCACTGTCTCATTAGGGTGTTCTCACACTTTATAATAGTTCTTGAGAAACTGATAGGTTTAAAGTCACAGAGCCCTTGTGGAGCTGTATACTGAGCACACAGCAAATTATAAAAGATTTTTTAAAAAGTAAGGAAATCAAAAATCCTCCCAAGTACACCTGCTAATAATCAACTGGTATTGAGTCAATTGAAACATGAACAGGTGTCCAGATGAGAGGCTGGTTCAGATGGACAGCAGGCAGCCAAGGCCCCTTGTCGCGTTTCAGTCTCCCACTTCAATTATTTTATCTGAGCTCAAGGTGATTCAACAGATGGAGCAAACTAACAATAACCATATACTTTTCCTTGTTTCTCCACTTCTAGGGCTTCCCAGTGAGAACCCAGCTTGTCACAGTTCAGATTACATCCTTTCTTTGACATTTACTTCATCAACAAAACTTCCAGCATTGGCTCAAACACAGATCCTTTAAGTATTTTCAGTAGTTTCTTTCCAAACATACTTCACTCTTACACAGCTTCTGCGAGTTGAAACTGTTTGCCTTCTCTTGCTTGAGAAAGAAAAATAAACCAAGACGTGTGCAAACAAAAGCTGTTCTGCTAACCAAGCCTGAACCCTTGCTCAAGTTGAGCAACCTCCCTTGTAAGAAGTGTTGCCTCTGGGTGACACCATATGACCGTCTGTCACCTGACTCAGCGACAAGCTGGAGCCTTGTGGCAAAAGGTGCTGAAGAAAGCATGTACACTCAGGGCTTAATTGCTTGGGGGTTTTATGATACTTCTAGAATTAGGTCCTTATCTTTTAAAATATTTCCTTTTTATTCCTTCAGAGCTTACCAAGGATAAAAGCAAACCTGTCTAATGAGTACAGGGTCAGTTTTTTCAGGCCACAGTTAAGAGGTAAAAGTGGGCAAACACTGATATCAGAGAAAAGACCAGTTGGACTTTTTTTTTCTTGTGACTCTAAAGTTTCTGAGGTACACTTCACATGAGAGAGATTATACAGAGTATATATATATTATGTTTATCTCCTAACATTAAAAGAAATCCCTATCTTTACATTGTATTTCATTCTTCAGGCTTTTTGTTGTTGTTTTGGATCTAACATGCTGTTTCCTGGGACATTCTTTTATGATTTCCTGTTCTTTTTGTTTTATCATTGGTTTCTCTCTCGTTTCCCCTTAACTGTTTTGAGTACACAGATACCAGAATACTAAAGTTTTACCATTTTGAATTTCTGAACATTGCTGTATTTTTCTAATTTCTCTTTTTTTTCTGGCTCAGAGCTGTCTCTTCTGAGCTCTAGAATGGTCAAGTCTTGGCTCATTAATCCCAAGAACCCACAATGATCAGATAAAATCCCAGCCCTTCCTGTTTTTATTTATTCTCCTATTAGATCACTCTTGTCTTTGTTTCTCAGATGGAAAAACTGAAGCTTGAAGAAGCCATTTCTTTCCCTGAGCAGTCATTCCTATAACTGACAATGGAATACAGTTTTCTTCAGTCCTGCTCTGCAAATCTAGCACGTTTCCTATCTGTGCCCATCTTTGTCTTCCTCTTCTCTGACTCTTCCTCGGTCTCGGACTCCTGTCGGTCTCTAACCTCTGTGCAGTGCACCTAGGCATCCCACTGAGCCAGACCAGCTCCAGTATTAGACAGCAGATTGTCTTTGTGTGCCCTTACAGCTTTGACCAGGCCAGCATCAGCAGGCTTGGTCCCTTTGACTCCTGCTCCCCGTGAGCAGCTGCAGGGCGCTCGGCAGCGTTCCTGGGCAAGTGCATTGTCCTGTGCCTGAGCACCACCACCTGCAGGAGCCTGCAGTGTAGTAATGGTGCACTGTCCCTGTCCTGGCAGATCTTCATCCGCAGCACGGACTGTGATCGGACCCTGATGAGTGCAGAGGCCAATCTAGCAGGCCTCTATCCCCCAGGAGGACAAGAGATGTTCAACCCCAACATCTCCTGGCAGCCTATCCCTGTGCACACAGTGCCCGAGTCTGACGAAAGGGTAAGTTCATCTGAAAGACATGTATTGACTACTCAAGTAGTGTAGTGTCCAAAAATTTGCTTCAGTCTTGATTCAGATTTTCTTGAACTTCTCCTGGGACCTCCCTTGCAGAGGTTTTCCTATTTTCAGAAAAAGATGAGAGGATTCAGGGGCTTCATTCAATATATCAGGTGCAACACCCAAGCAGACCACAGATGGTCTGGAGTATGTCATCAGGCACTAAGTGAGGCTGTTTATAGATGCAGTCAGGGTTTCATTATATTGTGCATGTTTACTGCAAATTCTTTACTCCAGCATTCTTGGTGACCTGGCTGCTCTTGTCTCTGCCCAGCTACTGAAGTTCCCTTTGACGCCTTGTCCACGGTATGAACAGCTACAGACTGAAACACGGCACTCAGCAGAATACGTAAATAAGACCAAAGAGAACTGGGTAAGTGACTGTTTGTATGATGTAAGATGGTTCTAGGCTTGTAGTTATCACCTCTATATAATCAGATCAGAGAAAAGGGAAGGGATACCAGTGCACATAATACAACATGAGATTAGAAAATTGAAGACCTTTCTCTCTTCTCCAACCTACAGCAATTCCTGCAGATGGTGGCAAAGGAAACTGGGATCCGGGATATCTCTCTTGAGAGTGTATGGAGTGTGTATGACACGCTGTTCTGTGAAGTAAGTCTGGCCATCATCTTACACCCATCAGAATCTGGTCTTTAGGATTCACTGGATTCGGTGGAAATTATTTTACAAAATCACATGAAACAACTTTTCACCCTCCAATTAGGAGTAAAGTTCTAATTTCAGAACAACAGTTCCTACTCACTAGAGGATGTGCCAAGAATTACCTATTTTTGCACCCTATAACCTCCCACTGTGTAGCTCAGATACATATCATGTCAGTCAGAGAAAGTCCCACCTGCATTATAATGATTTCTTGAAAGCCATTAGAAAATTACTGCAATCTGAAATCTTTAGATCTCTGTGGACAAGCCTAAATCCAATAGGGTAGAAATGAGATCTCTGCAAACTGAAGAAACATTAACTTTATGATTTGAGTTGGGACCTTAATTAGAACTATTCCTGGTGTTACCTTTACCTCTGTTACTTTAAATCAATCAGTTTTCTTTCTGTGCTCCTGTTAATTCCATATTTTAAAAAAATAATTCTATCCTAAGTTAAGTGGGGTTCACTCCCATCTGTTTTTGGCCTATTCTAGGGTCCTTTATCAGAGAAAGACTCTAGAGACAGATGTTACTCTACCATTTGGGAGAGGGGCACTAAACTATATATGAGTTGATTTCTGTTAAAAGCACATCTCATGAAGACTTAAAACCAGAAACTGGGTCAGCTGTGCTGTGATAACACTAAACTAAAGAGCACATATCCAGAAGACTTAGTTCTTACACACAAGTTTATCAGTGTGTAACTGTACAGCCTGATGAAGTGAATTAAGGATATCTTTCATGTCAAACTAGTGAATTATTGAATTATGGACATAGTAAACCAAAGCATTTTGACACTGTGTCACACTAATTATATGGATGTGCAAGACTGCTTTGCTCACTGGCAGTAGTATACAGTGGTGTGCACTATTTTGAGGGTGTAAAAGATAAATTAGCAGGGAATTGCACTTTGCTAAGTAAAGCAGCAGCTTGGGTTGCTGCAAGCCGAGAATATTCCAGTCCAGAGTTGCATTGTACTATGTCAATTTGCCCTTTGTATCAGAAACCTGATTTTCTGTCTTGTGACAATCAACTTCTGTTGGTAACAAAATATCCTTTGGTCAGAGAGATCAAGAATTTCAGATCTTCATTTTTAAGAGTCACTTAATGAGCTTGCAGATAGGGCCTGGAAGGCCAGCTGACAACCACTATAATCCCCAAGAACTCGAAGAACAGCCCACAGTCCCAAAGCAAAACCAGAATGTTGTTAGGGAAAGAGTATTTCTCACTCAGAACTGTTCCCTCAGACTCATTTGTCTCTTCAGCTCTTTTGGTCTTCCTCCTTTTTAGTAAGTCATGCAAAAAGTGCCCTGAAGAGGACTGTTTTTCTCACCTGAGCCAGCAGAGTCATTCTACTATCTGCATGGAGACAATAAAAACATCCAAGAAAGAGCTGAACTTACCAGCTATGCTCTTTGTAAATTAATGAAGAACTGACTAAATATCTAAGCTGCTGATGGAATTTCTCTGAACCACTCAGATAGAATGGGCCCTTAAGCATTTCAGCCTCAACTCCTGGAAGTCTAATGGGATGTGGTAAAGAAAATTGTTCTCAGTAATGCTGGGAAACCACAACTTCTATTTGTCTGCTATTATAACTAATCCTTTCATGTAATGAGTTCGCTGCAAAGCAAGTTCTACTCTTGGTTTCCAGTTCTCAGTCTCCTGGGTTTGAGTACAGGACTTTGCAGTGGTGCATCCCACTGTTATGTCCACAGAGCACTTGCTAACTTTGTCCAGTGTCTGTCAGTGGCTCTCAGAGCCTCCAGGGAAATAGGTGCAGGTACACCAGAAACCCTGAGTTTATGTTCATTCACTTATCTGTTTTTTTTTCTTTGACCATATGCCATCTGCAGGGCAGAATCAGCCACATGTAAAGTTAATACCCTAAGATTACTGTATCAATTACAATATAACCTTGCATTCCAGCTGTGCTTTCACAGAAATGTAACTCCTAGGTTGCAGTCTTTATTCTTCTCATTATTATTTTCTGAAACAACATCAAAACCCATATATATTCTTTGTATGCAGCATAGCAGTGTGAAGTCAAACACAAATAGGAAAGGGGCATATTGCATATTTAAAATAGTGTAAGAAAGCAGCAGCAGTATGGGCAGGTCTCCAGATACCCTCCCCTTCTCTGTTTAATTTGCAGCCTGTGCTACCTGCACATAAATGTTCTGTTTCTCTTTCTAGCAAGTACACAAAATGGATTTGCCTGGATGGGTGACTCCAGATGTCATGACTCAGTTGAGAGAATTAAAAGACTTTGGTTTTGAATTTCTATTTGGGATCCACAATCGGGTAGAAAAAGCTCGTCTGCAAGGCGGTGAGTGCACCAGGGAGGGAGCCTCGTGCTGCTCTGTCTGGCTTTTGCCTCTTACCAGCTGTTCTCTTTCCCCAGGGGTCCTGCTGGATCACATAAGGAAAAATCTAACTAAAGCAGCAAATGTTTCTGCCCATCAGAACCTAAAACTACTTGCCTATTCAGCGGTAAGTTAGAACTCAGGCTGGCTTTTAGCCATTTCCTGCTTACAGGGGATTGGGTCTTGGTGTTAGTTTTAACCCTTTCTAGCTTCCCTAAAGTGCATGAAGTGCCTCTGACTGGGTGGGAGATGCAGTATCTGGTATCATTCCTCTGGGATCCCTGAGGAAAATTCCCAATGTGTCCTTGTTCATGTTTGCTCAGGCTCATGAATGAGACTTTGGGGAGCCACTGCTCTATTTATTTGCTAGATGGGTTGATGCTACTCAAATGTGAGGTTTCAGAAGTGTGGATACAGTTGTCTCCCCTTTCCAGCAGCCTACTGCCTGGGAAGTCAAGCATCTCTTCCAAATTGCTCTCTAGAAATTAATTCTCAGAAAACAGTGCAGGATATATATGGCTGTTTCACTTCCTCTGCTCTGGCACCATCACAGACCACTGTTAGATCAATACAGTTCTAGCAGTACAGTTCCTCTCCCATTTCCCAGATGGAAGTTACAAAGGTGACGTCCCCTCAGCACTGCCTCGCCCGTTACTGGTACAGTCTGAGCTGCCCTGCCACATCCCTAAGGGTGACTGATTTGATTTTTTTCCCTCTTTCTCAGCATGACACCACACTTGTGGCACTGCAGATGGCTCTAGATGTCTTCAACAAGATCCAAGCACCATACGCCTCATGTCATTTATTTGAACTGTACCAAGAGGATGATGGGTGAGGGCTGCAGTAAAGACATCTGCTGTGATTTCACTTTGAGGGTTAGATACCTAGGCTAAGCTCCACTCTTGGGGTGTGCAATCTTGCTCCTTGTAGCAGAATAAAGGAAAGGGTGTGCACACTGAGTTTTTGGGAAGAGATGACTTCAACTAGAAGGAAAAAGAAAACATCTTACTGTGTTTCGTTTTCAGTAACTTCTCTGTGGAGATGTTTTACCGAAATGAGAGTGGGAAGGAGCCCTTCGCACTGACAATCCCTGGCTGTCAGCATAAATGCCCATTGCAAAGATTCTTGGAACTCACAGAGCCTGTTGTTCCCCAGGACTGGGAGCAAGAATGCAAGGTGTCAAGCAGTATTCACGACACAGGTGAGCCCAGGCTTGACCAGAGTGTGGCAGAAGGGGAAAGTCTGGATGATACCATGCTGACCACTTATTTTCTTCCTTACAGAACTCTTTGTGGGTTTGGCTGTGTGTGGATCCATTCTCCTTCTCCTTATTATTCTCCTCTTGACTGTACTCTTTCGCATACAGTCTCAGCCCCCTGGCTACCGACACGTTTCTAATGAAGGAGAAGAGCAGGCCTGACAGTTGCTTCAACTCCTTCCCAGGCAGTAGGAGGGAGCTGTGTTGCCCCTAAGGATGATTGGGTACCTTCAGTTACTCATTCTTCTATTTTGGCCTTTGCTTCCCACAACAAAGCTGGACTTGATTTCTGGATGCTTTCTGAAGGTGACATCCTTTAGAAAGGACTGAGAAAAAGAACTGAGCTACTTTACAGAAATGACACCTTAACTTTGAAGCCAATATACTGTGTGGTACCCCGGTCCTCGTACAGCTTACCCAGTCTGGAATTCCCAACATGGCCAGTTTCAAGTTTTCTTCTTTTCAAGTGACTCTAACCATTACCACTCACTATGACTGTGGCAGAGAAGCTTGGGCCTCCAGCAGCTGCCACATCCAGTTGCATTTCTCTTCAGGATCAACCCACTTTGAATGCATTTCCATCACACCATAGGGCTGCTGATGGTGGAAAAGCTGAGGGTGCAGCTCACCAACAATGCACCAAGACTCATCTACTGTCCATGCAGAGGGAACTGCTGCAGATAGTGGGAGACATGTGAAGTGTTTCTTGAGGTTGCTGTCAAGTAGTTACTGCTGGCAACTGAGGTTTTTTTCCCCTCTTCACATTGTGGGTCAAGAGAGTACTATTGAAATCAGGACAAGATTGAAAACCTAGCATTTTTAACCAGTCTTAGGATTTGGCTCAGAATAGAATCAGAGCAGAACCCAAAGAAGTTCTAAGAGCTTCATGAGTGTGCAATTCCTGTGACAGAAGCAAACTCACACTCAATTTCCTGTGCCATGTTGGCTCTAGAAAGAAAAGTCCCCCTAGATAAGAAATTTGGTTTCTGTCTAAAGATCCCAAGTTGAAATTTTACTTTCCATATCTGAACTTCAAGGACCTATTAAAGGGAGTATCCAGTACTCCAGGCAGTCTGGATTTCAGCCCAAGGAGTATGTTTTACTAGAAGAATGTTTTTATGCTGTAATTAAGAGATGTAGCAGAGCTGTTCACCTAAGACTAGACTAAATGCCAAGTTCTATAGTTTTTCTTCCTATCTTTCTTACTGGATGGAGAAAAAATGAACATTAAGGATCAGAGTTGGCAGGTGACTGTGGATTCCTTTGTCACACTTGGCATTTTGTCCAAAGTCTGACTGTCTCCACCCTGGCCTCTGTGCACACTGCAGCTGCCACAGAGACCTTCACACCAAGTGCGCGCCACCTGCCTTGTAGTTTTTGGCAGAAAATGAGAGACTGCAGCAGGCACCAGAAGCACAGGCTCTTCACATGGTGATACTGCACATTCACTTCCTACTTTTACTTCCCTTTCTGGTGCAGTTCCCTTCCCCTCTTGGATGCAGAAGCCAGTTCTTAGGTTACAAACATTTCTTCTTGTTCCCTCTAAGGAGTACCATGGGGACTTTTCTCCACACCGTAATCATCATCTGCCAGCATGGGAACCCTAAATCAGCAGAAGCAGCTTGCTGTTCTCAGCATCTTCCTCACCTTTTTGTCCTCTGAAAATACAAGCTAGGTCTCCTGCACAGCAAGACATTCATTAAAAAAAATGCTACTGCCTGTGAGAACAGGCACAAGAAAGAGGTAATAGAAAGTGCATTTAAGAGGACCAGACCTGTTGTTTTTTAAAAAAACCAAATTTTGCACACACACAGAAAAGGTTTCTATGATGATTTAGACATTTTGACTGTGAATGACTTTCTGTACTTGTTCCAATACATTTCATTATTAAAATCAATTTCACACTGAACTCTACTCTTCTTCACAGGGTTAGCACCAGTGTGCTCAGTGTTGAAAAGCAGGCAGAATTTACTGCAGCATACCCCCCAAAGGAATTCCCTGTTTCACAATCCCACACATAGCACAAGGAGATTTGACATAAACTGGTTTTGACTGCAGCAGCTATGCATAGATACAGCTGATGGTGCATCCTGCCCAACTTGGAGGGGTCCTCTGCAGAGCCAGTACCAAGACTGGTACTCCTACCACGGTTGTACATCTGGTAGACTTCCTGTAGAAAGGTCTCAAACTTCTCTACAAAAACAGTTCGCCAGTATCCTCAAAGCAGCCACTCTATCGATAAATGTTAGTTTAGTACAAAATTTTATTGATATTAATATTGCAAAACTATAAAGATGAATATGGATAATGTGCACAGGCTTGGAGCCCATCCCATCAACCTCTGGGACAGCAGCAAGGCCCTGGGCAGCCTTGTAAACAAACTAGAAAAAACAAAACTTAACTGTTTAACAACAGTTTTGAGATTTCGCTCTGAGCAGGAGTATTTGGAAGAAATCCCTCATTTCTGCTTTATAACACTCTTATCAAACATTCTGAAGCACATAGGCATGGGCGAAAAAATTACCTATCATTGGCAAGAAACAGCCTAGAACTGTGAAAATAGAAACTACAAAATCAGTAGGTGCCCAGCTCATACTGTCCCTGCAATCAATGATAGAGACCTCTGGCATGCTGCTCTTTGTGGTCCAGTTAAACAGCTGCAAGCAGATAACAGGCTAAGCCTGATGTCTTAGCAAACACATTTTTCAAGTTTGCATTTGGGAGAGCTTGGTGTTCCTAGGATACCCAAGCTATCCATGACTTCACCCCTGTGAACATTCTATCTTTTCAGCATGTCAATCCTGCTAGCAAATGGTTTCTCAACTTGGTTGGACTAAAACAGGCTGGGGATCCTGTCATGAGCTGCTCCACTGCAGACTACAGGAAATTGAAACCTCTGACAAGTGGTTTGGTACGCTGAAAGCAGTAACTTCAGCAAGATCTTTTCCTAGTGCCTCAGAAAACAATTAGTAACTCCACTTGGAGGAACCAAATACTGACACAACTTAATAGAAAGGGAGGCCAAGAGGATCAGGGAAGCAAAATCAGATCCAAGGAGGAAGGACAAAGTCTAATTCTTTGCATGGCTTATACTGCTTATTGCAAACAACTGAGTTTGTACCCTGGGATTCAGAAAGGATCAAAATACTAAATCAGTTCTCTAGATCCATCTCTTTTTGCTTCCTTCCCCAGGATTTAGAATCACTGCTTTTTCTTTTCATCTCCTCCAGCTCCCCAGACATTAACTTAGCTTTTGAGTTTGCTTGTGCCAGGGTTGACCTGCCTCTGCCCTCCATGTCTGGATGAATTCCAGCTTCCAATCCCCTGTTCTCTCATGGTTCCATCTCTGTGTCTGTCATGGCTTTCAAAAGACGTTCATGCTTCTTGGCTGCCATCTCCTCCTGGTTCCAGATCAGAATATTAAAGCCTGAGAAGAAAAATTAAATGCTATACATCAGAAACTCTACATGAATCCTAATACCTTAGGCTATGTCACTTACATGCCAGAAATTCAAAATACTTTTATCTAAGGTATTCCCAAATTATAGAGGATGCAAAAATAGTTACTGCAGATGCTGTGCCTATATAGCCATGGAAATCTGATCTAACCAAGATATATAAGTAATTCCTAGTCTCATCTGTCACAGGTCTAAGACTTAAATCTATAGCCAGCTAACTTAATCCCACACAACCTGCAAAATGCTGACTAAACTTGGTCTACAGCCTAGGAAGTGAGAAATTAAACAAAGGGAAATGGTACAGCCTAGCAAGAAAAGGCTTTCCTCCCTCCATTGTTTTCTTCTACTGCTTCATGGACGGCAGGTGGCAGTGGCTCCCAGGTGCTGGGAGGCTTCCCACTCCAGACCTGATGTTCTCAGGAATGTTTCACAGGAGATGACTACCAAACTGCTTCCCAAGTGCAAAGGTATAAGAGTGAAAGGAAGGTCTTAATCTCTTTCACAGACATAGCAAGTTGTAAAGGGCTACTAGCAAGTGGGATTTGGCAAACCTCTCACAACTTGATTTAATCTGGAGCAACAAGCCAGCCCTTTTCTGGGACTAGAACCCACATGTGTAGTGCCTCAGGTTCTCTTTACTTACCCATGCCAGAAGCCAGTGTGTCTCCCATAGGGTTAAATTTATTGAGCTGAAAATGAAAACACATAATCTGTAAGAACATCACTGCTTATGTAACAGTCCTATGAGCACCACAGATTATATAACAGCAACAAACCATCTGGAAAAAACAGTGTTCCCTAAGAGTATCACAAAAACCCCACAATGGACCATGGACTAGCCTGCTTGAGTCAGCAGTTTTAGCTGGCAGCCATATCCCATGACAGCATGAGTCTGTCACAAGTAAATTGGATATGTTTCTAGTCTCTAAGCCATGCCCCTTTCCCAGAGACAGAGCAGTGTTACAGCCCTTTCAGCTGCAGCACTCAACTCACCGAGATGATGCCAGAAGCATTTGGATCGTAGAGCTGACAAACCATCTGGCCGGTGTTCCCATCGAACACATCCACAGTCCGCAGCTCGTTCAGCGTGTAGCCAGGGAACTTGGGGTCTGGGTAGCGACCTACGACAATGAGGTCATAGCGAGGATGCCACGTTGCCTGATGGAAAACAGAGTCATGGAGAGCTCAGAGAAAGGGACACAACTCAGCACTGACAATGGGAGCAACTCTTACTGTATCTCACCCACTGCTGGAGGAACAGTGCTCCACTGGGAGCTGCAGCAGTGTAAATATCCACCCACCAGTGTACTATCTTGACCAGAAATCAGACCGTTTCTGATTTGCAGCTGCTAGCACTAAGCATGATGTTCCTCTTAAACTTAACTCACCTTAATAGGTGTGAGGTGCTGAAAATGCCTGTGTGGATGTGGAATCAGATGCTGTGGCTTGGTCCAGTCTGAAGATGAGTAAACCCTGATTTCATTGTGCTGGTCTGTGCTCAGAAGCTTGGCACCATGTGTTGGGCTGAAGTAAGCTAGGAAAGTGAGACAACAGGCAAACTAAAGATCACAATGCTGTGACTGACAAGAAACATAAGTGTCACATTTTGCTGATTGAAAATCCATCACTATTTCTTTAATTGGGATGTAAATATGGCTGTGTGTCCCAACAGATAGGACTTTGACAAGATAGACTACCTGTCTCAAACAATCTCAAAACTCTTAAAAAAGTAAGCAGAGACATACTGTGCTGGGTTACCTAATAAGAAATTTTTTTCTCATTGCAGGATCACAGGAGGAAATATTGCAAAGAAAGGAACTTGCTCATTCAAATGGAAAAACACTGGAATAATGAGATAGGCACCTGCAGTTTGCGTGTTCTGAAGGGATTGCCCCCAATAAATTCAGTTTTCTAATCTCAGCCACTGCTGCTTTCAAACTCACTTCTAAGGTACAGTGTCACAGTTTGCATCACAAGTCTATAGAAGGTGCTGCAGCTGCCCTAGCCACCTCCCTGCCTCTGGCCACACATTCCCAACAGCTTCCTTGCTTTCATTACCATGCAACTTGGAATTTGAGCAAAACCTAACACTGCCACCACAATAAAAGCTGAGCCGAGTGGACTCTGCAGACATTTATGCAATGGAATCTTTAACTCACCTGCATTGACAGGTTTCTCATGTGGAAGCAGATGAAGAAAGTTTGTTTTGTTTTTAATGTTTCTGAGGTCCCAGATTTTGACTGTCTGATCCACAGATGCTGTGGCAAACATCCATTCACATTGGGAGTTAAACTCTATATGAGTCACTTTCTTCTTGTGCAATTTCAGCTTCCAGATCTGCAGCAAACAGAAAATCATGTAGGAAAAAAATAATCAATATCTGGAGTAAAGAAATGAAATTATAATCTACTAGTGCCAAGTAAAGAGGTCTCATATTTATAGAGTAACAAAACTTCTAAAATACAGCAAGAGTCTATTCAGTGGAAACAAGAAAGGAAAAGTATGACCTTGGTAAATAACTATTTCATTCTAGAAAAACTCTGATCTGTTCAAATTATTACAGCTATGAGAAGAGAAAAGAAAACACAACCCTGGGCCATCATGGAGGGAAGTATTAGTGCCACTGTACAAAGCAAGATCACATCTGGAAGACTTTAAGCAGTGCCAGCCTTTCACTTGCAGAGAGATTTAAACAAACTGGAACATGTAGAGAAAATCTGCTGCCAAGATAACAAAAAGGAAGGAACTGCATGGTATGGAAAACAAAAAAAACCTTCCTTTAAGTAAAAAAGGTGAAAGAGATATAACTGGCTTCTAGAAACATGTGAGCAAAGAAAAATGAGGGTAGGACAAATATTTCAATTAACAACAACAACAAATAAACACAAAGTGTCCATTAATAAATTTCTACACAAAGCCAGAAGATTATCTCTAGTCTAAAGACTGAAGGTGGCCCATCCTCCCTACAATAAGGAATATCTCCCAACCACAGAAAAGACTGTCATATTCTTTCAGGGGGAAAAAAAACTAAGTCAGCAACTAATGCTGGATAAGGACAAGTCACTTGGAGCACTCCTGAGTCTGCCCACTACTCTACACAGCTGCCTCTGGCTACAGCTCATTGGGTGGCAAACTTTCACAGATACTACCCTTACATGCAGGAGAGAGGGCAGTGCCAGTGTGACACTATAGCAGGCTCTTGAAGCAGGGCCCACTCCAGCTATTCTTTCCTCTTTCGCTATTACTCCAGACTCACAGTCTGCCTCCGCCTGCCCTCTCGTGTCCAACAGCAGAAGTGCAGTTTCCATCCCGATACTATCTGCATTACTGCTCCGTGCCTACCCTCAGATCCATAGAAGGGTGTACTACAAATCAGTACCTCCTAAATGACTCCCATCGGGACACTAAGTTTCTGGAAGTGTGACGGTTGTTGGCAGAGGGTGCTCACATCTTCAGGTTACCCTGTAATTACTCTGACTAGTAGCAAATACTCTTAAGGAAGGGGTAGCACATAATGGGTAATAAATTCCTTGTTTACAAATTATTACCATTACACTCAACAATGTAAAATGTCTACTGGGTGGCAGAAGTGGAGGATTTCTCATCACCCAAACAATGTGAACTCATCTCCTGAGCTGCAGGTCACTTGCTCCTCCTTTCAGGGTCCCTGTAGAATAGGAAAGCATATGAGCCATGAAGATTCCTGTAGAGGAGATGCTGCATGGAGCCATACAAACCTCTTCACCAGAAGTGCTGAGCAGGACCACGTTGCCCACATTATCACCTGTCACCACTACACGGCAGCTTGCAGAAACGTCCACACTGCAGTACCAGCAACTAGAGGGAAATACACAAATCAGTGCTGTTCCTACAGAACAGTGAAGGCAGTGGAATTCTGGTTCACATCTCGTCCCTGATAACGGAGACTGCAACAGACTGTAACTGCAATCTCCCGCCCGGTGGTGTGGGCCTGAGTATCAGGAGGAAGGACACCTTATCAGCAATGCTTTCTGTTGGTGACTGAATGTGAAACAACTTCAAAGGCATTTTGAAGTGCTTATTAGGTGGAGTGTAACATATTGCAACAGTGGAACATAACTGAGTCTGAAGAACCACTTGGTGCCTGCACATGAAAATACCTTGGGAAAGATCAGAACATCCTTGGGACTTTGACAAATGTGGAGAAACAGCTTTAAAATTACATTTTCCACAAAACACTGAAGCAGCAGTAAAGACACATGCTTTATACTGAAAAGTTGCACATCAAACTGTCTCAACTTCATACTCCAGGAAACAAAACTGAATATAAATTTATCTGATAAAGACATATGTCTTAATGCCAGCTCTCCCAGGAGAAAGGCAGTGAGAATAAAGCTGGGGTCCTTTGGGAACTTGTTGCAAAAGCTTCACTTGCAAGATAAATTATTCTAAGAATTCAAGGCCATAGAAATTAATATGGTGAGCCTGAAGTCTGCAAAAGGGCACAGGGTAAACTCAATAAACTGATACTCAGATTGTGCAGAAATGTTCTGTGGCTTTCCTTATGCTACCTGAGCTGCCACTGACAAAACAGACTACTGACAACAATGAAGAGAAGTAAGTTACCCTCCGCTTCTCACCTCATGCTTCATGAAGTGAAAAGCTGTCAGTGTCTGCAAGATAGGAGATGGCACCACCAGAAAGTAAGATGGGAAAATGTGGGCAGCACGCTCAGCTAATGTAAAAGCCTAAGTGCCCTGTGGCTGCCTAGCAAACAAGACCCTGTCTCCAAGCTCCCCATGGTACCAGTTCATATCAAGAGTCTCCTAACACTGGCAGAGATAAAGATAACACAGCATTAACCCCAAGGAACAGAGAATTAACCTTGCAGTGCCCTCTTCTCACCAAACATTATGATGCTCGTGGCTACAGTCCAGGGCACGAGAGATCACCTGCACCGCTCTGCCCTCAAGATCCTGCAGACTTAGGGTGCCATCACCTGATGCCACATAAAGCTTCTCTGCCTCAAAAGGACTGAACTTGATGTCTCCGAGAGAATCTCCTGGCCCTTTCTGAAATACACGCAAAGCCAAGAGACATCAAGGTTAGAGTGAAAGTGAAAATCTTAATTTAACAGTCACCTCCTGGTACATAGAGTCAGTTGATCTAGGTACAAGCACTGCCTTCTGGCACAGCACATACACAAGAACTCTTTTTTCTAACCTGTTTCAAATCCATGCACATACATTCTGAGCCCTCAAACTTTGGGTGCAAACCTCATTAGTAGCAAGGACTGCTGCTTCTATGATAGAGGTAGGACTAATCTGCAGTGAACCACCTGGCTCAGACCATGCTTAGCACCATTCCATTCATAAACTACATAAAATCTCATGATAGCCCAGAACCAAGCTTTTCTTACAGAGACTAAATTGACTAGCTCCCTATAGGCTGCTTCCAGTGCTGTATCTGGTCTTTCACAAGGTACCAACAAGCAGGAAAAGCCAAGTGCAAATCTTTCTGCTAACCCTTGGCATAGTAATCTTATATTCTATGTTATGTTATATTGTTACTGTTATGTTGTTTTCCTCCAGCCTGTCTACTGAAGAAAAGTGGAAACCCTCCACAAAGACAGAAAAAAAGAGAGCTAGCTGGGAGTCCCCAAACTCTTTGGTACTGAAGTGCACTCCATCTGCTGCTCACAGAACAACTACTTAGTCAAGTCTCACTGTAAATACTAGGTTTCAAGATGCCAATGAAGACTTAAATAGGCCTGCCCATAGAGCCTGCCTGTCTTCACAGTAGAAGGAGAATGGCATTCATTCCCTTTCAAATTCAGCCATGACTGTTGTGACAGGCATCTCACAAGATCCTCATGTCTCAGGATCTAGTTTACCTCTCCTTGCTCACACCCCACCAGTCATCCCAGCATGACTTGATTTCACCTTCTGCCCTATTACAAGGTTGTAGGTGAACAGCCAAAGTAAAAAGTAACCATGAAAGCTGCACTCAGAATAAGGTGGGGGAAAGTAAAGTGAAAGCTAACTCAAATTATCTCACCTTCAACCACAGAATTTAATTAACTAATTGAAGCACTCAAGCTTTCTCATGAGTCCACGGAAAAAAACAACAGTCTTGAGAAGATAATTCTGAGAGCTGCTTCTAGCAATTAATCTCCTCTTTTCACTCACTAAAGAAGGAACCCAGACTCTTAATTTTGGTGTTTTAGATAAGCATCAGAAGCTCAGTGGGATGGATTGGCATGACCCTAATGGCAGGCATTCCTTGAAGTTAGTGGCATTTGTGGAGAAGCATGGAGAGAACTATGAATTGTCCTGTAAAAACCATCTGACAACAAGCAGCACTGCTAGCAGGTGAAGAGGTTACAAGGTCCCCAGGGCACAGAGCTTTGTGATGAGTTAAGAAGAGACAACTAAAGAAATCCACTGGACCCCCACTCACTCATGTACACCAGGAGGTAAGCAGCATCAAAGAGTCCCTCCCCATTAATGAAAAGCTCTTTCCTACCCACTACCCCATTTCAAGAAAAAACAGAAATAGGCCTCCCTGAAATTCAGAGGATAAAGAACATGTATATGGGGAAGAAGAAGCCCAGCTCTCACACATTAGAGACAAACATATCTCTCTCTGTTTCTCTTGCTCTCTGTAGTGTTTCTGCCAGCAGGACACAGAGGCCCAAAGCATTACTGTATTCTTACTCCCAGTCCTCGGTGCTGGTGAAGACCCGGACAGTATGGCCATTAAAATCCTGCAGGGTGGTAGTGCCGGCAACTGACGCAGTGTACAGCTGACTAGGGTTAAAAGGGTTAAACTTCATTGCTGTGATGGCCCCTCCAGCTCCCATCTACAAGGAAGGGGATGAACAAAAGAAAAATCCACTGAGTGATGGGGAAGGAGAAAAGTGTGTTCTGTAAGTCTGCAGGCACTGCTATGTCTTTAACAGTAACAGTGAAACACACCACAGACCTCTAAGCAGGAAAGACAACCATGTCTCCCTCATGACAGTTATCTAAACCAGGAGCTGCCCTCCTGGAGGACAAATCTGCAATTCTTTCAGTCCCCAGGCAAGGTACTCCCTTGCTGTCTCACACCACACTATTTACAAAAATAGGTGACTCTGGAATTTCTGGAAGATAGACCTCTCACCCTGTATCTATCTTAACTTAGAAAAGTGATAAAAGTTACAAAGTCTTTGGGCTTCTGTTGGAATGGAAATGGCTGAATACAGCAATAAGGGGTATGCCAGATGTATAAACCATTCATTCTACCTTAGTTTTTTACATGAGATAAAGGCACCTCATTTCTCCCCAAAGATGTTTCTTCATCTGCCACAATAAAAGGCGAGCAGAGAAAGATTAAGACCTAAACCAGACAGACCCTCTCTGCCTACTTGTCTCTGGCATCCCTTGAAGATAACTGTTTTGCCAGTTGCTATATTATTTTTCCACTGAGCACACACCAAGTGCTGCATCATTATGAACTTAATCACCATGCCTCATTTCCCCCCAATGCTAAAAGTCTGGGAGTTAAAAACAGACATGCTGTTGCATCTCAGTCCTATCCATAACTGGCTACTCTGAAACCCGAGATCTGTATGTGCTTCTCATCAAACTTCAGTTTTCATCTGCAGTATTTCATAGTACTCCCCTTTTCCCTCCCACCCATTCCTCACATACAAAGGCTTACCCCTCTTATGAAGCAGGTTTTAGCAAGTACTTCACAGTCCCAAAGGATGATGTCTCCACCTTTGGAACCGACAGCTAGCGTACTGGGGTGTGTTGGGTGCCATTCCAGACACGTCACTCTCCTGTCAAAGGGACTTGCTCTTCGGAAGAGGCAGTATGAGGAAAGAGAATGCAGAAAAGCCAGCTCCAATCTCTGTTAAAAAGGCAAAGAGAATTATGACTTTTGCTAGCATCCCTGAGATTCTCTGAATGAGGAATGCTAACAATGTCTAATTGTCATTAATGTTAGTATGTTTGTACAGAATGCTTAACAACAAAGCTCTCCCAGGTTCTTCTCACCTATGGATGTTACAGAAAGAATTAATTTTCAAAGGAAAAGGCATTCGGTTCTGCGAAACAGTGAAACATAATGGACTTGATGGCTATGTCTGTGAAGAGGAAAAAATCAACACTTAACCTGACAAGATTGGCAAAGTAAAGTGGATACAAGATTATCGTGAAACAGATCAGCATGCAAAAGTATCTCTGTGCAATAACTCAACTGGGAGAGTGGGAAAGTTTAAATATGATTCAAGGAAGTACAGAATTAACAGAGGAAACAAACTGACAGGGCTGGGTCAACCAAAAGGGAAAGACATCTCAGGTCTTGCATTTTACAGGATTAAGAAACTTAAGGGTGCACCAGACTTGGAGCCACAAACTGTGTATGTGGGGAACTTTTCAGGTCCCTTAAAGTTCCTCTGCTTGTGTTGAAGATATTTTTATATAGGGAGCTGAGATGTCCAACAGGTCCTGAAGGAGACACTCCTCACCTGCCTGAGCTGTGCCTGAATGGAACCTCCCAGCATTTTCTGGTAGACATAATGAACAATGCTGCATCGCCGCTCCAGCTGAGAGGGAAGGACTCTCTTGTTTCTCATCACAAATCCACTTCCACTGCAACCTGCCAGTGAGAAAAGAGTAAAACTTATTGATTAGCAATACCTGTCACATTCACTAAACAATATAGGAAAACATCTACATTTGCTGCTACATCCATGAAAAGCTTCAGCCACAAGATAAAAGCCTCTAAATAATTTTTACACATCTAAGGTGCAGCAGCTTCTGCAATTATGGACTCCAATGCATCCCATAGGCCACCAGAGTTTTGTGTATTCTTCCTCTTATTAAACCTTCTTTCTCTTTCCCAAAGATTTACCAAAGACAATAGGAAAGGACTAAAGCAATGCCACAGATGGGTGGTGCACCTCTTGGACAGCATACAATTTGAATGTTTCATACCCAAAACACAATGCTGCTATCCAAAGCCCCAGCAACTTGAAAACATGCCATGGGAGGTGGTAAGCCCCTGCATGCAGCAAAAGTCACATGTCTCAGCAGGAACACCTGAAAATTTCCCAAGTATGGCAACACGAGCTCCCAGACAGTTCCTGAAATGCCTGCTATGAATCAGAACTTTCTGTCTGCTAACACTGTAGCCCATACAGTCTGCTTACAGTGCCACGAGTTTTGTTTTTCATAATAGACTTGCTGACACCTCACTGCCTGAAAACCTTTCTGTTTAGAGTGATTTTTGCTGAGAGCACAGCTTGTTTCTACATTTTGTTCATGTTCCAAATTTTTGTCTTCAGGGACCTTTACATAAAAACTAGATCTGTTCAGTCTCATGTCTGAGTCTAATCATCCCCACACCAATGGTCTTTAACACCCCAGGGGATCTAAATGTCAAATGCGTTGTTTTAGGAAACACAAAATACTATTTTCATTTAAGGACACTTATTAAAAAAATACCCACAGACGACTGAAAACACATGGATCATCCTGTATGATTAGAACCTAAATTAAATCTTTCTTTAATGCAATGATGGAGAAAAGCACATTTCTTTGTTCACATGCCAATATAGTGAGAACACTTGTCACACATGCTGAAATAGGTACAAAAGTATTTCTATTCTAATTTCTTTTTTTTCACTGAATAATTGGTATCCACATTTCCTTCTTCAAAGGTGACAGAAACTGAGGTAATTTTTTCAGATTCCATTTTATAATGAAGGATAATTTGTTAAGAAACAAAACTTAAGGCATTTCTAGAATCAGCTGAAAGAAACCTCCAAAAAGGATGATTTAGTTTTAAGAAATGGAAGCTGTCCTATATGGATCAGGAGAAAAAAAAATCCAAACACATACAAACTGGAACACAGAATAGAAAAGCTCAAATGCAAAGGTCTTAATCTTTTTAAAAAAGAGTTAAAGAAAAAATATGATTAGCCCCATTTTTCTAAAATATCTTACAGGAATGGCAGATGCTTACCAAATGAAAAATCAGGTCATGAAGTTACAATAAAATCATGCAGCTGCATTAACTACAGAAGATGTTTTAACTATCTACAATTAGAAATAGGACTCCTTTTAAACAGAGCATTTTGCCTCCACAGTCATTGTTCACCCTGCTAACTCCTCCAGGTATGAACTTACAGACCACAGAATGGAAATGCATAAAGTAATAGAACCCCTGTATCTCTGACTTCTGAAAAACACTTCAGCAATTTCTGGATCCTTAAACCAAAATTGTAGAGAAAACACACAGTATCTCCACACAAGGCAGTAACTCTAGTGATCTCCAAAACCACTAATGAAATTAAAGGTTTTATCTGAGAAAAGGAGACTGAGGGGAGACCATATTGCTCTCTACAACCACCTGAAAGCAGGGTGTAGGGAGAGGGGAGTTGGTCTCTTCTCCCAGGTAACAAGTGATAAGAAGGAGGAAAGAGTCTTTAGTTACACTACAAGAAGTTTTGAACATTTGAAATGAATGAAAAATTTCTTAAATGAAAGAGTTGTTATGCATTGGAACAGGCTACCCAGGGAAGTGGATGAGTCCCCATTCCTAAAGATATTTAAAAGATGTGTAGACGTGGCACTTCAGGACATAGTTTAGTGGTAGATTTCGCAGTGCTGGGTTAACAGTTGGATTCTACAATCTTAAAGGTCTTTTTGAACCTAAATGATTCTATGAAGTTGCTGTAGGTAAAGTCTAGATAACTCCCTCGATAATGCAAAGCACTAAACATTCCAGTAAATTAATCACAACTCCGCATTACATTAAGGAATCTTTTTTTTAACTTAAGTTAGACACTGAACGCCCATGAGGAGAAGTAATTGGAGGAAATTCTAATCTGAACAGAGGTAGAAAGAATTCTTAATTACTGTAGCAAAAGTTAGAACAGGGAAAGAATGGCATGCAAATACCAGTTCAGATTGGATGCTGTAGGACACCAAACTTAAAACTAACAATTGCATTCAGAACTGCATGATACTAAGAATGTATTACCAAGATTGGTCTGTCCTACACTAAAGCAGACATCTGGTAATACAAGAAGTCTACAAAACTTAAATCACTCTCAAATGAGCTCTAACAGTATCTTCAGGCTTTTACCAAGGGATATGGAGTCTCAAAACTTAAACATTCATGCATGCACGCACACTCACTAGACAAAACTTGGAGGATGTACTACCCCAACACAAGTCTGCCTATTACTTCAACATCTAACCCCATCTAAACATTCATGTCTGAACATGTTTCTTGGCATTCTCCCTCTTCAACTAGTCAATGCCTGTCATTTACAGTAAATCTGGTAGGGAGAAAGAGTAAGAATCTGAGGACATCTTACCAATTTTCCCTGAGGGTTTAGATGTTTTTCTCACAAACAACTTCTTTTCTTGTTTCTCATTCCCTCTTTCTCCATAGTCCCGTTTCCTCTTCCCGGCTGATTTTGCCTCTTCTGGCCCCTGCTGACATGCCCTCTCACGCTTCTTGTCCTTTGGTTGGTTCACTGGAGCCATTCTGTCTGACCACTGAAAGCAAAAAATATAGAAGGTAAGACTGTCATACACTACTAACCAGAAGACAGAGAGGAAAACTGGAATGGAACATCTCCCAGTTAGTCTGAAGGTAGTGATTAGTGATCAGACTTGTATCCTCTTTCATTGAGATGACACAAGCTTTGTTGTTCTTTACTGAATAGAGGAACAGGTTCAATAAAATCTTCTTTGTTTACATATTAAAATTAACATATCCTAAAGCACTAGAATATGTTTTGACAGATGTGTGCCTCGACCAGACTTTTAAGCCTGAAACCCAAAGATCTGCATAAAGTACATCTCTGAAACCGCATAATACCCTAAGTGTTTCTGCAATAGCTCACACTGAGCTCTTTAGATTCAGCTAAGTGAAAGGTCAGACTATTTATGACGATGGCCAGGGCTGACTGGCCTTGCAACAAATGGGCTCAGAAGGCACTTCCTGCATAATGGCCACTTTTCCTCACAACCACCACCTGGTATTTGGACTGGGCTCCTGCACCGCCTGGCAGCCACACCGGAACTGCTCTTCTGAGGCGCTGGATTCCAGCCACTCGTGCCCGGTGTTGCGCCGGCCGCAGCGCCGCCGGGCCCCTGAGGGCACGCACGGGCCTCCCACAGCCTTCTCTGCAGCCAGCGGGCCGTGCGCCAAACGCCGTCCGCAGCCGCAGCTCCTTCCCACAGAGCATCTCTAGCCTGAGCCTGCGCTCACGTTGAGCTTATTCAGAATTCCTGAATGGCCGTCACGGCTCTCTGCCCGTGTAAAACACAGCTCGGTGGGCACAGCGCAGGCTCTCGCCCCGGCAGCGCCCCCGTTCCGGCAGCCCCCCGCGCCCTGGCTCACCTGCGCTGCCGCGGCCTCGGCTCTCCCGGCGCCGCCGCGGCCGGCGGCCGGCCCTGGCTCCTCCCCCGCGGTTTCATAACCGGGGCGGGAACGGGGGCAGCGCCTTCGGCCCGGCCCTCCAGAGCGGCACCCAGAGCGCCCGTGGCGGCTCCCGCCGTCTTCGCCGCAGGGGGGCAGCGGCAGCGACGGGGGAGGCCGGGAGGGCTCGGGGTGGCTCTCTAGCCCCGGCTGCCTCACCGCCCTTGCCCCTGCCGGCCTGCCCGGCCATCAGCACGGGCAGCACCTCCACCTCCGCGGGAGCGGGAGGCGGCTGCGAGGGCAACGCTGGCCTGAAACGCCCCATCCGTCTGCCTGTTTATTTGGTGCAGCACGTAAAATCATACGCCCCCCCATTAGTTTCTAGAGCGCCAAAGTGTCCTATTAAAGCTGTAAACTGCACCTGGTGTTGGAAAATAACAACATCAACACCATCAACAACAAAAGGCACTTCAAAAGCAGATAAAGTCTCATGGAGGGCAGCTCAGATAATACCAGATCCTACATGACACAGCTGACAAGAATGGGGAAGGAAGAGCTCTACCAACACAGTGCTACTAGCACTTCCCCCACACCTGCAAAGGAGGCTGCTGTCTGTGGCCATGTTGTGTGAGGAGCATTATCCCTCATGCCTGGAGCAGTAAGGTCTCCTGCTTCAGGCCTACCAGTAACTGTGCTGAGTAATTAAGGTCCAGTCATCCACACACGTGGCTGTGGATACAGGTTCTAAAATAGCTGTACATAGCCATGCCTTCTGTAGGGTTTAGTTTCGGGTGCTACTGTCTTTTGTGCTATAACTACAGTTACCTATGGATTTTCTCCCATACTAGAAAATGCACAGAAACCCCCCCAAAAAAACAAATATGCAAGTGTCTATGCTTTTCATCTGAACAGTAACAAGTTGTATTAGTTGCTGTATCAGGGTTTGGAGGACAGGGGTCTACTAAGAAAGGCAGGAGCCTCTTTTTGAAACTGAGAATGTAAACCCCCTCCCTCCAAATTATCATAATTTTGAAATTAAGGGGCTCTCAAACAAAGATCTGGGAAATGGGAATAACAGTCCTTTACTAGGAAAATTTAAATAGAAGTACAGTTTTACAAAGAACAAACCTAAAACACTGACAGAGTCAGAATACAACCTGACACGCCGTCAATCAGGGTGTTGGTAGCAGTCCCATTAAATATTGGCTGCAGTCCCCCAGAGTGACAGATGTGGTTCAGTTGAAGCAGTCCTGTAGAAGAGTGCAGTTTTCCTCGGAAGGTCCAGTGATGATGTGGCAAGGTCCAGTTTTTCTCTGGAATCCAGAGGAAAAAAAGGCTACTTTGGTGTTCTAAAGCTGTTTTTATCCAGGTAGGAAAGGCTTGGCTTCTCCTCCTAGGTGGAAGATCTCCCAATGGGATGATGTAATTTTATCAGTCATACAGTGGGACTTAATGGCCCATTAGCAGACAATATCTTCCTGGAGGAAGGATGGGTTGTGGAAAAGATAAAGATCACTGCCCCAACCTAGTTTTAACAGATGGCCCGTTAGCAGATAATATCTCCCACGGAGATATGGATCACTGCCCCACCTGGTTTCAGCAGGTGGTGATAGAATACATACTTTTGGTCACATCCTGTATTGCAACCTAACAAACAACATATACAAAAATGATAATCACTAACATAATCTGGTTTTGGACATACACATCAACTCAATTAACAAGTCTTAAAGTCTCATCAGGCACTTTTGTAATACACAACATTTGTCTTAGAACTGTACCCATTAGCAAAAACCAGTGTAACCTACACAATTGCATCTTGGAGCTATCACAGTTAGCATTTTTTAGAAATTGAATGGAATAGAAAGGAGGAGAAAAGACGATTTCCTATGGAAAGGACCTACAATAAACATCTATGCCTGACTAGTTCAGGGCTGACCTAGTTAAAGTCTGGTATTAAGGCAATTGTTCAAATGCCGCTTAAAAATTGACAGCTTGGGGCATTGACCACCGCCAAGAAGATTGTTCTGGTGTTTGTAAAGAAATGCTTCTTAATGTCCAGTCTAAGCCTCCCCTGGTGCAGCTTCAAACCACTCCCATGCATCTCATCACTGGATCCTAGGAGATCAGTACCTCCCTCTCCACTTGCCCTTTTCAGAAAGCTGTAGGGATCCACGAGGTCACCCCTTAACCTGCTTTTCTCCAATCTAGACAAGCCAAACTCTGGACACAGAGGACTTCAACATCATTCTTAAATTTTGAGTCCCAGAACTGCACACCGTACTCAAGATGAGGCCAAATGCTAAATAGAGTGTTTGTGTCAATGACTAACACCAAGTTTGATTTCTCTCTAGAGAATCACCAGATATTTTTGTAATTGTTATCCACTAAGAACAGCAGATGAGATGCCACTGACCTCATATCCCACAGTTCAGTGTCTGGATGGTATTCTGAGCAAGCAACAGAAAGACTAATTTGAAAAAATATTCTTTCATGTATTTCGAGTCTCACACTTCGAACTGCAGTATGCAACAAAGTCAGAGGAGTAGAATTCTGCATGGGCAGGATATTAGGCTTATTTTTATTATGTCTTTTCTCAGATGAACAATTATGTTGAGGCTCTGCCTCAGTCATGGGACATGGTTTTCTCACACAGAATCGTCTTGTCACTGGGTCAGGTAAAGCTATATTGTAATTAAGATCAGTTTAGTGGTGTTACTAATACCCTTAGGTGTTCTGCCTCCTTGTTGCCAGGATCTTTGTCCAAAGCATGAATATTTTTGGCTACCTTAGTTGTAGAGGAAATTATGAAACCAAACACTTAGTCTCACTACTGATATATATATATATATATATATATATATATATATATATATCATTAGATCAACTAAATTTTGCCATGCATATGAAAACAAGCCTATATTCCATGAAAAAGTAAAACAAAATATAAAACCCTATAGAGATGAAGGAGTAAATATCATGCTGTCTGACCATGTTCAGTCCCATGACCAATGTTAAGCTGTCCATACCAGGAAAATGAACAAAAATACCACTATCGTTATGACCTTGTTAACCCGAGCACCCTATCTTCCCCAAGCCATTCCAGCCTTGGAGGACAGGATTGCAACAGCCATGCTATTTAGTACTGTCACCATGTTGTCAGTATTGGCTGTGGCCAGGTCCCACATGGACAGCATCTATCTTAGATGCACATGGGATATTGATATAGAAGTCAGCATGAAAACACAGGGCAAACACTGGATATAGACTATCAACGGATGACAGGTGTTTGCCTTTTCTGACCTTCATTAATGTACATTAATTTTATAATGGAAATCAAAAACTCAGAACTTAATTGATACAGAGAATATCTATGCCAAAGAGTTGGTTTCAGTTTTCTTTTAGTAAAAGACAAAGTTGTTGCTTATGCTCTCAACCGTGATTAACTTCGAGGACAAGATAAGCATCTTTCCTCACTTTTTTTAAGAATACTCCATAGTTTGTGACACCATAGACAATGACCTGTCATGAGTGTCCACTTTCCAGAGACCCTATGCTGGTAAAAGCGAACAGAGTCTTAGAAGAAATTAAGTGGAATGGTTTCTGATTCCACTTTCTAACATGGCATTTGACTATATGTGAAGGGCATCAGCACAGTTATTTTTCTGACTCTTATGAAATCTAGGGCACTTGTAAAGAAAGGCACAAACCCAAGTACTGCTCCAGAGAAGTGGCAGATTTATGGCATGCTCTTTCCTCTCTTCCTTCTGCAAGGCTCTCAGTCTTTCCTTTTTCCACCAATTGAATAAACATAACTGCAAACCCACAGCTGGTTCTTGGAATTGTGTCCCAAGTCACTTGGAAGCAGTCAAGAGGAGGCGGGCCAGCAAGGTCTCCTAGAAAAGGCCCTGCCCCAGGGGAAATTGCACTCAGGAGGGGGGGCAGGGATTACAAAAGCAAACGCTGGCAGGCAAACTCCTTGGCATTTAGAAAACAGCTGGTGTCATCTGAAAGGCTCCGAGAACTTAAAGATGAGGTCCGAATTATTCAGGTTTTCGGAGGAATGCAAGAGTGACTGAAAACAGCTAACAGGATTGGGTGAAAGATGGATGCTAAGGCGAACTGAGGTGGTGCCACTCTCTAAGCCCAGGGAGAGTGACCCATGCCACCCTCACAAGCGAGTCCACAGCATTTCACTTGGGCCGGCCTTGGGGAGCCCCCTGCTCCAGCCCACCAGGGCGGCTCCGGGCCCTACGGGTCAGCTGGCCGGCACAGCACACAGATGAACGAACTCAGGGACAGGAGCCCAACTCAGGGCTGGGCCGAGCGGGCAGCTCCTCCCAGGGCTGCCTCCCTCCCGCCCCGCCACGAGGGGGATCCCGGCCAGGCAGACTTCCCTCAGTCCCCTCCTCACCCCACGGTCCAGGCTGTCCCCAACATGGAGGTGGAGTGGAACGTCGACGGGAGCCGGCGGTGCCTTCCCGGTACCCTCCCCCGACCCCACCAGCCTGGGCAGAGCCCGCTCCCGTTAATTGGATCAAGGGCCGGGGGCGGGGAGGCGGGAGCCGCGCCGCAGCCGCCCCGCCGCTGCCACCGGAGCACCCCGAGCCCGGGCCCGCCCCGCGGGCGCTGCTGGAGGCGGGGCGGGACCCCCGAGTCCCGCGGCTGAAAGAGAGGGAGGGCTCAAGGCGCGCCTCCCCCAGGTGGCCGCTGTCCGCCGAGCGTCCCGCCGTGCCGCGCCGTCTGCGAGGTAAGCGGCGGGGTCACCGCGGCGGGCTCCGCTTCCCCGGGCCCGGCGCCTTTCGGACCCGTGCCCCGTGGGGTGCCGGGGGTCTTGGCGGCAGAGCCCGTCCCGGTCCCGGCGCCGCCTTCCCGCGGCGGGCAGCGCGTCTCGGGACGCGCTGGCAACTGCGAGGGAAAAGTTTCCTCATGGAAAGGGGGCGGGTGGGGGAGGCGGTACCCGGCTGGGCGCTGGCTGTGGGCAGGAGGGGACTGGGAGGCGGCTCGGCGCGCTTGGTCTGGAGGCGCAGCGGAGACCCCCGGTAGGTGCGGGAGCGGCGGCACGCTGGGCTGGGGAGGGCGGCGGGGCTGCGGTCCCGGCGGATTGTTCGCGAGGGGCTGCAGAAGCTCTCGCCAGAATTTCGCTCCCTTTGCGTCCCAGAGCTTCGCCGGGTGCCCCGCCGCCGGCCTCCCGGGGCCGGCCCGCTGCCGCCGCCCCGTTACTGGGGGCTGCCGAGGCTCCCCCTCCCTCCCTCCCTCCGGAGCCCGCGCCTCCGCTCTGCCTCGGGGACAGGGGCCTCTTTGTGCCGGATCCGCGCAGAGCCGCTTCCCACTCTGAAACCGGAGCCGCGGGCGCTGGTAGCGCTTGGAGAGTGGGGATAAAGCGAACTTCCCAGGACCCCCTGGGGAAAGGGGCCGCGCCGGGGCCGCTGCTCGCAGGGCTGCAGTCCCTTGTCTCGGGCGTCCGTGTCGCCGGTCTGTGAACCGGCCTCCGGGCAGCTGGATGGAGAATTTGGGCAGAGGGGACAGTTCTGTCCTTGTTAGTCTTCGTCCTCTCTTTGGCTGCCGAGAGCAAGGAGGGGAGGGCGAGGGGCAGGCACAAGGGGTGCTGCCTTCGGCCGTGTCACTGGGCCCCTGGCAGGCTCCTGGGGTTACCGTGTCCTCTCCAGCCTAGGGCAGGAGAAAGCTGATAAACAGGGAGGGTATTAGCGGGCCTGAATATCCAGTGCTTGAGAAGACAGTCTGATTTGTCAGTGGGCACGGGAAGAGGGTTCCATGATCTCTGCAAAGCTATCGATAAGTGAAGCCAGCGTGGCCCAAACGCATTAACCTGTTCCACCACTTTCTGTGCCAACTATGTGTTCTTTGCTTGCTTCAGTTCTTCAGGCATGCAAGAAGGCTCAGGGCTTGGCAGGGCAGATGAGGTTAGCTGACCACCACCAGACACTTGTCTGGCCCTAGGAAGTAGTCTGGCCTTTTTGTTCACTCTTTGACCTTCCTTA
This sequence comes from Erithacus rubecula, assembly GCF_903797595.1. Lineage (NCBI taxonomy): Eukaryota > Metazoa > Chordata > Aves > Passeriformes > Muscicapidae > Erithacus > Erithacus rubecula. The sequence goes on from NC_136688.1 coordinate 22,850,302, forward strand.
TAGAATTGATGCTTCCTACTTCCTGAAACTGGAAATGAACTTCTCTTCAAATCAACTACTGGTCTAATTTGCACAAAGGAATTTCTGATATGATGGTAATTGATTGCAGTACAGAACCCAAGCAGAGCCTCCCACTCCACCCTGGAATTGAAGTGTCACCAAGAAGTCACTAAGCCTTACAGTGGGTGACTCAAGTGATTCTCGGGAAGGCATAAGAGCAGAATGCACCACTGCAGTGTGTGGGCTAAAATGACAGGGTCCAGATACTCCTTGCTCCAGGTATGAGCTGGTCTCTGGGTGGAGTCAAAGTGGAGCTTCTCCCCATGAGTTGCATAACTGAGCACATTCTTTCATGCAAGGATTCATCTTTCCCTGAAGTCCACAATGTGCTTTGTATGAGATGGAGTCTGCTTTGATAGTGTTCTGTGTAATTAATGGTATTTCTCTAGAAGTTCCCTAAAATATTTACTAGATTGTCCATTGACTTGCAGCTTGGAACAGAATGAATATGTGAGCTTGATCAGCTGCCTGCTGCCTTCCCTATTCTGTGCCTGGTCTATTGTATTGCTTTATTGGTTTTTTTTTTTTTTTTTTTTTTTTTTTTTCCCCATCTGACCTGTGTGTTTGAACTTCTCTGGCTTGCCTGCACTTGTTCAAGTGAAGACTGTCTTCTTCTCAGGCTATAAATAAAAAGCCGTAACTTCAGTGTATCATCTATGTATAGGGCTGAGAACAACTGCCCACCTGGAACTCTATTATGAAATGTCAACAAGAGAATAGGCTTGTGTGTGACTGGACTGCACCAAAATGCTGCAGGTCACTGGCAGACTGTGTGTGTAACCAAGTCATAAAAGGCTGAAAATTTTATGGACCCAAATTAATTTCTTCACAGGACAATGATTGGTGCTTTTGGTAATTTTAGGTTTTTGTGGATTATACAAGATCTAGCCTGAATCTTTTGGGCTTTCTCTAGATGATTGTGAATTTCTAACAAAAAGAAAATAATTATATATCAGAGAATTAATATATATTTACATACATGCATGCATATATATGTACAAAATCAGTAACACAATAATGGGATTCTTAGGAGATGCAAAGCTGTAAGAATGCCTTCACCACCACAACGGGGTGATGTGAGCTTCTGTCAGAACTCGTGATATCAGCAAGCATGGCAAACACTGTATATTCTTTTTTTCTGGCCGTCTTAAGGTCTGGATATTATTCAGTTGTTGTTTTGAATCATTTGGTCTATGTCATGGCTGGCATCCAGGGATTGAACTGGGGACCTCAAAAGCTAAAAGTATCTGCTGAGTGGAAAAAGCTATACTCTTGATCAGAGAGCATTAATAAACTGCCTCTATTTTTGCCATCAGATGATCAGTGATCTGTGAATTTAGGTTGCTCTTGAGAGTTCATGGGGAAATGCCTGAACAATAGGAGAGCTGTTTAAGGCCTTTAAAGAACTCTTATCTTTTTGAAACAGACTTTGTGATCAGGCATGCTGTTTTATCACTAGTTACTCAGTGCAGTGGGTGTAGAGGGTACTCTGTGAGAGGCAACTGTGACTGATAGATTAAAAAAAAAAGCCTTAATATTTTAGTCTAAGACTTTAGTGGATGGGTCAGAAAACAGTGACTACTGTATCTGGAAGTTTTCACTTTAGGATTTTGCTCTTTGAAGAATTACAAAAGGACTTGGCATTCTTGGAGCAGTTAAGAAGCTGTTCAAGTGGTAGCTTTTTGCTACTACCTTAGAGCATGGTGATCACTGTAATTTAACATCAGAAAGCACTCTGACTGTTTGGGCACAAATTTTTCCAGCAGCACAAAGGCAAATGCAAAGAACCTGGTGCATCCTCTGCTGTAATCATCCAGCTTTGTTTCAGTGACTGGTACATTAGTCTCAAGTTCCTTCATGCTGAAATGTGGGCTGAAGTGGGGCACTGCTATAAGGCAGTAAATGTGACTGGCATTCTAATCACATTTGAGCCTTCACTGGTTTCTCCTCACTGTGAATGGGATGATGGGAATGGGCCTTTCAGACTTGTGATAGTTGGAATTTGTGTGTTAAATCTAGTGATTGTCACTGGGCACTGTAGTTTGTTGAAAAGGCATGTGAGAGATCTCCATGGTACCGGAGGCCTGGATCCAGAGGCATTAGGTTTGTGTGGGATTTTATGCTCTCTTAATAGGTGACTGTGGTAGGACTCTGTTTATTGCCACTAAGTTTTTTCCTAGCTACAGGCATTAGAATTGCTGCAGGCAAGCCATAAGTGCTAGCAAGTCTTCAGCCTCCTCAGTGCTGTCCCTACTGTGAGCTTGCCCAAGCTGTGTCTCTCGTGTTTGCAGGAAGATATGGTATGGTATGGAAGATACTTGCCTCCTGGCAAGTCTCTGAAGGGACATAGTCAGTCATTTCAGTCACCTACAGATGATTTTTCTGTTGGTAGTAACATTCTGTCATCCCTCAGTACAGTACCCCTGCTCTGAGCCAAACCTCTCCCAGTCTGGCAGCTGAGCAACCTCTCCCTGAGGATGCTGAGCTGCACCAGCTGCTGTGCTGAGCTCTGAGGTGGCCTTGCTGCCTTTTCTGACAAGGGCAAGAAGCTTTCATGGAGGATGGGGAGAAGATGCAGCATATTTCACTTCTTGAATGATTACAGGTTTTTACTTCTGCTTCTCAATGTTTTCAGTCAGCTCTGCATTGTATGAGGACTGGTGAGCTGTGGTAACCCATGGGAAGGCTTGGAGTTGTTGACTCCAGCAGGTTTCTACTCCAATGCAAGCAAACAACTACAGTTTTGAGCTGCTTCAGGAAGCATTGCAGGGAAATAAAGCCCACTGGATTGCTTTGTTGTGCTTGTGCTTTTTTTTTTTTTTGAAAAGCCTTCCAGTGTTCTTTCCTCACATGTCAGGTTGAATCCTGAGGACCAGAAACCAAAATAATTCTTTTGGGCAGTGGACTGAGAAAGCAAATGACATTCCAGTGATGCTGAACATTAAAACCTATCCTGTCACGTGTACACTTTGGGCTGACTGCTCTGTTTGCCTGTCCTCTCCTAAAGTATTTTGAATAACATTTGGAATATGAAGTGTTAATAGTCCTGTTTTTCAGCCTGAGACACAAAAATTTATTTTAAGAGGCACTACTGATACTAAAAGCAGATTCTATGCAGATACTATGAAGTAGATAAAAGTTGCTCCATGACATGCAGGGCAATGAACTTCAAGAAGAATGTGTGAAGTATTCATGGCCTTTCAGTAGAAGAATTTCAGCCTTTCAGTGCTTAAAAGGAGCTTATAAAAAACAGGGAGAGGAACTATTTACATGGGCAGATGGTGATCAGACAAGGGGGAATGCTTTTAAACTAGAGGAAAGATTTGTATTAGATGCTATGAAGAAATTCTTTACTCAAAGGATTGCTAGAATAGGTTTCCCAGAGAAGTGGATGCTCTCATCCCTGATATTGTTCAAGGCCAGATTGGATGGAGTTATGAACAATCTGGTCTAGTGTGTGGCATCCAAGTCCACGGATGGGCATGGATGATCTTTGTGGTCCCTTCCAACCCAAACCATTCTATGATTCAGTGAAGTATGAATCTCCACAGTGCAGGCCAGTTCCTAATGGCTTTCCTACTTCAACCTTGTTACCTGTGTATATCTCTGGGAAGTCTGCCAGAAAGGTGTATGAATATGTTTAGGAGTAGAGTACCTCCAAATTGGCTGATCTCCCAAACTCTTCTTGAACCAGGAGATGCTACAAAGGGAATGTAAGTTCTCTTCAGTCCACAGAGCAAATTATGCTTTTTCACATGTCTGCTTCTGTAAAAGACTATGCAAAATGACTGTGTAAAAGCTACTCTACAGTCCTTCCAATTCATGTGGTATTGAAATCTGCCTTAAGTTGCAGTTGTTTCTTTGCTGTTTAGATTTTCCTGCAGATTGAACCTAACTCTGGTAACAAAAGTTCAAAGTGGAGGAACTGGTCACACCTGGAACAGAAGTTATGGGTGTGATGCTTTAACCTCATTCTTTTTACCATAAGAGATGCCCTAGCAGTCAATCTTACCTTATTCAGCTCTCAAGTCAAGGAGTTAGTTATACTCCTTTCTCCAGACTGTTTGGGACTCAAGACTCTGCGGGGAACTTGATGAACTTCAAAAATGCCTTGAAGTTGATATTTCATGTTTTTGTCTCCATTATGTGAGTATTTGGAAGGAAAGTATTCACATAATAAGCAGTTCTAGTAAATCAGCTTTTACCATATAAACCCAGAAATCTATCTGATGCAACCATAGATAAAGAAGTGCAATACTTTGAAAAAACTAGCCATATGATTGTCACACACTTGGTCTGAAGGACAAATTTCTTGCCAACTCTTATCTCCCATTCTCCTTCTTCAAAAAGCATCCAGTGGAAAAGACAACTATTGGTAAAGGAAACCCAGAAATTGCAGAACTACAGATGAGTTAAAAACTCACTGTGGCTTCCAAGTGAGAGACGGGAGTAGAGAAGGCTGGAGGCTTCTGACTGCTGTGAAGTCTAGTGAAGCAAGAAACCAGCAGAAGCTCATTGTTAGCATGGAGCTAACTGGCTTGTGGCTCCCACAAAGGTTGTTTGGTTGCATTGATTGCAGTCTACTTCCTTAGGACTTCCTAATGCATTCATGTAAACTTGATCCCTGCTCTTGGCATTGCAAGGTGATTAAATCACAGCAGAATATTCCAGTGGCAGGAAGTTACTGGAGTTTGCCCCCCTACCTACTCCCCATCCACAACCACAGGAAACACCCCTGATCACCACTTCCCATTATTTTTGCCTTCTTTACTCAGGGTTAGATGAGTCCTGGGCATTTTATTCTGTTTGGATCAGTGCTGTTCATATAAAGATCCAAACACACCAAACTTCTTACTCCAAGCCTAGTTGTAGAGGGTAGACTGGTCCAACCTGCCACTACAATAACTTACTAAGTTCCAGTGTTACAGGATGAAATATTGATCTAACTAATCAATAAGTGCAGAAAAAAACATTACCAGATTAAATCCTGGAAATGTTTGCATTCTGTGTGGCTTGAGACTGCTGAGGAGGGGGGATATACTAGACTATACTTTGACTAGACCTTTTAAACACCTGTTTATCAGTGATTTAGGAAGAAAGAACTTTCAGTTGTTCAGGGTCCCATCTGATGAAAAAGGAAGTGCATGTGTTTGCTTGCAAAGACTGATGCAGCAGGGTGGGAAGTACCCTGGGAAATATCCAGCATAGAAGCAAACAAGCGAGAGCCAGAGAGTGGGAGAGTAGTGATTACAGGTTCTCAATATCTGCTTGGGTTAAAACCTTGCCCTGAGAGACTGGTAGGACAGGAAGTGTGAGAGCTGGAAAGTGGGCATGCTGTGACTAAAGAGTGGAACAAGAATGATGCTGTTCTCAGGTCTAAGAAAACAACTAGGGTAGTGCTGTTCCTGGTAACTTGTATGTGTGGCTTCTTACTAGGCTGTCAGCTGCAGCTGCTAAACACATAGATACAACATACACGTTTAAATTATTCCAGCAACCATTCTGAATAAAAATGAACAGAGCCTTTTGCCCTGTTTGAGTATGGTACACAATGGTTCAGCACTGGCTTCTTCCCTCCTTCAGCTGTGTATTTGACATTATAATTATTTTTTTTTAAATACAAAGAACAACTGGGGAAAAATGTAACACGTACCTTGATAGCCCACTACATTCCTTCATTAACATTGTCTCGTACTGTCATGTTAACCAGAAAGATCTGTGTTCCTGTAATATTAAAGATCCTCTACATCAAATGGGAAAATGAAAGCAGATTTTTTCCCTTTTCTTGGGTTAAACAGTTTCTGACTGGTAAAGCTATGTCAGCTGGGAATCTTAACCCCTAGATCAGCAGCAATGTATTAGTAGAAGCCTGTCCTGTAGCCTTGGCTGCTGACAGGGAATAACTAATAAATGAGGAAAGATTGAGATCTGTATGAACACTTTGAAAAGAGCTTGGGGTGGCACATGGGGAATATCTGTCATTGGTATATTGGCTTGTTCTATGCTAAAGAAGCTGTGGTCTGGACTCAGGGGCTCAGCCCCTCAAGTGGAACAGGATTTTGTCTGTGTTTTAGTACTTTGGTATAATCATGGAGAATTTTGCTAGTGGATGACCACATAATCTCTAAAGAATCATGGACTGGGAGATAGGCTTCTGTTAGAGGCTTGCACAGAGCTGAAATGACCTCTGTGTGTAGTTACTGTTCTGCCTGGTGTCTCTCTGACCTTTCCCTGGCTGGAGAGATGAGCTGAAATCTTGCTTGAAACTGTATTAGCCCTGGCAGGCTTCAGTCCCTAGGGAGAGGCTGGGAAACTGGGAAAGGGACTGGCTTGGTCCCTTTCCCAGTCAGGTGACTGTTGAGGGTGTGATAGTGCAATAAGATAAATACCTCTAAAGGAAGTTTTGGAGGATCTTTGTGTTACTTGGCCCCTTTGTAGCAGTAGACAAGAACTGTCCCCTCTTCAAAAAGGTGAATATGCTTGTAAATACCAGACCTCCTATATAATGCAGTGGAGAGCACATTACTGGGCATCATCTCACTTACTGGTTCAGAGCTACTGGATGTGCAATTCCAGAGATGGTAAGTCTGAAAAGGACACCCTGGCCCATGCCCCATTTCACCCCTTCTGTTGGGGACCTTCCTAGCTCTGTTGTACCAACAGCAGCTGAGTTTGTTACACTGCTGGAGTGATGTGGAACCTCCTGGCTTCAGCTTTCTAGTTTCATTCTGACAAGTTAAAAGGAAAAAAAAAAAAAAGGATGTCATACTTGTATTCTGTAAGGGAAGGGGGGCTGCCATCTTTTTCTGTATTTGGATTGTTCAGATTTGAAACATTTATCTGCAACCTATACCAGAGTGCCTGTGTTTTTGGAGGGAAAAGAATACCTTCACCACTGTGTGCTATATAGAAAAATGACTGGGGAATCAAACAAATTGGTTGCAAAAAGTGTAGAATTCCTGCCAGTTGTCATGAGGTGGAAATTAGTTAGTAGCAAGCAATTACTGATTAAAACTTTTGCTTAGCTTGGCTTTAGGACCTATATTGAAATTGATCCACAATAAAAATGTGTCTCCTTGGAAATCTCAGTTACTCAGTTACTAGATAAATTTAATTCAATTTGTTACTATATAAATGTAACTCAGTTTGTTCCTACATGTGTCTGCATTCCGAATTTGCTGTTGTAGTTGGGAAAGGGAAGAGGAGTTGGGCAGAAGGCCTTGTCTGGTGCAATGTACAAGCCTTGTTTCTGTAGATGAATTCCTGCAGGGCTGTAGCCCTTTGAGCCTTTGTAGAGTTCAGAGGCTTGATGTTGGGGAACTTAGGAAAACAGTTGCTTACAAGAATTCTTAGGAGGCAGTCAAGCAATGCATATACAAGTGGTGCCTTGGGCATTTAGAGGTTGGAAGTATTGGAATGTGGTGTAGATGGAAGGGAATTTCTGTGGTTTACCTGCCTAAGGGAAAGCTTTCAATGGAGAAGAGCTATTATTACTTTTGGATCTGAAAGTTTTCTTTGTGGATTAGGACCCCGTTGCACAGATGTTGTGAAAGCAGGAAGTAACAAAGCACATCCTACAATGCATAATAGATTTCACATGTTTTTGAAAGGGAAAGTTTTAGCCTGATGCCTTGGTCTGAGGTCTGTGGTCTGAGACATGTCCCTGACTGGATCACAAGTGAGAATAACAACCTGGCTTCAAGGTAGAAACAGCTCTATCACAATGAGCCCTCTGGTATTTTCCTGAGTGGAGCTCAGTACTAGTGAGACACTCATGAGCCATTCCACCTTTCTGCAGCTAAAGAACAAGAAGCATTTGTTGATAACTTAATAGGAAGTTGATAGCAGGTGTGACCTAATAATTATGTTGGCTCCTAAGAGAGAGCAGGTATGTGGGGGAAGAAGGGAAGTATCTTTTCCAGCACAGCAAACAGGAATAGTTGTAGCTGTCATTTGCATGGATCAATTTGCCTGATATTGCTGGTTGTAGTGGTGTCTGTGCTGCCTTTATCTGTAATCTTCTGGAGGTATGAAAATAAATAGCAGTGAAGTCACTCTTTCCCTCTTCTCCAGAGACCTCGTCTTGCAGGAGCTGCTGTGAGGTCTTAAGTAGCTCTTAACTGTGAGAGCCTATAAAGAAAGATGAGAAGGTAGGGATAAAAATTCCTTTGCCCTGTAAATATGATTTGCTAGATAGCCTCCTCTTAGCAGAGGTGGCAGTGGCATCAGGAAGAGTCTTGTATGTGGTACTGGCCCACATAAAACTCTACTCAATCCAATATAACTCCAGCTATGTTGCTTATACTGCAGGCTCTGCCAGCCCTCCTGAATCATTTGGTGGCTCTTGCTAAATCAGGCTGTCCACAAGATATCCCTGTCATCTTTGGTGTAAAACAACCTCCAGGCTTTTGCACATTTATTTATTTTTCCTGTCAAACTTGGGCTTTCCCTGGTCTCAAACCCTTAGTGGATCACACCACGTGGTATTTCAGGAATAGATAGGCATGAAGGGGTGGACTGGCAATCTACTTGTTCTTCTAGGGCTCACTCAGGGTGACAGCAGCAGCTGTTCTTTTCAGCCCCTCTGTGCAGTACAAAGTACCTTTCCTATGTCTGCATGAAGATCCAATTTGATCTGCTGACTGACATGGCCTCACAAAGTATGCAAAGTCCAGAAAAAGCCCAGCAGGAAAGGATCATTGTTCTTTGACCTTTTTGCTTCTATCAAGCTGGATTTTTCTGGGTTTTTATAAAGGCTATACAACTGCTATGGAAATATGTACTCAACAGACTGCTACTCAGGTCATGGAGATTAACTTGTAGAAATATTATACCACTTCATTGCATTTTGCCCCCAGCTACTGTGCTGATGACTACAGTAAAGCCTTAAGCTGTGGAATACTTTGCCACATGATATTACAGATGCTGAAAAATCATATGAGTTCAAAAGCTCGTTGGAGAAATTAATGGAAGAGAAATCTGTTACGTGCTCATTCATAGGTGGCACATCCAGCTCAGGGAAGTTCCTGTCAGCAAGTGGTTAGAGGCTCGGAGAGCATGCAGGGAGGCATCATGTATGCTTGCTCTGTTGTCAAAGCAAGGGAAGGTATCTCCTTTTGGCTGCTGTCTAGATAGGCTATGAGGCCATGATAAACTTTAGTCTGATCCAGCTCTGCTACTATTATATTTCAGAACCTGTTAGGGGTAGTAAATCTGGCTTTTGGAGTTGGTAACTCCTGAGAAAGCAAGCAGACACAACTCAAATTCTAACATGGAAACTGCAGAAAGAATGGATTCAGGTTTTGGGGATGTTTGTTTAGCCTGACTGTCCCTCAAATGAACACACATATACTGCCATACAACAGCTTTCCACAATTACCCCCCAAATTCTAGTACCATGTAGTCAGCCTGAATTGGAAACCAGAGCTGGAAGGCATGTTTGTGATTCATTGCTTCCTGATAAAGTGAGGATGAGGGAGTAGCGTGGAAAAAGTGATACAACATTCATGTGTTATGTATAATTGATCTATGCCTTCATCAGGAGAAAGAAAGGATGGTTTTTAAATACACTTTTACATAACTTCATGAAGTTTTTTTAAATCATAGCAATTTCAGGAATGTTTAGTCTGGTTTTACTGGGGACTACTGGGAAACCTTATAAAATTTTTGATGAGCTTTAACATTTTATCCAGTGACCTGCACCACTCAGTCACAACTCTTCCCTCTCATCCTCTTGCCCTCCCCTTCCTCATCAAAAGTCATTAGTTTGCAATAACCCAGTCTGCTTTTCTTTCCTTCTTTCTCTTTCCCTACCTTCTTTCATTTCTTCTCAAAAATTGTGTTACCATCTGGCTAAAAATCCCACTTCCAGGTTTTGCAGTTTTACTCTCAGCTGCCCTAACCTTCTAGCCTCAGTTGAGTGCATATTGATGACTAAGACGGGATTTTTTTGCTTGCTTTGTCTCTAGTTGAGGTTTTTTGTTGGTTTTGTCTGGGTTTTTTTGGTTTTTTGTTTTTTAGTAAATAAACTTTTTGCGTTGAGGTAAATCCCCAGGGATGTAAATGTGAGACAAACAAAAATGCTTTATTCTTCCCTTGCTTCTCCTAGCTTCTGCAGACCTTTTACTTCTCTTTGCTCTGTGGAAAGCTGATGACAGTTACCTTTATCATATAGCAAAATAAAGTATGTCTGAGGATGTGATGGGAATAGCTTACAGAAAGGAGCAAGGGACAGAAAAGCTCTCCTGCTAGAGGGCCACATCCTACCAGTGCAGTGCTCTGCTGCTGTAGGGACTGTAGATGAGAATATGCGTTCTGGTGAGTTTTGGTGGCTTTTTGTTTTTTTCTTTATGTAGAGCTATCAAGTTCTTTGACTTGTGTATAAATCTTCTTTGTCTTTAGGTAAAAGAGACTGAAGAAGGTATATGTGTGTCCTTCCCTCTTTCTCCCAAAGGCAGCTGTGTGTGAAAGTATATGCACTAGAGCATGGAGGTGGTGGGGTTTGCTAAACTGGACACTGTGCAGTGAGGGGGCACCAGACTCCACATGGGGTGCCTGTTTATTTTAGGCCTTTCTGGCCCAAGCTGTTCCCTGTGCTCAGCTGTTGTGATGCTACCTTTCCTGCACAGTGCTGTCAGCCACCCCAGTGTTTCTATTTTAACTCTCTCTGGGGCTAGATCTTGTGACACAAGGATTTGGCATCTCTCCTACGTGCTGGAACATGGCATCTCGGGAGGCACAGTGGCTGCAGCTGCTATTTCAGAGGGTGCCACTCCTAAGTGGTTGGTAGAAAAGGGACACCCTAGGACTGCAGTGCATCAGAACAGGCATCATCCCTGCAAAGGAGTGTCTGACTGTGCCCCTCTCTGTCTCCTCCAGTCTTTTTCCAGAGTCTGAAGATCTTGAGACACACTTGCTGGTTTCCCACTGCTCCCCTGTGGCATCTTGCTTTGGCTTTCAGGTATGTAGTTATTGGGACCAGGAGTAAAGTTGCATACCCTGGAGCCTGTAAGATACCTTTGCAGTTGGTGGGGAGCGAAGAAGGGGACAGCTGGGGGCATGGTGGAGGAATTGATTTTTTAGGGTTTGTGTACCTGAATGTCATATCTCATTTAACAACTTGCTTCAGTGACTGTAATTCAGTATTTCCAGCCTTCTGAAGAAGGCCAGAGGAACAGCATTAATACGCTTCTGGCACACTCCATGGGGTGACACTGGGCAAACATAGCCAAATGTCGGAAATTCCTGCAGTCTGGGTTGGGCCACTTCACTTTGTGGCTCATGCCACCAAGAAGGATTTGCATGAGGTGGGAGATGTGGACTCTTGACCTGATCTTCATCTCTGCTGTGTGCTCTGTGGGCTGCCAGAATGAGCAGATACCTCTCTGGGGTGTGAGGGAAGCTTTTTATAACTAGGAATGTGCAAGAGGAGAAGTGGCAGCAAAGGCCATGCATGCTGCATTAACCTGGGCTTGTCTGGAAAGAACTGGGTTTGTCAGCAAGTGACTGGGCTTAGGTTCTGTTACTCCTTCTCTCATTCTTGCACAAGAAAATTACTGAACCTCTCCCCAAGGAATTCATAGTGTTGTAGCACATCAGGAACAAACTGGCAGTGCAGGCTAGCACAGGGGAATGGGCAGAAGTTCTATGACAGCAGGCAATGAGATGAACCTTTTACATTCCAGCCTAGATTTTGAACCTAATGCAGTGAGTGTAGCAAAAAAGCAGCTGTGCAGGGATGTTCCTAGGGAAGCAGTGCTACTGGGTAATAGGCAGGTGTGCTGTGCTGCCCTTTGGCTGGGTATGCCCCAGCATGTTTTTGTACTTGTGCTCAAGCCCAGCTCAGCTGGTGGGCAGCTTACAGGGCTCCTCCCCATTCAAGACATGCCTGCCTGCTGACTGCTCAGCCTTGTTTTCTCCAGTCAGTTGTTGTAATCCTGTAATCCTGAGTCATACTGGGAAGCTGGAGTCATCTCCATTGACATGAGACTTATTTTAAATCTTTCAAGGCAGATTTTAAATAGCTTTAGCTACCTCAGTTTCTGTTACCCTCTTGAGGACCTTGGTTGGATTCATGAGCATCTCCAGTAACTGCACAGCCAAGGTTTCTACAACATCCTTTCCCAATGTGTTACAGGCCTGCCAAAGAGGCCTCTTGTCTGCAGGGAGGGAGGAGGCCATTTCAGCCCTGGGCATCTCTGCTGGACCTTGCCATCTGCTGCTGTAGGGGCATTGATGATAGTACTTGGCTACAGGGCAGCCACTTGGGCTCCCGCAGATCCCAGAGTCATGGAGAACTATGCTGTCTGCAAAGGCCCAGCTAGTGCTATGCTTGAAATCACTTTTCTCTTCTCAGGTTAACTGAAATCTGCAAACATTCCCTGCTGCAAGAAAAAGAGGGTGATGTCATCAGAAGATGATGCTGGCGGGGAGGCTCCTGGGGGCAGTTTCTGGGAGGTAAGGAAGGATAATTGGAGTGTGAGGGAGGTAGGAGTGTCATTTTACCACCCACTGGTGGAATTAGAGGGTTGAGTTCCAGGTCTGTGAGCGACATGCTGCCCTTAAGGAGTGGAAGGGAGGAGCTGTGGGAAGGTTCAGTACCATGCTGTGTCTTACTGCAGGGAGTAGTGACTCTTCCATAGATACTGTGGAATGAGAGTTCCTTGTTCAGCTGACATTGATCTAAGCTGTGAGAGAAGCAAGCAAAGCATCTCAGCTTTTTCCCTCCTGTGTCTGCTGAGACTACCAAAGGAGGGTCTGAGCCCAAATGAAGGCTTCAGAAGAGCCCGTGTTCCCTCCCTGTGCAATGATGGAGGTTGTCTGTACTGAAGGAACGTGAGTCAGTACGGTATAAACGATAATGATGTGTGACATTTCAGGCTGGCAACTACAAGCGGACAGTGAAGCGCGTGGATGATGGGTACCGGCTCTGCAATGACCTCATCTCCTGCTTCCAGGAGCGAGCCAAGATAGAGAAGAACTATGCCCAGCAGCTAACAGAGTGGTCCCGTAAGTGGAGGACCAATGTGGAGAGAGGTAAAGTTGGCATATTAGACTGGGAACAGGAAGCAACCATTGCACTCCCCTCTTTGAGTGCTGTCTCTTATTGAAGTGATGCTGTTTCCTTGAGGGACAGGCTTCCCTTCCCCAGGAAGGGGGTGACTTTCTTGTGTGTTTGCCTGTTTTGTTAGTCAATCCTCTGATTCACTTGGAGAGGTCTCTTGTCATGTGCTTGGTTATTAAAAAAATCAATCTGCATGCTTAGTTTGGCAAGTCCTTGGGCACGCCAAGTCTTAAATCAAGCTGGATGTACCCCCTTTCAAGGATGGGTTAGCTGTCTTCTCCTCTACTCTGAGAATAACTACTAATGCTGTGATTTAGTGGCAGTGTGCTTGAACTCGTAGTGTATCACACTATGAGTAACAGATGTCCCAAAGGACCTGCTGGTCTGTGGAACAGAAGCCTAGCTTCAGTCATGAACCAATGTTGCCTTCTGTCCCAAAGCTCAGGCCAGATTTGGGAAGAGGATTTTCTACAGACACCTTCTCCTGGCAGGCACCATCTGGGACAGCTGAGGCTGCTCAAAGAAATGCTCATCTCATCCAGCTCTAACAGCCAGTCTAGATTCCTATGGATACCAGTCAGTGCTGACTTGTTTGATGGGGCAGAGTTAGGGAAGTGAATCCATACTGGTAGATGTATGTAGGAAGAAAAGAATCTGCATTCCCTTCTGTGGGCAGTAGGTATAACAGCCCCTCCGGTGCTTGTTCCTGCAGGTCCCCAGTATGGTACTCTGGAAAAGGCCTGGCATGCCTTCCTGACAGCTGCAGACAAACTGAGTGAAATTCACTTGGCTGTCCGGAACCACCTGGCTGGTGAAGATTCAGATAAGATCAAGGCCTGGCAGAAGGAGGCCTACCACAAGCAGATGATTGGAGGCTTCAAGGAAACAAAGGACGCAGAGGACGGGTTCCGAAAGGCTCAGAAACCCTGGGTGAAGAAGATGAAAGATGTAAGCAAAGTGTGAATGGGGAAAGAGAGATGAGGGTAGTTGAGCTGGCTGGCTGATTTTGAGAGCCACTGGGCAAACAAACTAGGTTAGCCAGAGAAGGATGGATGTCTTGTGGTTTTATAACTTCCCACATGGGAAGACTTTGGTAACAGGTTCTGTATTCCTGCACAGCAGGTAAGCACTGAAAAAGAGATCATTTGAAGGTACCTCTTCCCACTGGACCATTGTTTACTAAATGCTGAACTAGCATTTGTTAGGTTACTGCAGACTAACAAATGTTAACATGCCTCCTCTGAGTATTGGAGGATCAGTATGGGCAGGATCACAGCTTTTTCTGCATCCCTTTTCCTACAGGTGGAGACTTCTAAGAAAAACTATCATGCAGCCCGGAAGGAGGAGAAAACAGCCCATACAAGGGAGAACCATGCCAAGGCAGACTCGTCTGTCTCACAGGAGCAGATGCGCAAGTTGCAAGAGCGTGTAGAGAAGTGCACTCAGGAGGCTGAGAAGGTGTGTGTGTGTATTGAATGGACAGGGGTCACAAGGATACTCATTTCAAGGAAAAAGCATTGGTGATAATATCCCTCAGCTGAACCCTTTAAGATATGAAATCCCATCATCTGAGGTTTTAGTGAGCTAGACTCAGATTTCAGTAACTAAGGTCTCAGTCTTTGAAGTTAGGCAAGATCCTAATCTATAAATAAATTTAAAATAAAAAAGGAGAAAACTGTAAGGGATTTGGTGCAGAGGGTGGAACCTGTAAAGCTGAAGACTTGGCTACCAAAAATAACTGATTTGTCTGTCCACAAGAAGGAAAGTGTGGAAGAGAGTAGTAAGGAAGAACAGGAAACTTGCAAGAATATTAGAAGAGCAATGGACTGGGACATCAGCTATTGGATTTTTTCTTATTTCTTTGGTGTATTTGTTCAATAGTGCAGTGGGGAAAAAACTTGCCAGTCCCAAGCCTGAGTAGGGAGGGTTGTTACTTTTTTGCCATCAAGGCAACACATCTCACTCACCTTTGCTGTGTTCCTGCTACAGTGCAAGGATCAGTATGAGAAGATGCTGGAAGAATTGAATCGTTACAATCCCCGCTACATGGAGGACATGGAGCAGGTGTTTGAGGGCTGTCAGGAGGCAGAGCGCAAGCGACTGTGCTTCTTTAAAGAGATGCTTCTGAATCTGCACCAGCATCTTAATCTCTCCACCAGTGAAAGGTACTGGCCCTGGTGCAGAGGGGAATTCTGCCAGCCTGGAGTACTCAGGTTGTGGTGAGGGTGCCAGTTCTGGTGTCTCCAGAAGCTGCTTTCTTGCATCAGCCACATCTCATTCTTCCCCCTTCCAAGTGTATCTTAGAACTGGCATTTGGTCTCTTTAGAGTCACCAGTGCTGGGGTCTGTGACTGTAGGCAGTGCCAGGCTCCCCAGAGAGGATCTTCTGCCTTCGAACCCTTCCTTCTTTGCTACTGTCCAGTACTCTCCTGTGTGTGTACTTCTATCCTATGAAATGCCTCCATGTTGTTATATGTAATCCCAGGCTAAGGAATATAGCTCTGTTGCCTTCTAGTATTGATAGTTATTCCACCCATTTTGCCCTTAGTAGAGAGACCTTTTGTGAAATAATGCCCCTAAGCCCACAAGTTGCAGGCGCAGCCAAAAATCTTCTGTGTCCCTTTTACGATAGAGGCAACAAATCGGAGCCACCTCCCTGTATGTGTGCAAGAATGCGCTGAGTTATTTCAGTGCTCACTTAATGAGCTGTGCTGAGAGCTGGCACTTGATGGGCACTGCCACACCAAACAAGACTGTCCTGTTTGCCAGGCTGACTCTCCAGTAAGAGAGGCTGTGTTTTCCTAGGACTGAATAAGTACTACTCTAGCATCCTTAATCCTGTGGGATTGAGGATACTGTGTAATTGTGCATGAGGTTAATCTCTTCCTTCATAGCTGGCTTTTGGGAAAGTGCCGAGGGAGTTGACTACTGGTGGTTCTGTCTGTTCTGGTTGTAGCTTTCATGCATTGTATCGGGATCTCCACCAAGTCATCATGGCTGCAGACAACCAGGAGGACCTGAAGTGGTGGCGCAACACTCACGGACCGGGCATGGCAATGAATTGGCCTCAGTTTGAGGTGGGGAGCATTCTAGAGTGTGTTAATGCTATTTCCAAACACTTAGCTGCTTATCTGAAATAAGTGATCACTACTCTTGTGTTGGAAAGACCGTGCCTTTGCTCAGCAGGCTCAGGATATTGGGCTCTTCTGAAATTGTGTTGCAAGCTGTCAGCTGCCCAAAGAGGCACACGTAGGCTGCCAAGCTATATTCAAGCCATCCAGCTGCAAGGTCAAAGAGCAGGAGGTGGTGCTTAGTGTTGTAGGACAGCTTTCTGTCATGATTTTCTCTCAAGCCTCTCTTGTTGCACCTTGGGATTCAACAGAGATGAGCCTGCTATACCAGCAAGGCTATTGAGCTGACCAGTTCAGCTGCTACTGAAGTACAACCTAGTCTTCTGTTATTCTGTATTGGGCAGAAAAGATACAGAGCTTTTCTATCTGAGTGGCTTGACAGTATTACTGGTTTTCCCTGGACAGGAATGGTCCCTTGAAACACAGAGGCAAATCACCAAGAAGGAGAAGAGTGGCAAGATGGCTGATGATGTCACACTGACCAGCATTTTGCCTACACGAGATGGTGTTGTCTCACAGACCCCTCTGCAGACAAGGTAAAGGCTGAATACTGGGATACATCAGGTTAGGAAAAGTACAGTCCTGCCTAGGGTCATGAATGAGTTGGATTGATGGGAGTAATCTCTTCCTTAATTTCCTGTTTCTTGTCCATGGCCTTACCTGTGGCACTCTGGAAAAGGCCATGTAGAAAATGCAGTTTAGGGTAGCTGTTTGATTTTGGGTTTGTTTTGTTGGGTTTTTAGGGTTTTTTGGGCTTTTTTGTCTAGCATATTCTGCCTCACAAAGTGCCTTCCTGGCAAAGATACTTCTAGTGACAAGATTTAGACCAGTCTTACTAGTGCTGTCTGATTCTGACATGCATTTCCTCAGTTCTTCCTCCCAGACAAAATGAGAAGATTTGGGAGTTGTGTGGTTTCCTAAACAAAGGCAACAAGTTGTTACTGTTTTTCCCTGGTATGGTGCTGTGTAGTGCCTGACAAGTTTGGGTATAGCTGCTTCCCTTGCCAGGAAGTGAGCCTGGAGAATAGGGAGAGGCAGAACAGACTCATCCTACTGTTCCAATAGCTGTTCTGCTTTAAAGGGTAGGTTCTGGCCAAAGTGAATTGAGCAGAGAAGAATGGGGATATAGAGATTTTTCAAGGCCTCTACTGTATTTCACAGTTAATTGGATTCAGGGGCCCTATTTGCCAATCTACAGGTTTTCCTATCAAGAGGAGCAGAACAGCCTCTTCTATGACACCCTGAAGGCACCAACCCATGTGAAGTTAGTATGGAACATAGCCTCTGCAGGGTTTTTTTGGGTTCCAGTTGTCTGTCCTCTGCTGCTCTTCCCTCTGCTCTTGTCCCTGACTTGAAAAACATAATTCCAGACATCTCTTTGGGATGCAAAACACAGCTTTTCCTCTCTCTTATTCTTGGCTGGAATAACACTGGATGTAGCTGAGCTCTCCAGTTAGGACTGGCTTTCCTTGTGTGAGAGGGTCTGCTAGAACAGGAGGAGGTCATGAAGAGTGTGTATGTGAAAATACTTTGAGAGTGAGTTATCCTCCTGGGCCTCAGGGTTCTAATGCTGGGGAGCTTGCAACAAAATGTAGTATCTCCTGGGATTTCTTTTCCCTGTTCACCCTTGCTTGACTTTTGGGCCTCTTGCACCCTGTCCTACAGCAGAGCAGTCTCAGGGGGAGTCAGGGTGGTGCATGATTCAGGAGGAGGTGGATGGAAGATCAGTATGCTAACAAGCCTCTTGTCCCCTCTCACCTTCCACACCCACAGTGGAGGGAAGGAAGACATTTCAGAGTGGTCAGATGAGGACACTCCCAAGAAGTGCCTGGATGCCAATGGGCACGAGGAAGACCTAAAGGTACCAGGTGTACGGGTACGAGCACTCTATGATTACACAGGACAGGAGGCTGATGAGCTGAGCTTTAAAGCAGGTACAGAAGCACTAATCTCTTACTAACCTTTCACTGTCCTCACTTGGGCTCACTCAATGATGAAACACTCTGTAAGAATTGGATGTCCACTTGAAAACTGACATTTATTCTTCCCTTGATGTGACCACTGCCAGCTCCTTTGAGGTGGATGACACAGTGAGAAATCCAGTTTTTTCTAGACCAGAAGGTAGTGAGGCTGCATGGAAATGGACTGTCCATGCCTTGGTCCAAGTGCAGGGAGAGCAGACCCCTGCCTCTTAGAGCATTTATTCTGAATTGTCCCCTGAACCTTTTGCTTCTCCCTTGAACCATTGATGTAAAAATTACATGGGTGTTCTGGATTGTCTTTTCAAATAATGTGAAGGTAGATAATTCGGGAGAAGCTCAAAATTGCTCAAAATGGGTATCTCGAAAATGGAAATACTGGCTTGCAACAGAAGATTGAGCACTGGAGCAAACAGATGTCTCCTTTTCTTCCTTTAGTTAAATTTAAGTTTGCATGTGCCCTCATCTCATCTTCAAGTGGACATCGTGATCTTGGGAGTGTCTGATCTTATTTGTTGTGTGTTTTACATGGTATCTCTGTGCTGTACCTTTCCAAAACACACCCACTTAAAGTCACTGGAGTCCTTCAGTAGCAGGGCCTTGTGCCCGAGGCCAATATCTGTGCTGCAGTGTTACCATACTAGTGAACTTCCTAACAGTAACTTGTTGCTTTAAAATATCCTTCAATATGGGTGCTCTAACATTGACTTTGTTCTTTCTTTCAACTCAGCAGATGAAATGGGGTATGACTTGTTAGCTGTAGTCATCTCCTTTTTGAATCTGCTCTGAGCAACACATACTAATATAGGCTTCAGCTTAACAGCAGTGACTTTCTGAGACTCTGCCAGTGTGGGATGTGCCCACTGATGCAGTAAGACCTCCCTCTCTGGCAGAAGTATTACCTTCTACTGATGGAAGAGGGGATCTTTCTGCCCTTTCCCAAAGCAGATGTGGGAATGTTATAACTATTTCCTGGTCATGAGAAATCAGTTGATTTCATGCCTTTCTGGCCAAACTAGACACTCCATGATGGAATAGGCATTTTGGGTCCCAACAGCCAGAGCTTAGTGGCTTCTTGTATTTCCTTCTCACTTGCCTATCAGAGGATACACTAAGAAAAAATTGTCTCAGATCTCTGATCACTCTGGCTTGTAACTATGTTCCTTGGGGAGAGAAAAGCTGGCAGAACTGTAAGGCACAAAAGATTTCTGATGCTGAATAGAATAAGCGAAGGTCTGTTTAAGTTCCTTGGCTGAGGTGGTAGTACTGAGTATAAATACTGGGGAGATCAGTGATTCTGGCTTCGATTAAACTGCATTATGACAAGGGTGTTGGTAAGGGGAGAGGAGTCTGATGATGGAGACCAATAGTCTTGTTTTTTATTAAGTCATCTTAGGTGGGTAAAAATGCTATGTTAACTTTCTCAAGATTGCCTCCTGATGACTGTTCTTACTTTTAGGTGAAGAACTAATGAAGATTAGTGAGGAAGATGAGCAGGGCTGGTGCAAGGGTCGCCTTCTCACTGGTCAGGTTGGACTCTATCCTGCTAATTACGTTGAGAAGGTTGGATCATGATTGCTGCTGCCCTGCCAGTGCCTCACAGCCATACCAGCATCTCCTGCAGAGGTCACTGGGTCACTCCTGGCCCCAACCCACCTTTGCAGTATATCCAGCAGCTTCTGGACTTTAAAGGCACATATTCCATGTAACTAATGCTTCATTTTAAACATCTAGATCTGTAGGGTTTCTAAAAAATAAACAAGGATGAATAAAGACTTTTCTGAGCACTACAGTAGTGTAGGAGTGCAAAAAGAAACCAATCCTTTTGACTTGCACTCAGTGAAAGGAGGTATTTTCATGGATCTCTATAAAAGAGAGGAAGTATATTTCCTTGACTTCAATGCACATGCATCCATAGGGTGTTGAGGTCTGTCCTGCCTCCAGGCTTCCCATTCAAGGAATTTTGGATATGCAGGGTAATAGGGAACTTCTACTATTGCTTCCCCTTTTTAGCCTCATCAAGCTGACTGGCAGAAAGCTCTTTATTCTCCCATGTCTTTTATAAGTTTTCAGTATTCCTCACCTGCAAGCTTGTTGGCTTCCCTGGTAAGGCAGCTGGCATAAGTGATACAGCTTCAACCTGAACATCCCTTTTTACTTCCCTCATATTTATTGAGATAACCCCAGGAATTAATGATAGTATAGCTGAGGCACAGGAGAAAGAAGCTTCTGTCTTGCATGGTATGGCTGTTCAGACTAATGAGTTGTGAACAGACCTGTTGTGCAGCAAGTTGGAGTTTACTGAATGCTCCTTGAGCTAAAATGGATTTTGACACATGCTGAAGGCTGGTTTTAACAAAATTACAGCCACGTTCCAATGCTGTTCTGCTTAGGATTCCTAAATTCAATTGTGTATGTTGGGGTTTCTAATGCATCTAGATTATTTTGGCTGCACCTCTCATCAAGAGCACTTAGTGCACAACAGAGACCCTCTTTTTTTCCTTTCCAATATCTTCTTGACTTACACAGGGCTAAAAGTACACTCCCTGCTTTGCCAAATACCCCTACCCTGTGTGATGAGGGTTGCACTGTGGAAGCTGCCTGCTGGTTGGCACTAATTACCCATAGAGGGGTAACTCCCCTTTTTGTCTTGTATTGCTGCAAGTGCACTTTATGTCCAGTTTTTAAGTGCCATTCAGCAGGGAGGATGTATCAAATATCTTTATCTCACCTGTCCTTCTGCCTTTGAGGCTGCTGGGAAGACCTGGCATCCTGATCCTAGTGCTCTGCATATTGCAGCATAGGGACTGATAAGCCTAAGAGCTTGAGGGAACAAAAAACTGGAAAAGGTCCCATTGTGGGAGAAACAAAGGCAAACAAGCAGTTGTTTAAAAATTACTTATTCAGTACTGCTTGAAACTGCTGCTGAAATGCATTTTGAGTTTGTAGTAACCTTCTGTAGTGACATTCTTTTTCTGGCCTAGCAAGTGAGTGACCTGGCTAAGTCAGACTCACAATACTCAGTCGTGCCTCCACCAACCACTTGGGGTGAACTGCTTCAGAGCTGTTTGGAAAAAGGGTGCTGCACATAAGAAAGTCTGCAGTCATGGGTGAACCTCAGGATTAAATGGCCAGTATTGCATTAACAGCAACTAGTAAGCCAAAATGCAGACTGAAACAGAGGAGGGGATGGACACATTCAAACACTGTTAATTTATGAAGATTAAAGTATCACAAACATCTCATTGCCTGGATGTCTTAAAGTGTAGTCTGCCATGGACAAAGAGATGAGAGACTAATGCTGTTTATAGTGCTTTTGTGAGGCCACAGGAACTTACAGTTGAAAGGTTTTGCTTGAAATATCCCTAGCACTGTACTTCATGAATGGGGAAGAGAGGTGCAAACCAAAAGAACAAGGCTAAAGCATTTTGCTCAGAGTCTGTTGTGTCATTTCTCAATAAAAGAGAAAGTATTTACAAAAGGCAATTAAATATCTAAGCAACAGCCATTAAAAATGCCTGGATTTAGCTATTAATTTAATTAGTATTCTAGGCTCAGTATCTGAAGATGCCTCTAAACTTATGCCATGTAATTAGAGGTGTTGGTGTATAAGCACATGGATTTATTTAAAGATCCAGTCTGCTTTCAGTTCTGTGTTCCTAGATAAATGTATCATTAGTGTTGTGCAGTAAGTGTTCCACTTGCTAACCCACAATGGAATGATTTGTTGCTTCTTTGTCCTAGCCATGTGAATGTGAAGAGAGCCATGCCTGCCAGGCTTCTGAGAGAACTGAGACTAAAACAGGGCTAAATTTACCTGAGCTGTCCTATAAACAATACTGAAGCTTCCCTGATTAACCTGCATATTTCAAACACTAATGTCAGTCTTTGATTTAAGGTCATAAAACAGTAGAAGGAAGCTACAGAGGATGACATGGAAAATTGACTTTAACTTCTCTTCTGCTTTCTAGTCAGGCTGTAATTAGGGATGGAGCTAGGTGTGGCCACGATGTGCTAAAGGACAGAAATGTCCAGTGGACAGGACCTCTGATTACAGTACAAACAACCTGAAATTCCACAGGGCAAAGTCTGAACAGACTTGTTTGTCCTAGGAAAACATGACCACCTGACTACAGTGGGCTGCCTGAAAGTTTCCAGAAATAGGGACATATTGCATCTTATGTGAACAAGTTCCCTAAGGAATGTTTTGCACATCAGAAATCCCTGCCAAGAGCTGAGATAATGAACAGCAGACAACACATTGAGAGTGAAAAATTCCTTGGCTGGACTATAGCTCTATGCTATACAAATGGGCATGGCACATAGTCCTAGCTACCCAAAACCATCTGGATTAGTAAGCCTGTGTAGTAAAGATCTGGCTGGAGGGAAGGAGGGGGATAAAAAAAAGTAACCCAACCCACATCTAATGATCTTATATTAAAGTAATAGCTCTGCCTGGATACTTGGTTTTCCACAGAAGCAAATGAGGTTTTGTTAACCACAAAGGTTCTAGCTGAAACTTCATGCCATGCCAAAAGTTTTGTGTGAGACATGTACACATAAACTAATTGCTGTGCCTGAATTCCAGAAGGCCAGTGAAGCCTGTTCTTCTCCCGTGGTTTTTATAAAAAAATACAAATGCATCTCTGTGCCTGATGTGCAACACAGTGAATAATTATCTAGTCATATTTTATTTTTTAATAAAGCCATTCTTTGTGGAAAGCCCATACACCTCTGATTAGCAGATAATTCATTTGGTTCTGGTATCTTCCTGGAAAAGATTTTTGAAACTATCATGCAAAGCTTGGATTTCCTGTTGATGATGAATTTCCTACAAAGAGGAAATTAAAGATTCTCTATGACAGATCACACCTATTTCCCCAAAGTCACAGCTGAGCTTGCCTAACCCAGTAATGGTTTTGCCCTGTAGGCAAAATCTGGGTCACAAAGCCCACAGACCAGCTGTGCTGTGGGATGGCAGCTGAGTTGTGGTTAGCCTCCAGCTCTGGATGGCATTTGCACAGCCCTGCCTGGAGCTTGGGGCCATTGCTGCTTCAGTTTACTTTCCATCCCACTTCCCATCCCCTGTGTCCTTGTGGCTGTTTTGCTTGGCACTGAGCACCCAGGCAGGTGCAAGTATGTGGCAATCCTGCACAGAGACCCATCAGTGCTGTTAAAAACTGTCCTGCACTGCCTCTGCTCCTGCCCTTTGCAGGTCCAGCCCAAGGCCACAGCTGTGAGGCTGTGGAGCTCAGCTCTCTTGTCTCCCACAGGTTCAACTGCAGAGCAGGCTCTGCATGAACTGTAGTTGCCTTGGTTGCATTTGTGGAGCTGTTACCATATGATTAGGAACAGCAGGCTGCAAAAATCCCTTCTGCTTGAGAAGACAGCTGCTGTTGCAGCCAAAATGGGTTTGAACACCACTTAGACCTGTAGGTGATCATATCTAGGGCGACTGCCCTGAGTTAGAAACTGAGACCAGCTGTGCCCACATCATGGGGCTGAACATGAGACAAAGCCAGTACCACAAAACCCATCTTGACCCATGGAAATGTGCTTGGAAAATACCCACTGCAGGCTGGCAGCAAAGGTTGTGTAAAATAAATAAAAGTAAAGCAGCATGATACAAGGCAAAGTGTCTTCAGAGGGATCTTGCACCAAACCTAAAACCAAAAAAGGAGAAACAGAAAAAACTTGCAACCATGTCTTGAACTACTCCCCAGGTCCAGGCTGCAAGGAACTAAAAAACTCTGGGCTGCAAGGGAGTGAGACTTTACCAAGCTACCTAGGTTCTTTGCAGATCAAAGAGGATTAATATGAGATGATGAACAAATCCTTGCTGAAAGGGAGGGGAAGGGAGCAGTGGAGTAGCTTCTGTAACTGAAAGAAACTGGCCAGTTATCTTTAGAACATCTTGACTAAGAAGCATGGCTCCAGTGAACTTTTCCAAACTGAATTTCAGGCCAAATCACCTCAGCTGCTTTCAGCATATCCATTTTCTGGCCATGTTCTCCTGTTTTTCATCACTCAGTAACCCTGCTTGCAGAGGTTTCTGTCAGTCTCTCAGCTTAAGGCAATACAGCTGCAGCTTGAGACACCTCAAGACAGTGTAGTGGTGCTCAGAACTTCTTCCCCCTTAGTGTGGAGGTCCATAAGCTCTCCTCTTCAGTTTCAGCACTTTCACTGGGTCCTTTTAGTTACACATCCTGTGGTCCCTTCCTCCCTGCGTTTCCTTTCTTTCCAAGCAGCTGGAAGTCTTCTTCCAGGTCCTCCACTCGCCCCCTTTGACTTCACTACCTCCTTCCTGAGTCTATTGTTCCTGCTTCCAGCAGGAGGCTGACACTAAAACAGTCAATGCCCCCAGCTGTGACCACAGTAGCCCTTTCTCTCAAATTCTCTTCAGAGCTTCCCCACAGTTCCACAGTTCCTAAGGAATGCTGCATCCATAATTCTATGGATGTTTGTTTCACCAGTAGCCCTGCATCCCCTCTACACATTGCAGCCACCTATGGAGTTGAAGCACTGCTACCTACTCCCCCTGCACCCAAATCCTTCATAGTGACCTATTTGACAGTGTTGATTCCACTCTGAAAATCCTTTATTTTCAAAAGAGCTTTCTTATTTTGGCTTGCTTATTACCTTGTCTTCTGGTCAGCTCTGTGTGCCTTTTTTTCATGGGTCTGTCTTCTGCTTAAGGCATGCTCCCAATACTTGTAGGGGCTGCAGGCAACTAGTCCTTGTATTAGAGGGATTCAGTTTATTTAGAAAACTCTTGAGTGGGGTGATCTGCAGGGAAGAGACATTACACACCTGCTGGAAAATTTGGAAGAGTCATGTCTGATGGGTGGACAGCCCTACCAGTTCCATACAGACCACAGAGCAAGATCTAAAGAAGTCCTCAGATCTGGGAAACCCCAGGTCACACCAGCTAGCACACCCCTACTTGGGGATATCTAAAGCTTCCCAAGTCCAAAGCACCTGCCAGGCCAGAGGTGATTGATATTACCAGACATTTGGAAATGGAGTAACAAAAGAAAAGCATGTGTATACACACAAACACTTAACAACTACTCAGCAGCAGCACACTCCTGCCCTGGCCCTACACTCCTGACACCCTTTCCATCAAACCGCAGCAGTTTTTCCTGGCAGCCCAGCAACACTGGCACAGCTGAAAGGGACAGTCCTCTCTTCTCCCTTTCAAGACTTCCCAGCCCTTGCCTTACTTAATCAGCACTCACATAAGCAGGAGATCAGCTCAGCAGTACAATGACAATTGCGTTTGAGCAGGGCTCAGGACACAACTCAGTCCACAGCTGCCACTTCCCAGACTGGGTGCAAGGGACAGCACATGCAGCAGGGCCAGCTTTTTGGCTGCAACACAACCCCAAATCAGAGCAAGCCATCCATGACTACACTCCTCAATATCTCTCAAGTTACCCATCTGTTGTGTTCCTTAAATTTTGTGTTTTCCTTCAACCTTTGCTGGCTTTTCTCCAAACCACATCTGCAAGACTGCAGTAAAATTGTTGTAAATTTTCTTCACTCTACACATACTGTATTAGCTCCTTATCTTAGATCTTGCTGCAAGCATTGCATGGAGCCAGTGAGTGACATGACTGCCTGCCTTGGTGTTATACTTTTTCCTAGGGAGGCAGCTACTAATTACACTCTGTCCAGCACACTGGCAGCCTGGTCAGCCACAACCCTCAGCCAGCTGCTTGCCTTGCATCAATCCAAGTGAATACATGGCAGGACAGTTTGCTGACTTGACAGAAACATAACCTAACCTAAGGAAAAGTTTTTCATATGATCCCTGAAACCACAGATAACTAGGAGCATCTTCTTACACACTTTCAGCTGGGAAGGAGCATACCTGCTGTCCCTTGTTGTAGTGAGAAGGAGAATACTTTCTACTGGATCTTCCTCTCCTCCATTCATGGCTGTGTTTGCTCCTTCCACTACTGAAAATAGCCAGGCTGCCTTGAAATACTGAGCAGGGCTTTTTCTCATACTTACTGGCTATCCCCAAGGGAAATCATGTGGATTAGTTAGTGTCTGTGAACTGCTTAGTAAGAAAGGAGGGGGGGAAAATTTTAAAAATATTTGTGTTAGGATTTGCTTCTTTGCCCAAGGCATCATTTTAGATTTCTGGTACCCCACCACTCAACATTGTGATCCATGGGAAACTATATCTTCCTGTTACTTTTTGGGTAGTTACTGAATTTGCCAGCCCCTTTCCCAAAACTTCTTATTCAGCAAAAGTGTGAGAGGCCAATGGGTCTGAATAGGAGAGGAGGACTCAGCCACCTCATCTTCCTCCTGGATAGTCCTGTCACCCATGTTCTTTACTGGGCAGTGAGAAAAGAGCAAGATCCCTTTTTCCCCTCTACCATCCTGCTTTTGGACAAATTCACAGAGAAGCACTTTCTGTTGCCTTTGGCTCAGGCCTGAAAGTGCAGAGCATGTTTTATCCTCATCACAGCACTTCCCTTGTGAATTCTCCAGCTCCTTGACAGTAACCTCAGATAACCAGACTTCTGTATTGAAAATGTGTCCCTGGTGGTATGGCAGTCTTCAAGATCATGCCTGGTCATCATCCCTTGCTTTCCTTTGCTCTCTAGGATAATGCTGGGAAATACCTTTTTTTGGCAGAGGTGGATAAATAAGTAAGGTGACCTCTGATTAGAAGGCTACATCAGGCTCAGGGTCTGGTGTCACAGCAGTCAGGAGGAAAGAGGTAGATGTCAGATAGGATGTAGGTGGATAGGGAAGCTGAGAGCCAAAGAGGAGACTGCCAGCTTGGAGCTCAGATATTCAGCACTAAAGCACACGAGATGCAAAAGAAACAGATGCAGGAAATAGGAAGAACAGTGCAGTGACAGCACTAATTCACAGGGAACAGTCAGCAGCAGGAGGTCTTTCCTGTACTGACAAAAGCAACAAAAAGAAACTGATTATTTCTCAGACCACCAGCATGCTCTCCCTGCTGCTTTCATACAAAACTGATGGACAGGATCAGCAGCCTTGCCAGGATCTGGAGCAACCAGCATGGGTTTGGATGCCTGCAAGAGACCCTGCTGAGATAGAGAAGCTGAAGTAATCCTGCTGTAGCATTCTGAGGACACAATGCAGTGAACAGAAACTGCTTCCTCCGTGGAGGAGAGGAGCTTGCACTGCATCTCCCCATGTCTCCTAGCACAGACTGGCAGAGCAAAGTGTGACACTGACCTACTGGCCTCTGAGGCTGCCTCGGCTCCTCCTGAGCACATGCCATTTCTCTCTGTCATGACTGAACTCTGCATCCAAGCATCACACAGCTCAATCCACCCACCCCACACCACCCACCGGGATGGGGAAGAGAACTGGAAAAAGGTAAAATTGGTGGGTGGAGATAAGAACAGTTTAATAACTGAAATAAAGTAAAATACAATAACAACAATAAGAGAAAAGTAATTAAACCAAAGAAAAACAAATTATGCACAATACAATTGCTCACCACCTGCTGACTGCTGCCCATCCCATTCCCAAACAGAAGAAAGAAACAAGCAGAGGAAAGGAGCAGCACCACACAACAGATGATGGCAGGGCAGGAGCAAGCGACTAAGGCTGAGGCAGCTCCAGCCAACATGAACACAAACACTCCCAATGCACCCTCATCATCTGAACTCCCTCCTCTACACAGGATGCAGCTTACACAACTTGGCATGAGAGACTCCCTCTCCTGCCCTTCTGCAGCTTCACATGTCAGGGTCCTGAATGCACTAACAGGCCTTCATTGTCCAGAGCAGCCTCACCTGCAGCTCTACCCAAAGCCCCTGCCCATGGGGTTTGGGGAGGGTATGTTTGCATTTAAGCTCAGCCCAGAGCTTCCAGGCACTGTCTGAGTGATATTATAGGAGTAGTAGTCTCTGGCTGTGCTTTGTTGATCTTAACCTGTGGGCTGCTTTGTCAGCCTGACCTCAGACTTGTCTTATCACCACAGACAGACCTGGCAATTACTGGGCCTGATCCTGACCCAGTTTGACTGCAAGCAACCTCATCACCATGAGCTTGTCCAGCTATCATCTCAATTCTTGGTCAAATCCAGATGCTATGCCAGGCCTGCCAGGCTCTCTGTGGTCAGGTGCTGTGGGAATGGGCCATGCCTGATGAGGGTCCTGGCTGCTGGCCTCAGGAACAGCCCCTCACAGCTCTCCTTGGCCTAGTGTGCAGCCAGCCCTTACTGCACCCTGACATCAGCTCTCCTGGTATGACTGCCAGGACAGCTGCACCATGAATGGCATCAGGGAACTCAACTTGTCTGAAAATAGCTGTGAGGAAAATGCTATCAGTTACTTTTACCTGCATTGCTTCCCCAGCACATGTGGTGCAATTCCAGAAATGGCATATAGGCACCATTAAGGTAGTAGAATAAAAGCAACAGAAACCAGGGAATACTTAAGACAAGGCTGCTGCCAAGAATGAGCTCTGTCAGGCTGTATCAGGCTTCACTACCCAGCTCAGAAACTCATCTCAGAGCAGCTTCAATCAGATGTGACAGCCAGAAGCCTCTCATCTTACTGCATGTGCCTACCATATCAGATCTCGCTGTGATCATACAGTTAGAGCTTTGCTGATTCCCAGAACACAAGTCCCTGCTAAACCTGCAAGGGTTTTTCTGCAGGGCTTTTTTTCCCCCCTTTTCCCCCCTAACAACTCTATTGCTCCTGATTGCATGTCTATATCCCAATATTGAATGTATCTTCCTAAGATGACACATGACCCTTCCATGGGTTCTAGGTTCCCACTGCAAGGAATTTTATTGTCTACCTTAACATCTGTGGATAATGTAGAAATGAGTGAAGAAAGTCTTTAAATTTAAACTGAAGTTGTCTTGCCCAGATATTAGTAAATTTAAGAGTTTCTTTTAGTGACAAGCTGGTGCTACAGAGCAAACCTCTTTTCAGAGGTAAGGAAATTCCAATGCATTCCATATCTGTAATACCATGCTACTGATTAACTTTTGTTGTTACTCATCCTCCTGAACCTCTCATTGCTCTGCAGTCCCTTTTTTTTCACTAAAGAATGAAATGGATGACATGCCACTGACTTTTAGTTCACAGCACAACCATATTTTTTCCTATTTTTCTTGCATTATAACTGAATTACTTTCTAGCCAATACCCTACTGCTTCTAGGCAGGTAATACAACAGTTAAGGGCCCTGACATCATCTTTGCTCTGAAATAACAACTTGCCTACCTTGATTACTGCCTCATGATGCCTTGATTACTGCATAGCCAAGGAATAGCTTCTTGAGAGGTCTCCCTTGATTAAATCAGGGCCCTGAAGATGGAGAAGAGTCTGATGGGGAAGCCATACCAGGCATGGATGAAGTCACTTGGTCTTTTAGCCTGGAGGAAACTGAGGGGACCTCATCCCTCTTCCTGATCTTCAATATCCTCATAAGGGGAAACATAGGGGCAGACACTGATTTCTTCTCTTTAATGACCAGTGTCAGGACTCCAGGGAATGGCCTAGAGTTGTGTCAGTAGAAATTTAGGTTTGATATTAGAAAAGAGTTCATCACCCAGAGGGTGTTTGGGAACTGGAACAGGTTCCCCAGGGCACGGAAGAGTTCGGCAGAGCTTACTCGGCAGATTTCAAGAAGTGTTAGGACAATGCTCTCGGGCACAAGGTGTGACCCTTAGGGATATCCTGTGTAGGGCCAGGAGTTGGACTGGATGATCTCTGGGGTGCCTTTCAACTGAGGCCATTCCGTGGTTCTGTAAATCATTTCCAAAGCACCGTTCGTTTGTGCCAGTGCAGCAGGCCCGGTGCCCTGCCGGCTGCCGGGGCAGGTGATCCCTGCAAACGCTGCTCTGGGCTCTCTCCCCGGTAGCAGGTGACCCACGGCAGTCCCTGCCCCATTGCTTTTCTAAAGCTCCCTTCTCTCGTTTCGGGCCCGCAGCGGCCCCAGAAGGAGGGGCACAGCCGGCAGCGCGGCGTAAGGAGCCGTGGGACTGCCGCGAGTGCTCCGAGCTCACGGGGTCTGCAACGCCCCGTGTGTGTAAGGCGGTGCCGTGACCCCCGCGCAGCGGCCGAGGTGACCCGGAGCTAACGCTGCCCCACATCCCGGGACCCAGGGAAAGAGGGACCTTGCTCGCCCCTCGCCGTTCAGACCCACAGCCGCGGCGGGGGGGCCGGCCCGGCACGGCTCTACCGCGGCTGCGGCGCCGATTGGGCCCCGCCGGTTGCCGTCCCGCGGGGGTGTCTGGGAAGGAGAGATCATGGCGACGGTGCCGAGCAAGACGGAGATACAGACGCTCTTCAAGAGGCTTCGGGCAGCGCCGGCCAACAAGGTAGCGGGGAGCGGCCGGGGTCCGCCGGACTGTCCGTGCCAGGCTGTTGCTCTGCGGCCGCGGCCTGCGCTCCAACCGAGCCCCGGTGCGCTCCGGGCCGCGCTGCGGCGGCTGTTGGGCGGCCGGGCAGGGGCCCTTGGGGAGCGCCTGGGCTGAGCGGCGGGGCCGCCGAGCTGCGGCAGGGGGTGGCGGAGCGGCAGAGCCGTCCTTTCAACCTCTGTCCCTCTGCCTTCGCTTTAGTCGTGCTTCGACTGCGGCGCCAAGAACCCGAGCTGGGCCAGTATCACCTACGGGGTCTTCCTGTGCATCGACTGCTCCGGCGTCCACAGGTCCCTGGGCGTGCACCTCAGCTTCATCAGGTGCGTGGGGAGCGGGCAGCGCCGCGGGCCCGGAGCAGCCGTCCCGCCTTGGGCTGGCAGCACGCAGGGACGGGGAGAGAAGCCTTGTCACGGAGCGATCACCTCGGGGGTTATGGGGTTTGCTCGCTGGAGGTTCTGGGTCACGCAGCACTTCCAAAATGGAGTTTCCGAAGCACCACAAGTGGAATGGCATGACATGTAGCTTTCGCTAAGCTTGCAGAAACGCTGGCTGAACTTGGCATTGTAGGAGCAGAGAGGAGAGTGTGGTGTGTGAATCTTGCCAGTAAGGCAGCGGTGTGGTGTATATACTTTTTAGTAATGCTGAGGAAGGCAAAAAGAGGAATATTGTTTAATCTTTTTTTTTCCCCCCTTTTTTTTTTCTTTTGTTAAAATCAACCTAATGGAAAAATGGTATTGGCTTTTCAGCCTAGTTCTTGTTTTCAGTACTCATAAAAATGAGCATTTTAAGTTAACAGAACTGTGACCTTTACTTTTTGAGAGAAACTGAGTAACTGGTATGAGATACTCTGTGTCCCTTAGCTTTACTTGGATGTATTCTCAGTTGCTTTGTCACGTGTTCTGGCCTAACCTGTGGGATGGGCTGAATATGAGTCTCTCATGTTGTGGTGAGATCACATGTAGAAGGGAAGTTCTTGACTGCGATTTCCTAGCTCAAGCTCTGCCCTCCAAACAGTCCGTATAAGGGAGAGATCCTCAAAATTTGGATAAAAGCCAGCGTTTTTTCTCACTTTAAAAGTTGAATTTAATTTTTCACAGCAGCAAAGAAATTCCCAAATGTTCTTTCACGTTTGCCTGCTACACTTTGGAATAGTAGTGGGATCTGACCATTTTAGGCCAGAGCTTGGTTTTGCATTTGGTTTCCCTGGTCTTTATTAACAGAAATAATTGGTTCTCACACAGGTCCACAGAGTTTGATTCTAATTGGAACTGGTTCCAGCTGAGGTGTATGCAAGTGGGCAGTAATGCCAATGCGGTGAGGAGCCTCTGTAGGCATTTTGCTTGCTTTCCCTCTTGCTAATCCTCATCTTCTGTTTCTTGTCCCTTTCCTTTATGTGGCTCTCTTGGTACTAGTCTCATTTGAAATGTGTAATGAAGGGAGGCATTTGTCCAGTGTGCCTGGAAGTCAGACTGTGACCTTTGCATGTGTTGTTCTCTGATGTGCAGATCTCTCATTTTTTTGCACCTCATTTAAATGAGAAGCATAGCCTCCTTAAATGATAGGAGTTAATAACACTGATCAGTTTGAAAGCTCATGCTCAGCCCTGTGACTCAGAATCATCCCTCTGTAGAGAAGATGGATGATTTTCATAGGCCCCTGGAGTGAGACTTCTTGTAGAAAGCTGATCAGTGAATGGTTTGTTCAGGCTGTGTTGTCAGTTTGTCATCCTCTGGCTCTGGGAAGTTTTCTTTTTCTGTTGAGTTTGTCTAGTGCTTGCTTGAGTGTGATCTAGCAGTCAGGATACTGAATATTCTTCTCTTTTCAGACTGCTTTCTTCCGCCAGCATGGCTGTACCACCACAGATGCCAATGCTAAATATAACAGTCGAGCTGCCCAGATGTACAGGGAGAAGATCCGGCAGCTGGCAAGTGCTGCCATGGCCAAGTATGGCACTGATGTAAGTCTGAGAGCTCTGGAGTGCTAGATGGGTACTGCTGGATGCTGAATCTTGTAGGATACCTTCTTTTCTTCCTCTCCTTTCTTTAGTTGCTTATAGATGGACTGAGTGGAGCCCCTGGACACTCCCCTGACAAGAGCGATGCTGATTTCTTCATGGAGCACACACAGGTGAGAAGAACTGCCTAAACCAGGCAGCCTTAATAGCTCTCCAATATCCAGCTGTTCAGCCAGGAGCAGTCCCACTTAGCTTGGAAGGACTCTAAATTGTATAATTTTTCAGTAGTAATGTGGAGGAAGTCAAATTCAAGTCATCTGCCTGGGATACAGTCACAGATCTGAACAGTCCCTGTAATACCCATATTCTTTGTTTTTGAGACCATCTTTAGCTTCAAGAAGTACTCAAAGCTACCAGCTATGCCCTGGAAGATGCTTTGTGTGCTGTGTTAGTGCTTAGTTTCTTTGTACAGTTAAAGCAAGAACTAGCTATTACTTTGAACTTCTGATTTAGAAGAAACTTTTCAGTGCATAGATCCTGGTAAAGTGGATTTGGGCAACTGTACCATGCCAGGCTGATTTTCTCAAGTAATATAAGAATTGGCTGTATGGCAAATAGAGACAGTGGAAGTGGAGATTAATTTTTACCAGGAAAACTCATTCAGATTTTGTCCCAGATTTAAACTCATTTCCTTTAACCTGGGAAATTCTGACATTAGCCAGCTTGTCAAATGACTCTCATTCTTCCTGGCCTTACATTCAGCTTAGCTTCCTTTTTTTTGTTGTTGTTTTGTTTGTTTGTTTTTTTAATTTTTATCCCTGCTAAGGGAATGTGGACTAGTTTATATGTTATGTTCAAGGAAGGCATAGTCTAAAGTTTGGAATAAGTTTCCTTTGGCCTAAAGTTGAATATAGGTCACTAAAGCTGTAGTAAATTCAGGATTGTTTGGTTCATTCATCTTCTGCAAATAACTGGAATGAGTATCTCCTTGCAGTCTTCCAGTACCTGGGATGTAGCAGATGCCAGCCAGAATCCTGCACAGTCTTCTCCAGAGGTAGAAAAAGCAGCAAAGTCATCAGAAGGCAGTGAAGTTTCAAGTAAGTTCTTTACTGAATAGTTTTTCCAAGAACCTGCCTTCATTTCCAGGAGGATACAGTTCTGTACCACTGTTGGAAAGGCTGAATTTACCCTTTGGTTCAGGCCTGAAGGAGTGGAAGTTCTGTGCACTCTTATAAAGTTCAGTTAAATTACTGGAGACTTCTAAAAACACTGCTCCATTAGGGCTCAGTTCTTCACTTTTCTTGAAATGCACACAAAACAGTTTTGGCTTAGCTGACCCATTTCCATGCTTTCAGGTGTAATTATTTGTCTAAACACTCTTCTCTACCCCTTGAATTTGATGGGTCTGACAATGGCATAGGACAGAAAACTTTCTAGGGTGAAGGATAAGGAAATCAGGAACCTGGGGGGCATAGCTGTAATTTGAAACTATATTTCTCTGCAGAGTGTTTGCTTTCTTTTACTGTGTTAAGAACACTGCAGAAGGAATAATTTGTTCTCTGAAGACATAAAGTTGTTTTCCTTGGGAAATTGCATATTTTAAGCTGTAACAGGATTTATTTGTGAGGGCAGGTGAGCTAGGAGAGATGAAGTGGAACTGTGGACATACTGGAAAGAAAAGTGTTGAGAATCAATGTGCTGACTGTTCTCTTCTGATTTTGTGCCCACAGATCCTAGCCAAGGTCCATCAATTGACTTGTTGAGCACGTCTCCTAAAGCTCCACTAGGTAACACTCTTCACTCTCAGATCAGTCTTGCTCTTATACCCACTGCTCAGTAATAAGCTCAGTGAAGCTGGAGGCAATGAGCCAATTTTCAGAATATCTAAATAAGCTTATCTCCATGTTGAACTAGTACTTAGGATGTTCCTGAAGCCCAAAACTAAGTCACAGTTCCCTAGAGGTTTCCTCCTCCTTTGGATAATCGAGTTCAAAGCTGTTGCTTTCCCAAAAGCACATTTTCCTGGTTTTGAGCTTTGGACAAAAATTGGCACTTACATATCTAGAACTTGGGTGATCAAGGCCACATGGCTGGGGGGTTTTTGTTTGTTTCCCCACGGAACCTTTGTAGGCAAATGAATTTTTAGCTTTCAGACTAATAGGGATTTGTATCTGATTCTCCCCTGCCATTACTGTCCTGGCTGCACACAGAACATCTAGCTGGAGCTTCTTTACTTATTGACAGCATGCTCCTAGCCCACAGTGGGTTCATTCTGGGTGGAAGGCCTGTGTCCTCAAGAGTCATTCATTCCCCATGTTTTACATCTCTTCCTCAGACATGTCCATGTATCTGTCAACACAAGGGGCTGCTCCTGCTGGAGGTAACTGGCTAACAGCTGGCCTGCACTGGCTGCTTGAGAGCACTCTGCTTGCCCCTCCTGAGATTCTGCCTTCAGTTCTAACTTTAGCTTCCTGTGCTTAGAGGAAGAGAACAAGACAAAGCTTATATTGTTGTATTGAGATCTAAACCAGATATGTCATATCTGTAAAGAGACCTTATTAACATTTCTGTTAAATGTTTCCTGAAAGATAAAATGCCCCAAACACAAATCCAAACAACTTCAATTGTTAGGAACAGTGAGTGGAAAACAGTTTCAGATAGTATGAATGTTTTGAATCCCCTTATTTAAAAAGACTTATCATAAAACTAGAAAAGATTAGAAAACATGTCAAGAATAATTTATGGGCTAACAAAAGTCATGTGGCTGTAGAAAATCAGGAGACACACACACAAAAGCCCAACAGGGGTAATAAAATATTTTGGACTTACCTATAGGAAGCTGGAAGATGTTTTGGGCAGTCCCTCTCTGCTTTGTTTTTACACTTTTCCCCAGACATCTGCTGCTTGGCTGGCCATTGTCTGGTTTTACAAGTGTGGCATGCCCTCAAGAGTGACAAGTGCAAGGTGTTGGGGAACCCATTGCTTTTACAGCTTGCTGCACTTTAGATTCATTTTCTTTTGTACATTCATGTAAACACAACTTTAGAGTTCTTGCTGCTTTGTCCCTAAGGCATTGGTGAGGCTCTGACCTTCACATGCCTCTGAAGCTGCATTTTATTGGTCTTTCTCTAACTACCCTGATACCTACTGAATAACATTCAGAGGAGTTATTCACAGTTCTTAATTCAATTGTAAGTTGCTCCAGAAATGGACAGGCTTCTTTAGGGCACCAGCCTGCAGTTGTGGAGCTTCTACATGCATCTTTCTTGCCTGGGTGAAATCATCCAGACTTCTGATGTGAAGCTGCATGGTGTGCCCTGGACGCTACTGCAGCTGGACTGTGGTGGATGTTCATGTGGGTTGCTGTCTAATTTTGGCCTCTTAAATTAATTCCCTTTTGCTTATTTGCTGCTTGCCTCCCTTTGCAGAACTTAAATCCTCCCTCATTGGAAAGAAGAAGCCAGGAGCTGCCAAGAAAGGGGTATGTCTGATCTCTTTTATGGAGGGGAGGTAAAGCATGTCTGGCATTTCTTCTGTCCTTTCCCTCATCCTCGCTTTCTGCTTAACAAAGCTGTGTGACAAAGCCATAGAGATCTGTTTTGGGGAAAGGAGACCTTAAGCAGCCTGTATATTACTGCCAAAGAAATTATGTTCTGGGTCATTACTGGTTGTGGTCTGAAGCATATGTGGTTGATCTCTTAAGTGTTGGCCACTGCTGGGTTAACTCTTGGGTGTTCTTCCATACTGTGTTGCAAGATTTTCATTTGGGTCTGCAGGCTGTGACTACACAGGGAGACTGAAGGCCTCATTGGTGCAGCAAGAAGCAGGATTCAGTTTTTCTTCTACAATGAACAATGTAGGATGAAGAATTCACAGGATTTTGGTTTTGTTTTTCAAGCTGGGTGCAAAAAAAGGTCTCGGAGCCCAGAAAGTGAGCAGCCAGAGCTTCAGTGAGATTGAGCGGCAAGCCCAGGTGGCAGAACAGCTGAGGGAGCAGCAGGCAGTGGAGTCCAGGAAACAAGCTGAGGAGTCCATGTAAGTGCCCTGTTTGGGATTAGTACCTTGCATACCTAAGGCAGAAGTAGTGCGAGGTTAATGCTGTTCACCCTAGGATCACCAAATGTGACTACAGAACATACTGCATGAGAGGAAGTGCAGTAGCTACATGACAATATGGCCCTTGCAGCAAGGCACAAGTTATATTGCTGTATTTTATTTAAATTAGCATTCCTGGAAGAGTGTAGGGGAGCAGATACTTCTGTATCATGTGTTCCTGTTCACCTTTGGACAGGACTGAAAAAGCCAAAGGCTGAACTGAATGGTTCATTCTGGGTGTAGGGGTGGGGAGAAGATAGACACTGTGATGCTTACAGTAAAGAAATAATGGTTAGCCAAAGAAGAGTTGAATCCCAGTGGAGGAGATGGCAAAACAAGCAATAGCTTCTGTGCTAGCATTTTTCGCAGAGCTGTTGTGAAAGTGGCTGATTTGAAGGGTGGTCAGGGTTATTTAACCACTTGTTCCTCTACGGCACAGGCAGCGAGGGAGGGTAATGAGCTAGCACTCACCATGGCTCTTTCCCTTAGAGTCACCTCAATGCGACTGGCTTATCAGGAACTGCAGCTTGATCGGAAGAAGGAAGAGAAGAAGCTCCAGAACCTTGAAGGGAAGAAACGTGAACAAGCAGAGAGGCTGGGCATGGGATTGGTGTCCAGAAGGTACTTGGCTGTGGATGGCATAGGACAGACAGGTGTCTTGGAAGTACCCTGCTCTGGAAAAGTTTCTTGAAGGCAGTAGTTTGTTCTTGTAATAGATAAGGAGATGAGTTAAAGTGCTCATATGCTGGTCTCTGACTGAAAATGCTTTAGGCCCAAGAAGGAATAGGGGCTGTTCAAAGGTTCTGGTTCTCATTTGAGCTTTTCCACAGATCTGTGTGGCCTGTCAGTGTCTAGCATTAGAGCCCTGCTGCTTGACAGGTGTCCCCCTGCAGAATCCTTCCTTTAAGAAGGTAGCTCAAGAGTTCTGAAGGAGCATAGATAAGTGGTGGAGGGGGCTGACATACCACAACTCACCCTCAAAACTTGTGTCACCTTCTCTGCCTGTGAAGGCCAGATTCAGTTTTAAGGTAGACTGGTTGTAGGGACTGGATGCTGTCAGATCCATCAGCCCTAACTCTGCCTCTTTGTTGTGCCAGTTCTGTTTCACACTCGGTGATGTCTGAGATGCAAGTAATAGAGCAGGAGACGCCACTGGTAGCGAAATCTTCCCGCTCCCAACTGGACTTGTTTGAAGATGGTGGAAGCTTCACATCTGGGCCCCCCAAGTAAGACTTACCTTCAGTGTAGTCTTTGCTTATTCCTGAATTTCCTGTCTGGTGTAAATTATCTATTTTTGGTATCTAGGTACAAATACAGTCCCTTCTCATTTGAAGATTCATTTGGCTCACGATGGGAAACAGACTCTTCATGGGGCATGGACAAAGAGGAGGAACCAGAGGTGACCGTTTCCAGCATTCGACCAGTTTCAGAGAGGTAAAGTGCTTGCCACTGCTAGTGTACCTTGTGCCCCTTGTGTAGGGGACAAAAGATAAGTGAGGGAGCTGAGGCATAAATGCTGCTGCATTACAGCAGGAGCCTTGTGCTGCAGAAAATTACTTACATAGGCACAGACAAGAAAAAGTGCCTCAAGTGAAAGGGTCTTGGACACTTTTTTACCTGTCATGTCCATAAGTTTATACAATCTCTGTGATCATCAAGTACTGACTGTCCTGAGGTGGGAGAGGACAGCCACAATGTAATTAACACTTAAGGATGACTTGCTTTTCTTTGATTAGATGGGGTCTGAGACAGAAGTCTGATTCTTTACTGTATTGGTGAGCTTAATCTGAGATGTCTCCTCTTGTTTCCTTAGACCTACCAGTAGGCGGGAGATGGAGAACAGGCCATCCATGGTGGAATCCAATGAAGCTCGGCAGAAGTTTGCAGG
Organism: Erithacus rubecula; assembly: GCF_903797595.1. Classification (NCBI taxonomy): domain Eukaryota; kingdom Metazoa; phylum Chordata; class Aves; order Passeriformes; family Muscicapidae; genus Erithacus; species Erithacus rubecula. The sequence goes on from NC_136688.1 coordinate 22,888,849, forward strand.
GGCTAAAGCTATCTCTTCGGATATGTTTTTTGGGAGGGAGGCAGATGCTGAGGTAGATGCATTCTGCAGTTCTTACACTGGTACAGCTCTGGCTTTACCTCCTTCTGTTTGCTCAGATCCTACTTTGTTCCCTTCCTGTATAACCTTTTTGTTTTGTTTTCTGGTGCAGTATGAAGCCAGATCCCGACTGCAGCAGCTCTCTGGCAGCAGTGCCATCAGCTCTGCAGACCTGTTTGGAGAGGCTGACAATGCACATTCAGGTTTGTTAGCACTCAGTGGGTTGAGGAAGGGGACAGCTTTGGAAGATCTAGACTGGAGGTGATCAGGGTGCTTTCTGGAGCTGAGGGACTCTGGGCTAACTCCTCCTGGTTCTTGTAGGTGGTGTGTCTATTGGAAATGTCCTGCCTGCAGCTGACATTGCACAATTCAAACAAGGAGTGAAATCAGTTGCCGGCAAGATGGCTGTCCTGGCCAATGGGGTGATGAACTCCCTTCAGGTGAGGCTACATTATGGCACCTTCAGAAAGGCTGTTGTCATGTTCAGGGGCTTTCACTATAACCTGGCTTCCACTGGAATTACCATTATCTTCTTAAATTATGTGGAAAGTCCCAGGTAGACACCTGTCTTTTATAGCTGTTGACTGCAGTACAATAGGTGAGCAATTGCAGGTGGCCAGTGAACTCTACTTGGCCAGCCTTACCCTCCTGCTGCACAGGACACCTTGTTGTGTCAGATACAACTTTTCCCAAAAATTCCAGGCAGAATTTTAGAAGTCAAGGTCATTTCGTCTTCTGCCTTTGTACAACATCCTGTCTAGATAACCACACACTGAATTAAAATACACCCCCCCAACCCCAGTTTCTTGTATCTGTCTCTAGATTTTGCACAGAGGTGTTGTAGCAAGGTCTCTCTGTCTGTTTCCTCCTTAGGATCGTTATGGTTCATATTGATGACCCAGGGACTGGAAAGGGAAGCCAGCAAGAGGCACTGATGCCACCTTTGCCTGGAGTAAACTCTGCAGGATTGTCTTATTTGTCTGGGTTGGGTGGGGAGGGGAGAAGGTAAGCTGAGGGGGTCAGGATATGGCTATGCCCAGGATGCTTTCTGAGTATCTCTGGATTCCACTCTATTAAAATTCAGTGTGCCCTCATACCCACTGCTATCTACGAGCCAGTGGAGACAGGCCTTCTCACAGGGTTAACCTCATTGCTGTAAAAGATATGACAGGAACTCCTGGGCTGCCCTCATCAGTGCTCTTGTCTTTCTTTGCCCCATACCTTAGCTCACCAAGTGAAAGAGAAAAGGGGAATGCTATTTTTCTGAACATCATGTGACATGACTGTTTTTTGTTCTCATCACTGCTCCCAATCCATGGTGCTGTGGAGTCCTCTGTATTTGCAGGGTTTGCCTTTTACCATGATCTAGTCCTTTTTACTGTCTTCTAAACCAGCATATATGAATGCGGGAGAAAAAAAAAATCAAAGATTATTTTTTTAGCTTCTAACTACATCATCAACAAAAAAGGCCCAGGTAAAGAAGTAAAGAAATTTACTGTATCCCTGGTTTATTTTGTTGCCCAACTTTTGAATCAGATCAAAGTATTGAGCTTCTGACTTACCCATGAGGTGCAGCAGTGAGGACTGTCATTTTAGTCCTGTTCAGCTTGGTCTCTGGTTTTAATAAGAGTGCTTTTCCTTAGACTGTGGTGTTGAGGACTAGGTAGTAAGAAGGGTGGGAAAGGGCTAGTTGCAAACTGTTAGCAAAAGAGTAGCTGCAGCTGTTTCTTGTGGAGCCTTCAGTGTGGGACTGAGAAGAGGCTTGCATGGGTTTCACCTCTCCTGTCCAGTTGAGGGGCTGTGGAGCTGTGGGCAGGAGGGAAAGGGTTACTCGGCTGCTTTATGCTGATATTTCACCTTGGTGGGGCATGAGGAGGGTAAGGGATTGGGTCTTCCTTGTGTCTGTGCTCTGACACAGTTGTGTCAATGTCACAGTATCCAAAGCAGGCTGCAGGGAGCAGTGGTGCAGCTGCAGGGCATGGTGGTGGTCCAGGCACTCGGGGGTGTGGAGCCAGCGCCTTCCCCAGCCGAGGCAAGGGGTTCCTGGGGCCCTGAAAGGTGGCTGGAGCCCTCACTGGTCCTGCCCACCAGATACTCCTCCCCATGAGGAGGGCCAGGCAGCCCAGAAGACCCAGACACAGCAGAGGCCTGACACAGCGTGCTTTATTGCCAGGCTGTTCACAGCCACTCACCGAGCTGGGAGAGAATGCACAGATCATAAATATATTAACTTACAATAAATAAATAACCCTGCCAGCACCCTGCTACAAGCTTTGGGTTACCAGTTGCTGGTGGCCCGTGCTGCAGCACTTTATAACCAGGAGGAGCACAGAGGCTCCCAAGAAGCATGAGAAACTGAAGTTCCCCAAGAAATAACTAGTCTATGCAAGCTGGGGCACAGGAGCTGGACTTAACAAAGCATTTGGGTCAGTGGAGATTTGGTTGCCATTAATGCAATTTGATGCTACTTACTTTTGTAGTTTTAAGGGCTACATTGCTGTTCCAACAATACCAATATTTACCAGAAAAACCAACTTGATCTCATTTGAGACTGCTTCCTTTTCCCTTAGTGCTTCTGCCCACCCAGCCCCAGTAGATGCTCTATATGCTTGCAAGCCATGCCACTTGTGGCCAACCAACTTAACCCTATCCCTCTCTTCCAAATCCTCTGAAATTCACTTTTCCAAATGACTGTAATATGCTGTTGGAGAGACAGGGAGACCTCACAGTAGAGCACTCAGTACAACAGCAGATCCACACAGCACCATGCAGTACTTACTGCAATCTAGCTTATTTGCTGTATTTGCTTTGGCAAGTCTTGGACACATGGAGGAGAAAGCACAAAGCAGACAGGTTGTATGGCAATAACTAAGCTGCCCTTTTTTAGGAATGTCAGGAATTTCCTTACCTTTGATTATATATAGATGCGGCTTTCTGGGGAGTAATAATGGAACACAAGTGCAGAGCTGCTGCTGGAGATTTAACCACTCTTATCTGGGCCAAATCTGAACAGAGCTACACACCAAAACACTGGCAAGTGGCCTGTACTGGTGCTCCTGCTGCTTCAGCACCTGCTGAACTGTGGAACTGGGAGGCAGCACCCCAGTAAGAGTACCCGGCTGGTTCCAAGCAGAGGCAGGGCTAGCAGCTGCTGCCTTGTCTTGCCTGCCAGCAGAGGGAAGCATAACTCTAGCTGTAAATGGCTTCTGCAGAGGTGCTATTCCAGCACAGATTTGGAGCTAAGAAAAAGGCAAGCTGTTCCTGGGAAAAGATGGGTGAACCCAGCACTGGGGATTAGCACAGCCACACACACACTGCTGATGTAGACAGAACCCACTGTTAGAGCAGATGCTCTGGGAGGCGGTGCTGTTCCTCCAGGGGGTTCTGGAAAAACCCATGGAATGGTGCCCACCCTGACAACCTTCAGTTTTCAGAGGAGTCTGTCTCTTCATTGGAGCCTTCACTCTCAGCATCCATTTTTCGACGGTGGTGTAGAGGTTTCCAAGGTGAGTTAATCCTGGGCGAGCTACGAATGGGCATATTTGCTGTGTCTGTGCTGGAGCTGGCAGGAACAGAGACAGAAAGCCCAGAAACCTGAGCTACCCTGAAAGAGAAAAGACAAGTGCTAGGCAGCATGTTGCAGAAACTTCTACTGCAGCACTCTTGGAGTGAACCTGGGAGAAAGACTTAAAACTGGCACAGGGATGAAAAGATGTTCATGGCATAGGGGGGAAACATGTTGCATTGGTACCTCCCAGACAGACTATGTGAATCTTCTCCTATTTAAACATATCTTCTGGGCTGATCTTGTTCCTTCCAACACTCTCTATTTATCACCATCCAAACAATTTCCCTGTTCATTAGAGACTGCTGCTTCCTCTAGATCCCTCTTTGAGTCACACTCTTCCCCTGTTTCTGAAGACTTTTGTAAGGATTTTGTTAACTGCACTGAGGCACCACAAAGAAAGCAGCCCTTCCTGTTCAGGCTGATCTTTTAGCTCCTCTCTTGTTTTGTAGTAGAGCAGAGGAATAGGACAGTACTTTATTATACTCTTCTTTGGCATGCTACCTTTAATCTGTTGCTTTACCTTCTAGTTTAGGCAATTCCACTTACAATTTCTCAAGTTCCTGATCCATGGCAGGGTCCAGAAACAAGTCTCCTTTATCTGGCAGAGCCCCTGGGAGAAAAAAAAACAACCAGTGAAAGTATCAGCAGAATTAGGCTATTCATTCTTCAAGAAAAGCCATAGCACCATCCAGAATCTTGCCTGCAAGGCAGAGAACACTTTTCCTTATACCTCTTAGAGAAATGGACACAATGTTGAGGATCATAGACAGATAAAGAATGATGATTCATTTTCTCTGTCTTTCATACATGCTATAGCTGAGCTCAGATGAAACAGGAGGCAGCCTCAGTAGTCTCACTTCCTCGAGCCCTGAGGATTGGCAGTTTTCATTGACAGTACAAAATTAAGAGTACTGACTGTCAGGGAGATGTCAGCTTTGGGTCTCTATTCATTACCCAGTATAGTCACCAGCACCAGATATAATAGATATGGTGTTGTCAGTGCCACAGCCTGAAGCATGCACTACACCACCCAGGGTTACTTATGTTTTTGTGCCACCTGCCTTTCTTGTGGCACACTCATCCTGGGGATCAAAACACAGATTTTAGGCTTTTGCTTTCCTTGCAACTCAGGAAAGCCAGGCTTGACTCTCATGCGCATTGCCTATAGGAGTTAAGGGTGGATGAACTGTGCTCCAGCATTGCTTGCTGCCTGGGCATGAGCATGAAAGGCTGAGCCAGTAACTGGGTACCTTCTCAGTGTAAGACCAACAGGCTCCTTTTCACATTAGAAACCCTTCTCCAGATAAAGGACATGGTATAGTTCAGGACTGGAACAGCTGATTGATAATCCTTGCTCTTGTCTGAAAATACTGGGACCTTAATAGAGCTAGAAAGGAAGATGGCACTCTTAGGAAAGTCCTCCTTCCTAATTCTTTAACAAACTCCACCTTGTACAGGGGTCATGGGAGAGTGTGTTCACATAAATGACAGAGAACAGAACAGAGATTGCCTACCAGATTGTACACCAGAACAAAAATTTGATAATCTGTATGAACAGTACAATTAGGAATGCTATTTCTAAGGTTTTTCAGGAGACTTGGGTGCTACACTCAATACCTTTGGGAAGGGGCTTTGTATTCCCTGAGGGGACAAAAATTTGTTTGCTGTTTGCTACCTTGCTCTTGAAGGAGAGGCTGGAGAGCCACCTTAGAGGCAGACTGGCAGCAGTCATCAAAAATGTAGCGATGAGTGTCTGAAAACTAGAGTAAGTTTAGACCAGAACCGATTCCCCCATTTATTTGGGTTCTGGTCTTCTACTCCTGTAAATGAGCAGGAAAGTCTGGCACTGCAAAACTGTCAGGAGATCCATGGAAGTGTCCCAGTCTGCTTCTTTTTGTGGGCTCAATTAAAAGAATAAACAACTAAAGCTTAACTTGTTTCTTTAGCTGCAGAATGCACAGTGAAGTCTCTAGGGCACAAGATTTACTTGGGAGAGTTGATAAATGGCACTTGAAGTATTCACAAATCAACATTGATGTTGGAGATACACTGCAGATTCCAGTCTGCCTGGCAAACTCAGCAGCACTGTCCCAGGCTGAACAAGCTGCCCTAATCTCTATCCCTGTTCCTCAAGAGGAGCTGCTGGCTTTGTGAGACCAAAACCTCCTCTGCCTGAAACTGCTCTCGCTGAAGGGCTTTGGGAAGCTTCTGATCCCCTACAGACCAAAGACTATTGAAATCACCCTTCAGGAGAGATTAAAAGACACCAGGAAAAGAATCCTCCTTTCCTTGCCAAAAATGTTAGCACCTGTCAGACTTGTAGTTGCTGCCCCTCCTCTGAGAGAGGCCTCAGCAGGAGCCTGGCAGAGGGCCAGAGGACAGGCCTACATTAATGGAAACGAAAACCCACTCACTTTGTAGATGGCACAATGGAGGATTTTTTTTTTCTTTTCATCTGTTTTCTTTATGCTTGACTAGAAGTGGATTTCATAGGGCAAAGGAAAAAAATGCTTGCTGCCATCCAGGCATCAACCTTCCTCCCAGTGAATACACTGCTTTCTAAGCCTGTTTTCAGAGAGCATTGCACGGCTGTATTCGTGCACCTTTGATATATAATCTGCCCTGCCCCAGAGGAGCATTAGCAGCTCAAATGGTTTGCTGTATGAAGGGGCTCAGCCAGGGAAGACACACTTTTACTGTGCTATGACACACACCTGTGCAAAAGAAGCAGCCTCAGGCAAGGTGCACCTTTTCATTGAGTTTTTTCTTTGCAATTAGGGACTGGCAGATACTCAGGCCCAGAAGGAGAGGAAGGGGATACTTAGCAAAGACAGAGAGAGACATCTACCCTTAATGGCCACATGATTTGCTGAGTGGAGATGGGCAAAGATGAGTGTTTGGGAACACCTCCACACACAGCCCACCCTCCCTGTTGCTGCCATTTAAATTGGTCTTGTCAAACAGAAAAACCATTTCTGTTCCTCTTTGTAGGAGGGCAAGGCACATGGGGGAAATATGAAACTGTGAGTGAATTATGGATGGATTACATACTGTCCTTTGCCAATGTAACACTGTTTCCTTGCTCCAAACCAGCACAACGTAGAAGCAAACAGTGAGATGCTGGTTGGTAATCCCTATGGTTCCCACACCAGTGTGGTACAGATTTCTGTAGCAGTTTGTTTTATGTTCAGATTTCCATCAGGCCATAGATAGCTACTTGCAAGATCACACTGCCTTGAAGGAACACGGGGAAGAGCTGGGAAAGACTGGGCTTTTAGCCAAGAAGAAGCAGGGATTTTCCATTAGTTGTACCTTCTTTTCTTATAGATGAGAGCAGCCATTTAAAATCTATGGGAGCACAAAGGGCTAAAACATAGGATGGTATCTCAATTCAGTATTCCTTGAGGAAGCTCCACAGCTTCAGGCAGACAGTAAGGCACAGTGTTATGTTTTTGAAATTAATCCATCAACAAAAAGATGGAAATCTTCTCCCAGCACTCTCTTCCTGACAGTGTAAAATGTGGGTTATAATTACAAAGAAAATTCCACAGAAATACAGAATGACTGAAAATCTAGAGCTGTATCATTTAGGTAAGTCTTACCTAGGGCTCGATTGATGCCCTGATCCTTTGCAAGAGCCATAAGGAATCCATAAAAGGTCATTCTTTGCACGCTACTCAGTATTTCCTTCACATGAGCAGAAGGTGGGCAGCTAGAAAAAGAGAGACAGAGATCATCTTGTCTCCTAAATTATAATTTTTTTTCTAAGACCCAGCTCAAAATCAAGAAATTTTACCTTTTACCTATTCTAACACTTATCAGGTTGCTCTGACTCAGTTTAAAACAGCCACCAGCTTGGTTACTGAGCACTGGATCTGCTCCCCATTTGCTAAGCAAGATCTTTGAGCTGGGGGATATCCCTAGGAGCAGTTTTACGTGTCTTCATTCCAAGGACAGTGAGAAATGCCTAGATTCACTCAGAGGCATACACATCCCAACTCTTAGCACATTGATTCAAAAATCTTCTGGGAAATACTTTCTTTCAGAAGTCAATAAACTTTCATAGAAGTGTTAAGTTTGGAATAGACTAAGACCATTGAATCCAGTGGTTACTGGAGCAGTGCTGTGTTCATCACTAAACTATGTCCCTAACTACCACATCTACACATTTTTGAACACTTTCAGTGTGGTTATTAATGCACTTTTATCAGTGATAGTCATCCAAGGGGCAAGAAAACCTCTCCAATGATAGCCTAAATATGTCAGAGAACAATATTTAGGTGAGGACTAAATTAGCATATTCCCTTCTTCTACACTCACCTTAACCCTTGGTCCTGAGTTCTAAGCAGTATTTTCATGGTGATTCTTGCTCTTGAAATCCCTGAAGGATTTAATACAAAATCAAACTGCCTCATAAAGAGGAAGTGTTGAACAGTCAATTGCGTAGTGGTACCCCTGGGACATGTGGGGGAGGACTGGTGATCCCTCAGGCAGAAGTGGTTATCAAAGCCTGACTGAGTATTGAGCTACTGCATGAAAGGCTGGGAATGGCTCCCCCCCACAGTGCTGTGCAAAGCCTGACCTACCAGATAGGCCCACAGTACTCTTCCCATCTGAAGTTCTTAGGAACATGCAGGGAATGTAGAGCTTTTGTTGTTACAAAGAAGAAAACAACCCATCAACTCCATGCTTAGATATCTATAGCACTAGACAGCAGTTTAGCAGTAATTTTGTGAATCACAAATCTGGATTTGGAAACCTGAAGTAGAAATCAGGTGGAACTTGTTATGAGTTATTGTCCTGAGTTATTTTGTGTTTCTAGACCATGACCTTCTAGAAGGGCATATTCTTGCTACCTGCAAGAAACTATGATGGAAGTGTCTGTCAAAGCTATACAGTAAGGTCTGGTGTTGCTCCATCCTCTGCTGAATTATAGCTAGTCTTGTGCCTGGGATCTGTAGCTGGAGACCAGCTCCAACACAGGCTCAGGTACAGACTGACAGTGTGAACTCACCTAGGTACTAAGGCTTCATACTCCATCCACCCAGTGGACTCTTTCACCTCCCAAGAACACAACTGCACTTGTTTATCCCCTCTAGCTAACTCATGATGGATCTCTCCATGATGAAAGTATCAATGCAGAAGTGAGATGGAGAGCAGAGACACAAATCCATCTATTATTTCAAGAATCAGTTCAAACCCCATGTTTCTTTGGTCCATGAAATGATTTCTCTCATTCTGTTAAAGCTGTTCAGCTATGTTTCCCTTTGTATTTCGTCAGTGAGAGCCATGTGGGAATATAATCCCGTTCAAAGTCCTCTCTTTCTTCACAGCTCCAACCTTACAAAGGGTCTCCAGAGACAGAATTTGTATTTTAGACTCCATTCATACCTGTATTTTGATCTGTCACACAAGGACTCCAGGCACTGGTAGAAGAGAGAAGCCTCTACTCCTTCGAGTGGGTTGCAGTTATTTGGGGGCTGGCGCTGCCGATGTTGCCCAGAGGATGATGTTGGCACAATCACAGTATTTGGATTTTTACCAGCCAGCAGGTCTTGATAAATGGCAGCCACACTTTCTAGGAACTCTAAAAGAACAGAGAGCAATTTAAAACTCACAAAGCATCCTCCTGACCTACCAGACTGTGGCTTAAACTGTTGTTCTATGTTGTACATAGCACTAAGTGTAAATAAGCACAACTCTACAGCATCCTGCATGTTCAGAACAGATATTATGCATGCCCATACAGCCATTTCCATAGAAGTTGCTGTCTTCTTCTTATTAGAATGATTATAAGACGTCACTCACTCTGTTGAAAAAATTGATCTCAAGGGAACAATGGCTAACTAGCACACTGGTAAAACAGTGAAGCGTGAAAGCTAATGTCAAACACAAAACTAGTTTGTGAAGTCTAAAATGTTTTCCTTCTCCACCTCTTGCCACTGATTAAGAACTCATCCAAGCTGGGAGCAAATTTTATTGAACTGCAACAGGAGGAAAGGGAGCGTGTTAGTCAGGGCTCCAGGCTGTATCCCAGCTTGCCTCTGTGCTGCTCCAAAGTAAATATAACACAGGATCTAGAAGAAGGGCCAGGGCAGGTCAGGGCTAGAGTTGGCAGAAAGCCTCTCCCCAGGCTCCTCATACTACCCAGTGTTTACTGCAGGAGCCTAATTTTAAACAAGTTTGTTTATGGATGTGGTCAGCAGTTTACAAATCTAGATTCCATTTAAAGTGGTTTGCATGTGTGTGGGTTGGTGGGAGAGTGTATGGCAGGCTGCTTGTATGCACTGTGCCTGAGTGAACAGGACAGGGATGGGACCTTTGAGTGTGTGTACACAAGAATGAGCTTGCCAGGACTCCAGTGGCATTTAAGTTCCGAGTGAATGGAAGTGCAATGCTGTGCGTGAGTAGGGTGGAGAGGAAAGTCAGAATGTCAGCAGGCCCTGAGGCTGTGCTGAGATTCTGCAGCTCCATGAAAATATTTGTTATATCAGAGAAAACTTTCTAAACACATTTTCTATCCCTGACTAAAGGAATTACAAGCCTGGTTTTGCCCAAATCAAAATCACCATTTTGAACTGGTTTTTTTACAATGAATTATCATAGATAAAGTTGTGATATGCACAACTTTATATGCACAGCAGAGTTACAAGGGAAGTATATACATGAAGTGTTAAAAAATGAGATTTTTGTATAGGGATAGCAGTGGACTCCTAACTGCTAGAAAGATGGGAATTCACTGATTGGATCAGATCAGAAGGCCACCCAAGTTTACTCTCTGACCACAGACTATTCTCACAACAGCTTCCAGACAGTGTTTCTACATCCATCAGAGGGAGCCATTTCAGTGTGAGTGGACAGAAATCCATGAGCTTTATCTTAGAAAGTGCTGTGTGCCCGGAGATGAGAAAGTGGCATGCTAGCCAGTGCTTGGGAGCATATTTAATGCTTTCCTAATGCTTCTTCTAATGCTAGGGTGACATGATGATGTATTTTAAAGCAGTCTTCCTGTACAGGACAAACACTTGAGTGCTCATCCAAGTTTCTCCACCTCATCTCCTGAAGTTTAAAAATACCTGAGGATTTTACAGATGTATATGTATGGGTGAGCATGAGAAAATAAACACACACAAACCAATATTATTTGATTTGTACTTTCCCTGCCAAGAATTTTAGAAGTATTTCATCTAGTTAAAACTCAGACTGAGGAAGTAGGAAAGAATACAATAAATGACCAACAATATGAAGACTGTTCATATGGATTATCTGTTCCTTTTGCTTTCCAATTAGGGCATCTCAAACCAAACAAAAGAGGTGGTTCTTCACAGGACAGGTGTCAAACCTGTGCAATTCTTCACCAAAAGGTGTGGAGGTTACAATTTTATGTGATTTCTAGGGGAGGCTGAAGAAGTTCTTGGGAGTGGAGTCCACTTAGGGTTCCTAAATCCATGGGAATTATACCCAGTTCAGAAATTCTTTGAGCTGAAACCAGCTTATGGTTGAGCAAATATTAAAGGGAAAATTATATAGATTTGCCCAGTTGCTTTTCCTTTAAAGGCACCAGTTGGTGGGCTTTTTCTATGATGTCTCCTGCAGGACTGAATAATTTCTATAAAGAAAGGGAAAAAATGTTCCTAGTGAAAGTTGATTGTTTGCTGTTCACATAGTCTAGATAAAGCTGAAAATTTATGTCTCAAGGCCAATATAAATAAATGCATCAGACATAGCAGTTGTGGGTATGTCGTTATTCACAACAATTTGGAATCTCCTCATTAAGTCTCCTAATCTCTTGACATCTGTGATGCTTTTCATCAGTAGAGTCCATTAGCTATATATTTTCTGTTAAAAAAACTTATCCTATCAAGTTTCAAAAAAGTGCAAAGATTATGAAGCTGTAAAGTTGTAATGCTACAAGTAGGAGAAGTCAACAGCTTCCTGACATTTACCTGAGTAGTAGAACTGGATCTGGAAAGCAAAGAGGAAATCAGAAAAAGACATCAGGCAATCCATTGCATCGTCCATCAGCACAATCCTATGATAAGAGGAGAGAAACAGTTTAGCATCTACAAAAAACTGAAGTTTGTAACCAGGAACCCCAGATCTTGAGAAAGTGCAGCCAAGGAACTTTGTGCAACTGAGGATTGCTAGTGGCCCAGTATAAGAAGTCAGGAGACAGAAATGGGAACACCCATTGCTGCATGGATGTGGATGCCCCAATATCAAATGAAGGCAGCCTAAGAACCTGAAGTGAGGAAAAGATCTTGATTGTCAATCACACACTTCAGCTACAGTGTGGACAGAGCAGTGCAACATTCAAAGACTGGTGGACATGATGGAACAAACACTGGTACAAAAAACTGCAAGGCAGGTTCACATGGTTATATAGAATTGTAGAATATCCTGAGTTGAAAAGGATCCACAAGGATCACTGAAGTCCAGCATTTGACTAAATGTAGCTACAGACAGGACAGTTACACAAATAGTAAAATGGTGAAAGCAGAATGACACTCATGCTATTCTGCTGTATATCAAAATTCATCAAACTGGGATATTTTTCAGATTCATAAAGATCACAGCAGTTGCAATTCAAACTCGACTACAGAGGAAATAACATTGCACCAACAATCTTCCTAACTGCACTCTAGGAACATCCTATCCCCCCCTTCCTGATAAAAGAATTGGTATAGATTCTTTTCTTATTAGGTCTATTATTTGACTATCGTTCCAAGGCAACTGAAGACTTCTTGGGCGAGAGACAGTCTTCTTTGCCCCTGCTGAGTCGTAGGTGCATGTTGGGAACTACATGCATCCCTATTTTGAAGAATATTTCTTGAATATGGAAAATACCAGCCACAGGCCATAAAGATGAAATGTAAGTGATAGCAAAGTCCAGTTCTCCCTTTCAGGAAAAAAACAACCTGTGATTTCAGGGCAAAAATGAAAACAAAAACAAAAACAATGCTCTGGTCACTGCCACCACTACCTAAGGATAAAAAGGTCAGTCTCTGAAGCGGGGAAAATCAAACTCATCTAATCAATGACAGCTTAGACTAAAAAACAGAACACTCCACTTTGATGGGAAAAAGCCCAGAATATTCAGGCAATGCTAATGAAAGGCAATTGGCATTTCTTTCCAACTGTGTGTAGGTCTCCTGAACGGTACAGTCAGCATATGGCACACTGTGCCACGTGATGATTGTCAGTTCACTACAGCCAAAGTATGGGTTGTCCTGTAGGACCCTTTTGAACACAGGGCCAGATGCAATCTGCACACCAACTCGTGCAGCATCAATTGTCTAAACACATTGCTGGGGAAACACTGTTCTGTCTCATGTAAAAGACTCCAGGGAGCTGTGTGGGAGGCTGACCTAGAAGAACATAGTATCTTGCAAGACTTCCCTGCCACTCAGACCAGTTCTGTTCACTGTGGCAAAATCAAACATGTAGAGCAGCTTGAATTAATTATCTCAAAGAAGAAAGACTGGGGCTAAGAGGGTCCCCAGGAGAAAAGCCAGTATTTAAAACAAAACCCTTTGAAGATGTCAAAGTGCTTCTGATTTATTTATTACATTCCAGAAGCCTCCTATCTTCCTGTCTAAAAAAGCAGTAGCTTCAGTTCTTAATTCTCACTAATAAGCATGTTACTGAGATTGTCAGTGGCCACATCAAGGAAATGGCTTTGAAGCTGGCAGGCAGAGCATCTTCATTTCTCAGGCAATACTGCTCAGCCACTGGCATTTCCAACCACTATTTAAGCACTGGAAATGCAACTGGCCACATCACTGATGAGCTGCACGCCCTCCTTTGAAATGATGGTCTGTCTCCCAGATACCCTCAAAGCACAGAAACTTTCTTCTCAAAGATGCAGGAGAACAACAGTGGAGAGTGGTTTAACATATTTGTTATGCAGAGAAACAATATTACATAACCTTTGTAACAAGAAACTCATTTCACTTGTTAAATCTAAAACTCTGGTCAATGGCAGTGCTCTGCAGCACCAAGCTCCAGTCACTTACTTAGAGGAGAGCATGAGGAAGTACTGAGAATTATAAGAATCTGTTGGACAGTTTTTGCTGTTAAAGACAGCAAGGAGCCTCTGTGGAAGCCTGTACAGCACATATGTGACAGAGGAGCATCTAAATAGAAGCAGGTGCAGTCTGGTGCTGGGTTACCGACTCCACTTGGCCCAGGGGTTTGCACGCCGGAAATGTTGAGAAGTCTTTAAATCCAATACAATCATTTATGAGGAGATTGACTGCAGCTGGCAATTCCCCCACATAGCCAGCTGACTAAGCACTCAAGGAAGCTGAGAGAACATCATATGCAGCATATCTGCACCTCTTCCTTGAAATATCTGGCAAGGAGAAAAACCTAGCTATGGACTGTAACCTAGACAGCAGGACCAAAATTGAGGACAAAATCTGAAAGTCTGAACTGCAGCTTTAAATAGTTCATCAGGTATCTCATATTACAAGGGATTTTTTTTTCTTGTCCAAATTAGACTTTAAACCCTGAGGCCACAGATGTATTTAAAAAGTTAGTAGTTGGCAGTTAGTGAATAATGAAAATCAAGGAGAAACTTTAGAAAGGACTGAAGAAAAATGCCTACACTTGAGGCATTCTGGTAGAGGGTATAGTGGTCTTTCAGGGTACAAGTGGGTTTGGCTGGCAGGAAAGCCTTACTATTGTGCCAATGGGGAAACTTTATGGTCTCCTGATTGTGGTTAAAATCTCAGAAATCCAGACTATACAGGATGTTCCCAGGAAAATCTCTAGACGAGGCAAGTTGAAAGAACATTTACCATTTTCTTCTACCATTAAAGGCTAACTGACACAATCTGTCTTGAAGCCAGGCTGGCTCCAATAAGTTGTCTTGAGAGACTTAGTTTATTTACTGAGACATGGAGGCAGAAATAAGCAAAACATAAAAAACAGTCTGCACTCTTAGGCAATCTTTTAAAACAGGGGCACTGAATTGCAAGCCCCAGTTCCATTAGTACCAATCAGTGCAACATGAGCTCACACAAGTAAAACAGCATAGGAGCTGTGAACTACCTGTCTGTCACGACTCAAATGTGGGCAGTGAGTTCCTTGTGTTTCTCTTATAATAGAAAAATTAGTGCTCAGGTACATATCTTAAAATCATGGCATCAAACCAGAAATAATTCCTTCGTTTTCTGTCCTGCAATTTCAAGATTCAGAGAGCCAAAAGGTGTCTCTCAAGATCAAAGGTATCTCTGTAGATTAAAGTCTTTAAATTAAAACCTATATTGTTGTGGCCTCTGTTATTATGTTCTGACATATGCTGATCTTAGTCCTATTGTTTGTTATCAGAGCATAGCAACAGCTCCTGCAGGAGTGGACTGCACTGTGCTGTGAGACCATCTCAGTCATGCAGCACTGAGGCCACAGCTATGACTGCCCTCTCCCAGCAGCACCAGTGCAGCTCCTGGCTGTATCACTGAATGCTGTGGCTACTCCTGCTGCTACTTTATTTCATTCCTTTCCTAAGAAAATTAGCATCAAAACCGCTGGGGGTGTGCAGAGTGAAGAAGGAACAATGTCTTTAGGTTTGCCCTGTTCATTTTTTGCAAAGACTAGGACAACACATGCTGCAGAGCTCACCCTTCTAGCAGGCAGAGACCATGGAGGACAATGGGAAGTGTAGAGCAGAAAAAGGACAAGAGAGTGAGCAACAGTTGTAAGCAAAGAGAAAAATGGTTTAGAAATATGACAGGTTTTATTTAAATTGTTCAAATATATTAGCTTTTTTACAGAGCTAGCAGTGTGCAAGTAAATCACTAGCCAGCCAAAAGTAGGAGTGAGGTCATCCCCACCTGAGCCTGGGTGCCCCTGACAGTGATCTTGTATCTCTCCAACACCTGCTCCCAAAGCCAGCTTGTCTGTCTCTATAACACATGCACAACAGTGCAGCAGGCCCCTGAGTGGGGCCTCTAGTTTACAGCAGCCTTGTGGACTAAATTCCTTGACACAAACATCACAACATGTGTAGATATGCTGAAGTCTCCTTCATTGCATGCACCATCACAAATTCCTGCTCAGTTCAGCTGAAGCCCTATGAAATACACACCAGCACACAGGACTGGTGCTTGTGTACCTCCATGAAAGGAAGTAGCAGATTCATCTCTGCTACAGGGTTAGAGTTTGTTCTTAGTTTGGCATTGGGGGACAAGCAACTGAACAGATGTGTGTACCTTATTACATTTTCAATATCAGATAGTTAATAATCAGCTGCCTGCGCTGGACTGGAATCAGCAAGCACAATCAGTAAAATATTCCATATCACAGTATCAATGCCCTGAGCTAACTATTTGCTTTTTGTCTTGTCTAGATTAAAATAAATTTTTAAACAGATTAGCTGCCATGTCCTTACCAAACATACTTTAAAATACTGGCAATCCTTCAGAGGTTAGTGTGTTTAAATGTGATCAACCATAGAAGCTAGGGCAAGAGGGAACATTTTAGAATGGTAAACAGTATTTGAAATACAGTTTAAAAATCATGTCAGTTAAAAACATATTGGCTAACATTCTTTTATCTGCAACTCATCTGAACATAGAGCTAACAGCAGCATTCTGCATTGATATTTCAGTCTTTGTATACCTTAAATATACACTTTTTCACTGCTAGAGAAACACCCTGTTCTTAACCTCAAAAGATGGTGTCTCTTTTTCTAAAACCTTAAAATCTGAAGGTCCCTGTTCATACCTTCACCCACAGGTCTAGTTCCTAAGTCCCTGCATGTTGGACTTGCCTAAAGAGAGAATGAAGACCAACCTTGCTGCTTTCTCAGTGAGTTCCATTGGGAAGTCAGGGCAGAGCAACTGCAGCAGGCAGTGGTATTCCTGTGCTGTCAGCAAATCTGCAGGAAAAGAGAGGTGAGAATATTGTAATTCTTTTACAGGCTGTTCCCTCCCCTTCCTTCCTCTCTAGGAAAAAATCCTCGTATTCCCTTTACTCCCAATTCAAGCAGTCTGAGTATTAAAGACAATATAACTTTCAGAGCTGGGCTCTTCAGATGGAATTTCCAGCACCATCTGAAAGAGGCCTGATGAAGAGAAATCCTATTGAACAAGCTCCTGCAGAGAAACTGGTAACAGGTAGTGATTCAGTGTGAAAAAGGGGTAACCAAAATAGGGCAGTTTCAAGTGAGAACACAATTTGGTTTGACTTGAATATAACCATGTGGAAAAAGGAATCATTTCAAAGTTGTTTAAATTTGCTGAAATTCACTGGCATGGTGACATTCCCCACAAGACACTTGAAAATCATCCACAGAACATCTGGCAGCAGTAACAAAGGCAAACAAGGTTTTTGGGTTGTGTATGGAAGGCTACAGAGTATAAACCACAGACGTTATTACTTTGGCATTCAGCAAGGCAGCTGGATGGTCTCTTTTGGAAGAATGTGTACAAATCTGGTCACAGCACAGAACAAAGATCCAAAAAACACAAGAAAACCAATCAAATGATTCATGTTTTAGAGAGTAGCTTTGTGAAAGACTGGTCAAGAAGGAACTCTGTGGGTCAGCAGAAGGAGTCTAAAAGAGGTGATTCTTAGGGAAGCTTTAGGATCCCGAGGGAATGGAAACATCTTGATGTCAAAAAGCCCTACATGATTGTATGTTCACAGTCCAAAAGGCTGTGGACTGGAGTTAAGAACACTAGCTGAACAGCAGCAATTTTGCAGTACTTCTATATACAGAAGAATGCAAAGTATGGAAGAAAGAGCCAGAGGTGAAAGTAGTGCCAAGCAGTAGTCAGGGAGGGGATCTCAAGGGCACTGGCAGTGGGATTGAGGTACACAGCATAAGTTCTTTTGCCACAAACATGTTAGTCTTCATTAGGCTCTCATCCAAATAACTAACCTTGTTTCAGATGACAGCCACAACTTAGAATCATTAAGGTTCAATCATTAACCAATGCTGCCAAGTCCACCATTGAACCACATCCCTAAGCATCACACCTACATGTGTTTTCAACACTTCCAAGGATGGTGATTCCATCACTTCCCTGGGATGGGGAGTGGGGAGTGGGGGGTATTCCAATGCTTGACCACATTTTCAGTGAAGAAATTTTTCCTAATACCCAATCTAAACTTTCCCTGGTGCAACTGGAGGCCATTTTCTCTAACCTTGTTACTTGAGAGGACAGACTGACCCCCATCACTCTACAACCTCTTTTCAGGTAAACGTAGAGAGCAGTAAGGTTTCCCCTGAGCCTCCTTTTCTCCAGGCTAAACAACCCCAGCTCCCTCATCCATTTCTCCCAAGACTTGTGCTCCAGAGCCTTCACCAGCTCTGATGCCCTTCTCTGGATGTGCTCCAGCCCTTCAGTGTCCTTCCTTGCAGTGAGGAGCCCAAAACTGGACACAGGGTCCGAAGTGTGGCCTCACCACTGCTAAGTACAGGGAGACAATCACTGCCCTGGTCCTGCTGGCCACACTACTGCTGATACAAGCCAGGATGCCATTGGCCTTCTTGGCTACATGAGCTGCCATTCAGAAAGACCTCAACAGGCTGAAGAGATGGGCAGAGAGGAACAACTGAAATTTAACAAAGGCAAGTGCAGTGTCTTACCTGGGAAAGAACAACCCCATGCACCAGCACAGGCTGGGGGCTGACCTGCTGGAGAGCAAGTCTGTGGAGAAGGACTTGGCGGTCCTGATGGACAACAAGCTGCCCCTGAGCCAGCAGTGCTCTTGTGGCCAAGAGGGCCAATGGTGTCCTGGGGTACACTAGGAAGAGCAGGGCCAGCAGGTCCAGGGAAGCCCCTCTGCTCAGTTATTTTTGATGGTGCCAAGCAATAGGACAAGAAGCAAAAGGCAGAAACAGATGCACAGGAATTTCCACATGGATATGAGGAAGAACTTCTTTACTGTGGCAGTGACCATGGACTAGGTTGTCCAACAAAGTTGTGGAGTCTCCCACTGGAGATACTCAAGAACCATCTGGATGCAATCCCATGCATACTCTAGGATGCTCTAGGATGATTTTGCTTGAGCAGGAAGTGGGACCAAATGACCCACTGTGTTCAGTGACCCCTTCTGTGATTCTGTGATTATCCACAGACCTAGCACAGGAAGCAGGTTACATGGAAACAGAGAACATGGGCATATAAAAGCTCTTCTTCAAACAAACACTTTCTCATAAGTGAACAGGATAGTATGGACCTCTTGTTCTTCAAGGATTTCTAAATCTAGCTTTGAATAATGCTGGGCAATACATTTCTGATCTTTGCTAAAAAGTCTAAATATTGGTCTGAAGGAATTACACCAATTGGAAAGTTTATGCAATACTCAATTTCCATTTTTTATTTGCTTAAATTGAAATTCCTGTTTATGCATCCTTACATATCTTGCTTGTTATTGTTTTTTCTTTCATTTGTCAACTGGCCATTATAATAACTCTTTCTTCATACTGTATCTTATTCAATCTACTTAAGACATAACTACATTTATCTGAAGTTAAATCTGTTTACCTCACCCTCTACCTCTTTCCCTACTTAGCCCAGTTGTATTTGTTCCTCTGCTTTGATCCCCTTTAGATTTTCAGTGTGGTGTCCAGCAGTATACAAAGCATCCTTCATGCATTCAGAACAGACAAGCTCTAGAAGGATAATCTGCCTGCTTTAATCAGCTAGGGTCCTTTTCATTAATGTTGGTTTTTAATCTCCTCTTTTCTCCCTGAAGGTGAAGGAGTTTGAGGTTGGTTTTTTTTTAAAGATGAAGTTTCCAAAGAAAGTTGCACTTTTTTCTCAGTCCCCATCTGATTGATAGACAAGAGCAGCTTCAGAAGGTAACTGGGCCCAAAGAGAGCATTAGTTTTGAGGCATAAATAGAAATCTCTTACTTGGCAGAAACAACATAGTTCAAAAACTTTTTCTTCTCTGTCTTCTTGCCAAATCACAGCACTATCCTTACTCCTCTACCATAAAACAACAAAACGACATAGAATAAAAGAGGAAGTCTTCTCAGAA
This sequence comes from Erithacus rubecula, assembly GCF_903797595.1. Lineage (NCBI taxonomy): Eukaryota > Metazoa > Chordata > Aves > Passeriformes > Muscicapidae > Erithacus > Erithacus rubecula. The sequence continues at coordinate 22,908,472 of NC_136688.1, forward strand.
AGAATTTGGGAAAGGGTGTCAGAGATCCTCTCCAAACCAGCACATTGGAGAATGAAGTTTGTTGTCAATAAAAGTGGAATTCATTACAGTTTCAATCTTTGGGCACATGGTCCATTTAGACTAGAAACTGCCCATGAAGCTGAAGTGGTGCAGAGAAGTTCCTGCTGTAAAGAAACCCTTTATTTCTAACACCTGGGGAAATGGCACCAAATTATTCACTGAAGTACACAGGCAGACTTTTTCAGGCTGTAACAAAACTCAGCCTGTAGACACCCCAGGCGCCTGACCAACAAATCATACCAATTTATCAGACTATAGTTGGGTACCTTTTCTACAGGAAGTGGGATCACCACAGACCTTAGGAGGTGTCTTCAGTTTGCTGTGATCACTGTTTTCCTATCCCCTACAGTAAGGTCAGTGAAGACCATGCAGAAAATTACATTTGCCCATGTACCACATTGTCTGCCAAGAGCTGCTTGGAATAAACAAGGGCAGTTTTGGTGCATGACCACGTTGCTCCTTCCTGTCTCCAGGCCACAGCTGAGTAAATAGAGTTCAATGTTGCATGATGAAGAAAGAAAGAAAAGAAGGAAGGTACCAGTCAGAATGAGTGAAAACTGAAATCCACAACTGCTACTTTGGTTGCTGCCACAAATTACTGCATCTCAAGTTCCAGTAACAAATGAAGCAAATCATGGAGTGTTTAAATCTGACCCCACAGCACAGGGCAGTGAGATATACACACTCTACCATGCCCTTGCTGTGGAACAAATTTGCTCATAACCATATGCTTAAGGATGGAGATTGCAGTCTCCATGTTAATCATGTTCATTTACAGCTGAACTAACACTTCACTCTTCTACTAAAAAAAGAACTAATAACAAATTCCAAAGTAATTTTAAAACAAGAGCTCACTAAGAAGGAGCTTAACAGGAAGTAAGTACTTCGACCATTCAGCATAATTTTTGCTCTACTAGACTTCAAATTCTTGCTTTGTACTGCTACTGAGACCATGCCACTAGCAAAATTCTAACCCTTTCCTACAGACTGGATTGTCCTCTGAGTAGTTTATTGTCTTTCAGTGCCTGAGGCAGACTGTTTCTCATGTTTCAGAGCTATAGTGGAGACAGAACTTTTTCCATGTGGTACAGGCTTAGAAGGTACCATTTTCTGGATAAAAATGGCCTACCTTGAAAAACATGGAGGCAGCTGCTTTATACTTCCCTGTCTTTTAAGGCATATATTAAAGCTGTTTCTGGTTTGTATGTGGCTAACAGATGGCACACAACTGGGAGTGATGCAAACTCCAGGAATACTAAATGATGTGTTAATTCCTCTGTCAGTGTTGTGCTGAAGTGTAGACACACCTGAATTATCTTAAAACCAGTTATCTTTCATAGTGACAGCAGCCTAGACATAGAAGCTTGGAGCTCAGTGAAGGCTGTAAAATCTACCAGGAAGCCAATAAATATTTAGGACTCAGCCTGAATTGCAGTCATTGCTTCTGTATCTAGGCTGCTTTCAGCACAAGAAGTAGCTATCTACAACACTGTCACAACATTGTGACAGCTATAAAAAGGCCCAAAGCAGTAGGAGAATATTTACTGCAGCTGGTGTATGAAATCTGCCCCAGAACATCACATTATCAGCTTCCCAGAAACACAAGGATTGCCTTGATGAATATACATTAAAGTTCCCCATTCCCATAATTTTTTATGTACAACCAGTATTCAAGCAGACTGGAGCCCTGGGCAATGTAGCTGTCCCCTTTGAATTATGCTAGGACACACAATTTCCACAGGTTGTTTTTCTACCACAGTCATGAAGTCATTCAAGAGTCATAAAGGCATAGAGCTGTAAATCAGTCTTCTGCAAATATAACAGAGAACAGCCTAATTTTATTTTATTTTTTTAAGTGTTAGAAGAGTCTTTGCTGGTCTTTAGCTTTTAGTGTTTCTGGTGCAAGTACCACATATATAGGATTCTCTCTATATCCATTAAGGATTGCAATCTTGTAGAAAACAACAAAAAAACCAAAAGCCCCCCAAAACAAAAGTCTGTGTGTTCTCATGCTGTCTACAGAAACTACAATTTTACAAAAAAATGAAAACACATGAGCATTGATAATACTGCAACTTCACAAGTATCATCTGGCCAGTAGGCTAAACCCTACACATGCCTTGTTCAAAGGATACCAATGGCCTAATTTCCTCCACACATCTAGTGCTAATAATAATTCAGAAAGCCAAGAATTCTAGGGCAATTAATCCATGGATAGGACTGAGCATGTTCACGTAAGACATGTACAGCAGAATTAATTTTGCACTTAAGCTGTATACAGACAGTTTCTACAATCATTAAATCATAGTCTAAAGACTGTAGGAAAATCAGAACAAAAATTAGGGAGACCCATTTGTTACTTCTAAGCAACAGAAAAATGCTCTAAAAGCCAAACATTGATGCCAGGTTAGTAAAAAACAATTTTTTAAAGGAAGATTTTCTAGTGAATAGTTTAAAGTGGATAATGGTAAAATCTGTATCATGGATCAACATAAGAACCTGGAGTCTTGGGCATAAGTAGCTTTAAATACTGTGGCTTTGTAGTAGGGTCTGGCTCAATCTCATTATATACTAGCATATATTATTTCTATATTTTATACATTTTATAAATTACTAGTGTGCATTTTCTTATTTTAACAACCGGATGCATTAACTCTGTCTTCCTGATGATGAAGTTCAACCTGCACCTAAGCCAAGCTAAACGGGACAGGCTCACTGCTCTTTCTCCTTTCCCATCACTTGCTAGTGGACACATGGTTCTGAACCACCTCTTATACCAGCTCTGACACTCAGCAGGCCTCTTGCTGAGAAAATTCAACTATTTTCCTGGGCTAGTGAATTGCACTGGCTTTCAGAAATATGTGATGAAAGCACATGCAAAGGAAGAGCACAACCAGGTACAGGGAAGAGGGAAGAGGTGGATAAGGACAACAGACTCGCCCCTTCCCAGCAGAGAAAAACTGATAGGCTTAAGTAGTTCCCTGCTTAAGATGTTTTAATCCTTACAGTCCAGGACGTATGCAAGGCAATATCACAGGATTAGTGATCTTCCTAATCAAAAGCAGGTTCAGCTTAACCTGCTATACTTGCACCCTGCCTGCTGTGATGGTTTGTGAACACTGGTATCAGACATATTTAAGACACAACTTTTGGCATCCTTACTATGCAAGGAGACAGATGAATTCAGGTTACTCACAAACCTACTCTTTCCAGTAATACTGTTTAGGTCCTCCCAGATAGGATCCCAGGACATCCTCAGGGAAGGACCCCAGAAGCCTTTGTGTCTGACATGACATGAATGACAGCAAAAGTAGACAGGGTACCTGAAGAATTCACAGAATTACTACAGTTTGGCTCAGACAGAAAGGTACCTTCAACAACTGGCTGTACCCTGGATTGCTTTCCCAACCTGTGAGAATATGAGCAAAATCCTGCCAGACATAAAGGAAGGGTGCTGCTGCAAGTAAGCAGTCTTGACAAATAAGATGTTTTGCACTCTACAAAAGGAGCATGGCTGCAAACAGCAGACTTAGGTGACTCCTGCTGACAATAGGTAAAAAGAGTCAGTTTGTGATGCAAAAAAACAAGGAGTAAAAGAGATTTATTAAGATTTTCCTGGAACAACCTATGTCTGACTCAAGACGAAGATAGTGGAGAGCTAAGCAGACTGACCTGAAAAGGTTTGTTGGGGGAGTGCTGCAAGAGAGAGGATTAGCATTGTGATTGAGCAGAAAGCTAGTTTTGAAGTGCTTTGAAGAATGAAGTCATTTGTTCTGGAAGTAGCTGGGACAGTTCATATGAACTGAGAAGTGAGTCCATTATGGGTGAAGTAGCACCCTACTTTGAGCAAGCTAAAAGCTTTTAAAAGAGTTAAATCTTCTAGATGGTGCGATTGTTTTCCTGCACTTTTATCTTGAGCCCTTTTATCAATAAACCACTTGCCAGATTAACAAAAACAGAAAATGAATTTATACAGAACTTCTCCAATTCTATCCCCAGAATCCAGATTCTTTCTGTTTATACAAATGTTAATCATCCTCTAGTCTCTTTCAAATGCCCCATAATTACCCTTTAGTATGAAGTGTTTCATGTGGCAGCATTACTTCAGCTTTGAGTGAATGTTACTCAGGGCACCATGAGCAGTGCCAAAGGTACAGTCCAAGGCTATCATTTGGCGTGCTTATGTGGCTAACATGGCACTTCCACAAACTGAAAAATTCAAACTTTCATTAGGAACATAGAGAAAGATTTCAGCTCTCATGGTTGTAAAGAAAACATTCCAATATTGGAAGAATTTAACTGATGCACTGTGATATTCCTGAATCCACAGAAAATCTGAAACATGACTGAAGTTTCATCTTTTCCCTTTAGGAACCTAAACACTATTCCTAATGCAACACTAAAGACAATGTTAACTCTTTCATTTCTTGTTTTAAGTCTAGAATGAGACTTTGAATGTAGTTTGGGCTTAAAGAATTCTGAGTTCCTAAAGTGCAAGAACAGCAAACATTAAGAAAGGAGAAGCCGCCACAACTTCTGGCAATATTTCCAGAAGCAGAAAAAGAAGATAGAAAATTACAAACAAAAGAGTCTGGTTTAAATTTTCCAGTACACAGTTGACTACAGGAACCAGATGGTGACTTAAATGGACAGTCAATTTTCTCTGTGCAACGTCCTTTAACATTTACAAAGATAAATCCATCTGTATTCCAAAGCACACATAATCCTAAAGATATGCTCAGCTCATTGAGTATGAGCTCTAAGGACATTTAGCTTTCTCTAAAGGACACAGGACTAGTTTTATGGACTACAGTACAAGAATGTATGACCCATCATGTTCCAGAGGCACAGCAAACCCAGACCATAACAACCCAAGACAGATAAATGGTTTTTAAGACAGATAAACTAGAAAACTAGAAATAAGGTACCATTTCAAAGTGAAAGTAAGTTATAACTGAAATGGTGTATCATTTGACATTTTTATACTTGTCCACCATGAAATTACTTTTTCCTTTCACTATAATATTATTAAAGACATAATTAGCAGATGTCCCCAGCTATAGGTATTAGCCTGCTTTCATCTTGTTCAACAGTTGACTTTTCTTCACTTTGAGAAGTTTCCAGTCACTCATGTAGAAAATAATCAATCCAATGCCAGAGCTAATTGGTCTTGTAAACAATAAGGAGAAAACATTCCTGTTGAAGTTCTGGCCATCTGGGGGGCAGACTGCTCAACCACTTGAAACAGGACCCACAGCACTCTTAATCGTGAAATACAGGAATGCCAGCAACACTTCACTGAAGAGGACCATCATTTCCCCAAGCTCTCAAACAGCAGCAGTAATCTTTAGACAAGATGTGGATCAGCCTCTGCTCAAGAAAACAAGTTGTCATTAAGCTTAAGATCTTCAAAACAACTGAAGAATTCATGGCTACACATCACGAGATGGGCAGAGTAAATGGGCAGGTGGTATGCAGCTGTATTTCATTCAATGCAGGACCTTACATACAACCCCTCCTCCCTTGGATATGTACTAGGACTAGTGACAATATGGCCAGTCTTCAATTAGTGTTTGGTATTTCCTTTCTGCTTTGGGAGCCCCAAGAAATACAGATAGCTGGCAGACAGCTCATCTGTGTCATGCACACAGGGCCAGGGAGCAGAAGAAAGCGATGACATTCACCTAAAACAAAAAGGAGGTAGAGGATAAGGAGGACACACAGTGAACTGTGGAAATGCTGCAGATTGCTGTAGCAAAGTAAGATCAAAGATTTCTTTGATTTCCAGTGTCTTTCTACACAACATTTCCAGGAAACATCACTGAAAGGTTCCAATGAACCAGTTCTGCTAGAATGAAGTATTTTCAAATACGTGTTCATATGGCACGAGGTGGCATGTAAAAGCATGAAGTGTAACAGTCAACAATTTTTTCAGTACAATGAATAAAATAGGAATGTTTTGGACTTTCCTCTTCTAGTGACTTCTTTGAAAGAAGCATTCAAAGAACAGTGCAGCTGCTACAAGCACCCAATGGAAGAGAGACAAATCATTTCAGCATAATTTATGTCATGATTTGGGATAGCCTTGTGTGTCTCTTCCTGATGCTGCTCCACACTAACTCTTCACTAATCCACTGCAAACTTTTGACTGCACCTTTGCCAACAGCTGTCATCAGAGCAGGCACTCTGATATTGCTTCTCTGAAACATCATGAGCCCAGTCGTGAAGGAGACAAATTCAGGCATGTGAAGAACAGAGAATTCCACATGCCACCAAGAGTGACACCAGTATGCAATTACACAAAACAGTCAACTCACTGTGATTGAAACTCAAAAAGTTGGTTTTGATCCACAAGGCACTGAAGGATCTAGAACATCCTTCTCTGTGCACTTGGAACCATTTGACTACCTGACATAAACATGCACCTCCCAAGAACTGAAAGCCATCAGCAGGCCTGGTCATTCTTTGACTTCACTGCACAGTATATTTACTAGAGGTTTACACACAGGCTATGCAGTATAATCCCAAGTACCCAGACTGTGAGCTAGTTTTCTCCAATTTTCCTTCACAAATTATAATGCTTAAAAAAACTGAAAAGAAAGGGCATTGTTTTTAGGAGCCTCTGAGTTAACAGTTAAAGTCTCTATTCATGAAAATAAGTATGGTATCTGGACCTATGCTTGGGCAGTGTTGTTCAGCCATGTAAAATGCTCTTAAACACACCAATATTGACTCTCTTTTATGGCTGTGAAAACTTTAAAAGAAAATGAACCTCAAACAAAGCAAATCCATAAGACAACTGGCTGGAGAAAGGTAATCTGGTTAATGACAAGACTGAAGAAGTCATCATTAGTTATTTAAAGGAAATGCAGTGGAGCATGTAAGCTTCACAGAGAATGCTTTGAGCCCATTACAATATCAATGAGCTAGATTAATGATTGTAAATGACCACCACTACAGAACTGGTCTGAATACAGAACAGAATGAATGCACTAAGAGAAACCTGAAACAACAAGGCATCCAACTGCCCCTTTTAAGGGTATGCTTTTGGCTAAGGTTCTGTAATGTCCCTTGATTTTAACTCTTACAATACTCTACTGAGCTATGTGTCAAAAGATACTTTTTTTTTAATGATTGAAAAGAGAGAAAAAGAATGTTAATTTTGGAGAAATACATATTTAATGTAATTTAATTTAATGGAGAAATACATATTTAACAAGAATTTAATATAAATATGAATTTCTAAAAAACTAAACAAAGCCTTTTTTTTTACTTTTCTTTAAGAAAGTTCTAAACTTTTCCACTAGTCCTGAAAGTTTTTTTATGGATATCATGCATCTTTGTCAAAGTTTAACTTAAATGCCACCTATTTAACAGCTAAATAAACTTCCATGGACCATCTTCCATGAACCACAAGTTAAGAATATTTTGCAGGAAGAAAGTTCAGGCAAATGTCCTAAATATTCAAGCATTATGCCCTAACACTGATGCTATGCATATATTATGGTAATCAAAGAAGTGTAAGAAACTAGACAAAAGAACAAGTTGTTGCAGAAAGAGAAAAGGACACTTTCTTGTTGCATAGTGCTTTCTAGAAGGGAATAAAAGGCCATCTACTGGAAGACAAGTGCAGAGAGGAATTCATACCATAATCCTGGCTTGTTGAAAATAAAACCAGACTTCAGTTCTGTAATCTTTTTCAGCCTCATAACGAGGTCAGACTCTTCAAGATCTTCACAAGGATCTTTATAGCAGGAGCAATGAAAAGGATTATCACTTAACTGATTAGTTGTGAGATGATAACTTAGCATAGTGAGCAAATTATTTTTACTAGATATGAGATGCAGGTGATTTCTCCTACAGGAAACATGATCAGTTTTCTGTAAAATCCTGGATGGATTGCTGCTGTGATACAGGCTACTGAGTAGACAACAAAAAAAAGAGAAACAAAACATCATCTCTAAAATATATGTAGGACTCTCCTTAGCTAGAACAGAAGATGGCAGGAGTACTAAAAACCCACAGTTACTGCTGACTAATCCATTAATAGCAACAGCCAGTGAGATGGGCCATCTACAGTGAGTAACACTGTATTAACCTTTACTAGCAGCTGGGGCCTCAGCTACATTGCTCTAACTGTATTCTTTGTGGCTTCACTTAGATTTTTTCATCTCCCATGCAACAATATCCTGACTGTTCAGCAAAAAAAACCATCATGGAAATGGAAGTATGGTAAACCCTCAGAGGAGGAGTGAGATGAAAGCTGCTCTTTAAGCATCTCCAGCCATTGAAGACTTAGAACACACATGTTCCTTTTATTTCCTGCAACATTTGCCCTTTTTTTCCCATTCGATGCTAAGACTTATGGAGCAAGTCTGAAAATCAGATGGTGCAAATTGTACAGCAATATAGCTGTAAGAAGTACTTAAATGTAATATATTTCAGCATGTGTTCTTGACTCAAAGGAAATGTGCTGCATCTTTCAAAGCAAAGCTTGAAAGCTGAGGTCCTATTTGCTCCCAGCAATTAGAAATAGTTCTTAATACTGCCCTGATGGAAAAAAAATTGCTTCCTGGTGTTTCTGGCAAAAGAACTCTATCTCAATTCACTGCATCAGATGTAGTTGTGTTTTAGTAGTACTTTATGTGAAGTGGATGGTAAAAAAGGGGATGCTATACAAATGTCTTAATTCATACTCCTCTCACTTTCATACCATGCTTAAAGGTAGCATCCATCCTTTCAGTTGTCTTTCACATGAGTTATCTTCTGTCTGGATCTGTTTCAGGCTTTGCTGTGCCAAGTCCCCGCCTACATGCAGTACTAAGGGCTCCAAAACTAGTACTGCTAGCTCTTAAGAGATTTAAGATTAAATGAAATTATTAACACATAGGAGATCCAAAAGGAAAGCAAAAAATATCCCATCTCTAAGAAATCTCAGAGACGTTCAGCAGACAAATGCAAGAGACAGTTCCTCAGTTATTAGAAAAATACAGAAAGTGACTCTTTGGACTGGAAAACATGGGTCCATGTGCCAAAACAAGACTTAACTGATCCTGGAATTGGAAACAGAAAGAATAGGGGCCTTTAGGATTCATGCTTGTGGGCAGCAAACAATGATGAAGTTCAAGGTTTCTAAATTATCTCCACTAAATGGGACATGTTTGGAAAGTCACTTTGCATGACATGTTTATCAAGGGAAAAAACAAATCTTCTCACTATTTACTTTTGTGCTTTCCTTTTAGGAGGATGTTTTCTGGGGTTTGGTAAAGAACAAACAGATGAGTGCTACAAAGGGAAATAGACTGAGAGCCTTTATGTGTACATGTCATTTTCACTTGCAGCTTTGTATACACAGCTGTGACCAGAACAGACTTTTGCTGAATGAAGGACACACAGTTCTGCAGCCACTGCCACAGCAAAAGGAAGATGATCATTAGTTGGTTTGCAGTTAAGGTTTGAAATAACAAATCAGTGAATTATTTGGAAATTTAATTAGCTTCTCTTCTGATTTCCTTTTCTTTATGAACTGCTGTCTGTATCACTCTAAAATCTTTCCATGAATACAGCGTGGATTTGAAAACTTTCAGAGCTAGACAGATTAGATTCTAATTTCAATGTTAACTATTCTAGATGTTAAAAGGAAGCACTGAAAATACTTTCTATTATATCTACTAGGAAACAAAAAGTAAATCATACAACTGCTAGAAGTGTCTTGTACAGCAGGAGTATGTGGAGATGCAGGAACAAATTTGTTGCTGTAGTAATGTGTCTTCAGATGCAAAATAGGAATAGGGACAGAAGAGTTTTGTCTAGATAATATAAGCATAATGTATTCTTATTTTTTTCAGTATTTTAGTATTTCTAAGTGTGAATACTACTGGTCACCAACACAAGATTAATGATAATTTCATATCACTTAACAGATGTATCTGACTCAAAAATGTCTCAAAAAATTTATAAGGAAAAAATCAAGGAGTAAATTTAAGCAGGTCAAATAGTATCTAGAATGTTTAAGCAGAAAAATAAAAAGTATTTATGATGTTCTCAAAAAAGTGACAATGTTCACCTCAGTGATTGTCATATTTGTCACAGATTAAATACACAGCTGCACATATGATGTTTGGGATCCAGTCACATTTTATCCCCTGCCTAGGAATACAGGAGAAGAACATAGTGGTCTAATTATTTTAGAGCATATTATAACAGGTTAAAAGTTGATATGTAACATTATAAACAGCTGTAATTCTTTTATGAACTTGGCTATCATGGCCTACAAGCACTAGAGGGAATAGAAAACATGACATGAATGAACAATTTAAAAAGACCAAAATTGATACTGTCCCCAGAAATCTGGTACAGCAGTTACAAGACACGAGTACATTTGCGTGTTTCAGGTAGAAAAGCCACATCACTTTTCAATGCTGAGATTGAAAACAAGCAAACCAACCCCTAAAAAACAAAGTACTGGCACTCAGTTCCCCAAAAAGGTAGAGATCCCTTGGACAAAGAAAATGGTTACCTGACAGGGAAAACCCAGTGATCTGTATACAAATACAAACCAACATCAAGAAGTGGAATAAGAAAGTGGTTGGATAAATTCTACATAATTCAGGTGGAAGATGAGAGAGTACCTTATAAAAAAGTCTACATAACATTCATGTTCAACATTTTCAGTAGGGAGACTTGGAGAACCTAGCACTGGTATCTCAGAGAGAATGTACATTTCAGTCACACCAACTAGAGGATTCTAATTTAGGAAAAGGGACTGCAGAATCAAGAACACAACAGACAAAAAGAAAAATCATAATTACTTCATCCTGCATCAGGTCTGACACTGAAGAAGAATACCTGATATTACACAAGGAGAGGTCAGAGGTTCAGCCAGTCTGGTAATGGTTTATTTCCCACTGTACACCCAGCCATACTGGTGTGTTGCACACAGTAGAAGTCTTGCCATTTTTTAAGATGATGAATGCAGTGCTTTTTTGCTCTGAACATTAGCTAGAGCTGAAGTAGAACAATAAGGCAAAGAAACTTGTTTCCTCCTATTAACCTAAGACAGGCGCAATCATCTCTTCTGCTCTTAAATCATGTACCCCAGACTTTTCACTTTCAAAGCAGAAGGCCTTGGGTCAGAAGAGATTGCTGTCACAGAATGAAAAAGGAATCAAGAGTACATAATGTGTTAAGAGACCAGATACACTACTGCCTGCTCAGTAGAGAACATCCACAGGACAGAATCATGAATTTAAGTCAGCTACCCAACACTAGCTAGATCCTTCTTTTATGAGCCTGGTGTCAAAATGCTGCTTTTTTTTTTTTTTTTTTCATTTATTTGGCTGCATAGATCATTGCTGAAAGCCTAAATTAAGCATTATTGCTAACTGAATGGAAGAAAAACAAATGAACCAAATTTTCAATTAAGAGATCTAAAAGCACAACAAAGCAAACAGTCAATAGTGCTCTGAACAAAACCTCCACTTACTAAACTGGTTAGTATTTAAATTTTTTAAACTTAAGGACATACTTGTTTCTATTTCTAGGGTTTTCCTTGTCTGTTACAAGATAGATCATCCTGTGAAATTGGAGCCCAACATTAGCTGTACAGAAGGAAGGTCTTTAAGTGATAGTACATGATACCACATTTAACAGTGTTCCTATGCCAATCTGCATAATGAGTGGGGGATGAAAAGCAATCGTTTTTCTTCATGTACAGCTCAGTGAGGACAGTTCCAAGCCTGCCACACAAAACTGCTTTAATAATGCAATCCAATGCCTTTGATTTGAGGAACACGCAAAAGAATAAACAACCTATTAATCTAAATTTTCTCGTTTGCCTGAAAGTACAAAGCAGCAATGAACAAACCTCTTGGCTACATTAAGTGCATTGAAATACAAAACTGCTTCTTTTCTCACCCTACAGTTACTCAGGAAAAAGAAGGGTAGAGAAGAGAGGAAGAAGAGAACAGGCAAGGGAAGCAGAAATGGTTTAATATAAACTGCTCAGTTAAAACACAGGGCACAACAAATTCTGAAGGAGGGCTTTCAAGTATTGCCACACTAAGGCACTTTAATACAAGTGGATATGCTCACAAGATGAGTGCAAGAGATAGCACTACTTAGTAAGGAGAAAGAATCCTCAGGCTAACCAGCTCTGAATTGAGCTGGTACTGTCAAGACTAAGGAACCACTGGTAATAGCCTGAATAATGTTTTCAGTGGTTTTGTTTGTTTTGGGAAGCTTCAATACAAAATACAGGTGAACACCTTGATTAATGTTAGTCTCCTGACTGTCTGCAGTGGTGTGTTTTGCTCTGCTATTCTAATGTACTTGCAGTCAGCAGAGGTGCTTTCATTATCCATCCACTAATTTTAACATCTGAAACAGAATTATTCTAGAAACACTCAGTCTGACTCAGTCTGAGTCTGCTGTGCTCAAGCACTACGAGTGTGGTTGGAGGATATGTTTAGGCATTTGGCTAAGCAGTTTTGGCAAACATTCTTGGTTCCCCTAGAGCCTTTTTCAGAGTTTGAGAAGGGCAGAGATATATTAAAGTTGCTTGTAAAAGCAACTTCATTACACCCATGGTCTGAGTAAAACACACATAGTTTTGTTCAAACTCTTTTCTGTATGTATAGCATATTATAATGTACTTCAGAGAGTTAGGAAAAAGAATAAAGCTACTTCATTGGCTGTAGTAGCAGCAGGCTTTTAGAAAAATAGAAAAAATATTCTGACAACTTTGGGATGAACAGAAGAACAATAAACTGAAAGAATGCCAGGACCTATACCATAGAGGATTTCATATCTCTCAGTTAAGCATCCATAATATTTTTTTTATATGGAAAGTTCAGGAAAGCACTAGAAATACCTGCAAACAGGATGGTTTGTAGTAAATGTTGTGTGAGCCAATAAATAAGTCATCTTTGTGCTTTGGATCCTACTCTTCCACATGCAGTTAAAGCCAGAGAAGACAAATTCAACAAGCTGTTGATAGCTTATGCTACAATTGTAAACAAGAGATTTGAAGTTATATATAAATTGCTTTCTGAAGAAGTTTTTTATGGTGTTAGGGGCAGGCCTAGTCTACCAGGCCCTTTATAACACTACCAGAAAAAACTGTAATATAAATATGGATTTTATACGAGTCTTCTACTGCAAAAGGAAGTCTTATTCTCCCTCACATTTCATTCCCATCCTCTCCATTATTCCAGCACAGCTGCCTTTACAGCCTCATTATGAACAGCACAAGAACTAATGAAACTGAAATTTCTTTTTTACAGGTTATTTTTTGTTTGGATCAGCTCTGTGCTGTCTTCACTACACAGCCAACTGCACTCCCACAAAGAAAAGGGAAGAAAATCAGGAGTGGCGATGAAGGCAAGGACTACTCCTTCTCTCATCACTGCCAAGCTAACAGTCCTTATGTGGCCACCAGGCTCAGTTGTCTGCCTTGAGCAGAAGGAGTTTCCTTGCAAGACACCTTGCAGCACAGCTGGCCACATGACTCCCAGGCAAACTCTTTTCTCCAGTGTCCGAAAGCAATGCATCACCTTCCTCATAATGCAATCCAAATTGTCCCTTCCTCCAAAGCACACTTGAGAGAGTGACAGACAATGATAGCACATGCAATTAGAAAATGTGCCTGAAATCCATAATATTCCTGTTTAAAAAAAAGAAGTCAATGCCAGTGCAAAAGCAGGAAATTAATCTCCTGGAGAGTAAGCTTAACTATCTCCTGCATCACACAATTCTAAATCATTAAGGAAATAGCTTATGGTTATTAAAGCTAGAGCATTAAAGGGATAAATCATTCTGAATTTATCTGCTGAATAATCTCTTACAAGAGTAAAATCTTGAACTAAACTTAGTGAATAAGTGTCAGGTGCCTCCAATTATAACCTCCAGTAGCCACCGCGTGAAGAAATTTAAGGTCATCTTAATTAAGGACAAATGAATCTTTAACCAGTCACTCACTTTAGCATTCAGCAGTGGTGTATGAGTCTCTATTTTGTAGCATCAGAGACTGCATTTTATTAAACAACACTGGAACATCCCTTGCTCTGGGCAAAAAAGTCATTAGTGGAGCTAGTTCCACCCCCTCTCATGCGTTTATGTATTTGACTTGGAAAGGTGCATCTCTTTCAAAAGTGCCATGTTTGCCTTAAGGTATTCCAGACAAGTCAATTTTCTTTCCTAGTAATGGGAGTACATACCCTTTTGAAGTTTTGGAGTTTGTTGGTTTGGGTGGATTTTTTTTCAAGAGTTACTCATGACTATCAGGTGGTTGAAAGTGTGATAATTAATTCTGAAATTACCAGATTAGATTTCTCTGCACAGAGTGGGTTATTAATAGCTAAAGAGTTCAAAATTCTGAAAATCCACCCACAGTTGAACTGACATGCCAACATAAGGCTTATTTTGCCTTTGCTGTAGCTTCTATCATTTAGAAGACTAATTATTCAGCTTTATAAATGACAAACATCATTACAGCAAACCACTCTAACTTGAATAAACTGAAAAACCAGCTTTTGTATTTTAACAGTTTAAAAAAATCTATCCACTCAATAGAATAAAATAAGGATGAGTAGACATAAATTCATTTATAGAAAATAACCCTTTTAGAAAACTTGTGGCATTGCCTCAGCACTGAATTTTCCACCTTATGTTACAAATGCCTGTATCTGAAACTGAAATTTTTCCCTGTTTACTCCTTCAGATGTTTTGGAAGTTATGCAAAGAACTGAACAAGGCTTTATCCAAGCTGTTACCTAATTTTATGCACAAGTTATAAACTGAATGAAGAAGAACCACCTGCTATGGAATTTCTTCAGTGCATGGAATACATGGCAGTACATGGAGTAAGAGGTCTGTTGATAGTCATCAATTATTTCAGTAATGTAAGACCTTGTTTATGTCAAAAAAGCTCAAGGAAAAACATTACACTAATACAACACTGTAAATGACAAAAAATGCTAAAATCAGGTATGTGCAGAAAACTGCCTCAAGTCTGTATAAATTATATCAATGCTTCCTCCATTATGGAAACACTATTTTGAAGCAATGTGCTATTATAGATTTTCTCCTAGTTTCTTCATAATATTTATCATTCTTGCATCATTCATAAAAATGTCATTGTCACAGTGCTGCCAAACATCTTTATTGGCACATTTTTGCATTGTAATTTATTTGGATGAAATACCACAGATTTCCTCATGAGGGGAAGAGGAGTGGCAGGCACTGATCTCTTCTCTGCACTGACCAAAGACCGGATCAATGAGAACAGCCTGAAGTTTTTGTCAGGGGAGGTTTAGATGGGATATTAGGAAAAGGTTCTTTACCCAGAGAGTGGCTGGGCAGTGAAACAGGTTCCCAGGGAAGTGGTCACAGCATCAGCCTGACAGAGTTCAAGAGGTGTTTGGACACATGGTGTGACTCTTGGGGCTGATCCTGTGCAGGGCCAGGATTTGGACTCAATGATCCTTATGAGCCCCTTCCAACTCACCATATTCTGGGATATATTCCTTTCCAAAAGGTGCACAACCTACTCAAGATGAAACTCAGATAGTGGGAGAAATCTCAAGCTCTCTGCCTAGTTAATATTTTAACTACTTTTCTGATACATTTCAAGTGGAAGATTCAAGTAAAATTCATCTAATATTAGTATAAATTCTTTCATAGATTCCTAGTCAGTATAAAAACAAATAATATAATATTTTTAAAAAAGCATCTGACAGCAGCAAATAATACTGAGAAGCCAAGAATTTGCAGAACAGAAACAGGGAACAGAAACAAAATGAAGCTGGAAAAAAATCAGGGGAAAAAAGACAAAGATAATGATATGCATATCAGGAGAAGACTGTAGTAATGATAGTCCTCTTGACATTTTGCTACATTGGGAAAAAATAAAGTACTGTTCAGAAAAAGCATGAGCTGTATTTAATCTGATACATACTGTCCTTTTTCTGTAGAATCCAAAACATTTTCAATTTCAATGATAATTTGCAAGGATGTCAGTAGTGGAGTGGTACTTAACATATTAAAAAATTAAAAGCAGATGTTCTTAATATCTGTGAGAATTTTGAAGAGGGCTGGCTGACAAGCTCTCAGCACTACTGAGAAGTGATTTTCAAAGCCTGGAACACCTGGGAAATTTTACAGGACTAGAAAAGAGCTGAAGTCACTGCAGCACTTAAAAATTCTAAGACTGGGGCTTACTCTGAGTGAAGTGCATACCCAACAAGAGAAGTGTACTGAGGAAAGCAAGGATGGGGTCAAAACAACACCTAAAGTACTGCCACCAGTTGAGATAACCTGGGCATCTGTACCGTGGCCACTTTGATAGCACTTCCAAATAAAATATTCAAACAGGAAATACTGCATTTTTTCATTAAATAATTGATAGCTATGAAACATGAAGACAAGTTTTTTGCTGAACTAAGCAATCTTTTCAAAGGGAAACACAAGCCTAGTTGTAAAAAAGCATCAAAAACAGGTTTTCTGAGATATTACACTTCATACAAACAATGCTGTGATTAAAAATTTTGAATTACTCAAGACAACAACTAACTACATTAACTGCTACATCTCAAAATAAGGATGAGGAATCACTACTTAGGATATGCACTTCTCTTGAGATCCCCAAGAATACCTCCTCAGTTCTATATTTTATAGCAAATTTTCAACTGATGGCCTAGAAGAGAAAAATAATTGAGTATTGACAGTTGTGAGCCATATGCAAACTGAGGAAACTAAAAATTTAACAGGAGGGAGTAGTAACATGAAAAAAACCTAAGGAGCATAGTCGGGTCACCTCTAGTTTAGAGCCTCATATGTGAAACACTGTATCTAGAAGCAAAGAATGCAGAGGGTAAACACTGTCTACAAAGACAGGTGAAGAAGGTGGTCAGGAAAAACGCTCATAAAAATGCAGTTAGGAGAATAATACGGTCCTGAGATGAGTAAACACAGCAATGTCAAGTAGAGAGGCTCAATTACCAGCACTTGACCAATCTAAAATATCCACAATTTTAGAATGATGGTTGAATTGAAAAGGAATCGGAGGTGATGCAGGAATGACCACGTGTTTACAAAACACGCCTCAGAGAAGAGGGTCAAGGTAATAATTTACTTAGCTTGTCAAAAACAAGAATAAGGAATTGACTTTAACAAATTATTAAAACACTTAAAACCCCATAATTTTAATGAAGTTAAAAAAAACCCAAAAACAGGTGAAGATAACCACACTTAAAGATTGCCAGAAGTTGAGATTGTAGCAGTGTGCTCAGGAATCTGATTTTATTGGCTCCCAAAGAGATGTTTCAGTTCAAAATCAAATAATGTTATTAAACTCTGACCTCCAACAAAACACACAAGTTACCAATAAACAACTTTTCTGTCAGGACAATTTCTTTCTCACCTGGCCCTTCTATCTTCACAAGCAACTGTCCTCTCAGCACCAGCAGTGTGGAGCATGCACAAGGGTCACCCTAGTGCATGTCTGCAGAACAACTACACATGGCTCAGCTCTCCTGAGAAGGTGTGGGAGAGCAGGCAGTTTGCAGAAGCCCTCCTTCCCATGAAAGCTCAGTACTTCATGGGGACCGGGCTGCAGGCCAGCCTAATTGCTCTGGCAGCACCAGCAGCTGACTGCTTCCTCCTGCTATTTTTCCCAGGGGCCCTTCGGCCCCTTCAGGCTCACATGACTTAATCAAACCTGAATGCCCTTCTGGAAGATATGCAAATTATTTTTCAGTCAGACAAAAGTGTTTTGGCTCAATACTGGTGTTACTAAGTGAAGTTTAATGATGTGCTATACAGGTCAAACTTCATGGCCTAATGGTACTTTCTGGCTATAAATGCAACAAGTGTATAATTCTCTAAAGGAGATTTTAAAGCAAAATATTAATCTATTGAGCACATTACCTAATTAGACTAGACTAAATATGAATACAAAGCAATAAGACCTGTATTTTAAGGTCAGGTTTGTCAGCGCCGGGATTTTTGCACTTAGGAACTGTTGGCACTTTGAGTCCGGCCATGGGTGCAGAGTACCACACTCTGCATTCCACCTCTCTGTGACCTTGCACTGGCACATTTCAATGTGCTGTGCTGGGAGAAAACTAACTCAAGCAGCAGAAGTACTGAATAGTTTGCTGCCAGTTTAGCATGCTGAGACAGATCAGCACAAGATGGAACAAATGCTGGAGCTGCCATAAGAAGGATGCAAGAAGGCAGTACCTCACTAGCCAGCAATTAGTTCAGGTTATGCTGACATGGTACTGCAGATTTAATTAAGGCATTAGTAAAGTCCCAGATGCATTCAATTCTGAGAAGGCAACACCTTCAGTTTCCAATTTATCTTAGGCATATGACCAGAGTCTCTTTTTCCTGTCTAGCTCTTACCACAAGAAACTGAATCACTAGGATACCTTAAATGCTGAGCTTTTTTCCAGTGCAAAGCAGAATAAACCAACTATGTTTCATACCCACGTGAAGCATAGTGGTTTGGTTTTAAAGCCATTTTAAAATATGATTGTGAAGAAAGAAAAATTATATTGCTTCCAAGGTAATGAAATTACAAATTCTAAAAGAATAGGTTTCAACTTGCAGTATTCCTGGGCAACTCATTTGGGGTGGAACATAGTCCTGTATATTTCCTTTATTTACATTAAAGATACAGTGTAAGATCATAATATGCATTACTGGCAACAGCACTTAACTGAATACTGGACAACTCTACAGAACACATAATATGTACTTTCTTGGTTCTCTTTCACGTGATAACACCAACTCATCAACAGAAAAAACCAAGGACACTAGAAGTGTGCTTGGACTCTAGTAATGCTAAGATAAGGATAGTGTCAGTTCTCATTACAATGGGGCTTCTGGGATAAAGTGCCAAGCATTTAACTGGGTGCAGGAGTCAGTTCTTTCTAAACAATGCTATCTCTATCTTATCCAGAAAGCTGCATGTCCTTGTATACCTTACTAGAATTAATACTACATAGAACTCAAAATAATTTGCTGTTTATTTACACTTACTCTTCTCACATCTTCATGAGTGACACCAGTTCTTCATAGGGTAGCTGTTTTTCTTGACAATGCATCTTTGGCAGACTCTGCCCTCAAAATAAAGGCTTTCAGGGAGGGACTGAAGTGAATGAGAGGGAATGCACAGGAGGATAGTACGATATGAGAAGAATGTTTGCAATTTTACATGGAGAAAACCCAGCTACCAGTTATTCAGATGTTTGAACTCACACACAGATACTCTGCTGTTTCATCAACAAAAGTATACACTTTGATACTCAGTGGCCAGGGAACAGGTGCTCCTCTATGCCTTAACCTGCTTATGCACTGCTAATCAAAAATGGCTGCATTAACAAATAATGCAATACATCATGCTTCATCCCACTCCCTAAAAACATCTCTATTACAACACCTTTCACCTCCATATTAGACAAAGCTTATATAGATAATGTAGTTACGGGGCAGCTTCTTCAAACTCACCTGTGACTCAGGTAAAACATTTTGGAATTGGGACTTTTCAACAAGAAAAATTTAAAATATTTAGAACTTTGAAACTCCTTCAAAACCAGTGAAGTAATTTGCCTTTCTTCTGTTGTCTTGCAAGCTCCTGTCATTGTACTGGTGGCCCTTTCCAAACCACTTGACGCTACTTGGAAGCAAGGGCATTTCATGCAGTAATTTTATCAGAATTTATCTATTCAGTGAATCTAAAGCCTGCAACAATGTGCATGCAGAAAGCAACTGAACTACTACAATGTTTTAGTGATCTCTAGATGTGTTCAGACTCTCAGGCATAGAAGTCACATGCTAAAACTGCAGAAGATAACCAAAGGATATTTTGTAGAGGTACCATCCAGACCAGGCTAAAAACTGCAGAACACATTATCCCTTCAGGTTCTCATCTGTACCGTAGAGTAACTGGAAAAAAATTACATTGCTACACATGCAGAAGTGGGCAAACAAATTCTGTAACAATTTTCAAAGATATTAACTCTAGTAGAAGTTGAAGTAGTTCATTTAAAGTGGAAATTGAATTCCATGAAAAATGACCCAATCGATTCCCAGTTCATCTCACTAAAATAATCCAGTGTCAAGATTTCAGGGAAATTTAATTATGAAAGTGATCTGAGTTAAAAAAAAAAAAAAACAAAAAAAAAAAAACAAACACTTTTAAAAAATCAGTACAAGTAGTGCAATTATAGAAGAACACTGTACTGAGCATATCTGGAGAATTCCCCAATTAGCAAAGGGAAAATAAATTCTTATGCAGAAAAATTAGTCTATGTACAGCTCTCACTGCATTCAAGTCCCAAGAAGTTCTGCATTGCACTTCAAATTACAGCACATGGGAGTCAATCTCAGAGGCTTAATTGAAAGTATGTTCTGTGAGAGGTTTACATTAATTCTTTCTCACTGTGATCACTTTTGCTTATTTGGTTTTGCTTCTTCTCAAAATTATCAAATACAAATAAAATGCTATTTTTTCTTTAAAGCTCAAGGATAATAATGTCTGTCAAATCTGCATTTACCTTGAACCCATTTTAAGTTCCAAGTGATCCGAAAAAGGTTCCTGAAGAAAAGTCACTTCTGGATACCTCAATAACTGAAAACTGCAGTATTTTGAGGAAAACTCTCTTGATATTTTATTTAAATCATCTCTGCTGCAGAGGTACAATCTATTTAATTCTTTATTCATTTTTTCTTTATTATTTTATTTTTTCTTGTATTTCCTCAAAAAGCTACTATAGTCTAAAAACAAGATTTTAGAATAATTTCTGGCTTTAACTTGAACAATCACCTTCCTAGGTTGTAAGGAATATGTCTGATGACACACTTAACTCCTTAAGGATTCAGGCTCCTCTACACTCAATTACCACCACACTTCAGTTTCAAAACTAACACTATTGTGTAACTTTAGGAATTATGTAAACTCCTTTTGCTATGGTGCATGTAAAAGATCCTAAATGACAAATAATTTTCTAAAGTGAGTTAACTTAGTTGCAAGCAAAATATTCAGTGTTTTGAGGCTGCTTAAAATATTAGATTAACTTAACACTTACTTAAGCTTCTTCTAAAAATACCTTAGAGCCATTGTTTAGAACTGATATAACAGAGAGGTCTCTGCTCCGCAGAGTAGTCACAAGTGAGTAAAAAGGAAAATTCTTCTCTACCTGTATCTCTGTTACATATAAAATGCTAACAAAAATTAAAGGTAATTACGACAGATTTGCTTGTATGATGACACTTTCCTAATCTGAATTTTTAAATTTTTTCATATGTTCAGTTTGTACCAATTAGAAATGTACAAATATCCACAAATTGAGTATTGGATGTATTTAACCAACACCTAATTTTTTATTAAACGTTTAGCAGATGCTTAAATACAAAGAGTGTAAGAAAAGGCAAAGGAGGAAACACTAACAACTGGGCTAAGAAGAATGGTACACCTTACACTGTTCTGAAACTGTTCCAGGTCTGAAAGATTTCAGGATAATTCTGTACATTGTCTGTGACAATCCTGTGCAACCAAACCACAACAAGCAGATCTGCCACTTTCATATTTAATCTCTGCAGGTTTGGTTAGTTTTCACATGAATAGCTATAGCTCTTGAAATCCAGTTCTATCTATCATAAAGCCTTTTCTCCTTTCCTCCAGAATTGATTTTAATACCATCCAAAGAACTGTTAAAAGGCAGGAAAATTCCCATAGGAAAAAACTTTGAGTCTGAACTGGGGGAGGGGAGGGGAGGAGAAAAAAAGAGAAGAAAGACTGATATTAAAGGCTTTTTTATGTAAAGTTTTAAATTTCAAGTATTTATAATGTTTTACTCACTCTTTTCTGCATTAAAAAATATTTAAATTATTTTAATGTAAAAAAGCTTCAAGTTTACATGCATCTGTCCAAATTTAACTGTTAATGACTAACAAAAAAATGTGAGCTCATTAAGGCCTTGATTCCATCAAATTTGATCTGCACATATAGCTAAATACTCTTAGTTTTACTGCTCCAGCCATTACTCATATGTCCAAAGATTTCTTAATTCAATGCAACAGGTGTAACTCTAGGTTATAAATAGAAAAATGAAGGTACCGTGAGATTAAGGGATTTGCCAAAGATACGGATTAACAGGATTAGGATTCAGGAGTTGCCAGTTTGAATTTCCTTACTTATCCCACATTTGCTCTAGCAAACTAAGTACAACAAGGACAGCAGAGAACAGAGGAAAATGCTGACATCTTCCACTTGGCACCAAGAAAAAAAAAGTTCAAACTCCTATTCAGTATCAGCTATCTGATTAGGAATGGCCTTTATGTGCACCCAAAGCATGCCTATTATCAGAAATAATATTTTGAGTACATAAGAACTAATTTTATTTATTCTAAATCAGCATTAAGACCTTGTAAAACAAAGCTCCAGGCTCTGTGTGTGTATAGGGATGTTCCAGATAGATTCTTCTAACAGAGAAAGAAATAACAAACAAAGCTTTCAGTAGCTGTATTACTTCTTTTAAAACTGCTTCCTTTAGTAACCCTGTTTATTTGCTGTGTCTGGATTTGTGTAGCAAGGTTTTGGTAGTGGGTGAAGATGCAGGGACAGTTTGTGCAAGAAGTTTTAAGAAGCTTCACCCCCAGCTGTGACACAGCCAATGCCAGCCTGAACCCACCACTGGCCAAGGCTGAGCCCATCAGTGACAGTGGTAGTGCCTCAGGGATAACATATTTAAGAAGGGGTAAAAAACCCCAAACCCCAAGCTGCAGATGGAGACACAAGTGAGACTATGTGAGAGAAACAGCTCTCACACAAAGGTCAGTGCACAAGGAGGAGCAGGAGGTGTTCCAGACACTGGAGGAGAAATACCTCTGTAGCTCTGGTGGGGCAAGGAGGTACAGAAATCCAGAGTGAGGTTCAGCCTAGGAAGAAGGGAGGGCTGGCTGGAAGGTGTTTTTAAGATCTGGTTTTTTCTTTTTATCATACTCTTGA
This sequence comes from Erithacus rubecula, assembly GCF_903797595.1. NCBI lineage: Eukaryota > Metazoa > Chordata > Aves > Passeriformes > Muscicapidae > Erithacus > Erithacus rubecula. The sequence goes on from NC_136688.1 coordinate 22,931,546, forward strand.
TTTCACTGGTAATAAATTCAATTGATTTCCACAAGCCATGTCAGTTTTGCCCCATGACAGTAACTGGTGAGTGATCTCTCCCCATCCTCATCTTGACCTGCAAGCCTTTAGTTATATTTTTTTCTTGATTCTCCAGCCAAGGAGGGGAAGTGAGAAAGCAGCCTTGGTGGGTATCTGGCATCCAGTTAGGGTCAACCCACCACAATCTGCTAAAGCTAGCAGTGTTTACTTGCCAAGAAACAGATAAATAACATTTTATTAGATTTGTTTCCTTTAATATTAGTTCTAAAAGATATCTTAGCTGGGGTTCAAAGGAAATACTTGAAGAGATTACAAATTCGATTTCAGTGACCATTGATTTGTTTCTTAAGTCCTCTAGTCTAGTAAGATTTAATACAGTATTCACTTCCCTTTGCTTTGCTTAGGGGATACTTTAGATACAAAAGCTGAGGAAGATTTATAAGGGACAAAAAGCATAATGGAATAAAAAACTTTCCCAAAATGTGTTCATGAACTTTACAGAACAGTGAGTTCCAGAATAAATTAACACAGCATCATTAGAAAGACACATTTTGTTAAGGGTTTAACATACTGATCCAGAAAACTGAAAATGTTTGAAATGCAGATTGAAATGTAATTTTTATGTTGTCTCTCCTCAAGCTCTGAACTGAAGAGCCTCAATGAAAAGGATGCTCTACCTAAATTCCTAGTTTAAACAAGGAGAAGGATATTGACCAGAAGCCCATCTGAACTGTTCAAAGCTACCCCGTGGATCAGACATTTTCTGCTGACTACTAAAGAAGTGCATTAGATCTCCAGTTTGGGCATCAAACTTGTACACGCGCAGGACAAGACGAAGGACACAACGTGCAACAAGGGACAAGGTCCAGCAGGTATTCTTTAGTTTTGGCTTTAGCTACACCATGCACATCCTCAACTTTCCCATGGAACAGCCTCTTTAGAGCAAATGCCAAAATCCCACTTTGCTGGGTTTGAGACCCAGAGTTCAGATTTTAAGCCTGTTTTTCCAGATAAATAGCAAGACATGACATAGCCAGATCAGGTTCTAAGCTTCATTTTTTTACTTTTTAAATGAAAGAATTCAGAAGATGGCCCTTCACAGAACAGATATGTTTAAGAATTCTTTCACTAGACATTGTATGCAACTTTCCTAGTAGACTGGACCTCAGGGGAAAGAAAAGCCTGCTATTTTATAAGGTGGTCCCTTGAAGAACAACATGCTTGAACAAGACTCTACTAGTTAGTACTTTGAAGCTAAGCAAAAACAACAAAAGATTGCAACCTTTGTATAAAAGGAAAATAGTCTGAATTTACAATGAGGGAAGATGAATAAAGAATATACTTCAGCATATAAAGTAGTTTCTATTTTGAGCTCCTTCAAAAGGGAAAATCTCTTGCCAGTTTTACTTCAGAAGCCAGAAACCTCTGTACACCAAGACTGGCTTTCTAAGTGATACAGTTACCAGCTAAGCACCAGACTGCTTATGAGCCAAGGCACTTTCAGATGGTACACATTGGTATTGCAAACACATGAAATAATCTTCCCCTCCTGAAGAGCAAAGAGTTATAAGGAAAATAATACTGAGCATGTGGTTCTGCAACAGAGATGATGAACTTGATGACATATGTTAATTAAACTGATTTCTATCTTGCTCTAAAGACTGTTGAGAAAACCATGTAGCAAAGAGGGCTGTAACATCAAACTTGAAAAAAACTACAAATACATCCTGCATCCTCCCACACAGCTCAAGTACAGGGATCTACTATTCTGAGTGAGACGAGTACTCTCAAAACATTTAAAAAAGAAAAAAAGATGACAGACTCTTACAAATAATTTATGTAGAAAATGTTGCTTCATACTAACGTGCGTTTTCCTACTTCTTCCACAGTAAAACAATCCTGTATCTGTAAAAAATACAACTTTAGTATATAAAATTGAAGTAGCATATCAAAAAGCCAAACATCTTGAACTCTGACTATGTGAACTTCAGCTAATTACTTCATTTACCTGTCTCACTTTCTGGAGCTGTGAAGTGAAAATAGTATTGTCAAGAATTTTGGGAAGCCTCATTCCTTAATGTCTGTAAAATACCTGGAGATCCTTAGAGAGCAGGTACAGAAAAGTATTATCAGTAATCATCATTCTGAAATAAAGACATCACATTTGAGGTCCTGTCCATCACAGAAGAAAGCCATGAGACACTTCTCAACATCTTAAGGACAATTACACTTGCTCAGTAATTTCAAGGGTCTGATAAGAGAAGGTTCCAATCAAAGTAGACAGAAAAAATTAAATTCTTTCAGGAATAAGCTGCAATATTAAGTGCTCGCTACCCTAATCATGTTAACTAGCATTTGCTTTGCATTGTAACTTCTCACAGCACACCTGTCCCTCTGCCAGTAAAATGAAGAAATACCTAATAGCAGCATGGGGAATGAGGATGAGAAAAGAGGAAACAAAGAAAAAGCTTTGTTTTTGGCATAAGATAGTGATGCAGAGACAGCTTCACACCAAAAGCACTGACAGCTTGACTTCTTTTCATAAGTTGTTCTGGGAATTATATATGGGAAATTTGACTGAAGAGTAGAGGAGCACTTTGAATATGCAATACCTTAACTCCAGCAGAAAGAGTAAGGAGAAAAGTTGTAACAGATAAGCAGATACCATAGCTGGAAGAAAACAAATATCTGACAAACTGATGATCAAAACAGAGATAAATAATAAAAAAATGGGCAGGTAAAGAGCTGACTAGAGAAGGGGATGAATATAGTTCACAATGAGTTTGTCCTACAACACAAAGAACTAAAGGGGAAAAGTTAAAATTTTATTCAGGACAATGTTGCCTTTCCTGAAATCTTTCCCTACCCTCTCCTCTATGAAAATGAACACTAGTGACACTTTGGAACCTCAAATACTTGCATTTCCAAACAGGAAAAAAAATTATTTTCAAATGTTCAGTTTCCTTTAGGTTAATTGTGTACCCTGTGTACTCTGCAAACCTCCTTGATGCTATGGCTTCTGTTGAAAAATGCCAGGTTACTGCATTACAAATATTACCCAAGTTCTACTGGAGAATCCGTACAAGTTCATTAAATCAGGTGATGTAAATTTTGACTGTTTGTGGGTCTGCACCTTAATGCAGGAAAACCTCAGAGAAGACAAGATTTGACAAGTATCTATGCAAGCACTAGAATTAGCAAGGCTTTTATCCTATGGATTTTTGGGTTTTGGCTAACTGACATCGCAGTCTAGGAAAGTGTAAACTTCTGTGTAAGCTTTTCCTGTGCCTGAAGCATTTCTAAGATCTTTTTCTTTATACCTGAAAAAACATTCTATAAAAGTTTTAAAAATTTATCTACCTGGCAATTAGAAGGACCACAGCCTGGATTTCAAGAGAATAGACTTTAATAATTTCAGAGATCTCCTTGGAAGAATCCTATGGGATAATGGCTCTAAAGAGAAAAAGGGGTCAAGAGGAGATGGGCATCTGTTCATCCAAGATAAAGAAAGGTCCATTTTTCCAACAGAAGTTATGAGATTCATGCTTAGTAGGAGCACAGAATGCAAATCCCTCTCAGATCAGTTTATGAAGGAAAGTATCACAGACTGTACATTACCACAATCATGTCCTGTGACAAATTCAAAACAAATCAAGCTTAACTTATAAATATTACCAACTACATTTCATAACTCATTTGCAGATTACAGGTTTTCCCTAGTAGTACCTTATCCCCATTTCACAGAGTAGTAGTAGCATATCAAAGTACTAATCATGCGTGCAGATCACTTCTACTGATACTCATCTAGCATCCTTGAAAGAGGCATAACAAGCTATAAGCCAACAATCCTTTTCATCATATACAACAACTTATACATGATCATATTGCTTTAAACCAGACTTAGAGCTGTTTACTGAGGTAAGGCAACTTTAAAAACATGCAAGAAGTTCTGTACTTAATTCAGCATCACACTTCAGTCAAACATGGACATACTGAATGGAACCAAGGCCTCAAAATATAGTGCAAAGCAGGGACTTCCCAAAGGGATTTAAGTTCTAGGATCAAATTATCTTGCCTACCAAGAAAAAGCTTACTGGAAGAGTTCTGTAATATAGTTACAGAAACAGAAATACAGCCAGTCCTTTTAACAACACAGGGAAAAAAAGTTCCTCCAAAGAAATAAATGGCATTCCCAAGCTTATTTTATCAAAATAACTGAATGTAAAGCTTTTGTGAGTATAACTAATAGATGAAATTGAAGAACAGGGGGGTTAGAAATTGTAGTTGTGCAAATTCCCAATGAACAAGCAGAAAAATCTTCTAGATCTAGGTCAGGTCTGCTCAATCCAACAAGAGATACATATTGTAAAGTGAAGACCACACTATATAAATCAGTTGAGTTAATTTAGGAAAGCTAGAAAGTGAATGAGTAGTGATGGAAACTATAAATAATAAGACCATGAGAGAAAAAAGCTGAGACGATGAAGACACAAAAATTACTTGCTCAGAGATTTTTTGTGCAGCTGGACAAAAAGGTAGTTATCTTTTCACTTAAAATGATATCTCCTAGTACCAAGGCTATGTCAAAGACTTAATTTCATGTGTGTAAAGGAGAGTCCTTACTCTTCTGTTCATGCTGAACACACATTGCTCCTTCACAATCTTCTTCCTCAGATTGCATCTACACTGCTCACAGCAGCTCAATACAGAGATGCCAGAGTTTATTCCACAGAAATGAGTGCAGACACACCCCATATGTCAACTGATCTGCTGAGACAGATCAACTAGGCTCAGGCTGCTGTCAGAGCAATATAGCTCTGCAACTTCCAGGTCCCAAGCTAGTATCTTGAGATAGTGCTGAATTGTACCATATGGAAATACAAACCCCAAGCTTAGTAGTCTATGTAAACATTGCATTACACAGCATAGACACACACTTGAAGCCAATAGCATGGGCAGAAGTATGCTTTAGGGTTCACAGACAAGGGATGAAGATAATGCATTCCTCAATTTAAGCACTTTGACTTCCCAGGGCAGACTAAGAGTCAATATTGGGCTGAAAGCAGCTGTGGGCTTCACAGTCTCTTCTCTCAAAACCTCTTTGCAGAAAGTCAGACTATAAGTAATTGAGATAAAACAAGATTTTAATTTACTTTCTCTACCTCTCCCTTTCAGCATCTCTCCTGCTGAAGAAGTGATCAGCAATATAATAAAACATATTAATTAATGAAACTAAAGCTTCACAGACATTCTGCTGGATGATTGCCTATGCATATGAAGTGTGCAGAGCATCTTTCAAGATATGTCACAAATGAAAGAAGAGACAGACCAAGTTTATTTAATATAAGAAACATGGAGCATTCAGAATCCCAGGCCAGGTCAAACAATCTAGAACTAGTTTTGTTCCAGGGAACTTCCCCACAATTTGTAATACTAACTCTTCAAGACTATATTGGAACCTAAAAAAGTTTTAATTAAAAAAATTCATTGCATTTGGTTTGAATAGGAATGCTGTCATAGGGATGGGAAACTTGCCAGAAGACTGCAAAGCAAATAGTAATAATAATTACCAGTTGAATTTTGGATAATTGCTTAGCAGAATTACTTAGCAGTGATCACTGCTTATTTAAATGTTTCGCTCAACTGGGACAAAAAGTAAAGAACATATTAATTTAATTTACCAATGACACAACTAGCGAAGAAGTGTCAAAAGACACAAAATAGCCAGAAAACACTAAAAAAAAACAAACCGAAAAGTTTATTGGTCTTCAGAAAAAAAGAAAAATCGAGAGAGATATACATCTGGAATATGAAACTGAAATAAAACATTTGAATGTGAAGAAGAGCTGGTGTATGTTCAGAGACAGTTGAAAAGGAAATATGATACTGGGGTGAAAAATAAACCCCAAACCAGATTAGACAAGGAGGATTTTCAGAGTACTACATTTAATTTCACAAACAGCCTTTGACAGAGTGGCATGAACTGAATTCAAGGAGAGACTAGCTGAAGACTCCATCACTGACCCACTTCTACCAATGATTACTGCAATGCATTTTAGATCTGTGTAATGCAGATGTTTTAACTTACAATGGCTTGTAGATATATCTCACCATCTCTAAAATGTAATCCTCCACTTATTTCTCCCTAGCTTCAGAAATCCTTTGTCCTGATATTCCAGAGTCATGACTGCTTCCAGGCAGAGCTACATTGATAAATCATAAATAGCAACAGCTGTAACTGTAGCATGAAGGAACTATGACGTTGAGTAAGACTGGAGATCAATCATTTCAGCCAAGGCTATTTCACTGCAAAGAACTTCCAGAAAACACTGCATTAAAATTCACAGCTTATTTACCTTTAGGACATGCCATGAGATCTCACAACAAAAGATTTCCTACAATAACATGGTATTAAAATCTGATTTGGTTTTAGTAACAAAAAGGAAAGGAAAAAGGTAAAATATTCTGATATTTACTGTGATCGTCACCACATTTTTTCTGAACAACTCATTTAGCAGAGATTGGCTAAGCTAAAAATGGATATAGTCTTAAAGCTTACACAAGAGAGTGTAAAAAAAGGCAGAGTAATTTAATATAAATAATAACACGTGCAAGCATTAGAATTACACTAGCAAAGGAAGGGATTTTGTAAGCTCAGGAAAGTAATCTTGTCAGCAAAAATGCATTAAAATAGCATCTTTCAAAACTGAGCTGGGAGAACAGCGGTCCATTTAGCTCTTCTCCATCTCCAAGTTATATGAATTATATAGATAAGACATTTGTTTAAAACATTTGTTGCAAACTCAAGTAGAGCTAGTCATACAGGCTTACCACCCTTCTCATTTCATGACATAGCTTGTGTGCTTGGTTGTGGTAAACCTCCCTTTCCACAAGCTCCAGAGACAGCTAGGCTTCCAATTTCCTAACTCAAGTGTGCAGAAGAAAAGAAGTAGCCATCACACCATTTGATGAATGTGCAAGAAACATGGTCATTTTATAATATTTTATTTCAATATGAACAGTAACAGTATGTTTTGTCTGAAGGGGAGGCAAGTGTCTGCAAAAAGGATTCTCAGGCAAGATATTCTAACATACTTTCTGCAGCAGTTTTACATTTCAGTGCTATATCTAAGGTATCAAACAACAGCTATTTTTGCTGGAAGCAAATTGGGAGGAGGGGAGGTGCAAAGAAAAAAAGAGAAAAGCTGTTGAAAAGCACCAAAGAAAGCTGGGACTCTAGAAAAGAAGTGCCAATGATTCTGACTGAGCTTTCTGTTCACTTCTCAGTACATCAGGCCTGGAACAAGTTTCTCAGCACAAAATTTCTCTAATTGGCTGGAAAGCATTTAAGGAAAAATCTTTTTAATTAAAAACAGAGAACCAGCAAGACATGAAAGCCATGGGGGTTGGGAGAGGCATATGTTGACCTTATGAGGCTTCACAGCAGAACTCTGCAGGGGCCGTTTAAACTGAGAAAGCACAGTTTTAATTAAAGAGTCCTGAGGAACAGACAATTCAAAAGAGCAGGTCAGATAGATTCCAAGAGGTCAATTTAAGCACAAGCAGAGGGAAAACAAGACTTCTGGCCATTCTGCCTTCCTCTGGGAGAAATCTGTTGCTAACTGATCATTATGCTTCAACAAACACTAGCTGTCCTCTAACCACCTCTGTGAGTGTTGCATATCATTGGTACAAGTTAAAAGGAGGGCACAAAGGGTTAGAGTGAATGGGGTAACAGACTGGTCACCCCTCACTAGGGGGGTTCCACAGGGCTCCATCTTAGGCCTAGTTCTCAACATCTTCATAAATGACCTGGATGGGGGACTCAAAGGAATACTAAGTTTGTCAATGACACTAAATTGGGCAGAGCTATTGACTTTCTCAAGGGCAGAAAGGCCCTGCAGAGACCCCAACAAATAAGAAGTCTGGTAATTCTGCAATTTAACAAGGGCAGGTGCCTGATTCAGCACATCCAGGGTTGCCCCATCAGATGTGGATAGACTGGGGAGCAAAAGGCTGGAGAGCAGTGCCACAGGAAAGGGACACAAGGGTCCTGGTTGACAGAAAGTGGATTGCAGTCAGCAGTGGAGACTGCAGGCAGCCAGGAGAGCCAAGTGTGTCCTGGGGTGCATCAGGCACAGCATGGCCAGCTGGGCAAGGGAGGGAATTGTCCTGCTCTGCTCTGCACTGGGGCAGCCTCACCTCGAGTGCTGGAGACAGTTCTGGGTGCCACAATATAAGAAAGGCATGAAACTATTACAGGTTGTCCAAAGGAGGCCAGTGAACATGGTGGAGGGTCTGGAGGGGAAGCCTTATGAGGAGTGGCTGAGGTCACTTGCTCTGTTCAGCCTGGAGAAGACACTGAGGGGAAACCATTGTGGTGTTCAGCATCCTCTCAAAGGGAAGTAGAGAGCCAGGCACTGATCTCTTCTCTCTCATGACCAGGGACAAGACTCGAGGAAGACATGAGGAAGATGTGCAGCTGAGTCAGGGGAGGTTTTGACTGGGTATCAGGAAAATGGTTCTTCACCCAGAGGGTGGCTGTGCACTGAAACAGGCTCCCCAGGGGAGTGGTCACAGCACAAACCTGACAGAGTTCAAGAAGCATCTGAAAAACGCTCTCAGGCACATGATGTGATTCTTGGGGTTGTCCTGTGCAGGGTCAGGAACTGGATTTAGTGATCATGATGAATCCCTTCCAACACAGCATATTCTATGATTCTGTCATTAGAAATTCTGTGAAGTTTTTTTCACCAAGAAACTTCAGTTTATTGACACTGGATCGCATTCATCTGTTTCCTTCAGTCCTGGTATCACATTCCCAATGCATGGAATCCCAGATATGCTTATGTACACTCAAAAATAGAACTCCACATCTTAATAGGCTTCTAAAATGACTGGAAAATCCTGTAAAATAGATCCAGCATATCACCAAAAAGAAATCCTCTCAAGAAAAAACAAACAAACAACCCCCTCAAACAACAAACTTTTCTTTACTTTTTGAAGTGTTACCATTACATTTATTGAAGTTAGTAATTTTCCCTTGCTATTCAGAGACAAAAGAAAAAATAAATCTAGTCTCCAAACAAAAGGATTTAAAAAGGTCAATGTAACCAGAACCCATCAAGTAACAGAGCTAACATCATAGAAAAATAAAATAACATAAAATCTGCTATATTTCTCCATGAAGAGCTATTTCCCAGTAATTCAAAAGGATAAGGAATTAAGTAGAAAAGTAACATCTACAGCAATTTCCCAAGAAATACAGCAATGTTAGTCCATTTCAATTACTGCACACAGGGTTCTGCACATACACAGATTGTTACACTTAAACACTGCTTGTTTTCAGACAGATTTCTCTATTATTGACCATTTGAGAACTCATGGCTAGATGCATCTGCTTGGGTGAATGACATACACATTCCATGGTTAAAACTGACAGACAAAGCAGTGAATTTCCCTGCATTAAGGAGAAACAGCTAGCAGCCAGATTAAGCAATCACTTAATTTATTTGTGAGACTTTTTTGTATTTTTACTTTTCTAAAATTCCAATTACACACTCAGAAGTGAAAAGATGGGAGTTTTCTTTGTTTGGGGTTTTGTGAGTTTGTATAAATTTGGAAATTGCATAATCTTAAATTTCTAATATTCTCTCTTGCTTCCCTCCAGACAGGGTACAAGCTTTGATGTAAGTTATTTATTAGGTGGACTTATATTCTCACAGGGTTGACATTTATGTCAATTATCAGGGATAGCCTTCACAGATGGAGAAAATTAGGAAAAAGCCACCACTCACTCACTTCTAAAACATGAAATTCAAATCTGGAATGAAATTTAAAGTAAATGAGAGATAGGGAAACAGCAGTAAAAACATCTATGACAAAGAAATAAATAAAACCAAGAACATCCTAGAAGACATGGAAGTTAGTGAATGTAATACTTCTGACACAGGAAGACAAAAGATGCCTTCATAGTTCTTCACAGACATAAATCAGTGACAAAGAATGGAGCAATCCCTGCCCAGAAAAAAACCCAGAGAGAAAACTGGGGCAGATCAGAATCTTGCTGTGGAAAACAAAGGGTTTAATTTTAACTGTTTCTGCACACAGAAATTCCATTCACATAAAGTGGCCATTTGGTGACTAACACTCCATACACCTGACACAGGGTATCAAATGCAGAAATTCTAGTTCAGGTCTCCAAAGCAATATTCCTATGTTAGGTAAGCTATATTGCTATTAATTTCAGGAACAGCAGGTTGTTTGTCCCATGCTCTGTTGCATAGTATATAACCATAAGCAGAATGTCTTACCAGGACTCTATAATGCACCCACCTCCTTGTGGTGGTTTGACCCTGTCTGGACACCAGGTGCCCACCAAAGCTGCTCTGTCACTCTCCCCCCTCAACTGGACAATCAAGAGAAAATATAATGAAATGCTCATGAGGCAAGAGTAAGACAGGGAGAGTTCACTCATCAGTTACTGCCATAAGCAAAACAGACTCGATTTGATGAAATCACAATAGGATAGTAAGAAATAAAACCAAATCTTAAACATTCCACCCAGCCCTCCTTTCTTTCTGGGCTCAACCTCACTCCTGATTTCTTCACCACCTTCCCACCCCCAAGTGACACAGGGACACCAGGAAGTTTATCACACAGTGCCTCTGCCATTTCTATCTCCTTGCTCTTTTCCCCAGTTCCAATATGGCATTCCACCCATGGGACACACTCCTCCACAAAACTTTTGCAGCATAATACCCTCCTGAGGGCTGAAGCTTAGCACAAGCTGCTCAGAGTAGGTCCCTTGCATGGGGTACAGTCCTTCAGGAATGCACTGCACCAGCTTGAGTTCCCCACAGACTCACAAGTCCTGTCAGCAAAGCTGCTCCAGCATGGCCTCCTCTCTCCAGGAGTCCACAAGTCATTTCCAGGAGTCTGCTTCAGCACAGGTTTCCCACACAAACACAGCCAAAAAAAGAACCCAGATCTAGTCTATGCCTCAGTGTGGTAATGACCAAATTTCACCCACCACACTGCACAGGTTCAGCTTCTCAGTAAATTAGTTTAATCCTTAAGTGGTCATGAATGTTATGAGTTCCCCTACACACAGGCATAGAAAAAAAAAAATTCCATAGCAAATAAAACTGAAATGAGAAATATGAAGGTTTTAGTCCATAATTATGGCTAGAGAAAAAGAGAAATTGGACTAAGTGGATGAAAATATTGACAGTAATTTATCTGAAGTGATACATTTCTGTCTCTAGTTAGACAAACTACTGAACATTAAACAGAAAGGAGATATTATTACAAAGCTAAAACTTTTCCATTCTTTTTGACAAATCCAAATGCCCTTCATCTGGCTGGGGTCGGTGCTGGATAAATGAAGTTTGATGAAAACTTGCACTGAAAGTACTGCAATGGATAATTTGCATCAGAGAGCTGCTTCTCAATTTTTCAATATGGTTTACCACTAACAGCTGCAGTTCTGGTGGATGACTTCTTTACTGTTGTCTCTAACTCCACCATAGAAATACGTTCTAGGAGTCCACATTTTATTTTTCCTGACTATGACCTGATCTCAAATCAGTTATGTCCTTACTGCATACTGCAAAATTAGTATCATATAATCTACCTGAAATCTTTAAAATATTATGCCTGAACTAAAGTAAATTACTTATAACAAAGTATCTTTCACTGGGAGGAAGGTGTTACAGATAGCATAGTCAGTTACTTCAGTAGCTTACTACAGATTTTGTCATGTTTAACTATGATTGCTTAATTGCCAAAGCTCTAGATGGCATATGTCAAAAAGGTCTTTATTCACGGTCTGTCAAACTGTGTTCATCAAAAGCAGAAGTGTTGCAAAGCTTAGCCAGAAGGCAAGGTTTTATCTATATTTAAGAGATAGTTCTAGTCTTTTCTGCAAGAAGAAATGAGGCTGAATAGCCTAAAAAAAATTAGGCTTATAGTAAAAAAAAAAAACCCACCAACATTGTATTTGTACAAAAACTTAGAGTGTATTTGTTTAAAATACTAAATTAAAAAGTAAAATAAAACATAATTTTAGTTGCATGCAGTCACAGGAGTTTATTTTGAACTCTGGCCAGCTCTGTAATACCTAATATACCAAGTGCAATATAAGAATAGCTAGACATGATAGCACAGGGCCGAGTATTTATTTTGGAATTGAAGCTTTTTCCTTGTGGGTAGGGCTGAGGAAGAGGTCACACAGTTGTCAGTGGTCCCTCTTCCACAGCCATCAGCATTCTAGGAGCTCTGGCAGGACTATTCAGGTACAGCTGAGGTGGCAGCATTAACCACCCCACACCACTATGAACCCAGCCTTCTGCAGGCTCCTAATGGAGCCAACTGGCTGAGAATCTCAGCACCCCCTCCCTCATGCTACATACTCAATATTCTAACCTTCTCTAGGTCCCAGCCACCAACCTCCAGCACTTTTTCTTTCTTATCCATCTCAATGCACAGGCCCTCTGATCTATTGGTACTTGACACACTGTTCTGTAACCAAAGTAGCACTGCCAACAAGGTGCCTCTACACAGCTTTATTCTGGGAGCCATTTTTAACCATTCCACAGGGAAACGCGATGCTGTCTCCCCATTACTAATGTTAGAGTATTAGAACACAATGTGAAGGGTCAGTATTTGTAACACATTAATAGCCTGGCTAACAGTTTTCACGTGAAGGTAACAGGAGAGCAGCAGATGCTGTAATACTTGCCTCCATTTTTTCCCACAGTTCGGAAACACCTCCAGAAGGTCCGAAGAAAAGAAGCTCTGTTATGAGGGGTGGCTTGAACAAAGCTGAACTCACGGAACAAAATGTGTGTTCCTTGCCGCACACTGTTGAAACTGTGGACATGAAATCAAAACAAGAATGTTAGAAAGCTGAACCAACATGAATGTTCTGGGAACAACTAGAACAGTAGCAAGAAAACCACTGGCCATTACATTTTGTGAAACCAAATCTCTAAAGTTTATACTCATCTGTTCTCTAGAGAGAAGACTATTTGCAAAAACCACACATTGAAATTTAATTATAGGAATTAGAGGTTTGTGAAAGTAAAATTCATTCTAAAGAAACCCAGCAAGGAGTGTCCAAGACCCACGTATTTGAAAACAATCCATTGGAAAATGGCTCGCCAAGAGTTACTGTTGTTTATTTGACCAGAAGATGCCCTTTCTTTTAGTACCATTTGAACTTCACTGCTATTTTCATTACAGTTTTCTTTAAAGCCACAAAAAAATCCTCTTTAAGAGAACCCTCAAGATATCATTTCTAGGTTACTGAAAATTGACTATTGGATGTATAAAATTTACTCCAATTTGATGAAAAGTGGATTGACACATTACTAAACAAAATTTGCACTAATTCATTTTGAAAAGAGTAGCTGGTCATTATGATGTACGTTAATTTGATGCTCATGGTTTTGTATTTTAGTATAAATTTCTAAAATATGAGTTGTAAGCACTTTAAGCTAACTTATTACAGCAAACATTTGTCTTACAAAGGTTTTTCTGAAGTGCAAGAAGCTCTCCTTTGGGCATGGTAAAGCTCAACATACAAGAACAAAAGAAATGCAAATACAAACATTATATACCGAAAGGTATAATGACAGGATTGCCTCAAAGATAGATTTTGTGCATTTCACTCGGCATCATGCAAGTGGGACAAAGCTTTGAAACACTCCAGAGAGATCATTAAAACATTCACTTGGGACAGCAGCTTAACCCTCCCTCACAGGAGAGAATTAATGAAAAGATACAAGTTTACTTTCATCACAGCAGATCCTCTCCATAGGTAGCATCTCCACAACAGACAAAATCCAGTGGTCAGTGTGAACCCTCCCAGTTTGCAATTTTAAATCACCTCTTTAATTATAAAGGCTTTAAATTACTTTATTCTTCAGAGTACAGAAAAGGGTCTCACATTTGAAAGAGAATAATACCAGACAGAGTTGAGCAAAATTTAAAAAGTCATGTAACAACTGGGTGTAAGTGGGTGTAAGTGTGTGTGTGTGTGTCTGGGTGGAGAAAAGCCGTTGAACTTTTACAAAAGGAATCACAATTTCTCATTTTTAATATCCTGGTTCTCAAACACATGCAAGCAAACAATCTGTTGTCATGTGTTGAAAGGTAGTCCAGAGCACAGTTTCAAGCCCCTCTACCCAGAAGGAAATGTAAATCAAAATAACTACAATCACCGTGTGATTAAGAAACACTCATGACACTTGAATCCTGGAATCAGGAATATTCTTTCTGTAAATATCATGGACAAATACAGTATTTCATATTTATGAAACCTTATTCATGTAAAGTAAAGCACAACCATTGTCTCAAGAGATTGAAGTAAATAAATAAATCATGTGCTGGATCAAAATATGCCAAAATTACATGACTATCATTGCAAGTAAAGAGTATTCATTACAAAGTGCTGTCGCTCACTGCCTTAGAGTGATCAAGTTCAGAGTAAGGTAAAGTTACTTGCAAAATGTCCCACAAGATGCCTGTGACAAAGCTGGAAATGGAATTTCAGATCTTCTCATCCCAAACCACAGCCTGTACAACTTCTTTCATTTCTCATCTGCATTGTTTCGCTGATGATTTGACAGACTGATGGAGAGAAGAAGGATACAGATGAAAAAGAAGAAACTTGATGTAATAGAAGAAGGCAGCTTTCAGAAAGATAACACACATAAGGGAGACGTTTTGGAAGAGAAAGAAAATGAAGGCACAATAATACAATTAAATGCACCAAATTATGGTGCTTGGAACATTTACAAAACATGCAAATTTTGAAAACAGATCCTGACACAATTCTAGCAGAAAGGTCCAGACATGAAGCTAACATACTGTTAATTCACAGCAGACAGCCCTACTATATTACTTCTTATTTCTAACAAGCAAAAACTCTAGTCACTTGCACATTCAGCATGGGATGGCTCTAAACCTAGCAGGCAGAAGGGTATGATATCATTTGTTGCTTACTCAGTTAAAAGAGTGGGTGGATATGCTGGAACATCAGCACACCTGGATGTGCTGGCAGCCAAGTGCCGCCAGCTAGTTGAGTAAAGGAGGATTTTGTTTAACTATACAATAGAAGGATTTTCCCCCAAAAGCTCAAGATTACAAGCTTGGGAGGCAGAATTTTATCCCAGTTAAGAAGCTACATTTCAGACATCCTACTTCATAAATTCATTTTTATAACTAGTGAAAGTTCACCTCAAAAGAGTCAGCCCATGATGGGAGCTACCCAGCATGTAGCCTAAAAACAAATCTCTTCTTAGACAGGGTCACTATCACCACAAGAGACAGGAAAACTATATATTTTGAATAAACTATATATGTTGAAATTCCTATGGGAATCATGGGTAGATGAGCAGTACCAAAATAACTTGGCCACCTTTTTTTAACAGCTTCTCAGAGATGAAGTTACCATTAATGTAACTTACAATCTTACAGGTAAATATTTCTGGAAGAAAGAAAAATTATGACAACCCAAGTTCTTACAGGTATTCCAACAGTAGGTAGGGCATATGACCAACACCTTACCTTGATTTTTATATACATGCAAACAGATGTTTTTTTCCAATTCCTTTTGAATACAAAAATGAAACAAGCTGCACTCAAAGGAATGGCTTAAGCAAGATATCAACAATAAAGGAAGAAACTTCACCATTAAGCTCAATCATTCTAGCAAGATGAACAGCTGCTGAGATTCTTCCCTCTGTCTTCCTCTCAATGAACAGTTTATACTGTTAGCAAAGTTAAGTGGCCAGAGCTTTTCAGCACATTGAAGAAGAAAGACTTAGGAAAAAACAGAGTACCTCAACAAGTTATTACTTTGTCCTCAGTTTGGCAACCCAGAACCAGGGAAAATAATTTTTCACTTCTCTAGTTAACTTCTCTTTTTCCTCTTTTAGGAATTTAAAGTGCAGCCATCTGCAAGAGATTCCTTCCAGAAGAAAGCTTTCAACAACTGTGGTAGTCTCCAAACCTCCAAGCTTCAGTCCTCTACATTACCAGTAAATAGAGCAGGCAAATTAGAAGAGTAACAACAGTTCCTAATGATGTGATTTTATTTGTCATGCTGAAACCAAGACTACAAATGGAATTGAATGTTCATTAGTTAACACCAGTTTACTGTGAGCATTAATATTTCACACAAGAATTGTTAGGCAACTGGATACTCTGTTAACAAAACAGCTTTTTCCATTCGCTTGTGAGAAAATCCTGAAGAAAGAGAGAATAAAGCAAGGTTCTCACTTGATGGGGATACCTAAAGAAATTTTTACAGTAAGGGCTTCAGGAAGCTTTCTCACTCTATTCCTTCCCATGACCCAGAGCAGCCAAATCCCAGAACAATCTCCTCCAACACCACTACTGACAGGGCTGCATCATCCAGGCTATGCTTGTTGGGATGGCACAGACACGTGAGGGGAAAAGAAAAGGCTTGGGAGTAGACTGTGATAAACAGCCCCAGCTCCCAAAAATGGCTGTGCTGGGAATTCTAGCACTCAGGTGCTGCTTCTCTGAACAGAGCAGCTTTCACAAGGCTTTGTCTTTTGTGTATTTACATTTCGGCAACCTGCCAGAGTTCAGAAACTTTCAAGCACTCTTTTCAAACCTTTGGACTTCTAAATAGATTGTAAAAGTCCCAGGATGCTATGGTAACATCTCAATTGAAACCCATTATAGCAGTTAGCCTCTGCCTGCTGAACTCAGGCAAAGCCAAATATGCACAATGCAGAGTCCCAAGTCCTCGAGAAGGATGGAAGAGCTTGCCAGGACCCTGCTGTACCACTAGCAGGTGTCACCTTTGGTTACCATGCAAAGAGCTGAGCAAGCTTACAGGACCTCTCATCTACCAAATGAAAAACAGCGAATAATGACCATTTTTTCTTAATTGACAGCATTCTGCTTGAGTTTTCTATCGAGAGCATGATGAACAAAAAATTTTGAAGGCTTCTTGAGCATGAACCATTCACATACACATACACACACTTTTCTTGCCAGCTACACAAGTGTCTAAGCTATTAAAACAGAGTTGAGTGTCTCAAGCAAAAATAAGGTAGTCTCAAATGCAAAGTTGCTGTCAGAGGCTATGTTTACACTGACCAAAGCATCTGTAGAGAAAAACAGTGCAGAGGATTTCATGTCAATATTATGGGCATCCAGGATTTGTTTTTTCTTGACACACGCTCTGGACTAGCTCTAATCTAGTCCCATTGACTGAATGCTCATTTGCAGAAGGAACACATCTTCCAGTTTAGCTCTATCTGAAAGGAACTCAGAGCTCCAAGACTGCTTCATTGTGTGAATTAAAGCACAGTAAGTAGGGATAACCAGGAGTATTAGGATTAGAGACTATGCTACAATGGGTAACAAAGAATAGCTCTAGCAATAGAAAATACTGAAATACAAAAAGCTTTTAAAAACACGCTCTTTCTGATGTTAAATAACTCATCCACAACAAAGCATCCCCAAATGATTCACTGCACTTAGCCCAAGGCTATGCTCTGAGATAGCAAAGTGAGGTTTACCTTGCCTAGAAGGAACCCTGAGAGGGAACACTTAAAACTGGAAGCATAACTGGGTAAAAAAATAAGTCACTATCACTGTTGTACTTATTAAATTCCTGCTGTATGAAAGTAGCTTAAGATCATTTTATTCTTCACCTCTTGGTTTAAGTGTACTACAATATTTGCAATATTCAGATGAATCACTGGACTGTTTTTTTAGCTATTCACCTTGGAAGGTAGTGTAGGACCATGAGCATTCCTCAATTAAAAGCCACTGTTTCAAGTGCTTTTTTAAATTCCACAGATCTTAGAACTTGGGACACTGAGGTCAGCTTCAAGGAAACCACCATCTTTCCCTAATGAAATTAGCAGATTTTTAGACATTTCCTCAGAAATGTGTTAAGACAAAACAGATGCTAAAAGTTATTCCTGATGACTGGCTTTAAGGGAAAATGGTTTTTCTAACAACCAGGCAGATAGGAAATCATTAACACTACAAAATTTTGGCAAGACTGGGTGCTATAACACTGCAAACACAGACACTGGATTTTTTGAGATCCTTTCTGTCTCATCCACTAAAGTTTACTTCAGCTGATGGGTGTGGAAAGGGGGAAAGGAATGACACAAATTTTAATTATGTGCTTTCAGACTTCTTGATATAGGCCAGGAATCTCTAGCAGACTTAATACAGGTGGTACAGAGATTATGCCATGTATTGGGATGAAGGAAATTAACTACAGCACCTGTGACACAGCTCAGAGTAGGCAGTGAACAAGCTTTTTTATGTTGCTTTGTAGCAAATCAAACCCTCTGAGACCAGTTTACAGATTCTGGAGAAGGAAAGGATTAAAGGAGCTGCTGTGCTTGGTTGTTATTACCCAGAAAGCCTTTATATTTATTAGAGTCCCTCTCCCTTAATTTTTCATATGCTAGGTCAGTAATTTAACACCTCAAGGTTTGCAATTCACAAGCTAAAATGATCATATTGTGTTAAATTATTAGCCCAGGATTAAAAAAAAAAGAAAAAAAAAAAAAAAAAAGAGGCAAACGGGGAGGGGTGGGGACACGGGAATCTTTAAAAACAGAGGCCTTTTGATCAGAGCAGCATCCTGCAGTTTGCTGTAACTCAAGCTGACCATTCTTACATAGCAGGAATTAAGGACTCCCCCTGCCAGGCAGGGCCCTATTAAAACACAATAGCTGTTTGAAAAGGGTAAGCAAGCTGATATGGATATAATAGGCCACATATTGGGGCCCCTTTCTACTGTGAAATAAAGCTTCTTCTTAGAATTATGAGCTGGGAAGCCTAGTATTCAGGAAGATGGGAAAGGGCACACAATGAAAGACCGTAAATAGCCCTGCAGAAGCCCTCCAAGGTGCTTAAGGGAAAAGTAAAGAAGCCTTCACAGATAAGCATCAATCACCCATGACCAGCTCTTTCAGACTGATCAGGTGCAATTTCAGACTACTCCGTGTTTCAGAGTCTGGAGAGTTCTTGCTGGGATAAACAGAGATTCAGTTTTTACAGTAGGAAACTATGCAAGTTGCACACCACAGGAAGCTGCACAAACACCATTATAACTAGCTTTTAGGGAGATCACTGCACGTTGCTACCCAGCTTCGCTCAAAAAACCCTTCCTTTTTCTGCCCAAACCTAAACTAAATACATAAACAATAAACCAATCCAGAATTATAACTATACAAGGAAAACTGATAACTCGCTGGCTAATCTACTTAGTATTTGTCCAGACTGGTCCAACTTGACATTTTGGGGCAAGAAGAAAATTCCTTCTAAACTGCTCTATAACCCTCTGTATTCTGAGAGTATGGGAGAGGCAAGTCCCCTGTTAGCTTCATTATCATACAGCCATGATCTCCATTCTTTGGCTTCCTTTGTTAACCAACAAGTATTTCTGTACTCCTTGTCATGCTGTGGAATTCATTCAAGATGCCACAGAAACCATACCGTGAACCTGTGGCAAGGGAGATGGCACAAAGATGAAAAACACTTTTAAAAACACAAGCCACACAAGATAACCCCCTGATTTCCTCTTGTCTAACAGTTCAGAAAGTAGCTATGAACTGACATCAGCTGCAGATGGATTTTGATACCAAAGCAAAAATGTCCACCAAAGGAGGAGTATGCATTTGAAAAATGTTGAGGAACTGCATCCATTTTGAACTCCTAAGATCAAAGTAAAATCCCAAGTAAAGACAAATTGACTTCTCAGAAAGTTGAGGCCAAAGTATAAGAGCCTGCTTGCTCCATTCTGCATGAATTCTCCTGTTGTAAAGACAGTTCCATGTTTTATAAATTAGACTTTTAGTTATTTTAAAAGGTAGCAGCCCAATCACATTATGACTCTGATGGTATACAAAATACTGAAATATAACTGAATACCTGTTCCAAAGAGATTTAATAATGGTGCCATGCAAACAGATTCCATATTTGCTCATTTCAGCCTTGGTTTGACTGGAGAATTTCAGAAGAAAAAATTTACAACTGGTACTCTCTCACCTATTCAGTTGCCTTGGCAAGAACTATAGTACATCAAAGACTGAGCAGCTTCCAATATTTTCATCATGGCAACAAATGAACCTTGCCAAAATTCCTTAATATGGATGAAGTTACATCATTTGACATTAATGCTAACTCTGCATGTGGAGATTGCTTAGCTAAACCACTTTGTCCTCACTACAACTGCTTGGCTACAGTGCTGACCAGATTGTTTAATTCACTTGAAGATACACAATAACATTAAATTTGCAGGACATCGTTATTGCAAGTTACTAAAGCTAATGTATTCTGGGATCTGTATGGCTCCAACATAGCACTGCACAGAAAACACCGGGTTCTTTGAAGACATGCAGATTTCTAGAAACTAGATTTTTGCCTTTTTTGCTATTGTTTAAGGGATTTTATCCTGTAAAGGTTAAGGAATACTATTATAGGATCTTATCTGACCCCGTTGCTGCAAACATTTGCTGATTTTTAGTTTGGCATATCTACTTTAGGAAAAACTTTCCATTTGTTTGCCTTGTTCACAAGGGAACATATATATTCTCAGCAAAGCAATTAGAAATGTTCCTCAAGGTTTTCTGTGGCACCTCAACATTTTGCAGGCGAAGAATAAAGTTCTTCCAACAACACAAAACTGGGAAAAAAACCCAAATCAACAACAACAAAAAAACCAAACCCCAACTTCAATTCTGATCCATCTTTCCTTAAAGATATTTCTGGGAAAAAATAAAGTATTCCTCAAACTTACACTACTTGATTCCGATTTAATAGAAAGCCTTACAGGTTTAGGCAGATGGAAGCCAAGAACTCTAAAACTGATCTCCTATAAACATAAAGTAGCCTAGACTCATGCCAAAGTGCTTCATTAAAACAAGAACTAAACCATGTGAGTTAGTAATACAGAGAGAGGTACTGCTATTCATGAAGTTACCATGTATGCAACAGTGGTACTCTTACTGTTTGAGACTCAAAAGCTTTATTGGAGAAAATAGTATGTTAAAAAGAAAATAATACTAACAGAAAATTATAAAACTATACCTTCCATTCTTAAGAATAATTTTTAAATCCCCACATAGAATGTGGGAAAAGCCACCATGTACCAAACTTTCTATGCTGCTATGTTCTTCCAAAGCTGTTGTTCTTGTGTACATTTCTACCTAATTCCAGTTCTCAATTTCACATTACTAAAAGAGTTGCCTTCACAACACTTAGAAATACTTCAGGAAATCCAATTTTTCCTGCATGTCACCAAGCATGAAGTGAGATTATTGCTTTATATACACATTGCAGATTGAATGCAAAAGACTGTAAGTAGTCCCACTACATCTGTGGTGGATATGCCACTATTTATCTTTCTCATCTTTTCCAATATATTCCAACAGTAACTCAAGCAAGCACAACTGAGCAATTTTTCAGAATGATGGAAAAAGTTGCTTGTCAGTTACATCAGTATTGAATATCTAGTTTCCATCACAGCAAACTCTACTACGCACTTTCCTCAGTGGAAGATGGACAATATAAGATTTTCCAGAGATCCCAAATTCTGACTTGAGGGCCCTTTCACTTCTGCAAGGATACAAACAAAACTACAGCAGATATGCTTGATAAGAAATGCAAGAACAGGGCGGGAACTAGAGACTATCACAGATAATTTTTTTTAAAAAGCAGACTAATGGAGAAAGTAAAACTAAACAGAAAACTTCCAGAAAGGGTGTGATGCACATTGCCAGCTCGTGTCCAGCCTCTTATCCACCAGTATTCCCAAAGCCTTTTTGGCAGGGCTGCTCTCAATCTCTTCATCCCCCAGCTTGTAAAAGTTCATACTTTCGAAGTCACAAAAGTCTGATTTTAACTCCCAACTGGGATCATATACTTCTCCAAATCTGTATTAGTAATATCAGCAACTGTGATGAAAAGCAATAAAAAAAATTGGAAGCATAAATAAGGGTTTTACTAGAGTTAAAAACTAAAGCTAGAGAGAGCATAGTTTTCAACTCTAATACAAAGAAAAAGTACACAGTTAACTCAGATTTATATTGTCTTGACGCTTGTACCATTTGCCACATTCCTGGACTCTGGCTTTTAGGAAATTTCTTTCCAGTTTTATTGGCTATCCACACCACCTATATGCAGCTGGCTTTAACCTAAAGGAAGCTCAATTTCATGGCAGATGTGTTGCATTTCAGCCTTCAAGACTGTAAGAACAAATAAAATATATCCAATTACATAAGGTCTCCATAAAGTAGTCAGCCAACTCCTGCTTCAGCTATTCTGAAAAAGACCACAAGTAAATAGGTAATTTCCATGATGTAAAGGAATAGGAAAGAAGTGGGCAAAGACTGCACTGCTACTCCAGTCAATCTATACTAGGAGCATCATAATCTGATCACACTGCACATGGAAATTGTGATTACCTTTCTTCAAAGAGCAAGAGCACAGTGCAGGTCAAGTCAGTGTGTAAGTGCAGTTATCATGGATAACTATCCTGTGCTGACAAGATGCTGATATAGAGTGCTAACATTTATATGTTTGCTTTAGCAAATCCTGTGGATTCTTCTGTCACCTAAACAGTATGAGAAGTTCCTTATGTGGAGTATATTACCATACAGAGCATCACTGGTAAATGCTTTCTTTTAAGTTCAATTCTGTTACTGCTTTACTACAATTCTTTAAAGATAATCCTGTTTACCAAAAAAAATTTTAACCTTTTTATCCCCCCTGTATTTCTTTGCAAGGGACACATCTGAGTATCCACTCATCTATAAGATTCTCAAGAATAATGTAAGAAAATACTACATTTACTAATATATTGGCAACATGTACAAACTACAGTGGGAATTGTGTTATTGAAATTAATATATGCATTTTTTCCAGCTGTTTACACAACAGCAGTTTTCCCAACCACCGTGTTTGTCAGGTTAGGACTTGTTGCAATGTTTGTTACAGAGAAACAACTCTGGGAAAATCAGGAGTTCACAGACCCTGGCTGTCATATCAAAATCCCAATGCTGTTTCTGTCATAAAGCAATTCTGTAATAAAAACATTGGGTGACAGATCTACAGGTTACAGACAAAATTCACATAATTTAAATCTTAGAGTTATCTACAACCTCCAAATCTTCCATAGCTCTCATACAAAACACATACCCTGTGCACAGTGTGCAGGAGGTATTGAAATCCCGTATGTAAGGTGGGCTGGAGAAATTCAATTACAAGAAAGGGAGTTTGCCCTTCTGACAATGCTTCTCTGTAGAGGTGAGACTGGAAGACAATAAAGGCACCAACAGAAAGGCTTTGTGTCCATTAGCAACACTCTTAGTGGAGAAATATGCAATTACTGTAGGTTCCCCAGAAAGATTTATCAACAAATTCAATCCTGCAAATCCATGTACTCTGTGGAGAGACATTTCAAAATGTTTCCTTCACAGCAACTTATTCACATTAGCTGTAAAACCTCCTCAGAGCTTTTGGCACAAATGCTGTGTCTGAGTTCATATATTCATTCTCTTACCACTGATAGCTGAAGAGCAAAGGAGAGGCAGACAGCAGTCCTACGCAGTGCCCTAGGGATCAAGGAATCCCAAGTAAAAGCCTGTCAGGAACCATCAAGCACATTATCCCAGCTGAGATTTTCAGCCCAAAGGGCTGCTGCACAGCTAGGTCATTGACAGCAGCAGCTTGATACTGATCACATGGCTCAGCACAGTCTTGCATCAAGTGGGATAATTTTATCTTTTTCTCTCCAGAGCGGATGACATGTAGGAAACAGGACAGTATTTGAAGAACACATGAAATGTTGTGGGGTTTTTGCAATTGCTCAGAAGATTATATCAGAGAGAATATCAATATTTTAGATAATATCCTAAAAGTATTAATACCTCACAAATACTACTGATTTGACCAAATCACAAAGAACTAACACTAAAAAACCCAACAACCAATGCCCCTCCCCCAAACAGTTGTACTGAGAAATTCTAATGAATGGCTTCATGTCTCAGAAAAGAAATCTGGCACAACTTGTCAAAGCCCTAAGGACCTTCTCACTACTGTTTTTGCTGTTTGTACTGTAATTGTACAAAGCACAGAGTCGACGTTCTACAATGCTAGGTGCTGTAAAGTACATGCAGTACAATACCATTTCTGTCTTGAAGAGCTTACACTATCCTTGCAAACAAGACAAAACAAGTTACTCTGAAAAGGGGAAAGATGCAGAGCAGATGACAGCAAGATGATGATGGTGATAAGGCCTATGCATACAGATGCAAAGAAAAAAGAAAATTGATGGCTCTAAGCTAGCTCTAAGAATCTCTCCTTTTCATAATCGGATAATTCAGCTTATTTCCAGTTGCCAATTAAGGTTGCCTTCACTGAGTGGCTTAGTTCTCATGGGCATCCCATCTGTTTTGTTCCTGGCCCTTCCCCCCTGTCCTCCTCCCTCAAGGGTATTGAGACTTTTTCAAAGAGGAGGACATTGTTTACTCTACAGATTTATTTCTGTAATGTTGCACTGCAATAAAGGACTGAACAAGCCAAAAGTTTGTCTGATACCAAAGCCTGTGTCTACTGCCAGAGAAAGCCAAGGGAGTGGTATCATATTTGTCCCAAAGGAAAGAGTTGAACAAATTGTTCCAGCCAATCCAGACAGCAAGAGAAAATGAGGTACTTTCATTGCTAGAAGTTGATACTTCTCACCAAGATAACATCTTCCTTCCCAGGGTCCCAAACTATGTAGCAGCAGCAGTCTTGTTACCAGGAACAAAGCAAATGTTCCTTCCTGTAAAACAGGGCTCTACACAGTACAGAGCTGGAATTTTGAATTGCCAGGCACACAACAGATCTAAAAGCAGTATCTGACCCCCAACCCTGTCACACACATCACAGATGCCTTCTCAGATAAATACTGCTAAACTGTCACACAAGATCCAGCAGGGGCATTCAAGTTAAAGACAACAGAAACATCCTTTACAGAAAAAGGGGATCTCAGACATGAGTTTGCAGAGTCCAGTGGAAGCAACACTACATCTGCAAGCTAAAAGCAAGATGCTTTTCTCAGTCATGCTCCAGCTGGCAGGTGGTCAGGACACATTTCACCAGAAACAAAAGAAAAGGAGAAGAGTTTTGCGACAAGAATATAGACTCAAAAAAAAAAAAAAAAAAAAAAAAGTCCATTCCCATTTCTCAGTCCACTTGTGTTTGATTTATCAAGCAGACAAAGTTACAGAAATAACAGTCTCCTAACCAAGGTAAGTTACAACTGGTTATTATTTCTAAACTTTCCAAAGAGTATTGAACAGAGCAGCACATCTACCTGAATGCTGGAAGAGAAAGTTTCAGGCAAAGTGTTAGCCTACAAGAAAAGTAAAATGTACTAGCAGTAAGTCTCTTAATCTTTTTTTTTTTTGCTAGTTCTTTTAGATGAAATTAAAAAAAAAGACACACAGACTCCTTTTAAGAGCCCAGAAAATATAAAGTGGGATGCTATGTACATTCCCTCTGCGTGATCAAATACATTAGCATGGGGGCCCTATTTTTCTTCAGTATAGGAAAGATCAAGAAAACAGGATGATAAATAATGTATAGGGGGAACATGTTCCTTTAAGATATGCTGGCACAGACATTAGGCTGGAAGAAGCAAAGCAGCATTAGTGTGTAATTACACAGAGGGTTTTCAAGAGTCTGCATTTCATGGAGATTCAAGAGCAGAGCTGAGATTTCTCAGGCTTGTAATGAACAAATACCAGTAGCATATCAGCATATCTATAAAATCAAGATTAGTCCTAAGAGAGGCATAATTTTACTTATTTAACTAAAAGATGTGGATTAATTGGCAGAGGGGTGATTGATCCCTATTCCTGTAAGGGTCAGGAGTGAGCCAGATGAGAGGAGCCTCAAGGTACTCCCAAGATTGAAAGCAGATGTCCACATGACTGGGACAAATGAACACTGGAATAAAGTGGGAGAAAAAACTATCCTTGAAGACTAGAACTATTCTGGAAAGAAAACTGTAGAGATTAAGGTCAGCCCTCTGCAATCAGCAATCACAGTGCTAGATGATGGATTGGTGGATAGCAGTGAAATACATACCCAATTCCATTTCTTAGAAACAACTGAAATACTCATTGCCAGCAAAATACTTACTGCTTAATCCATACAGAGATAAATGACTGCCTAATTTTCAAATCTGAAATTTCACTCGGGTATGCTAAGTCCCAACAAAATTTTCTTAATTACCAAAACAAACCCAAAAAACAAACAAGCAAACAAAAACAAAAACAAAAACAAAAAAACAAAAAAAAAAAAAAAAAAAAAAAAAAAAAAAAAAAAAAAAAAAAAAAAACAAAAACAAAAAAAAAAAAACAAGACCAAAAAAAAACCCAAACCAGTTGTTCAGCAGTGAGGTCCATGGAACACCACTATCTTGAAAAATATGCCCTCTGAGAGGAGTTTGGAAAATATGTAACACCAGTCCTTGACAGTCTAATTTCAATTTCTGAAAAGTTACACAGGTCATACTTTTACCCCATAAACACCTTTTTAAGAAGTCACTTGTTTGGGCCTGCCTGCTAGCTTTCTAAACCCTGGGCCTGGTCTCTAATTTTAAGTTAGCATAAATAGGGAAAGGACAATTTTAAAAACTGGACATCCTAATACCAAGTCCCTTCATCTCAAATCCTTGTAGCATACTTCAAAACATGCACATTCCAATCCTTTCTTGCAGAAAAACATGGATTAAGGAAAACACTGGGAGAGTGCCCACAAACCTTCTGGAATCTTACAAGTTATCTTTTGAGTTTGAAGATGTTGAGACTAAAGATCAAGTTTATTTGCTTGGGAGAGAAGTGCAGCCTTCAAAGCACAGCCAAAACAAATGTAGCAGACGAACAGAAATCTTTTGGATAGTGAGGGCTCACCACTAGGCCCTCAGAACAAGAACATATGACATTTTCATAGTATTAAACTTCACATTCTACACCCATATAGGCTATCACTTATTCTCCACTTTAAATGAGGAATCCACATTTCAAATCTTCACAGCTGTCATAATTACTAAGCTTGTTTGCATTTTGGTATGGGGACACAGTTTTATCTGCTAAACTCCAGATATTTTATAAAAGAAAAAAGAAAAAAAGAGAACTATTGGTTCTATATTACAGAATGAATGAACATGCAGACTTTTCCTGTCTTTCATGAAATCAGAAACTCCACGAAACACTCACTATGAACAAAAAAACATTGTCAAAACAATATCTCTGAAAATAAATGGGAAAAACAAGATTTCTAGCAACTAAGTCAATCTGAGGGTTTTACTCTATGGTGATGGTTTTGTTCATTATAATGGTCTTGAGTCACTATTTACTCTTTTAAAGAGAGAAGAGGAACAGGAAGTGAAAAGAAAATAGTTATCCTATCAAGATGAAGAAATACTACAGAGAAGGGTTTTGACCAGTTTCACTGTGTGAATGACTTCTTGCTCACCATTTGATTTTTGAAGTATATATGATCAGAAGTTTTGAAAAGGCACAGAAGTGTCAGTTTGAAATTAGATGCAAACTAAATGTAATCTGCAGAGATGCTGGGATAATAATTTCAGCTTAGCATTTCAAAGCCACCTTGCCTTCAACTCTGGTGAAGAAATGTTATCACTGGGTGGAGGTCATTGTAATCCTGCTCTTTATTTTTCCTAAACTCTTGTTTACTGACTATTTGCTCAGCTGACTAATGTCAGTATTACTTTCTGTGGACAGAAAGCACACAGCTTTTCCCTCAAATTTTTTTTTTGCTAATTAGTAAGAAGAGATAGTGCTCACATCCAGTATTTAATGATTTATGCAGGTTTTAGGTGTCCTAATAAAGCAGTCAATAGGACAACAGTCACACAAGGAGATAGTTCAAATTTATACTCAGAAAAAGGAAGAATGAGTGCTGCAGAAAGCAGAAGCAGTCTATAAAACAGTTTTTTCAGTATTTCTCACGCAGTTTGATACCAACAGTCCTGACCAAGACAAGCAGAATTTTGTTTTCCATGTTTTTAAAATTGCTGCTCCCCAGAGTGACTGCTTCACACAAATGTTTGTAATAGAAGAGGTACTGAACTGTACAAAACCCTTGTACATTTCCAAAACACGCTCAGACAGCCCTTGGCTAACCCAGTAAAATCCAGCATTCACAACATAACCAGCACGTGTCCAGCTCCATTCTCCATGTACTCTGTCTGTTTCCAAAAGCCCCCCTCAGGCTGACCCTATTGGCAGCATCCTGATGTACTTACTATTCAGTGAAGAACCTGGCAATGCCATACTGACTAATATCTTCTCTGTTCTCTAGCAGCTGGCTCACTGCATCCTCCATGTATGTGAGGACATGTCGTTGAGCTGTAAATAAAAGAGAATAAGAGACAGAAGTTAGAATAGAAGGGGCCTGCAAAGCCCAGGGCCAGACAAGCCCAGCTGTGTGCCTTACACAAGACATCAAGCATTTGCTTCCTCAGTTAGAATGGAGGCTCCTTTCTCCCAGGAATTGATAGCAAAATTCATCACCTAAATCCCCACTTTCCTTCCTGGCTACAGAGAGTTGGTAATTAACAGTGATGACTCTTTTTTTAGAATCCCCAGAGAGGAGTTGTGAGGCAGTTTCACTGGAAAATGCTTACTCCAGAGGAGTTCTGTTCTGAGCCATCTTTCCCACACAGATTGTCAATGCTGTTTTGATGGGGCTGTTGCAGAGCTTTAGGTGTTCCTTGCCCTTCCCTCTATACCAAAGCCAAGTAGCTTTAAGGTTGTTCTGTAAAGGTTTCTTCCTGAAGGTGCAAATAAAAGTACATCTGTTTCCAAACAACCATCAATGAATGTGGCAGGTGGGGAACAGGTCTGAATGCCAAGAGAGATTTATATTGCTCAACAGCCAGTCTCAAATAACTGCCTAGGCCAAACATGGGAGAATTTCACAAATGGTGGATCTGCCAGTACCCCACCACAGAATTACAATTGCTTATAAGGCTCCTGAGTAAAGACAGTTTAGTGCAACACAAACTGTTTTGCTGCTTCTACAGGGGGCAGATTGAACAAAACAAGCATTTGCCAAGGAGGAAGCAGCACAGATTTACCACTGAGTCTCTTTGATGTTTTTGGCTAGAAATCAAGTTGGAGCAACAAAGAGCCGAGTCTGAGGTGATGTGCCAGCTAGCAGCCAGTAGACTTTCCAAATCTACAAGTTCAACAATCAGAAGGCAAGTTACAACGAACCCAGGAAAATCATTCCTAACCTGGAAAGCACACAAACCCTGTTCCCAAACCACACACCTCCATCCTAAACACGTAACCTACTGCACCTTTGCAAGTAGTGTCGTGTCCTAAAAAGAGCAGGAGAAAACCCTTAGGGAATATAGGAAAGGCAAGGGCTGTTCTTGCTCCTTGCCAATCTGCTCCAGACTTGGCAGAATCACCCCCTCACCAGCAACTGGCCAACCTCAGACCCACATCAATATTCTCCAAACCATTTTAATTTGTGTTTAATATCCTGCTAAGCATCAAGCCTGTGCCACTTGATACACAGCACAGAAGGTCCTTTCATCTTAGTGTGGGGCAGGTGGACCTCAGGAGAGGCCCGGAAATTATTATTCCCATTGGATAAAGTGATTAAAAGTATGCATGAATATTGATTGCTATCAGGGGATTTCTCTGCCTAGAACACTTTTCAGGACAATGGTAAAATTGGTTAAGCACACCCTGGAAAATACCTTGCAGCTGATAGCAAAATGGTGAGCCAAAGGTTTAAAGATATTATCTGGCACTAAAAGATATAGGGCGTAGCTTTATTTAATTATTTTAATGCAAAGGAATAAATTTAATTTATGTGAGTGATTAAAGAAAAATAGCTCTGCGCACCTGTGTCCCCTGAGGGAAGAATGAGTCCGTGCAGCTCAGTCATAGGCTCAAGATAGCAACTACTGGGTAACTTTACTTCAGCCCATGCTTCCTCCCTCCTCCTGAAGTGCTCCTTCTCACACTCAGCAATCATCTCCCCAGGCCCCTCTTGAGGTGTCAGCAGCACCAGATTATGCCAGGAAATGCTACTAGCAGACAGACTTCCACTCATCTCAGCCTGCAATAAACTTCTGCTCACCTGCAAAACCACTCTCAACACTTTGTGGGGAAGTATACTCTCCTTTCATAGAATAGCCACTATCAGTGAACCATATTTATGTTATTTTGCTTCTTTAGAGTCATGAACTTCCCCTAAAAGTCTTTGGGAATAGACAGGCATGGCCCCACTGTGCTACACAGCACATAGTGGCTGACCCCCATAACAAATACTTTTTGAATCTGCTCCTGGAGAATAAATTACCTTCAACATAGAGTTTTAGACATTTCAAAATGTACACAAAAAAATATATAGGTAACTGTTGAATACAATTACTTGTAAAAGGGTATTTCTCCTAAGCTTTTTGTTGCATAGCCTAAGGATCCTGGCAAAGAGCCTCTATACCTATTTCCCAGAAGAGTGGGTAGAGGTGTGGGGAAAAGAACAAATTGTAAGCAGAGAAATTAAAAGAAAATAGCACTTGAAATCTCCTTGAGAAGTCTCCCTCTTTGTCCCTTTGGCTGCTATGCTCTTTTCCAGGTAGCACAATTCACACTGCCAAACCAAATTCCAGCTCTGGCTTCCTGTTCACTGACTGCCTAGTTCCATGGAACGATGCAAGCAATGTATTTTATAACCCAACTAATGCTACACTATATAGGAAAGTCATAGAACAAAATGTAATTTGCAGACAGGTTTTAGCAGGCCAGAGAGGCAAAATAAAGTGCCAGGAGTCTGGTTATAGCAAAAGAGTAGTTCCTTAATTTATACAAATGGTACTTTCCATAACAAACACTGGAACTCTACCGAAACATTAACCATTTATACAAGCATATTCAAAAATCTTTGGAGTTCTAGGCAAAATAAATGAGATGATTCATACATTTTAATAGTTTTTGAAAATTCAGGGATAATTATGTACTGGCTGCTCATATTCTTGAGGCCCACTTTGCAATAAAAAGGCAGCAAGCCCAAATCAGAATGTAAAGCCTAAATATTCATGCCACTGTGCTATTACAGCTCTCTGTCTCTACTAATTTTCTTCCTGACAGAACTGCAGTATACTGCAGTTTCCACACAGAAGGTGTTACATCAGGATATCATCCTTGGCATTTGTTTGTTTCAGGCTTATTGTAAACAGAAAATCCCTACTCATACAGAACTTTCTAATGCAACCCACATTCTGTAAATATAACAAAAATTCTCAATTCTGCAATCCCAGGCAACTACTCCAAACAGGAAGCCAGTGTGCCTGCCAGACTCATTTGTTAGGTGCCACACTCTTTGCTGCCAGATTTAAAAACTAACAGTTGGTTTCCACTGGAATCTGACAGAGTTAAGTTAACAGAGGATTTTTCAGGCAGCCCATAACCTGATGCTAAGTAAGCACCTTTGCAAAGAATATCTTAATTCCTATCACTAAATCACTAGCAGTTATGTTATACTTGGAGCCTCAGTCCAATCAGTAGCAGCATGTACAGCTCTGCCAAAACTGCCCCCTGCAGCACTTAAGAGAACGGCCTCTGATACTCACATGCTCACACTCCACCATCACTCACATGCCCAATGTTTAAAATGAATTTTGGAATGAATGCACTTTTGGCACAGAATCAAATTCAGGGCCAAGCAGTGGCAGTTCATTTCAAGCATGGCCAGACCAAGTCATAGAAACCTTCAGCTTACAAGTACAAGGCATAATGAGGATTACACCCACAGTCAATCCATAACCTCTATGGATTTCTCTACAATAGATTAGACAATCACAGCTATTTCCATTTAGCCATAACCACACCAAATAATATTGCATATGTATTTTACTATTTTAAAATAGTAAAAATAGTCTTTTTGTAAGCCATCAAATTACTTGTTTCAGTATTCTGATGAGAACAAACAATCCACTATTTTCTAGGTTTGATTACACATTTTGTAAGAACAAGCACTGATACTTGAAAAGTCTTGAAATAAAATTTAATGCAAATAATAACACTACACAAAATTGAATATAGGCACTGAAATTCTCAGAGCCAGAAATTCGTGAGGAAGGAAAGAAATAGATGTCATCTTTAAGTCATGATACTGGGTATGTGTAATGGTTTTATTATCCAAGTGGTAATATTATTGCTTAACTCTGCAGGAGACGTGACTCCTTATGACTTCTGAAACAAGAGCTGTCTATCAAAGCAATTTGTTCTGTATGCACACAAGAAAGCTTTTTGTTTTTTTTAAGTTGAGGTCATTCCTGGCATAACTGAATATTCTGATAAATCAGGACTGGGAATTCCTGGACAATAAGACCAGCTTTTCTTACTTATTTGCCTCCTCCTCAGCTGAAGTACTGAAAATACACACTACTTGATGCAATTAACATTATTATTCATTTCAGTTATCAGAAGCTCGAGAGCAAAACAAGCTTTAATGAATCTGGAGTATTTCTGGCATTTTTTAATCAGTGAGAACATACACTCTGAGAGCACCAGGTAATACCTAAATACCCTTTCAGTATTTGTTCTACACTGGAGCTTAACTAAGGACACTACCTTATGACACATATTGGAAAGATATATCTATAGTAACATAAAATCAATTTCATGCAAACATTACCAAAACAATATTGATGCAAGAGGGAAAGAGTAAGGATATAAACTGCAACAAAATCACACCAACTTAGGAAATTTTTCCAGCATTAATGTTTTTTCAGGATGCTCATGATAATATTTTCAGATATCAGTAAGGACTTCATCTCTTTAGATGTTGCTAAGAAATAGCCTAGGAAAGAGAAGTGAACAAAACTATTAACCTAAATGCTACATCTCTATACTGTCATAGCTCCTTCCAGTTTTGCATAGCTTCACAGGTAATTTCCTATTAACCATCAAAAGCAAAATGTTTTTTGAAGCACAGAACATATAAATTCAAGCAGACCATGTCAAACCAGAGGTATCATGTAACGTGGGACATGCTGTTTCTCAGGAGCACATGCCAAGGGGTCACACAGTGTAACTAAAGTACATTTCATATGTTCAAAGTCTCAAAACTACTTTCAACAAAAAATTTAAGAAATGTTTCCATTTATAATTTCATCTTAACCATAGCTGAGAATTTGTTTCAAACAATGAGCATAATACTGCACACAGACTGACTCAATTGTGCAAGTCCTTCCAGCAGACTGATTCTGGCAAGGTGTCACACAGCTGCAAGAAACCACCCCCTCAATGAAGCAAATTGTTGAACTATCTTTTTTTTTTTTTTTTGGTTGGTTGGGGTTTTTGGAGGTTTTTTGTTTAAATCTAAAATTTTTAATTGTGGAAGAAATTGTCATTCCAGTTTATTATAAGGCATTAAATAGCCTAATGGTTCCCTACCTATCCATGCTCAGAAGGATCATACTCTCCTGTTCTGGAACTCTACCTTCAGGATCAGATTTCACCTGTACCTTTCAAGTTAAGGTGGAAATCCTGTGGTACAACAGCACTATGGTGGTGAAACCTCCATCTTTTGGACAAAGTACTAGACTGAGTCTAAGAAAGTTCAAATTTAGCTAACATTTCTATAAGCAAACTCTTACACATTAGATACAATCTACATTACAGTTCTCCTATCTCCTACTACAGACCAAGTAATAATTGTTTTAAAAAAGTATTATCTTCTCTTTTTCTAGACCATAAGATCTTTCAGCCACAGTGCTTCACAAAAGTTCACCAAATATCTATACCAAGAGGAGAATCAGTGTCAGCTCAGATATCTGGATAAAAATGTAGCCTATATGTTGACTATGCTGTTAAAGGCAATGATTGTACTTGCACTTTCCAGATCAACATTTCTTAAGACTGTTCACAAGAAGAGCAAGACTTAGGCTTTAGCAAAGTCTCTGAACAACTGAAATTCTCTGTTTTGCAAAAGAATGTATACTCTTCCTAATCATTAAGCACAAGGATTTTTATGAGAGAGATGAGGAAACACAATCATGTTTCTGGCACTTGATAGGCCCATGCTTTACTGATAAGGCACTTCTCTAGCAGAGTATCTGTGTTCTTACATGCCTTATATTGGCAAAGATGGCCAAGAAACAATGTCCTGGAGCTGGGTAGTAGAAAGCAGGAGAATACATAGAAAATAGAAGTTTGGAAATATGCAACACTCTACTGCTTTTTCTCGATAACAGGAAAGGGGAGAAGAGAAGTAACACAATATGAAGCTTCAGAGACAGCTGCATGAGCAGAACAATACACAAAGTGCTCCACTGCCTGCTATAAATAACTGAGCAATCACCAGTTATTAAACCATAATGAGAAAGGCATGAAAAAGTGTCTCAAATATGCCTCATTTTGCCTACTGTAGTTCCAGTCTCATCCATCAAATGAGAAACACATTATCATCACTATACCCAAACAATAAATGTTGTTTATTCAGTGAAAATACTGTTTATAATGTCCTGCTTGTAAAAACATCATCTTTACTGCTGCCTTTCTGCAGACCTCCTCTCCATTCCCATTCACTAAGTAATGGTCACTTTTCTTCTGCTTACTGTCTCATTGTGGCATGAGTCATGTTGCCCCGATTTTCATATTCCAGGAACTCTGGCATAACAAAGCTTTGTGATTATTTTTCATCTTAAGTGAATACTTAATTCTCTCCCTGTTCATTTCTATTTTAACTCACAATTGCTTTTATTTCTCTCTTATCTAACTGGTTGTAGAAGAATTATCTCAGATGGGGGGGGGGGGTGCAGGAGGTGTGGAATAACACAGCAAGTAGCACATTATGTTATGTTATTCTGGCTCAATTTATGTGTTGGCTTGGTTTTGATAATGAGAAAGGGAAGAGGGGAAGAAGAGTTTGAGTGAGTCACCCATTCCAGCTCAGAAATGGCAGGGTCATCTGGTCTGTGAGGGAATACCTTAAGTGGCAAGCTAGGGCAACACAACTTCAGAATGAAATTATAGAAAGTGAATTTTATCACAGTTCCTTACAACCCCACGTCAGACAACTGCATTAAGAAGACCTTGAGGTGCACAACAGAACAATCCAAATAACAGTGATTTCAGAATGTCAATGTAGAAAACAGAAAAGCAACTTAGAAAAACATATGGGGAGGCATGTTTATTTGGGGTGGGAGGAGGGGGAGTTGAGGGTTGTTTTGGTTTTTAAGCATTTTCCTTAATTTCCTTAATTTTCCTTAAATTCCCAAGGATCTGTGTGCAATTTGGCAAATTACAAAGTCTCACGAAGGCAGAAGCATTGGTTTTGGTAACATTTATACCTAATAAGAATATGCTTCCCCCCTCTAATAGACAACAGAAACTGCAATCTAAACCCAAGGTATATTAAGTAATGAACAGAACAGACTCTTATACAAGTTATTCCTCAACCTAACATGGTCACACAAATCTTTTTCTGACCCCAATGTCAGAATCATTTATAAAGTTGTACAAAATTAAAAGGGAACTCCAAACTCCAGCATGTGGCACAGAGATAAAAGGAGGCTCACTGAAGTGGATAGTAAAGCTGCTTGCACCTAACAGTCTTGTACATCTAAGAAATCTCATGTCTTACCTTCAAATGTCCAACAGAAAGCTGGTTTATTTTCACACTTTAAGTATTTTTAGTCTGTTTCCTAGATTGTTTCAAGTGATTCAATCCTTACTGACAAGTTACACAATTAAAAGTGCCTGTTTCATTCAAAACAATTACAAAAACCAAAAAGCACATTGGCTCACTAAGAAAAAGAAAACTTGCAGTTTTCAACATAGAGCCACTCTGGAAAAGTGACGAACTTCTCTATTAGCACATGGGTTGAAAATGCTGAGATAGTGTGACAGAATAGCACAAACCCAAAGGGGATGTCTAGTGTGTCTACATGGCTGCTGTGATGCTGTTCTCAAACACCCAAAACTCCACAACTGGAAACAGTGATAAGAACTTCAGCAAGGAGAGTCCCATGAGAGTCACCCTGAATAAAGCAGTAAGCAAACTTATTTCTGCCCTGAGTTTCCTTGACACAGAACAGCATTGCAGTTATGCAGGTAGGCACAAAATACTCCAACAGCAGCCTAGCAGCAACAGCACAATGAGATTCTACTCTAAAAAGATTTATATCACTCCTTTGCTTAAATAGTTAAACAAAACTCCTTAGTCTAGTGCCCCCTGCAAAACAGGCTTTCCATTTACAGCAGTGTTTCTACACTCTTGCTCCATTTTGACCTACAGAAATAGCAAAATCATGATGAAATAAGTAGCACAAAACAATCTATTCAATTTCTGACCGTCTCTTGTACAAGAAAACCACAGAAAATTATGTATACCTTTATAAGAATTATTACTGAACAGTCTCTTGGGCCTAGGAAGTAATGGCTGAAAAGTTTCACTTCACAAACACTCTCTTGACCACAACCCAAATGCTTACTACTTCTAATTCATCTCCTCTTCAGCAATTAAATGAAGTCATATTGACTTTATTCCATCCTAATTATAGTTATTTGACACGTTAATATCAAATCACTTCGCTCCTTAGTTTCCTGGAACATCAAGGCGTTACAGCCAGCTTTAAAAGGATGCGGTCTTCAAAGGAGCAGCTGTTTCACAGGTTAAAAGATTTTCACTTTATGTAAGAAACACCGATGCTACCTTGTCTCAGAACAAAAGGCAACATTCGAACCATCTCGCAACGTAAGAGCAGCACTCCCTCCCATTGTTGGGAAACGAGCATAAAAGAAGGATACTGACATGGATCAGTGAGCAAAACAGGTTGGTAATGGGTGAAGTCTATCACAGAAAGGCTGGACGCCGCTGGTTACTGCTCACAGCTGGCGGAGACCGCACCTCAGGGCACCGGGGGGATGCTCCCTGTGCCCTCTGCAGCCCCCCCAGCTCAGCGCCCGACAGCCCCGCTCTGCCACGGCCCGCTGCTGCCCGCTCCAGCCCAGGCGGACACGGAGCCCCCTCAGCCCGGCCCAGCCTGGCGCCGCTCCCCGCAGCCCCCGGGAAGGACGGGCCGGCCTTCCCCGTGCCGCAGCACATCGGCGGGAGAGAACCCTCAGGAAGCCTCCCCTCCCCGCCGCGCCGCTCCTCACCCAGGTACTCGGGCCCGGGCAGCGAGAGCCGCTCGGGGCTCAGCATCCTCCTCCTGCCGCTCCTTCCCGGCTTCCGCCCGTTTCCAAGGCGCCCGACGCTCCCGGCGCTGCTCGGCCGCTCGCCCCGGCCGGGAACACGCCCCTCGGCGCCGCGGTTCCGCGCCCACAGCCGGCCCCGCCAGCCGTGCCCTCCGCGGCTGGGGCGAGGCCGGCGCCGAGCCCGGGGAAGGGGCCGTGCCCGCAGCAGGAGCTGCGAGGAGGCCGCGATGCCGCTCCAGGCCCGGGGAGGCCTCAGGGACAGAGGGGAGGGCGAGGCCGGACAGCCGACACAGCAAGGTCATTCTGATTAGATTCAAGTTGTCTAATTTAAGGTGTCTTCTGCTAGGGATTATTTAGGACTACACTGTGGGGGAAAGACCTTGATTTGAAGGTGAATTGTAATAAGTTAAAATGATAGAATATGCTGAGTTGGAAGGGACCCATCAGAATCATCAAGCCCAGCTCGTGGCCCTGTGCAGGACACCCAAAAATCGCACCTTGAGCCTGAGAGCATTGCTCGGATGCTTCTTGAGCTCTGCCAGCCTTGGTGCTCTGACCACTTCCCGGCTTAATGGATTTAATGTGCAGCAGCTTCGTCCCAGAGAGCAAGGACTGACAGTGCGAATCACCAACGAGATCCTTCATAGATCCATCCCTCCGTCAATACTATCCCAGAGCTGGAATTTTTGCATCCCTTGTACTCAGGAGAATGTTATAAATGAGAAAGTCTCGATATTTAGCAAAATTTAGATTGGTTTATTTTATATAGACAGAGCAACTCAGCACTGGGGAAAACGTGAGGGGTCACCACCCACCCCATGCTCCCACCGAACTTGGTTTGCAGCTCC
Organism: Erithacus rubecula; assembly: GCF_903797595.1. Lineage (NCBI taxonomy): Eukaryota > Metazoa > Chordata > Aves > Passeriformes > Muscicapidae > Erithacus > Erithacus rubecula. Next base: position 22,969,668 of record NC_136688.1, read on the forward strand.
CTTTTTATAGTATGGTTTTCCTTGTAGTAATCAATAATTGTTATTGTTTTGTTGTAATAATTTTGCAAGCTAAGCAGTGGTGATCAAAGAATCTTCCAAACTTCCATGGGACAGCTCTTCGGACAATTGGTCATGTAACCATCTGGTCTTGGTAGATAAAAAACAGAAGAAGTGGGAAGCCTGATCTTTAGCAGATAGTCTGTGATTGATTACACAAAGGCAGGAAATCTGATTCAGCAAAAAAACCCTTTCAGACTATGGAAAACCCCTTTTTTTTCTTTTACAAACTGGAATACCCAGTATTCATAACAGGGGGATTTAAACAGAGTGGATTTAATCATATATTTCCCTTTATTTTATTAATCATATATTTCCCTTCTTTTCTTATTTTAAATATTCTGGTTTATACAAACTCCAAAACTTCTATGATTAACACAAATCATTTATCAATTATCACAAGAGGTAGATATGGGGAGCCTCAGAAAATGTTCCTTCTGTAGATTCAAGTAGAAATGAGCAGAAAAGTCCTGAGTCACAGGGCTCTTCCTGTTCTTGGCTGGGAATTCATCTGGGAATGGCCATTGTACCAGGGATGTAGGAAAAGGAGAGAGCTCTTCATGTGGCTGGAAGCAAGCCTGCTGGGCCTCTCTTTCCCAGAAGCTGATCTGGCTAAAATTCCCAAATTATTTCGCAGTTTCTTTCATCACTATTAGAAAAAATACCAATCCAGGATGTAATCCCGGGAGTAAAAAAGAAAAAGAGACTGTAAGTATTGTCTGTGTTTTTAATGACCAAGAACAGAAATTAAATTAATTTGTACATGCATATGATCTGCCTTTTTTTCCACTAGAGGAAAATGCTGAGGCATTGGCAACTCAACTTTAATCTATATTTCAGGGACAGCCACATTTAAAAAGGGCAAACAAGATGTTATTACTTAACTGTTAATATCCCTCATAAGATTGCCTGGACCACTCCTCTGTCTTTTGTTCTGTCTTTAAAAGCATATTGCTTAGCTATAAATATTTCAAAGATGAACAGAGAGAATAGTTTAGGGAGCAAACAGTGAGCCAATCCAGAGTGAAGAAAGACTGAAAAAATGTAAGATTCCCTTAAAGAGGATAAACATAACATATGAAATGATGTTATCTAAAATTATTTGTGCTACAATGAAACTCATTCAAAAACTCAGTTTGTTCAGTCTTGCACTTTGTGCATTTTGTTATAGGCTATAAATTTAATATGGGATTTTTTTTAGTAATAGATACAATTAGATTACAGAATACATTGATACGAGATATTTTGGAGCCCAGAAATTTGGCAGAATTTAGAAAAGAAGTGGATTCAAGCAGAATGAGAAAACACAGGATTATGTTGTTACACACATCACCAGTGTCTCTGGTGTTTAAAAACCTCTTCCATAATGCTAGTCAGCTGAGCTGGTAGGAGCCTTCCACAGGTTGGGCATTGTTTTCTTTTTGTTGTTTAAACCATTTCTGTAAACCAGAGTTTAGCTGTGTTCAGTATCTCAAGCACTGATTTACAAGAGGCCTTTTTGAATACTACATATTCTGACATCTCTCTGGTTTTTCTTTTGGGGTTGTTGTTTCCTTTCCCTTTCCCTTTCCCTTTTTCTCCCTTTCCTTTTCTCACTTGTTACTCTTTGCCTCTATGGGTTAGACTTTGTTATTTCCTCCGGAACAGTGAAGGAAAACCTTTTGGACACTGGTTCCATTTGCAGTTTTAATAACAGTAAGTTTCAGTAGTAATGGTGCCTGACTGTTAACAACTTAAAGAAAATTATATGAAAACAAGATGTCATTTCTGGAGCCATTTATTGACTCCTCTGTTTACTATTATTTCTCCCTTGGCTTGCCAGAACCTGGATTAGGTGATATAACAGATCAGCAACACTCACCTGAAAAGACAACACTCATGACCTGAAAAGAGAGAAATGCTGCCAGCCTGGCCATAGGAGTTAAGTTTGTTTTACCAACTTGATTTTAGAACCCTAGTCTAGTGCATTTTAATAAATTGAGAAGGATTTTTGGGCCACTGCAAACCATCTGGTGGTCCCAGAGGGACACATCTAACAAGGGCTTAATGTTATTTTGGACACAGCTGGAAGAATGATGAAAAGAATTATTTTTCCCTGTCACAGCCCCTTGGTAGATTATCAGAGGTACAGATATCAGTTCAGGGCAAGCCTATGGAGTACACTTTCACCATCTACCCTTGGAATCATGGTGATGCTTACATCTCTTAACTAAAATTGCTGCATTTTGTTTACCAGGGATGTTTGTGTATCTAAATTAGTCTTTCAAGGAGGATCATGAGTTGGACTACATTGGTACATTTTGTGCACAATGAGTTATATGATCTTGATTTGATTTAGCTTAATTCACTTTGAAGTGCGGTTTAAGTAGAATTTCATAAATCATATGTTTAATAAACTTAGAGCAAACTTAGTTACATAAGAGTCCATGTGACCACAAGTTTGAAAACAGTGGTGTAATTTAAATTATGCCATGAAATAAAATGTCTTTATTAGGTTAAGATGCATGGACTGTAAACCTCTTTCCTGTGTAAGTTTTGTAAGTATTTCTCAGCAACTCAGCTAAAATCAGATTCCTGTTTTTCTCCAGAAACATACACTTTTCCCCTACTATGTTAATTGCTTAGCTTACTCTCTGCTAATTTTATGTTCATCTTCCTGAATTATACTATCAATGTTGAACTGAACTATTTTCTGTTTATTAGACAAAGTTCTCCTGAGAAGCAGCTCCTCTTTCAGAGAGAATATGATATAGAATAATAAACAGGACTAGATATCAAGAAAAAAATTCCAGAGGAAATGCCTTGTTTTAAACAGACTGTGTCACTTTGCCTGGCTTCTATTACTTTTCTTGAAATGAAATGTTTCATTTGCTTAGAATTTTAACAATTATTGCTAAGGTAGTTACAATACAGCCTGTTAGATGTATTAGAGGAAAAAAACTTTTTTTTCTTCAAATGACTGATGGAAATGCTGTTGCTACAATGTACAAAGAACTAAGCTGTGAGCTCTATTCAGTATTGTTCCATCTGACTGTGAAATCAATGTAAGACAGTTTCACAGAAACACTAAGAAAATGTCTCTAGCCTTTCTTGTTTATCCTTTGAGCCATCCAAAGCTTTATCCTATTTTAAAACATAGTTAGCTAAGAGCCTGTCTTGTGCAGAACTCAGCTTTTTTGACTTTGATAGTGCTTTGTGTTCTTCGAGGCTTCCCACGTGTTTTCCAGATGAGCTTTTCCTTGTACATAATAATTAATAAAATTGCAGGTATGATAATGAAAAGACACATGAAAACCAAATTATACTGTGAGGAGAAAAATATTGACTTAACTGTCAATCTTTATTGATAATCTATTATTTTGGGCAGAGTAGCAGAGGTAAGTTTTGAGGAGAGATCTGAAGAAATGCAGATAAGAGTTTCACATGCTATTATTTATGTAAATTACTGGAAATCTTGTAAGTGAAATTAGAATTCTATTTTGTAAGTAATTTTAAAAATCAATGGCACTGAAGCTGGATGATTCATTTATGAGTCAGTTGCAAACCCATAAAAATATCTCATTAAATTTTTGAATTAATAATTATTTATATGAATTATGACCAAACTCTCTAAACACATGCACTAAAAATAAGATTATCTTAAATAAAAAGGTCAGCCAAAACCACAATGAAATTATGTGATGAAATCTATATTTTTATATTGTTAGTTCCTCAAGAGTAATTTACAGAAAAAGATCCAGTACTTGTAGTGCTTCTCCTAATCTGAGCCTTCTCAAACTGAATGACCTGTTTATCTGGTTTTACCTACAGCACAGTGGTTTTGCACGAGTAAATGAATTCTTTTTCCCAAATAATGCCATATTAATACTGGTTTACCTCTTCAGGTAAAACCTAGACAAGCAGATAGGACTTACACTGTTCCTTAAGATCTTTAGAGAAATAAGATTCACCAAGTTTCTCTCTTCTAACCTCCACCACAAGATGAACTCTGGAAACAACTGTGTGTTTTTCAGCTAGTGATAGATAACATGAGCAGCAGCAGCTCTCTTAAGTAGCCAGCATTTGTACCAATACAGAGCTTAACTGTGACACCAGTAATTGTACCTGCAAGTCTTAAGTCAGAAATATACTTAACTAGTAGGATATTACAAGCATACTGGAAACTGTGCTGTGAACATGATGCCATCATAATTTCTAATTTGTTTACTAGGTTAACTGCATTTTAATCTGGGTTGCTAAGATTTTATTTTCCCTCTTGAACTGGTGGACAGAAAGAAAGTAAAGAGAGATCTGATCTGATTTTGAGATCTGTTTGTATTGCTGATGATTTAGGTCTAAATAAGCTCCAAGATCCTTGTCTTTTAAATACAAGTTGGTGAGGGGGGAAAAAAACCCCTTGAAATATTCTTCTAGTCCTCAACCATAGGAGTACTTTTGAATTGTGCATGATGTGCTTATGAGAAAAGGGAATAGTGGTAAGACAGGTTCTGTGGCTCATGGAGGCCACGCATTCATTTTCAAATCAATGGTAGCTGTAAGTTGTATAATAGATTCCTGGCATGTATTAAATGCACTGTCCAAATTCTGATTTTGAGTTTAGTGTTTAGTAAGCAAAGTTGGGGTTTTTTGGTAAGAGCAAACTGTTGAAAGAATCTCCTCCAGTTTTTGTTCCCATTATCACATCAGGAAGGAAAGGACAACATCTTTAAAAGTACTTAAGTACCAAGCGAGTGACCCTTCTCTGTTGGAATGTCGCCCCACTAATGATGCAGAGAAGAAAAACAGCCATTTCTGGCAGAGTTTGAAGGATCTCTTATGCCAAACAAAAAAAAAATTGTCTAAAATGCCTGGTAAAAATAAATATCACTATGAAATTCTGGCATGGGAAGCATTTCTGACAGCCAAGGTTTAGCTCATCCTGGGGGGTAACTCAAAAAGGCCAGCAATTTTTATTCTTTGTTTCTACTTATTGAATGTTCCTAACAAACATAAACTGCCAAACTCTGTTATCCATTAGACAAGGTGTCTGTGTGAGAAAATTATAATAATTAAATGGTTCTCTGTGTGTGCAAGAGAGCAGGCAGATCTGACTGGGAGTGAGCTGTTATGTCTGGGGAATGAAGTGAAGCCATAACTCTGATGGCTGCAGTGGCCAGCTCTCATGGGAAAGGTGTGAAACTTCCTGTGTGCAGAACAGAGATTAATCACATGCAAAGTACTCTGAAAATATTTTGTCTTCTGCATGGAAATGATGAATCAAGGGGAAAAAACCAACAAAACAAAAGAAGAGATCTCAGATTCATTAAAATAGTGGAATTCTTGCAAAAGCATTCTTAATTCTGTGTGTTAGCTACACAAAAGGGCATATGGAAGAAAGCACTGCAGAACCCTGCTGCTGTACAGGAGTTGCAGTCAAAATATTTTTTCAGCAAAAGCACACATCTGTAGCCTGGTGATTCAGTCCATAGTGTAAAAGGACATAGTGTTGAATGTTTTTTTTCCTTTTTGCTACATAATACATAAGGTGTTTTCAAGAGTAGCAACTTTATGGAGTCACTAGAGGAGAAGCTAGAGATTGGATGATGACATAATGGTTGAAGTACTTAGGAAGAGAAGGAAATCACTTAGGGAGAATATAAACCAACTGAGACTGAAACAGCAAATGATGATTAAGACAATTCTAAACAGACTAGAGGAAGCATGGAACATTTTTCAGAATATAGTAGAAAATTATGATCTAATTAAGTTTTATCTGAGGAATGTTTTTAATTTTTTCTTTTAATTTGTTAATTTTATCATTTTAGCTTCTATACCACAACAAAATAGATTGACCATTCTGCATTTGAATCTGATTATAACATTAGATATTAAGAAAATATCCATAAGATTTGAACTTTAAGTGTTAAATTTTACACTGTGGTAGTGAAGAAAGAGATGTTCCTTGAATATGTAAAGTTTAGATGTGGATCAGAGTTTCTCTCAAATCCTGTGGTAGAGTCCATTTCTAGTATTTATTAAACATATTCAGTGTGCTCTAAGTTATGTGAAACAGAAACAACAGAGACCTGTAGTCACTATGACATGGTCTTCCCTGTGCATTAGAAGTGTTGGGTTTTGCTCACTCAAGTCTCTGATAGTTTCTAACAACTCTGCTGACCTAGAATGAAGCACAGATGGAATGCAATACACAAACCCAATTACCTTAAACTCATAGAATGCCAATATCCTATTAATGTGTTAAGTTTCTAAAATCCTAAACTTGCAATGGTATGGATACAAGTATCTGTGACTGGGAGGGAGGTGTACATATGTGTGGGTGACTCATGTAAAGGGGGTGTGCAAGTCTGGATCGTGCTCCCACCTGTGCCTTTATTCAGGTCTCACCCAGTGCTTGTAAAGAGCAATTAATTTGTTCCCTCACTCACATTTATCAAGAACTAGTATGACAGAGGGAGAGGTGTTAAGAGGTATCTCTGATTCAGCCACATGATAGGAAAGCAGATGGTTGACATGTTATCAGAAACACTCAAAGGTTATATCTTGTTTGTGTTGGCAGTACTTGCCAGACCCATCATGCCAATAAAGTATTAGAAGTGAATCATCTTCAAAAAAGAAAACTCTCTTTATCATTCTGTCTGCATTTTTACATCTCCAAAGTGGCTTCTGCAAACAAGAAAGGTGTGTGAGCTGAGAAAAAGATGTTTATGCCTTTCACATCTATTCCCATGACTACTTGTTTCTTTACAGGCCCGATTTATGTATCCTAGGTTTTTAAAGAAAGGAAAAGTCAGCTCATTGAAGATATTCTACATGGTCTCTCTACTGAGATACAAGGTCATGTTTCTTTCTGATCATGTGATTGATTTTTACCACAAACTTCTTCTTGAGTACAGAGACTATTGATGGAAAACTGCATTAATAGCTAGAAGTCAAAGAAAGACACAGGTCTTCAGTTCTTTAGAAAATGCTTCTCTGTGGAGTCAAAAATTAATTTAGGAGACACAACTTGCTACTTATCCATTTAAATGCATTTGGGGAATAAAGGTGGCTAGGCTTCTGTCTTCAAACTGAATTCTTCTTTTGCTGGCTTTTAAGAGAACATTTCCATTTTAAGCTCTTCCTCTTTTCCTTTTTTTCTGTGCCAGAGTCAAGGTATTAAGCTGTGTAGCTCCTAAGGGTAGGCCATGGGCCACCTTTGCAATACAGACATTGTGCAAAGCTTGGATAATTGCCATTTCACTGCAGGGAGGAGTGTCATCAGGAATAGAAGAGGGTGTTTATTTGCATTATTTTTACATAGAGGATGTTAGGGAACCAGAAAAAGAAGGAGCAGAACCAGCTTTCAAAAACACAGGAAGAGCTACCATCTCAAAGCAAACATGAAGAAAGGTTTGGTTTGATTTGGTTTGATTTGATTTGGTCTGTTGGTTTTGGGGGTTTTTTTCCTGTTTTGAGAGTCAATTTACTTATGGGATTTTTTCCTTTTCATCTTTTTTTTTTTTTTTCTTCTCCCAAGAGTGAAAGATTAAAGCACCTCAGAGGTAGTTTCTGTCCCACCTTCTAGACACACACACACACACACATGAGAAGGGGTGGGGTTAGATGAATCTGTACTTTGGACATTACATTACAAAGGACCTTTTGCAAGTTTCTTTATATCTCAGCTTTTGAATGTAGCCATTTAATGTTATCTTTATTTTTGCTGGTCTGCACTGCAAATACAATTAATAGTGGTCCATGAGATGATCATAAAGTTTCCCGAAACATATATGCAATTGGAATGCTTAGAAAACAGCAGTTAAATGAAAGGTGAAGAAAATTAAGTAACACAGAAACTCTAACCTTCTAACTTGAATTTTGTATTTTTGTAAATTAAAACAATTGTGGTAACACTGCAGAAGATGACATATGGTTTTATTAAGCAAGCAGTAACTTGAGAAACACTGTAGGGGACAATGGTGACAATATTTGAATGTTTATGGCACCTACGAGCATCTCTGGGTACACAGTAGTAGTGCCAGTACTTAGAAAACTTAAGGGAAGGCAACAAAGGAAAACGTGATAACATAAAATATATATCAATGATAAAATTTAATTTAATGTGTTTAACACAGAGGCCATAATTTAAAAACTAGGTAACCAGATGTAAAACCTGTCAATTCCTCAGCTCTCTGGAAAATTAAATTATTCCTTTACATCAGTGAAGTTGGACACCCAACTGTCCTACGTGTATGTAAAATCTGACTTTTAATTTACCTGGTAATCCAAGCTACCACCTCTTTAGTTCACTGGTGGTATGGAAGAGGGAGCTGATGTGGGTAATGTACCAGTGAAATAACTAAAAAAATTAAAAGGGGTACTGGGAAACCTCATGTTCTAATGCCTATGATTTTATCTTGAACTTGGAGCCCTGTTGGAAATGTTTTGGTGTTTTCCTGGCTTTTCTGTTTATTAGTGGAGCTCACTAGTGGAGCTCACAGAATTTGGTCAATCAGAGTTCAGAGTTTGTAATTATCTTTCCAGTTGGAATTTCCTGAACTATGTCCATTGTAGAACCCAAAATTTGATAGGAGTTCCAAAAGATCACCTAGTCCAGTCTGTACTGCATCAAGACCAAACATATCAAGGCTAGTACCAGTGTGCTTATCAAATTGTGTTCTTATAAAAATCCAGTGGAAGAGATTCCTCAGTCCCCCTAGACAGTCTGCTCCATTGCTAAAAAATCCTCAGTTGGAATGCTGATCTGAAAAATCTTTTAAGCACTTCTTGTTGCAAATGAAGTTGACTCTTTCATGTCTTTCTACTGGAGCCATAGAGGATGGCTGATCAACATCTCTGTAATTAGCTTTTATAAATATCAGAAAGCTGCATCTTGCTTGAAGCTTTTATTTCTTGACTAGGCATACCTAATTCTTTCAGCTTTTTCTCATAGGGTTTGATTTATACATTTCTTGTTCTTATTTTTTTCTTGTTTCTCTACATTTGTTTTTATGTTTCTATGGTGTTCAGGCAGGACCAGACACAGTATACAACTGGGACTTCACTATTATGCAAATTTAAGAAATCAAATTGTTTCATGTGTGGCACACCTGTTAAGGTGTTCCAGAATTCAACACATTCTGGCTGTGCTGCTACACTGTTGGTTTATATTGTTGGTTATCCTAAGATGCTGCATTTTTGTCTAGTCCAAAATTCAGTTCAGTTTATTAATTTTTCATTCTGTTTCCCATGAATAATGTGTTTCTAACTACTGTATTTTTCCTTGCTGGTTTTTTGACAACCTGACCAATTTGTCAGTAGGATTTTCGGTATCTGATCTCATCCTTCCCAGTGTTTTCAGCCCTTTGCCTTTGTTTTGAGGTTATCAATTGTTGTAGCACAGATTTTACAAGCATAAATATTGCATTGTATGAGTTGTCAGTGAACATAGTAGACAAAGCAGAACTCAGGACATATCTTGAAAGAGATCTGAAGTGCCTTTGTCTTTTGATGAATAATGACTAATGACCACTGTGGTTTCCTTCTATCAGATGCTTGCACACCTTCCCATCTGTATTTAAAATGTTCTATGAAAGTGTCTTGTGAGATGATGCCAAAAGCCATACAAGGTGTATCATGTCTGTTGCCTTCTGTTCACACAATGAGCTTTACATTACTCTAAAAAGGAAACTTGGTTTAACACAAATGCATTTTGCTCATTTTTCATGTGTGTTTTTCATTCTAGTAAATTAATTCACTCTATTTTAAGTATTTGAAACACGATTGCTCCAAACCTTTCTGAACACAACTATTAAGCTACTCAATGTGTCATTCTGTGTCATTCTCTTCTAGGAAACTTGAGGTGTGGAGAAACATTTTCACAAGGAAAAGCTCATTTGAATCCTTTAAAAATTCTTTGATAGGTAAGACTTAGACTATTTTTTTCTTTCTCCCCTCTTCTTTCTTTAAACCTCTTATTAAGATCTTTGCAGTTTCAAAATTGATAAAGTGTATTTCCCCTAACAATTCTTGCCTCGTTCTGGTCCTTTTCTTTCTTTTTTTTCCAATGACACCATGTTCTTGGTTGTCTTTTTCCTGACACAGGTTTGTTATTTACAATCACCCTGAAAATTATGCAAACTACTAGTGTTATTTCATAGTACTTATTTTCTATCATTGGATTGGTTTATTTCTCTATTGTTTCTTTTTGGAGGGGGTGTATCTGAATTAAGTCCCAAAATGCCCATTAGGATAATAATCTTCCTCCTGATCCATTTATAATGACTGGTGGAGTTTTGGGTTTTTGGTTTTTTTTTTTTTTTTTTTGCTTGGAGATGTTGTAATATAAATTAATTGTTAAATGTATTTTAATTACTTCTTTTTCATCTATCTCACAATACTTTTGTTATATATCACTTATCAGTGGTCTGTATATTATTGCAGGTTACTTTGTGATGTTTCTCCCTCATAGGTGTGGGTAGAAGCAAGAACTTAGGTTGTGTATGGGTTGAAGTGTGTTCTGATGTTTACATAATCTTAAAGTTATTTGGTCTAAAAGAAGCAATACCAAAGCATATGGTTAAATTTTACTAACATTATTTAGCAACTGGTGCATTCTACTTTTACTATAAACATCCATTTTACCTGGCATAAATCTACTTTACAAATATTCCTCAAAGATCCCACATGTATCCAGGGCTATATTAAAAGACTTATCAACAGGTGGGTAATTGAGAACTTCATAATATAAATTTTCATCTGTGTGACTGAAACCTATTTAGGAGATTTTTGTGAAAGAATACTATGTGCTTCTCTAACATTTCACCAGGGAATTTCAAAATTTCCTAATAAGACAGAGCTTTAAGGAAGTTTAAGGAAGTTGATCTTGGAGAGGAAAGCGATTTGCTAGAATACAGTGTAGGATGCAGAGGACTGGTAAACACACTTCAACAGAGTGGGTATAAACGTTTGTTCTCTGAGGAGAGAAGAACTGAAGAGCTAATTGGTGAATTTATTTGCATTTAGGACAATATTTTTAAAGAGGCTTTTGTTTCAAACACAGGAAAAGACTCATCTGAATAGCTACCTGTTCCATGACTTAAGTATATAATTATCAGGAAGGTCTGGGCCCTGTGTCTGTTCTTTATCATATTCAGTACTTCAGCACCTGAACTTCAAAAAGGTTCTGTGAGCCTGAAGTCAGAAGGACTCCTCTGAGTTATTCTACCTGAAAATCTAGCCTTAGTATAAAATATAAACTTAAATTAATTTTGGATAGGTTGCTCTGTATTTTAGAGAGATACTGTGAGAGTTTTGCATTCTAGTCAGTCAGCCAGTCAGTGTGAGATTATTGTTTTCTCTCTCTTAACTTTAACCCCCTATTCAGAATTCCCCCCTTTCAACCATCTTAAACTCTGAAATCTTGGAGTTTATTACTTTACAGTAATTGCATATACTTTCTGTGCCTCAGTCTGTCACTGATTCCAAGTCAGTATTGGAATAGAGAAGTTTTTTAATCACTTCACCTCAACCAGTCCCTCTTGACTGCCTGTATTTGTTGTTACTCTTCTGCAGCTTTGCACACTTTGCCTATCTTGCACTAATGTGGATCTGTTCCTCTCTTGAAGCAGTGGTTCTGCATATAGAGAAAAAAAAAAATCTGCTTTTAAAAAATTTTGGTGCCCATGTAAAGTAGATTTAAACATCATTTGCTGCTTGTTTTTTGTGGTGTTTCTGCTCTTGGGAGATCTCCTCAGTGAAACTGTGTTGGATTATTTTCTCTTTTCATTGAGCACAATTTGTCAAGACTCAGTCCCTGTTTTAATTTTATGTTGACATTTTTAATAATACTCCTTGTCTTCATCATTTTACACTTAATAGGAGTGGCATAATTCTCTCAATCTCATGCTGTGCCATTTTCTTATTCTTGTGATTGTTTAAAGGATGGGATTAATTGCAGCTTCCTCTGGATTCATCTATGGGAAGGCTTTAAATAAGATCGTTTCTATTACTGGCCCTTTGGTGTCAATTTGACAAAATTCTCATCTTCCCCTGTGGTCCAGGGTTTGGACTATCTGAGTCAGTTTTCTGTTCAAGTTTACACTTTGAAATCAACTGAGATTAATTATTTAACAAGAGTTCCTTGCATTGTCAACCCTATGTATTAAAATGTCAAATCGCGTCAAAAGAATCATAAAACTGGCTCTAAAGGTGATCTTCACTGAAAGCCTGCCTGCTTTTTAACGCAGCACAGAACAGAAGACATAGAAGCCAATTGTCCAAGTGTTAATTTCGACTCCTGCAGGAAACGACCGTAAATCTTTTTCTAGGTACCTGAGATTCATACATAGTTAGCTATCTTCGGACACCGCGGCTATAAGGAAAACACCAAACAGCAGAATATTGTCACGAACGGAGGGAAAAATCAGACGTTTCTCATGGGTATTTCATGGATGCTGGGCGAAGGGCTCGTGACTATTTCCCTTTGGAAGGGAATTGGGCAAACGGGGACGGGAAGGGGAGAAGGGCTCGGCTATTTGTCCTGGGTACAGCTAGCTGGCACAAGTAGGGAAGTGGTGGCAACGCGCTGGGACCGGAGGATACCGGGCACCCTGCGGCGGGCAGCCGAGAGCCCGGAGCAATGTTCCTTGGCGATGCCGCGGGAGTTGGGACAGACAGAGCCAACACCGACGGCTCCGAGCGCCGGAGCCGCTTTAGGAAGGGCTTCCCCGCCGCAGAGAGGGAGCCCTACTCGGGGCAAGGGCTGAGGGGGTCCGGGGACTCTGGGCGAGCCCAGGGGTCTCGCCGCGGTGACGGGCCACGGCCCCACGGGGTGGGGAAGGGAGGTGCGCGGAGCCTCGGGCGCGGGACCGCCTCTGCCGCGCCGAAAGTTTGCGAACTGCCTCGGCGCTGGGGAGAGCGGGGCGGGGGCTGCCCCGGCAGGGCTCCTCCTTCGGGGCAGGGCCTGGGCGGGCGGAGCGGGGAGGGAGCCCCCGGCCCCGGAGTTGCCGCGGCTGCGGACGGAGCGGGCGGCGGTCGTGCCGGGGTGCTCCGCGCAGGAGGAGCCCGCGACGGCGCTGCGGGCGGCCCGGGCGCGGGGCCGGGGCGCTGCCACCATGAGGCGTCGTGGCGGGGGTTGTCTCCTGCCCGCGCCTCCGCAGCTCCTGCTGGTGCTGCTGGGAGCGCTGCTCCGCTCCAGAGGTAAGCGGCTGCCGCGGCACGCTCTGCCCCGCGGCAGCGCGGGGGGCCCAGCTGCCGTCCCGGACTCGGCGGCGGCGATCCCTGCCCGGCCGGAGAGTCCTGCCCGGCCGCGCCGCTCACCTGCCCGCGCCCGCCGGCCGGGGAGCGCTGCCCTGCCCTGCGCCGCCCCGCTGCCGCCGCGCTTTGTCCGCGCCCCGTCCCGCGCCCGGACGCGGGGCTCTCGCCTTCACCGTGTCCCGGCGCGGCGGGCTGGAGCCGGCGGAGTGCCCCGGCAGGCCGGAGCGCGGGGCGCGGAGAGGCGCTGCCCTGGCTCTCCCCAGCGGAGAGCCCGCAGCGCCCACGCGGCCGCTGCCCCCCGCGGAAGTTTGGCGGCGGCGGGCGCGGGCTTTGTTCCCGCGGTGCGAGCGGCGGGCCGGGCCGGGGCGGGCGCGCAGGTTGCCTCGCAGGCTGCCGTGCCCGGCGTGTCGGGACAGCCGCCGCTCCGGAGCAGGAATGCAGCCGCGCACCCGCCGCGACGGGCCCCTTAAAGGTACAGCCCGGCTCCGCGGTGGCGCCCCGGGCTACCTGCCTCGCCTCGGCGGGGACTGGGAGTCCTCCCGCAGCGCCCTGGCACAGCGGGGCCAGAGCAGGCGTACCAAAAATACTGACGAGGGGAGGGTTTCGCTGCGCTCTTAGCCGGGAGGTAGTCCCATGAAGGCTCGCCATGAAAACTTCAGCTTTTTAGAGATGGTTGCTCTATCAACTGGCATCTGCTGTTTCTTCGTCTTGTGTGGTGGTTCTTGATTTTACAAGTGCGCCGAGTAGAGAAGAAAACATCTAAACTGTTCGCAAAATTGTTTAAAAAGAGTTAGAAGGCTTTTGGGGGAGGGGTATGGAGAGGAGATACCTACCTCATTTCTTTCCCTTCACTGCTTTGGCAGCTGCTGTATAATTTCACCCATCCGTTTTCTCCTCTGCTACTCTGAAATTACAGGAAGCATTTGCAGTAGTGCTGCTGACCTCCATCATTCTACAAGTATTGCCCCTGGGGCACAATCATAGGGAGTTTGGGTTTCAAGTAATATTATTTCTCTTCTAACAAGAAACCTAATTGCAGGCAGCTTTGAAGAATGTGCGAAGCCAGCTTGAATAGACTGACTAGAAAGGGCTGTAGTTCCCTCTATCAGATAGCCTGCTTTTTAGGAGCCAGAAGTACTCTTGAGTTCCCAAATGCTGCACAGATACTTAGTTGCCCTCTAGGAGTGAGAAGAATCTAAAAGATACATCTTAGTGTAGGTACAGATCTGGATGTGTTTTATTTTGGCTGTTACCCAGGTGCTCCTAGTTAATGTGTCTGGGCTGTTAACAGCCATGTGGGGGATGTCTGATTGTAAAATGCAAGTTTGCTAGTAGGTGGTTGTTCCTTGATGTCTCTAGGATGCTTTTTTTTATGGCAGCTTGCTTCTCTTTCAAGTAGTTTTCCCATCAGTGCACTTTTTCGTATCCTCTTGTCAGACTGTAAGTTTATGATTGGATGTGCCAGCTGCTTCCAGAAGTGAATATCCTCTTTCCTCCATCAAAATATAAGGAAATAAGGACACAATTCCTGAACAAACTCTTTTCCTATTTGAAGGAATAAAAAAACATGAGGAGATACCAGGATGGAAGTGGCCAAAATTTGTAATGAGTCAGTGTTCCTTCACTTAGCTAGAAAATTTTCAGAGTTGTCCGTTAGAAATACCTGCAGGGGTGGTGTGCAGCTGAACTGTCATAAAGCATCCGTGGAAGTTGCCATGCCAAACAAGTAAATTGTTAGAAACAATTGGTCATTTACTGCTCTGCCTCAGTACAGGAGAGTGTAAAACAAACAAGTCTGCAAGACTGACCTTTGACTCTTTTGTAGTGGATAGTGGCAAATCAAACTGGAGAAGTCTGTGCCAAAAAAACTCCAAACCAACAAAAGAGGTCTGCAAGTACCTTGAGCTCTTGGGAAAGCGCATTGCAGGTGAAGACAGGTATAGAGAGGGAATTTAATGCTAATGTCATGCACTGCTGGTGGCTGGAGTGAAGAAGGACCTGGTGTTAAGATGGTCTGTGTTAGTATAAATACAGAATGTCACAGAACCTGTCTGGCTGATGTGTTTGCTGTTCTGGCTTCTGGAGCTTTGCCAGAAAAATACATAGCTAATATCAGAGCTTCACTTCTGAAACATCTTGACTACATTTTACAGTTGGAAACCTGGATGTGTTACTTCTGTAGAAGTATATTTTGCAGTGGGAATCACCATTTCCATTGCCTGTGCTTGAAATTACTAGCTGTAGAATCGACAGCAGCCAAGTGTAAAGCACCCATTTTCTTACTGTCAACTTGGAGCTGATAACGTTCCACTTCCTGGGTGTGCTGAGATGCCGGGGTTTGCCAATCATCAATTTGAATGATATTCACAGATCTCTTGATCACTCTGAATTATCTTCACTTTCTTTTTTCCAAAGTGGTGATAGCACTGAGTAGCATTCTGTATATTTCTAAAATAAGGAGCAGCATGTTGCAAGTGGTGGTTTTTTGTTTTGCTTTTGACCATTCTGTCTACTAAAACATAGAGGAAAAATACATAGCATAAATCTTCCAGTATGAAGTTAGCATTATTGTTTTATTTAATGTATATAAGCAGTTTTATATTATCTTTCTAGAAGCTTTCAGTTGTTTGCTATAGCACTATTTTCTGCAATAGAGAAACTCTTCTTGTATCTTGGGAGTGTGGGTGTATGCAGCAAGAAAATTAATAGGTGTGTAGTTACATAAAGTGCTTGCATTTCCAGAGTGTCTTGTGTACCTTGAAGAGGGATGTTCTGTTCTGTGGGACACAAAATGTGATTTCAGAAAACTGGTAGCTATTTTTCTACATTGTATTCCTTGAAGTTACAGAAGTGGTTAGGTATAAACATTATTAAATTTTTTGAAGTTCAAACCAGAGAGCAGTACTTTCTGTATGTTAACTGGAAAAAGAAATTGAAGTGATTTGTATTTTGTTTTTACTTGTAAATGCTCTCCAGACTAGTGAAATTAACATTAAAAAATAGTTAAAACATTAATTCTGTGAGAATGATCTGTAGTCTGATAATGCTCTTGAATCTTCATGCAGTCTTGTGAAATAGGCAAATATTATCCTTGTTTTGTAAATGTGGGAAGTGAAGTAGAAATTGTCTTGCCCAAGGCCAACTCCATTTGCCCTAGAATGCAACTTACAGTGGAACACAATAGAATGTATGCTTCATAACACTTATAAAAACTGATAAAGAGATATTATCTTATGAACCAGTCAAGGTTTAAAAAATAGGTTTATTTAGTAAGTGCATGTTCTGCAGTTTCACTTAATTCCTTTGCTGCTTGTGACTATTTCTCTTTTTAATAATACTTGCATTTCTTTCGCTGATGGTCAAAAGATCATAAAATCACAGAAATCTTACCGACTCTGTTGCAAAGTGTTGGAAGGTGTTACTAAAAGAAAGGTGGATACTTAATTTCTCTTGTCTGCTGTTACTTCTAGATTAGCTATTATTGATGTTTTCTTGTATGGGTTTGCATAGTCAGATAGTATATATGTAGACTTAAACTGACCATCTTTTAAGATGTCTGGCTTTACCTCATAAAACATGCAGAGCTGGAGCTCTGGCATACAACAAACCCACTCCCTTAAATGGCATACTGTATTTAGCAGCTGTGTTTCACACAGATCATGGCAGAACACACTAAATGTAGTTGTCATCCACTATGAATCTTATGTTCTTGATGGTTAGGCTCTTACTTTTGTGTCTGTGGTGCCAATGGCTCTTTGCTGTTAGGTTATGTATTGCTCTTCTACGGGATTTTTTTTTGTCTCTGCTGAGTGAAAACTGGGCACTATATTGCTCCTTGAATCTCTTCTTTCTTCTGTCTGTAGGTTTCCATTTCCCTGTACTAAAGATAGTAAGTGTATGGATCCAGGGGCTTGTTATTCTGTAGACTTGTGGTTTATTCATGCTGTATATCTAGTTGCTCTGGGACTGCTACCTGGGAGTATTTGACTGGCCTCCTGTTGTGAGAGAATTCATGTTCAGGTTTTTCAGCTTTCCTGGCATGTTTTTTGCCTCTTATGCAGAACTGTCTGTTAGATGCTGAAACATTCCAGCCTGTGCATTTAGTCTGGGGGACTCTTGAGCTGCAGTCTTTCTTTCTGTGAGCAGCAGATCTCCAAGGCTGTTGTGAGCCTTGATGAAAGGAGGCTCACTGTGTAAGGACAGGAAAATGAGTTTTCATAAAGACTTTATTAACATCAAATGGAGCTGATGTTTGTTGACTTTTGTAGTGCTGAATTGTGAATGACTGAAATTCCTCATATCAGGGAATTACATAATTTAATATGGAAGAGAAAGAAAAAAAGGGAATTGAGGTGTCATGAGCCCGATTCTGATGGTATGAGATGTATTAAGCATTCTGGTACAAGCATGTTAGCATACCTGTGAGTTGAAAAGTAGTAACAGAAGCTTTGTCTGTCATGAGGTTCTTAGGTGATTAGGGTCTTCTGGTATTAGCTGCCAGTCAGCAAGTCACAAACCATTAAGATTAACAGACAGTAATGTAGATGCCTATTCAATGTTTGTACTGCCACTTGCAGGTTTGTCAAAAAGTGTATGACCAAAGATGGTGCAGATCTTGTTTCTCAATCTATTGTATGTTGATAGCAACTTTCTGGTGTTGCAATACTCAGATGTAAAAAGCACCAGATTTTTTCCCTAAATGGTTTAGAGTAGAATTCACCTTCCTGTACTATAGTGATGAGGTTGTGTAAAGAAGTGTTGTCCAGCAAATCTTCCAGTAGATAATATATTTGCTTGAAAACAGTCTCCATGTTCTATAGTGTCAAGGTGCAATTTTACTCTTGGAGTTAAATCTACCAGCATATGACCAGCACAATCTACCAGTGAGACATTATCATGACTCCAGGCAAGGGAGACCCCTCTTCTGGCTACCAGCATGGTGACTTCCTCCGTATGCCCTAGCAGGGCATAGTCTTCTGTGTCTCTTTGTTACTGGCTGACAGCCCCTCCCAGCTGCTGGAGCTTTCTGTTTCTATTGCATAGCAGCAGTTCTTTAATCAGAAATCTTGTTAGTATTCAAGGATAATTGATCCGACTCTCTGGTAGGGGGTGGGACCCAGCCTTCCATCCTTCTCCTACTTGCCACCCCCAGTTTGACCCCTGTTGTCTCTTTGTTTTCTCCTGTTAAGTTTGTGCCAGTGATATGTGTGTGTGCTGTTTTTCCAAGCAGCCTGAAGTTGGCTGTAACCAAGAGCAGCAGTTAAATAGAGCCCGATTTCCCCGCTTCCTGGCGTTCAGTTGTTCGGCTCCATTTTCTGGTCTTCTGTGTTTTTGATTTGCAGAGAAGGAACTTACTTGGTGCCCCCGGGCATCTCTTAAACCCATTAGAACAAACTCCATTATTTCACTGTACTTAGAAATCCTCCTCCTTTAGTCCCAGCATCCATCAAAATAATGTATCCTCTGTAAGGCCCTCTGGAAAATGTTTAATAGGATCTTTTCAAACTCAAGGAGAGTTCCAGTTGGAAAGGGGGAGGGGAGAAGGCTAATGGAAGATCTGACTGTGACTTGCAGTAAGCCTGAACTTGGCCTGTGTCAGCTCTCCCTTCACCTCCATGCTGAGGGAAAGCTGAACAGAGCAGATCCAACACTGGGATCAAAGCTGGAAACAAAAGGCTTTGGGAGAAAAATTTCCCGTCTGGCCAAGAGGCAGCCACACAAAAGTGGTGCATAATTTATCACTCGAGGTTTATTTCTGCTGTGTTCCTTCTGGAGAGAGGAGGAAAAAAGAAGTGACTCTCCTGCTGTTTCAAAGTGGATAAGTGATGGCTTTGGGGATTTGAGGCAGGAAGGAGCTGGAGGTACCATGGAAGAACCTTTTCAGTGCATTCTGTACCCAGTTCCTTTCTTCTCAGACATGGTCAGACATTATTTCTGTTGAGGGGAACCCTATTCTTGAGTTGTGAAGTTTCAAAAAGTGAGGATTTTTAACTTCTCTGGTAATTTCCAAATCACAGTGGAGTAGTGTTACCCTTGGCAAAATCAGGTTCTTTGACTTTCTGAGGTGTTTTCCTTAAGGATTGGTCTAGGTGCTGTAGGTCTCTAACATGAAGGAAGAGGCTACGTTTGCCCCAAAGGCTTTAAAGTCTTAATTGTACATCTAAAATCTGATAAGGATCGAGGTGTGATAATTCTACTGGGATAGATAAGGTCAATATTAAAATGGTATTGCTTTCTAATTAAATTTCCTTTAGCTTTGGTTTAATGGGAAGAGCTTCCAAAGTTTTTCATTCCAATCACTTCTTAGAACGAGAGTAGAGATAGGTTTTTGGGTAGAAGTTGAGATCAAAGACTACTGAAAGGTGGTAACTGTTTAAATAAGGATGAGGAAGAAGATGCAAGAGCAGTGTAAACCATGAGAAGAAGGTAAAGGGATATAGGAATATAGATATTAACAGGAGCAAAGATAGGCATTTTAGAAATGAGAGCCAAGGATTTGAGCTGGCAAAGGAACAGAAGAGTCGTGTAAGGAAATCCAAGTGGAGTAATTATGTGGGATCTGATGGCAGAAAGAGTTGTTAATTAGGTAGGATAAAAGATGGAAATTTTGAAAGTGAAGATGAGCATTGAGCATAATTTAACTGCTGAGACAGGGAAAGACTTATTTTACTAGTGCTTTAAAGGAGGATGTGACAGGTAGTTAGGAATCTGTGACAGTAGAGTCCTTGACCTAGTGGAGTGATTTTATGAAATATTAGGAGCCTAGCAATAGGGTCAGAGTTGGAAAGGGAGACATTAGCAGAACACTGAGATGGTGTACCCATGAGATAAGTCCATCACCACCTCTGTCTGCAGTGGTGGAATGTGGAATCTGTCAGTCTTGGGAACACATGAGCCAGAAGGATTTCTGAGTGGGATGCCCAGGAAGGTATTTTGGAGGACAGTATTGTCTGGAAATATGTGTGAAATGGGAGGGCAAAACTGAAGTGAGAAGCTAGAATTTTGGAGATAATTGCTTAGACAAAAGTGTAAAATGAGAATAGGAGATTACTATGCATTTGATAAGAAGTCTGGGTATAGAAACAAGTGTAAGTCTGGTGGCAGAAAATTGCTCCTTTCCTGGAAAACCAGCCTACTTCTCTTCCCCTTCCCCATTAAGAATTGCTTTGTGAAAGAGTGAGTCACTATTGTGAACAGTTAAAACAAAGACATCTGATGTTCTCAGCCTTCTCTGAAAGGCTGGTAAGAAGCATTCTGGGACCATGTAAGGTTAGAAGGAAATACACACTCTGCTTCTTTAGCCTGAATCTCCAGCTCCGTCAGTTCATTTGACTTGGTGACAGCTGGTGGTGCTGGGAGAGGTTCTTGCTTAAGGTGCAGCCATTTGGTGTATCAGAACTGTCCCGTGGGATCTGGGGTTAGAATAAAATAAAGACACACCTTCTTTCTTTTTTTTTTTCCTTTTTTTTTTTTTCCCCCTCTTTTTTTTTTCTTTTCTTTTTTTTTTTTTTCTTTGTGATCCCACCCAATTTTAGTTCTGAATTTCCATAACTGCTGAATAGTCAAATCCTTTCTTTGCAACTCTGAGGGCAGGGAGGAAAAAAAGGAGAGAAGTCTTGGGGTTGTAATTTCCTGCTTCTGTTACAAGCTTCTGAGGATGAACCAGGAGGTAGGATAATTCTCTGAATTAAAACTGCCTTTGTTAAGAGGAAGCCAGCTTTACTGCTGTCCTTTCTTTGTTATTCAGACTTTGCCACTTCTTCAGGCTTGACAAATTTAAGAAATTAGGTTTTTGAGGCCTTAGAGACTGTATTCTTCTTCTCACTGTGATTTTTCGAAGCCTGTTACTCCTGAAAAGCCTGTGGCTGGAGGATATGCCACTAATTTGTGCTGCCTTTATAAAAGGGCCTTGATTGCCACAGTACCTATTAGGATGAGGAAAAACATAATGAGTCTGTCTGTGAGGGAAAACTAGAGTTTGTGGTATGGGAAAGGGGAGATAGATTGGAGGCTGTAATTTTGGAGACTTTAATAGGCAAGAAACAGGAGCGAATATTCATTGCTAAATAGGAATGCTAGAGGATTACCTGCATTTTTGGCATGGATCTCAAATAGAAGTATTCAGTGTCTAAATCTTAGAAAGCATGGTGCAGAAAAGAGAGACTGGGTCAGGAGTCCTTGAAGAGCCATAGTCATTGCCTTGCAAACAAACCCAAGTTAAATGCGAGGAAAGAGCAGGTTGAGCTCAGAGCTGTATGCATACAGAGATGAAGTGTTGAAGGGAGTCGTCTTGGGGATTGTTGTGGAAACAGGGAAGGACTGATTGGTCTGGTTGATGTCATTATGGCCCTTTGCTATCTTAGGGAAGGCTGCCTCTGCATCTGTCTTCTTCCCTGATCCAGTGAACGGCAGCTGCAAGAGGGTGTTGACTCATGAAGAGCTGATTGCCGAGCAGTTATCTCCACCACAAGGGTGGTAACCTTGTGTTCCAGTTTGAACTGCCACCACTCATGAATCAATACTGTCTGTAAGCCTTTGTTCACTGCATTTTTGACTATGGAAGAATGCAGACCTGCAGTCAGCATTACCTTAAACAACAGAAGACCTTTATACCTTTTGGATGTTAGTTGTTGGTTTTAGGGGCTTTGTTTTTGTTGTTTATTTTCCCCGGGCACAAGGTCCTTTTATCTGGGAAGCAGGTGAATCCCCTGTCTATGCCTCAACTCCTCTAGAAGGACAGATTTGTCATCTTTGACAGTTATTCTGATTAATTCCTATGCTACCAGTACTCAAGCAAGAACAACCTTGGTGTTCCCTGACTTCTGCAACCTTCAAATACAAACTTTGGCTTGAAGCAGCTTGCTTACTAGCAGGAGAAGCCTGTTATTTCTCTGAGGTTTCGCTTGTTTGTGACCTGCCTTCTGTGAACTGGAAGATGAGGAGCTGTAATCTTTTGTTGCTCTTAGTGCAAATTCCAGACTGGAACAAAGTAAGCAAATTTCTTAGGTTTAAGTTTTCCAGTCAATTGTCCCTAGAAAATGTTGAGCGTTTTTTTTTTTTTTTTTTTTGGTGCTTCTTTTCTTGCCTTGTTATGGTTATTTCTTCACCCTTAAGTCTTTAGAAGTCTGGGAGCAAACTTTTAAGATTGAAAGGAATATCTTAAAAAAAAAAAAGGACAATTCCTGTGATACTCTGGAGTAACTTTTTCTTGGTTGGTTGTGATAGAAACACAAACTTGATGATGATAATGTGTATGCTGAAAGAATAAAAGAAACTCAGATGCTTATTTTTTGAGAAAGGACCCGTGAGCAATTTTTGTGATGAGATGCTTTAGAACAGACTGGCATGAAAGAGGGGGTGGCAGACACTTGCCTCCTTTAAATGCCTGGCAAAACCCCACTTAGCTTAATTGGGTACACAAGGTGAAAACTAACACAGTTACAATATAGAAATAAAGGGAGATACAGGGCAAATTAGACCTATGTACAGTTCATCAATTGTAGGATAAAAACAAACAGTACTCAGACAGAAGCCTTCGAGCAAGGAAGGGAGTGAGGCAGAGATGACATCTTAGGTATGTACATCTTGACTTACCCGCTCAGGCGAAACAGCCTCTGAGCTCAGGCTTCGATTAAGTGACTGGGACAGCTGCCAAAACACCTACGTTTGCTGGCTAATACACTGCAGTGCATTAGTTAATCTGGGAAAGGCATGGAGTGTTATCTGGGTTTTTTCTTGAGGAACATCGTAACAACATGCTTTGCATCTTGTGTCAAGATCTTAAACTAAATGTGGTGGCAATGCTAAAACTGCTTCTTGAAGTGTTGTGAGGACAGAGAGCCATTGGAGTTACACCCCAGAAGACCAGGTAGCCTAAGGAGCCAGCTTTTCTGACTGTGCAGGCTCCATTCCAAAGTCTCTAAGGTATGTGCTTTATGGCTCCATGCCCTTTAGAGACAAGCAAAAGGAGTGGATCACAGGAGCAAAATGACAGTAACTCCATAAGGAGAATATTATCTATTGTGGGATGGGACTGAGCTAAGGTGGGTAGACAGCACAGACCCTCTACAGCCCCACAGTAATGAACTTCAGGAACCTTTGCATGCTTAAGGCTCTGTGTGGCTGTGCAGGCTGTGTAAATGGCCCTAGCAAGTAGGACGTGTTTGGACTGTTCAAACCATTAGAACTGAGTACAATGCTGAAATCTTCCTCCTATACTAATCAAGAGTAAATTAAATACTTTGCTCCCACAAGAACAAACTCCAGAGCTAAACTTTTTTATTTTCAGATGTGCAAAGACATGGAATTACTAGATCTAGGAGATCTGTGTGATGATTGCTACAGAGTAGGACTGGGAGGATTTCCATTGCTGATCTTAGCAGCACCAAAACTAATTATTTTTATGCAATCTCATCCAAAGCAGCAAAAATTGTCTCCACCTAAATAGGCACAAAAGAACCATAGGCTGAAACCAAATGAAAATGCTATCTGTGCTTATGAAAACATTGCTTCTGGGTTTTGACACTCTTTTTAAGGCTTGGGAAGCAAATAATTTAATACAAAATTCATATGGGAATTAGTCAATCTAAATCAGAATGCCAGTTTCTATAGCAGAAAAAAGTCTGAACCTGCTAGGCAGCTAGATTGCCACAAGTTATTGTGCAAAGTTATTCTGCTGGCACCTAGTGTCAAGTGAAATGTGCAAAATCAAGTCAGACACTTACCAAATACTGAGCTGGCATGTGCAATTTGGATTGCAAGTTGGTTACAGGGAGAATACCATAAACAATAAATGTTGGAATGAGAAGTTAAAGGAGAGGCTTAGAAGAAAATTTCATAGTCTTATGAGTAAAAGATAAAATATATTACAGCAAGGAACACTTATCTTACTAGAAATAAAATGTTGTTATTTGGAACATTTTCATTTCTATCTTTGGACTCCATGCCATGTATCCCTTCCTCTTAAAACCTCTATAGGAGACAGGCCCTTCATATATTGAATCCACTTTTGGAAGAAACTCAAGCGTGCAGCATTTTACATGTGGGTAACACTTGCAGAGGTTGTTTTGCCAATAAAAGTGTCCTTGAATTAATTGTGGTGGGATGTGGTGTGAGTTCTGATGTAACATGAGGCTCTTTGCAAGTGCAGATTTTGATGAGAACTCATCTCTAAAATCTCTAGTAATTTTGTTTTCTTGTTGCTGTTGTGAATTGGCTCCTTTCTTTCCATGATCCATTGTTGTATGGATGATGTTTGGAAATGAAATGTCTTCCATCTGGTTAAGAAATTTGATTTATCCTTAGAGGCCTGAACTGCTGTCTTTGCTAGCAGAAAATAAACAATGTCCCAACTGTCCCCAATTATCATCCACTTGCCTTTCTGCAGATCCATGTCTTTTACCAGGATCCTAGAAGACATGACTTATGGATCATGAATTGAATTTGCCAATCCTCTGTTCCTTCATATCTATCAATTTAGTCCTCTCCTTGTATTTAAACTTGGTAAATTAAACACACTGCTTAAAACAATTAAACAGTGAGCTGGAGCATGGAGGTCTGGTTTGCCTGGACACAGCTTGTTTCAGGTGGCACTAGGAATGCAACTCCAAATGACTTACAAGGGCATGTTACTGATTCAGAGTAGGGTTTAGTATAAGCTTGCTTTATGGGAAATACTGTCATCTAAATACAGTTTTATGGTAATATAAAGCCCAAGTTGTGGAGTAGCAGAATTGCAGGAGTTTTTGCTCCTGCTGCCTTTTCTTTTGGTAAACTTGATATCTCTGAGAGATTTTTTTTTTTTTTTTTTTGTGGGGATGCTAGAATGTTGTCACTGCTGAGGACTGTTCTCTGCCCACAGTTTATGTGGCTTGGCCTCCTGCTGCTGGGTTCCTTGGCCCAGGGGTGTGGTTTCTTGTTGGCCCAGTCTGATGTAACTGTGGGTTGCCCCAGAGAGCAGTCTCACTCTCTTGTCCTTTTGATAGGTCTGTGTAGATGTCTGCTGGATGAATCAGTCCATGTTGGTTTGTCACCGAACTGGCCTGCAGAATGGTGAAACCACAGGTTGTTTGGTATTGGCAAACTGAAATGAATTGCTTTTCAGTGAGCTCATCAGTATAGACCTGATGGAAGGACAGAGGGAGGCAAGACTGACCATAGTTTTGGCACTGACTTGCTGCTCCTTTGCTTTGACTTGATAACAATTTGGAAAGGCATTCCCTAGAAACAAGGAAAGGTGTGAGTTCAAGCCCAAGACTTAATTTTTGTGGCTCACATAAGAATAGGCCTCCTTTATTGTTACTTGTACTTGTATTAATGCTGTACTAGCGTCCAAGTGTGGTGAAAGATCAACCCATAGATGTTGCAACTGGTGCAGTACATTAATTGGTTATGCCCTTTGTGGTGGAAACTTGTATTCATTAGAGTTGGAAGAAAAAGCCTACTATCTTATTTTTCTTGGGCTACCACAGACTAATGTGAGTTGTTGCTAGAAAAATGGCTAATCTGAATATGAAAAGCTTTATCGCCTTGCTAGTTCCTTGATTCTTCTTCCTTAATATTTTCTTTTAAATGACTGATATCTAGCAGAGGGTTGGTTTTTGACCCTTATTCTCAGACTCTGGATCAGAGTTTTGCTTGCTCTCACTACCACTCTCTGCTAATACAGTGTGATGATGTGATTTGACAAGCCTGGCCTGGGCTTGCACACAAAAGGTGGCACAGTCCACTCTCCTCCCGAGCTGACATGGAAGTGGCAGTGCTGATGCAAAGTGTCTGGTTAGTCACAGGAAGACAGAGCTAGCTGTGGGAAAACATAAACTGTCTAAATGGCTATTCCTGTTCTCCCTGAATGAATCTGTGGCAGGCTGAAGGGAAAGATGTACATAGGATGAATCTTTACACATGAATTGTCAATTGGATCATGTAAAGATTCACTCTAATGGAAATCAGAGCTTCACAGTGTTACATGCAGCATGTGCATACAATCAAGACAATCCCTGCTCTGAAGAATTAATTATTTCTACATGTATTAAATTGACAGATGTAAAAATAATGAGAAAAAAACCCCACAATGTAATACTGATTAATGTAGTAGATAGAGGCTCCATTTCAGCTTTGCCTTTTAGTCTGTGGTGATGCTTCTTCCAGCCTTTCTGTTGAAGCTGCCTTTCTCTAATTGCTCTTTTCCCCCTCTGATACACTGCACGCAAGATTATAACAATTAGACATGTTTGTTGTGTCTGAGGTCTGTTACTGGGAGAGTGAAAATTATTCTCAGATGTAATGTCCTTCTAAGAGGATTTAGTTGCTCTTTTTGCCCTGGATAGTGCATGCTCATGTTATCTGCCAGTATATTCAATAAACAGTTGGCACTAGTCTAATGAGGAGGGTCTCTAAACCCAGCTCACAAAGATCTGTTCTGTGTCCACCACTCTTTCCACCCTTTCCCTTATCCTGACTGTAGCATCTCTTAGGATGGATCACAAAATGGTATTTAACTATGTAATCACAAGGGTCAAGAAATTTGAAACCAGAAGCTGAACTTGGACTCGGTTAGAAATCCAAGTTTTAACCCTAGATTCCTGATTTGGGATAGTTTAGATGTCGCCAACTTTACTTAATTATTAAATGTTCCTTTCTGCTGCTTTGTAGCAGCAAGCTAGATTGCTGGGTAGAATTCTGTAAATACACAATTGGCTCCAGTGGCTGTATTTACCCAATAGCTCAAGTGTTTTTCCCTGCACCCGCTGGAGATCAGCTGTACAGAACTTGGGTTGGGAGTGCCATCTTTGCAAGCTATTACATAAAGATTCCCTATGGTTGTTGGGCCAGGTGTGCTAATGGCTAGGTCTGGGATTTTTTTACTTTTCTCTTAGGAGAGTTGACAACTTTATTTTGGAGTTTACAGACTTTTTTTCTTTTGACGGTATAGAAAATAACCATGGTAACTGGTTACTTAATAGCTGTTTTTTTTTTTTTTTCTGCACCCTAAAGTCAGTGGGTTTTTCCCAGATTAGAATATTACATTTTTAAACATTTACTTACTCAAGTATGGAATAATCTAATTCACTCTGTTTATTCATTTTCATAAGAATTTTCAGCACAGTAGCATGCCTATCCTGCTTCTGAATGTACAAGCACTTGATAAACAGACTGCAAGAAGAAAATTACTCAAGACCCAGTGTAGTAAATACATTTGTAAAGCCTTAAACAGGAAATGATCCCATCTACTTCTGTCAGTTTCTGACATTTCATGTTTCATGCTTCTGCAAGCAGTGAAGCACCAGCAGGAATCAAACTGGGCTGGGTGAGGAGGAGGTGGAATATCCTTCAAGTTTGCACCTTTTTGAAGCTCATTGCCCACTGCGCCGCTTTTGCTCATCCATTTTGTAATCAGGTTGCACAAAGCTACGCCACTTTATGGGGGTTGTAGGACTGGCAGTAAGAGAAGGAGGACTAAGGGCTCTAGGGTAGCACAACTGATGAATATAAAATCACCATCCTGAAGCTTCTTTCTCATTCTGAGCAAACATCATTGTGTTTCTGGAGAACCTGAGAGCTGTGTTATCACTTAGACATAGTTAAATCAAGACTGTTTTCTGTCATTTGCTTATTGTGCACAGAAGGTTTGTTTCAGGGGGATACCTGGAAAGAAGTCAAGAAACTAGATTACAGCATGAAGGGCAGAAAATTTTATATTCTCAATGGAAAACAGACATATTCCTCAGAGGTCTTGATACCTAAATCATCATTTATCTATTCAGTTTGCCAAGTGTTTGTGGAGTTTTAAGGAGAGGTATGGGAATGATTTCCCAAATGCTGTTGCTGTTTGTGATTCCACATTGTTTGATAATATACAGTAAAAAAATGAAGGGAAGGAAGCTAAGCAAGCTTCTCAGAATCTGGACTTAGTGGACCACATTCAGCCTCAGAATAAAGGACTAGGAAATGGGAAAGCTAACTGAGCTCAGCCTCTGAAGCTGAGATGGATGCTGTCATGACTGGAATGCTATATAGCTTAGTTGGTGCTGTGACTTAAGCTGGCCTGATCTTGACTCATCAAGGCTTGTTGTCTGAAGGTCCAAATGTACCAGATGTTCTTACTTAGAGAATGATCCTTAGGAATAAATGTTATGTCCTTATCATGTCTGGGAATGGTAGCATAAGACACCAGAAAAATTCAGCAAATTTAGTCAAGATACAAACTTCACACTTCAGAAATACTTCTTTTTTCTTCCTGACTGAAAAAAAGGTAATTTTACTGCACAACTATGGAAAATAATAACTCCTCCACTTAGGAGTGGAAAGAGAGGAAAAAAAGTCTGTACTCAACTGAAAAAACTCCCAGGAACTTCTCAAGGTAGACTGTAATTACTGGAGATAAAATTCTGCTACAAGTAGACAAGTAGCCCTGTGTTCTGTCACTTCTCTACTGTTATCCAGTCATTTTAGGTAGCATTTATAGCACTGATGGGCTTGGTTGCTCTTTGATCAGAGGAAGAACTCTATATTTGGCTGAATAATATTATGTCTTGAAATGCCCACAAATTGGCTCAAAAGCCTGATTCAACCTAATTTGTCTGTTGTACCCTACTCTCCAAAGTATGATGGAATAACAGAAGGAAAATTGCTCTTGAGTCACTGTGGTAAATGCATCTGTAAGACAGGAGACATCACACAGTCTATTCATGGTTTTGGCCCTGAGATCATGGTTCTAGCAAAAGGAAGTATGCTTGCATGGGGGACACAGAAGAGTTTAAAAGCTTTTCAAGTATGAAAAATTCTTCTTCCAGGGCTGAATGATGTGTATGCTTAAATGGTTTCTGAGCTTTATGAGGAATCTTTTATTTAGACAGGCACTTCAAATCCTGGAACTTAGTCCAGGAAGTAGTATCAGAAGCACTTCTTAATAATATTGTTAATACAGACTATTCTCATGAGAAAAATCCGCAGGCATCTTTATCCTGCTTTTGTATGGAAGCAGTGGTTATTTCAATATGTGTGCATATCTTCTCACCCCAAAAAACTGGTCCCAGAGAATAGAAGTTTCATGAAAACAGGCAGCACATGAAAGGGAAGGGACCACAGAAGCAACTTGGCTGTGGGTGAAGATTTCTCATGAGTTTGCATTTTGTTAGACATGAAAGAATCCCCTCCCTCCATTTGGCAACAGATGCAGCAAAATTGACTGTTAAGAGATGAATCCATCTGAAACTGTCTTTGTGAATCCTGTTTCTCATGTAACTATTGAAATTATTCAGGTGTGCAAGCTGGGGGTCTTCCTGGACATAAGCCTTTTTTTCCAGGTCCCCAAGCAGTGGCAGTGGTCTGAGTGGTTCACCAAGCCCAGGAGATGTTTTGCTCTCTCTTGTTAGGAGGCAGAGGTCTTTAATGGGCTTTAATTGGGTTGCACTTTAGGACTGCTCAAAAGCTTTGTTTGGTTTAGGATGTGGCTGCTTGGTTAGTAATATTTCTGGAAAGAAGCATGTTAAGCTTGTGTTTTGATCTAACTGGTTGCTGGCTATTTCCCAAATATGAATGGGGTTTTGGGTGGGGATTTTTTGTGTATTTTTAATGTCTGAACTCGTGAAGTTTTTGGACTGGGTTTTATCTGGTTAAGGTTCTGATACTGTGCTCATCCCCAATTTAAGGGTCCATGGAGGCTGTGCTCTCATGTATACCAAGAAATTTTAAGTAGAATATCTGAAATAATTACTATTCCCAGTGATACGCCCTGTGCCTCTGAGTGGCTGAATATGAGGTGAAATATTGCTGAATGTCAGTTTACAGCCTGGCAACTTCCATTTATTTCAGCATGCTGGGTTATAAACTGGAGCTTTAGGAGCTGTGCACAAGTGTCCTGAGGTAATGTGTTGCCAGATAAGATCCTCTGGATTGCTGGGTCTAGTCTGATTGAACTGGAAGGAAGCTGCAGGCATGACTCTCTTTTCCCTCTGGAGATGTGCCTCTTGCTCTTCAGGCCGTGTTACAAGGCATGGGTGCCTCAGCCTGCCTGGGGCAGAAGATAGCTGAGGGCTTTTGCTCAGGGCAGGCAGAGGAAGGAAAGGTGTCCTATTTACTCCTGGACATGCTCAGCGTCTTGAAGCACAAGACAGACATTTTATAATGCAAGTTGAACCAGTTCTGATGGTTTTTCCTAACTAGTTACATCAGAAAGGCCAAGGATCATTACTACTTTTGCTGATTTTTTTTTTTTCTTTTTTTCTTTCAGCCTTCCTCCCCCTCTACCTTTTGTCTTGCTTTCAGTTTACCCATCTGCATCTGGTCTTGCCCAGGCAGCTGCTGCTCTATTTGTATGTTCCCTGGGGGAGCTCTGGTGCTCCTTTAAGATCTCCTGTTGCTTTGGGAATTCACCTTTTAGACATCGTGCTTCATTAGCCTCTCTCATTTATTTAGTACTGTGAGAAAAGATTTCCCCTCCCAAAAAGCAGAAGAACGAGTTTCCAGCAGCATGTGCTTGAGAGAAGAGTGTCTCTATGTAAATAGAACAGGTTTAAAAGCTATTGGCAAGGGAGCAGCTGGAGAGGTTTTGAAGGAATATTGTTTGACCGAGTTGGCACTGTGAGGCCCTTAGGAGGCTAAGACTGAAGAAATCCCCCCTGCTCTTTCTCCCTGGGGAAGGTTTGTCCACTGATGAGTGACTGCACTGCCCCTGTGCACTGTTGCCTCTTGTCCCCAGCCTCGGTCTCAGCACGGTTGCTCCTTTTTGTTGCAGCTCGTTAGAGGAAAAATAGGCATTTGGGATTTTTTCAGCCATCGGGTTCTGCATTTCCTCATTTGCCGCCCCTCTCCCCTGCCGGGCGTTGTGGGAGTCGTCCCCTCTGCAGGCGATGGTGGGAACGACTCTGGCCTCACTTATCATCAGTGACAAATCAATGGCAGCCTTCAGAAAGCTGGCCCCCAGGATCCCCGCTCGGCCCAGCTCTGGAGCAGTGGGAGGCTTCCCTGGTGGATAAAGGACTCCTTGCAGCCCTGACTTGTTGCCTTAAATCTAACTGAGGAAACCTTTTCAGTCTCTTCATCAGTGGCCCCCTCCCCTCTCGATTTGTCTTGGGGGAGGTGGCGGCTGGTGGAAGGGGGGCACATGGGGAGGTGGGGGGAAATGAGAGTGGGAGAGCTTTGGGGTTTGTAACACTTTTTCTGTTTCCCTTTCACAATAGCCTGGCTAGTGCATGCAGAGCTGGGCTCACAAAGCCTCCCCGAAGCGCCCGGAGTCCCGCAGGGCTCCTCACAGTGAAAGTTTGCTGTGTGTATTCCTACCAACAATACAGCTGGGCCCAGCAACAGGCTCCAGCTTTGGGCAAATATTTCTACAGCTTTTCCTTAATCGCTTTTGAGGGGAGGAGGGTGAGATGGGTTTGAGAGGTAGGAGGGTGAAAGGAAATTTCTATGTGTAAAAGAGACAAAAATAGATATGGGTGGACGGATTTATCTCTGGCTTCTGTGGTCCAGGCTTCTAAAAGGAACCTTTGTCAGCATCCATGCTGAAGCTAGAGAGGGTTTGGGGAGCATCAGTGTTGGATCTGAAGGAGAGGGGAGATTAAGGCAGACAACACGTAGTGGTTTCAGCTCTGCCAGTCTAATTTTTTTGTTCTTATTTAAGAAGGAAGCATAGCTGACAAGCCCTTTCTATGTACTTTAATCCAAAGTGTTGGTGTAGACTGAAAGTACAACCTTTTTTTGAGCTAAGTTATGTCTAGCTTATTTCTGCTTAGCTGTTCTGTAGGGTTTATGCTGATTTCCCATTCTCTCTATTACCTGTGAATTATTCCTCAGTTTCTAGTTTATTTGATCTGGATCACAGCTCCAGACTGGAAGAAATCAGAGTAGTGATGCTCCTTTAAAGCAAATTAATTACCTTCACTGTCTGATAGATTTTGGTCTTGGATGTTGCTTGTACCCACTGCTATAGCCCTGGGATAGACAGGTAGGCTCATATTGATGTGCTGGTTTTGTCTCCTGTTTCTAAAGCTGCAGTGCAGATACCTAAACAACATGAAATTGCTTGATTGGGTCAAGAGGAGATCATGTGAGCCCATTTATCTGTTGCATTATGAGAAAAATTTAGCCAGGTGACCTCCATTGCTTTTCACCTCTGCATGTCTGGCAGCAAGCTTGGCATTCCTACGGTTTGGAGTTAAATTCTTACATTGGTTAAGCTGTGTTGCATGTGTATTAAAGGTTCAAATGTTATCTTAGACCTGATATTTGTGTTATACTAGGAATGATACCAGAAGCATAATTGTTGTTCCAGGTGTGTTATGTCAAATTGAATTTGGGCAGGAGGTGCTTACCATTGTCAATGTTCTCCCAGAAGAGGGAATACTTTTTGCTCTAAGGTCATGCTTCCACAGATGCTTCACACTGAGCATAACTAGGGACTGCACATATGGAGACTGGGCTTCCTGGACTCTCTGTCCAAGGTCATATGCAGGATGAGTGAGACTGCTGTGCAATGGTAAAGCTGAGAGTAAAGTTCTTGGCATGGATATAACCAGTGTTTTTAAATAAGGGATGTCCTTGCCTTTCATTTGGAGATGAGCACAGAATAGGAATCCTTATTTGTAGGAGGAAGTTGCTAATAGGCCAAATACAGATCTGAGTAAAAAGAAGGTAGAATAACATCTGTCCTTATGGAGATGTTCAAGCACCCTTACCCTCGCTGGCATCTGGTGACTGCCCTTTTGTTTTCTATTACTGATGATGCCATATTTGTAGAAGCATTCTATCCATAGAACATCACAACTACTAGTGAGGCAAGGTTTGTAGGAAAAGAGAACTACTTTAGTTAGATCAACTAACGTGGCTGGAAAAACAAACAAGATTTTGGGAGCAGTTTGTCCTGAGAACTAAAATAGAAGCCCAAGTCTTTAAATTAAGCACAAGTTGAGAACATTTGCTTTGAGTTCAGCTTGACTGGGTTAGTGAATTGGATATTACAAAGAAAGTTCCTGATACTTCAGGAGTAGAAGGGGGATGATATGTAGGAAAGGAGTTGGTGCATTAGGGGTCAAGCCTACTCCAATCCTTGCCCGATTTTCTCTTGCAGTTGATTAAACTTTGCAGGCTGAAATTTGAGGGAGAGAGAGAGAAGAGTTTCTGCTTAAAACTGTCTGTGTAACTTAAGTTAGAAATTATTTGGTGAGTTTGGAGAATAAGGAGGGAGAGTGCTTCTCCCCTCCATGTTTAAAACCTTGCCATGGTACAGAAAAGTCTGAGAATGTTAGAAAGCCTCTCATACACTAGGGAAAAAAACCAAACAACTCAATCCTAAACTAGAAGAAGCTTAAGGATTATTTGGTTTGTGGAATTCACCCATGCACGAGGCAGTTGTAAGTACTTTGCAAATATTCAAATATTTCTAATATTTTAAAAATTTTCAATCAGTGTTTGTATGTGTTGAGTAAGAGTTAAAAACTCTGCCAGCAAAAGCCTCTTTGGTGTTCACCGTGGTGGACATTGATTATCCAGTCACAGGCTTGAGTTACCGGAGCTCTGCTCCAGTTACTGCCCCTAGAGAAGAGCTCCAGAACAACCTTGGTCCAGAGAATGTCTTCTGAGAGGCTGCCCTACAGGCATGAGGAGGAGGAGAAGACAGCTGCAGGGGGCTATTTCTGTGTGCCACAAAGGAGTGTTGAAGATTGTGTTGCAATGCACGAAATAGCATGGAGAGCTGAGTCTGTCATCCCACAAGGGATACAGGCAAAAACAGTGCAGCTCTGTGATGTCAAATACCAAATTATACAACCTGTCTGCCTGTTCAGATTATTTCAGGTAATTTTAAAGGGTTAAATTTTTGCTATCTAAGTGATCCAGATGGAAAAGCACTATTCTTTTGCCATCAGCTTGCACCTGACTTAAACTAGTAGTATTTGTACTCAGTGGGAATAGAGAGAAGAGAGACTGTACAGGCATCTGATTTGGACTAAGTTTGAATTTATGGGTATTTTTTATGGAAGATATTAAAATTAAAGTTTAGGTGGAAGGAGTAGTAGGAGAGAATTGAAGATTATAGAAGTAGGGAAGCTTGTTAAGAGGCAGAAAGAAATGTGGGCAGGTGAAAGGAGGGTTCTGAGTAGTGGATGTGAGGTGGGACACTGCCTTGTACTGTATTTTCCTCTCTCTAGCTCATACATCTAGCTTGTATAGTTTACTCTCAAGTCCCACTTTCCTATAGTGACTCACACACAAAGCAACTTTTTGTCTTTCACATTCTTTTCTGTAGCCTGTCCATAGTCTTAGAAAAAAGGGACTTGCTAGTTTGAGAGGCTTGAGACTGATCTGTTTGACACCTTGTTTTCTTTCCATATCACCTGCATTACTCCCCTTCTGTAGTGTTTTACAAGCATCCAACTCTTGTGCAAACCATTCTTTGGCTTTTCAAGTTGTACACTTGGAGACAAGTTGGACACTTGGGTTTCTGTCGTGGGACTTTGTCACAGATCTAGAAAACAGAGCTGATGATACCATTTAAAGAAGTAAGATGTGAAGGTGAATCTGTGTTTATGGATTGATTGACTGTTCTGGTAATGAATACCATATAATAATTGCAAACTGAGTTCAAGAGTTTGTGTTGCAAATAATATGGAGGTTGTGTGGTGCCATAAAAGCGCAGAAGCTGTGCAGGTGAATTTAATTCTGGGATTTCATTAAAGCTTTTTCTAACTTGTTTATAATGGATTTTAAATGTTCTGTGTAATCGATAGCAGCTGGATTTTTCTTCTGAAGCATGCTGCATAAGGTGCTGTTGCTCAGTTCTGCGTACCAGGAAGCAACCCTTTTAAATTCACACCTGTGAAACTAAATTTACTAAAATCTTCCAGGCCTTGCCTCCTCATTTCCTTTCAGTGGAGGGAGAGCTGGTGGTGGGGGTGTCTCCTAGCATGGTGTTTACTGCTACCTCTGTGGTTAATCTGTTCCTCATGGACCACTTGATGCATTCAATTGCCTTACATATTTCCTCCTCTGTTGAGGAGTGTATTTGTACATAATACAATATTTTTACTTGGAGTTGTCCCATAGCAGTTCCTTTCCCTTTCTGCTCCTGCAGGAAGAGGAGGTCCAGGTCTCCCATAACGCTGTGCTCACAGCCTCTTTCAGCCTTTTTTGACCCATTCCCTGTTGAATGAGAAAGTTGAGTAAAGGCCACAGGTCTGTAGATGAAAAACACAGGGAACATGAGTTGAGATCCATGTTAATTTCCCTCCGGAAACTGCCTCTCTGTAATTACAGTTCTAACATCCTCCAGAAGAAAAGGGCCCTGTCCCCCCTAGAGCCCCCCTGGCAAATTTGATGTTCCTTGGAGCAGGGAAAGCAGGCGTGGAGCGGAGCAGGTCAGCTGGGGCTTGAGAACGCTCCCTTTTGGTGTCTTCGTTGCTGAAGGGGGGCGGGAGCTCTTGCTGTTCTCAACCCCCTTCTTGCTCCTTCCCTCAAATCTCCCAAGTAAATACAATTTTATTTTATTATATTGCTGGTGATCTGCTGTTGTTTTTGATACAAAAAAGGTGGAAGGGGCAAGAAGGAACGAAAGAGTCTGGCGACAGGAAGAGATGAATTGCTGAAGAATGACACTGGCAGGGACTATTGTTCATTTTAACGCTGGAGCAGGAGCAGAGAGAAACGTTCACACGCCATTCTTGGGCATCCTGCTGGGCAGGCTAGGAAAGGGGCATTCCAGCTGGTCGTGAGATTTGGCTGGACAGATTGAATTGGGCTGAATAGAATGCTCGCCGTTTTTTATTATTATTATTTTTTTTCTTATAAAGAAACCCACTGATTAATTGCAATGGAACCCGATTAAAGGGAGAGTTTGAAATCCACACAGACATTACAGACATAAAGCTGTCAGCCTACCAGCATGTGATGACTGGGCCTTAACCCTTTACAAGGCTAATGGGGGAGGGGGATCCTCACCGGAGTCAACATTGCTCAGTCTGTGTATATGTGTTTGTGAGAGAGAGGACTTCTGTCATTTGGGGAAGGAGTTGTGTGCACAGCAGGAGACCTGTAAACAGACTGTATCTCATGAAAGAAAAGGAACTGAAGAATGAAAATAGGGTTTAGGGTCGTTTTGTCCATGGAGAGGTTGTGCAAGGGTTTGCTCAAATGTTGCTGGCTATATTTTAATAGTTTTGCAGAATTCAGTAGCTCTTGTCCACCTATATCTGTATGTCCTCTGCAATCCTGAGCGTGGCAGTAGGAAAAATTCTGTGAAGAGACCTGTAAAGTTCCACAGACTGCTTGGGGAATGTTGCAAAAGAACTTGGTAGAAACATGAAGAGCATGGAAACTGGGTAAGTATATAAAGGAATGCTAGAATGTGTGTGAGAACAAAGCTGTAGTCGAGCTCAATTTGGGGACTGGTTTGGAAAGTGGATGGCAGCATGGACATACGTGTTCTCAGCAGGGATGGGATGGAATTTCAGAATGCTTAGAAAACCCTTTCTAGGACTAAAAGCTCATTTTTATTATAAATTGATTTAATTTTACAAGCTTTGAAAAAATTCCATGTTGTGATACTTGTGGTTTTCTTTAACCTATTTTTTTGCTCATCTGATTTAGTGTTTGGACATGGTTCAATGCTCTCTGCTCATTCTCTTCTTCTTTAATACCCTGTTTGTAGCTTGCTTCTGTTGAGAAGCACAGATGATTTATTCAAATAGACTCTTCAAGCTTTGAAAGGGGTCTCTGTGCTGCAGTGCGAGGAGATTGGTGGGGGGGCAGATGCTCTTGCCCCCCCAGCAATGCTCAGCTTCAAGTGTGGCACAGTAAAGGATGGCACATAAGTCCTCTAATGAGTGTGCTCTCCAGTCGTTTTATCTTTTTCTACAGCACCCTGTGCACATGTGTGCCCACTGGCTTGGAAATGTTTCTGTAGAGAAGTGGAAAGAGTGGAGATACGGTTGGAGCAAACAAAGGTCCTTTGTGGGCTCTGGGAAAATGACAGAGGAGTTGCTTTTTTGGTCTCTAAAGCTCCTCATTCCTTCCAATTCATCGAATAGTTAAGATCAACAGTCCAACTGTTAACCAAGCACTGCCAAGTCCACCCCTAAACTGTGTCATTAAGTACAATGTGTACATGCCTTTTGAATACCTCTGGAATGGTAACTCTACCACTTTCCTGGGTAGCCTGTTCCAATGCTTGACAGCCCTTTTGGTGAAGAAATTTTTCCTAATAAATCTTAACTAACCCTTCCCATGTGTAACTTGAGACTACTTCTTCCTGTCCTATTGCTTATTACTTGGAAGAAGAGACTGATCTTCATTTCACTACTACCTCCCCTCAGGGGATTGTAATGGTCTCCCCAAGCCTCCTTTTCTCCAGAGTAAACACCCCCAGCTCCCTCAGCTGCTCTTACGACTTGTGCTCCAGAGCCTTTCTTTGGACATGCTCCAGCCCCTCAGTGTGCTTCTTGTAGTGAGGGGCCCAAAACTGGACACAGGACTTGAGGTGTGGCCTCACCAGTGCTGAGTACAAGGAGACAATCCCTGCCCTGGTCCTGCTGGCCACACTACTGCTGATACAGGCCAGGATGCCACTGGCCTTGGCCACCTGGACACACTGGCTCATATTCAGCTGCTGTCAGCCAGCACCCTCAGGTCCTTTTCTGCTGGGCAGCTTTCCAGCCCCTCTTCCCCAGCCTGTAGTGCTCCATGGGGTTGTTGTGACCCAAGTGCAGGACCTGGCACTGGGCCTTGTTGAACCTCATGCAATTGGCCTTGGCCCTTGATCCAGACTGTCCAGATCCCTTTCTGCCCTCCAGCAGATCAAATTCCTACCCACCTTGTCTGCAAGTGACTGAGGGTGCGTTTGATCTCTTCATCCAGACTAATAAAGACAATAAGCAGGACCAGGCCTGATACTGAGCCCTGAGGGATCACCCACTGGATGTAACTCCAGTCACCACCAGTCTCTGGGCCCAGCCATCCAACTGGTTTTCTATCCACTGAACAGTGCACTCATCTGAGCCACGAGCAGCCAGTTTCCCCAGGAGAATGCTGTGGGAAACCATGTCAAATGCTTTGCTCAAGAGGAGGTAGATAACAGCCAGAGCCTTTAACTCATCCACTAAACAGGTCACATTGTCATAGGAGCTTTCTGAGGTGGAAGTTGCTTATCTTCCTTTTTTTGTCCTGCATCTCTGGTCACTTCATTCAGAATGCAAGTTGTGTGTTCTCTGGCTTGATGGCTTCACAGGAAGCAGCTGTCAATTGGTGGACTCTTAATGCTTAATTCCTGTTGCAAAAAGAAAAAAAAGTTCAAAATGTCATTCTTAAACTCTCTCTATGTAGACATTTCTATTAGATCAAGGGTTTAAGTATTCAAGGAAGAAAAGCATGATGCTAAATCCTACAATTCATCAGTAAAGCGAAGAGCAACATTAACAGACAGGATCTTGCACTATTTTCATTGAATCCTATTCATGAAAAAGAGACTACTACAAAAATTTTTCCTGCAGACAGCTCTATACCACTCCCTTTGAGAACATGGGATCTCTTGAGATCCTGTCAAGGGATACTGGAAATATTTACTCATTCTCAACTGACCAAGGATGAGAGTCAAATTTCATGCTAACTCAGTATCAGTGTAGCCCAAGGAATCAGAAATGACAGTTTCTTGAGATTCCTATTCTGTATTTGGAACATGGAGAAGGAAAGTAGATGTTAACCACTGCAGTGCAAAAAACCCTGTGAGCAAGTGGGACTTAAAAAGTCTGCTGTTCATGCAGTTATGTGTGGAGGGGAGGGATGGGGGGAGTCACTTCTATACAAAAATCTCCTTACTCTTTGATCACTTCCTATGGC
This sequence comes from Erithacus rubecula, assembly GCF_903797595.1. Lineage (NCBI taxonomy): Eukaryota > Metazoa > Chordata > Aves > Passeriformes > Muscicapidae > Erithacus > Erithacus rubecula. Next base: position 23,008,788 of record NC_136688.1, read on the forward strand.
TTCTTGTTTCCCTTTCTGCTGTTCATTTGTGGCTTCCCTTCCTCTTCCCCACCACCTACTAGTCCTGCTGTAGTTCTTTCCTGCCGCTCTGTTAACGTTTAACAAATTTCCCTCCAGTTCCTATGTTTCTTTTGGCTGTAGCTCAAGGCAAACTCCCCAGATCCAAAACTAATTTAGGGCTCTGAGCAACAGTAGCATTTAAATGTTGGCTTTGTGCCATCAGGCGGGCAGCCTCTTCACTGAGAAGAAATCTAATTCCAGTGTTTATTAGATTAACAGTGGCCTCAGGACTGGACTTCCTTTTACTGTTGTCCTTTTAAGAATTGTAAGGCTAATACAGGAACTTGGGAACCCCCAGGAGGATCTTAGGAGCCTAGCTCTGACCTCTTTTTTTGGAAGCAGAACTTGGATCTGACTTAATTTGGGTCAGATGGCATAGGGGAGCAGACTGGTGAGGTGGAGCAGGCGGTGTTGACTTCCCAAGCAGTGTGTGTAAATCCTTCCATGTTTGTGCAACAGTGGCTTTGATTTCCTTTGAGTTTGTTTCAATAAGCTCTCTGGGGTAAGAACCAAGGTTTGGAAGGCCATATTGTGCCCCTGGTTAAGAAGTGGATTGGGACTGGGTAGGACCTGTTTTAATTTCTCAGTTTGGCCACAAGCTCTTTGGGAAGTCACTTAAGGCTCAGGTTTCCAGGCATGAAGATTGCCTGTGGTGGGAGGTATGAGTATATTCAGAGTCAGGTCTAAGTCTCTTAGCCAGCTGTGTAATGATAGCTAAATGTCTAATTTTCTACTGATTTTAATCGATTTAGGCATCCAAATACTTGCAGTTCTGTGCTGTTTGGCTTCAATTTTTTACTCCTGTATTGAAGATAATATGTCTCAAGTTTTTAAGAGGTGTTAAAGTGGTTCATTAGTAGAAAAAAGCAACTTAACCCTGTACTATTAGAGACCACACACGTACCTAGAAAGATGTGGTTCCATGACTGGGCCATTTTGCTTTTTGTGTATCTTCCTCTCCCTGCCTCAGTGCTGTTGCTATTATTTAATTGAAAGTGAAGCCCAATGTAAACAGTATGAAACTGGCTGTAAGGGATTCTCTGGTGTTTTTCACTACTGTGGTTAATTTTTCTGGGGTGTGAGTATAAATGAACTGTGGAACTTGCAGGTTTGTAGAGGCAGCACCTGAGACTTCCATTTTAAGCAGAGGAAGAGTTTTATGACCATGTTCTAAGTGTTGCAAAGAAGTCTGAAGTCCAGATGCTGTGGAAGGTGTAGTTTGGTGCTTCATGGGCTGCTCTGAAAGCAAACAAATGTGGGTGGGCTAAATAGGGGCTGATATACAGTATAGCTGCCCTGCAGTAACCCAGCACTGACATTCTTGTTCTTCATGTTGGCAGTTCTGTTAGAAATAACTTATCCCACCTGAGCCCATAAAGCATATTTGCATTAAACTTGCATTTTTGAATGTGTGTGTATATGTGTGCATATATATATATATATATATAAAATATTTCTGGTAAATGTTTCTTTTTTACTTTTAAGTTAATCCAGTTCTCTGGTAGGCAGCACAGTTGCTGTGATGTCTCTGTGGTTGTGTGGTACCTCTCTCTTTGCCAGACCCAGCTCAGTTTTCCAGTTCAATCTGGCCAGTTAATAATTGCCCCTTTGCCCCTCATCCTCTGAGGGCAACATAATATCATGTGTGGAGTTAATTTTTAGAAAACAACATACAGAACAACTCTCTTTGTCCCAAGATAGCTCCATTTATCTTGTGGTTTGTGCTTTTGAAGTCCTCCTGCCCGTGGGATTGCAAAAACGAGCTACTGCCTCCTTATTGCCACAAAACCACATTGTGTATCCTATCCCTTCCCTGGAGGACTCCTCTGCTAAGCTGAGCTCTTGTGGTTGACTTCCCAGTCTCTCGTGTGGCAGAGCTGGAAGGCTACAAAGCTCAGATGCTCCATTGCTAACATGAGGGCCTCTTTGCAGAAGACCAAAATAAACTCCTTAAAATGGTCTCTCTATAAGAAAACAGCCTCTATCATGTCCAGGAACCTGGTCTTTTTTGTATCATGCCATAGTTATGGGAAGAATCTGAATGTAGCCTACAAAAGCCAAAACAGGCTTTTTTGGATCCAGAGTCAATCTCTTTCCACTATGTGCCTGAACAACTGCAGTCCTGCTGGAACCTTAAGTTCCTTGAGAAGGAGGACTTTTCAATGCTTTCACTTTTACATTCTGAGAAGAAGCATATGGCTGTCAGTATTGTTGTCTTCTGGGACTGGTCAAGACAGAAGTCTTAAAAATGTTAAACAAAAAAAAGAGTTTTCTGGGTTTTGGAGAGAACTTCTGGAGAGTACAATGCCCTTACAATGCCTGGAGCATCTGAACAATGAAGGAAGCTGGCTGATAATTTCCCCTGGGACTGACCTACTTAGAGTAGGTCAGAGAACCAATGCCAGATGAAACCTTGAAGACAGAATAAAAATAGCTTTGAAATCATGTTGAGCAAAGTTATGGGTAACTCATAAATCCAGAAAGCACTGGACAAGCACTGATACAGTAATTGACAAAGATCATGGGTGGTGTGAGAGAAGAAGCTAGAAGCTCAAAGAACTTCTGAATCAAAAGGAAAAGGGTTTTCCTGTAGACTTTGTAGTAAGGAAGTGGCTGGATTCTGAATTTTCTGAAACACATTTATCCTTGCTACCCAGATTGAAAAGTGTCACTTCTAGTTTGCCTTGGATCCCTGAAACCTCTGAGCACAACTCCTCAAGCAAAGATGACAGTGGTGCTTCCTCCTCTTAGTTGCCATGTTTTGACCACTCCATTTTTCGTTTGCCCCACCTCGAGATACCTTAGCTGCTCATGACACTGCAGGTAAATCAGTGCAGTTTACAGCCAGCAGATTAAAACAAATGGGCATTAATTTCAGTTTTTGTTAATGCTGTGACCTGTAACTGGTTCCTTAATAGCCTTTGTCATGATTGGAAGCCATTAGTGTTCAACACTATGTGCAGACAGGAGAATGTATAGCTCTCCTGTATGAAACTGAAAACTGAGTGAGCTTCTTTTTAGCTCAATTCATATTTACTTAGTGGTGAGATGACAGCTTCATCTTTGTCAGCTGTGAAGCAAGGAATTCAGTGAAATCTCAAAGATGCTTGGAAGAGAACATGATGAGAATGGGAGCAGAAGGAGAATAAATGTTGGAAAAGTGCTGATTGTTTGCCTTAAAAGTTAATACTTAAATTACTTAAAATAAGAGAAGTGAAGAGGGAGGAATGCATGTATTCAAATTAAATCTTTATTTGCTCATATTGTGTTTATGAGTGACAGATGCTAAGCTGGTTTTCATTAGGTCTTGTAGGTTGCTTGCATTCTTCTCCATTCAGTGAAGGGGAAGATTGCAAAACTTTAGAATTTCTTCAATAGCTCTGTGATTCTGATTCTTTCAGGTTGTTTCTCAGAAGTGACAGAGCATATCCTTACTGTGAATATAATAAACCCTTGGTGTTCATGTGGCTGAAATAATGTAAGGATTACTTTAGGATAATTACTTCAAGGGTGAGAGAAATCTGACTATGAAGTAATGGAAGAGTTAAAGGAAAGCTCACAGAACCTAAAATGCCAATGTTTTCTGTTCCAGAATTGGGAAAAGTCCAGTATTTAACTTCCATGAACTTTAATATAGCAGAAAGTTTTCTGGCCATTCAGTGACCTTCATTCATAAGTGCTGTCATGCTAGTGAAACTCATATGTGATAGTACTAGGTGAAATACATCAGAAGTATGTTTTTCCTGTGGATTACCTGCTTAAACAGCAGGTTGCTTCTCTAGCTGTCACTTAGTAATTTTGAAAGTCATCTGGTAATGTTTCTGCTGTTGTGCTATTATTTTTCTAAATTTTAGTGTACTACATGATTCATGATAAGTGAACAGTAAATTGTTTGTAGCATTTATGGAACAGGAAAGGGTAGAGGTTGTTAGTGTGTGGGTTTAAAAAAGAGCACCACAGTGAAAGAAATGGAAAGTTATGTGTCTCATGTTGCTGAAGTGACTAATTCTTGCAAAGCATGATGTAGGCTTAAGGTAGTATTTTAAAGTGTTTTGTCTAGCCTGTGAGTGTATTCTGAAAGGATCTGAGTCCTGTAGCTCTGCCTGTCAGGCCCTTGTGGCCCAGCTAAACATTCCCGCAATGTTTTAGGCTGGATGATGTCCTTGAGTGATGTTATGCAGTAACCTTTTATTTTTCAGTCCATTTCTGGGTGGACAGTGGACAGTATTTAATTTCTGTTGTAATGTGCTTGAGTGGAATGATCCTGAATGGCAAGTAATTTAATGCTGGGGTAAGTCCTATAGCTCTGTGTCACATTAGGTGCAGAAAATTTCTCCTAGGAAAAGGCACAAGCTGCTCTCTTTCATTCTGGTGGCACAGAAAATAACTGCTGCATACCTAAGAATGGCATCCTTTTTCTTCTCAAAGGAATCAGGCCCTAAGGTGATGGAAAAGCCTAGCAAGCAAATTGCCTCATTTCTAGGGGGCCTATATTTTCTAAATAAAAGGAGCACAGGGAGAAGGTGGACTTAAATTATTAACTTCTTGTGATTCCATGAAGCCTCATGTCAGGGACAAACCTGATTTGCCTAGAATGGCTTGGATTCTTTGTTTTAGTTCTCTATTGACATGCAGTTGCACAGGAGCTTGCAGCTATGTAAAAAAAAATCTTGCTTCATGTTAAAATCAGCAAAGCATGTTTCTTGATGGCAGTCTTCAGGTATCACTCTGCACTTCATAATATAAAATGGATGACATGCTCTCTGCTTGAGAGAGAAAATCTACAGGTAATGAAATGCCAAGACTGAAGGGATGCTTTTAACAGTAACATGAAAAAAAAAATTCACATGGTGGGAAACAATGTCCCTGCTCCTTGGAATCTAGGTTTAAAGGTAGGGAAAATGGCTTAGTCCACAGAGAAAATATAAATATATGGGTTAAAGGTACGTAGGAGGCTCAGTCTCTTCCAGTTAGGGCCTTGGAGGTAAGAAGCAGAATGTCAGAGGTAGCATACTGCAGCTCATGGATTTCTGAGGTCTTTGCACCTCCATAGATTCTTGGTAAAACAGATATTCCCACTATCAAATGTTGTTGTACCTACTTGTAGAGAGAGTGGGAGAACCATCACACCAAATTCTCATCTTTTGAAAGGCTCAAAGACTTTTTTTAAAGGGCTATTTCTGTTGACATAGGACATGATGTTTGAAGCAGACTGATGTGGTGCATGGTTTCTTGAATGTCAGCAGTTTTTGACAGACATGTGGAGCTACAGAACAAAACTGGTGTTTTCTACTCTCCTGCCAGTTCCAAATGTTTGAGGGAACCCTGTAGTTACAGAAAGGATGTTTGCCATTTAATGACTACAAAATATGCAAAATGTATCACTGTATGGTCACATTTCAGTGAAAATATCTGGAAATTAGAGTTGAGGTGTTTTACCAGGTCCTTACAAAGTGGTTTTGGTGATCCCAGGAAAGAGCTGCACAGGATTCTGTAGAGTAGGCTGGGAGAAGAAGTTGGAGAATGGGTCAGGTCAGTAGGTATTCTGGTCCAACCCCCTGCTCAAGGTTATCCTAGATCACATGGCACTGGATTGCACCTAGATGGTTTTTGAATATCTCCTGTGAGGGAGACTCCACAACTTCTCTGGACAGCCTGTTCCAGTGCTCATTCACCTGCACAGCAAAGAACTTGAGCTTGAATGGAGCTTCCTGTGTTTCAGTTTCTGCTCACTGCTTCTTGTCCTCTTAGCACCACTGAGCAGAGCCTGGCTCCATCCTCTGACACCCTCCCTTCAGATACTGATAGACATTGATGAGGTTCCTTCTCAGTTGTCTCAGAGCTGAACAGGCCCAACTCCCTCAGCCTTTAATCATAAAAGAGATTCTTTATCCTCTTAAACATCTTCATAACCCTCCACTGGACCTGCTCCAGGAGCTCCATGTCTTGTGTGCTGAGAAGCTGAGAGCTAGAGACAGCACTGCAGATGTGGTCACTCAGAGCTTTCTTCTGTCTAGTCTCGTTTATTAAAATTCTTGGTCCTTTTTAAATAATTGTAATTTACCTGATACTTGTTGCCTAGTTTTGGACAAGAACTTAAGGCCTAGATTTTGATGTGTTTAACATGATTTAGTGGTTGAAAGGTTCCTGTTTCTGTACTGTGACTTCATGTATTGTCCACCGTGAGCTACTTCCATAGGCAACTAAGTTTCTTAGGAAATAGAGGATACTAGACTTCCTATTCAGAAAAAACCTCATAGAATCTGTAGTTGTTGCCTTTTGTCTGATTTCAAGAACTAAATAGTCAGGAGGGAATAAAAATATACCATGTTGGTTCAGGCTTCAAACAGAATCTTTTTGGAGTCTTGAGGGAACTGTGTGCCATAACACTTTTAATAAATGTTTTGTTACTGTGATTAGATTATGTTGCTTAATTTCTCTGTACAAGCCTCAGTATGGACCTTAATCTTACACTCCATTTCTGCAAATGGGGAGAATGTTTCTTCCTTCACGATGTGGCATTTATGCATAATTAGCTGAAAGCATTTTTTTGGCTGCCATATTGTATCATAGCAGAAAACAGTGGCCAGTCTTTTATTATTGCTCCTTGATTTTTCCAGGCATTCCTCCGTCCCAGCCTTTTCTATTAATTTGTTCAATCTGTTTCAAATTAATTTCCACCAGATGCACTAGTTTAAAAAAATATTTTTTAAAGGCTGAATCTTAATTTCCTGCCCATAATTCTAATCTTCTAAGGTCCCTTCTATATTATTTCTTTTTCCTGTGTTGTGTTTGGAGCAGAATATTTCCTATTTTGGTATCATTTGCAGGCTCCTTTAATTTGATACTTATTCTTTCTTCCAGATCATTAATGAAGTTATTTAATGGGACTGGATCTAATGCTGATCCCTTATAATACCTACTAGCTATCTCTACCCCCTGCAGCTTGACTTGCTGCCATTTCTCATTATCTTTTGTTTATGGTCCTTCAACTGACTTTCTTGATCTGTGTTTGCTGGTAACCCAGCCAATTTGAATAAGATTTTCATGGCAATAATAATGCACCTTCTGTTCAAAGACTCTGTGTATGTGGAAACAGATTAAACGTTAAGCCTCAGTACACTGTGGTGGCATAATAGTAGTATACCCACTTGTATAAGGGAAGAAATAGTTTTGTCAAATTCTGTAGAAGATATAGGTTGAGTTAGGACATGTATCTAGAGAACCACACTTACATTCACATTGATTATTGCAAGGTGTTAATTTGTGATTTCAAAGTTTTGGGAGAAGGAATTCTAACAATTGCTTCTTAATCCTTGAGTCTTTCTATGTTCAAATCAAATTCTTTTTCAGTATTTTTTTTTCAATAGTTGTTTCTGTAAATGCTTTCCTATTCCCTGGGTACAGGTAGAGGTTTTCAGTGGGATTGCTGATCTTTAATTCTGTGAGACCAGAATTGGAATCCAGAGACTCAAGCATGTGTTTAAAGGCCTCCTATCTCCTCATGCAGTGTTTCTGAAAATACAGCTCCTGTTCCAGTCTCACTGTAACTGAGTCATACCCATTGCACCAGCACTCAGTCAGTTTGCACTTTGTTGCACCCCTTATTTTCTTCAAGTCCTTATTAGCAGATGCCCTGTGGAAATTCTCTTCTTTATGCTTTCTATTCTTTGTGTTCATATTAAATGGAACATTTTTGAATCTCAGGTGTACAGTTGTACAGTTTAATATGGTAACTGAAGGTGATTGTGCTTGATAATGTTCCTCTCCCTAGCACTTTGTTCAGTCATGTGTTTAATTGGGAACAAGCTGGTTCAGGATTGAGGTATTCCTGCTTTTTCAAATTGAAAGGAGTACTTCTAGGACTAGGAGACTTTCATTCTCACTTGGAGACTGCATAAGTAGCCACCATATTCCATTATCAAAAAGCAGTAATATCTTCAGTCTCTTCTCTGGTTCATGTGTTTTTGTTGAGGGTTATGTCTTTTGGTTTTTCCCTTAACCTTACCACTATTACATACTTCCTCAAACAAAACTGTAACAATTCTGTTTAAAGCTTTGAAAACTTTTGGATTGTTTTTCCTAGTGATGTTAACCTCAGTCTAGACAGGCTTCAACAACTCGAAGACCATGTGGGTACCCAATCAGAACTGCTTCAGATGGTTCTGTGATGGGAGTAGAAAAGAAGAGATAACTGATGGCTTTTATCAGTGCATTGTGCCCCTTCTGACATCAGGCTGTTGTGCTGTAATGTTGCCTTTGCTGTGTCTGCCAGCAGAGCTCTGAGTTTAAACAATGGTCAGCAAATCCCTCTTCTAAAGCTGGATTAACTGTACTTTTTCCTTCAGTGGAAACTGCTATTTGGGTAAGAGAGGAATCCAGAATTTTTGTTTTCTCCCAAGACAGGCAAGCAAATAAAGCTAAGCTTTTTTTGCTGTAGGAATTCAGGGAAGTGCAGGATAAAGAAGGAAAGTATCTGAACTATGCTCAAGACCATCTGACATATCCAACATCTGCCCTCATCAAGGTGTGTAAACGTGATAGGAATGCAAAAGTGGCCTGGCCTGGAAGTGGAGGAAGAGGGATAATTGTTATCTAACACAGATCTTCTAGCAACAGGTGGGCAAGGTGTTAAGAGGGCTATTAAAAGCTATGCTACAGAATTCACTAATTTTAATCCCAAGCAAACAATCAGGTGCTCGTGGGTTCTTAAAATACAGAAGAAAGAAATTCAGTGCTTCTCTTGAAGTCAGGGCAAAATATTCTGATGCTTATTCCAGATGTATTCAAAATGCATGTGGGGATACCCCTCCATGCTTTCTCTGTAGAAAAAACCCTACAGACTTATGCCCATCACTATTAGGACTCTAGTTCTCTCCTTTCACTTCAATTCCATTAATTACATTCAATTCCATTTACACAGTCCTGGATTTCTTTTTCCCTCTCTCTTACTCTATGTGTCAAATGTGTCCTGTATTTTCACACTTTTTTAATATCCACTTACACCTTCTGTTCTCCTATAATTTTTCTGTGGTAGAGTTAAAATTATAAAAGATGGTATTGTCATATTTTTGATTCTGTCTCTTGTAGTAATGAGGTTTGCAGAAAGATCTCTGCCTTCCATTGAAGGTCTTCTATAGGCCAGAATTAGGTGCCTGCCCATGGAGGGAGAGAAACCCAGATCCATATGTTACTCAGTGCTGGACCAAAAGAATGATTGTTCTTTCCAGAGGCTTCTGATTCTGAGCTGAACAGTCTGCAACTGTAAATAATGCCAAATCTCTTTGTAGTTCTGGCTTTTCTAAAGCTATTTGTACTGTTTTCTTTGCAGTATAGAAGCACTTAAGGGATACTTAGCCATGGTTTTAGCTGTGCTATCCCATTTTACATGTACATGAAGAGTTGGAGGGTGCTGCAAACAAACCCTTTGGTTTGTTTGGTGGTGGTTGTGAACTTCCTGCTGCTGATTAAAAAAAAAAAAAAACAAAACAGTAAGAGATTCTGTATTAGGATCAGAGGGAAAAGATACAATCAACAGGGTGGTGTGGAGTGGGAGTCTCTTTTACTGGTATCTGGTTCTTGATACCTGGATAAAAGAAAATTTGGAAAGGCATTGGCCATTGAAGCCAGGATCTTTTGCAGTTGTTCACTGAGGAAACTTCATCCATATGTGAATGTGATAGAACTCTGATAGTGCTACAATGCCATCAGAGACTGACAGGAATGTGTTCATCTCAACAAAAGATGCTTTTTGCAGTGAGCACAATCATGCTACCTGCCCACTACTTCCCCAGAGACATGATAGAGTCCCCATCACTGGGGGTTCTCAAGATGCAACTGTACAGGGAGCTGAATAGTCTCATCCTGCCTCCATTTTCCATAGAAGGATGGACCAGGTGATTCTTTGAGATCCCTTCCAAACTGGGCTGTTGCATGTTGAATCCTGTCAAAGGTTGAATTGCTGCAAAATAGTATTAAGAGCTGCCATGTGTCATTATTTTTACTGAAGAGGGAGTGAGAATCTTTCTTTTTGGAATAAAACATGCCATCAGGTCTGTTTTCATTCTCCACCAGAAATCTGCTGTTTCTATCAAAGCAACAGCTACAAAACCCAGTTTTTTTAAAGGTAATTACCCTATCTACTTAAGTTTTCCTTGTAATGTCATTATTTTTATGAATCTGTGGCAAGTACAGGACTGCTCTGTAATAGCTCTGAGGTTGAAAGTGACCTTATCAGCAAAATGAAGCTTTGTGTATTGGGTATTGCTTCATGGGGCTATATTTTTTGGCCTGATGAAGAGTTGCTAGGAGGTGAGGGAAGCAGAGTAACAACCTGCTGTTTAAGTAGCCCTGTCCTTGCTCCTTCCCTACTGAAAAAAAAAAGGGGGGGGGAGAGAAGAATAAAAGGATGATAATTCACTTCTGCTTTTCAGCCAGAAATGACATAACTGCTTTGCCAACTTAGACACAAAACTACATTTATCCTAACTATTGTTTTAAGAGGGGTAATGGCAACTCACCCTTCCTCAGGAGACATTTTATTTATCAGAAAAATATGAAGATGTGGAGGATATTTGGAAGAATCTGAAGAAACTGAATGTACGATGCTAAATTTAAGGTGATGGCAGATGTTAAGTATGAGGCCTGTGTTTAGACTGACTTCCTGTTTTTAAAATCTAGAGATTGTTTGTGTCCTTTACTGGAAAACTGTTTGGTTACTGGATCCTGCTGCTATGCTTCTGGAGGGAACTAAACTACAGACAGTGAATATGATTTTTTGGTTGTTTATACCCATGGGCAAATGACAGTAGGAAATTTTTCTTGTGGTCACATGAGGGATCAGGAGAGGCCATGAAAATTGAGTGATGTCAGCTCAACATGTGGCAATCTGTCTGTTTAGCTTTTTTGTATTGTTTTGTATATATTGCATTGCTAAATTATGTCAGGGTTTTGCCTCCTGCATAAGTGAAAAGATTTTTCAATACGGAGTTAGTGAAATGTCCAAGCCTGCAATGTGATGTAAAGTTTCAGGAAAAATGTTTGTCATTGCTAAGCCCAGAGGTGCCTCTTGTTGTTCCTGTTCCAGAATAATGTGTGGAAGTGCAATTAGATATGTCCCCTTTGATTGTTGGTCCAGGTGCCTGAACAGCAAGCGCTGATTTCCGTCCTGTCCTGGGCCACTGACTAACTGGGATTGAAATGTGACACTGGAGCTTTATAGGTGTGATTTTCAGCCTTCTGTCTCACGCTCCCAGTGTTTAATGAGAGTTTGAGGTAAGAGAGTAGATCTTCTGCTAAGGCTTCTCACACCAAGTGCACCACTTCCGCTTGGAGTTGGAAAAAACACACTTCTCATCTTTATCCTTCCTGACCCTCTACTGTTACAGATACAGTTACAGGGTAGTGTCACTGGAGCTCTGAGCACTGGGAAATGGTCATGGGATAGCAAAGGTGAAATATTATCCACACTGAAATCATTGAGAAAATTCCTGCTGCCTTCAGGTGTGCCAGCTTTCATTCACCTTGTTCTTTTTGCTGGGAAAGACTTGCCATTCAGGATTTGCTTCTGAAACTGTTCATAGGTTGGAATCGGTGTGCTTTCCCAACAATTGTGCATTGCTTGACAAGTGCAAAACTAGGGTAGATCATGATTTATCATGACTAGAAGGTTAGTTCCCCTAAAGGTCACAAATCACAAACCATTAGATCTGCAAAGGTTGTAATTCAGAATAGTTAAGTGAAGTGTGCTTATATAACAGCTCTACAGACACCAGCTAGTGCACATGAGTGTTGGTATCTGGGTCATAACATGTCCTTCAGCTTCCAACAGTTTCAGTAGCATGGTAAAGTCACCAAGCAGAGATGATGGAACATAGCAACTTTAATGAGGTGAGAAGAACAGATTTAGTATGTGTGTGCTTATATATAAGCTAATATTAGTAGCAACTTTGAAGAGAACTGTGTGTTTGACAATACAGCAGATTAAGTTACAGTTTGCAGACTGGGACAGCTGCACTAATTCTTTCTTTGCTGCTGCAGAGCTGTGCTGCCATGCTGCTCATGGGGAGGGCCAGAAGAGCTGGTGAAAGAATTAAAGAACAAATCTTCAGAGGAGGGGCTGAAGGAGCTAGGGTTGTTTAGCCTGGAGAGGAGGAGGCTCAGGGAGATTCTATCACTCTCCACAACTATCTGAAAGGAGGTTGTAGGGTGGTAGGTGTCTTTTCTCTTAGGCACAAAGTGACAGAATGAGCAGAAATGGCCTCAAGTTGTGTCAGAGGGGGTTTAGATTGGATATTAGGGAAAATTTCTTCATCAAAAGGGTTGCCAACCCTGGAGCTACCCAGGGAATGGTAGTGTCTCCATTCCTGGAGGTGTTTAAAAAGCCTGTGGATATGGCACTTAGAGGTACAGTTTAATGGCGGACCTGGCAGTGTTGAGTTAATGGTTGGACTTGGTGACCTTAGAGATCTTTTCCTACCTAGATGATAGCAGTCTTGTGTACTCCAACAGAAAGGGGTATTGGAGTTTAAAGTAGCTGGCATGAGTGTTTTGGGGTGCTTTGAGGATAATGGTAGAAAATTGCTTTGGAAAAGGTAATTTAAAACAGCAGCTACTTTGACTACAATATACAACTAGTTCTGCCTTTTTAAAAGATTGTAGGTGACAGTAGAAGATGGTTTGTCCTGAATTTTTCATATTGTTTTGAAGAAACCTGTTTGATTTTTGTGGGTGGTTATTGTTCTGAATTTTCCTTAGTTTATTTCTACTAGTCTGAAATGTCACATAGATGATGAATCGTTTTTCTTAAGACTGTCTGTTGCTTTTTTTGCCTTTTGGCTACATCACCCACTTGCTGTTCTTTTAAGCCAGCCCTTGCCCTGACCATATCTGATAAGTCCTCTGAAGATTTGACCACTCTTGCCTCTTTCATTGCTTATTCACCTCCTCTTCTTTTAGTCTTTATCCCTCATTACACCAGATGATGGCTGTTTTTCTGTTGCATTCAGTAATACCTTGGGTTGTATGTTTTGCTCTAAACCTTTCAAAGGTAACTTGTAGTGTACATGAGTGAATGAGTAAGAGGTTTTTATGCCCATGAGAGACTTAATAGAAATAGGAAGTTTGTAGTGAAGGCCTTGCAACCTGCAGAAAGCTCTTCAGCCAGTTTTGTGCAGAAGAAACATAATGTAATCCTTTTTCAAGGAAGCGCATGCCCTCTGAAGTTAAATCTTTGCTTTACTTGTACAAGTGGATGTCTTCACTGGAGGGCATTCTGCTGTTGAAAGAGTTGCAGAAGTATTACATTGATTTTGCAGATATTGCTTTTCTCAATTAGAATGGAAACTAAGGAAATGATGAGGCCTGTTTTCTTGTTTTGCTTAGATTGATACAGTTTATAGTTAATCAGAGGTACGCTAGATGTATGAGTGAGATCAATGAAACCAAAAAGCCTGAAAATAGTTCAGTATGCATGTGATTACCACTTGGGGTAGGTATTTCCTTGTTGTTATTGTTTAATTATTATTATTTAATCTAAGAGCTTTAGGTTTGTTTGAATTGCAGAAAGAAGGAACGATGCAAAAAAATCCAATCAGCATGTGAGGAGGGTGAACATTTTCCTTTGCAGTCAAGAATGTGTTCATACACAGTAGTGTATGAACAGAAAAACTTCTGTCACTTTGTATTTAATGTTTACTCTAAAATAGATGGAATCTCTTCAAAACATCTTTTTCTTTTTTTCTTTCTCTGCAGGTGTTGCAAGTAGCACTGAGTGCTCCTGTGGACGTAATCATTTTACCTGTGCTGTCAGTGCTTTTGGTGAATGCACGTGCATCCCTGCTCAGTGGCAATGTGATGGAGACAATGACTGTGGGGACCACAGTGATGAAGATGGCTGCAGTAAGAACACCATCCTTGACTTGTGTTTGGGAAAAATGAGTATCTTTTTCTCTGTGGGTGCTTCCCTGTTTTACAGGCACATCCTACCATTTGTATGACAGAAGTTTTTTAATTGTAGATGTCATACTTTTGACTGACTTGGAGTCTAATAAAGCTACTGTCCACTGATATAAAACACAGTTAAAGCCCAACTTTGGCTTTTTTTGCAGTTGGTTTTAGATGGTGAGTGCACATGAATATGTCAGAGGGATAGGAGGAACAGAGAAAAACGTCTTATTTTTCCACCCTTGCAAAAGCACTATCTCTAAATTAAATTATATGGTTTTGCTGTAAATATTGCTGGAAAATAAACAATGTGAAGAGATGTATTGAGGGTGTCTGCCCTCTTAAGTAACATTCTAGTTTCTGTCCTGGCTCCTGTGAAGGGAGGGAGAGGCAAACACTGAAATAATATTCATTGGTCTTCAGATCTGCTGAGAGACGTTAACTTGCAGGTACTGTCTATCTGCACAGTGTTGGCATCTGTGTAGCTGAGCCCAGCTAGGTGAGAACTGATGTGAAATGTCACTCTGAGTGGGTGTAGCATGATAGAGATGAATAGAAAAAGCCTCTTTCTGTGGAGACACAAGTAAGTTCCTTTATTTACCTCATCTCTCTAGATTCCACAGAGCATGGTAGAATTGAAAAGTGGGAAAAAAGGCCTGGTCTCATGAAATTAATTTCCTAAAAGTTGCCCTAGAGTGGAAAATTTAAAGCTCCTGTCAATGGACATGAGAGAGAAATTTATCTTCTTCTGCTGGATCTTTCTCTAACCTTCCCTGGTTTCTGCGGTTGATTACTGTATGGAAAGGAGCTTTCCTAATCTTTTAAATATTTTCTTAAAGAATCTTCCTTAAATATGGGAGATGGCAACCCAGCTTCTTGAAAATTTCCTTCCTTCTCAATTCTTGTATCTTAAAATTTTGTAAACATTGAGCAACATAGAAGACCTCGAGTCTTGGGGAGATAAGGCATAATAGCTAAGCTGGTTTTACTGGCTTTTTACTAAGCACAGAAAAATATTCCTTTTTTTTGTGAGTTTGGTTTGTTGGTTTGTTTTTGGGTTTGTTTTGGTTTTTTTTTTTTTTTGCAGGTAGGTGAGGAGATTAAGGGATGTTGGTGGAATAGTTCTAACTTTTTCTTTTTTTTTTTTTTTTTTTGTGGGCTCAGTAACAATTTAGACAAGTGACTTCTTGATATGATTTTCTTTGTAATTCAACAGCTTCCAGCACCAAAAATTTCAAGCTAAGCAGGCATGGTAGGACTTGGGGTTGTGAAAGATAAGATCTTCCACAGGAACTACAGGAGGTGCCAACAAGAGTTACTTCGTACAATATAGGCTTGAACTGTGAATCTCCTTGCCACAAAACATAGATTCTGAAACTTCAAACAGTCTCAAACAGCAATTTGACAAGTTTATGAATGTATAATCCTCCAAGGGCTGTTAAAGATGAATATGCCACCTCTTCTTTGGCAAGTCTGTGTATTACAAGTAGAGGCAGATTTTGTGTTTCAAGAAAGAACATTTATTTTCATGCTTCTTTCTTCTATTCTTCTCTTGGTATCTGCTGATTTATGGTGTCTCTGTGGCCTGAAAGAGAGGAACCTTTTGGTCTTGCACAGTAAGATATAATATATTAAGGAGATCTGGCCTGTATCTATTTGACTGGAAGCTGTGCAAACTAGGAAGCAGTACTGAAGTGTGAGCAATCTGCTGATAGTCTCAGGCACTGGAGATTGGAAAGAATATAAAATAGAGGTAGACAATGTAAGAGACAGAATATAAAGTGATGCAGAGAATGTGGGAACTGGGGTTGACTTCTGCCTTTTTAAATTTACAGTTTCTAAGAAGGTTGGCCACTGCAGTTGAGACAACAACAAAAAATTCTATATGTACATTGACAGCAAAAGGAGGGCTGAGGAGAATCTTCACCCTTAGCTGAATGTAGAGGGTGGCATAGTGTCAGGGAAATGAGAATAAGGCTGAGTTACTTAATGCCTTCTTTGCCTTAGTCTTTAATGCCAAAACCAATTGTCCTCGGGATACTCAGCTCCTCAAGCTGGAACTTAGTGACAGAGAGCTGAGTAAAGCCCCCATAATCCAGAAGGAGATAGTTTGTGATCTGCTATGCTAATTATACACCCATAAGTCTATGAGTCCAGATGGGATGCACCTAAAAGTAATGAGGGTGAAAGAACTCGCCAACCAGCAGTCCTGGTTAACCAGAGAAGTTCCAGTTGAATGGAAATTGGCAAATAAAACACCCATCTACAAGAAGAGTTGGAAGAATCTTCCAGGGAACTAAAGGCCTATCATCCTAACCTTGCTACCAGAGATGGTCATGGAGCAGATCATCCTAGTGCCATCATACAGCATGTGCAGAACCACCAAGCATCAGGCCCAGACAATATGGTTTTACAAAAGGCAGGTCCTGCTTAATCAACCTGATTTCCTTCTATGACAAGATGACCCACTTAGTGGGTGAGGAAAAGGCTGGGTCAATGGGCTGAGACCAATTGTGCAGGGTTCAACAAGGTGAAGTGTCAGGTCCTGCCTGTGGGTCACAATACCCCCAGGCAATATTACAGACCTGAAAGCTGCTCAGCAGAAAAGGACCTGGGGATGCTGGCTGACAGCAGCTGAATATGAGCCAGTGTGTATTTCCAGGAGACCAAGTAGGCCAATGTCATCCTGGCCTGGATCATCAATAGTGTGGCCAGCAGGACCAGGACAGTGATTGTCTCCTTGTACTCAGCACTGGTGAGGCCACACCTCAAGTCCTGTGCCCAGTTTTGGGCCCCTCATGACAAGAAGGACAGTGAGGGGCTGGAGCATGTCCAGAGAAGCACAATGGAGCTGGTGAAGGGTCTAGAAAACATGTGTAGAAAACATAATTTGGGAGAAGCAGCTGAGGGAGCTGGGGGTGTTTAGCCTGGAGAAAAGAAGTCTGGGGAGACTTCATTGCCCTCTACAACTACCTGACTGGAGGTTGTAGTGTGTCTGGATGTGGCACTTGAGAATATGTCTTGGGGGTGGTATAGGTTGACTGTTGGACTAAATGGTCTTGAGGATCTTTTCTAGCTTTGGTGATTCTGTGATCTATTCAGGATATAAGTTGGGCTGTAGGTCTCTGCAATTTAGTGATTGAGAATGTACAAAGAACAGTAGGTTTGACAAGATGGAAAGGGAGATAAGGAGCTCCATTTATATAGAGCAGTAAAGTGATTCAAGGGTAAGGACTAGAACAGGAGCTGCCTTTTTACATATTGCATCCTTGTATAGTAGATACAAAGAGAACTTTTTGAGCTGACAACCAGCAGTACTTGAAGTTCAATTTAGTGGAAAGAAGAAAGTAAAAATAAAAGTTAACATTTCTACAGCATCCTTCACCCCATTGCTTAAGTGCATGACTTCAGCATACACATGCAAGGTTGCATTGGAGGAGCTTGAGGAACAATTACCCCTTTAAGCTTGTTATATCTTGCTCTGAGAGGCTGCTCATTATGAATCCAAGTATGATACTATTCTTAGCCTGTAAGAACTAGATCAGCTCTACAATGTAGGTTTGTGGTAGTTGTCTGTGCTGTTTCATGTCTTGCTTAGTTGTTATAGCAGGTTGCTTGCTAAATCCCTCTCTTCTGCTTGGCATACAGGAGCCTTTTGAAGGTGTACTCATTTGTGGGGTTAACCTTCCATTTTCTCTGCTTGCTGACTGTGCAAAGGATAAGCAGGGCAGCAGGAGTGCAAGAGCAGGGGTGGGGCTTGAGCCCCTGGAAACAGCAACTTGAACTTTAAATCAATTTAAGCTTCTCTCAAATCAGTAGTGATGCACACAGTACACAAGAACAGTTGGTTCGCTAATTTTTTTTTCCTTCCCTGGCTGTTTGTCTGTGACATGCTTAAAGTTTCCTTGTTGGAGTAAAATTTTGAGCTTCTCTGTTTTGAACTTGATTTATGGTTTTATTTATTGACTGAAATTATTACATTTCTTTTAATACAAGTACTGAGCTGAAGATTTGGATTGTTCTGATGAAGTCATCTAGCATCTACTCATCTACTTAAAAAATTCCTCAAAAACCATGGGGCTAGTCTTCATGCTGGAGTAGGCCCTATTGTTTTTCCTGACTTAGGGACTTCAGTCTGCAACCACTTTATATGGAGTCTTCTGAGATGCTAAGGCTATTGAGATTCTTTTCCAGCAATTGTGTGGATGTGCAGTTCTGAATTTTACAGCCAGGAATTGCAATAATCAAGTAGACGTCTCTGATTGGAAGAGTGAACAGATGTGTTTGTAAGGAATCCCACCTTTCCACCGGTCTGCTGCAAGCTAGTTTTAGAGTTAACAGGATTTTCTTTTCTCTCCTGTGCATGTCCAAACTTTCCAGAGAAATAAAGCTGCAACCATACCTTTTTAAAGTGTACTTTTCTTCTCTATGTCATACGCTCGTACGTATACTGTAAGCCACTGCAACAAGAGAAGAATGAGTTCTGTCTACTTCCTTGGGAAGAGGAGAGGAAAATGGAAGACATTGGATTACTGGACTCTTAAAAAAGCAAGAAAGTAAAAGTGTCTGGGGGTGAAGGTGAAAATTACTTTAACAAATCAAAATTCAGTCTTGCACCTGGGTTTATGTAGTACTGCATATATGCTTGAGTAGTTGGTTGGATTTTGCTAAGTTATGTATTAATGCAATTTTCTAGCCTTGAATTGGTAATTTGTCATTTTGGTTGAAGAATAACAGCTTGAAATGCAGTGTGTCGTGTAAAAAAAAAGCAAGACACTTGGTAGTGAGTGGAATTACAGCTATGAAAAACAGAAATAGACATGGGAAACACTTCTTTTGAGAGATATTTTCAGTTTTGAGATCAATTCTTAAAATACGGTGCATTCTACTTTGTTTGGATTTTTAGTATTGTATTGTTTTGTATTAGTATTGCACACTCTAAAACAAATTACCACTTCTTGAGTTGGTTGCACTGCATTTTTCCTCAAGTGTCACTGTTTCTGCACAACCCAGACACTTTACATTTGTATTGATATCCTTGGAACATCTGCCTCTCTATTTTCCATTGGTTTTGGGAGAGCCCTGCTTCTGCTTACCTGCGATAGAAATTGTTCTCTGGCAAATGTGAAGCCCTGCTGTGATGGAAGCCAATTACTCCGTGACATGTTTGCTTCCTGCTCGGGATCATGTTTACAAGCCAGAGTAATAATAGCAATAAGCAACCTGCCAGCTGTCATGCCAGCTCCATAGACTTGGTCTGGTGTCAGCTCTCTGGCTTGCTGGCAGTGTCTGGCTTGGAAGCCCTCACTGCACAGAGTAGTTCGGCTGCCTTCCTGCCTTGTGCCAGCAGACTGCTTTGGCCTGTCCCTAACGAAAGCCGCATGCAAGCAGAGGAATGGTTTTCATTCTGCCCTCCTGCACGCCCTTTGAAGTCCTGCGTGGTGTGAATGAGTCTTACTTCCTGTGGCAAGGGTGAAAGGACAACTGAGTAAACTTGGCCTGAAGACTGATAAATAGTTTCTCATAAGATACACCAAATCTCCCCATAACCATCCCCCCAGAACAGCCTTCTTGCTCTGAATTTTGGATCTCTATCATACAGCTTGTAAATGTGTCACTGTTTGGGACACAGACTTGCTTGCTTAGCTCCATGCACTGTTTTACAATACCTCTTCATTTGAAGAGACTGAAGAAAAATTTACTTCTTTTACCTTACCGATTACTGACAATGATCTGTTGTTCTCATCTCGTGGAGAAATCTACACAGTTCCTGTTGAGATACAGCTCATTCAAGCCCAGTAGAGGGTCTCTTCCATTCTACCCAGGGCTATCAGTATAACCTGCTCATCAGCCCCACAACAAAAATTTTCAAGGTGAGGTTATGATAAAAATCTCACAGGTCTTTCATTGCAATTAACGAAAATTTTGGAAGAATAATTTTTCTTCTGCCATTCACTTAATCATGAGTCTAGAGCTCAGATGCAATGGCTCAGGTTAAGCTTCACTTCTAAACTCCAAGTTTTAAAAACTCAAGAGTCAGTACTCTGTTGAAAACACAACAGTTCCATATCTGCAACTTTGTCATGTTATTACTGCGCCTGGAGTATGTATGCTTCCTTTAAAAGGCTCCAGAATTAATGCAATGCCCCCTCAGGCAGAGTGCTTGTGATCAAAGGGCTGTGGAAGATTGGATGCTGATAGTATTTCAATGTTTTTTGGGGTTTTTTTTCCCTTTTTAACTGGCAACATCCTTAAATACAGTTCAGCAGTGAAATAGCATTTTATGTTATTCTGGAACTAGATTTTACAAAATGTTTGTTAGTAAAATGCAGTGTCTCCTTTTTCTTCCTGAGAGTGCACTAAAATTCTCTATTTTTGTCCCTGGACTTTTTGCCTGCTGTGCTGCAGATCTTAGCAAACAGATCTGTTTGTGGGTATGTATGTGTTTATACACATTCATGAATATGAACGCAGCTGGGGGTCAGGCTGCACTTTTCTAATGTTCGAAGCTTTTTTTCTTATTATTTATTTATTTTATTTATTTTTAAAATTAAGTTCTCATTCTTCACTCTGAATGAGAGTTTGTCTAATTAAGTAGCTGGTATTGTTCAAGCCTCTCTGCGTTCCAGAACTCTGAACACCAGTTGCTTGCTGTCCTTGGGTACAAAGCAACCTGCTCACCGCAGACAACAGGGATCAAGTGTTCAAAGGACAGTGGGACATGATTCAGACTGTGTTTCACCTTATAAACTTCCCTTTTCGCTCACCCTCCCCCTTCTCCTTCTGCTTGGCAATAAAAGAGTGTCCTGTGTAATAGGAGTTGGGAGAGGGGGAGGAATAGCAGGCTTATGATAGACCTAGCTTTGCTGAAACATTGGATGATGTCCAGTGTGACCATGCAGAGGGATGAGCTCAGGGAAATGGTTGGAAGTTCAAAGGCCTTTTTGTATTGCTCACTGTCAGTTGACAGATGTGCTCTCTTTTGCTGTTTTTGCCCAGCCTAGTTCTTCCCACTGGCTCCCCTTCCTTGGGTTTGCTCCCCATCCTGCCTCTGGCTCTGCCTGGGGAGGCAAGTTAGTCTCTGTCTGTCAGGGCATTTGCCTGCCTTCAACTCCATCCTGGGACTTGCCTTTACTCATCTCTTTTAGGAAAATATTGGTTTTTTCATTGATATGGAGAGATCAAGCTGGAATTGAGCAGAGAAGGGGGATTGAGGCTTAACTGTGTTTACTGTTGGCATAGCCTAATTCTCCTGTGAGTACTGGTGAAAGCATGTTACTACAATCTATGATTGCTTTCTTATCAGTGGAAGTGATGCCTATGAAGGACTTGCAGCTGTTTCAGAAAGTAATAAATATCCTTCATTTTACAGGTTGGAGAAGAGGGTTAAAGAGGCAGGATTGTCCCAGGGTCAAGCATCAATATCAAGCTAGGATGAGAATATGGGGATTCAGTTTTTAGTCTTCTTGATGCTAATCCAGCTTGTCCTTCAGCAAGATGAAGAGATCTTGTTCCACCTTTGCCTGTGAAAAGAGTCCTTGCTGCTTCATTTGTATTACATGTACCTATCTTCTGACTATGGTTTTTAAAATTAGATATATGAACACTTATCAGACTGTATAGCTGCTCCATTGTGTCAGAACAAGACATAGTGGTGGTTATTTGAGTGTCCTGTGTGTGACCTCCTAACTTTTGGATGTCCTCTTAGCTTTGAATTTCCAAATACTTCAGATGTATTTACAACAGTACTAAACATTCACTGTGGGCTAGTGATATGGCCTCGGCTTTAACTCTGTAGAAATAAAACTCATCAAAATATGAAGTAATAAATGGCCAACGGAAGAGCTGATTAGTAACAACCCCAGAGCAAAGGGTTGTGCAGTGGAACTGGAGCCTAATGTGCTTAGAACAAGTAGAAGGAAACAGGAATGTTTCTGTGTAAGCAGTGTGCTTTTTAGTGGGAGGGAGGGATTAGGAAGGCAGAGATTATCCTCATGTGAAAACTGCTCCCAGAATTTCTTGCATTTTCTTTGGAAGCATCTGTTTCTGACTATTATTAGATTCAGGTTACAAGTTTATGTGGATCTTGTCCTGATCCCATTTGCAGTTCCTCTGCTCTATGAGACATCAGCCCTCAGTCATTAGTTTAGGTTTTTTGGTCTCAAGTGGCTTTGTGGTTTTTCTTTCTCCTTTATAGGAGAGCTCCTGTAGCTCCCTAATAATTCCACCCTGCCGCCCACCCCAGTGTTGTCTGGGCTAGCACACACTTGCTCTCTGCTGGATTGGGGAATTTGGTCCTCCTTTGTATATGGCACTCTGTGTTTTGCTCGCTTCCCCTGTGCTTAAAGCTTGATTTTTATATCCAGGGGAAGTATGAAATTGGCTGAAATGCTCCCTGTAGGGGTGGAATTTCATTTTACGTTGTTACCTCATGAAGGGATGTGGCAGTTCAGTGGGATAATGGTATCCGCTCTGAACCAGCGCTAATGGCTTAACCTCTGGGAGCCTGAAGAATTCTCCCCTGGAGAGTGAGCATGCAAATTCTCTTCCAGGTGGCTCCTGTGCAGTCCTTTGGTGATTAGTCATGCTAAAGCATATGCTGGGAGGATGGTCTTAGTCCTGAAATTGCAGCTGAGGCCAGGAAAGGTTTTCTCAGTGTGCAGTGTTTGGAAGTTGTGCTTAGGGGAGAGAGGTCTGATCTGTGGGACTGGTTGTCTGAGTCCAAAAATATCTTGGTTTTCTTTGGAAGCAGAGTTTAGAAAGTGGAGAGTTTTCTACTTCTGCCTGCCCTGAGGAAGAAGAGGAAACTCCTTCATTTTGCTGCAGCAGCCCAGATAAAGTGCAGTGTAAGGAGAGGGGTCATGCGTTGGAAGACCAGGGTGCTGTCAAGATAAAATACAGATTTTTGTGCTTCCCTCTCCTTCATACTCCTCTGGAGTCTAGAAGTACCTGAATATGAGATGGATAGATACCTACATGGGGTAGCCTAGACATGATGGGAGGACCTTTTCCCAAGGGCCAATGCCAAATTATTTGAATATTGAGGGCAATTACATCTGCAGTTTTGTCCTCAGATACAGAAATGCCTGCCACACTTCAGGAACTGAAGCTGAGAAGATGAACCGAATTTGTGGTTATAAAAAAGGATGTTAGAGAAAGTCTGAATTTATCTGCCCCAATATATTCTTACAGAGGAGGGCTTTTATGATACGCCCTTAATGAGAGATGTTGGAGGACTTGCTATGGAGAGCAGTGAATGATTTAGTATGTATAATCCATGCTTCTTTAACAGGACACTGGCAGCAGTCCTGGGCCTAGGGGAAACAGGATTGAGAAAGCTGGAAAAACTGAAAATGTGACTATTTGTTCTCCTTACTAAATCATCCTCCTTTTGTGTGTGGCTGCTGTCTTCACCTTCCTTTTTTACCCACCTCCCTCTGCTCTCACTCCCACCTCCAGGATAGTGTTGGCAGGAAAGGGAGTAGCAGCATAGCAGAAAAGGGCTGGCCTGCCTGGTGACAGATGGGAGCTGCTGTCGGCAGGCTGGGCTGGGATGAAAGGGTTTCAGGCAGTAGCCTTTCTAGCCCTCACCCCGCCACACCGACGAGCAAATGCTGTGCTTTGGAGAGCACACCTGTCAGGAACAGTCCTGTGCAGCCCCTTGCCTACCACAGCTGGCAGCACTTAAAAGCATGAACCTCTCAGGGTTGAGTGTTCCTCTCATCTGTGGGGGAATGAACAAGGCTGATGCTCCCCCTTGAATTCCAGTTTTGTGGCTCCAGGCGTCTTTAGACACTATGGATTTGTGGTTCCACTCCATTGCAAACAGACTCCTGTGTAGGCAAGCATCATCCCATGTCTGTCCTCTTCTTCCTTTCTTTCTGGATGGAAACCTCGAGCAAGGTTTGGACTCTGATGTCTACGCTTGAGGTACAGCAAATTATCCCCAGCAGTGGATTCCTGCCTCTTAGCTTATCCTTGCAAATTTCTTGGGAAAAAACCCGACAGAGTCCCCATGCTGAGACACACTGTAGCACGTTACTTTGTAAAGTCAAAACTTTGCTTCTGATAGTTCTCACTCTAAGGAACTTGCTGTGTAATAGAAACAGGATGGGCTGCCCTGGGAAGCATGCAGGAAAGATGTTGATAGTTTAATTTTGCTTGTTATAAAACAAGTGCAGTTATGAGAGGACAGCAGGCTCAAGGATGAAAGAGGAAAACAGAACTCAGTGGGGGAAATTGTGACAGCTACTTTATTGTGGAAAGGTCAGTATTTCTTTTGGGAAGAGAGACTGTCAAGCTACAGACTTACCTTGACCCTCTTCTCAGGAAAAGCTCTTCCTGATTACTTGAAATTTTGTCTTTTTCTAAGAGATTTAACTCTGCTTCCCCAGAAGGGAAGAAACTTTGTTTTGAGGAAAGAAGCTGGCTACAGCTCCATGAGATGTTTCTTTGCTCTTTCAGTGCTGCCCACTTGCTCCCCCTTGGACTTCCACTGTGACAATGGAAAGTGTATCCGCCGATCGTGGGTCTGCGATGGAGACAATGACTGTGAGGATGACTCTGATGAGCAGGACTGCCGTAAGTCACCTGTCTGAGGGAAGAGGTGCTGTGCCTGCCTGCTGTGACTGGGCAAAGTTGGCTCTTTTTATTATGGGAATGTAAGAGTCTATCCACTGAATTGGACCTCTGGCTTGTAGTAAGCTGATTCTGCCTGTGAGAGAGGCGTGTACCTGTAAACCCTGCTGCCTTGGCACCTGGCTTGCTGTTCAGCTGCCTGTCTTGGGGGAGGGGATGCTTCTCCATTCAGCTGTAGAGCCGTTTATGCCCTGAAGTCTTGCTAGTTAATGTCCCATGAAGCACTTGCCTGAGCTGGGCTCTTCATGCCCTCCCCTGTTAGTGGAAACACCTAACCCCTGCCAAATCCTACTGAACTGCCTGTCTGGCTGACTTCCTGTGGCCTCAGGTTCCACTGTCTGACTTTTCTGCAGTGCTGGCCTGTCACCAGCATCCTATCCCTTCAAACAGGACTCCTTGAGAATAGGGAGGAGCTGTAGGGATACTGCCTACACAAAGTTGCTTGCATGGTTGCTCCAGAATGAGTCTGATGGAGGAACCCTGTCTGAAAAAATGTGGAAATAAAGCTCTCAACTGTAAAGTATTCCATGTCCACTGCATGCATGGAAATTACTTCACTTTCTGGTTGTCAGTACATCTCTGATCTTTGCCTGCCTTTTTGGGCAAAGAACTGGGAAGCAAAGTTCAAGGGTTGACATCCTGTGTGATGCTTTGGAATGCAGGACTAAGCTGAATTTTCCAGTCTATTCAAATATATGAATGAAGGAAAAGATATGTAAGTCTGGGTTTCTTTGGTTTTCTGTTTTTCATAAAAGGTTTAAATGCCCTCACATCTTAGACAACAGTGGAGAAAGATGTGATCAAAAGATTTGGAGACTAATGAAAGGAGAAAGACAAGGTTCTGTGCATAAGAAATTCCTGGAGAGTTATTCAGACTAGCAGTAACCATAGGAGGTTTTCTGTTGGACTAAAGTCCTCAGGTGCTAAATTTGCAGTCCCTCTCCTTTCCTTACTGGTCTGCAGACAAGCTTCCTTAGGAGACTGGCAAGGAGAGTGCAACGAGGCTGCAAATACTGAGGTGTTCAGAAGAGGAAGTTCAAATTTTCTCTCTCCCTCTTCAGTGAACATGTTCTTTGCTTTGAAGATGTCTTTGACATTGTTGTGAAAAGAAGGTGGAAATGCAACACTACTAGTGGTTATTTGTTAGATAATGTTAGGGACTGCTAACTCATTTAAAAAGAGGCGTGGATTTTTTCTGTGCAGGGTTATCTTGAGTCTGGCTTGGGACTGTGCTAGAATATATACCGGCATAGGGTGGGTAGCTTCATCTCTCTGTTCCAGCTACTTCCTTCAATCTATGTTCTCAGTTTTAGAGCCTGCTCTCGTGTTGGTGTGTGAATGGAGTGGAAAAGAGACACTCAAGAAATATCCTAGTGGATCTCCTGATACTTGTTAGGAGAATCAGCTCTCCAGCATCACCGTCCTTGGAGGATGATGTTGCTTGACTTGTAATATGTCACACATTTGGTGCTCTGCAAGCTAAATCTTTTTGCCTTACCTTCACTTTATCCCTGTTGTGTCCTTGCAGCTCCAAGGGAGTGTGAGGAAGATGAGTTCTCATGTCAAAATGGATACTGCATTCGCAGCTTGTGGCACTGCGATGGTGACAATGACTGTGGGGACAACAGTGATGAGCAGTGTGGTGAGTAATGTAAATACTGCCCTCACAGAACTTTAAGGGAGTTGTGCAGAATCCAGCCTGTGCATTTCTAGGATTCCCTGAACATTACTAAGGCTCCTAGTTGGTTTTTCTTAGCTGAACTTGTGAGATATACCATTCCAAGGGCTGGCTTAGATCTTGGGCTATGTGGCTTACCTGCCAGACAAAAAAACCCAAACACTTGAGACCTTTAATTCCTTGACATAGCATTGCGAAGTCCCGTTGGATTCCTGTTGAATCCAGCACTCTGTGTCAGTTCAGTGAACAGTGATGGTTTTGCTCAGGCACTGCCTGACCTGGGTATGGATGGTTTAATGAGCAGTCTTGTTTGGGTGCCCCAGGAGCTTCAGAAAGATGGTGTGGTATTTTCCTGAGTACTCTGTAAAAAGCCAAGGCTTTGTTTGCATTGCTGTCCCTGCAGATATGAGGAAGTGCTCAGAGAAGGAGTTCCGTTGCAGCGATGGCAGCTGCATAGCTGAGCACTGGTTCTGCGATGGGGACACAGACTGCAAGGATGGCTCAGATGAAGAGAATTGCCGTAAGTGCTTTCCTTTGTAATCACAGGAAGTAGCCCTTTGGACCTCTCTTGCCTTGGGTTTTGGCATGTTTTCTACAGCAGAGATCAAAAACAAGTCAGTTCTGCCTGTACTGGCAGCTAGGGTACCTTCTGCTGTCTACCCCAGAGGGCACAAAAGAATGGTGTCTCTTGTGTTGCCTCACAGACATACTTCATCTGTGCTTTGCTGCTTCTCTTCTTTCTCATAACTGTGACCTTGAGTCAGACAAGGAGGTTTATGGTTTACTGAATATAGCACTCTGTAAAACTGGAGGAGTTGAAAGGCAGCTGGAAGGCGAGAATATTACTCTCTTCTTTTTCCTCTTGTCTGATTCTTGACTGAAATTTTGAAAGTGGAGGGGTACTCTGCTTATTGAAAGCACCCTCAGGTACTGGGCACTGAAGACACCTCCTACCTGCCCAGTCTCTTCACTTAAATGCTTTTTGCAGAATGTTGTCCAGCAAGTGACCGATGCTGAAGAAGGGGGGATGCTGTTGGGGCATGAGAACCCACAACAGTTGTTTCCTTCTTCACCTTCACAGGCTTGTAGCATGTGGGACAGGAATCTCTGCCCCTTTCTAACCCACACTGCCTCTCCTGAGTCTGTGAGCACTGTCCATATCTCTGGAACTTGCAGTGGTCCCTTCCCCCTCCCTGCTCTCAAAGGCATTTTGCAGAATTTGTTCTAGATAGCAGGAAACTTCAAAAGGCTCTGGGAGGGGGATGAGGGCTGCCAGCTCCTGAAGGGCAGGGGGAGTGGATGCGTGGGGGAGTTGTCTTTTATCTTTCCAGATAATGAGAGTTGGCAGAAAGCCAGGGGCTGCAAACGTTTCTAAGCCAGGAAAGGACTCTCAGAGAAAGCCAGCGTCTCTCCCTCTCCTTTTGCTCTCTGCTTTTCTCGCTCCCTTGTCTGTCACTACACCAAAGGCCATGAATAGACCCTCAGGAAGGGAAGAGAGATGTTCCAATGTTGCCTCCTGTGGGAGTGGAGGGGCACCCAGAAGTGGTGCCCCTGTTTCTTTGAGCTGAAATGCTGTTTCAGTCCTGGCTAGCAGTTGTCTCTATAAGACATTTTAAGTAACTTGCTAAGAAGTTCAGTTTGGCTACCTCCTGTTCTTTTATCTTCATTCATTGGTTGTCATCTTTTCCTTATCTACAGTCATGTTTGTCATTCATCTGGGAAGAGGTGGGATTACAGTCTTCTTTTTTGTCTGGATTTTTTTCTTTTCTTTTTGTTTCTTTTGGGCATGTGTGTGTCATCATGTCACACAACATGATGATTTAAGTCACTGACTTCATTTTCTCAAGGAAACCGAAACACTCAGGCTCTTATGGTGAGGGACACGTTAACGCACATTTTCATGTCTAGCCACTGACACTCACTGAATTAAAGCTCTTAGTTCATGCCTTCAGGCTGTGCCCATTTCTTCAGGTTGGAGAAACAGGTATAGTTCACTTTCTAGACTACTCTTTCTATTGAGTCTTTCTTTTCCTTTTAGTTTAACAGATTTATATTCAGAACTCCTCACTTGGGAGACTTGTATATCTGAAACGTACAGTGCACTCTCCAGATGAATCTGACACCAGTATCAGGTGTCAGATTCTGTTGTGTGGGACTCAAAATATTTTTCATGTCTTCCCACTTAGTGTACTGTTGAACAGAGAGCAGGAGGCAAATCCTTGGCCATTAGTTTGTTTGGCCTTACCCAGGGTCATCTCTCTGGCAGTGCCCCTTACTGAATAGACATGGTTGTTTTGGCCAGAGCTTGAGAGAAAAGGGAGGGGGAAATCCTCAGAGGTCAGGTGCTGGCCTGGACACCCTGCTGCTTGCTTGGTTTCTTTGGTCTTCAAGTGATTATTTTTGTTACCATTTTAAAGGAATCATTCCCTAGTTTAACCTTGCATTCTAACACACCTAAGTACTTAATATGGAGCTATCCCTAAGGTTTCTTTTTTTTTTTCTGTTTTTCTATCTACCTTTTATCAGACATATTAAACAATTTAAACACTTTCTTGGCCCTAAGAAATAGTATTTCAAGCATAAGATGGAAGGTGCCACTCTGGCATCGTTTTTGAGGCTTTCCCATCAATTCTTCCTTTATATCTTTTTGCTTCTCTAGAATTTAATGGTTCTTGAAAAGCTACATCTTTATAGCCTAATATCCTTTGTAACTTTTTAAAAATTGTATTTACTGGGTTGTCTGCATGAGTGTCTTTATATATATATATATATTTCAGTGAAGAAAAAGCATACAAATCATGCAGAGAAAAGCAGCAAAGAATATTTGCCGATCCATTATGGGACTGAGAAGATTGCCTCTAAACTGGACTGTACCTTGTCACCTCACATGTTTTTTTCTTTGATTCCCTTGTTAGCATCAGATGTTCCAGCTGCCACCTGCAGCTTGGAGGAGTTCCAGTGTGCATATGGACGCTGCATCTTGGACATCTACCACTGTGATGGTGATGATGACTGTGGGGACTGGTCTGATGAATCTGACTGCTGTAAGTTAGCACAGGGTGATGTCCTTGTTCAAGAATGAGTTGCACACCTAAATGCATTTTGTGTTGGCTGGAGAAGGGATTACAGTGTAGATGGCAATCTAATTGTTCGAACATAAGCTGGCTACTTCATTATTAGGGGTTTTGTTTAACTCTGAAAAGTGAGAATAGTGATGAGAACTGTGTAGTCAGTACAATTCTCCTTACAAGAATTACTACAGTTTCCAGAAGAAATCTACTCAGGACCAAATCCCTTAATAATGGAGGGTAAGGGTAGTATACTGAGGAACTTTGGGGATTGTTACAGTGGTCTGAGTTTGCTCTTTTTGTGTTCTATCATCTTTGCAGCATCTCACCAGCCTTGTCGCTCTGGAGAGTTCATGTGCAACAGTGGCTTGTGCATTAATGCTGGCTGGAGGTGTGATGGCGACTTCGACTGTGATGACCAGTCAGATGAGAGGAACTGCAGTGAGTGCTGGCAACTGGTGGAAACATTTTGTTTCTGTGGATGCAAAAGAGTGGGATGATTAGCTTGGGAATTGTGTCTCTTCTGGTCCTTCTTGCTCATCTATCATTCCTTTTTTGGACCCTCAGCTACGTCTATGTGCACAGCTGATCAGTTCCGCTGCAAGTCGGGTCGCTGTGTCCGTCTGTCCTGGCGTTGTGATGGGGAAGATGACTGCTCTGACAACAGTGATGAGGAAAACTGTGAGAACACAGGTCAGACTTGCCACCTTGCTGCTTAGCAGCTAATTAAGTCTCCTTCCTGACGGTAGTAGGTAGTAAAGTCTCTTTAGTATTGCTTCAGGGAGTTCGGCCTAGAATTTCTGTTCCTAGAGAATGGGATCTGTAGCCTTTTTTATATGCTTGCCAGCTTGTGCAAGTCTGTGTGCTTTAACTTAGGTGAAGGTGTTTTCTGGTCAAGTATTCTCCTGTCTTGTCCCTACACTGTGAATTACCACAGAGCTCTGGGACAATTCCATTCAGACTTGGAAACATCAATAATGTGCCAAGTTACTACCTTTGTCACATGGGCTGTACTAACTTATGCCTTCTAGGTAGTTCTGGATAGCTTTTCTGTTGCATTGTGAAGTTGCTGAACAATTCTAGCAAGCAGTGGAATCAAAAAGGATGTTTAGTGGAAGAGAAGAATAAAGCCTTTGTTTTAGAGGATTAAGGGTGTCAGCGTCCCCCTTAGATACTTGCTCAAGAGTTATTCTTTCTAATATTCATTCCACATATTTCTTTTTCTTTGTATGATTGTGGTTATGGGGATGAGGAGGGTTTCAGCATGCCCTACTGTTACGGTAGGATTCAAGGAATGTCTAGAATCTTCTCTTTTCCTTAAAGCCTTCAGGATGCCTATAGGCTTTGTTGAGGAATAGAGTGTTCTGGCCTGTGAATTCATCCTAGTGAGTGGAGCCCAGCTATTTGTACTGATCCTTCTAGATCGGTGTATTGTGAATAGTGGTTTAAGGGGTTACAAAATGGGTTTGTTAAACTGTACCTGTTGTTTTGGGGCTGTTGGGGAGTGGAGCGTTGGTTCTATGAGGACAGCTGAGCTCAGAGGGCCTGTAGAAGCACACTTCGTAGTCATTTGAGAGCAGCTGCTCTCGACTAGTCAGCTGTTGCGAGAGCATCAGTGCGATGATCCTGGAAAAAGTAATTGTATTTGAAGACAAGCTGGTAACCCTGTTTCCTCATCCTGATAACAAAGGTATTTAGAGGTACTGAAAGAAATCACATCTTCCAGAGACACTGAAATTCACTATCTCCATGTCAAACCAAACACAAGGTATAGTTACTGTAATGTTAGTTGTGCAGTTCTGCATTCGGTCCATGGTGACAGTGAAAAGTCTATGGTGAAAATTAAACTGGTTTTTCCAGGACGTGTACTGGCTCATCTAAGCAATACAGTGTGGTGTCCCAATGTCTGTAGCAAGAGTTAAAATCCTCTTGGTTTTAGAGCAGATTTATATTTTTATTGGCCATAGAGAAGATTCCTAAAATACTAGAGAGTCAACTGGTGTAAGGATCTTTATGTTCAATATGACAAATTAAGTCCAAGTTTCAGAATCCTTCATATACAGTATTCCTGTGCTCTGAAAAGTGAATCTGCATGTGGTCTGGTTTCATGTTCCCACTTGGTGTGTCTGTAATTCTTAACTGTACTTGTTAATCTCACAACTACCCTTTTCCACACTGTTTACAGGCAATCTGCCAATCTGATTGTTTCTCTGCTGTATTGTCCTATTATCTTTGTAAGATTATCAGAGGGTGATGATTTAGGGACTGCTAATCAAGTCAGCTCGAGAGGTACAAGAAGTAAGAGGCAACAGGACAGTGCAGTTATTGCTGAAGAAACAATCAGATTGGCAATGTACCTACAAACAGTATTGCTTTGCTTACAAGAATTCTGTACACTCTCCTTGCCAGCAGCAGAAGTTGAAGCATGTAGGTCATGTGAAATACTGTTGCCCGAGCTCAGATTTCAGGGATGCATGTAAATCTCATTCCAAGTCCATCAAACCACAGTTAGGACTAGATAAGATGTTCCTTCCTAGGCAGGCTTAAGATCCATAGCCGTGCTGGTGTGACAGATCAGATTATTAAAGTGAGGAACTGACTTCTCCTTTGCATATGCTAGGTAGGGTTGTGGATTCTGGAATCACAAGGAGGTAAGGCAGGACCATGCTGTCATTCTAAGAGAAACTAGTCTGATGAACGTCACAGTAAAGCAACAGTGGACTCAGACTGGCAGAGTTTGCAGACCTCCAAATCAGCATAAAAATAAGCAGAGCAGTAAGGAGTGCAAGATGAGCTGAATTCAAGGGAAGAGGAAGTTATGGATTTGTGCTCATAAGAAGTTTCTATTAAATCTTAGAAAATGTTCCATATTTATTCTTTTCTTCACTACGACTATTGTTCCATTGGTAAGCTGTGATGTGCTACTTCTCCTTTCTTCTGTTGCAGGCACCCCTCAGTGTGCCCCAGACCAGTTCTTGTGTGGGAATGGGCGTTGTATTGGCCAGAGGAAGCTGTGCAATGGAGCAAACGATTGTGGAGATGGCAGTGATGAGAGCCCACATCAAAACTGCCGTAAGTCCTCCCAAGCTCAGTCTTAGACATAAATGGAGGCCCATTAATGTGTGGGAGTCTATCTGGTGTTACTAAAGGATTTGTATAGCAAAGTCTGAGCTGTGATAGTGGGAGCGAGTTAAAGACTGAGGAAAAAAACCTTGTTGGTTTTGCCAATTAAAAACTGCACACAAGGAACGATGGGGAAAAGATTATCTCAGGTATCAGCATTTGTCTGCAGAGACACTGAATCCTAAAAACACATTAATCTGGGCTCTGTTGTCATGTTCAGTTGTGGCCTGCAGAGGAGAGCTCTGGCTGGAAAGAAGAAGCTTCCAGCACAGCTTGTGTCCTCCCCCTCTTGTTCAGCCTGCTTTGAAGGGTAACTGCTGCTTAACAGCTGAAGGCAAGAGCAGCTGCCTTGTGGTTTCAGCTCAGTTATCTTCACATGTTTCTTCCGCAGGTCCACGAACAGGGGAGGAGAATTGCAATGTCAACAATGGTGGCTGTGCTCAGAAATGCCAGATGGTACGAGGGATGGTACAGTGCACTTGCCACACTGGTTACAGGCTCCTGGAAGATGGCCGATCATGCCAAGGTGGGTTTTTGGAGCAGTAGCTTCCTCTCTGCTGCTTTGGTATGTTTGAAGTGGTAGCTATGATAGGGTGAAAATCAGAGTATGGAAGCAGATGTAATCTCTTAGTGAGATTGTTGAGTTTGTTGACGATCTATCTAATGGTAACTTTCTCTGTAACATGCAGATGTGAATGAGTGTGCTGAGGAAGGCTACTGCAGCCAAGGCTGTACCAACAGTGAAGGAGGTTTCCAGTGCTGGTGTGAGCAAGGCTACGAGCTGCGACCTGACAAACGTAGCTGCAAAGCTCTAGGTAAAAGGGAGCTCAACCTAGCAACACAACTGGTGTGTGTCTGTTGGTCCAGTTCTTGTAATTATGTCTCTAGTGTTTCACTGGCACCATCGTGCTATTCACCAAACAAACATGGAAAGGGAGGAAGTACCTGGATCTGTGCTACATATACCCCTGCTGTTGAAAAATGCTTGTGAAAATTTTGTGTGATTTTGACCGTGGAGAGAGGTACTACACTGTTTCCTTTCCCTGCCAGGGAAACAGTGCTTGCCTTCTCTTCCTAGTCCTTTGTCATTCCTTGTGACTCAGAACCTGGGACAAAACGAGCTTTCTGTCTCTGCTCAGGAAGTGTCTTAGCCTTTCCAATGAGTAAGAGTGTATCACACCTCCTTGTGGTTTGACCCTTGATGCTGGTCACCAATTCTGAATGCTGTAAGTGGCTATTGTATGGGGATCTGCTGGGTTTTTTAAAGATATCTATACACTTCTTTAACTTTATCCCTCCTCTAATGTAGGAGCTGAGGAATTAGAAATTCCACTTAAAGACTTTAAATTTGATTAAGAATTCCCCAAGTAAAATCCATAAAGGATGTTGATTTTTTGGAGAGGGTTTTTTGCAGTGGAAGTACCTGCTGAGTTTGTATCTGGCTGAAACAGATTTCAGCTGTGCCCTGACTGTAGAGTATGTGTGTTTGCATGGCTAGGAAATGCATATACGAAAAAGAAACTCTAGTCCGGCTGCCAAGTGGCTGTCTAGTGACATGATTTCAGAGGCTGAGGTCAGGGAGGTTTAGGAAGGACCTGGAATGATCACTTCTTGCTGAGTTAATGCTTGCTAGAAGGTTTAAAACTGCTCATCTTTGAGTTAGGATGTTGTATAGAGGATGTAAAAGCAGCTCTCTGAAGTGTTTTGCACTTGGGGGTTGATTTCTGCTGCCAGTACTGCAAAACTCTGTTCTGGGACTTAGAGCAGAGAGAATAATAGGCAGGACCCAGTCAAATGCTGTCAAATGCTCCAATGCTGTCTCCTGTATTTCTTAGGGCCAGAGCCCGTGCTGCTCTTTGCCAATCGAATTGATATCCGACAAGTGTTGCCTCATCGCTCTGAGTATACGCTGCTCCTGAACAACCTGGAAAATGCCATTGCCCTTGACTTCCACCACAGCAAGGAGCTGGTGTTCTGGTCTGATGTCACACTTGATCGCATCATGAGGGCCAATCTGAATGGGAGCAATGTGGAAGAGGTGGTTTCCACAGGGCTGGAGAGCCCAGGTGCGTCCTCACAAAATAGACAGCGGTATAGGGTGGGTGGGTGAGTGAGTGAGTGGAGAAAAGTGAGTACCCAGCTTTCAGAACAAAGTGCATCTCCCTGAGGAAGGGTATGGGTTGGATGGAATGGGTGTGAGGTGATTGTCCCCCTGGAGTTAATCTTGGATGACAGAAGAAGAAACTGTGCCTCTTGTGAGGTGGACAGAGAAAGAGAACTATTTTTCTGTGCAAATCCATTCTGTGCCTAATTCTGTCTTGTACATAGGTGGACTTGCTATTGATTGGATCCATGACAAATTATACTGGACTGACTCTGGGACATCTCGTATTGAAGTAGCAAACTTGGATGGCACTCACAGGAAAGTGCTTTTGTGGCAGAACCTGGAGAAGCCCCGAGCAATTGCTCTACATCCTATGGAGGGGTGAGTGAAAACATGGGAAACGAGGAGGAAATGCAGTGAGCCCTCCATGTACATGCTTTTTGTTGAACATTGAAAACCCCATTCTTGGTTGCAAAATTTACCTCGGGGCTCAAGACTGATAGTTTGGCACATGGCTGGCAATGGCGGGACCCTTCAGGGCCTTAATCCTGCTCTGAGCCCTTCAACTTCCAGCAGGCTGGGTGTTACTTTTCACTTCTCCCATGGCTGTGACCCAGTCTCATGCTTGATGTCACAGGACTGCTATTGTTTTTCCCTGCTAGGGAGTGATGTTGGGTGCAATAGGTGGGCCACAAGTTTTCTAGCTGTCTCTCCCTGCTTCCTTCAGTACTATCTACTGGACTGACTGGGGCAACACTCCCCGCATTGAGTATTCCAACATGGATGGCTCTAATCGGCGCATCATTGCGGACACGCACCTCTTCTGGCCCAATGGACTGACCATTGACTATGCAGGACATCGAATGTACTGGGTGGATGCCAAACATCATGTCATTGAGAGGGCTGACCTTGATGGACGCAATAGGAAGGCTGTTATTAGCCAAGGTAAGTAACAGGCTTTCTTCAGGGAGTGCTTTCTGCAATAAAGACCATAGAGTAGCACAGTGCTGATCTGACTTTGAGACACTGGGTCCTGCATCTGTGCTTGTCATCTGTTCTTTCACTGTGGAATGAATTCTGCCACCACTGAGGGATGGAATTTGCTACCAAGTCATCAGTGGCTGCATCAAAAGCAGGTTGAGAGAGGTGATTGTGCTCTTGTGAGACTCCGCTTAGAATGCTGCATCCATCTCTGGGCTTCCAACATAAGAGCATGGTACTATTGGAGGAAGTCTAGAAGAGGGCCACAAAGTTGATAAGAAGACTGGTGCATTCCCCTAAAAAGGCTGAAAATAGAGATGGGGCTGTTCAGCCTGGAGAGGAGAAGGTTGTGTGGAGACCTCATTGCAACCTTCTTGTATCTGAAGGGAACCTACCAGGAAGCAGGAACTTCATCAGGAACCATAGTGTTAGGACAGGGAGTACTGGATACAAAATAAAATTAATTTAAATTAGATTTAAATTAAAAGAGGGGAAATTCAGGTTAGGTATTGGGAAGAAATTTTTTACTGTGAGGGTGGTGAAGTGGTGGAACAGGTTCCTCATGGAGGTTGCAAATGCTCCAATCCTGTCGTTGTTCCAAGCCAGACTGGATAAGGCCTTGAGCAGCCTGGTCTAGTGGGAGGTATCCCTGCCTTTGATGGGGGCATTGGGACTAGATGATCTTTAAGGTCCATTCCAGCCCACTAACATTATAGCTATGATTATAGGACAGCAGAGTGGTATTGTCTGTTAAATTAGTGTAAAGTGTGTTTGAGCAGATTGAGTGTGGTGAAGAGGCAATGAAAAGAGCATTCCCTTGTCTCCCTGCTAGCCTGAGTCATGATTTTATTCCTATATTGACTGTCTATTACAGGGCTCCCACACCCATTTGCTATCACTGTGTTTGAGGACAGTCTGTACTGGACAGACTGGCACACCAAGAGCATCAACAGTGCCAACAAATTCACTGGCAAGAACCAGGAGATCATCCGCAACAAACTCCACTTCCCTATGGACATCCACACGCTGCATCCTCAGCGTCAGCCAGCAGGTAACTGCAAAGCGGGTAGAGACTCATTTGGGCCAGTAGAAGACACAGAGCCACCCACTCCCGGTAACGCGGGGGAATGAGAGCCTGAGCCTAGCGTGTGGACACACCCCCGCCTGTGCCCGGGGCTGTGGCAGGACTTGCTCCACCGCCCTCGTGTTGAGGGCTTTTGCCGGGTACTGGAGTTGGGTGTTACTGCAGCTCCCCCTGCTGGCACTGGGGATGGAGACCTCTCAGTAGGAAACACTTGGGGTTTGCTTATGCAAGAGATGTTTTGGGACAGGAGAAAAATCCTAAGTGGGCATCGTAATGACTGACACCTCCCTTACTCCTCTTCAGTTGCTGTTATCTGCCCTCAAAGTGGATCGTGTTAATAGTTC
Source organism: Erithacus rubecula (assembly GCF_903797595.1). Classification (NCBI taxonomy): domain Eukaryota; kingdom Metazoa; phylum Chordata; class Aves; order Passeriformes; family Muscicapidae; genus Erithacus; species Erithacus rubecula. The sequence continues at coordinate 23,045,812 of NC_136688.1, forward strand.
ATTTTGAAATTGAGCCCTAAAAATGGAGTTAGTGCTTTAGCTTATATGTTTCCTTATTTTCAATTAACTTATTGGGAAGTTATATCCAAGTGATCTTGGCACTTCAAGTAGTGTTTTTCCTCCTTTCTTTACTCTTTGATTTATGTGTGGTTGCTTTTGTCTTTGGCTACTTGAGCAGGGAGAAACCGTTGTGGGGACAACAACGGAGGCTGCACTCACCTGTGCCTGCCGAGCAGCAGGGGTTACACCTGCGCCTGCCCCACGGGCTTCCGCAAGACCAGCAGCCATGCCTGTGCCCAGAGTAAGTGAGGTGGGACCACGTGCTCAGGTGTTCAGGGGGTGGCAGAGGGCTGGCAGTGGGACTAAGCATCACCAGCACTTGCTTCCAAGGAAATGCAGCTGGATAGACTGAGTTAGAAGTACTAAGGGTCCTGCCAGAGGATGCTTCACTTTTTTGATGCATTCCCCTGTTGTGTATCTCACTGCCTTCACTAGGCTTCATGGGTGGGGATGCAGACAAATTCCACCCTTGGTCCTTCTTTCAGGGCTGCTGTAGGTGCCATGCTATCTGGCACAGCTCATTGTCTCTCTGAAATTCCTATAATGGCTATGTCAGTGATGAGCAAAAAATTCAGTCCTCATCATTGCCACATTTCTCTTAGTTTGCAACTATGTGAAATAATTAGACCAACTGTCTCCCAGATTCTCAAGAGCTATTTTTAAATAGCTATTTGATTTGGAGGGACCTCTATGCCATCCTTTGAAGAATATGGTTGCCCTTGTTCCCTCAGCATAGGTTACACCCCAGGAGAGAGCTCACAACCGCTTTGACCCCCCTTGCCCATCCTCTCCCAGTGGTATTTTGCTTCCAGTAAAAAAAAACAAAAAGACCAAAGACCTGCCAGTGAGAGCTATGTAGGTGGTTAAGGTTGTGGATATAGCAGGGAATTGTCTGTCTATCACTGTATTGTTGAACTTAGAGAAATTAAAAGAAGACCTTTCGACCTTTGATCAGGTCTTGACAAGTTCCTGCTTTTTGCCCGAAGGATGGACATCCGTCGGATCAGCTTTGACACAGATGACCTGTCAGATGATGTCATCCCCCTTGCTGATGTTCGCAGTGCTGTGGCTCTAGACTGGGACTCAAAGGATGACTATGTCTACTGGACAGATGTTAGCACTGACTCAATCAGCCGAGCAAAATGGGATGGATCGAACCAGGAGGTACAGTGTTCACTGGGTGTGCAAGTCCTCTGGCCAGGAAACTCCTTGAGCATCAGATTTGAAGCCACTGGGGTACACTGGTTTTTTAAGGTGCTGCAGTTCATGGTGGATATTTTGTTCATTATTTTGCCTAGCTCTGGCAAACTGATGAGATCACTGGATACTTCATAAACAGTTGGGTGTATGAAGACCCTTGAATGGAGACATGAAGCATGGTGATTTGTGGGCTGTGGTGAATTCCTTTGTTGTAGCCCTACAATCTGAAAGGAAGAAATATTAAATTCTCTGTTATGTTCTACATTTGGAACACAAGTCATGCTCTTTGGGAATGCTTTTTGCACACACTTCTAGGCTGATGGTACTATAAATGAGGCAGAGTTCAAAGGTTGGATTTGTAGTTTGAACAGGCAGAAAAAAATAGATATTTCTCCAAATAAAAGCCTTATTTGGACTTCTAAGTCCTTCGTGCTCTCTGTTGTGTAGCACTGCTCTGCTCAGGTTTTTGCCTTTTGAAAGTTAACATTGTTTGTGTATGGGTAGTGCATTGGACCCTAAGGTCTAATTTCCCTAAGGATTTTTTCTTTTTGTTTTCATGTAGGTTGTGGTGGACACCAGCCTGGAAAGTCCAGCTGGACTTGCAATTGATTGGGTTACCAACAAACTGTACTGGACTGATGCAGGTACTGGGATCTTCTGCTTGACATAGACTTCTGTCTTCCTTACTAGTCTTGAAAACTGAAAATCCACTGGGTAGTTCTGACTGTTTAATTCCAAATTTGTATTATTTCTGTGTAGCAAAAAGATGGAGTTTCACATTCTGTGCTTCTAAATGAGCATGAATTGAGGCACAACCCTTAGTTTAAGTCTCTTTGCAGTATCACCATTACTAATTCTTTAAAAATATTAGTCACTGTTGTCTTGCTGCAGAGCTTGTGTTTGTGTGTACTTGTGTATCTTCCAACAGTGTACCTTGGGGTACATCAGGTAATACTTGCAGCATATTCCCTGCTGGAGAGTCATAGTTGAGAGAGATATAAGAAAGATTATTCTTTTCTAGCTCTTCTCTTGTGGCATGGGGCTTAGGTAAGAGGTGGATTTTATACAGGACTTCACATCAGTGAGAGCCACAGAGATGACTTGAGAGGATGGAAAGTGACACTTTAAGCCTGATTTCTTACCTATCTCCCAGCTAAGAACATAGATGTATATAGGGGAAGAATGCATTGTTGTATGGAGGTTTTTTTGCCTTAGCTCTTGCAATTTCAGTTTGATCTCTGTTATTTTCTCTCTCAACTTTTGCAGGAACAGATCGGATAGAGGTCTCCAATACAGATGGGACCATGAGAACTGTCCTAATTTGGGAGAACCTAGACAGACCTAGAGATATTGTGGTGGACCCTGTTGCAGGGTAAGAGATTCTTTCTTCTGGGATGACATAACAATTCTTGCATGTCTAAAGATTTTCTGGTTCTTTGGTTTTGTACCATTTTCTTTCTCACTGGTAGTATTGTTCTACAACCTACTAATGACTGAAACTAGAGACGATTTTAGATGCTAATGGAACAAGATAAGTAGAGGTGATTGCCTGTTGTGCTGTGGAGCTTGCAGGGGCTGGCTGGTGTTTTAATTTGTTTATCCTGGGGATGTTATAACTAAAGATATGGTACAAAAATATTGAGAATTGGGCCATCTAGATGTTTTCTATTTCTCTCTTTCATATGCCTTTGTGAAAATTTGTGAAATTTCTATTCAAGCTCCCTGCTTATTAACTAGAATTTCAGTCAGAAGGATGATCTCAGACCTTGTGGAGGTGGGAATAGAGTGAATAGGAAAAAGTTTGTCAGCCATTGCTGTAGAGGTTGAATTCCTTGAATGAAAGAGTGCTATTCTTTCCTTGAGTGGATCACTGAAAGACAAATGCAGCAAGAGTGCAAAGGACTAGTGGTGCACATTGGTAAATAATCAGTTAATTTTTAGAGCTTGACCCGAAGGCACCAGACTCCCTTGTTTGTCTGGCAGTGAAAAAGTGTGGGCATTCACTTCTGTGCGGGCTTCTTCTTAGGTTCATGTACTGGACTGACTGGGGAGCTAACCCAAAAATTGAACGTGCTGGGATGGATGCCTCAAACCGCTTGGTGATCATTTCCTCCAACCTGACGTGGCCCAATGGCTTGGCCATCGACTACGAGTCACAGCGCTTGTACTGGGCAGACGCAGGCATGAAGACCATCGAGTATGCCAGTCTGGATGGAAGCCACAGGAAGGTAAGGAAGCTGTCTTTGAGGAGCAGGTCTGGGAGCCTGAACACAAACTAATGGTAGCTCCTGCCTCTTTTTTCCAATGGAGAGGGAAATTTGCAAATCCAGGTCCATAGCTTTCACTGGGAGTAAAGAACACCCTTCAATTTGAAACTGTATGAGAGAAGTTTGAGGGCTAAGGTTGCCTCATCATTCTTCTTTTGCTGTGATTGTATGTTTTGATGTTAAGAGGGAGCAAGGGAAGCCTCTTCTCATTAGTGACTTCATAGTCACTAACATATATATTATATATACATATATATATATAAATGAATATATACATAAAATAATTTAAAAACATTTAAATATATGTAATACATTTCTTGGGGCTGTGGGGGTATCTGTGCAGGTGCTGATTTGGAACAATCTGCCTCACCCCTTTGGACTTACTCTTTATGGTGAGAGAATCTACTGGACAGACTGGCAGGCCAAAAGCATCCAGAGTGCAGATAGGAGGACTGGACAGTCTCGGGAAACACTGCAGGACAATCTGGAGAATCTTATGGATATTCATGTTTTCCACCGGCACAGGCCACCAGGTAGAGAGCTCACACCCAGCTGAGCTGAGAGCTTGCCCAGGCTCTGCTCTGTGGCACTTCTTTCCTGCAAGGAGCTGACCTGTCAGCCCTCATTGTCTTAAATGTCTGTGTCGAGTATGAGAGCATGAGAATTACCTCTTGACTTGGTATTTGAAGGCATTCTAGAATGCATTTCTCTAGCTGCTACATCTCTTTTTTGTGCCAGTGCTACTGGCTCATGGATTTCTATTCTTTTCCATAGTACATACAGCATGTGAAGTTAACAATGGAGGCTGCAGTCACCTGTGCCTTTTGGCACCTCTTCCAAAAGGTTACAGCTGTACTTGCCCTACAGGGATCAACTTGCTATCTGATGGCAAGACCTGCTCCTCTGGTAAGTGTTGTCTGTAGAATCCTCATTGAAGTTTTGTATCAGAGCTACATTTTCCTTCTGCCTTGTTAGAGAGCAAATTTCACTTTTATGTGCTTACCTGCTTTACACCTTGAAAGACCTACTTGGTGCCTGTACCTTCAATAGGAGTGGGAATTACTATGAAGAAACTTACTGATAAATGGATTGATGAAAGAGACATTTTTATTGAAATTATGTTGGACAAGTAAACCAAATGTAACATTTTTTTTCCTATACTTTTGCCCTAATATTGAGGTGAATTCTTAAACTAAAAGGTGATATATTCTTCAATAGGTCTGTATACACTCATCCTGTGGACCCTCTTTTGAGGATGCTGGAAGGCACTTGGCTTCAGGCTATAGTGATCCACTTTTCCTCCCTGGCAGGAAAAAAGTGACTCCTAATTTCCATTTCCCATATATTAGCAGAAGTAACTCTTCTACAAGTGTAATGCTTTTCAACTATGTAAAGAAGCATTAAGTGATGATCAATGAAGTGATGCTTATGTACAACTGTCCATAAACTGAGATCTGTCTGAGACACTTTTCCACTGAAGTGGATGTAACCTCTAGAACATTTGATAAATGGTGCCTACAGTTGAGAGAGTTGTTCCTCACTAATATCTGTCCATTGTCCACTCTGCAGGAATGACCAGCTTTCTGATCTTTGCTAGAAGGACTGACATCCGGATGGTCTCTCTGGATATCCCCTACTTTGCAGATGTTGTTGTCTCAGTCAATGTCACCATGAAGAACACCATTGCAATTGGAGTGGATCCTCATGAAGGTCTGAACTTCTTACTGTATCTGACTGTGTTTGAGAGGCAACAAGTAACTTCCTATCTAAATATCTGAGTAAAGACCCAGGCACAGATCTTACTGTAGGCTGTGGATTTGGGCATGTGCTGCAAATAATTTGTTTCCAGTGAGGAAAGGAATATCCTTACAGGAAAGCAGAGAAACCAAACTATATGGAAAAAACCTGCCTGCAATATTGAGTGGGGTTCCTGTGCATTTTAGATTTAAGGAAGTTCCTCCTGCTGAGGCCTTTTACAACAGTAGAGCTGAGACTCTGGTTGTTCATGTGTAGTAAACATCCTGTGCTGGATGTAAACAGTGCTGCACTGGAAGGCAGATGATCTAATTTTGAGAAGTCAGATGTGGAACTCTACTACTAGCTGATGGTATTAGGTATTCTCTGTCCCTGTGTGAAGGTTAGACCTTTTGTAAAGGTCCTACATAATCTGGGGGAGAATTGGAACAAGAAAATTTGCAGTGTTTTATCACTCTATCTTAATAATCTTATGCTGTTATTATTCTTGTACAATCAGTTCCATTTTGAATGGTGTAGTGGGTGGTCAGAAACTTGGATCTGTTTTTTAAGAATTTTGCTGTTTGGTTGTTCGGGGTTTGGTTTTGTTCTGTTCTGGGCTTTCTCAAATGTCTCTTTCTTCTTCAACCCAGGAAAGGTTTACTGGTCAGACAGCACATTGCGGAAAATCAGTCGTGCTGCCCTTGATGGCTCACAGTTTGAGGACATCATCACTACAGGTGAGGGAGGCTTTGATCTGCAGTATGAAAAGACAGGGTCTCTGATACCCTGGTAGAATACATTTTTTGGTGGAAAGGCAAGCAAAGCCTAAAGCAGTTGCCTATGAGATGGACAAAAGAAATACTAGAAGTTCCTTACAAAATTGGGAGAATAAGCAGTGACCAAAATGTTTTTCTGTTTTCTCAGGTCTGTTGACAACAGATGGTCTGGCTGTGGATGCTGTCGGCAGGAAGATATATTGGACAGATACAGGAACAAACAGGATTGAAGTGGGCAACCTCGATGGCTCCATGAGGAAAGTCTTGGTCTGGCAGAACCTGGACAGTCCTCGGGCAATAGCTTTATACCATGAAATGGGGTTAGTGTTATCAAGAGTTTGTCCAGGAGTTACACAGGACTTCTGATCTCCTTTTCCATAATACTTGCTGACTTTTCCCCAGGTATATGTACTGGACAGACTGGGGTGAGAATGCCAAGCTGGAGCGCTCTGGGATGGATGGCTCTGGACGTGTGGTGTTGATCAGCAACAACTTGGGCTGGCCTAACGGACTGGCAGTGGATAAGGCTGGGTCCCAGCTGCTCTGGGCCGATGCACACACTGAGGTCTGATTCTGTTCTTCAGTGTTGTTTGTCATTGGGTATTTGGTAGCCTGGAGTCTGCTTTGAAGCTCATAAAAAACTGTCCAAAGACCAAGGGGAACATAAGCTTTTCTGAGAGTATGTGCTATGGAGGGAGGGTGAACCTGAATAACATCACTCATCAAGACTGTTTCTCACTTGCTACAGTAAGTGCTAGCAAGAGGAGAAGTGTTTTGAATATGAGGTGACGTTCTCCTTCTTCCTGTAGCGGATCGAGTCTGCGGATCTCAATGGTGCGAACCGCCGCACCCTGCTGTCTCCAGTGCAACATCCCTATGGCCTCACTTTGCTGGACTCTTACATCTACTGGACTGACTGGCAAACTCGCAGCATTCACAGGGCTGACAAGGACACTGGTGCTAATGTCATCTTGGTGAGGGCAAACCTGCCTGGCCTCATGGATATCCAAGCTGTTGACAGGGCACGGCCCCTGGGTAAGCTGCTCCGCAGTTGGCAGGTGTCAGTGGTGACAAGGGGGGGTCCTTTAGAGCTGTCATTGGAAAGAGTCCTTTGGAGTAAAGCAGGAGTGATAGAGTTGCTTCTCAAAAATCAGCTTTTCTTCTGATGCCTTTTTTAAGGCATCACTTCTTCCCTCTTTAACTAATTTTTTTTTGCACTCCTCCCTGTTTACCCAGATCTGTAGGACTAGCTTTGATTACTGCATTCATTTTGACCCCATTGTCCCATTTCCTTCATTGGATTGCACTGACAACCTCATTCTCGCACACAGCAGAGCCACTTACTTAGGAGAACTGAATAAGTCATGCTTTATTAAACTTCACCAGACTGTACTGACATGTGTACTGACTGTACACATTGGACAATTTCCCTTTTATAATTCCAAAAGACTCTAATGCTTCTTGAACCAGTTGCTTTGAAATATTATTTTCAAAGCATTCTAAAAAAATTCTAGTATTATTTCCCAATCATTTCAGGCTTCATCTTCTTGTCTGCCTCTTTGCTCTGCAAAATCTCTGCTGCTTTAGTTGCTCTTAATAGATCATGTTGTCCAGCTATTCTCTGCCAGAGTCAATTCTTTGTTACTCTTTGGGGATTCTGTAACACCCCATCTTGCCTCCTTGCTTTTCAATGGAAGTTGTTACTTTGTGCTGTGGGTTTATTTTGGTAGAATTTCCCCAATATGTACTTCTAGAGAAAACTCTGCAGCTTTCCTGGGGTTACTGACAGTAGAACATCCCTCTTGACTGCGTAACTTGGCAACATAACTTAAAGCTGACCAAAAGTCTAGCCATCATATCCACATTGTCTTCTTCCTACTCATGCACCTGTCTCCTGGGCTTATTCCCTGCTGGTAAATATATGCTGGGTTCTTTACAATTAAAAAAAATTATATGACCCTAATACGTCAGGCACTTCCAGCAGGCTTCTCTGATGCCTTTGTTTACTTGCCACTGTGTGCAGCTAAGTTGAAACAGAAGCTTCTTTGTGAGCCTGGCCTCTGGTGCATTGTTACACTATTTCCCCACAGGGTTGGATCTTTCTCAACATTACCATTTGCAGCAGTAATAAAGTTAAACTGCAGTTGCATAAATCTGTGGACATTTCTGTTTCTTTTTCTGTGGGAAAACTATGATTAGCAAGGAATGCAGGTTAAGATTTTTCCTCTAATGATCCCTCTTCTTCTGTACCCTCTTGTTCTCCTTGGCAATCATGCCCATACCTACCATGAATCTCAGAGAGGAGGGAGAGTGTCTCTGTACGAAGGGCTGTAGATTCCCAGCAAGGCTGGGGATAGTAAGCATTAACTCAGCTGCTAGCAAGTTATGCATGTATGTAACATTTAAAATAAAGCTTTGGTCTGTGAGATCCTAAAACTATGCTTTCCCTATTTCTAAAGGCTTCAATAAATGTGGAGTTCGTAATGGTGGCTGCTCCCATCTTTGCTTGCCTCACCCCACTGGTTTCTCCTGTGCCTGCCCCACTGGCATCCAGCTGAAGAGAGATGAGCAGACATGTGACTCTTCTCCAGAGACCTACCTGCTTTTCTCTAGCCGTGCTTCCATCCGTCGTATCTCACTGGACACCAGTGACCACACAGATGTGCACATACCTGTCCCTGAGCTGAACAATGTCATTTCTCTGGACTATGATAGTGTGGATGGCAAGATTTACTACACAGATGTATTTCTTGATGTTATCAGGTAGGTGCCAGTCAATGGCTAGGCTGGTGCCCAGGTCACCCAGTGATTGTGCTGAGTGTGCCAGTAACTGGGGAGATTGAGCACTACACCACTACTTACACTTTGTCTTACATCATGTGTATGAGTGAACTCATGCTGAAGGTGTGTTTAACCTGCTGGAGACTAGGGGGAAAAGTATTAGAGATATAGTAGTATGCAGTGGGCCTGTGATCAATGTAGATCCAGTTTTCCAGGACCTACCTGTTCCTCACTACTGTTTGTCATTGATTTCTATCCAGGCGGGCTGATCTGAATGGCAGCAACATGGAAACTGTTATTGGTCAGGGTTTGAAGACTACAGATGGCCTGGCAGTGGACTGGGTTGCCAGGAATCTCTATTGGACAGACACAGGACGCAATACCATTGAAGTGGCTAGACTGGATGGAAGCTCCAGGAAAGTGCTGATCAATAACAGCCTGGATGAACCTCGAGCCATTGCTGTCTTTCCCAAGAAGGGGTAGGTATGGTAGGTGGGGCAAGAGGAAGGGCTGCATAGAGGCAGGCTGGAAGAGGAGGTTGTAGGAGGAAGAGGAGATGTGCCATGTGCATCTGCAGGTATCAGCAAGGGGGTGACTCTGAGTGACTTAGACTAGTCAGGCAGACAGTGAATTTGGAGGTTGGGCAGATAGCTGTGAGAAGGCTACAGGTTATATTATCTTCTTTGAACCTGAAGAATTTGGCAGTTTCATTCATAACTAAAACTTTCCTTAGGCCAAATGAATTGGTCTTTTCTTCTTACACTTACCTTTTGTCTCTTCAGGTATCTCTTCTGGACAGATTGGGGTCACATTGCTAAAATTGAACGGGCAAACTTGGATGGCTCTGAACGTAAAATCCTGATTAACACTGACCTAGGGTGGCCCAATGGATTGACTTTGGATTATGACACCAGGAGGTCAGTGAAAGATTTTCCTATATTTGTGTAGGGTTAAGGGATGTAATGCATTTTTTAGCCCTCTTAGCTTCATTAATTGGAGTAGCGCTGTGAGTTTGGTTTTGGTTTTGAGGTTTTTGGGAATTTCTTCTTTAGGTGAAAAACTTTCTTTAGTTTTTATTTCCTGATCCATCTTATGATTCCACAATCTTGTCCAATAATTGACAAGAAAGTAAAGCGAGTTTGTGTGATGGAATCTCACCTCTTTCTCTGTGCCTTCAGGATATACTGGGTGGATGCGCACCTCGATCGCATAGAGAGTTGTGATCTCAATGGGAAGCTACGGCAAGTGTTGGTCAGCCAGGTGTCACATCCCTTTGCTCTGACACAGGTGAGAAGATTCTCCTGCTGCCACCATTCTCCTTAGTATGTTGATGAGTTTGTACAGTGGAATTTGGAACAGGGAAGTGTTACAGTCCAAGGAAACCAAAAAGGCTGAGGGGGTAGTACTTAAATCTTGTCTGGAGCTAACAAAGGAAGTTTGTCTGAACTGTGGGGTGTAGAGAGCCATCTTTTTTATAGTAAGAGGATAAGGGTATGAAAAGGCCTTTGTTTTGGGCCTTCTGCCACTGGGATATGTTTTTTGTGGGCATCCTGTGTCTATATGACTAAACATGCTAATAATTTTTCTTTGCTGTCTCCCTGAGCAGCAGGACAGATGGATATACTGGACTGACTGGCAAACAAAATCTATCCAGAGAGTGGACAAATACTCTGGGCGGAACAAAGAGACAGTCCTAGCCAATGTTGAGGGATTGATGGATATCATTGTGGTTTCTCCTCAGAGACAGACAGGTAAATATAAGGACCTTGAATCAGGCAAATGCTAATTGTGGAGCAACAGAGCTCTGGAACCACTGCACTACTGTGGATGTCAAGTAAGGATGACATCCTTTTTTATGCTCAAACTATTCACACATCTTCCCTTAGCACATGCCTTGTATGCCTTTTCATTCAGGTAGATCTTAATGGTGTTCTGTTAAAGCTTTGATTAGCAAATGTTACTTTGTTGTTTTTCACTCAATATTGTGTTAAAACAGAAGTATGTGAGCTTTTTATTATTTTTATCTCGGCGACTGTGTTGTCTGGGCTTCTGTCTAAAGATTTTCAGTACCTTCCTTTCAAGACTGCCCTAATCTAATTCAGTGTCTGAATATTGTCATCACTTTCTTAGTAATCAGATGACGGGCATATGCCAATCCCATAATAACTTGCTTGATTTCTAAGAAGTATTTCTGGCTGAGCAGGAAAGAGGCTCTGAGCTCCCTTTTGTTCAGATGTAACGTATTTAGAAAATTGTTTGTTCCTTCCAGGTAGTAATGCTTGTGGAGTGAACAATGGAGGCTGCACTCACCTCTGCTTTGCCAGGGCTTCTGACTTTGTCTGTGCATGTCCGGATGAACCAGATGGGCGGCCCTGTTCTACAAGTGAGTTTACTGAGTGTCGCTTGTTAGTAGCTTCCATAAGTGAGCCACTGCTACTGCTTATGCAGTGGCAACCAGAGCAGCTGAGGCTCTCCAGTGGATACATCTTATGCAGAGTTGTATGTTGAAACTAAGGCCACTGATTGTGTGCAATAGAGCCTTCTTCTGTCCTTTCTGCTGACAGACTGGTTTGAGATGGAAAGGCTGCTCATATAAGCTATAGAGAGTTTTGAAAATGGCCTATCAGACTTGTCCCACAAAGTTGGAGTTCTGCTTATTTTTCTCTGTTGTTCTAGTTCCTGGTGTGATGCCCTTTGGTCCAGAACCAACCAGTGTAAATGAGAGAAGCCAAACACCACCTGGCAGACTAGGTACTTCAACAATCAAACCTCTCACATCTTTGGAAACAGTGGAAGGAAAGTAAGTGTTCTTGTTCTCTTGGGATTGGGGTGTGAAATTGCCAACTTTTGCAAGGTGTCACATGCAAGCCCCCTCTGCTTGCCATCATCCAAATATACCTATCCCTAGCCAAAAGAGGATATTCCAGCTCCAGATTTCACGTTCTTAATGGATTAAACTATCATGACAAAGGTGCAGGTCATTGCTGAGATGGCAAGAAACAGCTGCAGATTCTTTCTGTCTGTTTTGTTGAAAAGTGTGTATAGGCTAACTGTACTGAAGTGTTAAAATTTAGCCCACGTGTCATTCATTTGATTGATTTTTGAATCTCCTAATCTTGAGAGCCTGTTTCTGAGACAAGGACAGAGGAGTTTGTTGCTTCAATTCACTGAAACATCTCAGACTAGACCCACACAGCTGAGGAAATGATTCTGTCCTGGGAACAGGATAGTTTACTTGGGGCAGAACAGAACCTTTGCAACTCTAACATTTAAGTTACAATGCAGGTAGTTGAGAGACTCTTTTCTTCTAATTCCCTGCATCCTGCTATTTAAATAACTCAACAAAAGAGGGGTTTTATAGTATATAGTTGAGTTATTTACAGAGCAAAACTTGCACTTTGTTGAGTATGATTTATTGGACAGAAAGGTCTTTGTGCAGACTCTGAGACATTTTGATTTTTGTTTCAGCACTGATGCTGAAATTTTCCTGAAAGATATGAGTACACCTGTGTGTACCTGAGAGGCGAATCTAGAATGAATAAGATGTAAAGATACTGTAAATAATTGATAGATTCATGCACACTCCCTACATATATATACGTGTGTATATGTATATGCATATGTATATGTATATGTGTATGTGAATGTATATGATTGTCTCTTCTCTGGATGAAGAATACTGAGGAAGAGAAAGGAAGACCTGTGTTTTTTAATTGGAAGGGGAAGGGATATAAGTGCTACCCATTCCATCTTTTTTTTAATACATTTGATACTGTTGATTCTACTTTCACTAAATAACTATCTTTCTGTCATTCAGCTGCTCTGACAAAGATGCTAGGCAAGGCTTGTGTACTCGTGCCAATGAGGCAGTGTTGGCCACCATGGGTGAGTTGCTTTTCTTTAACTCTTCCCCACCAGGGTTGTTCCTCCAGATGTGCTCAGGGCATTCCAGTCCATAGTGTCTGAAACTGAAATTTCTGAAACTCATTCTTGAATTACTCAAATGCCATCTGAGTAGAGCCAAATGCCTCTAAAAACATTAATTAACCTGGATGGGGACTTCTCCAAATGACTCTTTGGTTTGAAGAACAGTTCTGTTTTCTGTTATCCTATTCCTCATCCATTTGGCTCTTCCCATTAATAATACTCTTTTTCACTGTCCCCTTTGTGTTTAGTTGAAAATGGTTGACTGTGGTAATTGCTTCCCACTGCAGGAATAACTTGTCTGCAAGAGAGTCTAACTCCTCCATTACAGCCCCATTGCAAAGATCTTGATGCTTTTTGGTTTGGGGCCTGGGTGGGAGGAAAGTTTACCATGTGTTTGTTTCATATGAAGCCAAACAAAATCCTCTGCTAAACCTTAATATGCTGACATTTTAGTTTATGTAGTTCTGTATGGGTAAAGCTCCAGCATTAAACATTACACCAAAGTTGGTATTATCCAGTGAAATATAAAATGACTGCATAAATTACCCTTGGTATTCACTTTCAGGAGAAGGACTGCACGTCAGCTACATTATTGGAAGTCTTCTCAGCATCTTGTTTATTTTGTTACTTATTGCTGCTTTAGTTATATATAGGTAAGTGATCTATTTTCCCTCTTCTAGCCAATTGTAAATTCTTGGGTTGTAGGAGAAGAAAGTCCCTGAAAGCACTAAATCTTTCTTTATTGTCATTTACAGTCCTTTTTTCCTCCATTGGAAGGAGTGCTTGATGATTTTATTTGCAAGGTTTGAGTCCTGTGCCTCTAAAGTGTTGGTCATGCAGTTCTATTGTTTGAAACCTTATTGGCTAAATTTTCTGCAGAAAGCTTATGGAGTTATGGACAGGGATATGAGATAATTTGCATTTCAATAAATGTGTGAGCTCATATGCTTTCTGACAGATAACTTCAGCAGTTACTGCCACGATAACTTTTGTGGTTACATGGTAGTGCCTTGGTGTACTGGTAGCTAGTAAATGGACTCGTAGCTGAAGAGCCAGGTGAAGCCAGGATTCTCTCTTTGAGGGACAGTAGGGATGACTGAAGCCATCCACTTGCTGAACACTCAGGAACTTTGGATCCTGGCAGTAGATTCCTGTGACTTTTCTGACAGCTCTCTCCCTCTAGGCATAATAAGTCCAAGTTTACGGACCCCGGCTTGGGGAACCTAACCTACAGTAATCCTTCATATCGGACATCCACCCAGGAGGTGAAGATTGAATCTATCCCCAAACCAACCATGTACAACCAGCTGTGCTACAAGAAAGAGGTAAGAGCTGCTACTAAGAACATGGGATCCCAATTCAAGCTGCTGTTGAGTAGTACAGATCTCACTATGTGGAAGGATTGCAGCTTTTGAGCATTTACTTCTAGGACATAGGAGGATAGCTTCAGTGAGTTGTTCAGACTGCTATGGTGATCAGCCAGCAACACTTCTTCCTCAGTGACCTGTATTGAATTTGACCTGTCTTTAGTTCTCTGCTTCTTACCCACTCCCACAGTGTCTTGTATTTGCATTGGGTACTGGCCCTCAAAAGTACATGAACCAATTGGAATTGTCTTCCTTGGATACATGTCCTGTGTAGTGACTGTTGCACCAAGGTTGCTTTGGATGGTCACCAGGGGAATCAGGCAGCCAGAAAGGGTTTGGTAACAAGAATGTGACTCCTGGCTGTGCACGACCTGGGAGGGGTGGGATAAGGGAAAAAAATAGAGTCTTTATTAAATAGAGCATTTTAAAGGCCCTTCAGAAGTCCATACTTTGTGCCACACGATGGAGAGAGTTTAAAAGATACCTTGCAGCACTTAGTTTCTCCTCTCTTTTCTCCTCAGAAGCTTTCTTATCACTCAGATAGCTTCTCATCTTCCCTCTTCTGATTTCCGTCCACATCCTCACGTCAGGTATCACTGCTCTGTGTGTTTGATCCTGCCTCCCTCACTCAAACTCTGTTGTGTGGCTCAAGCTCTGTCCATACTAATTGCTCTTTCTTGGTTTTCCCCACCCTGCTTTTATGTCCTTAAACTAGCTCTAGTCTGTCAGTAATTTTCTGTGGCAGATTCTTTGGTCTGGGCTTTGGCTACTCATACTCAGTTATATTTTAAAAAGGCAATTTCTGTTAGGACTATTTATGATTATTTGTTAGATCACTTAGTTTCTCTGGCAGAGATCACAGACTTACACAGGGGAGAGTTTTCCCTTACTGATTTCCAAAGGTACTATCCAATAGATTCCCCAAATCTTCCAGCCATTTTAGCCTTATCTATTAAGGATAAATCAGGATTATTTATCTGGGAATCTAAATCCTTTCTACTTTTCTCTTAATTCTGGTGCTCTTTTATATACACAGATGTATATTTCCCTACCCCCTGCAGTTTTTCCTCAGGGGTAGATCAGATGCTCCTTATTTGTCAGTAAGCCAAGTTAGATTTCACTACTTTCATCTCAGTGTGGTCCCTTTAGCCTCTGATAATTTTCATTGTTTCCCTATAATCTCCTTGCCCTGTGTCGCTGTGAGGCTTGGACTCAACAGTGGTATTACAGCTGCTTTGATAGGTGAATCTAGAATGACTCTAGATGTAAAGATATGTAGACCTAGAATTGATCTCCTGCCTACTTTTACCATGACATTTTTCTGTCTGCTTCTTCTTTCCATTTTGTTTGGTGGGGTTTTTTTTCTTTCATTTTAAAGACTCGGAGTTCTTACTCTCTTCTGTCAGGGAATATGGTATAGTTGAATGAGAAGAGCAGCCTCATCCTCATCCCCCTTCCACTGAAGAATCATGGAGTTTGGAATGAGAGCCCTTGCAAGAAGGACTTGTCTGGGGGTGTTAAAGAACTAAAGGAAGCTTAAAATGGGTTCTGTCATTGTGGCAGCTAAAGCCAATGGCTGTTTACATGGAGGTCCAGCTTTTTGTCTGCTTCACTGTCTTCATTCCAGCTCTGGATTGCTCTTTGCCATATTTTTCCATAGACGTATTTTTTAAATTCATCTGTCTTCTCCCTAGACTGGTCCTGACCACAGCTACACAAAGGAGAAGATCAAGATTGTGGAGGGAATATGCCTTTTATCCAGTGATGATTCCGAATGGGATGACCTGAAGCAGATTCGGAGCTCCCGTGGAGGGATCCTGCGGGACCACGTCTGCATGAAGACAGATACGGTCTCTATCCAGGCTAGCTCTGGTTCACTGGATGACACCGAAACTGAGCAGCTGCTACAGGAAGAACAGTCTGAATGCAGCAGTGTTAACACAGCAGCAGCCACTCCTGAGCGGCGGGGCTCACTCCCGGACACAGGCTGGAAACACCAACGCAAGCCCTCCACAGAGAGCGAGGTCTAAAGTACACGTGACTTTGGAAACAGCCGTACACTCCCTACCCTCTGCTCTGCACAAAAAAGACAGGACTGCCTGCCTGGCATGGAAGGGCACAGAGACCAGCCTCTCCTGCAAGGGGCCTGAGACTTGGACTGCCTTTCAGCATGGAGCTTGGGCAGCTGTGTTGTTGTGGTTGGAGAAGGAGGATGGGTGGGTTGGTTGGAACCCAGAGACCCTTTTGACTCATTTTCACTGTCTGTGGTTTATTTATATGTTCCCTTTTCCTGGAAGCTGCCACATTAACTTCTGCAGTGACTCGTCTGGCCTGAATCTGGTTTGGAGTCTCTGTTCCCTGGCAACCTGCAAGTCCTGTGCCATCTAGCTCAGGATCAATGCCCATGAAGAGAGCAGAGCTGCCTCATTGCTGGCTCCTGGTCACAGAAGTACCCCTAGTCATTCCAGCACTAGCAGCACTCTTTGAGGCTTTGTGTTGAGGGGTCTCTGACATGAGAGAGATGGTTGTAGATGGGATATACTTTGGGGCTCAAGAGGACACTGACACAGCATCAGGTCATCTTGTGAAGGCATAAAGAGGGTAACCACAGTTGCCAAGACTCACTTCATGAGAGTATCACTGCTTACTTTCATATCTGCTACTAAAAACTTTAAGGAATGCTCAGATTGGAGCACTGTGTCTGTTGCTGGCAGTGGACACTGTTCCTGTTCTCCCCTTTCCTTTTAAAATATGTTTCTACCCTGGAAAAACAAGAGTCAGCAAATAGCCCTTTCAGAATCGTTCAGTACCCTGTGGGTGCTGGAGTCTGAGTGCTGAACTTGAGACAAGAAGAGATTGGCATTTTACTTAGTTCTACAGAGCTAATGGGAGCAAATGGATCTCAGCAAGACCTAAATTTTACTGATCTTTGTGTAACTGATATATTAAAAAAGAAAAAAAGAAAAATTTGCTAGGTTCCCACTAGTCCCAATTCTGCAAGGTCCCAATTATTTTGGCCTTTAGGACCTTTGATTACCATAATAAGGGAAAAGAGAGAATTCCTAGGTCAACTCTTTCCCATGGGAGTGCTCAGTGCTGACAGTTAGGAACTGCTTTATTACTAGGCTGAGCCCATTTGACCTAGAATGAGAGACAATAATCAGAGAGCTGCAAGGGCCATTTTAAGTAGTTGTTTATCAGATAGAATTGCACTTTAAGTTCTTCTGTTACTACTAAATAGCTTTCCTTGCCAAATAATTTTCCCCATCAGCTGCATGAGCTTCAGTTGTTCTGGCCTCCAAGACTCCTACCCTTTATGGAATGTCATCCTGCCCTTGCAGCCAAAACCCAGCAGCATTTGGATCTGGGTCTTGCATGCTCCCAAGGACTATTGACACCTCTTCATATTCTCTTGTCATCTGTTTGTTCAAAAAGAAAAAAGAGAAAATATTGCTTGACACTTCAAAAATGAAATTAATATTAACCCCTCAAATCACATGGGAAAATATTAAGCATTAAGCCAGATCATCTGAAGCAGAACCTCCCATTGAAGAATTTCTCACTGAAAACTTTGTAACCTCTTTTATCGCCTGGAAAGAGGTCAAGTGCATTCCCACCCATGGTGTAAAGAGAGCAAAATATACTCTGGGGTATGGTTCAGAGGTAGGGGGAGGCTCCATCTCCCGTGGAGTATTGTTTTCAGCTGATTGAAAAGGAGAATCATCCTACTCTGCTCAAACCTTATTTATATACTAACAGGCCTGGCCACTACCCCTGAAAAACACAACAGTTGCCAGTGGTTTGCCTGTACTTTTCACAGCAGAAATAGCTTTGTAGATAGGGGAAGGTTGCAGCTTTGACCTGGCTAGGTGGCTTGAGACTCTGTCCCTAACTGCACCACTGGGCTGACTGGTGTATATTCCTGTGGAAAATGAACTGGAGCTAAGACTTGGATTTCCCTGTGTAAATGTGGGACTCTTCCCTACTCCCAGAGGGATTTATTTTTATCCTTTTTTTTATTAGATTTTTATTTAATTATTTATTTGTTTGACTCCAGCCTTGGAAGCATTGATTTTGTTGGGCAGAGGCACTTTTGAATTGAGGTGTGGACTTGACTGGGAGCTGAGAAAGGAGTGCATATCACTGACATGGACCATGCCCATCTAAGTTATTTCATGCAGGGACAGCACCAGAGGGCTCAAGTGTAGGCAGAAGAATCTATTTGATCAGAAACCATGTGTAGGGGCAGGGGCATCAAGGCTGGGACTGGGGAGGTTGGGGAGGAAGGCTCTGACTTGTAGGAGAGCAGGATTTCTTTGGGTTTTGGAATGGGTTGTTGTTTTTTTTTTCCCCAATAGCTTATGTGACCATGCACCAAACTCATGAGGTGGGACAGGGGTGAAGGGAAACATCTGCCCAGACCTGTCACTTAAGATTAAGTCACCCTGTCAGAGTACTTGCTGTCCAAGTCTGGAGTGTCTGCAAGGGTGGAGTGGAAAGGAAAAACACAGTCAGTCTTCTCATCAGCTCATGGTGTTTGTGATCCCCACCTTGATCAATATTCTCTGCTGCTTCTTAGGAGAGACCCTGCACACTCCAGCCTAACAACCATTCATAACTGCTCTCTGCTCCCTCCCTCAAATGATTATGGTCAAAAGGAGAAATAAAATATCACACAGCCTCCTCCACCAGTGAGGTGGGCAAAAATTTGTTTCTTTTTCCTGGAGACAGCCCCAGTGAGATGCTGCCTGGGGATGCATCATGGTTCCCCATTCTGGGGAAGAGAAGACCCTCATTGCACTTAGGATGTTAAGAATGTAGAAAGGCTACTGGAGGATGATCTCTTGAGCACTGATTTACTATGTAAAAAGCAAACCTCTCTCCTGTCTGTCCCAAGCTAACGTCAGTGATTTCCGTGTGTTCCTGTGTAATGGTTTTAACGTTACTCACTGGAGACATTGGATTTTCTGGAGTTATTTAACCACTGTGTTCAATATTTTAGGGGTTGATGATAATTTAATATAAATTTAGCTTTTCTTAACCACTCTGCCTGGCTTTTGGTTGTGAATCATGCGTGTTATTTGGACTCTCCTTTGAATGGGGAACTCCCAAACCTCAACTTTGCTTCATTTGAGAGGAGCAAGAAGGTAGGAACAGTTCTTAGAAATCTGATGGTAGCACACACTATACCCCTATGATTTTGAATCAAGGGCTCAATATCTACCCTCACTTTTGCAGATTCCTTCACACATGTAATATCTCTCATTCTGCCCCACCTTACTTTTTCACCCTCCCTTTTTAACATGGCAACAGCAGGAAGGGCTGTTCATTTTGGCATGTATTAGGACTGTAGAGATCTCAAACCCCTGCCAAGTGGAAAATAAAGCTCTGAAGAAGAGCTGCTTTTTCTTTCTGTAGGGGGTTTTGTTTAAGTTTCTGTTGCCTTTTTATATAACCAAGAATTTAAATAGTGCAAAAGGCTGAGTAATGAATGAAACATCCACTAATAACACACTGCAGTACTGGTGCCAATCTTGTAACACATTCTGTCCCTTTCTGATGAAAGAACTACCTAAAGCATTTAGAATAACTATCTCTGCTCATTTCACAATTGAAACGCAGTGCAGAAGCCATTTCAGTCAGGTCATGAAAAATTTTCCTGACTTTAAAAAAACTGATGGTGCTTGCATGGCATGGTGAGGAGAGGGTGGTATAGATAAATTGCAGTTGTGTGTATGGCACTCTGCTGTCCCTTGTCTTCTATTCTGATTACCCACAAAATTTTTTCCTTCCATTTTTAAAGCTGTAGTAGGAAACAATGGAGGGAAAAACACACTGTGCTCCAAAAACAGTTCACAGAACAGGTCAGGGAGGAAAGGACACTGTGGGTCACCTGAGCCAATCTCCCTGAACAAGCAGGGTCACCCCAGACCATATGACACGGGACAGTGTCCAGATAGATCCTGTCATTTCCAGGATGGAATGACAAAAACTTCTCTGGGTCATCTTCCAATGCACAGTATAGAGGTTCTTCCTATTGATGTGGAATTTCCTGTGCATCAGTTTCTGCCTGTTACCTCTTGTCTTATTGCTTGGCATCACCGAATAGAGCCTGGCTCTATCCCCAGACACCTTCCCTTCAGGTACTGATAGACACTGAAGAGGTCCCCTCTCAGTCCTTTCTTGAGTTGCTGCTCTTGCAAACTCGCTGACCACAGGCAAGAGAAGGCCCATTCCTCTGTAATGGGACCTTCCCAAAGCCGGATCCATCAGCTCTGAGAGGCTTCAGCCCTTTGCCAAAGGTTCCTGCGGCCTGCCTTAGCACCAGCAGCCCTCGCCAGGCGCTGCTGCGGCGGCAGAGTCCGGTCCCGCGCCGTCCCCGGGGTCCCGGCAGCGGGCGGGCACGGCTCGCTGCTTCCCGAGCGGGGGCGCGCTCCCGCGGCCGCGCCGCCATCTCGGGAGCGCGCGGAGAGCACGCGCCGCGCCTGCCGGATTCAAACGGGCCAATAAGGGGCGCGGGCGCTTGCGTGGGGGGGGCCGGCGGCGGCCAATGGGCTCGGCGGACACTGGGAGGTGCGGGCGGTGCTGGCGATTTCAAACCCCGCCGAGCAGCTGCCGGACCGTCCCCGGCCCGACCCGCCGGGCCCAGGTGAGACCCGCTGTCTTTGTCCCGTCCCTGTGAGCCCCGGTCGTTTTTCCGTCCGCCGTCTGCGCCCGCGGGAGGATGGCTGGGCCTTCCTCCGTCGCCAGGCCCGAGCCTCCCCGTTTTTCCCGGGGACCCTGTGGAGGCGCAGTCCCAGCGGCGCGACATCTCCCAGCGGGGATGGCCGGGCCCGCGGGCTGCGCCGGCATCCGCCCGCAGAGCCCGGCGGCGCGAGGATTGCGGCTGGGAGCGGCGATGGCCGCGGCCTGTGCCGTACCGCGCCGCGCTGCGGAGGGGCCGCTCGCTCAGGCCGCCCGCCAAGCGGGGCGCGATGCGGCCGGTGGGAGCCGCGGGCTCGGCGGCTCCGCTGTGGCCGCCTCCGTCCATTGTGGGGCTGGGGCCGCTGGTGGGGGCCTTCGGTGGGAGGTGCCCGGGAGACTGGGGCCGGTAGGGGGACCGCGCACCCCTTAAGGGAAATGCGGACCGGGCGCCTTCAGTCTGTCCCCTGAGGCTGCCTGCAGAATCGGTTTCCTCTCTAGAAAGTCCTAAGGAAAACGTTTTCTGGGCTGATTATAGGCTTAAAACCAAAGGCGCGAGCTCATCTCTTGTAGCTCTGTTGTTGGGTGCAAATGATTACCAGAGCCCCTCACCAGGAGATGTTTCCTGTTGAATCCCCTCCAGTATATGCGAGGAAGGGCTGAATAGATGTGTGTGTCCCATGTTTCCGCACACACACTTTTCCCGCATTTCATTTGATTCTGGTTCTGAATCAGACAGTCTTGTGATTCTTGCAAAGACAGTAGTTTTCAGGTTGGTATGCAGAGGATTTTCCTCCAGAATCTGGTCCTCTGTCAGTGGGAGACTCGAAGTTTTTGGATCAGATGACAGAGGCTGAGGAACCTGCCTTTTGCAGGTGAGAAGGAGATGAGTAGTTGCTGGGATGTTGAGCTACCAGCAATGGGAGCCCTTCCTAATGTGTTATTTGTGTATAAAAGAAAGTGTTGCTATAGGCTTTCAATTAATCTATTCGTTTGAAACTGTGAAGCTGCTTACTTCAGAATCCATGGAGTCTTGAATATTGGAGTATTCTAAAAGTCTCTTCACAGGAGTCTGTTAACTAAAACTTTGAGAAATTCTACCTTCAGAAGTGAACCAGATTGAGTGCAAATTGCCTGTATAGTTTTGACTCCTTGGTGTCCAACATGAGATCAGCTGATTGTCCAACATTTAGAATTTGGTTTGGTTTTCTTGCCTTAGATTTGGCCTTTCTTTAAATTTTGCTCTTTTGGTAGCTTCCCCCATATTGAACTTACAGATTCGCCATTTGGTTTTTGGTTTTTTTTTTTTTTTTTTTTCCTACTTCAAAAATTGTGATAGGGTTAAGCCTTATAAGCAACATTGAGAGTGTGATGTGTCAAAGTAGAATCACTGGCAAATGGCCTTCAGGTACAGCAGACTGTTTCTGAACAAATGGTTGCAGATGTATTGAAAGTAATTCTCAAAAACACAGAGTTTAGCAGATTAACTAGGAGACCTGCTATAGGAAAAAATTATGTGACGACTTGAAATTTTAATTTTAGAAGTATGGGAGTTATTCAGTCTGTTTTAGATCTGTATTGATGGAGTGTTTCTACCTTGATATTCTGATAGGAAAATGGGAATGTGTGGTGATGGAACATGATTCCTGGTTCTTGTACACATAGGACTTGTATTTTGGTGGACTTAACTTTCATGCTGGCTATTGTCCTTCCTCTTGTATGGGCCAGTTATGTAAGCTGGGCCTCTGCCACAGTGTGTCTGTGCTCTCATACCAGTGTCTGCTAAAACAGGGAGATCTTGTATCTATTTAATAGTCAATGCAGAAAACCTGAATTTCTGTGGAATGTTATAAATTGTTCCACTGTGTGTTTGGTGATAAATTTACAGCTGAGAAGTACTTAGCATGCTGTACACTCCTTCAGTCAATCCTTTATTTATATTTTTCATTTGCTACCTAGTTGTCATCTGCCACACTTCTGTTTGCCCTTTCTTATGCATCTTATACATATCTTGAACAGTACATCCAATTAGAAACTGCTCTGAATGTTTTGTGGAGCAGAGATAACTATCTTAATTATCTAATTTGGAGGATTTTGTTGTGCAGGATGCATAGACACTTGAGAGATGTAAATGCTTGCAAACCTTTAATTAAGGTTTTCAAAATCACGGTCAGTGTTCATCTGTTTCCCTTTTTCCCCCTTCCTACCTTTCCTCTGTTCCACACTACTAGCAGCTGTCCTTATATGGTTTGTAAAAGAAATGTATAAACTTGTGTTGCTAATTTGTTTGTAAACTATTTAATGTAAATGGTTTGTCAAGTCTCTGCTAGAGAAGGATGGCATTAAAGACATTTGCATCTGCAGCAGAGTGGTTGGTTCAGGACAACATAGTTCAAGACTAATATGGTGCTGCTTTGCTGATTCTTTGTTGTAGACTGTTCCCAGCGGTTCATGTTACATGGGTGGAGTTCTGAAGTGACATTGAAAAGCCTTGTACCTTTTTGTTTAGACTAAATATTGCCTTGCACCGGGCAGTGTTGCTCTGGCTTGTTTGAATAAAGAGTCTCTTGACCTGAGCACTTGTGCATTGTCTGTGGTTGTCTGTGATAGCTCGATTGCTGCAAATTGTCAGATGTTGAAAAGCAGAAGCCGCTGTGTGTGTTCGTGCCTTCCTGTTGCGGGGGTAAGTGAGGTGGTAGGAAAAGTAACTTGGACAGTTATTCAGTGGGAATGGTTGGTGCTGGCGGTGCCTGGAAGAGGCTTCTTTCTTCAGCTAGCTAAAAAGATGGCTGGAGAAATACAGCTTTACATCACATGGCTTGATGCACTTCTGAAGAGGAAGCAAATGATACCAGCTTATTCAGTTGCTATTGTCACCATAGAAAAGGCATCTCAAAATGTCAGACGATGGGCTAGAGAGATTGCTGATGAATCAGCTCCACCAGAGTGCTGTCATTACACATCTCGCAGCAGCACGAAATGCGGGGATGGTATGGTGCCAGGCTCTTCGTAGCTCCATTGGAAGGCACTGTTTCTCCTTCCCCACGGCTGGCCTTGTTCCTCCTGTCGGGTTTCAGAACCGCTCCCTCCTTCAATTAGGGATTGCTGGATGATTGGTGGCCTGGGTTAATGTCTGCTGCATGCTCGGGTATGAGCGCAACTCTCTCTGTTAGAGTAGTAATTGTTCTGACGGCTTATGGGCGTTCGAGGTATGAGTCATGAAGACAGCAGGCCTGGCGGGCCAAGCTGGTCCACCGGTCGCCGGCCCGGCGGCCCCTTCCTTGCCGAGAGGCGGCACCGCAGCCGCCGGCAGGGCCGGGCAGCGCCCGCTGCCGCTCGCCCGGCCCCGCGGGGCCTGCTCGGCGGCGGCGGCGGGAAGGGAGCGCGATGCGCCCGGGGCTGCTGCGGGGTCAGCGCGGCGCGGCGGGCGCTGCCCTGCCCTGCCCTGCCCGCCTTTGTCTGGCCCCGGCGCGGGCCGGCTCCCGCCCAGGTGCGGCCGCGGCGCCCCGAGCCCCGCCCGCGGCGGGGAGGGGCTGGTCCCGGCCCGCCCGCGGTTCCCGCCCGCTGCCGCCGGGAGCCGGCCCGGAGCTGTCAGGGTGAGTGTCTGGCCAGGCCCGGCCGAGCCGCGGGCGGTGCGAGGCGGCGGTGGCAGGGCCCGGCCTGGCCCGGCCCGGCCCGGCCGTGGGGCGAGGGCGGCGGGCGCAGACAATGCCGGGCGGACGGGCGGCCTGCTCGCCGTGCCCGGCCGCGGCCTGCCGCCAGACGGGAAACGTCGCCGGGCTGCGGGGACGCATCGGGGGCTGCGGGCAGAAGTGGAGGGGGAGCGCTTCTGGAAGGTGCTGGGCATGGCGGGGGCGCAGCCAGTTGCACAAGGGAAGCCGTGCTGGAGGAGCTTCCCTTGGAGAAGGAGGGAGCTAGTGATGTCTCCGCGGGAAGCTTTCCTTCATCAGCAGTTCAGGCCGTCCTTTTAAAGAACATCACATGAGCCTTTTCATGCCTGGTTTTACAAAGCCTCTTGAGGGATGGGGGGCTTTGCAGCTTACCAGCACTGTCCCACTGACACCTTTCACTCTCGGCTGTCCACCCTTAGAGTTATGTCAGTGCATGCCTGTGCACTTGCCCGTGTGTTACCCTTTTCCCTTTTGCCCTTCTCGACTCTCTAAGACTGGCTTCACTCCAGGCTTACCCATGCAGTTACAAATTGCTTTTCATCTTAAGCTGTAACAGAAGGTCAGTTTATTTTGCATTGTCTCTCACTTTCAAATGAATGGAAAAGAATGGCCCTGGTCACTTTCCTAGGCCATGTATTAAAATGTCTTTTTCCAGAGAAATTAAGAGTTTATGTATCTTAGCTTGTCATTTGTGCTCTTAAAATTTCATTGAGGTGAGTTAGGACATAGAAGTTAGAGAAAGCAAGAGAGAATTTAATGCTGTTTGTTCTTGAATGCCATTTCATTACTGCTGAAGCAGTAGCTTCCCTTTAGCACGCATTTCTCCTTTTTCTTTTCATTATTCTGAAGTCTTTCTGTTTTTTTCAAGAGTCTGTGTATCTTGCAACTTATAATTCCATCTACCAATTGAAAATGCCAGCCTTTAAAATTCCATACCATTTTTATAATCTGCTGTGCTATGATTACTTGAGTTTTCAACCTTCTTTCTGAGCTATTTTATATTGTGTCTACTGGGAGGGTTTGGCTGGCCAATACAAAGAAAAACATATTGGGCTTAACTTCTAAGAGAGTGAAACATTGTCATTTCAGTGCCAAAGAGCAAATGTGACCTAAAACTGCCATTAAAGAAATAAACAAGCAAACAAATAATTATTTCTGCCGGGAAAACTGTGGCTGCACTAAAGGAGATCTGTCTGCCAAGAAGTGTTGTTTTATCTGAAATGTGACATCCAACTACATACTCTCCAAATTTGTGCCCCACTGTATAGGAACATTTAAAATGGATTTTTCCTTTAGAAAGACCTGTCTTAATTTCTCAGAACTTATTCTTGAGTAAAGTTTTCGAGAATATTTCAAAATATGAAAATATTCTATTATGTTCTTGTGGCACAGTAATATTCAATAGGTGTAAGTGAGTAGGGAAAAAGACAATCAGTATCAATAAACAGTTGGTTTTGTTTAGTATAAAATGGCTTCCTAGTTTGCCATTGTACATCTTCTGTAGAAAATGGTCTGAAAGTTGACACTTCACAATAAGATACAGTGATAGGTGATGAATGTGTGTTTCAAAAGAAATCCCATTTTAGGATGTTAATGATGGAAATACTTTTCCTTAGCAGTGCCCAATACTATAAGTTATGCTATTAATGCAGTTCAGCTCTCCAAATTGTAGCTGGATAAGCATTTCTTTAGAAGTTGAGTAGGAGCTGTTCAGAGTAGTATATGGTGAATCCAAACTTTTATGTTTTCATGCTTTCTCATTATCTTTCAATGTGTTTTATGTGTTAATAGTCTTTTAATTTGTTTCCCAAACTTATATATATTCATTTGGGAATTCTCACTTTTGCATTTTAAATTCTTGCATTTGTGCTGCCTTGTAAATGCTTTCCACTCCTGCTGCATTTGTGTTTTCTCCCCTCAGAAGATCCTGTTCTTTCCTTGGTGGTCTTCATTTTCTTGCTGTTCTGTAATATAATCTTGCCCTGCCAAGAACTGTCAGGAAAGATTTGTTATTCATCTCCACTACAGATTTCTCGGGTGACTTGCTTTTGGAAATGTTGAATTGACCACTTTTTATGACAAATGTCTCTCTCAAAACTTACTTTGGCAGTTCAGTTGCTCCATAGGTCTTGTTTTCTGGATTTTACCAAAATGAATGTTGTTACTGAAAGACTTAATTCTGTTTGTTCCAAGTCGTAGCAACAAAAAAATGTATGTAGGTCAAACACTTCATTGCTGCAAATTCACTAGTAATAACAGAATTTAGCTGTGTTATCGTACAATGAGGCCACTTGCTATTTGGATATTAAAAAGTAATGACTTGAGTCTTAAATGTCTTTGCAAAGAAGCTTTTAAGGAAAGCTTTTTTGTCAAATGTGGGATACTCTATGATCGCACAGAACCCAGTGACTTAATTGAAAAGAGAAACAACCATCTTTTATTCTGGTAAATGCAAGATGCAGACAGTACAAAATCTTGGCATTAGGACAGACATGAGCAGTGATAAAGCTAGAAAGACTGGGTGTTTTTTCCCTCTGGGACTGTGGAATACTTTCTGAGAAATTCTGTTCTAAAGGGATTTGTAAATTACTGGGGGGAGTATAATTTTATCACTATTTTTAGATGCTAGATTCAGTACAGAAGGCAACTTAACCCATTTTGTAATTGAAGTATTGATTGTAGATGTTAATGACTAAAAATAGTGGGGGAACTGAGTTGTCCAGACTGAAAAAAATAGGTGAAATACTGTTTCATGGTCATTCAGCTCCCTTTGCTATGTCTCTCTTATCATGTGTGATCTCCCCAGGTTAAGTACATTGTGATATGGGAAGTACTAGATTCTGTCATGTGTCACTAGTGTAGAAGCAAGAGATTGCACTTTGTGGCAGTGAACTATTGTATATGTATAAGGATAAAAATAATTGTGAATCAATATCAGTCTGGTAATAGACAAACCTGTTTAATAGAGTTGCTGTCAACTTTATGGTTTGAACTGAATTGAGGTTTGTAGTACTTGATTGAGGATTGTCTTAGAGTAAGAATTTTTTCCTTGGCAGAACAAATCTCTGGAGAGAAATAAATGTTTCTTTTTATTGTTGAAGTAGGAAGTTCATGCTTTTGTCAGTTTCCTAAAAAAAAACCCATGTAGATGTCTACTACAGGTGCCAAAATTTTATCCTGGCATTTCTGTTGCTGGCAGGTGTGTTTGTGCTTTCTTCCCATTTTTGTTCAGAATAACTATTGTCCTTATATTGGTTCCTTATGTGTCCTTCAGCAAAAAACTTTATAGTGGCAATAGCTTGAATTAGTTCCAAGTTTCGGATTAAGAATCAGAGCTGCCTAATTTTCTATGAAGTTCACTCTGCTTGTTCTTTGCTAAGCTGTATGTGACTTTATTATACATCTATTTATGTTGTCTGCATCCACCCTGAGGAAGTACTCCTTTATTTCTATATTGGTTCATTCAGATGAATATATTCCTAATGCAAGCTCAGTTTATACTGGCAAAGCTGTCTTTGCTGATGGCACTTGACTGCAGAACTAACTTGAGGGATGGGGAATTTTACTGCTGGAAACTGTGTTCACTATAGGGCATGCCTGCATCCATCGCTAGGTGGGTTGTTTGGAAAGCTTTTCATGTGAATTCAGTCTCATTTCTTGCTTTTGGAGAGAAATCATCTTCATAGAGTTAGATATGTTTAACCCCACACTTCTATATTTGCCATGTGCCTCTTGCTTTTGGGTGTGGGGTGTGCTTTTTTTTGTTGTTTTGGTGTGCATTTTTGGTTTTTAGTGGGTTTGGAGTTTAGTTGATTTTTTTAATAGGTATAATGCATTGGGTTTGAATTAGGAGTCTGATTTCTATTTCATTATCTCTCAGTAGGCTGAAGGAGGGATAAGAGAGCAAATGAGAGGTTGGGGCAGAGAAAGCATAAGCAGGAGTTTAAACAGATGAAAGCAGATGGGGTTTGGATGCAGTAACTCACTTGCCCTTTTGACCTTGTGCGATTGTTTGGGATTGGAATGGCCTTTGAGTTCGATTGTCATTGTAAATTTTAATTCAGAGTATCTTTTTTGTTGATTACAGACATGGAGGCATGCTGTGACTGAGGGGGTTTGTTTTGTTTTTTTGTAAGTTGAACATTAAAAAAGATAGTGAAGCAGAATTAACAGTAGAATGCATTTTAGGTAACCTCACTTCTGAGTACTTTGTTTCTTACATAAAGAGCAGGTCCTTTCATTCTCAGTGGTTTACAGTTCTTTGGCCCTCCCTAAATTTTTTTTTTTTTTTCTTTAGAAGCGCACTTGGTACCACTGTGCTAATGTCAAGAGAAAATAGCCATATTGTTATTTGTTTTGATGATAAAGGAAATGAGAAGGACAAACCATTTGGATACACTTGTTTATGTATGTAGTCAGTTTGTGTTCTGACATTGACTCTTGTTTTGCTGCCACTGGGCAAATTAATAGTTTATGCAATTATAGTGAGAACAGTATTAACATCCATAGGAACTTGTAAATATTTAAGGCAAGCTTAGTGTAATTTGCTGTGGGGCTTTGTATTGGTGACAGGTAGGGCTTTTGGAATTGTTTCTTATTGTTTCTTGTTGTATCTTCTAGCTAATCCAGGAAGGAGTAAAAAATGTTTTTTTTCTGTGTGCTGTTGCTAGCCTAGTTTTGCTATTGAGTTAGCTGTTTGTGTTAGTGTTGTGTGGCTGACAGAAGGCTTTGAAGAACTTGCTTATATTAATTTATGTGAGTGAAAATACACCCCTAATTCAAGGGATTAATTTTCTGCGAAGAACCTCTGAGTATTAGGTGAAATATCTTGTAGGCTAAAGTATTACGGCCTTGCTGCTATAGGCTGAATTTCTTTTAGAAGCATTTTGCTAGTGTTGTGTACTTCTGTGCCCATAAATTGTTGTGTGTGGCTGGGTTATAGAGTTTTTGGCTTGGTCTGTGAATTCATTCTGGTGTGTTGAAATGTGTTACTCCCTGTCTGGTTTAATTTTATGCTTATAAATAACACTGGGAGCCCTTTCTACCACTGCTGCTATTTTCATTTTGCTGACCTCTCTGCATCAGACATGTTCTCTCATTATTTTCTGAGCAGTCAGGTTAGTTGTACAATAAGTCTGAAATGGGCATTGAGCCTGAGATCTCATCTGTCATATCCTAATAGTCAGTGTTCTTATTTTAATCTAAAGGAATGGGAGAAGGGGGAAACCATTAAAACTTGAATGACTAAGGATTTAAGCTGTACACATGGCAAGAAATTGATCTCTTGTTGACAGTTGCTGACGCTGGCTACATTAGAATTAGGGCAAAAATGGGTTTTGTTCTTCTCAGTAACTTCATTTCAGTTGTGCTGTTTGTAAAGTTGTTAAAATGACTGTCCTTACATTTGCATATGATTATTTTTGACACTTATCGATGACACCTGTTGCTAAAAGCACGTGTCAGTAAGAGTCAGTTTTTATTGTTGATGGGAACTCGCTTTGGTTTTCTGCCTTAGCTATAGTACATTCTTCCTCAAGCTTAGGTGAGGTTATAGTCAGCATGCCTTTTCAGCTTACTAAAAGTTTCACTGATCAAGACTTGTAGTGTCAGAAATACTGCAAATTGCACTGCTCTCTAGTCTTTAATGGCTTCTGGTAATTTTCTAGAGCTAAGAAACCAGTGGTCTGGTCTTTAAAGTGTGCATCTAAATATAATTGCAACCTTGGATTGCTTAGTAGCAATGAGATTTGCTACAGAATTGGGGGGTTGTGGGTTGACTGATTGGTATTTTTGTTGTTCTTTGAGGGGCATTTTTGTTTCGGTTTTATGGTTTTGTATTTTTAGGTATAAGTATCTATACACCCAATATGTATTTTTCTGTTTTCTAACTTGTCCTTATCTCCACAGAAACTACCGTAGTTCTAGAGAGAGCCTGATTTACAATGGGGGATGACAGTGAGTGGATGAAACTGCCCATTGATCAGAAATGTGAACATAAGGTAAGCAGTCTTTGATTTGGCTTGCTGCATATCTCTCATCACAGTGATTTTGTAGTGCTTCTGTATCTAAATACACTGTAATTGGGTAATCTTGACAACTGCATGGTGTGAGTATTAACAGATCTGAAACTGCATCAGCTCTATCCAACCAAGAGGCTGAATAACCTCTATTAAGCAGATTTCAGTAGCGTTATATGGCGTAAGCTTGAGCACTGAAAGATCAGTACACTCATTCACGTGGAGAAATTACTCATCTGTGGCTGAAACTATTGCTGGGTTCCCACCTCCTCATTGGTGGTTGCTAGAACTTTTGAAGAGCAGGAGAGAAGACTGACATCTCTCTATTCAGATCATTCTTGGCGGGAGAAAAGCAAGTATTTTGTCCTCTTGCATGTTATTCTTATAGACACTGAAGAGAAATCTGCAGGTGCCAGGTTGCTGAGCATACTTTCAAATATGATTGAAGAGCTTTGTGAGATTGGTGAGTTAAGATTGTAATAGCACAACATTTAAATGTCCAATTTCTGCTTCCAGCTATGGAAGGCCAGATTAAACGGTTATGAAGAAGCCCTTAAGCTCTTCCAGAAGATAGATGATGAAAAGAGTCCTGAATGGTCCAAGTATCTTGGATTGATAAAGAAATTTGTGACTGACTCCAATGCAGTGGCTCAGCTGAAAGGACTGGAAGCAGCACTTGCTTATGTTGAAAATGCTCATGTAGCTGGGAAGTAAGTAGCCTTTTCTTGCTGCTCTTAGGCTGTTAGGACAGTTTAATGTGCCTCTCCCTGACAAAGGCTGTGGCTACACATAAATTCTGCAGTAGCCACAAACAATTCTGATCTCTGTTGTTAAGAGCAGAACTTGCTTTCTAATCCAGAGAACTTGCTCAATGGCAGAATTCCTTCTAGATGGCCTCTGTGTGCATATTAACTTACCACAAATTGCTTGCAGTGTTCTAAAAAACTATTGAAGGCACTAGTAAAAATTTCTGCAATGGCAAAAAATGTGAATTGCTAATGTTGTGTTCTAAATGCTGTGAAATGGAATCTCTGTTCTCGTTTGATTGAAACAGTCTTATCTGTATAGGTGGAAGCCTTTTTTCAGGGAGATATTTGTGTAATTAATACATGAGATACAATATAGTTAGGTTTATGTGACATTGCATCCAGCAAAAGTAATATGAATCTTCATACCTGCCAATTTTTTCACTGGATGTGTTTTAGTACTTCTGTGTTGTCTAGCTCATGAAATAGGTCATATTCCTGAGGATGAAATAAAAACACACAACAGGCTGGGTTAGTGCTTTGGTCCACTGACTTTATGACCTGATGAAATTATTAAAGGCCTTACTCAAAAACAAATAAATAAACCCAAAGCTTTGTTTGAAAATCTTAACCTTGCACACTCCTTGATTTAAAAATGGTGCCAGTGATTTAGTCTATTTGAAGCTTGGAAGTATATGGGAAATAGCATATGCTTGGATTATATACTGATACAGTTAACATATTGCAACATATTTAATTCCAGGACATGACACATATTTGTGAACCTCAACTAGAGAATTTTAATACACTCTTGAGAATGCCTACTCTTCACTGATATAGTCTAGTATTAGAATCATATTAACTATGATCTGTGTTCTTGTATAAAGCTAGATGTCAAAGTTATCCCTTAGAAAATGTTATTTCCTTCAAGGTTATCTTAGGATGTAGTCCCTTTTATGTAAAGACTTATTGGGTTTTAATCTGGATTTGGTGTTGTGTGTGGTTTTTTTGTGGATAATGATGTAGAACACTTAATTCATATAAATATTCCAAAAGTAATACTCTCTCATCTTTCAGGACAACAGGAGAAGTAGCATCAGGAGTTGTAAATAAAGTGTTCAATCAGCCAAAGGCCAGAGCAAAAGAGCTGGGTGAAGATATATGTCTAATGTATATAGAAATTGAGAAAGGAGAGGCAATACAAGAAGAATTACTTAAGGGTCTGGACAACAAAAACCCAAAAATCATAGTAGCATGTATAGAGACACTGAGGAAAGCACTAAGGTAAGATGTTAGTTCATGGTGATTTTTGTGGTTTTTCTTCTTTGCTTTTTCCTCACCCCAGCAATATGTGGAGTCTAATTTTATTGCTGAAGTCTTTAGCAGGCCCTTGTTATTGTTGAGCAGAGTGCATCTTTCCTAAACTTGTATTTGTTGACAGCAACAGTTGACAGCATCACTGGATTTATTAGATGTGGTGGTTTTCTATGTTGTATGAGCCTCATCTGGATCTCTTCCATTCATGTTAACTGTTTACTGGACTTCCATTTTCCCAGCCACCGAGAGAAGGTCAAGATTAGTATGTCCTGTTCCAGGCTGTGAATCTTCTCTTCTGAATGTCTATAATAAACTCACTGATGTGAAAACAAAAATGTAGTTTGGTATTTTAAACTACTGTTTTCCTCACTGATGTGAGCATATTTAATTGGGTACACAATGTGTGTTTTTAGAAGAAAGAAAGAAAAACCAAAAAAGTTAATTGCACAGTAAGCTTCTGTTGTCCCTATAATAATTCCTTTATTGAAAAGGAGAGCAGCTAGTGCTCCCTAAAATCAAATCAAATTTAAGTGATATTGTAGGTTTCAGTATTAGATTGTTTTTTAGTTCCACCTCAAGTTTGTTTGCTGCCTTTGAGTGAAAAATACTGGGCTTTATGAAATTCTTATACTTGGTGTGTATATATAATTTACTGACCATTAGGGCTTTTTCTTTTTAAAGGAAGCAAAAAATTTCTAGATTAATGTTAAATACTTAAAGATTAATTAAAACACTTCTTTCTAAGTAGCTCATGTGAAAACTGTGCAATGTATGTAGAGAGTGCCTTATGTTATATATCTTTTAGAGAACTTGCTGAGGCATACATAGAGATGATCCTTGTTAAACTGATTGTTTCAGGCTTTGGTAATGTCAAAATAAAGCTTTGGGCTTAACACATTACCTATGCTTCTGTTAAGTGAAACCACTGCTGTTAAGTGAAACTACTGTCCTATATTTAAGAATATATTTTTGCTATTTTAAATTGCTTATCTGGTTAAATGTCCTTTTAACAGTGCAGTGTAATTAGAAACCTGCATAATCTCCTTCCTCACTATCTTTCAACTAACTGCCTCTGTAAAATGTGCCACATGTTTTTTTTTTTTCTTACATGCAGTATTTTATTATCTTTGTGATGCTAAAATCAAGTATGCTCATGCAGCCCTCTTGGCTTAAACTCCATCTTCTGCATTTGAGCTGTGTTGCTACTTAAATTTTTCTTATGCTTTGGTAGGCTTTCTGCATTGATAAAAAAGTCTGTGTTGTACCTAGGTGGGTAGCTTGAATGCATAACTAGTTTCATTTCAGATATTTTCTATCTTGTGCTGAGGTTTCTATTCTTTCTTGTTAGATTAGATTATATGAATTACATATGAGTAAGTTTGCATAGGCATTTTCCCCAATATTCTGTCTTCTAGAGTCATGATAGAAAAATTGAATTCTTGGGTAACTCATTTGTTCACATATTTAAATCATGCTACTTACAAGACCCCTTTTGAAAGTTTTGTACTTAGTGTTTTTAACAGCTGATATGGAAATAAAATGGTGTGCACTAGAATTTCTAAAAAGTGAGACCTGTAGATTTTAGTTCTTGAGGAGCCTTTTTTGGTAGCTTTTAATGTGGAACTTGAGTGGGAGGGAACCATAAGAAAAGATTATTGGTAGAAAGGTTAATTTGGAATTAAGAAGAAATGTTTCTGAATAAAAAAAAAATACTGCTTTTGAGGTGATTTATATACGATGCCTTAGCAACTACAGCAATTTACTATGAGTTTGAAAATAAATTTCTTGTGTTCTCATTCACCAGTGATTGAAATAGAAAGTTTTGTGTAATAGTGTAACAGCATGTAGAATCTTCTGTCATGGAAGGGTGATGAGCTGGGGAAGCTTGTTTTATGTGTTCCTTCAGTGACACACATTTCAGCACATGTTTTCTGTGAAGATGACCCAAGCTCACTATAATTATCTGGTCCAGCAAGTGAAAAACTGACTAATGCTTTTACTGCAGTTTGCTTCCAAGGATAGACAAAGGAGATTCTATTCTGATTAAAAAAAAAAAAAAAAAAAAGTAGGTCATACAAATTTTGTTCTAAGGACAACTTCTTTCTTTTCTCTTGTCTTTTTTCCCCCTGGCAAGGGAGCTGATTTAAGCACTGGATTGGATTAAGTGCTTTGAAGTAATTTGAGAGGCCTGATTTTGTAATTCCAAGATGGGTGTGGAGGTTAATTTTGATAGGGTGTATATTCTTTAAATTCTACAGTAGCATCTCAATACCTAGCATAATAGTTTGAGTAAATGACAAAATCACTAAATGTGTACCAGAGGACTTTCATAGACTGTTTTTGGAAAACTGAGTTATTATTTGTGGATCATTCCCTGTTCATGGACACTGATGCTATTCTGTGTGTTTAACTTTCAGCGAATTTGGTTCAAAGATAATCTCACTGAAGCCAATCATCAAAGTACTGCCAAAACTGTTTGAATCTCGGGAAAAGGCTGTTCGAGATGAAGCCAAGCTCCTTGCTGTGGAGATCTACCGTTGGATAAGGGATGCTTTGAGACCTCCATTGCAGAACATAAATTCTGTTCAGGTAGGCAGGAAGTATTTCTGTATCCAGACATTGGATGTTCATCCTTCCTGATTCTGTGATGTTGGGTATTCTTAAAGCCAAACTGGAATGGTTTTTATTGGCTCCATTTAACTTTACCCGAAACATTGGTCACTCAGTCATTTGTAAGAAAATCATAACAATGTTTGGTTGCTCAGAACATACATGAAGTTGTGGGGTGAAGCCTCATATTGAAACTGAGGATGGCAACTGAGCAGTAGAATGTAGCAAAATGGTTGCCCTTATAAAAGACCCTTGCACTGAAAGTCTTCAAGTCAATAGCTTTCTTTTTTCCTGAAGTTTTTTCCTCTCATTCTGATAAAGCTCAGGATGTGACAGTTTCCCTTCGGGAAGTGGCATTGCATTATGATAGATATATAGGTAAATAGAATATTTCATCATTTAGAACTTCATAAATTAAGCATCCTTTCCTCCTACCCATTTGAGTTAATTAAGTTCAGGTGGAAAGCAGTGGCTTGCTTTAAAAGGGCATGATTAAAAAATAACCAAACTGTTTCATCAAATGTAGCTCAGCATGTTTGTTTCATCTTAGTTTTAGTGTGTAATAATAGCATGGCTGTAAAGGAAAGCTTCCTTCATGCTCAGCCATTTTTTTTTCACAGTGCCTACAGAGGGGCCATACTATTCTGACTGCTTCACTATTTTTTCTTACATAAATGCTTTGCAATAATTCTCTTCTGTGGATATACTTAGTTAAAGACTTCTGAACAGTGAATGTGAAGTCACTTCTTCAGTGGCAGGAAAAATATAATGGTGAAAGGTAGTGCTATCTTGGCTTTGAAATGGGAAAACTTTAATGGCCTGCTGACGTGGAGTATGTCCATAATGTCTCTGATATGATGATTCTTTTCCCTTTTGGCAGCTAAAAGAACTGGAGGAAGAATGGATCAAAGTGTCATCAGCTGCTCCTAAGCAGACCAGGTTCCTGCGTTCCCAACAGGAGCTGAAAGCAAAATTTGAGCAGCAGCAGGGACTTGGAGGAGAGGCAGATGGAGGTAAACTATTTAATCTCTGAACTCTATTGCCAAGTATATTGCATAGAGTTTGTGAAGGGATGTATTAAATTGTAAAGGAGAGCACTACACAAGAAAAAAGTGTATGAGGCAGAAACTTTGTGAAAAAGTATCTGTCTTTTGAAATAGCAAAATCACAACTGCTGATAGCACTTTGTAAACAATGAGCCTTAGGTGGTGCTCTAGTCAAAATTTTGTGTCACTCTGCTTATATTTCTCTCTCCTGGTTGCAGGAGATGATGATGAGGAAGAGGCGGTACCACAAGTAGATGCATATGAGTTGCTTGAAGCTGTAGAAATTCTCTCCAAGCTTCCCAAAGACTTCTATGAGAAAATAGTAAGCATAAACTTAAGTACTACCTGTTAATTCTTTGTATGGCTGATGAGTCTCAAGACTTATGGGCAATTCTGCAATATGTGCTTTACTGCCCATGGATAATAACAAGCTAGTGTTAATAACATATGGGCTATCATAAATCAACTTTAAAGTTGGATTTAGTAGCAAGAAAGCTGTAATTTTACTGGGCTGAAGTATGTCCTGGGAAAGGACTGTTTTTCATATTTCATTGCAATTACTGATACTGAACTGTAGGGAGACCTTGGTTTTCCCTGGATGGAATAAAGGTTTTTAATCTAAGGTTTGTGGCAAGTATGCTTCTCTAGAACTGTTTATATTTATAGAGTAATGTAAATAATCTGCTCTGCAGGAAGCAAAAAAGTGGCAAGAAAGAAAAGAAGCTCTAGAGGCTGTTGAACTGCTGGTGAAAAATCCCAAGCTGGAATCAGGAGACTATGCAGACTTAGTGAAAGCTCTCAAAAAGGTAGTAAATAAAATTCAGAGTGCACATATAGTTTATTTTTTTTTTTTTGTAATTTATTTGTATGATAGCTTAAAAGATATAGTTGATATAATACTCATGAGTAGAAAATTACTAGCTGGAAGAGTTGTGCAAATAACCCAATCTGTGCCCCACTGATTATTTTAAGAAATTCTTCCATGTCTCTGACACTTGGATTTTCTCTGCAGGTTGTTGGAAAGGATACAAATGTTATGTTAGTTGCTTTGGCTGCCAAATGCCTTGCTGGACTAGCTACAGGCCTCCGAAAGAAATTTGGACAGTATGCAGGGCATGTAAGTAAGAGTATATGCTTTTTTCCTGATTTTATTCATGCTGGACACCTTTTTTGTTTTCCTTGTCAAGCCTTGGTATTTATCAAAGGTATTCTTTGTACAATTAGGAATGCTTACCAAGCCTTTAAAAGAGTAAGCACTGATATACTTGCCTAGATCTTTGTAGCTTAAGTTTGAAAGTACCTTCTTCATTCATATTCAGCAACATGAAACTTTCATGCAATTTAAGTTTTCTGTACTAAGAAAATGGAATTGTTCTGCCATTAAATGAACTTTATTTACATTACCTCATCCTAGAGAGACCCCCACAGGAATGCATTTGTAGGCCACAGTAGAAAAAAGAGCTTTTAAATCTGAGTGCTACCTAACACCTTCATGGTGTATGTTTTATGTTGGTTGGGTTTTTTGAATGTTGGGGGATGGTAGGTGGTGGGTGTTCTGTTTCCTTGTTGCCTGGGTTTTGTGTGGGCTTTTTTTGCTTTAAATAGCCAAATATTCTGAGATTTTTGGTACCAAAATGTTCTGGTACTCCAGTTTAGTGCTGTTTGTGCTCTCCTTTGCTGCTCTTCTCATATCAATAAATGATATCAGGGAATACAGGGGAACTTAACTAGTATGTGGAAACAGAGGGAGCTTTTAGTGAGTTGCAGTTCTCACTTGTTTTTCAAACCTATGTTCTTTAAGCTGCTCAATCAAATTTTTCATGTGGTAAGCAAGAGTAATGGGGTTAGAGAATTGATGTGCCTGGCTGCTGATAGTGTTGTTTCTGAATTTGGAAGTTGCTCAGTCTCACTGCTTCAGAAACACTCAGATCTCCTGAACTCTGAACAACAGTTTGCACAATCACTTTCATTCTGAAAGCTGTCTGTAG
The DNA here is from genome assembly GCF_903797595.1 of Erithacus rubecula. Classification (NCBI taxonomy): domain Eukaryota; kingdom Metazoa; phylum Chordata; class Aves; order Passeriformes; family Muscicapidae; genus Erithacus; species Erithacus rubecula. The sequence goes on from NC_136688.1 coordinate 23,084,003, forward strand.
TTATAAAAATCATTCTTGCATCTGCTTTACAGTTGGTTTCTGAAGGTTAACCCTTATAGCTACAGAGTTAGTAGTTGAAAAAGCCAAAGTTCTAAAATAAGGGTGTAGCTCTGTGGTTGCCAAGCAAATGGCATTGAGCATGTGACTTTTTCAGTACTGTAATGGCAGCTCTGAATTGCATAACCTCAGTACTCATTTTAGCAGTTGACTTGATTTGTTTGCTGGATTTATTTACTTGTGAGGAAGATGTAGACTTCTCCTGAGAGTGGGCATTGAAGTGTTACAAAACAGAATTGTTGCTAGATTTGTATGATTATAAACTCTATTACTTAAATATAGGACTGCAATGCTAATCTGTGTTCTGAAGAGACTAGTGAAATCATGCATAGAATCATACTCCTCACTGTAACTGAGTATATGTGTGCCAAGCTTCACCTTTAACTGCATTTGTACCCCTGGACTAATTTTTCTTCTTTCCCTCTCTCAGGGCTATGGCTTCTAACTTCCACATCAAAAAAAGGTTATTTTGCCTGTCAGCATTTTCTAAAACACAGGCTAAATGATTTTAAATATCTCCTTATGACTTTGTTCTCTGTAGGGTATAGGGGTGTCTAGTACCTGCAGTGGTCTTTGTGATGCCATCTGTATTACCTGAAGGTTTGAGTGTTGAAGTCTGTGAACTGGCAATTTAGAGGTCATGACCCAAAAAAGGATACCACCTGAGCAAGGTCACAGTGTGTCACAAGGGGTTGAGATCCCTATTCATATTGACCTATTCATATAACTGGCACGTTAGAACATCTGCAGTGTAGTTATTTTTACTTTTTTTTTTTCCCCTTGAATGTTTTATTTATTTGGGTTTTTTTTAGCAGTGACTCTCTGAGCACCTAGACTGGGTAGAAATTACTGTCAAATTCTAGTATGGCGTAGGTTACTGTCAGATCTACTTTTTCAAGGGGGTAGATCTGAAAAATATTGCTGCAGAGAGGATTCAGATTGCTTTAGAATCCTGATCTTGTCAGCTGTGAATTAGATGAGGACTTCTTAATGAGCCATGCTTAGTGCTATCAGAAAGCTGGGAAAGAAGAGAGGTTAAATGCCTTCTTGGATTCATAGAGTACAAGAGCACAGCACCTTTTATGTTGTGAAGTTGTTAATTTCCATTCTGTTGCTCTGTATTTCAGCATAATTCCATAATCTATAATTATATGAACTTGTATGTCTGCCTTTTGTTATGAAGTTGTTTAAAAAACTGTATTTGTTAATAGAGTGACTGGAATGAGTTTAATATTGGAGAACAGTAAGAATTGTGTGTACTTCTGGAGGGGATATTTGAATTACTGGCTTCTCTGCAAAGTACCAGGGCACAGACTATCATGCTTTCCAGTTATAGTAATGAAGAGAGGGTTGACACTTTTGTTCCATTTTCCATAGGTGGTTCCAACAATCCTGGAGAAATTCAAAGAAAAGAAACCCCAGGTAGTGCAGGCACTGCAGGAGGCCATTGATGCAATCTTTCTTACAGTAAGTAAGAGTGAAAATTTCTCCATTGTCTGAGAATTGGTCTCTAACTTTGATTTGCTTTTCTCTTCACTGAAATAATGACTTTTTTATTTAACACTGTAGACCACATTGCAGAACATAAGTGAAGATATTTTGGCAGTAATGGACAACAAAAACCCAACAATTAAGCAACAAACATCCCTTTTCATTGCAAGAAGCTTCCGACACTGCACACCTTCTACTCTGCCAAAAAGCCTGTTAAAACCTTTCTGTGCTGCACTTCTCAAGGTAAGTAAAACAGAAGGAGTTGATACTTTCTCTGGGATTGACTTGAGCACTGCTGTGAAACCTTGGATTGTTTAGGGAGAAAGACCTAAAGGTAGTGCAGAAGAGACCAGAGAGTTCTTGTGTGCTGTGTAGCCCACAGAGTCAGTTTTGGCTGATGTCAAACATGAAGGTCACTCTTAGTCAGGGGAACAATTTAGTTTCCTTTTTTCCAGCTTTTTTGAAGCTGTAGACTCACTAAGTTTCTAATAAATTAAGACAGTGATTTACAACTATTATCCCAGACACTGCTTTTTGCACACATCTCTAACAAGTTTGTTGGAATACTATTATTTGCTATGAATAAAAGAATAACTATCATAGATTCATGCATGGCAGTGATACTAGAGCATTTATTAGTATAAATGATAATGATGTTTTAGTTTTTTCTTATTTCAAATAGCCCTTTCCTTAATGTAGGCAATATCCCTGGCTTAAAGGAACGAGATTTGAACAAAATTACAGAACTTTAAACTCTTTATGAACTTTCATGATGTTTAAAGCATGAATATTCAATCTCTTCTTGTGGAAAAAAACCAAAAGATAAGAAAGGTTGTAGCTGAGAGAGTAGACTTGGTCAGTAGATAGGAATACAAAAGTGAAAAATAATCTTTTTCTTTGTGCAATGGAATGTCAGGGATTAGTCTATAGTAGATTTATATTTTAAATAAGGGGTTTAGGTATGAGCCCTAAGTCACATGACAAAAATTGTTTTTCTCTGCAGCACATCAATGATTCTGCTCCTGAAGTAAGAGATGCTGGATTTGAAGCATTAGGCACTGCCTTGAAAGTAGCTGGAGAGAAAGCTGTGAATCCATTTCTAGCAGATGTAGACAAACTGAAGCTTGATCGGGTGAGTATTGTTATAAATGTTGTAAAAAAGTCTGTTTATCCATTTAAGATGCATCTTAGGCTAGAGAAGGTGAAAGACCGTGCTTTAGCCTAGTTAATTTCAGCAGAGATTTTTGGAGATGTGTTTTTACTTAAATGTTAGTGATGTTGCAGGGAATCTGCAAATCTCTTCCTTCTTACATAAAGTTTCTGGCTGTATTGTCTGTGAGATGAGTTGTGATATTTAGTTGTGGTTTTGGTTGGTGGTATATGGAGTTTGTTGTTTTTTAACACTTCATTGTCTGAAACAAGCTTTTAGGTCACAACCATGTGGTCTATTTTTTTTTTATTACTACATAGGATTAGGTGTTACAGACTTACTTCCCAACAGCAAAGTTGTTATACTTTTGCATAAGCTGACAGCTATGTTGACTGAATGATGATTTTATAATTTAAGGTGCTCAGACTTAGTTTTAGAGCATCTATGAGTATCAGTGGGATGTCAATGTTTTCTTTGTATATAAATGCACTTCATTTTGAAGTAGGAGAATTATTTTGGCAATACAAGGCTGGTGCCACTGATTGGTTAATGTTACTATTGAAGGAACACCAGATAACAAAATTTTGTCAAGTTAGCAACTTAAACTCTTTACATTTTTTCCACAGTAGTCAAGTTTTAGGCACTGCTGGTAAAGGGACACTTTGCATCCAATTGTGGTAGCTAAATAGTTTTTTTCCCCCCTACCCCCCCCACTGCTTGGCAGATTAAAGAGTGTGCTGAAAAGGTGGAATTGGTTTATGGTAAAAAACCAGGAGGAGCAGCTGAGAAAAAAGAAGGCAAGCCTGTTGCTGGAAAGGCAGCTGCTCTTCCAGGGCCTGCAGGAGATAAAGAAACAAAAGATGCAGCAACCAAACCAGGACCACCGAAAAAAGCATCTGCAGTGAAGGTAAGAGATTGTCTGAAAATCAGTTTTCTGTGATAGAATCACTAGTTACTTACTGCAGATTGAAGGTGGCCTGTTGAACATCTGCCTCCATTGAGCTATCACTGTCCTTTTGTAGGAGTAGGTGAGCCTTACAGCAGAAGGAATCTGTGATTTTTCTGGGAATGTAATGAAATCTCAAATTTTAAGTGACAAGACAGTTTGTATCATTATGTCTTAATATTAGATTTTGATTTTGAAATAGTGATAAAAGATTGGAGGCATTCAGAGGAGCTTCAGATGTTGTAGCATTGATGTGCTCTGTAATAGAGTAATACTTGGCTGAAGTCAACATTTCTTGTAACTAGTAAGGTTACTTAATTAAGTATTGGGTATTTTTTCAGCATTGTTTTTTGTTTGTTCCTTTATTTATTTTGAAGCAATTTGACTATTAGCCTGTATTTCTTTAATATTATTCTTTGGATTTTAGAAATTGACTTCAGTAGATGGTCTTAGTAATATGCTGCTTAGTTCTTCAGGTGGTATACCCGGATGGGAATAGAAGAATAGGTAAATTTTTTAAAAATCTATTGGTACTCAGATAACCTGAGAAAGAGATACCAGTCACAAGTTTAGTATCTAACCAGCATCCATAGGAAAACACGCAAATCAAGTCATTATTTCCTCAACTTTCACAAATGCACCATTTTTCACCTTTTTCTTTGATTTTCCTGTTACATTTTGTAAAGCCTGTAGTCTAAAAGCAATATACTAATTAAATAAGATCTAGATTATCTCTGCCTGCAATTGTTATGCTATCAGAGACATGTCTTTTTTGACATTAGAAAATAGAGGTGTAGTATAGGAAAAACAGCAGTTCTTTTGATATCTGAACTAGAGACCTATTTGATGTTTGCTAAGTTGTCCATTTGCTTTCTAGGCTGGGGTCCCACCAAAAAAAGGCAAACCAGCTACAGCTGCAGGTACAGGAGGTGCTGGGGCTAAAGGCAAGAAGGGTCCTGAGACTAAAGAAATCTTTGAGTCTGAGCTCTCTGTGAGTATTCTGTTTTTCTTGGAATTACAAAGCCCTCTGTAACCAAAGATTGCAGCTTTGGTTAATCAGTTCTTCAGGTACTACAGAGTTTTTCATAGAGGTTGTTTTTGTTAGGAGAAGTGAAAGCAGTGTAGATTTATAACTTGTGAAATGGGTCTTTGGTAAATACACCTGTTGTTCAGGCTGTTGTTGGCACCAGGCCATATGAGGCAGTAAGCAATAAATCATGCTTATATTTTTATAACAGAGTATATTGTTGTTCCTGAAGTAGGAAGAGATTAAAAAGCAGTAATGCTTCATATGTAATTTAGGACACATGATTTGCTGAAGGATTCTGGTATTAAAAGCCTGATAATACATTATTCTGGAGTTTACATTGACATCTGAAGGGAAATCAAATAATAATTAAATTAACTAATAAAAATCTGTTCTGTGCTTTTCATATGAAGTTATGTTTCAAAAAAATTACTGAATTCTGCATGTTAGGTGAGCATCTATCTACTTTCCTGATAGGGCACCAGGTGAGCTCGGGTATCTGTGGGTCAGACAGTTAGAAAAAACCTACGAAAGCTTTGCTAAATGCATCTGCAAGTTTTTTGGACTGTCAATCCAAACTATAGTTATATTTGGAGTGTTGCTTAGAGTGAAAAATTTCTATTGTGTATTCAGTTTATTTTGCTAGTTGTGCAGTAGAAAATGAGCATACAGTTCCTGAAGGTGATGCAGACACCAGTGAAACAAGGGAACTTTTTAACACTGAATAACTTTCATTTTCCATTTTGATAAAATGGAGATAGAAGATGGGTCTTCTCCTGTCTGCCCTCATCAACTTCTGTTTTGTTGTTGTAGTGTTTATTCAGCCTTAATCCAAAATTACCTTGCAAATTTCAGGTTACCTCTGCTTGATTCTTTAAATGAATAGTTGGTATTGAAGATTATTTTTGACTGTCTGCAGTTTCTCATCCTTTCAGAGATCACTTTTTTCTTGCAGTGCAATTTTAGCAGCTTTCTAAACCTGTAAGATCCCTAAACTACAATTCATACTAAAATCTTTCAGTTGGCAACAGAACCCTTTTCCTGTTTTGTGAATGCACCACAATACAAGGGGTCAGTTCAGTATATTACCTGTCCTTAAGATTGCAGCCCTCCTCTGAAAGGTTACAGTGGAGTGTTAACCTTGTTGTGATCTGTCTGCAGATAGAAGTATGTGAAGAGAAAGCTGCTGCTGTCCTTCCAGCTTCTTGTATCCAGCAGTTGGACAGTGGTAACTGGAAAGAGAGGCTTGCCTGCATGGAGGAGTTTCAGAAGGTATGTTTGGAACAGCTGATGAGAGGTAGTAGGGAAAGAAAACAAGTAAAAATTTCTTCAGCTCTTTAGGCCTGTTAAGTCTCCTGAAATACTTACTAGTGATAGTTGAATGTCAGCACTTGAGATTGATTAAACAATAATTGTTAAAGCCAAATGGCTTACATTGTTTCAATTGCATAACAATAGTGGAGTAAGTCTTACCGTAATGTAGAGATTTATGCTTTTGTCAAAATATTTGTATTTTGATTGAGGATATTTCTTTTTACAACTCCAAATAGTTGTAAAGCACAACCTCAAAGATAGCTAGATTTAAGCAAAAGATTTTGTAACAACTAGGCCAAATCTATTGCAATATGGTTCCTGCTGTTTGTGTGTTAGGCAACAATTTATTATCATCAACTACTTGCCAGTTGAAATTTTTATATTTAGAGGCATATACAATACTAGCAGTCTTCACAGCTAGTAGAAAGTGCTTCACGTAGTCACCAAAAAAAGCCAAAAACAAATGTCCCTCATGGTATCCATCCACAGCCAGATGGTATCTATCAGAAGACCTTTGAGACTTCACATTCAAAAAAGGTTCAACTGTAGATGTACAAGTAGTTCATACCAATACACCAGTACAGTCATGACTGAGGTTTTAATATTTTAGTGGGAAAAGTGACTAACTTGAGTTTGGAAATGGTGACTGGATGCTTTGAAATGGTGCTGCAGAAGCCTGCTTTATTAAAATGTTGCCATTTTAGTTGAATGAATAAACCTAACAACAGCTAAACCCCAGTAATTTAAATCATATTCAGGCTTAATCTCTGCTGTGTAGTCAACATTCCAATATGAAAGCTGCATAATATACTTCATGTGTAAAACAAACTCAGCTTTTTGAGGGGCAGGTGGATAGTTTGGGCATTTTGTTTCTTTGTTTTTAATTAGGTGTTAAATTCCTGGGTTTGCAACAGCCAATAGTGATTGTTATGGATATTTGTTAAAGGACATTAGTAGTGACCTAAATGCTGTAGCTTAAATGTTGGTCCAGTACCTCAGACTCCCTTGTAAAAGTGGCTCTTCTGGAAAATTATTATGCTGAGAATTTTTGTAATTTAATTCAGTATTAAGAAAATACTTTGAGAATTTCTGTTTGAGTTTTGTATAATTTGTGACTCATTGGGAAACTTAATGTTTATCCTTTAGGCTGTTGAGCTTATGGAAAGAAGTGAAATGCCTTGCCAAGCCCTAGTAAGAATGCTGGCCAAGAAACCTGGTTGGAAGGAAACAAATTTTCAGGTAATACATTATCCTTTAATAACTAACTAGTCTATTTTTGTTAACATAAAGTAGTTTCCAGCGAAAAGGCTGTAAGTGCATATGTCACTGTGACCACAGTTCTATCTGTAATCAATGAGAATATAAACTCTCAAATTGGATTTTATTTCTGTTGAGAATTGAGACTCTAGATGTCATCTAAGGTATTTAAAGATTGTCTTTAGACGTATATGTCTACATGGGCATATATATGTGTGTGTATATAAGTTCTAAAAGGAGATAATGGCAGCCCAGTATTATTGGTTGTGTGTGTATATATAATAGTGTGTGTACATAGTTTTTGTGTATAATCACACAAAACACCTATGTGTATGTGTGTACAAAATATCTGTGTGCATAAATACTTTTGCATATTTAAAGTTGTGTATATATATCCAAATAGAAATTTTGTGCATATGTTAGTGTTTACCCACAGATTTGTATAATTCTTAGATCTATCTATAGTTATATATAATGAGAAAAAATTGTCTAAAATACATGGAGACATGAGCAACTTTCTTGCTATTTTTGACATTACAGGTGATGCAGATGAAACTGCATATAGTTGCATTGATTGCACAGAAAGGAAACTTCTCCAAAACTTCAGCACAGGTTGTGCTGGATGGTCTTGTAGACAAGGTTGGTGATGTGAAATGTGGAACTAATGCAAAAGAGGCCATGACAGCAATAGCAGAAGCATGTCAGTTGCCTTGGACTGCTGAGCAGGTGAGTGAGCAGCAAAGGTGTTACTTCACTAAATAAAACCAGAAATAATATGTAGGGTGTCCTTTCAGTCTAAGGACTAAATCTCAAATCCTCAATTTTTCTATGTTGCATGAAAGCGATTTGTTTGCTATTGAGATGCTTCCTGAGGTAGCAGTTATATATATTCTTCTAAAATAGAAAATATAATTATAGGATGGTTTTGAGTTGGAAGGGACCTTAAAGATCATCTAAGTCCCCTCCCCACACAATAGGCAGGGATGCCTTCTACTAGACCAGGTTGCTCAAAGTCCCATCCAACCTGGCCTTGAACATTTCCAGGGATAGGGCAACTCCTCCTTCAGTTCAGACCCATTCCTCTTTGTCCAGCTGCTGTATGACCTTTTCAGAAGTTTTGTTGGAGGCCTCCTTCAAGTACTGAAGGGCCATGAGAAGATCACCCTGGAGCCTTACTGAGGCTGAAAAATTCCAATTTTGTCAGCCTTTCCTCACAGGAGAAGTGCTCCATCCTCTTCATCATGATGGCCCTGCTCTGCACTCATTCCAGCAGATCCTTGTCCTTCCTGTGCTGAATGCCCCAGAACTGGATGCAGCACTGTTTTCGGGGTCTCTCAAGACCAGAGCAGAGTAGAAGAGCAGCTTTCCCTCCCTCTCCCTGCTGGCCACACTGTTTTTGGTGCAGCCAGAACACAGTTGGCTTTCTGGGCTGTGAGTGCACATCACTGGGTTGTGTCCAGCCTCCTTGGAGGGGCTGGATGCTCTCTCTTGTGTATGCTCTCTCCATTCGTCCCCCAGTCTGTGTTGATACCAAGAGTTGCCCTGACCTAGGTGCAGCACCTTGGCTTGTGGAACCTCTTCAGATTTTCATGGGCTCACTTCTCAAGCTTGTTCATCTCCCTCTGGATGGCATCCAATCCTTCAGGTGTGTTAAGTCCACCACTCAACTTGTTTCATCTCAAACTTGCCTTCAGGAAGCCCTCAATCCTTCTCTCTGTCATTTATGACATTAAATGACACTGGTCCTAGTATGGATCCCTGAGGAGTGCTGTGTGTCACTGATTTCCATCAGGACTCTGAGCCATTGACCACTACCCTCTGGATCATTCCACCAATTTCTTATCCACAAGAGTCCACGTATCTCCAATTTAGAGAGGAGGATGTTGTGGGGGACCTTGTCAAAGGCCTGACAGAAGTCCAGTTACATGGTATCTGTAACTGCACTGATGTAATTGCTTTATCGTAAAAGGCAATGAGGTTGGTCAGGGAGGACTTGTCCTTGCTGAAGCCATGCTGGCTGTCTCAATCACCTCCCTGTCCTTCATGTGATTCAGCACAGCTCCTAGGAAGATCTCTTTCATGATCTTCAGAGGTACAGTCATAATAAATAATTATCTGATTTTTTTTTTTTAAATACTGCTGAAGCAGGTACAAATCTGTAACAAGGGTGTCTCTGGCTGCCTTTAACTACTGCAGGAACTTCTGGTTCACTTTGGTTCCAGTTGTACTTAGCTGCAGTGACAGAGTTGCTTTTTCCTCTTCCATTACCCCAGCTTTTTCTGTTCATTTGCACTGTGGTTTTTCTGGATGTCTTCACTTACTTATTTACAGGGCTGTGTCACCTGGTTTGTCAGTGAAAGCTTACACTTAATTCTCTTCTATTCCAGCTTGTGGCTATGGCTTTCTCTCAGAAGAATCCTAAAAATCAATCAGAAACTTTGAACTGGCTTGCAAATGCAATTAAAGAGTTTGGTTTTTCTGGGTAAGTCTTTTAAGTAAATTGTGAAGAGAAACTTGAATGAAAATGTTTCTAATCTGGAACTAGTTCCTTAAATCTGATACTAGCCATGTTCTTGTAGCTCTCAAGTATATAACTGAAAGTACCTGGCATTACTAGTATAATAGGATGTGATTGCATTACTAGCTACTTTACTCCTCACTTGATCTTCTCTGAAGAGTATTTGTCTTAAGGTCCTTACAGGTGTGAGCTGGACACAGCTGTGGAATTGCATGTCTATTATACTCCTATTTGGATACACCTGCAGCCAGGTGGACCACTATATTTTATAGTTCAAAAGAAAAAACCACAACTGAATCTGACAACCTACAGAAGAGTACATACCAGCATGCATGTTAAGCCTCCTTGGGAGGCATTTTGAGGTTGATTCCAGGTGGATGAAGTTTTAGCCAACAAAACAGCTGTTCTTATGTTTGGCATTGTGAGGGATAGTATGCCTTCATTTTTAATTGCTATTCTTTTTACTCAATGTGGTCAAACATATGTAATAGAGTTTAGTCCTGAGGAAATAATCTCTAGGCAGGGAAAACTTCAAATACCACTTTGACTACTTGGGCAGTTACTATGCCTGTCTTAAGATATTTTGTGGTTTTTAAATGGATAGTGACATTGATTTAGTCTGGGAAATAAACTCTTCTTTAGTAATTCCCCTAAAAGTATATATTTGCAGCATGGTAATGTGTATAGATGTGTTACTAGGACAGCAGTGTTTGAGGCTGCACAGATAACATAGAAGATAGAGGAATTTAAAACTTCCTTTGTGTACCTGTGATGATATTTTAAGTATACGTGTCTTCTGCATCTAAGCTAGTTGTGTAAATCTTTCTAGGGATATCTTTTTTACTTAATATACTGTGATGATTTTGTTTGTTGGTGCTGTTTCCTGTGTTGTGTTTTATTTATGGGTGACATCTTTTTTCCACAGATTGAATGTCAAAGCTTTCATCAGCAATGTGAAGACAGCTCTTGCTGCAACTAACCCAGTGAGTAAATTTAGAATCTTATTTTATTATGAATTATTATCAGTCCTTAATTTGAAGACTGAGTGCTTTTCCTCTTTCTGTCAGGCTGTGAGGACTTCTGCCATTACATTGCTGGGAGTAATGTATCTTTATGTGGGACCTTCTCTGCGAATGTTTTTTGAGGATGAGAAGCCAGCCCTGCTCTCCCAGATAGATGCAGAATTTGAAAAGGTATGAAGTGGAGCTCTCTTGCTACCTACCAAGTGTCATTAAAAGCTACTTTGAAACTTTGATAGATGGAATTTGTAGTGATATTGTGTTCTAACCCTTGGGCTTGAAATTGAACCAGATTCTTTAAGATGGTGCACAAAGGCTGCAAATTCATTTTGTGTAGCTACTATCTTAATAGTTATTTATTTCATTATGAACTTTAAAAATTCCAGGGTGTTTTTGAGTCGTGTAATGGTTTAGAAGGCTGTCCTGAGCCAGTGCATTCATATCATACAAGTGGTTTTATTTTTCATGTCAAATGAAAAATTGTGAAATTGTTTTTTCTGATTTTGTGTTGCTTGCAGATGCAAGGACAGACAGCACCAGCTCCAACTCGTGGCATTTCCAGGCACAGTGTGGGAGGTGTGGATGATGGTGAAGAAGAAGAACAGGAGGAGGTTGGGAATGATGTTGTGGATCTCTTGCCAAGAACAGATATTGGGTAGGTTTGGATTCTAGCACCTGAAGATACACTTCCACTGCAATTCAAAACTTTGCATTTATAAATGCTTTCTAAGCAGAAATCTATGGTGTTAAAGCACTTAAATACTAGTAGAGATATTACTAAGTAAACAGACACTTCACCTGTTTCTCTCTTGCAGCGATAAGATCACAGCAGAACTAGTGTCTAAGATTGGGGATAAAAATTGGAAGATCAGAAAGGAAGGCCTAGATGAAGTGACAAGCATAATAAATGAAGCAAAGTTCATACAGCCAAACATAGGAGAACTTCCAGCTGCTCTGAAGGGTCGTCTCAATGACTCCAATAAAATCTTGGTATGTTTTTCAAAATCCAGTTTCATTTGTTTCCAGCTTAAAACTTAAGGTAGTTATGATTTCTGAACCTTGTTTACTACTGTGTGATCTCTTTCAATGTCATTAAATCAGCAGTTGGAAAACGGTGAACTGTGTTTCCAAATGATATATTTGCCTACTTTAATAAATATTTGCCCTTTTTTTTACTTCAAAAATGTTTCAAAAGAAAGGAAAATCTACCTTTACTCTGAATGTAATGTTAGGAAGTCTTAAAAGAATTTGACTAATTGCTTCATTTGCGACACAAGTGAATTTTAGATTGTTTGAAAGTATTTTTACTTGAAATTTAATTCACTCAGAACATGGAACCTTTTTTTTTTGGTTTTCAGTGTGATGAACTTGAAGGCCTGGAATAGGTGTTATTGAGCAGACATTCTAAAGTAAAAAGCTTAATGTATAGCAATGTTTCTTTTCCTCGTATAACTGGCAGATTTTGCACAAATGCTTGTAACACTGTTTTATTTTAAATGTTTTTTTTCCTTATGTGCAGGTGCAGCAAACACTGAGTATTCTTCAGCAACTAGCAACAGCAATGGGCCCCAATATCAAACAATATGTGAAGAATTTGGGGATTCCTGTCATCACAGTCCTAGGAGATAGTAAGGTAGGACAGATATCAAGATCTCTTTGCTTTTGGTATATCTAAGCTATGCCTGAAAAATGAATGGTAGTTAATACCTTCTTAAAAGTTTTTGCCTGAATGACAATATTTAAGTATAAATATGTGCCTGAATGTATGTATATTCAGATGTATTCCCCTCCTTGTAACTAAACCCAGTGAAACAATCTGCCTTCTGAGTGGTTGTGTTGACTATGTGCATATTTCTGCTGCTGAAAGTACACTGTTTTAAACACTGAACAGGTTTGCTTGGTAAGGTTTCTTGTAGAATTTCTAGTGTATCACTGTGGATTGCAGTATACATTGTTGTCTTTGTCACTGTGTACAAGACCTTTGAACTGTAGGTAGACATAGGACATTCACAAGTGACACTGAAGTTTGTATAAATAACATCAGCATTGAGTTTGCCAGGATGCTGTGTCAAAGTCAAGCTTAAGGCCATGGGGAAGAGCTATTTGAAGTAATGGGTAAAGAGGCTTGGGAAGGTGCCAGTATCTTGTGCCAGAAGTCATAGGCAGTTATCAAAGATAGCATACTTCAGCTGCCTCTGCTTGGAATGTGAGTAGGAAAAAGAGCAGAAGCTGGATCTACCTGTCCCAAACACTGGAAGGACTTTGACAGATTTTAAGGCTAGATAAAAGTCTCATGGTTCAAATTATTTTCTCTTAAAGAGTCTTCAAGGTCTGAGATTTTATCTGACTGTTAAATGCTTCTTTTAATTCACCAATTATTCTGACATAACAGAAGCTCCTCCGTAGAGTCATAGAACTTTTTAGGTTGGAAGGGAGCCCTACAGACCATCTAGTTCTAACCCCACTGCCATAGGCAGGGATGCTTTCCAGTAGACTGGGTTGCTCAGAACCCCAGACTGGTAGGAAAGTAATGAGTACGTGGTTTAGGGTTAACACCAATTGTGATTAATTTAGACTGTTACTAAAAAGCATAATAATAACATAACTTGTAAGCACTATAATGCTGGCAGAAGATTGTATGCTTGTTTAAACACTCTTACAGTGGTGATTTTTTTAAAGTACTGCAAGTACAAAATTGTTTATCAAGTTTGTCAAGCTTTTGAAGATGAGGATGGTCCATTTTGGGTCCTACTTCAATATGCTTATAGTGGACCCACTGAATAGTTGAGGAAACTAATGAAGTGTTAGTGAAGATAAATTTGGATGATGGGAATCAAGGACTTGTCAGAGAGGTTGATGAGCATGTGTTTATTTGCGGCACATGATTTGTTTCTTTTCCTCAATGAAATAGAAGATGGGAGAAGTTGGTAAAGCAAGGATGCTGACTTCTTGTTTACATATATGCCTAGATATTACTTACTCATACTTAACTAAATGAGTCTGCTACATTATTAGCTTTTCTCAGAAATTCAGCTTACAGGAGAGGATTGTATGTATAGAGTCGTGTCTAGACTGATAATGCTTTAAAGAACCATGGCTGTTAAATCTTCCATCTGGCTTCTCATAACTACATATAGCTGCTTTTAAAAAGGGTGCTGGTCTAAATTTTGCTTGGAAAAAAACCTAAAGATGGAAATTGGTAGGTGTTAGAGGGCTCTCTCATTCCTGATTTGACTTTTGCTCATGTGTATCCTAAAGGAGAGTGCTCTAATAGCAGGCTCCATAATCCACTTACCTTGATTTATTAATGTGCAGTCTCTTTTAAGCACTATGTAATTCACTAACAATATTTTTTAGCTTCTTTGAGAGCTGGACTCCTAGAATTGTTGTCAGTGAATGGTAGCATATAAAAGTAATTTTAGAGAGACCCTTTCACTCTCTTTATTAAACTTTTTTTAAAAAATTATTATAAGTTTTGTGTTTGATTTGGAAATTGCTGCAGCTAATATTGTCATTGGAACTAAATTCTTCTGAATCTTAGACTTCTCAAGCTGCAAATAAAAACAAATTTCAAAGCTTTTTGCTTTCATAGGAAGGATGACTATTGCTCCTTCTGTTGTAATCTTCTGACCTCTCTTTAGGTTTATTCTTCTTAAATCTTTTTCTTGCTGCAGAATAATGTTCGTGCTGCTGCACTGGCAACTGTGAATGCCTGGGCTGAACAAACTGGCATGAAGGAGTGGTTGGAAGGGGAAGACCTATCTGAAGAGCTCAAAAAAGAAAATCCTTTCCTAAGACAAGAGGTAGGCTTCTGTCAAGTAAATTTAAGTGTGTCAAATCAAAATAGCCTTATGTGCTATGGACTCTATGTAGACTGAAATGACACAATGCTGCCATTATATGGGAAAACAAGTGGCTGTGTATTTGTACTGTCATAAAATCTTTAAACTTCAAAAGGCTGAACTTTCTTCCTGCATTATAGCAGTCTTTTAGACTTCAGTGCCTGTAAAATGAAACTTCTGTCTGTTTTGAATAGTGTTTTAAGAGCTAGTGTGTGTTCCCTGAAATTCACCATGGAACAGAACTGGAGACATTAAAAAGCGCAGCTGGAATTCTGTTCCTTTCAAAAGGAAGGAACAGCCTGCAGAGACCAGGCTTAAAGTTTTAAGATAGTTGTGTGTTAGCATGCTGTACTTTTAATTTTTGTAATTGCTGATATAAAATTTGTTGTTGTTCAAAAATATTTGTCTGAAAAAAGTTTGGGTAGGTTTTTCCTACTTATATTGTAGAATGTAATGGTATGTGGAGGACTACTACTCAGACTCCAGACACAGCACTATGAGCAGTTCTTTAAGTTCTTTCAAAAGTTATTTTAAAACTTTGTTTCAGCTTCTTGGTTGGTTGGCTGAGAAGTTGCCTGCCCTCCGTTCTGTTCCTTCTGACCTACTCTTGTGTGTGCCTCACCTGTACTCCTGCCTTGAAGATCGAAATGGGGATGTGCGCAAAAAGGCACAGGATGCCCTGCCATTCTTCATGATGCATCTTGGCTTTGAGAAGATGGCAAAAGCCACTGGCAAGCTGAAGGTACTTCTGTTACAGAAATTAGATCAAGTGAACTTGTATGAGTGAATATTAAGTCCTATTCATAGTCTCATGACATGCTGTTTTGAGTCATGTAAGCTTGTCTGCACTGAGTATTTTCAGGGGGACTAAAAATGGCATCAGGAGCTGTGAGCTAGAGCTTTCTCTGCTTAATGATTACTGCCATTAAAGGCTTATTACTTCCAGAGCTTGATATTTATTCACTGTGCTTTTCTTCTGAAAAAAATCTACTTGCAGATAGCTTCCATACCAGTTCCTGTCCTACTCTATGCCTGTGTACTCCTACTTCAACATCATTTCTAGTAGTTTGGTTTGGCTTTTGGACCCTTGAGTGATGTGTAGGCATTCCATTGGTATCTGAAGACCACTCACCTAGAACACATTGCTGGTTTACATATTTCCCATAGATCTTGGAGAAGAAACTTTAACAAAATATGTTTTAACTCAGAACAAAAGTATCTGAGAACAATGATGTTTTAAGATGACCATCCTTCGAGATGCTTAACAGAGCATGGATTATTTCTAACTGCTTTTGTTTTTCTTGTCTGTAGCATGTATTGGAAAGATTAATGATAGACATTATTAAATTTATCACTTCTTTTTTGCACTTTTTGTTCTCTAGCCAACTTCCAAAGACCAGGTACTGGCCATGCTTGAGAAAGCCAAAGCCAACATGCCAGCCAAACCAGCTCCTCCTGCTAAAGCATCTTCCAGAGTGGTAGGAGGAGCAGCTCCAGCCAAATTCCAACCTACATCAGGTAAACTCTGACATTTTGGGAATGACTGAGAAAATGGTGGATTTTGAAGCTTTTTTTACATGCCAGAGGAATAAACATACATAGCTGGAGAAGAAATATTCAGCATAGTTAAGCTTATGGCCTTTCTTGCATTTGAATCAGCTTCCAGTGTAGGAGGGTGTTTCCTTTCCACACAACCATCTGTCAGCTGCTATTTGAAAACTTGAAAATATCTGCTTGGTATTGAAGCTAAAACCAAGCTGGGCTAAATAGGAAGGATTTTTTCTAAAACTAATCTGATTTTTAATATATTTTTTTTTAAATGTGTTCAACTTATTTTTCTATCTAGACTATTTTCTCAGTGTAGTTCACTGTGGGACTGCCAGAATGCTTGTGTGATGGGATTAGGGGACAATTGATTTGAAGTAGTAGTCCTACCTGCTGGGACTAGCTTGCCTGCTCAAGACAAGTGCAAATTGCAGCTCTAGACAATAGCCTACACAGTATTTGTCTTCATTTTAAAATGGTTTTGAAAAATGATGTTGGCTGGCGTACCATGATCTTAATTAGGAAAACTTGGTATGTTAACATGGAATTTAAGGGACTTCTTCATTGGGTCTAAAACCTCAGACATGTGTGATTAAGCATATAGTATCCACAAACAGTTTTTCTGATGTCCTAAGAACAGAAATCTGATAAACTAAAATGGGCTTCTGGATAACTTTAAATCATCTGTTGTTTCTCCAGCATTTGCTGATGATTTGGGGTCTAATACCATGGAATCCAAGCCTGATCTCAAAAAAGCCAAAGCAGGAGGACTCTCCTCTAAAACTAAGGTATGTTGATTGCCTTTTGTGTAAAATCAGTTTCATGAAGTTAGTAGCTGTGGTTTGGTAATCTATTATAGGTAGAAGAGTGTAGTTCTTGCTAGGGACAACTTTTATTAAAAATCTTCATGCTTGTCTGTCTCTGAAATGACAGATGTTCCCATACCACTTACCTGATTACTGCTTTTGTCATTACCTATTTATTTCCTAAAGTCCGTATTGCCAAAAATCAGTCTTACGAGCAGCTCAGTCTGTTCTAAATTTTCTTGGCCTCTTTGATTGTGTGCTTTTGAGAATTCATTCTTACCATTCCAGGTCTGATGTTACACTTGAGTGTTATTTTTTAATACATTTGAGTGTTAATTTTGAACCCTTGCATCAAAATAAATTAATCTCTGCCTTACAATATGAAGGGTAAAAAGTTCTCAATCAAAAATGCAAAAAGGGAAGGAGTATGCTTAAAAACATAATAATCTCAGCTGATTACATTAAATTTTGATTAGGTTTTTCTGTTTTGTGTTAAAGTGATTTTTTTTGCTGTTAATGATGAAGTTTGTCCTATGCATATAACTAAAAATAACCCAAACTGTTCTACAGTCCCACTGTTTCCATTGTCTGAAGTATTGCTGTAACAAGCACATTTGATTGTAGGTCGATATTCATGGCAAGAATTAGCAGAACAAACCTTGAAGGATGTTTTAGGTTTGCTGAAGTCAAAGCAGTGTTCTGTCAGAACTCTGCTGGTAGAGTTAAGACCTTTGTTGTCAGACAGCTGTTTACTCTTAGGAGTTTTCATTCCAAACCTTTTAACATATTCACAGCAAAGACTTTTCTATGGCTTATTTACAGCAGTCAGATGTTAATAGCAATATGTCCAAGGGTAATGCCCGCCTGTCCAAAGCTAATGCAAGCCTCAGCAAGGGCAGTTCAAGTCTGACAAAGAGCCAGTCTATCAAACAGGTACCACACTGGGGTTTAGGGATGTGTGTGGCTGACTAGCACACTGGCTGAGTGATGATTCACAGGGTACTACTGTGCACACTGTTATGAGTATTGCTTCCACAGCAGCTGAGCACATCTTTTAAACTTTTAAACTTCTAATCAACATTTTTCTTTCAGCTTCTCTCTGGCTCTTGTAAACATAGGCAGCATGAGGGGGGCTAATGAGAGGATCTAATGCTTGCAGTTGCTGGGACTGAGGCATATATATGGCTTGTGAGGCCTGCTAATACCTTGCTTCTTTCAGGGTGTACAGGGAAAGAAGGTGCCAAGCAAGCCTAATCTGAAGGAAGATGATGATAAATCAGGGCCCATTTTTATCATTGTTCCAAATGGGAAGGAACAGAGGATGAAAGAAGAGAAAGCTCTGAAGGTGAGAAAAATCAGAATGTGTTCATAAGGTTTGAAGTGGAGACTTTTAGCACATTCTGTAGTTTTTAATTTAGAATTAAACATGCTGTAGCATGTTAGCTACTGTCCATCTGTTGGACTCTGACTCTTGAGTTGAATTTCATACATCAGTAGTGGGCTAAGTGTTTCTTTTTGATTTTCAAATTTTGTGCATTTATACACTGTCATAAAAGTCAAAGGCCTTTTAATATTTTTCAAGTTCTGAAGTACCATTAAGCTTAGTCAGTTGTTTTCAGGTACAATGTCAGAGTTCTAGGGTACATTGCAAGTGCTTTAATATGCTTATTTTGAACTGCCCCTCTTTGCAATTTGTAGGGAAATTCTATTACTGAAAATATGCACGTTATTTGTAACTTTCTAGTAGGTATGCCTGTCTAGTGCTTAAAAATGACAACTTTAACTGATAATTATTAAGATAATGGCATAAGGATAACCATGAAGAAAACTTGTCATGTAAAAAAGAGGCGAGCAAAAACACAGCTTATTTTTCATTACTTAGTGGCAATAAGAAGGCTCTGAAAATGGATTCTAAGGCAGAATTAAAATACATCTGTCAGGAAGAAAAGGTATTGCTTCCTGTGGGTTCTAAATTCTGCCTTTTACAGGTGTTAAAGTGGAATTTCACTACTCCCCGTGATGAATATATTGAACAGCTAAAAACTCAGATGTCCACTTGTGTGGCCAAATGGCTACAGGATGAGATGTTTCATGCAGACTTTCAGCACCACAACAAAGCACTGGCTGTTATGATTGAGGTGAGTTTGGTTCTGTGGTAGAAGATGAGGCTGTTAAAATTAGTCTCTGCTGTGAAAGATAGTGCTCAAATTAAAATAGAAATTCTCTGAGGAGCCAGGGGTCATTGTTCTGTATAGCTGAGACCTAAACATACCTCTGAAAATTACTTCTATGTATGATGAAGTTGGTATTAATACTGTATCTCAGGAGAAGGGAAAATTTCCTCACCAGACACTTCTCCTAGCATTTCAGAAAGCTGTGTAAATTAAAAGTGAGTGTGTATGGCTCTAAGAATCTACCAGTAAATATAAATTCTTACCAGACATAGCTTAGCTTATTTTCTTGTTGAACAGTGTATATGTGTGTGTTCCATTTACATAACTTTTTTTTTTACTTCCTTCAAGCACTTGGAGAGTGAAAAAGATGGAGTCATCAGCTGCCTCGATTTGATCCTGAAATGGCTGACCCTACGTTTCTTTGATACCAACACAAGTGTTTTGATGAAAGCACTTGAATACCTTAAATTGCTTTTCAATTTGCTCAGTCAAGAAGAATATCACCTCACTGAAAATGAAGCGTCCTCTTTCATACCATATCTTATCCTAAAGGTACCATTTTTTTCACAGAAACTAATATTTTTTGTGAGGAATATGGTAGAATACCATCAAACACTGCATTATGTTCATTCTGTATTATCATTCTATATGTTCATTATGTGAATTAATTCTGAATTTATTGTGAATGGAGTTAAATCCAGTTGGTTGCAGGTGTGAGATTCAACAGGCTGTGTTTTTTTTTAACCTGGAGAAAAGGAGGCTGAGGGGAAATCTTAGTGCTCTTCATAACTACCTGAAAGGAGATTGTAGTGAAGGGGGTGTTGGTATTCTTTTGTTAAATAACAAGTGCACAGAATGAGAGCAAAAGGGCAAAAGTTGTTGTAGGGGAGGCTTACATTGGATATTCAGAAAAATTTATTCATTGGATGGATTGTCAGTCAATGAAACAGGGTGCTCAAGGAAGAAGTTGAGTCTCCATCACTGGAAGTATTTAGAAGACATGTAGATGTGACACTTGGGGGCATGATTTAGTGGTAGATTTGGCAGTGTTGGTTTAACAGTTTGACTTGATGATCTTAAGATTGTCTTTTCTCATGTTTATGATCCTATATTGCGTGTTTTCCTTTAAAAGCCATTGACAAAAAAGGGATTTTGCCTTGAGAATGATTCTGGCCTTTGAAAGACTATTTAGAATAGTCAGAAGTATTATGAGACTGTGTAAAATAATTCTGTATTTCTTCCCCTCTTTTTAATTTTTTTTTTAAATATTAATTTTCATCTAGGTAGGAGAACCGAAAGATGTCATCCGTAAGGATGTACGTGCCATTCTGAACAGAATGTGTTTCATCTATCCAGCCAGCAAGATGTTCCCTTTTATTATGGAGGGGACAAAGTCAAAAAACTCCAAACAACGTGCAGGTGGGCAATGACCTGTTGAACTGCACATGTCCAAAATACTTGAAATTGCTTTGATTTGCATCTTGAAAAACCCAGCCTAAGGATGTTGGGTGGGATGTGAGATTTGTGTGCATGTGGCATTTTATGCAGATGCTTGCAAGTGTTTAAGGGATCAGATTTTCAAGTAGTATCATATTGCTTTGTTTTTTGGTGTCTTTGTACCTTCCAAAGACAAGTAATCTCTTAAGTCGCTATGAGTATTATGAGTCCTTGAGTAGGCTTGTTTTCTTAGTGAAACAGTGCTGGGGAGAACAGTGTCAATACTATTTTCCTGCTCACCAAGGGAATCAGTTAATCTGATCAGGAAATGTCTCTACATTCTACATCTGTCTCACCACAAGTAATGCCTATGATCAAGTTGTGGTGTTCGTAGTTCAAACAACTCCCTGGTCACTTTGAGAATATCTTACCCTGGTATAAGCAGAATGTTAAGTTCTATACATAATAGAGTATTGCAAGCTCACAACTGTTTGCTGAATGTGATATTAACTGTAACATTGCTCTTACATATTATGGGAAATACTTGAAGTGTAGAGGCATGACTGACAGCTTTTAGATACTATCTGTGAAGTAGTCTGCTGTAATCAGCTTAGTGATTAGCAATTCTCTACAGTGAATGCTCAAGTTGTGCAAGCAACACAGGAACTGGGAGGGCTCTCTTCCCAGCAGCTTTAAAGTTGAATGTGCATATGCTATTTTCTTCTTTTAGAATGCTTGGAAGAGCTTGGATGTCTGGTTGAATCGTATGGCATGAATGTATGCCAGCCAACTCCAGGGAAAGCCTTAAAAGAAATGGCAACTCACATTGGTGACCGGGATAACACTGTGCGCAACGCTGCACTGAACACCATCGTGACTGTCTACAATGTCCATGGCGACCAAGTGTTCAAGCTGATTGGAAATGTCAGTATAACTACAAATAAGTTTATGGGGGTTAGGATGCTGTGCTTGGTTTGGTTTGTGAGATTGTTTGTTTGGGATTTTTTTGTTTGGGGTGTGGTGGTTTGGTTTTTCTTTAAGTCCTTACACTTTTGTAGGGGATTAGCACTGTTTTGCTTGTGATTGGTCGTGGTACATCTTGCTGTTGGCATCAAGACCATTTTGTAAATTTGAAAATAACTGGATCCTTCTATGGCTATTTGGTTAATCCCAGATTGTAGAATATATGAAATCGTAAAACAGTTTGGGAAAGGCCCTTAAAAACCATTTAGGTCCAAACACCCAGCCATGGGCAGAGACACTTGAACACTTCCATGGATTAAGTATCCTGTTTTATTGCCTCAGCCACTCTCACAATCAAGAGTTTCTAATCCAATCTAATTAAATTTAGTTTCTTTAATTTTAAAGTAATTACCACTTTTCTATCACTGCATGCTCCTGTTAGAAGTCACTCTCCAGTGTCCTTGTAGGCCCCATCTAGGTACTGGAAGAATGCAGCGAGGTCTCCTCAGAGCCTTCTCTTCAGCATGCTCCCAACCCCAACTCTCAGCCTGTCTCCAATAAGAGATGTATATAATCTGAATGTGCATGAATAAAAAAGAAAACTGGGGTGAAAAAGAGAAAAACATGGAGCTTCATGGGAATTAAATTGTTTATAAAGAGTAATATGCATTACAGTCAACTGTAAAAGTAGCACATCTGATTCAGAATATTTGGATGACTTATTTGGCCAAAAAAGACTAGTTGTTGGGGCTCCATTAAGTCCTCAGGGGGTTTTTTTTATGCCCAGCTTATCCAAGAGCATTGCAGTTGAAGTCTGGTAAGTTGGGTTTACTTGCTTTACCTTACTGCATTTCATTTTTCAAGTGTCAGTACTATGTTGCTTTATATTGATGCCATTTTGCTTTCTGAAAATCATTCTTAGCCATTATAATCTAAATTGCAGTAAAAGATGGAAAATACTGTTTCCAGTGTCCAGCAGTGGAAAGCTAGATTCATTGTGTTTATAATTACTGTGCATATCAGATCAAGTTCACTGAATTCTAATCTGAATTAAGCTCACTTAGATCACTTTTTACAGTTCTGTTCTCTAGTCTTGGTAATGTTTCTAGCAGCACTAAAACTCATTGGAATGTGATAGATATTTTAATGCCTTTGCGGCTTTGTTGTGTTGTGTCGTATGCCATAGGTATTTTATATACCTATTATACCTATTGAATAGGTATTTTATGGAATATGACAATATGACAAGTAGGAGAAGCAAGGTTGCCCCTCTTTTTTTTTTTTTTTTTTTTTTTTTAACTTCCAGCATCTTGTAAAGTTGAAATTTAATGTGACTCTTATTTTCTCTGGTAATTGTTCCCATGAGAGTTAATGCTACATTTTCATTAACATTTTTGATTTCCATCCTTTTTAACTGTTGTTCAGAGTGCAGTCTGCTTCTGCCTCAGTTTTACATGGCTGTTGAATTTTCAAGCTAAATAAAAAACTAGCACCTGAACAATTCAGCCCTTTCTAACCATGTCATTCTGAGCTTCAGTATAGTTCATCTATGGGTTCTCAGGAAGGTTTTTAAGTCATAGGGGTACTGGGGAGTACTTCTCATGAAATTGTAATGCCTACTTGTGTTCAGATGGAGTTATTGGTAGTCTCAGTCTGGTAGATAAACAGGTAAATATGAATCTTTTTACTGTCTGAGTTGGAGCAATAAGTTGCCTGATGTGGTGTTCATATTGAATTATGAGTACATTGAACAGGACAAATGTCAGAAGAACTCTGGCTTATGTGGCAGGATCAAGAGTGTTAAAGCACTGCCTGTCTGCTAATAGGCAATGTAGAAAGGTGGATGGGGTTATTTTGTTGGGGGTTTTTGCAGCAACACATGCAACAATTACAAACATGGGATAGTACTATTGTTTGAATTCAAGATGAACTATTTCTTGAAAGTTATGTGGGCTAGAAATAGATGTATTCTGTATTACAGCTTGTCAGCATGGGTTAATTAGCTCTTGAAGTAGCACCTGACATTCCAGAGTGTGCTGATGAGTTTGCTGCTAGAAGGTAGCATTGGCAGTTCCCACCTTTGTATTAGAGAACTTCAGTCTGCACTAATAAGTATGGTGTGAATCCTGTAGGTGACTGAGATTTCTAAAGCCCACACAACTCAGGTTGAGCAAAAGCATTGTGTGTTACAGCTTTCAGAGAAAGACATGAGCATGCTGGAGGAAAGAATAAAGCGGTCAGCCAAGAGACCCTCTTCTGCTCCAGTGAGACAGGCAGAGGAGAAACCTCAGCGCACGCAGAGCATCAGCGCCAACACCAGCATGATGCGCAAGGGACAAGCTGAGGACATGTCCTCCAAACTCAAGTATGTAATATTACATTATGGTCTCTAGCCTGCATAGTGTATGTGCTACTATGTCTGACAATGTCATTTTAATTCTTGTATCATCATATTTGCATGTTGTGGAAAATGGCCAAATAATATAAATACAAATGTCTGAATTTTTTTTGTCTTGTCTGTCTTGAAATCTTTCTAAATGGTCTTGTGCCTTTTTTCACTGCTTCTCCATGGACAGAATTATGTATCGCACTTATAGGATGTAAGTACTGCCCACTAACTCCTTGGTAGCAAGGCTCTTATGTCTTTCAATTTCTATCCTAGCCATCCATTCCTGAGAGTGACAGGTTTGCCATGGCTGGTTCTAGGTTATTTATAGAATTAAAGAAAATAAAGAAAACCAAATACAGGTTTCTGCCAACGTGACTGTAGATCAAGTTGCAGACAGATACAGCACTTCCACATTTAGCAGCTGTTCAAAATATTGGAAAAACTTTCAATGTGTTGCATTCAACCTGGTATTTGTTGAATCCTGTTCTAGTTACATTAGACATAAAGCATAAAGCATAGAAATGGATAAGCATATGTGAATTGTAAAGCCTGGGACAACAGTACCCAAACCAAAAAGCTCAGAAACTATTCCTTGCCACCTGCTCAGTATTTTGGAGTAAAAGTCTGTGCTAAGAACTATATATTAAAATATTTCCTTGAAAAATCAGATGTGCAGCATAGGTCATGTGGGGATGCAGGGAACCTTAGATTCAGAGGAGCTTGTGAGGTTGCTCTGTACGTGTGCATCCTTGCCATTACTTAAAAAACCAAAAGTGAAAAAAATCCACTAAAACTTTAAAATTATATTCATTTATTAGTACTGTAAACTCTGCTAGTTACCTGAAACCATGCATACCTAGCACAGGTACAGGGCATCTTGTGGTTTATGAGAGAAACTAGGAGGGCAAGTAAGTAGCAGTTGCTCTTCTGGCCGACAGAATTTTGTTTTACTAAGGACAAGAGGAAAGGCAGAGGGAGGGAGTTAAGGGGCCTGAATATAATCCAAACTGCAAAACCTGTTTGGAGCTTTTATATGAGAACTTTAGGACTACCAGTGAATGCTAGTGCTAATATTCTTGCCTCTTCTGTATGTATAATAAACTAAAACTCTCTCCTGGTTTCTGTAGCCAAAATCGCAACATGGGCAGCCACTCTGAGACAGCACATACAGTTCCACGGGAATTTCAGCTGGACCTTGATGAAATTGAAAATGACAATGGAACCGTCAGATGTGAGATGCCAGCACTTGTACAGCACAAACTGGATGACATCTTTGAGCCAGTCTTGATTCCTGAGCCCAAGTGAGTTTAGTTTTAACTCCTAAGTGAAATCAGCAAGGCTGCCTAAAAAGTATTTTGAGAAGGTGAATTGATAGTACTAGTTTCTACATTCAGCTTATTTGAAGAGATGGCAAAACAAAGGTCTGTTGTACTCTTTTGAAATCTGGAGAGCAGTTGTTTTTAATTAAAAACATGAGTTCTACTTACACATTAGTTAGAGGATCTTGAGTCTGTAAATGCATCATCAATGTCTTTACAAATAGTGCAATAGGCATGGTAAAAGGAGTGATTACTTCCTTGAGAATCCTCTCAGGGAAAAATTAAATCCTTTTCCCTTGTGTCTAAATCATCACTGAAATACACCATTTAAATGTATAGTAAATTAGCTCTCCAAAAAGTAATGAATCCTTTTTTCAACCCTTTAGAATCCGTGCTGTGTCTCCACACTTCGATGACATGCACAGTAACACAGCTTCTACTATCAACTTTGTCATTTCCCAAGTAGCCAGTGGTGATATAAATACGAGCATCCAGGCTCTGACACAGGTAAGTAAATTAAGGTAGCAAATAATCACTCTCTACCAGAACTTTGTCTGCGAGGGTGATGAGTTGCACTGTGGTGGAGCAATCATGTCAGGTGACGTGGGCTCTGCTCAGAATCTCCCTGATGACAAAACTAAGTGCACAGGGGCCATCTGACTCGCTTTAGCAATAGAAATTCCACTTGGAAGATGTAGAATAAAGTTAATGCTTTTCTTTTGTTAGTGCTTCTGTGTTACATTTTTGATTTTGTCAAATTATTTGTGCTGTGAGTTTGTAAGAGCCAGTTAGTCAGAGACTTAACTTCTAAAATTAAACTGTTTTAGAGATCCTTAGGAAAAGGATTGTCTTGTGCCATAGTTTTTGCATGGGTTTAGGGTAGCTTTAAGTACTTAGAAATTTTTTTGTCCAGGAGCTTTCATAAGGCTGTAAATTCCAGAATCTATAATGCAGCTGTTGATGTTTTCATTTGTGTACAGGATAGGATTGCAGTTCTCTAAAATACCAGTAATTGGTTGTGTTTGGATTAGCAATACAAGTCTCTAGCTGCTGATTTTGGATGAAAGCTTAGAATACAACTGCCTCGGCAAATGGATTGGTCAGGGCAAAACCCTTCCTATAGAAAAGTATTTAAATTATTGTTATTTTGCACTGTTTGCATTATGTTGACTTTACTAGAGCATTTTGTTTTTATATCTTAGATTGATGAGGTGCTCAAACAGGAGGACAAAGCAGAAGCTATGTCTGGCCACATTGACCAATTCCTAATAGCCACATTTATGCAGCTCCGGTTAATCTACAATACACACATGGCAGATGAGAAGCTGGACAAAGATGAGATTGTCAGACTTTACAGCTGTATTATTGGGAGCATGATCACGGTAAGGCCTTGCTGTAAAAGGCAAGGTGAGGAGCAAATAATTTCTCTGCAGAATATGTGGGAGAATGGAATGTCTGTTCTGTATCTAGGTTAGCTCACTATAGAGTCTTTCTTACAAAGGTTTGTTGCCAACTGCTCATCAGTGCACCTTTTGAGAGAGGGAATTACAAGTTGGGGAAGAGAAGAGGGTCTGCTTCTGCAAAATACAGACTTCTGTTAAGCTCTGGTTTTAGTATTCTTTACTTTTTGAGTGCTGAGTTAGTAGCCTGAGTATCTTCAAAAGTCAGTAGAAATAACTTTCTTCATAATTTTGGCTGTTTTTACTGTTGTGGGAAACAGGGAGATGTCATGGTTGACAGTGTAGTCTAGAGAAGTCGCTATATTAAAGCATCCGTGTGCAGGGGAAACTAACACTTTGTTCATTCTCTAGCTATTTCAGATAGAGAGTCTGGCTCGAGAGGCATCCACTGGTGTGCTTAAAGACCTAATGCATGGTCTTATTACATTAATGCTGGATTCTCGGGTTGAAGATCTTGAGGAGGGTGAGCAGGTCATCCGATCAGTCAACCTCTTGGTGGTGAAAGTTCTGGAGAAGTCTGACCAGACCAACATCTTGAGGTATATAATGAAAATGGCACAATTACTGCTCTTCTTTATCTGTTCTCTCGTGTTCCTTGAACTAGCTGAGTTTGTTAGTCATTTTGTAAACAAAGAGCAATGTCTGTAGAGTCATTCAGCTAGCTAATAAAGAATTAACACTGATTGGGATCAGAATTTGACTGCACAGCTGAAGGCAGGCTAAACAAACCAGCTTAGTATGGTTCTTTGTGCTTTGAAGTTCAGCAGACTGTCTCTTAAATTCTTGTAAAATACAAGAAAGAAAGAAAGAGCTGTTGCACAACTGCTGGACTACTCCCAGTCTTTGGTGTGGTATTCTGTGGTGAGTTGGCACCTTTTTTTCTTGTATATAGCACTTTTTCTGTGTAACCTTTATTAATTTATCCCTTCTAGTGCTCTGATTGTTTTGCTCCAAGACAGTCTTCTAGCAACAGCCAACTTAGAAGTTGCTCCTAAATTTTCAGAACTTGTCATGAAGGTGAGCCTGTAGTAGAGATTTTGAGCTTAAGTGGTTTATCTGAATCATCTTACCTGAAAGAACAGGTAGAGTTAAAAAAATTGAGTGTCTATAACTTGAAATATTTATTGCAGCTTCTGTAATGTTGGTTCTTTAGATGTCACATATAGGGACTTTGAGGGAGCTTTACACCTGTTAATAGTTTATAGTTAATAGAAACTTGTGTACACTAGTACAAACTCCATTCAGAGGTGTACAGTCACCTGCTGGGTTTATTTGCTTGGGCACCACACTGTACCATAGATTCAAAAAGTGCCAGGCTGGAGCTGACTTGTATCCTGTCATCTGTATTGACAGGCAGAGTGAATAAAGCAAATGTCTGGATTTAAAGCATGAGCATAACCTTTTCTTACCATACAACACCATTTTGTAACTGGCATGATTTAAAGACAGCTCAGGCATTCTTAATGAGGTTATACCTAAAGAACTTGTGCTGTGTGTAGGTGTACATAGCCTATGTATATTATCTGCTGAAATTTCATCCCACAAAGCATTCAGTCTCCTGTTACAGGTAGAGAAGTCAGCACCTCACTTATGCATCAGCTCTAAAGAAAGATGTGGGTACTGTACTGCCAGTTACAAAGAGAAAGTACTTACCAGTGCAAATATAGCTTGAGCAGCAGACACAGTATGTGCCTGTATGATGTGCTAGCAGAGTGAAGTGGCTCAGTGATAGTGTTGTGTAACTTCTCATTATATAATCAACTGCTTCTTTCTTGAGTTGTCTTGCTTTAATTAAGCCTCTCATTCCAGTGTCTGTGGAGAATGGTGCGTCTTCTTCCGGAAACCATTAATAGCATCAATCTGGATCGGATTCTGCTAGATATCCACATTTTCATGAAGGTCTTTCCCAAAGAGAAGCTGAAGCAATGTAAGAGTGAGTTCCCTATTAGGACCTTGAAGACTCTGCTTCACACGCTGTGCAAGTTGAAAGGGCCCAAGGTCAGAGCAATCAATAGTCATGTATTTTTAAACTGGATATTCATGCAGTCTTTAGAGTATTTTTTTTTCTTTTTTAATTCCCCTTTATCATTTTAGATTTTAGATCATTTAACAATGATAGACAACAAAAATGAATCTGAGCTAGAAGCTCACCTCTGTAGAGTAGTGAAACACTCCATGGACCAGACTGGAAAAGCTGATAAGGATACAGAAAAAGGAGCTTCTCGCATAGTAAGTAAAGGAAATATGTTGGCAGGGGAAGGGAGTGTAAAAAGAAATTTATTTAAGAAACAAACTTAATTTTGTGTTTGTGGAATATCAAGTAATAACTTCCTTTTCAATATGCAACTGATGCTGGAAATACTCTTCTAAAATGAAATTTTCATTTATGGCTGTTTTGGAAATTTATTGTGTGTTTACCCAGCTATTCTGTGTGTATCCTGGGATGAAGTACTTTCCAGGAAATTCAGATGTGCAGCATAAGTTTTATGCTGCATGGTATTGCATCTGATCTACTAAAAGTTAGCCATATCCAAAACAGATTTTAAACATTTAAGTTCTCAGGAGTAGTCCTACAGCTTCATTATGTCCTTGCTCACATTCTCTGTATAAAATGGCTGTGTAGAACCCCAATCTCTTCAAGGTTTTCTTCATCTTGGAAGCTCTGTATCCAGCTAGCAGGTCTGAGGGTGTCATGGGTGTGTCTGATTTCTGTTTGGTTTTATTCACTTTGTTTTTAAAGTCTCCTTTTGCTTATTTGTTTAGGAGGAAAAGGCTTCAAAAGCCAAAGTCAATGATATTTTGGCAGAAATATTTAAGAAGATTGGCTCAAAGGAGAACACCAAGGAGGTGAGTGCTCCCTTCCTGCAAGAAAGAGAGCATGATACACTAGAATGGTGGTATGCAGCAGTAATACATAACAACTCTTCTCTCCCAGGGTCTGGCAGAACTGTATGAATACAAAAAGAAATATTCTGATGCAGACATTGAGCCCTTCCTGAAAAATTCCTCACAGTTCTTCCAAAGCTATGTGGAAAGAGGCCTCCGACTGATAGAAACAGAACGGGAAGGGAAAGGACGCATTGCTACTTCTACAGGTACATGTTATAGCAAAACTGATTTATGAGAGCAGAGGTAGAACAATTAGTTACATGTCTCCTGCTAGAAATTAGTATTTGCATACATTTATGGATTTCTGAAGCAAGCCATGTATTTTCTTGCTGGTTTTGTTGCTTCAGAAGGCACCATTGCAGTATACATTCTTTGTTTACAAAACCACAAGTTATAACCACACTAAATGTAGAAAACATCTGAAAGGTTTGGCAAACATGTGATTCTAATCCATGTCCTGTAGTGTGGGTTGAACATTAGCCCGTGTTTTCATGTGTCTGGTATCAAGAATTGGTTCTGCAATGTATAAAGCTGGTTTAAAACAGCAGAAGTAGCAGCTGTCAGATTCTCCTTTCACCTTTTTACTAAAAACATATAGGAGGCTTTTTAATATTATTCTTTTCTGCAGAATTGGAAAGCTTATTTTATGCACTTTGAACTGTTTCAGCAGAACTTGTGGTGATCCCTTTCCAATAAATTAGCTTTTTAATTGGACGAATTAAACTCTAAAACTCTTTGTTGCTGAGTCTTTTCATTGCAGATAAATAGAAAGGAATATTTAATGAAATATTAGGGAAGGAATGTGACAAATTATTTGCTGACAATAAAAGGTAATACACAGTCTAGCAGAACTACCTCAAACTTTTATTTCTTACTTGTTTCATAGTGTCCTATAAAACTTTAGCCTTTTTTCTACTGCTGCTCCTTCTCCTACCCATGTATTGTAGATTCCTTTAGGAAAATGGATAAGACGAGGTTCTTTCAGAAGTTTTTAAATGTGTTCAACTATGTAGGACAGAAAATTCTACTTTTCATCATGAAAGTCTGTGGAACTGAGAAATACTAGTTCAAGAGTTTTGAAAATCAAATTTACATGCCACAGTTGTCTTTTTTCCTTCCCTGACTTTAAGTGTGATGTAATAAAACATGCTGTTCCATATTGCAACAATGCTTTATTTAGAGTAAAGTATAAATGCTTAACCTTATCCTTTTATGTATTTTAAACACCCTAGCAAATTAGTGAGAACAAATCCTTGTTTGTGCTACATCTTAGAATTTGTATTTCTTTTAATAATGAATTTTTTTTTTTCATCATGTAAATTCATTTTCTAGTCTCTTGGTAGAGAACCTTTAAAAACCATGTTATATGCATTCCACAAATCACTCTTTGAGACTTGAGTTGGAATAAAATCGTTCAAGTTGCACAGATGAGATAAAGAAGGGTTAGAATCAGTGGTAAGCCCAAAAGTACAACTGAACTAGGAAAAGACAAACAACTCCAAGTATTTCCCACCTTGCCAGTTGCTCATTTCTCCCATTGGACATTTTATGCTGATGCACATCAGCATCTTCCTCTCCCCACACTGTTCTCTTCAGCTATTGGCATCAGCACTTCTAGAGCTGCTCTGCAGCTACTCCTTAAATTTCTCCATTTCTTTTCTTGGTTTTCAATTGTCACTTTTGCAAGGAAATTAAAAGCCAGATACATCTATACAAGCAAATGCAAATAACTAGCAAGAAGTAGGTTGGTTAATTCTTCATCCATTGTATCTTATTTCAAGGAACTGACCAAGAGGTTTTCACTTTTTAATGTTTTCAATTTTTTTAACTCTCCTCCTTCCTTCCCCTTATCCTCCAGGAATTTCTTCTCAGATGGAAGGTACATGTGTTCCTGCATCTACCCACACTGTATCTTCATCTATAGGAAACACAAATGGGGAGGAAGTGGGGCCTTCAGTTTACTTGGAAAGATTAAAAATCCTCAGGCAGCGTTGTGGCCTTGACAACGCAAAGGTATTGTACTTGACAACACTTGTGAATCCCCTGGGGAGGCACTTGATTTGCACTTTCTTTTCTTTTTTTTTTTTTTTTTTTTTTTTTTTTTTTTTTTTTTTTTTTTGTTTTTGTTTTTGTTTTGTTTTTAAGAATCCAAATGCCAGGAGGCAGATTCCAATCAGAATTTATCATCTTTCATTTATAATGCATGTCCTAGCTACTCACTGCATGTCACTATGCCTAATATAAATGGCTTTAAACTCATTACTTGGCCAAGTAGGCTTATATTTCAGTCTACTCTGTCTGCATCACTGATGTTATGTGCAGGTTGTTCCTACAGGTCTGTAGCTTATCTTCTCTTGCTGAGAAGGTGAGTCTCAGGTTCAAACAACAGCTGTTCTCTACATGGGAACACCTCAGAGATCAATGATGTGGAAATTCTAGATATTTCTGCTCTGAAACAACCATGAAAGCTGAATTAAAACTTTGAATTTTTATATTTTTTTGATGTATGGTTACTGAAGTACAGGAATGCTCAATGAGCTTAGTATTGTAAACGTGTGGACCAGAATTTCTTAGAGTTCAATGTGTGTTAGGAATCTAGTGCCAATTCCCGAAATTTGAATTCAGCTACATGAGAAGTGATGTTCTACCTTGGAATAGTCATCCAGCTGAATCGCTGTTTTAACCTTCGACACAAATTTGAGTATCAGCTTAGAGCTCTGAAGGGGGGGGGGAATGTTTCCTAGATGATAGTAGCAAGGTAAGTAACTCAGATGGGAATATCAGTTGGTAAAAGAACAGTGAATTGACACTAAATCTGTGACAGGTTCAGTCTTGCCAGTCAGTTAAAGTTTCCTCTTCTCATTCTTTCAGAAAGTTCATTGTCTGCAGATGTTGCACATAGGCAGGGATTTTTCTCTTGTGTTAGAATTTAGGCTGTTCAAGACTCTGGCAGTCTGTCTCAGTGAAACTCTGGTCTGATCTTGAAAGATTAGTTTCTTTGTGTCTCTGTTGAAATAAATTAAACATTAACTACTCAGATTATAAGAATTGAGTATTGTAATTAGCTTTGCATGGTTCTGACTTTGACAGCAACTGACTTTATTGCTCCAGATCTACTTGTGTTGTAGCGCTCCTTCCCTTTCCTCTGTTTTCATTGCTTTATGCAGAGATGAAAAGCCATTGATTATGATTTGTACTTTTTATATGGCCTTCACCACTATATGTCTTAACACTTTACTTTCTTCCCTCATAGCAGGAAGACAGACCCCCTCTGACATCTCTGCTCTCTAAACCAACACTCCCTACAGTTGCATCCTCTACAGATATGCTTCACAGTAAGCTCTCCCAGCTGCGTGAGTCCCGGGAGCAGTACCAACATCTGGACCTGGACTCCAATCAGACTCATTCCTCTGGCATTGGAACTACCCTGGCTTCACCCTCTTCTGCAGCAGCCAATATTGATGACTTGAAAAAACGATTGGAGAGAATAAAAAGCAGTCGCAAATAGAGATGCACAGAGACGGTATTGCTGTTGCTTGGGGCTGTCTTCAGCTTTAGTTTACTAAACTAGAAGTCTTCATAGTTAAATGGCCTCGTTTAGGCCTAATGTATACAAACTGGTTTATGTATAATACAGTGGATTTTGGGGGGGTTGAGTCATTGTGGCACAAGTATTTGTACATAATCTGCTTCTCAGTGAGCATCTCTGACAATAGAAGGCTGTCTGTGTATTAGTTTTAGTGTACAGACCTGTAAACAACCATCTTCTTGCTCAGACTAGTTTCTCATGACTTGGGGTTTTTATTTGTAAAGTTGTCTTTAAAATCTTTTCCTAGTTCTTAACTCTTAGAAGACCTTTAGTGATTTCACTTTTAATTTTGTGAATTCTTCTCCATGTAATCCTTGAACTGTTGATTCTGTATGGACACATGGCATGAAGTAACTAATTTAAGTGTCTTTTGTAAATAAAGTTTGCATTAACTATATCAGCCTCTATAGGAACAGCAGCGACTGCTGGTTAGAGGTCACTTTCTATTCCTGAATGTTAGTGACTGGGCATTTAGAAACTGAACTAAGCTGATATGAACCTTGGGGTTTGGATACACTCTGAGGAAGATAAGTGGAAATATGCTGTCTGTGGGTGCAGTCCTGAGACTTTGCACTCTTATTCCTATAAGCAGTAGTACATTTTTCATATAGTTGCTTTTTTAGTTCTAGAATAAGTTTCTGTAACTTGACAATACTTAGTTTGCTGAAATGCTTATTTTGAAATATCTAATCATTGTGATGCCTTTACCCAGATTGTGTGGTCCCATCTGAGGGAGCTTTCTTTGAGGGAGCCTGCTGCTGTTGATATGGAATAGAGTAGCAGTGATGCACTGTCAGTGGACTCCTTTATCCTGAATTCATCTGGTTAAGTAGTGTTCCTCATGCAGGTGAACCTCACTCACTACATTCTTTTTGCTCTTAAACATCAGATGTTACCATATTGTAACTAAGACACACAAGAGAACTAGTCTGCAAAAGTTGTAGCCACTTTTTTTTTTTTAATGAGTGATTAGCCTTTTTCAGAAGCTCCAAGTAATGAAGATTAAGGTGATGTATCCTTTCTAGCCCTTTCATTTCTGTGGAGGTGATGTATTTTCACCTTGCTACTGCACTTCCATGTGAAAACTGGTTGTGAAGCATAAATTGCACATCTGTTCCATAGGTAGAACAGAGTTATTGAAGAGTTGGGCAGGCAGGCTTAAAATAACACACTTCTATGCTAGCCTTTAGTCTGTTCCATGTAACTGCTGCTTTTGTTGTTTGCTAGGTATGGACCAGCAGCGTCTATGTAAGAGCCACTACTGAAACTGTCTTGCCTGATTACAGTAAAAACATGGCTTTAAATTAGTACTTGTACAACAGATCTATGCCAGAGCTTCTGCAGATGTCTGAAATCTTCCTGTCACAGGACCCCTAGGCAGGGGTTGCAGTTGACATAATGCTGCTTGGTGCTTATGGTGAGTTTGCACACTGTGATAGCAGGCGATTGCAAGCGTTCTCCATCCTGTGTTAACTGATATGATGCCATTCATTGCTCCACTGCCTCAATTTAGTAGTCACAGTCTCTTCTCATAACCTGAAATGGGCATGCACTTGTGGAACACAGCTCTGTTACAAGTGAAGGTTTGGCCCTTATTGGTAAGTGCTGTGGTTTTGTGCACTTAAACTGGGGAAGTTTGTGAATAGTTTGTGTTGGCTGACACTAGAGTTACTGCCACTACCTCTCAATTACTAGCTGCTCTCTGAAAGAAACTAAGTGATGTTTTAATTAATCCATATGTTCCTTTACCATATTCAGCAGACATTCTGAAGAACTATTTGTTAATTATCTCAGGATGTTATAACAGCAATGCCTGCAAACCTGCATAAACTATTTTAAATTTGAAGCTGAATCAGAAGTGAAATACAGGAATAATTGAGTAGCAGAAGATATAGTTGTTTTTCTGAATGAGTTTTTGCCCTGTGTCTTTGTAGTGTTTGGTTGGACTCAATATCCTGGGAGTTCTGAACTAAAACTTGTGCACATAAATTAATAAAGCCTAATCTTTAGCCCAGACAATATTTAAATAACATTAAACTGAATTTTAAAAATTATTCCTCTGTATTGTTTGTAACAAGTCAATATGAACAGTGACTTTCTCCAGAAACTGTATGGTCGTGGTTCCCCTCTTTTGTCACAGATTATTTGATAGTAGTAAAGGAGTAGTGATGCTTAAAATTTAAACATTAGAAGGACTAAATATTTTCAGTGTTTAATGTCTGTAGTTATCAGTGACTGAACAGTCATGAAACTTGAGCTGTTGAGGTTTTGTTCTTCAGATTTGAGAGGTTGTTTTTTATCCTTTATTTGGCCAATCAAATTGCACTACTTCAACTTGCTTCCCAAATGAGCCATCTAAACAGAGATGGCCAGATACTAATTGATCAATAACTTTTTTTTTAGTATAGCTAATTTCACTGATTGTTTCTGTGACTTACCTTATGGCACTATGAGTGAGAAGTCTAGAAATGTGGTGCCATAGGAAGCAAGGAGAATTTTTAAGTCTCGTGGTTGTCTTAGTAGGGCCAAACAAAATTGGGTGGTCAAGAATTTGTGTTTACCGGGTCCTTAGTAGTTCACAAGTTCCTGCTAAAGAGGATTTTATGAAAGACTGAAGCTTGTTTTTGAAGAGATCCCTAAGCAGCTTTCATAACACAAGCAAACAGGTATAGTGCAGGATGCTTCCTTTGCAGGTTTTGACAATGACTGCATGAATTGCTTCCTTCAGAACCTTGAAGTCAATGAGGACCCAGCACCACCTGCTGTGTAGGAACTTACTGGAAGTGCTGCTTAATGTATTCAAGCTGCTCTCCCTTTGTAGGATGAATTGCACACAGCTGTTGTAACTGAGAGAACAGTGTTTGATCAAAACAGCTTCTAATTGCTCTGCCTTTGACATTGGTGTTTTTTGTAATGCCACAGATGCTGTAGGGTAGTTATCTCTGGTACATGTGTGGGTCAAAAACTAGAACAGAAAATTACTTGTCTTGAAGGGAGGAAAGGGATAGTACATAAGGGCATAATCTTGCTTGCTGTGACTGACAGGCCATTATGTGAGGTCCAAAACCTGTTGATTATAGCTGATGGAAGGGAGGAAGGAGAATTTGTTTGAAGCACAACAGGTAACTACCATTATATCTAGTGCAGCAGTGCTCCTGGCTCCTGTCATGACTTAGATCCAACTGCAACTAAACAGCATGAATAAAAGGAATATGGCTTTCAGAGGTTTTATTTTCAAGGGATAAGACTTTTCCTTTGTCAGGTTATAAGGATATAACTTGTTTTACTTCAGGGTCTTCTATGCTTATGTTTTAAAGTGGAGCATTGTAGCAAAACTGAGAGCAAGCAAGGTAAATACTTCATCTATCGCCCATTATTTTCGACGACTTTTCGTATCCACTTTTTCAGGCGGAATACATGAGTGTAAAATCCATATTTGCCATCTCGGTCACAGCCTTCTCCCCATGAAACTACTCCCACTTGATACCAACGGTTGTCATCTGGGTTCTAAAGTAAAGAAAAAAAATTGAACTGGCACAGGGAGCAAGAGACTTTGATAAAATCAGAGGATCATTAAGGCTGGAAAAGACTTCCAAGATCAAGTCCAACCTTTGACTAAACACCACTATGTTAACTAAAACACAGCACTGAGTGTACTCTTTCAGTGAAGAAACTCCTCCTGATGTCCAACTTGAACCTCCCCTGGCACAGTTTGAGGCTATTTTCTCTTGTCCTTTGCTTGACAGGAAGAAGAGGCTGAGTGCTATCTAGGTTACAACCTCCTTTCAAGAGGTCTGCTCTAAGCTTTCTTTTGTCCAGGCTAAACAAGCCCAGCTCCCTTAGCCACGCCTCATAAGACTTCTGCTCTGAATTGTTTAGCAACTTGGTTGTCCTCTCAGATCTAAACCTTGGATGTGCCCCAGCCTGTTTAATGATGGATGCTACTTTGGGAGTCAGACTGGCATCTCCAACAGAGTTTGTTGGAGTAATTTTGTCTCTACTCTTAAGTCTCTAATTAAGAATTGGCCATCATTCATGCATTCTGCCAGGTAAGATTCCAGTATGCCAAGAGCTCAGTATAAAAATGGGGCTGGATGACTGTAGGATTTGTCTCCATTGCTCATCTTGGCCATGAGCTGGGTTTGCTTCAGCCATTCAACAATGGCTCAACTCTGCTGCTGTTTATTGGACTTTGAAGTTCAGCATAGAACAAACCTATCTCCGTATGTCTTATAAGCTTGAACTTGTTGAACATACCTTCATTACAAAAGGTCCCCCACTGTCCCCTTCACAGGCATCTCCTCTCTTTGATGAATCAGGGCTGTAACCTACAAACAAGAAAAATGGACATTTAACTGTAGGGAGAGTGGCTGGTGTTAGCCATGTTTTCTTTCAAGTTTTGGGATAAATGGCATAAATGTTTTGGGACCCATGAGATTGCTGATTCTGTCAACTCTTGGACTTTTGTTTTATGTAAAAATTCTAACTCTGCATCTGTCTTTGCAGCATTCTTGAATCTACCCCCTGTACTTTCATTCCTGTTTTTTCGTCAGAATTGCTGTAGCTTGAGCTACTGTGCTTAGAAACTTATTTGTAATAATCTTTGTTCCCTGTTCTTCTATTTGCTGTAGAAATATACTGGTGTCACCACTTTCATCTTCCTTTCACTGTAAGTTCTGCTTTTCCCAGCTGTCTTCCTAATGTCTCACTATTAAGAGAAAGAGGAATTTGTTCATTCCTCATGAACTAGATAATATCTCTGCATTTTCCCATTACTTGTGTCTCCATTTTTTTCTGTATGTCTGCATCTCAGCTATTTCAAAAAATGTTGTCTAGAAAACGAATGTATAAGAGCTCTGTATTTTCAGCACTCTCATATAATTGGCTTCCATCCTGATTCAAGCAATCACATGTGTTTAGAGCAAACAGCACAAATTTAGTCAAAAATCACAAGGCTTGCTTATAAGAACTGATAAGAATGAAGAATACAGCAGAAACTATCAAACTGGTACCTAAATCTCTTGGTAACTTGAATTTTGTCTCCACTTCCCTTCTCACTCAAAAAGATTATGATGCTAGAAGAGATTTAGGAAGCCTTCAAAATGTGTGGCCGTAAGTACAAATGGGCTCCA
Source organism: Erithacus rubecula (assembly GCF_903797595.1). NCBI lineage: Eukaryota > Metazoa > Chordata > Aves > Passeriformes > Muscicapidae > Erithacus > Erithacus rubecula. The sequence goes on from NC_136688.1 coordinate 23,122,327, forward strand.
AAAGATTGAGACAAGCTAGTAGACAGGACATTAGCGATACAGCCTTTAATTTAGGAAGTCACTGAAGTACTCTGTGAACTGGTAAAAATATAATTTTATTTTGCTTAGTTCTCCTGCTGCTGCTACATAGTAGAATTAGACTAGTGCCTGACACAGGTTGGTGTTACAAACTTTATTCCTAGCTTTAAGTTCTCCAGCTTTCATGTTTTCTGAGTGCTGTGAAATTTCTTCTCATAGGGAAGTTATTTGTGGAGGGCACTTGCAAGTTATCACAAAGTAACCTTGCTGCACTAATCACATCAGGAGCTCAGAGCCCTTGACTTCTGTGGCAAGTTGAGCCTGTGACTCCAGTGTTACTTACCTGCACAGAACATGTTGTCAGTTACTTTAACTTTGGTGGATGCCTTGCAGGTACTTTGATCTACAATGGGCAAATTGACCTGTTGCAGAACTGTGGGCAGGTTGGTGGGGCTAGTGGCCCATGTTTCTTTCAAGTTTCCCCAGCCAGTTACCCTCCCTTTATAACCTGCCAGCATCAGCCTGTAGAAGGAAGCACAAGTATAATTAAAGGTATTGTAACAGCTTTCTCCTGCCTGGCACTCTTACTACAAATTGCCCTGAAAAGTCTCTCTCTTCTCACCTCTGCACAACCTCTTTGGTAGGCAGGCAGACAGGATGGATGTAGTCACTGAAGCTGATGGGTCTCTTTAAGTGCATGAGTGCAATGTCTCGGTCCATGTTCTCTTTCCAGTTGTACTTGGGATGGATGATGATTTTATCCAAGAGAGCAATCTTCTCTTTATTCTTTTCATATCTGAAATAGTTACGAAGGAAAGAACTTGCTGTACAGTAGCAGCTGAGAGTCTTCTGAAGTTTATGATACTCTCAGCTTTGTACCCTCTGAGACAATGCTGTCTTTGCATAGGAGCACCCTTTTAGATTTACCAGGCTTCCTTGCTCTCTTTCACTTTAACCTTCATGATCAGTAAGAGCAGCAAATGATAGCCCCGTTAGATCCTGTTATTCAGAGGCAGGTAACATTAGCTATAATATACTTCCTTGGATACTCAATGACAGCACAACTCCAAAGTATCTCATTACTTCAAGAGGAAGCCTAGTTCCTTCTCACTTCATTCATACTCTTACTTTGCTCTTATGTGCTTGCCAATCCGCACCAATATGTCACTTGTACTTAAGTTCTTGTCCCAGGGTGGATAAAAAAGACAATGAGCAGCAGTCAGAATCCAGCTGTCACTGATGAGGCTGGCACCACACAGCAGCTCCTGGGGAGACTTTTTGAAGAGCATCACCTGCCTGAGAGATGAGGAGGAAGTAAGCCCTTAGTAGGACAAAATGGGTCCTGGTGTCATGCAAAATGTGCAGAATTGGCAGTGAGCAGGAAAACAGCACTGTGCTATATTGACAAAACTGTCTAAGTAGCTCTCTATCAAAAGTCTTCCCTGGACATGTATATACTATGTAATAGGCCATTTACCCCATTTTTTTTCACCTGAAGAAGTTTCTCATTTTTTGTTCCAGCAGAGCTGGAAAGAGGAAGACATGAAGGTGAAATGCACTAACATGCTTTCTCCAGTGGTTGCATACTTGATTCAAAAGGTGATTTTCTTTCCAGCTGTTTTAGTACTGCTCTGTCAACCACTTGGAGAAGCTTTGATTAGAATCTGTAATTTGTGCATGCTGCCTAAGATAGGAAAGCCCTTTTATTTCTACCTGCTTGCACTGAAGAGAAGGAAGACACATTTCCCAAAGACTATGCAAAGACAATACTTACCAGGGGGAACTGCCAACTTCTGCCTCATCCCCACCAACAATTCTTCCTATGTAGGAATCCAGCAGCTCCCTCTCACTTTTGTCTGTTATCTTTTTCTTCTCAAATAAAGGACGAATGCCACAATCTGAAAAAACAAGCAATCTGGCTTTGTTACTCAATTCACTGCAGAACTGTTGTCTGTAGTCAGCAATGCAGAGCTGGAAGATCTTAGAAAGGAAGTGCTTACTAGCTGTATGATAGGAACTGGATATTGACTTCTAAGAGTTCTTAAAGGAATTTTTCTTCCCCTTTTTTTGGCTAGCTGCTGTTTCTGAGGAACTGTGATTAGGAAGAAGCTACAGCCCTTCTGCAAACATGCTGTATCTAGAGTTTTTGCTCACCTGCTTCACCTGAACCAAAAGTTTTTTCATCAAAGAAGGTTTTGAACTCTTTAGGAGAAGTAGAACGTCCTGATATTCCCTCAGACTCTTGGTTCTCATCCTCTATCGAGCTGTCTGAGGAATAGAAAGACAAACATGGTACAAGACTTAAGTGTAGTTGCCATAATTATCAGCAATGTAAATGTTCCTTTCTCCACACAGTGGGTCTGTGATGAAGGAATGATGTTTTAAAACACCAGCACTCTTTTTAATGTGTCTTGTCCACCAGTGTGAGTTTTCAGGGAGAACACCTGAGAGAGGTAATAGTGCTATGCACCTAAGGCAGGTTAGTACATGTGATAATGGACAAACAGGATGCCTGTGTGCATGGTGCACATAGATCCTTGTCTATCCCTCCCAGGCCATGTACTTCATTCTACTCCTCTTGTTATTTGCCACTGCCTTAAATCTGTGCCTACCCAAACCTATGCAGACTTCTTACCACAATAGTGCAGATCACAGTAGCCAAAGAAGGGTGGTTGATCTGTGACACACCAGACACCCTCCTCATCTCTGTCTGGATTCCGACAGTAATTCTCCAGCAGCTGCACTTCTGGGTCAATGTGTTTTCCATGGAGTACCTCTTTGGCTTTCTCAGAGTTCCATGGCAGACACTTAGCTCCAGACACAGTAACTGACAGAGTCCCTGTGTAAAGCATGCCTTTCTCTGGTTCACAAGGCTCCATTGGTGCAGGTTCTGTGGCTGGTGGAGTAAATGGAACTGTTGTTCTGTCTTCACCTGGAAAGACAAGAGAGTTGTGATTTAAGCCATAGCTGTGTACTCAGAAGTTCTGCTGGCAAATAGCACCAGAGCCCCTTTACTAAAGCCATGGGGCCTCCTGTTATGTTTGGGAGCTCCTACTGTGTGTCCATGCATGTGGTGGCCCTCTAAAATATTGTAGTGTCGGAGGTGGTCCAGCAGTCTGTGAAGTGAGGCTGGCACTATTCCTCACACTTCTCTTTGTCACTAAGATGTGAGGAATAATATTGTGCTCCCTTCTGGGGCATCTTTGAGAGCCAGCTCAAGGGATGGATAGGTGTCTCAGGCATCATTGTTCTGCTATATTAGGTCCTCCAAGACCTTATTCTAAAATGCTTAACTAGGCCACGTTTGAGGGAGCCTTTTACTGTGGTGTTCTACTAAAATGGCAAATTTAACTTTTGCCAATGTTTCTAAATCTAATGATAAGGGGGAAATTTCCCTGCAAGATTTTCACACTTTTTCTTGCAAGTGTCCTAATGACTACAAGTTTTAATCATCATTTCCTGCAGGAGTGGGATTCCCAATAACCCATTCTTGTGTGGCTTCAAGGTATCTTCTCCATGTGCACGGGGAATGAATCCTCATGTGAAGAGCAACCCCATTTGACTATTCACTCTGTTTCACAACAGTCACTGGGCAAGTAGCATTCACCTTAATAAGTGGGGCTGCTTCTGTTTTTGACTTATGTCAACATGATTATAAAAAAACTGCACAAAACCAAGGCTTTTCTAATCCTGCTATATCCATGCACATGGAAATGTTACAATAAGATACTGCAGGTCTGCAGTATACTGCAGAAATTAACTGGTTAACAGAGGCAGTACAGATGCCTAATGGCCTCAAAGCAGAGCAGTATTTGTTCTCAGTTTGTTCAGTTCTGCAGACCAGAGCAATGGTAATGTCTTTTAAAATTTCAATATGTCAAAATGATTGCTGATCTCTAACTTTTGCTTATGAGTTGTTGCTTCTAGTCTCTGTTTTTGGAAGAGAAACTTGTGCTGTGTGAGAAGGTTCTCTCTACCGCTTCTTCTGAGACAAAGGCCACGTCCCAGGGGAGATAGCTCTGTACTTATTAGAAACGGGAACGGGTAAGTGTAGGGGGATCGTCCTCCATGTCCAGTGCAATGATGAGAGAAAGGAATCTTCTTAAGTTTACTTGAGATTGTGAATATTAAACTGCACATCTCCACAGGAGAGAATGCTAAAGCTGGCAGTCAAGCACCAATTGTATTTAGTCCTAAAGGCAGGAGTTCAGACAAAAAAACATTATGACTCATGGCTGTCACAAATTAGAGACAACTGAGCCAGGACTTTGGGGTGACTGATTAGAAAATACTGTAGTACATTCCAGGGACTGCTGACACTGGTTTTAATTTAGATCTAGATTAACGTAATCTAGAGAAAACAGCTCATTATGTATGGGCAACTCAGTGACTTTTCTTTCTCAACTCCTTTAGCCTTTTAAGATGTAGCTTCCCTACTCCTACTGATCTCTGTTCATGTAAGCATTCCCCCTCCTTAACCCTCTCCTTGACTGATTTAGTATCAGTCTCCATGCAGTGTTTTGCTGTGAGTGAAGGGTTCTCTGGAGTGCTGGGGCATACCACACACAGGGATGGGACACGCCTCCCGTTCCACCGCTGGGTCTCGAGTATAGCACCATGGGCCTTCTGAGTCGTTGTCTGGGTTCCTGCAGTAGTTCTCAATGAGGTTGGGATAAATGGTGACATTAAATCTATGAGAGACAAGGCTGGTTAGGCTAGGAAGGAAGGACACCCCAGGGAACTCTTAAGGAGTATGCAGGAGATGAACTTACTTAGGAATATGTGGATATTTGCTTGTCCACACTTGACATTCAGTCCCAGATTTGGTGTGGCTAATTGTTCCCCGATAGTTCTGGCCCAGCCCCAGAGCACAGTTACCTGTCAAAATCCCAACACAATGTAAGCCAGAGTCAGTGGAATTGGATGTTGCATTTTTCAAGGTCAGAAGTACCATCTCACATATCCCTTTAACTTTTGCTGGGTGCATGAGCCTGCAGAGCAGAGGCATCCTCTTCCTGTGAGAAGAGCAAACAGCCTAAGCTTTCTCTGCCTCATCAGAGGGAGCTCTGTGCTTTGCTTTGGCTCAGAGCCTTTCTGAGAGGCTGCTCACACCTGATTGTGTTGCAAGGATAAGGATATTTACCCCATGCTATTTCAGTGCACAAGCCAGATCGTTTGTTGAAATGGTTAGTGGGGAAATAGAATAAGAAATAATTTCAAATTCCTCCCCTGCTATTTTTCTTTATAATTAGACGGCTTCTCCAACATCAGTTTATTTTTTTTCTGTACAATCTCTGCAGGAAGCAAATTCCTGGCACTCACTGTATCTAGTAGACTGAGGTCAGCATGAAGTTCATACCTTCTAGACAAGCATCCAGAAGTGTCCTGGAATTTCCCAGGCCCTGACATACTAGCAAAATAAGAAAAAGAGACACATTATATGAAAGCAATCCAAATCAGCATCATCATTTGAACCAGTTTATCATCTAGAGACAAAACATAAGTGCTTAGCCCTAGAAAATGAGCTGTTAAAAGAGGGAGCCATCTCTCCAGGATGAGACAGTGCATGCTAAGAGATAAGAGTACCTGCAGGACTCAAAACAACTTACCTTGGTATTTTGACCAAAATATGTCCTATAAAAAAGAAAATAAATAAATAAATAAATAAATAAATATATTTAGGGGCACAGAACATCAAATTTTTCTTGGCTACTGCAATTCAAACCAGTAAGAGAACTTCCCATCACAACAAAAGGAAAGACTAACTTAGCTCTGTTTATACCAATTACTATGGAGTCAAAGAAAAAAAATCTGATACAAAAGCACATTCTCACACATCAGACTCAGGAATCAAGACAGTACTGTTGTTTCTAAAGAGACCAAAGATGTTTACAACCTTCATCAACCTGCAGAGCTTTCCATAGTGCAGTGGGCTACATTGCAGAAGTCCAAGCAGCTGCACCTGGAACTTCTAAGGCCACAGAGCGCATGTAGCTCTTTGCATCTACATCTCTACCATGCAGCCTGATGCTGATTGCTTTTGAAGTGCTCCACAGAGGTAGTGTCTTGCTGGCTTAGGGTCCTAATTGTTTATCTGTTGTATTTTTTGGTGTGAAATTCTGCAGGGGCACCAGGCTTGGGGCTAGGAGTAAATCCCGAAAGGATGCAGCACAAATTTGGCAGAGTAGGTGAGTCTGGAAACCAGAAAAAGGAACAAGGTGTGCAAAAGCTTCAGCTCAAAGGAGTCTGAGGCACCTGAACTCAGTGTTTGGCTACTATGCCAGTGCTTCTGTGAGTTTCTGTACCTCACAGCTCACGTGTGAGGTACCATGCTGAGCTGGTGGAAGATGCTACCAATGGTACCTTGTCACTTCATGCATAGGGAGGGAGAGAAAAGTACTTGAGCTTTCAGATGTATTTCCTGCAGTGTCTCAAGGATGGAAGTTCCCTAAGGAAGCCTGAGCTTGCTGTGGGGCATGCACACATCTGCCTCATCTTTGGTTCACAGAATTGAGTATTATAACCCTGGCTCCTGGCTGTGTGTGCAGCCTGCTGCTGTCTCCCTAGAGGCTGGCTGGGGGAAAGTTTCCTGGTACATACCGTCTGATCGATGGATTCGAGGGCTTCGAAAGCCTCCTCATAATTGCACGTCTCCTCCAGGCACTCTCGCTCCAGGTTCCCTTTAAGCATCTCTTCTAGAAATCCCTTGTTGGCACGTCGGTGGCGCTTGAGCAGTGACAATGCCTGCCCCTTTTCCAGGAAAACTATCGGGTCAGAACACTGCCAGTCAAAGGGCTGCTCACAGCCAGAGGGCACCTTTGTCTCTCCTTGCAGTTTCCAAAAATCACATGCAGTTGATGTGGTGATCCCAGCCTCCCCCAGTGCACCATACAGAGAAGAGAAGCCCTGCCAGGTCTACACTTGATCAGAGCAGGCTCTCTAGAATTCATTCTGTGACACTCCCATCACTTAGGGAACAGAAGTGACAGGAACTTTGCTTCCTCAGCAAAGCTGCTGGGCTCATTTGTAGTTAGATAGAGGCTTGTTTACTTTGAGCTTGCTGCTGTCCCTGTCCCCAGCCTCTGTATTTCTGTCTTGCCAGCCTCAGAACACTGAGATAAGCACAGCTGGGTTCCATTTCATGTTCAGAGCCCCTGATTTGGGCCTAGAGACAGACCTTCCCCTACACAGTAGTGGGTCTGAGAGGCCTTAATCTCATGTTATGAAAAGACAGAGGCTCTAAGAAAAGGAGCAGTGAACAGGAAGGTGGCATATTTTTTATGACCTAAAGTTTCAATAAGGGACAGCTGTGAAGGCAATGGAGAATTGAAGTCACTGGTCAGCTGAGGAACTCTATCCCCTAAAGCACCATAGTTGTGTTACACTTGATCCTGGACTGAGCTATAGTCCCCTTCCCTGCCATTTCCCAGGTGATCCATAAAATCCACTGAGTTTCTGTCACCAGCTGAGAGATGCAGCTGCATCTTCCTATGTTCACCCCATTCTCAGCACCCTTTTACTCCCAGCTTCAAGCTTTTAGCCTGTACTCCTGACTTGAGGAAGAAAACTGTGTACCCCTGGAAAGAACTAACCCCATCTTTCTTCCTTCTGTCATCTGCGACTTCTGCTCTTGAGTCTTACCTTCAGCATGGCTCAAGGTGAGGTGCAGAAGGCTGGAGAAGAGCAGGCCTCTCAGTATGCTGGTTTTGGTGTGCGCCATGCTGTACAGCCCTGGCAGCAGGGGAATTGCAAAGGAAGCAGAATAAGTGGAGTCACAGCCCTGCTGGGTTAATATTGAACCAGAATGAAGAAACAGGGCTTCAGGTCGTGGTGTGTCAGGGACAGTGGGACTCTTATCCTTCTTCTCTTGGCATCTCTCCCTCCTGTCAGAGCATCTTTTCCTTACTTAACTTCCTATTCCATATGTGAGAATATGGCATGAGTAGCAAGATGACAAGTCTGTCCCAGGGCACAGGAAGAGCTCGGGCTGGAGAGAGGTACTTCTGCCAGCTCACAGCCATCCCAGCCAGAGAGCTTGCTCCTTTTCCCTGGCTTTGTTCCCGTGTGGCCACTGGCACCATCACTGCTTCCTCATCATGCTGGTTCAGGTTCCTGCCTCTGACTCTTTTCAGAGGCTGTACTCTAGTGGCCTGGAACACTAGGAAGACTTTGAGATCTCCTTAGCCATTGCCAGTCCTGCTCTTTTTAGCTGCAAACACCCCCGATTCTCCCTAGTGCTCAGTTGTCTTTCCTTCCTGCAGTTATCAGCAAGCTCAGCCTCAGCTATTTTGGCACCACAATACACCACAATACACAGTTCTGCTCCTTGCCCATGACAAGGAGCAGAAAGGGTGCCTTTGACAACCCACTGGGAATTTAAATTTTCCTCCCAGTTAGGTCAGCATTCTTCCCAATGCCTTATAATTCCTAGCTGAGTGGAGGAGGATGAAGCAGCATGAAGGCTGGGCTCCCCCTTTTTTCCCCCCTATAGTGGAATGTACTAAAGTCCATCCAAAAGGAAACAGAAACTCTGACAAGCAGGGTGCTAGCACACCCAAAACCAGCCAGGAAAACAAGGGCTTCCAGGAACAGGGAGACAGGAATGCTCTGGATGTCATGACATCAGCTATTAAGTCAAGAACTGGACTACCAGAGCTGGGAAGGCTCTAATGATTGCTACAGCAAGCAGTCTATTGGCAAGAGTGAAAAAACAGAAAAAAGCAGGCCAGTGTGGGGGGAGTCTCAGGAATTGCCACATGGAATAAAAGTGTCTCCTGCCAGCAGGGAGCATATTTTGTGCTGTGCCTCTGTGCAGCTGATACATCTGTAATGTTTATCTCCATAGAAGGAGTGCAAATATTAGCATTAGGGTGGCTGAGGAATGACTCTGGACACTGGTACAAAGAGCAGTTGCAGAGGCTTCCTTCCTCACATAAGAGTATCTCCTGTTCTCATCACACATATCTCTACTGCCTGCTCTGGATTTTTGAGAGACACTTATAGGAATGGTTGGAATTCCTTGGGTGGAAATGACCTGGGTGGAGAGTGTGTGCAAGGGATTGCACACAACCTTAGAAATACCCATGTTACTTAGCAGGGTAAGCAGCATTTAGGCAGAGAGCACAGGCAGGGACAGGAAAGAGCACAAAGAAGAGTGGTGACGTTAGAGCTGCTGCTGTGTCCCACACAGCCACCTCCACTCCTCACTGGAGGAGGAAGCACAAGCAGCTTTCAGTATCTTCAATCACTTTCATTTCTGCAACTCTGTCTCTTCTTTATAATAACCAGGCAGTCTTTACACTACAATTTATGTCAACATTGTTCTACTTTTGCCTAGGTTTTTACCCTCTTGTCTTTCCTTCAAAGCAAAGGTCTTACCCCTCCCATGGGATCATGCAGTATAAAAGGCTAACTTTAAGCAATGCAATACAATACAGCAGTGAAGCTTGGTTATTAGACAGATATTAATATCTTTGAATACTTACCTATTCCATCTTCCCTTAACATTATTTCTGTTCTGATTCCTACATTCATTTTATTGCTTAAGCATTTATTTGAAAAACTTACTGAAACTGATGATGATTCTGTCACTATGTCTGGCTGCTTTTTTTAGCTGTAGTTCTTTCCCCAGTGATACAAGACAAACTCACCTATCAAGGCAAACCTTTTATCTCTAGATTACTCAAGGCTATATCTATTACTTAGGTTTTTCTTCTGTTTTTTTACTTTGGTTTTGCTTTGCAATTGGAGATTTTCACTAAATCCTGAGACACTTTCTAGCCCTTTTGGGTGTCTCACAACAATATTAGTAATTAAAGATGCTGACTCTTCACGTTGTGGACTTTCTCATTCCATAATGTGCTTTTAGGATTTCTCTCTGTTTCTCCCATTCCTGTGGTTAGCCTCTGCAGCAGCAGAGCACGCATCAGCTACCACCTCTCCAGTGTTGACTTCCACCCCTCCAATATTTAACTCTTCCATTCCTATAAGCAAATTTTTATAATTACATTTTCTTTCTGCCTTTACTCACCCATGAATGTCTTTCTTAGGACAAGAGAGTTAAAATACCTTTACCATCCAGAGTTATGACTTGTAACACAATTGGGAGTTTTGATCTCTTTCCTTCCTTGTGTTGATTCCTCTTTTTAAGTAAAGAAAGCCTTTGGCTTTTTTTTTCCTGTGTTAACTATTTTTTCAACTTCCAGGGAGCAGAATATAGCAGGTTTGGCCTAGGCCCATTTTCTTGGATCTTTATATGCCCTGTGATGGATACAGTTTGCTGGTTCAATAGTTGAGGCATTTATCAATTTATCCATGTAACTCCTAAAGTGAGTTACAGAGTTTGATCAAAGCAATGTCTTGGATACAATCAGAAAGATTAAACCCTTATCCCTTCACCCAGGGGTTCCCCTGGCCCTGAGGGCCAGGGAGCTGCCAGTTGTGGGGGGGACTTAAGGACCCAGAGAATTGTCTCCTTCCCTTGCAGCCTACTCCTTTTCATTCAAACACCTTGGTCAGGTTTAAACCACTTTACAAGTTGGCCAGGGGCTGAACCCTGACCACGGTGTGAGCTTTAAATGCAACACCTGTGTGCATCTCTGACACCCGGTGTGGCCCTGCCCCAATCATGCAAAAGACCTTGGCACTTGTCACCCAGGAGTGTTGCAGCAGCACCCCAGAGCTTCGGTGAAGCCCTGCCAGCATGGTGGACCTCACCACCCAGGAGAGCTGTGTGCTTGCTGCCTAACCTGTAATGGTAATGGGTGCACAGGATCTCCAGGCAGCTGGGTGATCCACAGGTCTGCTGGCACTGGCACTGAAAGGCAGCATGCTGTGTAACTGCTCCCCATGCCAGCATATGGCACCAGGCAGGCACACTTCCTTTTCCTTGCTATCCTTCCCTTCTCACCAGGATCCTGACAACTGCACCAAATATAATGCACTGGCAGGAGGGCTTATTATGCATCCCAATGAAAAAGAGCACTCAGAGCCCACAATGCAGTCATTAAAATACCATTATGAGAAAGGGTACAGCATTAGGTAATCGCACACCCCTTCAGATGCTGCAAACACTAAGCTATATAGCACTGCACTGCTATCTAGTCAGGCCATGGCACCCTCTACAGATCTATCCATCTTGAGGCTCACCAGCACCATGGTCTTCAGGGCTTTTGTAGGAATTTCCTAGAAGTAAACAACTTTATGCATCATTTTGCTGTCAAGCAAAAGGTTGTTCATATGAGAACATGCTGTTTCTAAGACAAAGACACCAGGGGCCCATGGGAGTCACCTATGGGCTCCTCAGAATTAGCCAGCTAAGTTTATCTTGCAGCCAAGTGATACGTGCAGCATGGCACAGACATGTTCCCAACCTACTCAGATCAACTGTCAGGTGAACAGTGTTTCTGTGAAGGCCTCCTAATTCATAATTGCTCCTTCTATTTCTCTCCTGTTACCTTAGAATAAAGCAGCAGGTCAGCTATTTAGGCAATAGGGGTCTGGGCTCTCCCCACCCTTTCCCCCCATCGCTCCCCTTTCTCTCCCAGTTCTGCTGTGACAGAGGGCACATGCTTCAAACACAGCACATGAGCCCAGCTCCAGTGAGAACATTTTGCAGCTGTGTCAATATTTGAGTTTGGATAGGCACCAAAGAGAGAACAGTAGGAAGCACTGCAGCTTCAATTACAAGCCCCCTTGCATGCCTGTGCTCCAAACACTCAGGGAAGACTTAGGTCACGTGCCCCGAAAGAGAAAATAATTTAAAATTAGGACACACAAAGGTTTATCAACCGAATTCCCCTTCTATCTTTACATCACATCCAAGTGTCATGGATCTCACTCTAGCACTTTGTCTGCAAACAGGTAATAAAATTTCATGAAAAAAAAATTAATGTAGAAATGGCAAAGAGCAGCTTTTAGGAATGTCACATAACTTCATTCATAGCACCCCAAAAGGGAACTGTGCTACTTATGATTCCCTGGTGCCTCTATATTTTCCTCTTGCACAGTGGATATAAAAACCTCAGAGAATTTAATAAAGCCACTAAAGAAGACTAAACAAAAACACTGGGGAATTGCAGATGTTAGAGAGGCATAAGAGAGCAAGAATAGCTAAAACTGAGAATTCAGCAAATGAAAGTGGTGTTCCTATAACATGTAAAAAGAGTGCAGAGCAGGCAAGTCTGAAAGACCTTTTAGGTCTGATATTATCAGCCCTTCCTAGGAGGTCAAGTTCACATAGCTGTGCACTTCCTTCCTGCAACAGTACTAATTTACATCAGCATGCCTCAGCTGACAAACAGGCACTGAATAAAATGGAGCAGAGAGGATATTGGGATGTAGCAGTGGCAGTGCTATCTTTTGATGTTTTGGTGCAGGGGTAGGAAAGAAGGGGAAGAGAAGAAGCAAGAATGTGTGAAGAGAAACAATGGAAAAAATTATTGACCCCAACTTAAATGTGTAGAGGAAATGGAAAATCTTCTGAGCAAGAATGAACTAGTCAACCTTTATGTGGAGAGGTGAGGAGCCTTTCAGCTGGGGACACTGAAAATTGCACAGTGAGACACAAAACTATCCTTTTCATGTCTTAAAACAGACTATCTGGTCACTGTAAGTTGAAGGAAGCAGACAGCAATCAAAACAGATGACATCAGAGAAGGAACACTCAGCCCTCGCTCCAAGGCAGGACTTTGCTTCTGCTAATTGTGAAAATGCTCTTCATATTACAAGGTACCTTTTAAACACTTGGGAAGCTGCTTACTAGTAATGTCTGGCAGCAGCATGAGTTTCAAATGAACAGAAATGTTGCTTAGCTCCAACAGTAAAAGCCCAGAAAAGTGCTTGAATAGCAACAGTAATTAAAAAACTTGAAAGGAAGGCACTGTTCAAAGTCTCTGCTTTGAGACTTTTCCTGCCTTCCCTGCAGTGCACTGTCACTGACTGACAATGTAACACAGGCAGAACTGAAGCACTGCTCATTAACGCTGTGTGTTCTCTAGGAAGTTATTCCCATCAGCAGCCAATGGCTTCCCTGTGCCAGGCCCAGCATGAGGCATGTTTAGGCTCATAGCTTCAACGAGCAGCTACGGCAAAGACCCACGTTTATACAGGCAGTTACCTCCAAGACTGCTAATTCTGCCTGGGGCTGAGCCACAGGACCTTGTTGCTAACACAGAGATGAGAGAGATAGGTTTTATTTTTTTTCTTTACCTCATTTTTGTAAGTGCAGAAGAAGATCAGCCAGGGCATTTTGGGACAGCCAGGTATGAGTCTTGACCTCTACCACTTCTGCCACGGCTTCTGAAGTCCATCCCATCCTGGATGATGTCCACTCAGTGAGGCCTCATCCTGCATAATAAATGCATTTGTCCTCATGTTCAGAGAGGATGATTTTGATTATATCCTTTGCTGATGGACACATGGCCTTTGTCCTGTGTGGCCCAGGCTCTGGGATCTGCATTAAGACTGGTAAGTAGCAATGCAGTGACTGCTGGCTGTGATCACTCACTGGCCTCAGCTCCTACACCATGAGTGGAGTGGGCTCTGCCACAAGCTCCCCCTGCTAGCCCTTCCTCTGTGGCTTCTTTCTTGCTGCCTGAGGTAGGTCCACAGCAAGTGAGGTCAATGAAGTGGTGAGTTCCTCATAGTCCTTTCCCACCTTGTGGGTGAGCACATGGTGCACAAGGCTCTGGGGAAAGGTGTAGCTCATGCCACAGAGCTCACATTTGCAGGGCTTGCCAGCCAGGTGGGATTTCTGATGGCACCACAGTTTAGTGGCCAATGACTCAGTGACCAGGGTGTAGGACTTGCTGCACTGCTTGCAGGTGAAAGTGCATTCCCCCACGTCCAGGCACAAGTGGTTGCACAAGGAGCTGGGGCTGGCCAGGTGACACCCACATATGGCACACTGGCACCCCTTGGGACCAGCTGGGCCAGGCCCAGCGGCCAAATGGATCTTCCTGTGCATGCAGAGAGCCTTGCCACACTGCTGGCAGGACAAGGAGTGCTGGTCAGTGTACAGCACCTGGTGCTTCTGCAAGTCTCACTTGGGGCAGCAAACCTTGTTACACTGGGTGCACAGGAATGGCCACACACTCCCTGGGCCAATGTGTGCAAGGGTGGACAAAGTGGTGCTTCTTGGGGTGGCAGAGCTACAGGAAGGCTTTATCATACACTCTGGAGCACCACCTGTGCTTGATCATTCCATTTTGGAACAGAACTTAGAGGGGGGGCTCTGGGCTGGCAGAAAAATCCTCTACCAGTTCTGTATACTCCTCCTGCCACTCAGGATCCTCCAGTGAGCCTTTCCCCTCATGTTCTGGCGATGCCAGTCTGAAGTTTTTGGAGGTTTTGCTCCCCTTCTCACAAATCTCTACAGTCTCTCCTTTTGTAGGACTGAGCTTCTGGAGTTCCTGCCCAGTTGTCCTGCCACAAAAGTCCTGCAGGCACTTCTGGAGTGGACTGGCCAGAGTATGGCTTGCCAACCAAGGGAGCACTGAATCAAACCCTTTTTGAGGGAGATAACCAATCCAGGTCTCCAGGACTTGCTGCCTGCTGTCCTGCTTCCACTTTTTTGTGCTGCAGACCTGGGATCCACACCCTTATCCAGCTCTTCTTTGCACCTGCCACTGGTCTCCATGGTTGAGATGTGCTCAACACGCTGATTCTCAGTCCCCAGCACCCTGGTTTGCCATGGCTCATGCTTGGAAGCTTCTTGCACCCTGTGGAAATACTTGGAGGGCAGTCTGCTAAGAGGGTCATTGAGGACTCTGGTTTCATCAGCTACTGCCTTGGACACGTCGGGATCCTCTGCACAAACACAAAGGCATGGTGGGTGAATTAACGCTGTTATGTGACATGACTGCTACTGGCTAAGACGAAGATGAACGCTGGAAATGGATACTCTGCTATGCAGTAATCCTGGGGCTCTGCCATGAGAATCATTACTTTTATGACTTTTTTCCCTTTTAAGCTGGGGAAGAGGGACGAATCTCTGATTTATCACTACAGACAGTACCCGTGCAGCATTCCTATTGTTTCACGAGCAGTATTTCTAGGACGTATTGTCACGACTGGCATAAAACAGGGCGACACGCTGTTCTCGGCCGGTAGCTCCTAAAAGCGACGCAAGGTCGATGCCGCAGGGCGCACACGTGCCGGGGACAGCGGCAGGCGCAAACCCGAGGCTCGGGGAGGCCGGGCCGCTCATCCCGCCCACTCCGGGCCTCGGCACGCACCTACGAGGGGCTCCGCCTGCGGGGCTGGCCCGGGCCCCCCGCGCCTCCGCAGCCGCCCCTCGGCCAGGGGCGCTCCGTGCCGGCGGAACGCTGCGAGGGAGCGGCGGGCGCGCCCGGACGGGGCCGGCAGCGGGCGGGGCGGGGCGGGTTCCCCCGGCGGCGAGGCTGCGCTTCCGGCGGGCGGCGGTGACGGGCGGCGGCGGCGGCAGGTACCGGCACCGGTACCGGTGGGGCGGCGTGGGGTGCGCGGCCGGGCCCTGCCTGCAGCAGCGGGGCCCGCCGGCCTGTCCGGGCGCTGCTGGGGCGAGAGAGCGCCCCGGCGGCGGGGCTGGGGCTGAGCGGGTCGGGGCTGGGCCCGGAGCCCCGAGCGCTCCGTCCGGGTGTTGCCGGGCTTGCGCTGCGTGAGGGAGCGGCTCGGTTCGCCCGCGGGAAGAGCGCGGCTGGCGGGGCGCCGCGGGCACCTGGGCGGGAAGAGCCGGGCCGGCTGCCCGCGGAGTCCCGGTCACCGCCGATCGGGGCTGGCGGTGCAGGTACCGCCGGAGCGGCGCCGCCGGGCCTGCTGCTGGCTGCTCCCGGCCTCGGCGGCTGCGGCGGGGCTGGCGCTGGCTGCCATTAACCGCGGTGCCCAGCAGCAGGGGCTGGTGCTTGTCCTGCCTTCGGGCAGTTGGCGCGTACTAGGGAACCTTTGTTTCTGCAGCGTAAATGGCAGATCTGTGAGTGTCGTAAGCAATCTTGAGGTTCGCTCAGGGTTCTCACACGAGGTGAGTCGAAGGGAACGGGAGAGAACAGATGTGTGGTGGCGGGGATGATGATGAGGAGAAGGAAGGGTGCAGCCCGCGTGGGGCTGTGTGTGCCCCACTGTCTCCCTCACGCGTGGATCCTGGGTGGGTCCTGCACAGCCCGGAGAGCAACCTCTGTCCTCTGTGCAGCAGCTCCGGAGAGGACACTGGGAGAGTTCAGCCCTTTTGCCCTCAGACCCTGCGGAGAACCAGTAAGGGGAGGTTGGCTGCTCGCTAGGGTGGATTTCCAGCGGGCACGGAGGTGGCCTTCAGCAAACGGATTGAGATGACTAGGGAAGGAAGGCTGCTCAATTAAAAAGCTGTTGGAATAATGAAGGACTAGAGATCTTCCCTGGGTAATAGTGCATCTGTCCTGAATTTAGTGGTCATGGTGAGCTATGGCAAGGTCTGGCCCTTGACCTCTAGGTTCTTTCAGGGTAGTGATGCTCTCGATGGTATCATCAGTCTTGATGTGAGGGAAGGCATGGAGTGGGCTTTGTGGGTGAATCTTGGTTCTGGAAATCATTAATGCACGTGAGTACTCTGAAAGTCTGCTGCTGAGTAACTGCTTCCTTTTCTTGCAACGTGCTTGTTTTTAACACTATAGCAAAGTGCAGGGTCTTGATTGATGTGTACAGAGAAAGGGACATTCGTGCAAATAAGCTGAAACTGGGTGGAGGTGTGGGTGGCAGCAGAGTCAGAAAAATAATCCCAGAACTGGGACTGTGTTGCATCTGACCATTGCTTGTTCATCTTGCACAGAAGAGAGGCCACTTTGTTTCTGTAATTCTTTACTGTTTGTACAGCTCCAGGGTGTGGTAATGTATGCATGGACATATTTTGAAGTGTAATTCACTTCTGAACTAGTTGTGCTTCTGGAAGAAAAACAGGAAGAGGAAACTACCAAGCCAGTGTAGCTTAGAAATAAATGGGAGAAAAGTAGTGAAACTAAAATTGCAGAAAAGAGTAGTTTGCATGAACAGCAGCTACCAAGATTTCCTGGATATAAGTGAATGGTCTTTCCTGGGTAAATTCTTATATAAGGAATCTTCAGATCAGAATTTGTGTGAAAATTGTATTTTAATGGTCTGAGTTCTCTACTTTAGCAGAATGTGCTATTCTCCATCATGTCTCTCCTATCTAGGAAAATTATTTTTTATTGCACAGCAAATGTTCAGGTGCAGTGTAGTTGCAGAAAACATACTTAAATACTTGGAGAAAAGGTAACAGTTGGCTCTTTAGAGCCTGGCAGTAAGTAAATGCTTCTGCTACTATGTGTGATTCTTTAGTTATTAAATGTTTGGCTAGAGTTTTTGGTTTTTAAATCTAGTATGTAATTTTTATTATCTTATTATTTGCTATATGGAATGTACCATGTGTATCTTGTCATGACATTTATGTAAAACTGGTGCAGTTTTTAAACGGAGTTAAATCCGTTGAAATGCTCTTTTATTTTTAAAAAAGCCTGAAATGTTTTTAACAAAGACTTCACCCATTTTAACAACTATATCACCATGATGCATATGGACTTTCCATTTAATGACAGATTCCTAGGAATCATTTTTGAGTACACAGGGTAGCATCTCATGCAGCTGCACTATTGGAAAGTGAAATTTGTATCCTTATATAAAAACCCTCAATTTGTGTCTTACATCGTAAATCCAGTTCTTTCCTTCTCAGACCATACTAGTTCCCAAGCATTTAGAGGATTATGTGTCCTAAACTACTGTATGGTTATGTGGGACCCTGTGCTTTTGCCTTTTGCATGTTGGGAAAGGGCTGGAGAAAATTCTGCAAAACCTTCTGGGGCTCTTTGGGTACTACAGTCTAGTTCATAAGAAGGACTGAAATCTAAGAGGTCTTCTGCTCTGGATCCTGCTTCCATTAACACCATGGAGCAGTAACCTATAGCCAAGGAATGGAGCTGGCTGTGAAAAGCATATGAAGGTATCTGGGGAGTCTTGTCTGTCCAAGGCCAGAACACTATCCACTGGGCTCCTTTTGCAGTGTGGACCCTAGTAACAACTTCCTTCTTCCACATGGTGCCACACTAAGATTAATTTTATGCCTCAGGGGAAATCCCCCAGTGCTGTCTAAGAAGTTGCTCTTCTGTCTCTGCGCAAGTGCTGCAAGTTGACTGTGAAGCCAAGTGGTGATCTGTGTAGGGTCAAGTGAGGACACTTGGTGACTTGCTGGCCCTGTGGCAGTACCATCACTGCTCTGTGGGGGATTTGGATTTGGTCCCCAAGTGTTTCAGGACTGGATTTGGGGAACTGGTTGCTACCGGGCATCCCCAAGAATCTCCCATGAAAGGCGTCTCAGTGATGGCAGCAATCAAATGTGGGTCTCCTGTCCCCACTAAGGCCAGGAAGTCCCTGAGAGCTGTGAATGATGAGAAGCTGCCCTGGAGAGCCATGGATGCTTCCTCAGCACGGAGCACTGGCTTTTGGGGCTGCTGGGCTCCTGTGGGAAGTACTTTAAGCTCGCTGAGTCATAGGAGTGAGTGTCTGCTGTTACCATAGAAATCAGATCAGCTGCTAGGGGTGGGGAGTGCTTGTCCCTTGGCTCCACTGCTTCATGGTTCCAGCATGAGCTCACGATGCTAGGGAACCTGAATTCTTGCTCCTTGCCCTGTCAAGATCAGAGGTCAGGCAGCCCTCGCCAGAGGACAGGGAATAATTTTGCTTGGGTCTTTGCATGGCTGCAGCGGTGGGACCCTGTGTGTCTCATGTGCTGTCTTGATGACCTACAGCCTGTCTATGTCATGCTCTTTCATATTTTGGGAAACATTGCATTTGATTAACAATAGCTTCCAGTCCTTCCAGCCCAGAAAGGTGAAAACTGTTTGTAAACTGGTGAATAGCAGATAAGGGAGGACAGGAAGTAAATAATAAGCTTGGAATGGTCCAAAGGCAGAGGAAGACCACTGAATATCCAATTTTCTGTGCTCTCAAAATGCATCCTCAAGCTTGGTAGCAAGTATAGACCTGAGCATGGATGTGACACCTTCCAGAGCTCAGTCTCTCACCGGTTTTGTCCTCTGTGTTCAGTCTGAGTAACTGTTCCATTGTTTTCTCTGGATGAATATACACATTCAAGCTCTCAGGGTGGAAGATGTGAAACATCATTGCCCCCTCTCCATTCTGCTAAAGGAAATAGCTTTACTGTGAATATACTTTTCACACTAAGGTGTTGTGCCTCCTCAGATCTTTGAACCCTTTTCTCTCCTCATAAAGCAAAATAAGCACAAGCATCTCTGTGAAACAGTGTTAAAGAGACTCTTGCTGATTCAAGGTGCCACTTTGTTTTTCCACAGTTCCTCTTGGCTTGCTGCCTGCTGACCACTGAATTGCTATCCATGTGGTCTGTGTGAGCAGTCCAGATCTACAGAGCTATTCTTTTTAATGCTTTTTGCTTACTTCCAGGAGACTGAATTCAGAGGCTAACAGCTGCTTTCCAAGGATTGTCCCTAAGAGTTAGTACTCATAGGAGGTCCTGTATGCTGTGCTAGCTCAGACCCAGCTTTAATGTACCTTCTGTTTCAGATGACAACCAGAAATATTTGCAGACAACACAAATGCACAAACAAACAGCAAATGCACTGAGCTGTCTGTTTCTTGGACCCTCTTAATTCTTTGGTCTTCTTATGGCATGCTTGGTGAAAAATACTCATTCAAGCAGTATGGCTTCAAATGAAATAGATAATTCCTTGCTGCTAGCTATTATGTAGGAGGGATAAAGGATTTACTGGGTGATGCTGAAAGGAGATGAGTATCATATGTGTATTGTTCTCCCTGTTTTACTAGCTCAACCTAAAAAATTCCTGTTTTAAGGAGCTTTTCACTGCTCTGTTTAGATCCCAGCACACTGAAGCACCCACTTCAGTGTTGTTGAGAGCTCTAGTTCTCCATTATGGGGAGAGGGAAGGGGGGGTTGATTCTTGGGAAAGCTTCCAGCACTGGGCCAACTGTGGAAACAGCTGGGCTTTGTGCCAGCCGTTCAGA
Source organism: Erithacus rubecula (assembly GCF_903797595.1). Classification (NCBI taxonomy): domain Eukaryota; kingdom Metazoa; phylum Chordata; class Aves; order Passeriformes; family Muscicapidae; genus Erithacus; species Erithacus rubecula. The sequence goes on from NC_136688.1 coordinate 23,142,364, forward strand.
GGGAGGGGGAACTCAGAGCCATACAGGGAGTGTGTCAGGCAGGGGCTGGTGCAGCCTGTCGCCTTCCTCAGAGTCCTGGTGCTGCTTCTGTTTCAGGAGAGGAAAAACTATTCTGTCCAGAGCTGTGATCAAGCAGAGATTCCTTGAGAGGGTTGGTACAGCTCTTGATGGCCTTTGTTAGCAATTGGCATGAAAGAATCTGACATGTCGTGCGTCTGGCATGGAGGAGGAGTTCTGTTTGTATTAAGGGGGAGGGGAAACAGTATCTGGATAAGTAAAGATAGGGGAGTATTGGGGGGAAATCAGTGAGAAGAGGAAGCATCTGTGTGGGGAGGTAGATTTGTGATCTCTGTGTCTCACCTATTAATCTCTGCAGTCCATGCTCTAGACACTGCAAAATAAACAGCAATATTTGGGGACCATGGCTACAGACCCACTCTCGGAACTTCAGGATGACCTCAACTTGGATGACACCAACCAGTCCCTTAGCCAGCTCAAACTGGCCTCCATAGATGATAAGAATTGGCCATCAGATGAAGACCCTGCTTTTCCCAAATCAGGTAAGTGTCCTGCTTATTTGGGATCTGGGTTTCAGCAAAAAAGCAGTTGTTTGTCCTGCAACATTGTGGTCATATCTACATATGCAGAGAGCCTCAGCTCAATTTAAAAGCTTTATAGACACATTAAGCTTGCACCACACCCGAGTGAATCATCCTCAGTATTGAACAGCACTAAAAAGTGTAGAGCTAGCTGTTGTAAATATGCTCTTCTTAGTCCTGTGCCTCGCTGCATTTTGGTGCTGACAGTATAGATGTGCTGCAAATCCTTGAGTGTCCTTCATTATGGTCTCTTGCAGGAGAGTTTGGCCTCCTGGACTGGAATGGTCTCCATTCCATATGGAAGGTGGGGCTGGAGATCTGAGTTGTTGCTCTGAAATCCTGTGCTATGAACTATGAATAAACAGGTCAGGAAAATTAGCTAAAGGGTATACAGGATGACCATCTATCAAGGCACTGTGTTAAGATTCTCCTTTCCTAGAAAGCCATAATGGTGCCCTTGGGTTTTGTCTTTGTGAATATTTGTGACATATCTGAACAGTTGTTTGACAGAGTGTACATTCTGAGGGACACATGGATATCGTAGGACTGACAGGACTCTCCTGAAGTCATTGCTGCTCTTGCCCATTCAGAATTTCAAAAATGGGTTTTCAAGGTGTACAGTTGCATACATTACTCCCTCCCATGCAGAAGTGCCATTTTTTATTCTATGTCTATCTCTTTGTACTTGCCAATGTACTTCAGATCCCAACTTCTGATTGCTTTTTTTTTGTACTCTATGCAGATGACTCCAAGGGCTCCCCTGAGCCTGTCACTCACCTACAGTGGGATGATCCCTACTATGATATTGCCAGGCACCACATTGTGGAGGTAGCAGGTAGGAACCTTTCTGTTTTCTCCTTTGATGTCTTTGCAGCTGTGCTGAGGAAGAACTTTTCTAATGAGGCTTTGGGGACATCTGTGTGCCAAGCCCAAGTGGCAATGACAGTTGGCACAGAAGGAGCACCACACTTCTTGAATGTTTGTGATATGTATAATTTTCCATTGACTTCAGCTAAACTTGGGTTACTTCTTGGCTCTTGCTGCCTTGAGTATATTATTATCAGGACTCAGTTGCTTTTGCTGAATTGTTTTAGATATGGCCATGTACTACATCCTGAGCACGAAAGTGTTTTTTGTTTGATAATGCCTCAGAAATTACCTAGTTAAGCAGCTGTAAGGTCCTCAGCTGACTGAGTAACCCACAATAGGTGGGCATCACTCCTATCTGAGTGCTCAGAGCTTGCCATCCTGTCCGGAAATAACACATACAGAAATCTGAAATGGGGGGAATAGGTCTGCAGGGAAAGACCTGTTCATGCAGGGTTGCAAGCATTTGGATTTTCTTTGTATTTTCTTGTCCATATTATTCTATGTACACTAACCTTTGGTGATATACTGCTGGGACCTCCATAAGAAAGAGTTTTGGGTGTATTCTTTAGGTTGCTATGGTGAGCCTGAGTGAAAGATAGGCCAGTTTGTCTTGTGTTCCTTGTTTAAAAAAAAAAACAAAAGAAGTACTTCTTCAACTTGTGACTTGATTCATACTGCCAGCTTGACTATAGCCACCTCCTACCTCTCCTGCTGCCACCTCCTACCCCTCCTACTGCCATCTCTCTGTAGCTTGGTCCCTGCCCCACATGTGAATTTTCAAGGAAGCAGAGGCACAAGCTGGAGTCCTCCTGATTCAGGGTTGTTCTGCAGCAGAGTTTGATCACAACGGAAAGAGTCTCAGGCACTTACTTTGGTAGGAGTTGTCTTGATATCATTCTTTTCTGGGCAGTTTTCTCAAATGAACTTTCTTTTTCCTGATCTCTCATGTTCCATCTTTTTGGAACAAAATTATGATGGCAGACTCACAATTTTGTTGTTTATTGTCTCCTGCTCAGTTTGACAGGCCAAGTGTTGACATTTGGGCCATTATGCCTTACAGATTTGCCAGAAATGTTTTCATTAACAAGTGTGTTACTAAGCTTCTTTTCCATGGTGCTGGAGTTTCAGGACTGGGATTTACAGAAGTCTGCACCCTGGTCTCTGCTGCTGAAACTGAAAAGGGACAGATGTGTGGACTCTGCCATTTCAGTGGTAAAAGCCAGAATATTTGGTATGTGAATGGCAGAGGTAACTGGTGTTTGAGGACTCTGGGAAAGGGTGAGTTAAATGATACAGTTGTTTGCTTTATACTAAGCTTCAGACAAAGTGCTTAGCAGAGTTCAGATCAGAGACATTGATAAGACTGGAATGTCAGCCCAAACCAAGAATATACTTTGCTGCCTCCTGACATAAATACCCCTCTTTCTGTGGGATTTCTGTTCTGAGGTAACATGACTTTTTCTTTGACGAGCCCTCTGAATGGGCTATCACTGCAGTGGAGGTGTGTGTAAGTGGCTGTTGGAACACAGCCATTTGACATGGTCTAGGGTAGCAAATGAAGAATTAGCCAGCTTCCTGAAAAGATTCTGGGGTGAGATGATGGCTGACTGGGAGCCATGCCTGCATTCTGAACTCTTCCCTGTTGTGGTTTAAATTTGTATTCCTAGTGAGCTGTGTGTCCCTGCAGTGTCTCTGTGTAGTGCAGAAACAGCTCAGAGAAGCTTCTGTTCTTGGCTCTTGCTGGTCAATTTTCACCAGTAGCTGATGTGTCTGAAAGCATGTGATGTTCCCACACACGGTGTGATGCCTTTCTTGGCATTGGGAGAGCTTAAAGCACAGCTCCAGATAGAGGATTTGCTGCCATGTAGGTTTGAGACTTTCTGGTTTCTCATCTCCCGCAAGGAGAATTTATGGAGTTGATCAAAGGGGTCTGACTGATAGTCTTGGTTCCGGGGTGAAGCTGTTAATTTTTTTTGGTAGGAATTGATGATTTTAACTGCTCAGAGTATCTGACTGGGTAGTGTTCTCTGGATTGTTGTTGGAGACAAACTATCTGGGAAAGTCTGGAAAAATCCTATTAGAGGTAGCCTGGAGAATAAAAATCTCACTGGAGTATTAATATGAAACTGTTCAGGTCTGGCCCTGCTGACAAATTATGTTTGTCAGCAGCTCCAGGTGCAATGAACACTGGTTATGCTGAGTCTGAAACAAAATTACCTTAGTTCTCTTGTAAATATTAGCAAGTGGCAGCTGATCAAGGATAGTTTTATCCATTCTATTGATTCATTAGCTTTCTCTCCCATGTCCTTCCCTGTTTTGCACTTCAGAGCAGAAAGCTTGTGGCTAATTCTGTTCCTGCCTGCCCTGAAATATGTTCTGGGATGATGATGCTATTTTGAGACAAAAGCAGAATGCTAGTTCCCATCCTCAGGCTGAACTCCGTGATCCCAGTGTTATCCTGTGTGGTCAGAAAAGTAATTGCTTCTTGCTGGATGTGTGCATGGTGTTAATAAAATCCAGTTTTGATGATAAAAAGTTAGAACACTCATTTTCTAGCTGTCTTTAATTTCTGATTCAGTCCAAGAAATGCTGGATTTGAAAAGCCTGGTTATCTGACCTAAGCGGGGAAAGTACTGAAAAACATTTTGCAGAATTTGTTAGGAAAATTACGGTTTTTGGGGGTTTGATTTTCACTTAAAACTAGTGCAACAGTTTCCTGGAGACCCTCCTTTGTGCCCTATGCTCCTGTCTCTTCTGGGGACTGGGACCTTGCAGGAAGAGGCTGTCCATGGGAAAGGAGCAGGCATGTCACTGCTGTCCCATGTGGTGATGTGTTATACAGAGATGACAGCAAAAGGCATCTGGGCCACAGTCCTGAGGGAGTACTAAGAACTGGAGTATTGTTAGGAATCACAGCATTTTTGTATAAGGAAACATTCTTTTGGTTTTGGGACTGAGTGCTTTTCTGAAGGAAGATGCTGGTGCTCTGCTGGTTCTTTCAAATCTGCCTTAAAGTGTGTGTTTATGGACTGTTTTATGCAGGCTCTGGAGAGATCTCTGTGTGGTTTTGTTCTTCTTGACTCCAAGTGCCTCTTTTTGTGAGCACTGTAGCAGTGAAATTCCTCTTTACATGTGCCCAGAAGGTGAAAGAGAGGAGGTTTGATGTCATTGCACAATCCACTTCTCCAAAGTATGTTTTTTCCCTTGCTCACGTCACATAGCTGATTCAGAGGAAACACGAGCTCCTGGTTGAGGGCTATTAAAGAGCTATCCCAAGTTTCTGTTATGTTGAGAGTTTCTGTGTTCTCCTGCCAGTTCTTACATGGCAAAGGTGCTGCTTCCATCTTCTTGGGGATTGAGGCAGACTAAATGTGACATAGTCTTGGCCTTGAATTTTAGCACAGTTGCAAAACTAAGGCAGGTAGTTAATAATAATCTAAAGGAGGTCTCTGGAGATGGCAGTTTGTACTGGAGACCTGTGGGAAGAGCAGGGTTCATGTCAGCTCTGGCAAGGTGTTCCTTGTTCTGCTGCCCCATCTGAAATACTGATCTGTTCTTTGTGGTCAATATGCAAAGCTATGGCTATAAGGTTCATCAGTATTCCCATTTCACACAATAACTGCCTTGCTTTCTTTTGGGATAAGAAAATGGGGGCCTAACATGTATTGGTATATGAATTTCTCCCTGCTATGGAGGGTTGAAGGTATGTATCAGTGGTCAGGAAAGTGGCTGTCAGTATATACTCCAGCTACACAATCCCTGCCCTGTGATTTCAAAACTCTGTTGGAGCTCAAAGCATGTTTCTGCTAGTTTGCGTGGGATATCTGCTGCCTCACACCGTTAATTGTCAGTCTGTGGGGCTGCTCTCCCAGAAAAGCTGTAAGTGAAGTGGGAAAACAAGGTGTAGAGCTATGAGTGTGTCTTCTTTTGTGTTACTGGACTGAAGCTGCAATTTCAGCAGTAAACCTGTTTTCATTGGTGAATCTGGTATCAAACCTCCCCAACAAATGTGGCTGCAGGTGCCACAGCTGTGACTAGAGCTGATGATTTGCTTTAAGTGTTGGTGATTGAGATGGGGAAGTAAAATCTGTCTTGGAGCAACAGTAGCTATTGTTTCTCTAGGCAGGCAAAGGTAGAAATGGCAGAAAAAACTTGTGTTTGAAGGTGTGTTGCAAAGTGTCTTTGGGGCTAATGGACTCAGCAAAGACCCATTTCCCTTCAGGCATGGTACATCGTTACTGGCTTCATTAAAACAGACTGTCTGCATTTCTGCTGCTTTTGAATATAGTTTCTGGCTTTTAACTTTTTTGTTTGTTCATTTGTGTAAGAATATTTTGTATGATAAAAGATGATGAATTGCCTTTGTAGGATTGAGTCCATCCAAAGCAAGCCCATCTTGTGCACCATATTTTGATATGCAAGGTAAAGGGAAGGGAGAGCATTTAAGAAATTTTAAGTTTCTAAGGGGCGCTAAGAGAGTGGAGAATTTCTTCCTAGAGCCTTGCTCTGCAAAGGTTCCTGTCTTGATAGGCTCATGTGGATCTGTTGAGTGTATAGCTGTGAGAGTGATGGAAAGGGGCTGGGTGTGATAGTAAATGTCTTCATAAACTAGAGGAACCTTTTTTTTATTATTCTAATTGGCAGTTCATTTTTTAAATTCAGAATCTACTAATCATGAAAAAGCGTTACAGGTGTGGGATGTGTTACTCATATGGTATGATGCTATTCTCTGTACACTTCTGAAGTTGTTCAGAGGACTTCATAATTAATTGCAATTGACCCTTTTAAAAGTGGCAGTTTCCATTTTGGTGGCAAAGGAAATGTAACCATAAGGACAAGAAATGTCATTATATAGAATTAGTTGCAAATTCAAAAAAGCGATCTGGGAATCAAGAGTTGCTGTTATTGCCTCTAATTGTTAGATAAGTCTGCTTTGGAGAGGAGCAGGGGGAAAGATGTAATGGAAGGAGGTTGAATGCTGTAAGACAGCAGTTAAATGCATCCTGGTGGCAATCTGGCTAGGCTCTCATACTTTATCCTCATGATTGCTTTCTGGAAAAGGATGCAAAGCTTGGCTTGCTATAACTTTTTTTCTGTTCCTCCAGACCAGGGTGCACTTGATGGGGCCCAACCAGGTAGGTAGACTTTTTGTGGCACTAACATTTGGTTCTGTAGATCATGGTATTCCTTTAGCATGACCATGGCCTGTAGCTGGACTGTCTCAGGGGAGCCCAAACTTTGCTCAGCCTTAGGCTGCACTGTCAATTTTTCAGGAGTCCGAAGGCTGCACAAAATTGTTGTCTGAGGGCTGCACCTCTGCCTCAGGCACAGCAGAATCATCTGAGCCAAATTTGGCGTGTGGGCTTTACTTTGGGCACTTTGGGGCTCATGGGTCTCAGTGTAAATCTTACTCTGTCCTGTCATGGTGGTGGCCTGCTTGGACCAGTTCAGTTTGAACTCCAATTTATCCTGTTATCATATGTGCTTTGGAAGTACCTTCTAGGATTGCTTCCTATTCTTTCACATGGTCTGCTGCTGCACTCATGTGCTAACAGCTGGCACTTAAGCTGGATTCTCCATATGAAAGCAGCTGTTATCTATTTCTTCTCCATTAGGCTGCAGAGATGATGTGTTCTGGTAACTTGTTTGCCCTGCTTGACTGCCCTGGGCTTGCTGAGCATTTGTTAATACTCTCCGGACTTCAGTCCTAAGTCTCAATAACTTGGCTGCTGGTGCTTTCATGCTTCTCAATGTACATGAAAACTTCTATTGGTGTGAAATTCTTACTGCTAAGACCTTCACACAATTCATGGAAATGCTTATTCTCATTTCCTCATTATGTGGAGTCTTTTTGCCCTTTTTTCTATGCTCTCAGACATCCTCCAATTCTGCATTCTTTAATCTGACCCTCTAGTATATTTTTGAATCCGTTGAAGTTATATTTACTTCATAAGGCTTTCTGATTCTGGCAGCATTTCGATATTGGGAATATTGAGGTGGACAAAATCATGTATTAAAATAGTTCTGCTTTGAGCTCCTTGCCTTCTTTTCCTTCAGGGCTAAATACAGTCTGGAATTCAATAGGCAACTAAAATCATCTATACTTAAATGTTTCCCAGCTATGCCATAAGCTTAGCACAATTAGCTGAAATGAAATTACATTTGACGTGCTTTTTAACTGACAGTGTCTCTGATTAAACCTGCTAAGCTTTGTGAAACTTATGCAGTAATGGTCCAGTATTCTGTTTTGGTGCCTTTTTCTTCACCCTGAACTCTGTTAACTTTGCTGTTTTAGCAGTAACGCTAGCTTTTGGTGGCAGGTTTTATCCATGTTCTCTCAGTATCAAAGTACTGGGATATTCTCATTTGAATCTTTCAACAAGGTGGGCACTTAACTGAGGTGACTTGATGAAGGTAGGAATGAGTAGTCTCTAGACTGCAGTTAGGCTGCCTCAAATCATGACATAAATGCTAAACTATATATATATTTCAGGATATTTAGTGGATATATTTCTATTTACCTAGAAATAGTAAATAACAGGATTTGCATGCCAAGGGTGTATTTTCCATGTTAGCTGTGCAGATTCATGTAATGCCCTATCTTGGGACGTTATTGACATCTTGATGTGACTTTCTACTGTGATACCTTCGCATTGCTGCAGGTTTCAATCTGAAGCATCTATCTCAGTATTTCAGTTTCAGCCCTTTTAGAAGTTGGGACTTGCACTCATGGCTTGGAAACACAGCTGTGATTTTCCTTCCTCCTTGTCTTAGAAATGCCCTGGAAATGTTGCTTTTCAAGCGAGAGGAGAAGCGCAGTTCAGGCTTTCGTGCCATAACAGTGTTCAGGAGCTTCTGTCCATCAGTGCTACAAGTTCATATCTCTTTAGATGAGCAGCTGTCTTGACTGGAGAGGCTTTAGTTATTGGCTACTGTCTTGCTCTTCATTGTTAAAAGCAAAATAATCTGAATCACTTTCCAGTGTACCTTGAAAATATTTTTAATGTACGAACTTTGAAAGTTGGGACACTCTGTGAGTACTGATGGTATATAATTGGTTATTGGTTTGTTGTTAACTATTGAGCATTCCTCATCTGGGAGATGGTAGGAGGCAGCCTGCAAAGCCAAGTGATTACTTCATGCTGTATAGTTGTGTTTGGTGGAAACTTCAGCTATTTGCAATTGCAAACAAGGGGTGAAAACCTAGATGCATAAGATTAATACTGCAAAGAGGAAAGCAAAGTACAAGGGATAGAGCATCTGGGAAAGATCAAACCTGATAAGAATCTATTCTATAGGAGGTAGAGGAGCCACCTGAAGGTAGTTTCCTCCAACAAGAATGCATGGACTGAACTTTAGGTTCTTGTTTACAAACTGGAGCAATTGATTGTTCAGCTTTGATGCTGAACTTTTGATTTTGTCATGTCTGGAGCAAGGAGACTGATCAGATATATGTCAGGTAGAAATAAGAATGGCAGTTGATGGTTTTGAAAGTTTCCCTATTGGCAGGCTGAGCTCAGTGTGATGAAACTGGAGCAAAACACAGAACTTAGAAAAGGGCATGCTGGTTCCTTTGTAGGCCTTGTGCATAAATTCATTCTGATTTGGAAGGCAAAACAGGCCACTCCTTTTTCAGGCATCCAGGGCACTGTAGATTATCTTTTGATGTACTTGCCCTGGAAATTGTCCAGGGGATACATGCCATCTCGCCTTTGGCAGAATCATGGATTGTCTGTTTATTCTTTACCAGCGATCCCAGACGTTTTCAGCGAGGCTGTATAAGGAACAAGACTGTAGACTTTGCATAGGTCTTGCTGTAGAGGCTTTTATGTCATTTCAGAGAAAGCTATTTAAGGTATGTTGTTCCCAGATTGTGACTTGTCAGGTCTGATAATCCGTGCCCGGAAGCCTGAGCTGAGTGTATGGCCACTCACAACATGGCACAAACATGGTGCTGTTCTGCACACCTCAAAGGCCTGCCTTGATTAAGCTTGCAGTCTGCATCTGGCCCTCAGACATCCACTCTGGTGTGAAATGCAGCCTCTCAGGTAACTGAAGATAACACCTTTTCTGAATTTAGCATAGATTTGTCTTTCTGACCTTTCTCTTTCATGACTATAAAACTCAACATATTCTCAAATGCTGCATCTTCTTGGTTCTTTATACAGGCAGGGCCCTTTTTCCTTCAGGTAGAGACATATGAGTTACTCAAGACCAATGGGAAGGGTCACAATATGCCATGTTCCTTGCCCAGGACTTTGTAACCTGCACTTAGTCTTTTAGACAACTCTGTTACATTAGACCTGGCCCTAAAGCTCATAGCAAGCTACCAAGAAACTTTGGGCTAGGCAGAGAGTGGGCTACCATGGGATATACAATGTGATGTTGGTCTTGTCGCCTGGCTGTGACTGTATCCAGTTGTTCCAGATGAGCCTTGCATCACTCTCTCCTAGTCCTGCATTCCAGGTCATGCGTCTTTCCCAGTTGCCCCGTATCTCCGCATGTGTATGTCAATGTGATGGCCTATGCCCCTTTCCTGGTCCGTACCTAGTGCTGCCACAGTGTCCTTAGCTTTGGTAGAATTTCTGGCTTGTGTGCATCGGTAAATTCTGTGTTGTCTGGTGACTGACTTGAAAATGGGACCTGCAAAGTGAAAATAAAAATGAACAAGTAGCAAGAGAATCTTTTCTGTGGCTAGATGACGGTAAAAGAGGGCTGGTGGCATGTTAATATCGTGGCTGGTGTGTATGAGTTCTCTGGCTGCCATTTGCAGCACCAAGTGATCATCTGGTACAAACAGGCAGTGTTCCCAGACATATCAGGTTTACTGTTCTGGGACCTCAGTTGCTGCATGGCAAATGTAGCCAAGTGATAGTTGAGGACCAGAGCCTGTGCAATGGTAAGAAAATGGCTGCATGAATATTGTAAATCCATGCTGGGAAAATGATTTATTTCAAGAAGAATGATGTATTGCAGGTCTGTCCTGCATAAGTAGTCATCCTTGCTGCTTTTTCTGCTGTGGTCTGTGTGAAATGGTTTACCATATAGGAGTAAGGAGGGGATTGTTGAGTATAACCTCAACAGCCCATTCGCTGTTGCACTCTCTGCTTGACAAGAAAACACAGGTTTCAGAGCAGAGTAACTAATAAGGTGGGAAGACATTCACCCTTCATACTAAAAGAACCATTTCATCTCCACTGCTGCTAAAAAAAAGTCATCTTTGTGAAAATGGATTTGGTGTTGCGTCTGGGACAGAACCAGACTTTCCCTCAGACTCTGTATGTCCACAAGATTTGTGGTTTGGTTCTTACTTACCCAAATCTCTATTCCCCAGCATGTCTGCTAAGCTTGGCCATGCTTGTCTGCTTGGGCTTTGTTCATGGGGCTGAGATCTCTGCTGGCACAAGTCCACTGACGGTTGAAGACTTGCTTTGGGGAAAACTTGGCTTGTTGTCTCTGAAGCCTCGAGTGGTGGCTGGGAGTGTCCTCTGTGACATGATGGTGCTTTATGGGTTATTTGGCTCCAGTGTGATGGGGACTGTTTTCTGCATGGCTTTTACAAAGAACGCTTTGTTGCGCTGCACTTTGCAGCCCCTTCCGTCTCAGGCTGGAAAATTCTCTCTGTGGATGGAAAATCTAGGAAGCAGTGAAGAGCTTATTCTACAATCACCCTGGAGAATCCAACACCCCTGCTTGGGCCATCTGTGGAAGAGACTTATGATGATGCTTTTTTTCTCATCTTTGGGATGCAACTGGAACTGCTCTTTTTCTAGGAATTTCTTGGTTTCCAGGGTATGAAATGGCCTGTGTTCCGTGTGCAGGACTAAGCTTCAGGTGAAGCAAGAAACAGATGCACCACACTATTAGAAGTTAGTCTGGGCCTGTGTGCAGGGTGGAAGGAGTTATTGTGCCAGTGAGGGGGGCAGTTTTCCCTGTGTCTCCCTGGACATGTGTGAATCAGGAGCAGTGCCAGGGACAGCTTTGCAGGATTAATGCTCTGAGCACTCTGCTCTGTTCTTGCCTCCATCCCTGTGTGCTCCAAGGTATCCTGGCTTCCAATCCTTCCTCTCCTTTCAGGGCTGGAGCAGGGAATCTGTTCTTCATTCTCATTGTTGACTTGCCAGGCCCTTGGTGTTCAGGTTTCTGCTTCCACGCTAGGCCCATGATAACTGCTGAAAATCAGATTTAGCTTTGCTGGCAGCTGTGTCTTGTTATGGTGGTTTCTCGTTCTTTCTTTAGCCCTTGCTGCCAAGACCACAATGAAGTCCTTAACTGCCTGTAATCTCTGGCATTTTATCTGCAGGTGATGACAAATACGGAAGAAAAGTCATTTTGTTCAGTGCCTGCCGGATGCCCCCAAGTCATCAACTAGATCATGTGAAACTGCTGGGGTAAGTAGAGCCTTAGTAGGCTGCTGTTAATTTCTTAAATCTGACCTAATTCTCAACTGCTGGGTTCCTGGGGACAGATTCATCTGCAGTAGCTTCTTTGGCTGGTCATGTCCTTCTCAGTGCTTACCTCCATTGCTGGAGATGCAAATCCTCTATTATGGCACAAAAAGAACCTCTCTGTAGCAGAGCACAAAGTGAGTTCATCAGTTCTTTCTTCTCAGGTACCTGAAATTCACACTGGACCAGTATGTGGAGAGTGATTACACTCTGGTGTACCTGCACCATGGCCTGACCAGTGAGAACAAACCATCCCTGAGCTGGTTGCGGGATGCCTACAGGGAATTTGATCGCAAGTGAGTAAAGCTGCAGCAAGCAAGGCTGTTACCTGCTGCTCTGTAGCCTGACATAGAGATCTTCCTCAGGCCCCTTGTGTAGCTTGGTGATCAGAATTTACTGTCACTTCTTCTGCTGCTTAAGGAGGTGGATTGTTGTTTAATGCAGACTAAATCATAGGATAAACAGCTCCTTCTGTAGTTACATCCTTTAAGCCAACAGGCAAGCAGCAAACCCAGGACCTGGTTCAAGTGTGTCAGCCCCTTGGTATAATTGTAGGTTCCTGGGAAGGCTGTTCACTGCTTTTAGATGAATCTTGGAATACAGGGTAGTATGCCTCTAGGCTGCCACAGCTACAGAGCCTGGGAGAGCAGAGGCCATGGGTGCTAGGGTGTGGTAAGGTTCAGCGCAAAAGGGATGAAGCAACCAGGGTGCCTTAATGTTGTGGAAAGGTTGGTTCCTGTGCTTAAAGTGCAGCTTGTCATTACTGGGCTTCTCTTGACAGGTACAAGAAGAACATCAAAGCCTTGTATATTGTGCACCCAACCATGTTCATCAAGACCCTGCTGATACTTTTCAAACCTCTGATCAGGTAGGAAGGAAGCTATTGGACACTCACCTGCATGCTCACACTGCAGGGGAGCAATGGGGCATTCTCAGAGGGGCGCAAGCTGAGCCCAGGCTGCCAAGCCTGGAGTCTCTCACCTTTTTCTATCTCTTCCCACTTCTGAGGTGAGAAATACTCACACACCAGAAATACGTCTTTAGGAACCTACAGAGTTTGCAGCTCTGTGCTACTCCTTTTCTCTCCAGCCAAGTACAAGTAAAAAGTTGCAGGATCTGCAGCTCAAATATTTAATTTATTGTGAAACTGAAATCTATGAAATAATTGGGGCTAAAATCTTCTGAAGCATACTGCTGAACATAGGAAGTAGAAATCCAGCATTTCAGGGAGCCTGCTGCTGCTGGGGCTTCTAATGTATCTTGGAAAGTCTTTGCATCTCCTGGTAAAATAGATGGAGTGGGAGAGTGATGTGGGTGACATCTCTGCTGCTCAGCCATACCTACCCTTTACCCCACTGATGTGTCTTGCAGCCCCCTGCTCTCCTTTTCTATAAGAAGTCAGTTCTGTTACTGGATTTCCCAATTACTCACGTATCTACCTTTCTCTTGTTTTTCAGCTTTAAATTTGGACGAAAGATTTTTTATGTGAATTACCTTAGTGAGCTGGAGGAATATGTGAAGCTGGAACAGTTGGGGATCCCAAGCCAAGTGCTGAAGTGAGAATACTGCCTGTCTCCCCCTTGCTTAGGGCTCTGTGAGAGGGGACTTTTTGTAAAGATTGGCAAAGGAAGGAAGAGATTGTTCTACTCAGGCAGTGGTTTTGCAGGGTGTGGTGTCAAATTGCCTTTAAGACTGGTTTCTCTCTATAGGCCTTTCTGTATGTCCTTGGCCCCTGTTCTGTCTTTGAGTTAAAAATGTTCACCCAATGGAGCACCCAGTCCTGTATCTCCCACTCACCCCCTGGGGACTTTCTGCAAGATACTGACCTTATCACTGACCTGGAGCTGATGGTGTGCATCTGTGTTGTCTGGGTACCTGCATAGCTCATTCTGCACTCCTCTGCTTGTCTTTGGGGCTTCCCAAAGTTGCCATAATATCAGTCCTACCAGATTGCTTCCCTGTCCCACACCCACATATGCATCTGTCTCATCACAAGCAGTGCTATCTTGGCCTCCTGCCCACACTGTTATTCAGCTACTCCAACTCTTGATTAGAGATAGATACTCTTTTTTGTCCTGCTTTTTTTTTTTTTTTTTCTGGTGACCAGATGTTTGTTCTCATACTCCAGAGCTGCCTGTGGTGGTTTTGCATAGGTGTAATCAACCATACTAGTCTGGTGGTGTTATCAGTGGGTGTGCAGTGCTGGGTTTATGCACTTCCTGGGAGGTGAAGTGGCTTTTTACTGGTCTGTGTTTTGTTGCAGGTATGATGAATACCTGAGATCCCTACAGAAACCTTTGCAAACGCCCCAGAAGTCAACACCCCCACGCCCACCGCTGCCAAACCAGCAGTTTGGAGTCTCCCTACAGTAGTGAGTATTTCTGGACTGTGTTGCTTTTGCCCTGACTTGCTTGATATGAAGTCACTATATTTATTACTGAAAAACAGCAGAAAATAGCTGAGAAATTTCTTGCAGTTCAGACTTCCTATGAATCTTTAACCATTTTCCTGAGGATCTCTGTGCTCATGTTCAGATCCTGACTAACTCAGTTTAGTTCCACCCTCTTGATCCCTAGGTCAGATTGTTTTTGCTACTTAGGGTCACTAAGGGAGGAGCAAAGTAAGGGCCATGGGAACAGCGATATGGCACTAGAAAATTCCTTTTAAGCAGAAGAAGTCTGTAGGAAGCTGAGAGAAATCTCTTTAGGACTACACTACGTTTAGCAGTGCTGCAGATTTGTTTCTTAGTTGTTTTCCACATCATGAATTCTATTTCAAAAGCACCTCTATTCACCCTTCTAGTGAATCCCATTCCCCATTCCTACAGTTACAAAGGCAAACACAGACACTGGCAAGGGCTGGTGATACTGAGTAAGTGTTTAAGGTATTTTTAACTGTGACTGTGGTTTTGCCTCTCCAGGGAATGAGGAGCCAGTACTGTGTAACTAGACATATCCTCTGAGGCAGTCTGGGAACACATTCCCCAGCTTCAGTGCAACATTTCCAGATGGTGTTTGCCATTGTGCCATGGTGCCTGAGCTTGTTAGCAGCCTGGGAGGGGTGAACAGCTCCAAGCTATCAGTGGTCTGGACAACTGAATGTGGGGATGGCAGCGAACATCTTGGTGTCATGAGGTTTTCCCTGACAGTCATTTTGTTAACAAATCTTCTGTCACAGGAATGTGGAGACCAAATTGTTTTCTTTTTCTTATGCATCGGCTTCTTTATCCCCGTGTTCCTGTGGGAAAGGGAAAAGGAAGCCTAACCCTTTTCACCTGATTCATAACTAGCATCCTTGCCTTCTGGGAAACCCTTTGCTCTGGCATATACAAGCAGAGATTTTTACGGAAGATGGAAAAACGTTCCAGTGGTCTAGTAATGAGCTCACAGTTGCTCCAGTGAATGATGTAACATGATGGGTGAAGAGTACAGAAGGCTGGAATAATGGCTGAACCAGGGATGGGGGTAGCAAGGTCATACATAGTACAGCTTGTGTGGGCAAATTCAAGAGTTGGAGGCTTCATATTGGGCAGGACCAGTCCTGTGTAAAAGTCATGTGTAACCTGTTGTTTTTTGCTGCAGTCTCAGGGAGAAGAGCCCTGATCAGTCTCCTGTTCCTCTGGTGGTCAGAGACACCATTGCTCACTTGCAGGAGCATGGTAAGTGTTCGGGGAAGCTGCAATCTCATATCAGTGACCTCTGTTCTGTCCAAGCTCCCATCAAGACTGTGGTAAGATGAAGAACAGCAGTCTAGAATAGAGTGTAGATCCTGAACTAGATTAGTTAGCCTTCAAGTGAGATTGTGGAAGGCATAGGAGACCTTCTTTCAGGAGTCCATGTTCCCACTTGTATAAAAGAAGCCAAATGCTCCTTGTATCCTTTGTCTAATAGTGGAAGCAGAAAGAATTGTGGTACTCTAAAAAAGGGGACTGTTGATATCTGTCTGAATGCCCCACAGCATGGATTTATAATTGCTAAGGCCAGCATTTTTAAAGACTCTTCACATGGCTGATTTTTTTTCTTCTCCGTCTGCTGTCACTTCACAGCTCTTAATACAGAGGGGATTTTCCGGAGATCAGCAAATACGCAGGTTGTCAGAGAGGTCCAGCAAAAATACAATATGGGTAAGTACCAAACACATCAGAGCCCCTCTCATTCCCTAATTACTGCTGTCCAACTGCAACTGTGTTGGAACTAGTCCAGCATGGATTCTCTCCTTCTCTGATAGGTGTGTAGGTGAGCCCTCATCTTGGGGTATTGCAAAGGAGAAGTATCTGGTACTTCTGCTGTGTGGAAAGCATATTCCTTCCCACTCATACTCTCCTTACTAGCCTTTTTTCTCCTGAAAGTTTCCCTGTTTCTTGCTGTGGGATATGCCATCTTACTCTGATTATACTGAAGGGACTTAAGATGACCAGGATGAAACTTAGTCATATTTTTTTTGATGATTTCTAAAGAGGTAGGACTGGATTCAGCACTGCTTTGTATATGACATATTTTTCCACTCTGTTAGAAGATGTGGTACTTCAGGATTCTGTGTTATTTAAAATGCCCCTTCCTTAATTTTGGGCTCTGACCATCATGTCCTGTCCTTTGGAGGAGGTGCTGCTATGGCCAGTGAGCACTGAGTCTCTGCTCTACTTTCTCAGGTGTGCCTGTAGATTTCCAGGAGTATGAAGATGTCCACCTCCCTGCTGTGATTCTCAAGACCTTCTTGAGGGAGCTACCTGAGCCTCTCCTCACTTTCGGCCTCTATAGCCATGTTGTCAGCTTCCAGAGTGAGTTGTAACAAGTGTGCTACTCCCTGAATGTTGCACTGGCTAAGGGCAAAGATGTCTTAGTGGGGACATGCATGGCATACCTTATGACTGCCATCAGGATGGGTGCTGATGATTGTCCCATCTCTCTTGCTTTTTAGGTGTGGAGGAGGTGAAACGTGTGGATGTTGTTCGCAAAACACTCCAGGATTTGCCAGAAGAAAACTACCAAGTGCTCCGTTTACTGACAGCCTTTCTGGTGCAGGTGAGCACTAGCCTAAACATTTGCTTGTCATAATGCTAAGAGGTGCAGGCAGGCCTCAGCCTAAAAGGTGCAGGCATACAGCCTGTGTGGTCTATACCAAGGAGGCTGAAAGCTCCCCAGGGTGGAGGTAGAACTACGAAGTAGTTGAGTAAAAGAGGGGTATCAGTGCTTTGCAGTACTTCTGCTGCCAAGAAAGCCTCTGCAAGGCTATTCAAGCAGGAGGAATGATTGTGAGTGGTGATCTAGACTTATCTAGAGATACTGACAGTGCTCTTGGCCTTGTTGTTATGATACGGCCTGGCCAGCTTTTCTTCTCTCATTTTCTCTTTGAGTCTGTCAGCTCTGGCTTTAGGGAGAGTAGAGGGCAGCTGCTGTGCTATTCTGTAGGATTCACAATGGTCTCTTTCCTTCCCACATAGGTCTCTGCTCACAGCGACAGAAACAAGATGACAAACACCAACCTGGCAGTTGTGTTTGGCCCAAATCTGCTGTGGGCCAAAGATGTGGCCATTACTCTAAAAGCCATCAATCCCATCAATACCTTTACCAAATTCCTGCTGGACCACCAGAAGGAGCTGTTTGAGGCTGCAGAGGCCTGAATCCAGTCCAGCACATACCTGCACACTGTGCCCACCTTCCCCCTTCTTTGTCTTGGAGCTGTGACCAAGCTGTCTCCAGTACAAAGGAACCATTGATCTTCTGGGTGATGAGCAGACTGGGGGCTATGGACATGATGGTGAAAGTGTGCAAATAAGTGAGCAGGAGACCTGCAGCTCTGGATGGGCAGGGGAGCTGGTCTCCCAGCTGCTGAGACTGTAGTCCTAACCTACCAGTGCAGCTCCTCCAGGGCTCATCACCAGTCTTCTGCCCTATCAGATGACCTGCCTTCCTTTTCTCCTTCCCTTTATGTGCAGTTTTTCTGCCCTCCTAGTTCCTTCCTCAGCACAGATCTTTTTGTTCAAGGTCCCGATAGTCCCAGCTCACCTCTCCTTGCCTCAACTGGGCTGTCTGGGTTAGGGCAGGCTTGCTGGGTTTTGTGATGGAGACATTCTTACTGTGAGTGCTGTTTCTCAGCACTGTACATGCATCCTGCCTTTCCCCAGGGGCAGCTAAAGCAGGAAGGGAGCAGCAGCCCTTGTGTTTCAGGTAGCAGCATGTCCTGCACTTGCAAACACCACTCTAAACCCCCTGCTTTAGCAGGCAGGTGAAGGACAGGCTCACAGCAATGGCCTGTGTTACCTGTCAGACTCTAAACAATGAAGGTGACTTTGGCCCAAAGCCCAGTCCCTCTGGGGTCACCCACTCCAGGTACTATTCAGTGTTTGCTGGACTGTAGAGGGTGACTTGCCTCCCGTAATTATGCAGCTCAGGTGTGTTTGTCCCTCCAGCAGCACTTCCAGGCTGGCTGGGAAGGTTCATGCCAGGCTTGGCTGTGTATGCAGGCCAGCTGTGACCCTTTGACAGCTGGTGATTGTGAATGGCAGGAGTAAGTGCCCTGCTGGCACTGAGCTGCTGAACACCATGAGGATCACCATCTGTCCTTGCAGCAGCACAAGGCCTCCTCTTCAGGCATATGTATCTGTGCTGACTAGCACAGACCGCCTTGACTAGTTAGTTGTCTTTTTGAGCACAATTTTCCCCAGCACAGTGTAACAGAGAGCATGGCCTTGAGGGAAGGTCTGGGGACTGGGGCTAACCCTCACCATGGGGTGCACCAGGCCTGGATTACAGATTTCTGCCCAGATGCTGAGCATTCGTGCCAAAGCTATGAGGGAACAGCTATTCCATGCCAAGGGCCTTTGCTGTGTCTCCTCCTGGATTCATGCCTTCCACCCTGCCATCTGGCCAGATGCATCTTGCATGCCCTGGGTACAGTTGGAGACATCATGTTCTTTGCAAGGCAGGCTTAGAGTGGGGTGGTCCTGGCAGCTCCCTGGAGCATCTGTGATACTGTTACAGCATCTCTGTTGGCTTTGGGTTGTCTCATTCCCATTACCTGACCTTAGAGAGCCTTCTCCTCAGCCTGGGTCTGTCAGGGTTTTAGGAGGGAGCTTCTAGCCTTACTTCACTGGTGTGATTTATCTTTGTATCTTGTGCCCTGTGTGCCTGGGCCAGACCTCCCTGCTGCATCTGGCTTCAGGGACAAATCTTTTGGACCAAGCAGAACTGTTTTGTTGTTTTTTTGGTTTTTTTTTTGTTTGTTTTTTAAAATCTACTGGATGCTAAATAGAATTTGCTTTTTCATAATATTTTAGCCTGCCTTTAAACACTGACCATGGGTCAGTGCCCCTGGTGTAATCAAAGTAGGTGGCATCTCCTGCAGGAATTAAGGAGATTGCTTTTTTTGCTAAACCCTGGAATGAGGATAGGTGCAAATGTAGGCAGCTCTGCAAGGCAGCACAGGTCCAGCCAGCTGGCTTGGAGGAGGCACACCCACATGTGGGTGGGAGCAGTGAACAAGAAAGTGAGCATTACTAAGACTGGAGCAAGAGATGTTCTAAGATAGGACTTGATCTGATCTTTTCTAGATCCCAGGAGATTTTACCCTAGGGAGGCTACCAGGCTGCTGACTTGAAGTCTCCCTCTTCCAAGAGTAGGATCCTTCCCTGTTTGGCCAGGATATGAATTGTTTCATCCTGAACAATTCACAGCAGGAACTAAGTAAATGTTTTGGAGGGAGAGATAATCTGCTCCTAATTCATTTGTGATCTCTTCTAGAATGAGTTAGCAGGGCTGATGTGCTGTGGGGTGGACTAGTGTAAAGAGAGGTATTTGCCCATGTTTAAGGGGCAAGGCTATGGAGGCTGAGGGAGCCCAGTGCAGCCCCTCTTTCCCTGCAGGCGTCCTGCTCTGTGGAGGCTTTGGTAGGGGGAGAAGGAGACTTGGTGCTCTGATTGTATCTGCAGCTGACACTGACTTCACCTTCATCTCCCTAGAGGAAAGGCAAGCCCAGCTCACTTCTGGGACAAATGCCCAAGTTGGGCAACCTGGAGTCCAAGTGCCTGAGTGCATGAGGCCTGGCCCTATGCACTCTCTGGGGAAAGTGGCATGCTCTGGGCTTGCAGAGCAGCAAGGACTGCTCCCTGCCCAGTAGCCAGAGGAGCAGTGCTGGAGTAGCTCCTGTCCAGGGGGAAAGTGGGGAATACTGCAAGTATCTGAGTTATGACTGGAGTTTGGTGGTTTATTTTAGGGGGTTATTTTTGGGATTTAGTTTTGTGGGTTTTTGGGTTTTTTTATTGAATTCTTGAAATGACGTTTCCTTTTTTAGCAAAATAGAGCCTGGTTCACCCCCTGCAGGCAGGGATAAAAGCCTGCTCCAGTTCAGTGCCTGCAGGGAGCAGATTCGGAGAGTGTTCAGGGAACTACTGCTGCTCATGGTGGGAAAGTGCTTGCAAATCCTGGAAGGGACCCACTGTAAATATCCCCTTTCCTCTGCTGCTCCTTGTGCTGGAGCTGCTGAGAGCCCTGGAGCGGGCACAGTAACCAGGGTTGCTTTTGCAGTCTGTTCTCCTGAATGCCTTGTGTTGAAATATTCCTCTTGTGATCTGAGCAAGGAGCTGGCCCGGGCCTGCCTGCAGCCTTTGTCAGGTGGGTGGTCACCAGAGTCTGCACCTGCCAAGGCCAGGGGGTTAAATTCCCTCTTCACATGGGCAGGGTGCTGGCTAGGCTGGGTTTCTCTGCCTTGTGTAGGTCGGGGCGGGTACACAGTTGAGGCGCTGGTCTGTGTCAGTTTTCTCCTTGCTATAGACCTGCCCAAGGGTCTCTTCCCTGGCTTACCTTTCAGGTTAGCTATTAGCCATTTCTTCCTGTAGGGGTACTTGTGCATCAGCCTCCTGCTTTTAGCACCTAGAACATTCCCCTCTGCTAAGCCTCTTGCTGTCTTAATGGCCTCTGATCACTGCATGGTGGCCCAAGCTGTGAACTGACACCAGAGCTTTTGGGTGGTGCAGGGGGTCTGGGGCCATCCAGATGCCTTGTGTGCTAACATGAGAGAGCTGAGGGCCAGTTTGGTCCCAGTTTCCTTTTTTATGCACAGGGGCTCCTGTGCAAAAATCTCAGCTTTGCTTTTGTTGCTGACGTTCCCTGCCTTCTTTGTTGATGCTCATCAGGTGCAGGCCTTGGTTTTCACAGTTCACACTGTTTATTTTCTTTTAATCTGCACCAATCTTGTATTTCACAGTTTGCACTTTTTGTATTTCAATAAAAATCAAAATGTAATCTCATCCAGATATGTCTGTCAAGTGGCAGCAGCAATGGCATATCTACAAGAAAAAAGGCTGTCTATACTGCCAACCACAACCATGCTGCAAGGGAGGAAAAAAGCATGACATGCATCTTATGTGAGTATCTCTGAAGAAATACTAGTTTGCAGGAGCCTTGGGCTGGAAAGAGAGTTAAAACAAAAATGAACTAGTATAGATTTGGCTCTTTTCTGAAGAGGGTTGTTCTTCCACATTACCATCATTCTGTCATGATGAGCCATCTTCCTAGGATTCCCAAGGATGCCAAGTGGGAGCTACCTTAGGATTATCTGGCTAAATTTGTCCTATGGCCAGGTGATTGGTACAGCAGAAGCCTGCACCTTCTCATTTCAGTGTATGTGGATTGCTAATTTGATGAACAGTAGTCCTGTTAGGACCACCATGCTCTCTCTCCTTGATTCATATTCAGTTCACTGCCTTTTCCCTGAAGACTGAAATTTGCCTGTTACATGAGTAACAGGAGAGGTACTTGTCACAGTGACCTGCCTGGCATTATGCTGTAGCAACATCAGCTCAGAGGAGCTGAAGGGCAGGTGCATCTGGCATTGGCTGGACCTACATTATGTGCAACCATGGGCAGTACTGAAAGCAGTGTGAACACCATTGCAACTGGACATGTTCTCCTGAGAAGCTGCCCCATGGGTTTATGGACACTGTTCTGAGAACATTTTTTATGAATACCTACAATAAGGTCGCAAGGTGATGGTATTTAATTGTTCGTGACCTTGTTTACTTTCTCACTTAGTTCCTGATGGTTTCTCCAATCCCTTGTCTTACTGGTGACATGGTGTAAATGGTGAATACTGAAAGCCCTGTAATAAGCCCCAGATCCTACAGGATGGTTTCTGTGAGTTTTGACACTGTACTGTGTCTTTTTTAAGTTCATGAAATGACACTCATGAAGACACACATATACATGCAGATAGACAAATTGGTATCCCTAAGATTGCAGTGGGATGCTCAGTTTATTGTGTTACCTTCTGAAGATGTAATTAAGATTGCTTTTATTAGTCACCCTTGTATCCTAAGTTGGAATATTCCCTTCATAGAAGCTTCTAATACACAGAGTAATTTTTCTTTTTTTTTTTCCCCCCATTCCTGCCATTTTATCCACTGTGTCTTTTTTGTAATAACCAGACACCCTTTACACTGAAGCTTTAATCAGCAGCTGTTATTAATACACAGATTTTTATAATCTTGTCTTTCCTTTAAAGGGAAGGTGTTGGCACCGAACCTGGCATTGGGTGTTATATAGGGTTAACTTTTATTAATACTAGAATACAGCTGTTAAGTTTGGTTATTCTTTCCATATTTGATTAGTCTCTGCTGTCTCTCCTGCCAACTCAAAACATTCCTGTGCTGCTTTAAGAGTGTAGTAGCAACCATGTACAACGCAAATTCTTTGGGTATGTTTTTTCTCATTTTCCCACCCATTTTTCTCTGGAGATGAGTTAATATTTCAGTTACCCAAGTCACGGGTGAGGGCAGCAGGGTCAAACACTGTATGACTGTTCCTCTCACCTCCAGACACCTGTTCCGTCTGTCCCTTGCTGTCTTTCCAGTAGGTTGATCTCAGTAGGATCTCACTTACCTTTCCAACTATAATGTACCAGTCCATTTTGCCCTCTCTGATGGAGGCAGCAACTTGCTCTGTCCTGCATTCACTGACAGACCCCTAACTCTCCTGTTTCCTGGAGGAAAACAAGTATGAGCCTGGGACTGTCCCAGACCTGCTGGCATACACAAAAAAATGCAGAGAGTGTTGCTTACACAAAAGTTTTATTGGAAATTCTTTGAATACTTGCAGTACACCGGAGACTTTCCAAAACAATACACTTGAGGAGCCTTCCCCTCCACCCAAAGTATCTGTAAATCAGTAGCTACGTACATACTGTCCTTAATATTGAGTCAAGCAGAGAGCTGCTAAAATAAACAGCCTTCATAACACACTCTGTGGCAGGCCACAGCAGCAGCTAGATCTTGACTGAAGCAGGGCATTTGTGCAGTGTCAGGGAACTCAGCCTAGATGTAGCAACTGTGTGTTGAAACTGAGGAATGTCAGAGAAGAGGCAAGTAACTCAGCCCTGGAGAATCTCTTATTGCTATGGCCATCCAGCTCAATACTAGCGGCTTATATAGGCAATTTTCTAGCCTTTTGAAGAGAAGAAAATGTGCCACAGTGACATTCTGCCTTATGAGATGTGAGAGCTGTATCCGCCACGTTAGGAACTCCATCAATAAAGGAACACAAGTACAAGCCCTGACCTCCTGGGTGGGATTAACAAGAATGGCACTGCTCCCTGCCAGCTCCACAGCTTGGCAGCAGATGAGCACAGCAGGAGTGCTGGCTAGATGAAGTTTAACCTCAACTGTTCTCTATTTGTACAGTGTGAACCAGCACTTTACCTCATCTCTGCTGCTCTGCAGCCCAGATAGTATCACTTTAGAGACTGAAGGTCTCTAAACCACCTGTCTATGAGCTGCTTCCTACAAAGTAGCAGACCAGCCTCCTGGACACAGGTGAGAGGGAGTTGATCCATTAATTTCTTGTGTTCCTGCACCCTTTTGCAACCCTTTCCACCTGTGAAACAAGGTGGCTCTTGGATGGGAATCTGGTATTTGTTACAGCTCATGTAACTAAAGCTGTGTTATAAACTGTTTAGTCTTGGAAGCTTTCTTGCTTTGAATGGACAAAACAATTTCCATGTGAAGTTGCTAAAAATTGGAATTGGCTAAGTAAAATAAAAAGGTTATGGTGGGCAACTTTCCTTCAATGAAGCTCTTACCTGGAGTTTTATAACTTACAAGGCCTCCCACCAAACACCTCTCAACAAAAAATTTCTAAAGTTCAGAGAACTGCATTGCTGTAGCCTAACAGTAAGCTCTGTTGTGAATTTGGCTCCTTGCTCCAGCAGTGGCACAGAAATAGTGTTCCAGAGTAGAGCTGGGGTTCCCCCATCAGCTGCAGGCAATCTCTTCCAGCTATGAATGCAGCTAAGCTGCCATACTGCACCAACTGGTTACTCAGCCACTCTGGGCAAATGAAGATGGTTTCTCAGTACTCAAACAACACAACTCCATGTCAAAGAAAGAAGAGGGAAAAATGTGGTTTTGGAGAGTAAGGAGTCTTGCAGTTTCTCACTCTAGTTACATGAGGGAGGAGGAGAGAGAACCACAAAAAACCCCACCAAATTTCTGTTTAGTGTCACTGTTTCTCCTCCTATCCTTACATGAGCCAGAAGACATGCAACAGCCAAATCACCCACAGAGTAATGCCAGCCAGTCACACTGTCAGTGGCCAGATAATTACAAAAATAAAATTTCAGCTACTCAAAAACCAGCTGATTAAAAAGTACCATAAGCTTCCCAAAAAAGTGTGCTTCTTTAAAGAAGCTGCTTTCTGAATGGCCAAAAAACACTACAAATTCATCCACGCCTATCAGAAAACAGCTTTTTACCAAGTCCCTGCCACTCCGTTCCACTGATGTGTGCATTTCATTTTATCAATGAGCCCTGACTGGATGTAATGGACACACAGTCCCCAATCCAGAGTATAATATTAATCAAGTCTGTCTTAGAAAATAAATATCTTGGATATTTTCCTGCAAAGAGAGACCAGTCTCACTGGCCAGGGTTCCATGGCACACTTGCTTTTCGCAGTGATAAGGACAGAATGACCCGCACTATAACGTGAAAACAGAACATCTCTTAAATATAAGTTTCTTTAAAAGCAATAAATATTTTTTAATTCTTAAGATCATCTATTAACCATAAAGCAGGAAGGCTTGCAAGGATTAGAGGAAAAAATATTGAACTAAGACTCCTAGTTACATAACCCTAAAGAAATAGGATTCCTAATATTTACAGTTATGTTTCAGAAGCAGAGACTATGAATTCAGCATCATCACAGCTGCTACGTGCAGGCTTGCCAACAGTCAACACTGTTAAATTCAACATGGTCGAGTGTCAGGGCACTCGGGAAGGAAATGTGGAAAGCATTCCTGTAGTTTCATTCCTTCTGATCAGCCACCTAACAGAGGGCTTTGCAAAAAAATCACTGTGTAGAGACCCAGTTCCTTAGAAGCAGGAAAACAAAGGTAACTTGTATTATGCAGGTCCCAAAGTTAGCATCTCTCCCTGGGCTCCAAGCACACACTCTGAAGTCAGGATGAAATGCCCAGTTCTGTGGAATGGATGTCCTGGACTTCAAATGGTTGAATTTGCTGAACTCACAGACCCTGGAAATAAGCCAAAGCTTTCTATGCTCTTACAGGATCAGACTGTAGGGAAACATCTGTTAGCAAGAAGCTCTACCTAGGGAACTTACACCATAGGACCTTTGGAGGAAGCATATGGCAACTTAGCACAAAGCCCCTCCATACAGAACACAGACTGAGGAGACAGTAAGTTTCCATACACTGGAGTTTGACCTCCTGTGTCCCTACTGAAGTCTTAAAACTGCCTGTGAACAGGAAAAGCGGTCCAGAACTATGTGGTGGAAGAGTTGAGAAGAACCAGCAGATGAGTCGTATCTGTCATTGAAGAGAGAAAAGAAAGCTCACTTGATGGAAGGATCTAGTCAATGTGAACAAAAGGCAGAGCAGGGGCGATGGAGATATTTGTTGATGTCATCTCCAGGATGCCTTGAGGAGAAAGAATTGCTGCAGCAGAACTGGAAAAGAGTTCACTGCAAGGTTTCCACAAAAGCATCAAATTCTTTGACGTTTTTCTCATGGACTGCCAGCTTCTCTGGTAATGAGTCCTGGAAGGGTAAGGAAAGGTCATGATCAGGGCTCATTCACAGCAGACAGGAGGAAGTTTTAAACACACCAGGGGAAAAAAAAAATCTGTTTCTGAGTCATGCAATCCCTCACCAATGCTCTGGGCTCAACTCTCTACGTGCACAAAACCAGGAGCCCTCTGGCAGCATCCAGCAAGTGACCCTGAGCAGGGCACTCTGCCCAGAGTCTGTTAGTTCTGCAGGAACAGGAGGTGCACTGGGACCTCACCTTGTGCAATCCCCACCAGCTGCAGCACCCAGTCACGTCACTGCCTTTATCAAGTCACTTGCTGCTCTCAGACTCTGGTTTTCATTTTTCTCCACAGTATGGTACAATGCCAGACAGCCTAATAGAGCACTCACCCAGACATGATTTCCACCAGCCACACCAGAACTCAAACTCTGCTCAGGCTGCAAAGTCAGTTTGCCACTAAGTGAGACACCCCAGAGGCAGGATTAGTTTGGGGGGTTTCAATGATAATCAGAGCAAGCATGCTGCAGCAGCCTTCAGCTTCAAGACAAACATGCCAGTTTCACAGGCTCAGGTGTGCCACAAACAAATCTGCATTTACTTGGAATATATTAATGCTGGACTCCCTTTGGGCAGGGTCTCTCTTCTGAAAAGTATAGGAAAGACATTTTACAGTGTTACATGTGTACTGTAACAATAGAGGTAAGAGTCCAGAGGAGGGCCACAAAAATGATCAGTGGGCTGGAGCACCTGTTAAGAAAGGCTGAGAGACTTGGGGTCATTCAGCCTGGAGATGAGAAGGCCCTGAGGAGACCTTATTGTCACTTTTCAGTACTAAAAGGAGACCTTTAAGAAAAATGGAAACAGGGGCTGTTGTGACAGGACAAGGGGCAATAGTTTAAAATTGAAAGAGAGTAGATTCATGCTAGATAAAAGACAGAATTTTTTTATGAAGCTGGTGAAAAACTACAGCAGGCTGCCCAGAAAGGCAGTGGATGCTCCATCCATGGAAATAATCAAGGCCAGGTTAGATGGGGCTGAGAAACCCGATTTAGTTGAAGATATCCCTGCTCATTGCAGAGGGGTTGGAGTAGGTGACCTTGAAAGGTTCCTTCCAGCCCAAACTATTCTACCATTCTATGAAGATACTTTTTTCAAACTAGGAACAGGGAGAGCATTATAAAGTACATATGATTCCCACAAACAGAAATTTCAGGGTTCCGTACCAAATCCTCTGCCATGGACTGTGCTCCAATGTCAATGGAGAGGCTGCTAAGTTGAGGGGGGTTCTGAAATTCACGGTAAAATGTCCCCAGGTCCATTGGAAGAATGTCATCTTTTGAAAATGCTGGTTTCTAGAATCAAAGACACTGCTGTTAATTCCCAGAGACACTAGCTTCCCTTTTGTTATAATCTCAGGTAAAGTCGTTACCTGCTATCAGTAAACATCTTGGCATTACAACTGTTGCTGCAATAATGCATATTAAAATAACTGAACAACAGCCAATACCACTTGATATCACAGTATCACTTGAGCAGTTGGAAGAGAACATTTTTTTGGAATCTGGCTCCTCTAGGTGCAAAGAGAGAGGATGCCAAGCCCAGATGTTAGCAGAGAACTGAAATGGGATTTAATTTGTAGCTGTTGATTCCTGATACCAGTGTCTTTGCAGTTCTGGAACTGTCACACCCTAGTGTGAATGATGTGTCTTTTCCACTCCCACTGAAAACTACTCTGACATCATTTGCCATCGCACCAGCATGTGAAGCCCACCTAAGGTGCAGGTGTTGTGTAAGAGCTCTGATGAGGGCACTTACAAAGTCAATCATGACAAAGTCATCATGGGTGTTCCCTGTGCTGCTGCCACTGGAGCCCTCCGAGTGTAAGCTGCCTTGTAGAGGAGATTCCGTTTCTGGGGATTCAGGAGGATTGACCTGCCCGAGAAATCAAAGATGGTGAGTACTGATCTTATAGTCATGTCTGTGTAGTTTGGCAGTGTGGGGGTGGTATGGAGATTGGACAATAAGCATTAACTAGAGCAGGGGCTGCAAACACATGCTGTTATTTGCATGTCTAGACAGCCCAAGATTCAACACAAGAGACTTCTTGAAACCAAAAAAATCTGAATAACTAGTTATTTTCTCCAAAACCAAAGTGTATTCAAGGCAGAGAGTAGCATAGATGTCTGCATAAGGGATGCTGAGAAGGCACATGTACCTCTGGAAGAGTCTTACCATGGGGTCGTTATCTTCCAGCTCAACATTCTTGGGAGCAAACATGGCAAAAGGAATGTCTAAGTTGGCCATGGTCACCTGAGGAGATTTAGCAAACAGAATTTCACTAAGATGCTCTGCTTACCCAGCACATAAAAGGATATTGAACATCTTTGTCAGCCAGTTAAAAACAGTCCAAAGTCTCATCAGCAGTTAGGCAGGAGGCTGACAACCTCATTTAAAAGGCACGAAATCCAGAGATGATACTCAGCTGACCTAATGCAGCTACATACTTAAGGTGGGATTGCTTCTATTCATATCTTATATAATATAGGCAAAGATTAATGAACTGCTACAAATTGAAACAATTCTCCTTCCTTCATCCAAAAGGCCTAGAACTGCAGCCCTAGGAACTAAGCAGGTATCTAAGCTGCCCTAACGGATTGTTGCTTCTAGTGATGAACTGGTCTACTGCATGTTCCATCAAGGAAGGGAGGCTTGCTGCCATCTTTCCTAGTTTATGGACCTGTGGTAGTGGCAGATCATTGTGAGATCCAAGTGGAGTATCAAGTCTTCTATTCTCAAATAGGGTATTCACAAAGTGGAGCAAATTCAATGGCTGTCACATCCCAAAAGGGTTTTATGAAAAACAAAATATGCCTTGGCAAAACCTTGTAGGGAATGCAGCAGGCAGAAATATGCACTCCCAGTCTCTGAGGTTGCCCTGGCATTGGAATGCTTTTTGCTCCTCTATGTATGAACAGATGAGAAAAGAGGGGTGTTACGGGGCTCTCTGAGAAGATCTTCTGCTCATTACCTGGTTAACAGGTTTGTTGACAAAAGCTCCAACCTTCCGGATAAAGATGGTCTCCAAAAGGTCATGTGGGGAGCCACACTTTCCTTCACTGCTGTTGGATACTGTTTCTGTGTCCTCACTGGGGGAGAAAAAAACCACATAATTAGTGCCTCCTGACACAAATAGGGTAGATAAATAAGACTCCTTCATTTTTCTTGGTTTACTCCTAATATTGGAAGAAGTACAACAGAAATCTGTCCTTGTACCATAACGTCCTCCTCAGTCAGGAGTACAAAAGGAAAGTAGACACTTCTGGAATCAGATTTTTGGTTAAAGCTGGACAAAAACTATTTAGTTAATGTAAAGTTGCTGAAATAAGCTTCTCTTCTGGGAAATGGAATTTCAACTTGTTTGTGTTCACAGCAATTCCTGTTCATCACTACTATTTTTTCAGTAACACAGTAGTCACAGATCTCTTAGGAAGAGATGGCAAGAACCACAATTATATCTGTCACTCAGTTTACAAATGCAGCAGTCTGGTACATCACAACAGCCACTCCCAGTATGATTAATTCACTCCATGGCTATTAGGTACCTCCATGACCTATTTGTTTTTGGTTTTTTTCTACCACAGGTATTCAGAACTTTAAAACAAAACAAAAAAAAAAAAATAGTTTTTTCCCATGGAAAGAGGATTACCTAGATAGCACACCCAGGAAAGTGCTAGTGCAAGTGAGTTTTGTTTCTCCAGAGCAAAATCTCTGTGACTCACAACTATGTGACCCCAAGAGAGATTTCTCAAGAAATAAATATGGTGATCAAAACAACCAGAAGGATTTAATTAGCTGTGAGGGAGTTGATTTAGGACAGTTTGAGGTTGCATTGTTTTCTTTTAAGTAACTTTGTGCCTAAAGTTTCTTACTGAAATGGTAAACAGATTTATCGCAACTACAACTGGATTTGGCAACTACACAAATAAAGTCGCTACAGAATTTAAGATTCATTTGTTAACTTACTGCATCTTGTTTTACAATCAGCAAAACCAGCAGAAAGATTGAAAGAAAGACTGAAAATTATAAAACTGATAATAAAGTTAACATAGAAGAAGATATATTACATAGAAGAAGGATATTACATGGACTAGGTGGGTTAAATAAATGGGCAAGATCATTGTTTGGAGAAAGGCTGAAGAAGTCCCAATCAGAGAAAGCTGTAAGTTGATTTGAGGGATGGAAAGACAATAGTTATGCTACAAACAATAGGTAAAAAGGGGAAACAAAAACTTAAAACTTGTAGGACTATAAAAGGGTTAGCAAAACTGGTGGATCATTAAAACCAGCCTACCTGCTAGAAGGAGTAGCTGCTGAGTAATGGACTCCATCCAGTGGGGTGCACATTCTCTCTTGGTCAGCTTGAGTGCCATGTGCTGGCTGGCTAGGAACTGGGGGAACTCCCCCTTCTTTGCCTGGACCAATCAACTGAGATAGAAAGGAACAGTCAAGTTAAGAGATCTCAAAATCAAACCAATACCACAGGGCAATACAAAGTAGATTCCATTATACTGGGCATAAGTTGTGGGGGTTTTAGCATATGACTGCACTCTAGCCCCTAATAAGCCTTGGTGAGATGTCATGTAGGAGTGGATTATCACAATACAAGCTTATTTTTTACTCCCTTTCTACTCTACTCCTATCCATTTCAGGCCTGTTTTACACTGCAGAGTTCTCTGGCTTTAAGTCCTCCACTTCATGGGGAGAAAAGGAGTTAAAAATACTTATATGCTCTTGGAGCAACCCCATGGCTCCCTACAGCTTCAAGAGAAGGGGAAATGGAGAGAGGTGCTTATCTCTTCTTCCTGGGATTCAGTGATAAGATGCATGGGAGTGGTTTGAAGCTGCACCACGGGAGACTTAGACTGGACATTAGAAAGAGAGGGTGGTCAAAAACTGCAACAGTGTTCTCTTCCTAGTGAGGTGGTCAATGCCCCAAGCTGTCAGTTTTTAAGAGGCATTTGGACAATTGCCTTAATACAATACTTTAAATTGGCCAACCCTGAACTGGTCAGGCAGTTGGATCAGATGCTCACTGTAAGACCATTCCAACTCATTTTGTTTTATTAACATTGTGTCAGCAGAACTGGTGTAACACCAGTATCACAAGCAGAAAAAGACTTCTGTCAACTTGGCTTATTTGTCTGATGAACTAATGTAAGTACGTCAATATGAACAGCATATCCAATGTCTAGCCTACAGAACTGTGCTTGGTCAGCTACAGGGGCAGCAGCTCTGTAAGATGGGCAATGTTTGGAATCAGTGACAAGCAGCTGCAGGCAAACAGGTCAGGTGCCTGCTCTCTTGGCATAGCTTTTTCCATATGACGCCGTACCCCAGTAAAGTCAGGGATGCTGAGGAGCCAATTCCCAACTCCTGTGGACGTTGTGCTTTCTCTGTACTTACTTTACTTTCTTTCCATTCCTGACAGACAGGACACCAATGCATGCACTAGTTTCAATGCCTCTCGGGTGTACAAGTGACACAAATGGCTGCAATACCAGCCACGCTAGTTCTACTCTCTACAAGTACCTGGTGAGGGTGTGCAGCATTCAAGCCACCAGCAAAGAGTACAGGATACCCCATGTCAGCTGATCCAACTCCCAGGGCAGCAGGCTGATAGGAAAGACGAGAGCTGGAAAGCTAAGAAAGAAGAGAAAAAACAAGGGCAAAGGGAGAGGAGAGAGGAAAGGGAAGGGGAATGCCCACAACCTGAATAATCACCAGTCATTGGAGAAGGAAAAATCAGAGGCACAGCATTTCAGGCTGGCAGAAGGATGCAAGATTTTTACTGGAATCAATAATGCAGGTTATTGTTCTAAAAAATTCTTAGTGCTGTGAGACCCTGAGCCTGGCCAGGAAAACAAGATTGGCTTCCTATACATGTAGGAGGAGGCTGTGCAAGGTATCACTGACATCCAGTCTCAGGTAAGCTCTGTTCTACAGGCCTATTTCAAATATTGGTGTAGTGGGTTGGCACTGGCACTGGTGCATGAATGCCATCATGAACTTACTAAAGAGCTAGTATTTAATATTTTTTCATCCCAAAACAATTTCATTATCAACTGTTTGAACCTACTCTCATTGCAAATTAAAACAGGTGATCTTCCAGACCTGCTCAAATAGCTTCAGTGAAAGAATACATGGGCCCATAAATGTGGCAGATAGAGAACCGGCAAGCTAACCCCTGTGAGATTGCTTTAGGAATTAAGTGTTGGAAGCAGTGAAACCTAGGAGAAATTCCTTATACATCCCAGGCAGAAATCTACCCAGTCAGATTAGACAAAACTTTGCTGTTTTGACTTGCCGACCTCAAGAAGAACATTTACTTCCAGAGATCAGTGTGAGCTCCAGCAGGACCAAAGCTGATGTTCTTTACAGGATCAAAATGAGGAACAGCATTTTCATTCACATCAGACTAGTTAAGCTGAGTGCAGCTCTAGGGACATTGACTGTTAACAAAAAGCACTCAGAATTGTGTCTTACTACTTGTGTCTTTCACTAACAATCCTTGACAGCTGTTGTGTATTTAGGGGTGCTTGTCCTGTCTTTGGGGGACCTTCATCTGCAAAGGCATTTAAGAAGCCAGTCTCAGTAAAGTGCCTGGCTCATTGTGGGTCCACCAGTCTTTCCCATGCACAACAAACACTCCACATTGTCAAATTTGTATTTTCCCGTATTTGTTTTGTCATGCCAGAACTTGTATTCTGGTCATGACATTCTATTGACATATTCTATTGACAACTCACTTGATGTGAAAAGGCCAGTCCCATCACTGGGACCTTCAAGGTGTCCGTCACCACAGGAGGAGGGGTCTGAAAATGTGCCTTTGTGACAGTAAAAACACACTGTGCACAGATACAGACAAACAGAGGAAACAAGGAAAAGAGAGAATGAGGGGGGAGAGAGAAAGAGAGAAAGAAGGACTTCAGAGAAGAATTATGAAGAGTTGGATGAACTGAATGCTAGTGAAGAAGTTTTGGCTGCAGCAGCCACACCTACAGAGAGCAGCAGTCTCAGTACTGCCAGAAGCACGTTAACTTTGTAAAGAATTGACTTGATCAATCTGAGTGAACCACTGAACACAGGTAGTATTTTAGACTCCAGTGAACCCTGACAGAAAGTAACTGCCAGAGACTCTGTTCCACAGTTAATTATAATTGGTACCAGCCAATTAGTAAGAAGGCTGAACAGATGCCAGAAAAAGTACTTTTTTTAAAATAAATTCGCAAATGAATTGTATTTTAGTGCTCCCCATCCATCTATACTCCCTATCCTCCAGCTTTCTGAGGGATCCCATTTTGGCAGCTCTGTGCTGCAACCTTAGAATAAAGGGTACAGTAGACTACAGTACAATTCAAACACACTGATGTGAAGCAGGAATTCCATCAACAGGAGCAAAACTCCAGAAGTGAACAGTCTCACAGAGGGTGCTAATGCAAAAAGGGCAATCCAAACCTGGTTCAGTCCCATATCTCCTCCCATTCATTTTGCTACCAATGGTTTTCACTTTGAGGAAAGCTTCAGCTTCATTTCTGGGTATTAGTCATGGCCAGACTCTCCTGAATTTTGGGCTACTTCACAACAAACATACACAGAAATGCAAGCTCACAGAGAAGGTAACAACTATTTCCTTGTATCACACAGGTTAAGCCTCACTTTTACTGAGAAGGCACGTAGAGATTCACACAACTTGCCCATAAAATGACACAGTTCCTAGTATTTTCCTTGTCATTAACCTGGACAGAATATATAGAAAGCTGGAGAAAACAATTTCTTTCCCTTTTAATTCAAAGACCACTCTGCCAAGGCAGGCTTACCATTCTAACTGTGGTAACAAAGACTGGCAGTTGCTTTACAAATAAAGGCACAGCATATGGCAACTATGAGCCACAGAAAAAGCAAGAATGTAGGCTCAAACTAATTGTGAATCCTCAAGGTTCAAGGGTTTCATAAAGCTTTTTCCTCTCAATGACAGCCTCATGACCCCTGGGGAAATGTCAACTTCAATGTAGTTACATACACTACTACTGTTAAGTAACACTGGCACAAGCAAGCCAGTGGAAATTTCCTTAGGAAATCTTTTGTATTTATCCCACTTTAGGAAAACACAGGACACAACTCAGCCACAAACTCATTTCCTGAACTGTGTACTGCAGAATAAGTGAAGCTTTATTCCATCAGACTTACCGTGAGCTAATTAGTTCAACATTGCCTGATGCCTGGTCACCTGAAATTACTTTGGCACAAAAATGCTTCCTAAGAGAAGCATTTCTACCTAATTCATACAGCAGAATACATTCTGCTAAACCTGGTATATTAATTCCTCTGAATTAGAAGAAAAGACCCATAGCAAGTTCTTTCAGTTTGGAACAGAATTCCAATTATACTTCATTCTGTGTTTCACATTGACTGTGAAAGAGATTTAGAGTCTTTAGATTGTCTTTAAAGGTCAGTAGAGCCATCTGCTTGGCTGGGCAATCCTGAATATTTAAAGTGATAGGA
This sequence comes from Erithacus rubecula, assembly GCF_903797595.1. Lineage (NCBI taxonomy): Eukaryota > Metazoa > Chordata > Aves > Passeriformes > Muscicapidae > Erithacus > Erithacus rubecula. The sequence continues at coordinate 23,176,880 of NC_136688.1, forward strand.
CAACTGCAACTCTAGCCAAGTCTTCAAAATACAGAACTATGGAGTCAGATACATGAGACAGTAAAAGAACTTGGAAGTTTCTGGGTTTGATATTCAAAAGGAAACTATCATCTATTTATTTTAAAATTGAAACTTAAATAAAATTTGCATGGGCAATTTTTTGCCAATACTTATTCCTGCTGCCCCAAATAATTTTAGATAGTCCAACAAATACAGCTTTTGTCTTTTTTTTGTTTTTCTCCAGCATTTTCCTGGTATTTCAGTGTTTCCTTCTCAATGTCAGTCTGTTACTCCTACTTAGGCTGCCTGGCATCAATGTCTTGAATTCCTCCTCTTGCAGTATTGGTATGTAAATGTGTAAGTATACTGCTATCCTCTACAAGCACACCTCAATCCAGCTACAGGAGTAGGTTCTTTTAACCCTTCTCAGTAATTCAGCCCATCTAGGCCCCTGGAATTTTGTTGAAATTAGTATCTAATTTCAGTAGACTTTACTCAAGAGTCTAATGACATAAGTAACCCACACATTAAATTTTAATTAGCAGCAGGAGGCTTTCTGTTTGCACAATAGCTGATGTAGGATCATGCAAACTATTCTTACAGCAATTGTTCCATCTAGAAAGAGCCTGGTTTCTCTTACCTGAGATGGAGGAGAGGTGGAAAAAGATGTGGTACACACTTCTTGGGAATCTTCTACTGAGGGGTACACTGCACCGTTGTCCTCACCAGCTCTAAAGCAGCAAGAAAAAACAAGTTTTCTAACTGGAAATATTCCTTAAAACAAACAAATAGTAAAACACACTGGGACAAACACTGCAGGGAGGCTGAGAGTATTTGGGTGTAGCTGAAGGAGAATTATGAAGGGCTCTCATCCACTTGCCAGAACTGAGGAAAACAAAGTGGGAAAACATCAGTTTTCCTCTGGTGTCTGTCCTCTACCCATTTAAAATAACACAGGTGTTTCTAAGTAATGCTTTTGTTATACCAGCTAGTGTTACTGGCTTTGCTGTTTACACAACCATTGTCAAACAACATCACTGGTCCCAAGCTGAATGCCCTCACATTCATTTTAATGAAGACAAACCTCTCATCTCCAAAGAAAAATTAAACTGATCTTCTCCCTGGAAATATCCATGGATGCATGCATCCAGACACGTAGTTCTGCATCAGGATTAACCATTACACTTTCAAATTCCTGAAAGCAGCCAAGATTAAACATCCTTTGTGCCCACTGTGAAGAATTTGGGAAAACACTGGGACTTGCTACACTCAAGTCATCTCAATGTGAGGAGAAAAATGTCACCCTTCATCACATGTTTAACTATACTAATATTACTGACACTAATTCTCCAGTGTCCCTTCCCATGCTGTCGGCAAATAGTGGAAAAGGCTCTGCATTTGGGCATAATGGATGCCTTTACCATGGCCCATGACTTCAATTCAGTATTTCCTCACCTGTAATTGCAGGGATGCATGGGTGAAGAGCTGGGATAGGGACGGTCCACAAAGTGATCAATTATAATCCCCATGATAGGAGGGGTCCTCTCAAACTGCCTGCAAGGCAACAAGCAATGGTGTTATTGGCTTTTTCTTTCTACTCTTCTCAATTTGTGGTGCCTTCACTGAAAACCCTTGTGTCTATCAATGGGACCAGAGCATCTTTACAATTTAGTCCTGTGACTCCAGGCATGCACCAACATTTTGGAGTTCTAGAGCCTGGCTCAGAGCTACCCAAATACTCCCCTTGCTGCAAGGCTTAAGCGTGAGAGAGAGCGCTCTTCATGTAAGACAATCTCAGCAGGAAAGGATAAGCAGAAGGGAAAGATTTGGGGGCTCAGAATATGAGGGGTTTAACAGTAAATTATTGTAAAACAGTCTCTGGCATGATCACATTTTCTCACCTGGTTGACATGAAAGCAAGGTTGATTCTGTAGGCACAAGACAAAGTGATGGTGCCCACTGGGGTACCCACTGTCCCAACTCGGACTGTCTGGAAACCTGTAAAGTATGGGAGTAATTATCAGTTTCCCTGATTGTTTATGTGCCATACTTTTTTATTCTGAGGTTACATTATCTTATTTCAGTCCTGTTTCCATTATCTCTTTCAATGTGAACTCCAAAAGCACACATAGAACCCATAACAAAACAGCAGCACTAGGTTGCCTTGCTGGTAGGCTTCACCCTGCAAGAGTTCTGATGTTGCTTCCTGGCTTCTTGGTCTACAATATTGTTCTGAAGTGCTTCTTGTTCCTCAGTAGATCATGATCTCCTTTACCAGTCCTGCCCCTTATCAACATAATTCCATATTCTTACTTCAATTCTGTATTGCTAGAGTCAAAATGGCAGTCACCCAAGACTTTGTCCAAGTACCACCACTGTGCTTGTCTATATGTTGCCTGACCCAAGGCTGAACTGGCAGATCCAGACAAGAAGCAGATGTAAGCCTCAGACGAATTTTCCTTATGGTACTTGGGAATAGTAACCAAAAGGCAGTCAGAATGAAACATAATTCTGCTATTGTTTGTGTGTTGCCTAATCATACCTTCTCCCAAGCCACTCAGCTGGACTTCACCAAAATATATCCTGAAGGAAAAGGAAAAAGAAATGTTGTTAGATCCAGATGGGACATAGTGCTCTACATATCCTTATTCCTTATTTAATTTTGGGAGTTGAAAGGCTGGAACTGCTTTTTCTCTTCAAGAAAAAAAAAAGCCCAAAATAAATGGCTGGAATGCCCATCTCAAAAAAACTTACAGCTGCTTCAAAAGAAGAACAGGTCATGTAAAAAGAAGGAAAAAGAGAAAATCATAGTCCAAACAGGATTTTCTCTTTTTTAAGCCTCTGTGGTTAAGTCTAAAGTTCAGATCAAAAATGTGAAGTGATACAAACATCACAGATAGGTTTGAGTCTAAAGGCTGATGCTCATCACACAACATAACATATTAACTATGCTGTAAAGAGACTGCTCTTAAATACATGCCAAGTCAGCAATGGAGGCAAAAATAAGAAAATGTCTGTAATTTCCTTCTGAGTTCTCAGCTGCACAAATTATAACAAACCTGAGACTTTCAATCATATAAATAAGCTATGCAAACATGTCAAAAGACCTTTCTCAGAGCCAAAAACAGGGTCAGGAAGACAACTATGAACCAGGAACCAGTCAGACTCACAGGCTAAACAGAGTTGAACCCAGTATTTAGATGAGTAAACTGCAAGAACTACAGGAAGTGGAGTTGAGGATGCATCTTTAAAATGGAGTAACAGGAGAGAGTCTGAATCTATGTTGCAAAAGTACACATTGCAGTTATGTGCAATGTAGAGAGGCATTTATCAAACACAGGCCAGACACCAAACAATTGGATGCTAGTAAACAATTTAACCAGGGATTGCATGTAGAATTTTTTTTTTACTCTTCCTAACATAATAAGCAAACACTTCACTGCCTGTGCTTAGCTTTTCTTTCAATTGCTCAAGTGCAGGCCATAAGGTGATAGACCAAAGTTTTCTTCTGTCACTGATGAGTAGTAGTTCTATGCAAATAATTTAATTTTATTATTACTCATCCCTTTTAACCTACATTTGCAGCTACACTGGGCAAGTCTTCAGTCTCTGCTGTTTGCATTCCAAATGGGAAATTTCTGCTTTACCTGTACAATATTACATATTCATGGCCTTGTTTCCTTGAGAGTCTGTAGGCTGGAGTTACTCTGGTTATAGCAAGCAAAGACTTCAGAAGTAGAGACAGCCTGTTGTATACAGTGTATGAAACTTTGATTTCTTTGTCACACCTAGAGAACACAAAGGAAAAAAATTAGTCTTTTGTCCACAAGTAAGTTTTCTTGGTTTGGGGTTCTTGTTCGTTTTGGTTTGCAGTGGCTTTTGTTTATTCTAAATAAAAATTAGTCTGGGCCAGTTGTTTATTTTATTGCCAAAATTACAAATAAGGCCCCAGTATGACTACCTGTACTGACCAAGCAGCTGAGAATGCTGCTTTGACCTAGTAACCTGCTGTAGAAGAAATGCTGAAAAATGCCACACAGCCTTCTACTAAACAAACACATCTTTTCATTATTAGAAACATTAGTCATTACTGAGACTATGGATTCTTGTATCTGAGGAAACTTACTAGTTGTAATGGAAGAATGAAGAAGGAATTAAATTACTAGTTTATTTTCTTGACACTGGTGTTAGAACAGTTTGACTGCTGCTCTAGACAAAGAGGTGAGTTCCTTCTGAGCTGCCCATTGCCACACAGCCAGTGTGTACTCATTGATCACCATAGATTAACCACATGTACCCATTTCATCAGCTAAGACCTACAAACACAAAGAGTATGTGAAGAATGTACTTACTTTTCATTCATTTCTAGACACCAAATTTCCAGCTCCATGGAATCCCCCTGGATTAAGAAAAGATGGCAAACAAAGGCTCATTTCAGAACACAGATGTTTTCAAATCTCATTACTGGCCACACCTCTCAATGATTTGTCTCCTGGCTCCCACTTTCTGGTGATTCAATAATACAAAAAGGTGCACTGGAAGTGTCCCTGCACAATTGTATCACCTGAGGGAATGCCTTCCTCAGAATGTCTAAGTTCTTCATAGTCTAAGAAATTAGTTTCTTAAAATTTAAAAATTTAATAATTTAATTTTCTTAAAATGAGTTTCTTAAAAAAATTAGATTTTGCTGCTGTGTCATTTGTGTTTGGCCTCAGATTTTTGCAGTGAATTGCTTCTGTTAAACAATACATTTCTCTTCATTAGCACATCACCTAACTTAATAAAATTTAAATATTCTCACAAGGTTTTGGATTAAAAGGCAGGAGCTCTGGTAATTGACTTAAGATTTAGGCAAAAACCCCACCAAAAAAAAAAAAAAAAAAAAAAAGGAATCTGTTTTGACTCATTCCTCACCTCTGAGGTTTTGAGAGAAATCTCCACGCACATAGACCGTCCAACAGCAGGCAGTTGTCCTGCCAGGGCTTTCTTTGCTTCATGAGTAACCTCTGGGATATCTTTGATTGCCAAATTGAACTGCAGAATCAAAGACATAGTTACATTTTTTTTATTTCTTTGAAAAACTGCCTGATGGTACATTTCAGACAGGCTCACAGACCCATATATAACATACTAGGTCAGTGCCCACTGAAATATTTATGAAACAGAAAATTCCAAGCTGGGTTCAAGCTTTTCATATTTACCAAGATTCCCTTGGCTGCTAATTCAAAGGTACTTCTTGATCCTGCTATAAAAAATATGCTCCTTTTCTCTCACTTCAATCCTATCTTTACCCACAGAGTATCTTGAGTATTTTCAGATTTAATAAAGCCCACTACTAAAATGTCTGAATTGCAGAGTAGCAAACTTCTGACAGATAAGAACTCATCACCCCACCCCCAAGCAGATCTTGGAAATGTGCCTGAGCTGGCAGGAGCTGCTGAGAGACATCATTTCTCTTTCCATTCATCTGCCTGTAAGAGTCCAGAGTGATTTGTTGCATATGAACAACAACCACCAAGCCCCCCCTGCAACATCACAAATGAACCTAACTAAATATAGTACCCATTCTATGAATAATTATTGTCTGCACAAGACTGTAATAATCACATGGTGTTCTCAGCACACACAGAGAGTTATGGAGTTGCTCCATAAAAAATACAACCTTACCCAGTCAGAACCTGTTGGGGAGGATGATGAGCGGGTACAGATTTTCTCTCCAAGTCGGGCCTGGACAATCACTTGTACTGTCTGCAATAGAAAAAGGATACACAGAAATGTTTTGGGCTCAGCACAGCCCTCAGTTCAGAGCCTGAGCTACACAAGCTCCAAGTAAAAAAAAATTAAAGGGCTGACCAGGAGGTAGAGAACTAGAGTTTGCTACATCAATCTTCAATTCTAATCTATTTAAATTATTACATTTAACAGGCAAGTGTATTTCAGAAAGAAAATAGTTTCAGACTGACCTTTCCCTGTAACAACATTAAGAGACTATGTCAATTTTTGCAATCAGGATTTGCAGTTTTCAATAGAAAATTCAGAAAAATTTACAAAAATATCCCAAGCCTGGACCACTAAACTAAAGCCAAATGAATCTGTACATTTATACCAAAGCCACTGTTCATACTTGCACCTAGTGAGGCCAAATTTTATAATTACATATTAACATAATTCAAAAAAACATTCTGGTATTACTGTCTTTGGATGCAATATAAAAATTTAGGCTGAAAGAGTGGAGTCCAGCAGAACAAAGTACCTAACAGCTGGGGGGTTAGACATGCTGCTAGAAACCCAAAGCTGACAGAGGTGTGAAGTGCCTACAACTAAAGCAAGATGCTGCTGGAGGATGGAAGAGGATTTGAGGGTATAAAGAAAGGGAAAAGATGTTTTTCTAGTTGCTCTCAGGAATCTCCTGAATTTCACATCAGCTTTTCTCGCTTTGTTCTTCAGCAAAACAAAACAAAACAAAAAAACAACAAATCCAAACCTCAGTCTTGTTACTCTAGCCACACCAGGTACATTGTTTGTTTTTTGGGGCTTTTTTGAACAAGGAAGAAAAGGCATTTGTCTAAAAGAGAAAAATTACCTTTAAAGCAAAAAATTTGATGAACTTGTCCAGGTCCTTCCTGTCCTGGGAACTGAGATCAGTGTCCATTGCATATGGCAATCTGAAATACAGCACAGGTCTAGGAATGAAGTCTTCCTCCAGGTTTCAAAATATTTTTGCCATCAGAGGATACCTGAAAAGAACTGATAAGCACCAAAGCCCTCTACCTGTCAAAATCCAAACATGTTAAAAATTTTGGGATGTGAGTTTGAGGTATAAATGTGTATAGGTAGTTTATTTGGTCAGTGCAAAGATCAAAATTTAAAAAAAAACAAAGAAGGCTTACAAATAAAACACAGTACAAGTTCTACAATTTTGCTAGCTTAATTTTAAAAATCAAAACAAACAAATAAACAAACCCAGAACACCACAACATCACACTGACTGCATTCTTTGCCAAATCAGCCATCAGACAGGGAGGTCTCTGCTTCAAAAACAATGTATCTTCAGCTATCAGCACTGGTTAAAGCCAAGCCAAATTGTTTTCTTCTGCCTGAAATTCTTACAACAGTATTTCAGTGGTATTTCAGCAGAAATCTATATAATAAACCACTGATGGAACAGGCTACACTGCTTCTTTACTTTCAAGAAATAGTACTTGCAGTAAAACTATACAGCTACAAAATTTACCTACAACCAACTGAAAAGACACATTTTTGTCAAGAAACAGACCAAAATTCTCTCTTCAGTTCTCTTGAAAGCTCTATTAATAAATACTTAGCTTTCACATTGGTACTGCCTTGTTTTTCAAAATACAATTGTTTCTAGGAACACAATGAACATGCACAGTGTCTGAAGCAAGGCAGGGCAAGGCACTAATCCTATTTCTGCCACCGTCGTGTCACATGGCCTGGGATAAATCACAATTCTTCTCTCAGTTTCTTCATACATCAGTTAATAATCACATAGAGACCATTGGGGAGGAACACCTTCATTAGCAACATTCATTGTAGTTTTTGCTTGTAAGCCTTGAAAGCATTAATTCACTTTTAACCCCTGTTGCAGTTCTGAGACAGCTAATCAGCCTGGAGCAGCTTGTCAGGCATCCCATATTGATGGAACGTGCTGCTCCTCACAGGAACGCCGCCGAGCTGAGGTCAGGGAGCACCAGCAGCTGCTGCACACGAGTGCTCAGTTGTTAAGCAAAGACTGAACTTACAGCAAGGTATGCTATTTATGCAAATTAAAGCTTGCAGGGTGAAAGGGCCAATAGCCCTGTTCATACAGAAAATACAGTCTTTAATGAACGTGCATATACAGCACTTCTATTTAAAATACTGCACTTTGTGACAGTAAAGGCCTAATGCTTTAGGAGCATCAATCGAAGAGGGCTGCAAGCCAAGAGTACTGCAATTTACAGAGCATTTTATAGAGAATAGTGCTGCTTTCTGAATGACTAGAAAAAGCAAGCTGGATATATAATATCATTGAAAGTTCTAGGCTACATTCCACATCTAAAGCTAAACTGTTCTCATGACAAATTATAATTTAAATTGAGAACTAACAACACAAGTGATTCCACATCAGGTTAAAATATCCTTTGGACATTTTAACCTCCTTATTAAAACTGTTATGCCTTCTCTCCCCGTGTTTACCTCTGCTAGACAGATTACAGACCCTTTCAGATTACAGACCTGCAAGTGGTGCAAAAGGAAGTCAGATTTTAAAGTCTTTGATGCAGTACTCAAAATTTAAAATTTAAAAAAATATAACTCTTTAGTACAGACATGTACCACTACAAAAAAACCACAACACCCCTCCCCCCCAAACAAACAAACAAACAAACCCCCAGGCAAGAACAACCTGTTACTATACTTTTGGCTTAATTAAGAACTGTAAGGGCTGAGGAGATCTGAGATCTTTGACAAACCTGGCTGACATAGGCAATAAAATACTGCATTAAAAAATGCTGACATTTAAATACTAAATAAAAAAAAATCATACTGTCTTTTAATGTGAGAAGTGTTATGTGACCCCTGCAGAAAGGTGCAAGGAAGTATATATCCTGATATTGTGGGAGAGCTGTCAAAAAAAGCACCCATACTGGCTTTTTGAGGCTGGAAAAAAGCTCTGGTAGCAACTTTTTCAAGATGCTTGGGAACTAATGGAAGGTGTTAGGCTCACTGATCTGTTATTAAAGGAAACAAAGATGGTCATCAGCATGGCTCTATGAGCAGTACAGGAATTCATTCTAATGACCCAAATATCTCTAGAGGAGAGAAACAGCCACCAGAGGGTTAAAAACATTAGAGCCTCACAGTTCTGCCCTGCCACAGCAGAACTGGGATTCTTCTTGGAAGATCTGAAACTACTTATAACATTCATGAAAAATTTGGAGATTCATACTGTCAGCTCCCAAGCTCCAAATGCCAGCAACAGTTGACCCACCAGAGACCAAAGCAGAGCAGAAAGCATCAGGCAAGGTTTCCTGGAAAGGAGTAAGTAATTTTATGGGAAAACTAGTTCTTTGGAACTCAGGTCCTGAAATGTCTAAGTGCTCTCATCTGTCAACCATCATCTCATTTTTGTAGGAGGGCTTATGGTGACTGGCTGAGACTTTCTAAGGCCTAGAATGGTATTCACCTTTAGAATCAGTCTTGGTAAGAGTTAAGATGGAGCTAGAATTACAGCAAATTTTTTATTTACAAAATTACTTGCTACTCTCAGGTTAGCTGCCACAGCTGACCTGAACAGGAAGGAAATTCTTTTAACTTAGTTCCAGCAAACTCAATCAACTTCTCATGTCCTGTAGGTTGCAATGCCAGCACAGCTCCTTGTTAAGTGCTACTGCACAAGCCTATGCTTAACTCAAGGAAGACACTGGCTCATTTTATACTGAATAACAACTAGAAGGGAATAACCTTTGGTCTAGGTTAGAAAAATACACATGACTGATTTGTCCTAAACCAGGTAATCCCTTAAGTAAACTGGTATTTTTGCCAGCACATGATGCAACAAGCATCTTGTTCATATGACTTTTTGACTTACTGCAGCACTCATTTTTATACTATTGCTTTTATTTATATACCTTTCTCTTCAGACTGTGAACAGAAACATCAGAAACAGGATCTTCAAAGGAGAACCATCACACGTGGCTCTTTTGATTAAATCCTTATTCCTTCTCCCAAGGTTGAGGCAGATTTCAGCCAACAGTTTAATATCTAAGCGTTGTGCCCTACATGTTCTGCTGCTATTTATACCCTCCTCTGACGAGAAGGACACATCAGCATAAGGTGATGGCGCTGTTTGCATGATGCAAGCAACTGCAAGAGCCCTCCCCTTAATGCCTCGGCAGAGCTACAGCGACCGGCACGCTGTGCTCCCAGCCCGGCTCCCAGCTCTGCTCCGTGCTCCCAGCCCGGCTCCGTGCTCCCAGCCCGGCTCCGTGCTCCCAGCCCGGCTCCGTGCTCCGTGCTCCCAGCCCGGCTCCCAGCTCTGCTCCGTGCTCCCAGCCCGGCTCCGTGCTCCGTGCTCCCAGCCCGGCTCCGTGCTCCGAGCCCGGCTCCCAGCTCTGCTCCGTGCTCCCAGCCCGGCTCCGTGCTCCGTGCTCCCAGCCCGGCTCCCAGCCCGGCTCCGTGCTCCGTGCTCCCAGCCCGGCTCCGTGCTCCGTGCTCCCAGCCCGGCTCCGTGCTCCCAGCCCGGCTCCGTGCTCCGTGCTCCCAGCCCGGCTCCGTGCTCCGTGCTCCCAGCCCGGCTCCGTGCTCCGTGCTCCCAGCCCGGCTCCGTGCTCCCAGCCCGGCTCCGTGCTCCGTGCTCCCAGCCCGGCTCCCAGCCCGGCTCCGTGCTCCCAGCGGGGAGCAGCCCGGCTGTCAGCAACACCTGTAACCCTGCACACAACAGGTGCCCGGACACCTGGGATCACGGGCATTGCCCTACGTGTTCCACACCTGGGAACTCAGCGAGTACATCTCTCTGACACCTACATAAACAGGAAAGGAGCAGAAGCACCTGACCTATACCAGGCATTATTCCTGTTGCTGGGGAAAGCATGTAGAGGCTGCTTCCATCATCTCCTATATTTTTCTCTGAGCCATGGCTGCTACAACTTAAAGTTATCTTGCTTTCTTTTTAACCAGACATTCATTAATGCAAAACAATTACTCATGTTTCTGATCCCAGAGTGAAACTGAAAAGACAAGAGGAAAGAAACCAGAGTGGGTGTAGCTGTAAGGAAAGGGCTGTGGACAACTCTCATCCCAGATGTTTTTTCCCAGTTACCTGACTGTGCCCCCCAGACTGTGCTCCATACCCACAGCACTCTTCCAGAACTTTTTTAAATCCAAATCCAATCCCCAAGGATGTTCTATGAGAAGCTCACAAAAGCCTCGTTGAATCATGCAGTATCAAAAAGCACATGCAAGTTTTTGAAGCTTTTAAGCGTGCCTAGAACACATCCTCCCTTGAATGAACAAGAAACTTCACTGCAAGCAGGCATTTTGAGCACACTAATAAGCAACTATAAAAAGACCTTAATAAACACAGTGCTCTGTTTCAAGACTGGGCTTACAAGTCAAACTTCAGTATCCTACAATTACTTAATCTCCATTTTGCCTTCTTAGTAGATTAGTCAGAAACTCAGAGAGAAGTAGCAAACAGTTCTAAGTTTTAAGGTGTGACACTCTCATTCTTTAAAGTCTATGGATTTTTTCTTTTCAAGATTAAATTCTAGCAGAAAAGCTGTTTCTGCTGTATATAATATAAACATTTTTATGTAATCAAAGGCTCTGTAGTTCACTATATATTCAGGTTTTGACTGATAAAGAGGTAATTTTTCCTCCTGATCAGGAAACAGATTCACTTTATAAATGACTCTGCAGCTTAGTAAATACTTTACTAAAGCCAGCACTGCCAGCTCCAGTGACTTAGAAACAAAATTAAGTAATTCCTGTTGACTAGCAGTTACATTCTGTACTTCCCTAAGGTCTAAAAATGGTGTCAGTTCAAAGGTCCATTCTCTCAGTTTGTTTGTCAAGCCAAAGTATACAGACTAAACCAGAATCTGCTTCTACATACGCTGTACTATAACCACCAACATAATCACCACCTCTCAACTATTGTATGAACACATGTTCAGAAATGTTAAGATTATACAATACCATTTAAGCAAAATAAAGTGATCCTGTATGATCCTTCTGAACAGCTACAGACAGCCTGGCCCATCTGAAACATTTGTTTCTTGACACAAAAAGGAAGGGTCCTCCAGGTCAGGCCACTCCAGCAATAATTTGGAGATGCTCTAAACTTTATTTGGACAGCCAACTAATTTTCAGCTAAGGCAGTAATTTGCCATGTTTTTCCCCCTTGGTATGTACCTAGTCACACTGCTTTTTGGATTTGTAAGAAGGCAGTTAGTAGGCTCAGTCCAAATAATCCCTTTTCTACCTGTTCTCTGACATGGAAGGTGTATCTGCTCCTCTCGAACCACGGGAATGACTGACTGTGCCCTAAGAGCCACATCACCAACAGGAAAGAAAGATACGACCACCTGTAAACCTCTGCTCTTTCCAAGCATACCACAAATTCGCATCTCACAGGAAGAATATACAATGGAGCATGAGGTCTCACATTCTACTATTTCCAATGGGCTCTGAAGCATTCTGATTATAAATGACACTTGCTGAGATTACAGGGGGCCACGTCTTTCGCAGGCTCCACTGACAGCCACTGGTCGTTAGGAAAACGAACCGCAGTCGGGAACCGACCCCCGCGAGCAGCGAAGCGAAGTAAAACGGGGACACGAAGCCGTAGCCGAAGGTTTAAACCCCCGCCGCGCCCCCTCCCCTGGAAGGGCCTGCCGCGGGCTCCCGGAGCTCCCAGCCCGGCCCTGCGGGGCCCGGTACCTGCGCGGGGCCGGCAGTGCTGGCGGCGCGGCGGCTCATCCCGCGCGGGGCCCGCTCCGCCGCCGCGCCCCGACCGGCCACGGGGACCGCGACCGCCGCCTCCAAGCCCCGAAGCCGCCCCGGGGCTCCGGCCGGCGCCCCTCCTGCTCCTCGCTCCCGGTCGGGGCTCTCGCCGCGAGTGTCAGCGCCGGCGGGGGTGCGCGGCCGGCGGCGGGGGCCGGGCCGGTGCTGCCGCTGCCCTCAGAGCCGCGGGCTGCGCCGCGCCGCCGCCATCGCCGTCGCCATCGCTGCTGTTTGTTTTCATCCGCTGCGGGCGGGGGGGGGGAGGAAGGAAGGAGGAAGGGAGGGAGGGAAGAAGGGAGGTGCCTGAGTGTCCGCAGCGGCACTTTCCACACGCAGCCGCCGCTCCCAGCCCGCCCGCCCGCGGCCCGCTGAGCCCCTTCCCCCAGGGCAGGAGGTCCCTGAGGCCGAGAAAAGCAGAACAGCGCCGGGCCCCGCTCCCGCCGACAGCCCTGTCTGTGGCGAATCTATCGCGGCGAATGTGGGGCCGGGCCGGCGGGGACCGCCCGGGAGCGGCCGCGGGGCCGGTAAGGGGTGGGACGGCTCCGGCCAGGGCAGCGCCCGCCGGGGCTGCGAGACCGTGTCCCGGCGGCGGGGACTGGGGACGGCTCCAGCTCCCTCTCCGCCACGGCAGGTAAATCCCTGCCAGCGCCAGGCAGAGTTGTCGGCTCCGCGGTGAACCCACCTGGATGCCCATGTATTTAAAACCAGAAAAAGAAAAGTAAAACGACTTGCTAGATGATCAGACTAAAAGGAAAATGATAACGGAGTGTGAAAGCTCACCAGTAACAACGGTTCTGAGTATCCTCTTTTGCTTTATGCAGGTGAAGCCTCTGGGAAAGCCCCGTCAGAGAGGATCCCCAGAGGACGCCCCTGGCCGTCAGCCATGGCCGTACCTATCGCGGTTCTTGACTGCGACCTCTTGCTCTATGGCCGCGGACACAGGACTTTGGATCGCTTCAAGCTGGAGGATGTCACGGATGAGTATCTAGTATCCACGTACGGCTTTCCCCGACAGTTCATTTGCTACCTGGTGGATCTCCTGGGAGCCACTCTCTCACGCCCTACACAGCGGTCCAGGGCCATCAGTCCAGAGACGCAAATACTTGCTGCGCTGGGTTTCTACACCTCTGGCTCCTTCCAGACTCGCATGGGAGATGCTATTGGCATTAGCCAAGCCTCGATGAGCCGCTGTGTTGCCAATGTAACGGAGGCACTGGTGGAAAGAGCTTCACAGTTTATTCACTTTCCTAAAGATGAAGCTACTGTACAGAGCCTGAAGGATGACTTTTATGGGCTGGCAGGAATGCCGGGAGTGCTGGGGGTGGTTGACTGCACCCACGTGGCAATCAAAGCACCAAATGCTGAGGACCTGTCCTATGTGAACCGAAAGGGTCTCCATTCCCTGAACTGCCTCATGGTGTGTGATTCCAGAGGAGCCCTCCTTAGTGCTGAAACACACTGGCCAGGCAGCCTGCCTGACTGCACGGTGTTAGAGCAGGCAGCCCTCACAAGCCAGTTTGAAACGGAGCTACATAAAGATGGCTGGCTACTTGGTAAGTCAATTTTTCATCCTTGTTTTCAGTAGAAAGTCTATTACATATTGTCTCCTTACTGAGACCCTTTGGGCACAAGTGATATATTTACTTTCAATTGCTTTCATGAAAGTGCTTTGAGATTTATTATTCTGTTTGGACAACCCTTATCTTGGAAGCTTAGAAGACTAACTTCTGATGTGTGTTTTATAGAGTCTGATTATTGTATGTGTTAATCCTCATTCATTCTATTAATAGCTTTTTTCAGTATTCTTTGCCTTTCCATGCTGAATTATGCGATTTTTAATTCTAGGTACTGTCCTAGTCCAACTGTTTTCCCCTGTTTTGTGCAGAAGATTAATTCTTTTCAGACTCTTCTGTGGAAAGTCTTCCAGGATTTTCTAGTGTAAAACTGAATGCCTTTACTTTGTCAAATTTGTAAACCAGAATTACTTCTTCCGTGGCTTCTCTTTCAGCCAAAGGAAGAACTTACTCTGTATCTGCTGTACCAGAAAACCAGGCTGAAATCTGTGGCTAGCTGTAGGTGTGTAACCTGCCCTGCTCCTTTCCACTGCTAACAGGTGACAGCTCCTTCTTGCTCCGGACGTGGCTGATGACCCCTCTGCACATCCCCGAGACGCCTGCAGAGTACCGCTACAACATGGCCCATTCTGCCACTCTCAACGTCATCGAGCGCACGCTCAGAGCCATTCGGGCGCGGTTCCGCTGCCTCGATGGCTCCAAAGGCACCCTGCAGTATTCTCCAGAGAAGTCCAGCCACATCATTCTGGCCTGCTGCGTGCTTCATAACATCTCCCTGCAGCATGGACTGGATGTGTGGTCTGCACCGGCCACAGGACACATGGAACAATCGGAAGAAGAATATGAGCAAATGGAATCAGTGGACTCGGAAGCCTGTCGTGTTCGTCAGGAGATTTTACTTACTCATTTTAGCTAATGTTGTGGCTAACAGTTCATCTGGGAAGACATCTGGAGCAAATAAGCTCCTTCCTCTTCCTTAAGCCTGTAAAGACTTAAGCAGATGTGAGACAAGAAGAAATTGACTCTCTTCATTTCAGGCAGATTTCCTAACTTCTCCCAGTCTCTTCAGAGATTCAGTTTAATTGGTACATTTTTGCTGTCGTGATGTTTAGAGACGCCCCTTTCACTTGACCTGGAGAACAATGACTAATGTGACAACAGTGGGAAAATTAGGAAAATTGTCATTTATAGTGATGGAAAAATCTGTAAACCTTGCAGAAAGCAACGGTTCTATTCCACTGTGTAATTCAGAACACTTATGATTGATTTTTTTTAAATAGTATTTCACACTAATTAAATTTCCACATGAGCTCCTTTCTACTATGAACTCATGAGCAGCAAAGCCAACATTTATATTTTTGCTTGCAGGTATAAATTCATGCTCAACACCATTTTGCCATTTTGCACATCTCACAAACCCTAGTAATTTCTCTGAAAGCTGGCAGCTGTGTTCCAGGAGGGATATGGCATTTTGCTGGGCACAAACTAGTGCTTGCTCATATCTATAAGGGCTGAACATTGCTTCTTTCCCAAACAGGCTGGAGAGGATGTCAAGCTATGGTGACTCTGTCGGGTACTCAACAGATATCAGGAAATAGGCTAGTGGAGGTGAGGCTGGTTTTCTCCTGCAGCAGGAAATTGGTCATCTTGTTGGCTGCTGTAAAAGAAACACCAAGGACTGACTGTGTCACAGAAATTGAACTGATTGCAAAAGTTCTCCATTTAGATCAAAGCAGAGGTGTGGAAAGGCTGCTCTAGCACTGTTGGCAATCTACTTCTGGAACAAGATGACTGATGCACGCAGTTGTTGCTGGCACAAGGCTGGGCAGTTTCCTGGAAGTGTTTTCTTTCTAAAAGGCACAAGTGTTTCCAAGGATCTCATGACAGCAGTCTAAGAAAATTTTGTTTCTTAGATTTTATTGTTTACTTGGCAGTAAATGTAACAAAAGCGGTAGGAAATGCAGAAAACTACAAAACTGTAACTACTGAAAGTAGCAGTGCAACTGCCTGACATGGTGGGTCTGCCCTTTCAGAAGAAGCGAGCTAGACCATGCCCCACATTGGATGAATACCAATGTGTGAGGCACTTTGACAGTCAGGGTGGAGATGCAGGGTTAGATGCACTCTGCCAGGTTTGCAGTGGCAGTCAGCACTTATTATCTCACAGAAAACCAAGTATGCCTCGTGACGTGTAAACAAGATCTTTTCAGAAGCCTCCATGAGAGCTATAAAGTGTTATGTACAAAGATCTCAGATATAATTCAGTTTTCTTTACACAAAGTATTATACAAGAACTACTACTGGTCACTGCAGCAAAACTCCTGCTCCT
This sequence comes from Erithacus rubecula, assembly GCF_903797595.1. Taxonomy (NCBI): domain Eukaryota; kingdom Metazoa; phylum Chordata; class Aves; order Passeriformes; family Muscicapidae; genus Erithacus; species Erithacus rubecula. The sequence continues at coordinate 23,193,290 of NC_136688.1, forward strand.
GTTACCTAGGAAAAAAGCAGACAAGCATTGTTTTCTTAAAAAAGCATTTTAAAGGTAAGAGTTGCTGCCGTATATGGTGCCTGATGGCTCATAATCACGTCTGATGGTCTGTGCTAAAAATACTGCTCACTAAACCAAAACACCAGCAGACACTGAATGAGCTGTGTGGGTGGTGGTAAGGTCAAGTGAGACTTGGACATGTGTAGGTACAAACATTGTCACTTAATGACAAGCTGGAGTTTCTCAATTTACGCTATGAATAGCTCTTCCCAGCATGTGCAGAGGCCAGAGCAAACTCAGAGTGAAGGCACTTCCTGGAACACATTTGCTGCTCAGTTTTGTCTTCTTTCAGCCACTGTCACCTGTGGTAGAGTTTAATTTCAAAACTGATCTCACTGCTTGTCAGTTTGGGCAAAAACTGCATCAGGCCACACTGGACAAAACCAATCCACTGAACAATATTCTTGCCTGACTCACATGTCAGTACCCTTCCCTTCACTCAGGAAATGTAGGGAGCAGTTTCCACCACATACTCTTTTGCAGCTTCCTTCAAAACAATTCACCCAGACATTTTTTCTTTTCCCTCAGAAAATACTTTTTTCATTTCCCTCATGCACCAGATTGCTCAGAGCTCCCTCCATTCAACATGACCTTGAACACTTCAGGGATGGGGCATTCACAGCTTCTCTGGACAGCCTGTTCCTGTGCCTCACCACTCTCAGAATAAAGAATTTTCTCTAATATCTAATCTAAACCTATTCTCTTTCAATTTAAAGTCCTTCCCCTTTGTTCTGTCACTACACACTCTTGTAAGTAGTCTTGCCCCATCTTTCCTCTTCTTTCCCTTCGAGTATCAGAAAGCAGCAGTTAGGTCATCCACAAGCCTTTTCCAAGCTGAAAAAATTTGAAAAAAAATTATTTTCTGCAAATTGCTTTGAGATTTCTGATTTGGTTTATGCAGAAAATCACATTGTGAAAAGCCAGTGTCCACAATGGAGACAGAGGAATCCTGCAACTTTATTTATTTTATTTGAATAAAGGGAGAGAGTTCACTGGGCCATACCCCTGCGGGGTCTCAAGATTTTGGAGTCGCAGCCTCCTTTTATCCTAAGCTCCCGACTGCACATCACCCTCTTCCTTTCCCCATTGGCTGAGACATTGGGAAGGTGCAGCTTTCCCGATCCGCCTGCTACACATTCCCCTAAAGTTCAGGAGTTCAAACTCCTGTTCGGGTTTCTGGAGTTTGGGTTCTGGAGAGCTCCACAGCCAATGCTCCAGCACCGGGCCGGTTCTTCCAGCCCTGGGCGTTTGTGAAGACATTAACACCCATTTCTCCCTTTAAGTCTGGACCACCCTTACCTCGGAAGTTTAGAGCAGTAACTTCCAATCCGTTTTATACAGTCTGACTATTGTACGTATTAGTTCACATTCGTTCTGTTAAGAGCATTTTTCCAGAATCCCACACCTCTCTGAGCTAAATTATGCAGTTTCTTTGATGTTGTGCAGAGGCGCAGTTCTCGGCGCTCGCCTGCTCTCGCCTGCCCTCCGTCTCCCCCGGGCGGCGGTGGATGGCCTCGTCGCTCGGCTGGCGCTGCCTGGCGGCGTTCTAGCCTCGGCTGCTCCGGCCTTGTCCCGCGCTCGGCGCCGCCGCCGTTGGGCCCCGCTCGGCGCTCGGCTGGCCCGCCTGGCCGGAGCTCGGCGCGGCGGCGGCGACGACCGACCCCGGGGCCGCTCCGCCCGCCCGGCCCGGCCCCGCTCCGGCCCCCCCGCTGCAGGTACGCTCCGGGCCTACGCGCGCCGCCGGCCCCGCGCCGAGGCCGCGCCGCCACTCCCGGGCGGGCGCGGCCGGCCCCGCGGCGGCGCCCCGGAAGGCGGCGGTGCCGACCCGTGCGAGGCCGAGGCGGGTGGAGCTCGGTCGGGAGGGGGTCGGGGCTCGCCGCCGGCGCTTTTGTACGGGAGTTCCGGGACCGCGGCCTTCCGTCGAGGGGAGCGGGGAGGCCGGCGCGCTGCCCCGGCCGGGCGCCGCGGCGGGAGGGCGAAACCCGCGGCGCTGCCTTCGCCGGCCGGCGGGGACGGGAGCGCCCGGGGAGAGCATCCCGCAGTCCCGGCGGGCCGCCCGTGCCCCCTGCCGCCCTCTTGAGCGTGCCTCAGACCCCATTTTCTGTCCCAGCTTGGGTGCCCGGTGCTTCCCCTTCATCGCCCCGTCCCTCCTGCCACCCCCGCGGCACCGTCCGGGGGCCTCTGGTCCGGGCTCGGTCCAGTTGCATTCTGACCCTGCTGCTTCGAGATGGTTTTTATTGTTGTTGTTGTTGTTTTCTGGCCTTACCCAAATAAAATGTGCAGGAAGTGTTGTCTCCTCTCTCTTCTGCTTTTCACCGTGTGTTGCAGAACACTTGCTTGTGAAAGTAGTGTTGGGCATAAAATCTATTCAGGTGTGCCTCTAGTTACGGCTTGTCTTGTGAAGAAACGAACCCAGCTAATTCACCAGCTGTGGGAACGTTTTTGTTGTCATCTACCATATTTTTCCTGACAGCACATAAATTTCTGTAGTGCTCATGTAGTGCTTTTTGGATTACTTGTGATGCTGTCAATACCATGCCTTCGGCTGCCTTTGTAAAGCAATCTTTCCTGTACTAAATCAGCATTTCATGTTCAAGAGATCCTGTAGGTAGTTACGAGTTTCTCACTATACTCTTTCAAGTATTGTTCTGTGGGAATGGACAAATTCAAGAATTGTTATCTAGATGCAAGCCCATCTTCAGGAAGACCAATTGTATGAATGTGGAGTCTGTGTTAATATGGTCAGTGCTCAGTGCTGCTCTGTATTCTCCTCTGTATGAAGTGTTCTTTGGTCTTTATTTAAAAACCCAGTGTGTTTTTCTATATTTGTCCTTGTTTACTGCTCCACCCAGCTTGGTGTCCTCTGCAAATGTCATCTGGCTTCTTTGCCTTTGCCACTCCCATCCTCTTTCAAATTGCTAATGGGAATGTTAAAAAGGGACCTAAGAATGACCTGCTGGTAATGTGCACTTATTGCCAGTCCCTTACAGGTCTGCTAAGTTTGTTGTTGGGTCAGTTTTCATAATGTGGTATGGGGTTAAATCCATGCAGATTTAAATGCCTTCTGAGTGATGCAGGCAATAGGACCTGAAATTCTCTGCTAAATATATAATCCTTTCTTGTGTTCTGAAGGGCTGCTGTAGTGCATTTCCTAACATTTATAACTCTTCAGTATAGCTTGAGTGCCAGTTCTGGAGTCCACAAATGATGCTTCTCTGGGTAATTTTTTTAAAAAAATTTGGTCCATTTCTATTTTGATGGTCACAAATAAGTGTGTTATTTGTGGTAGTGTGGTTCTTAATGAGTAGGGCTGTCCACTAACACTTATATTTTTCCTAATACTTGGAATGAAGTATGTATTTGGATCCAAATGTCTGGACATGCCTTTTCAAATTGAGTTTCTGGGCAGTTTCTGCCAAATGTTTACTTTGCTGACAGCTTCTTCTTAGTTTTCTTTCTTTTGCCCTTTTCTGAGTCATAACTGACCCTCTAGATTCTTGTTTAGTTGTTTCCTACTTTTCCATTTTCTGAGCAGCACTTCTAACTTTTATGCAGCTGTAACAACCAGTTCTAAAGAAGGCAAGCAATGATCCAGTCTGCCAGAAATTTGGCATTTGAATAATTGTTTTTTTAAGAAACTTCTGGAAAGAAACTCTAGTGTCTTTTATGCCATGGTTAGCAAGCTGACTGGGTCTTGCAGAGTTATTGTTGATGTAAAGACTTACAACTAATGCAAACAGAACTGAGGTACTTTTTTTCCTCTTCTGAGTTTCTGGGGACCTGATAAAGGGTGTAGTGCATGGTAATAGTTACTTTGTGCATTTTGTGTTATTAGCCCTGTGCTGTCCTGGCAGGAGAGTGATTGAAACAAAATATTAGTAAGGTAAAGACAGAAGAATTTTGTTTTAGAAAAGTGGGTAACAATGTGATGTGCAGTGGAAGAGGATTAATATTAGAAATATTTTATTGGAAGTTTATTACAGGATATAGTAAGGATATTTACATACAGGATACAGATATAGTTGCCTAAGGAAAGACCCATTGACTGGGTTGCTTGAAACAAGAGGAGACCTGCTCTCCTCTACAAGAAGCAGCAGTACTTGTCTGCATCTCAGGACTTGGTTGTTAGGAGTTCTGCCTGGGATTGTTGTCTAGTAGCTGTTTGTTGTCTCCAGTTTTTGTAAAGTGTTTGTTGAATGGAATGATGAGGTGTCAGGCTCGTGCAGGGAGAGCATCGTCTTAATCCATGTGCTCACACAGCTCCACTTTGCATGTTCTCAGTGAGCTGTTTTGGGTTGTCCTTGCAGAATGATTCCTGCTTCCTTCTTCCTGGTGTGTATTACTAATTCTCCACCTTGAGCAGCACAGAATTGCTGAGAGGAGTCTCTGACTCATGTTTTGGACACTTTTCCCCCTCCCTTTATATTTCTCCCACAGACTCAACCTAAGGCCAAGAAGGGCAACAGTGTCAAGAATTGTCTGTGTTTCTTTGCTCAGAGTCTAAGTCTTCATTGTCTCCCACCTCTTCTATAATTGGGATACATCTTTTTGTGAAGGCTTCAGCTTCTGTGTGGGTCATTTTTGCTTTTTGTCTTGTTACCATATGTCCATGTGAGGGAGAAATTATATTTTCTAAAACATATTCTTGTTTCCAGTTTCTTTTTCTTTATTACTTGGATAAGGTGCATGTGCCTTAAGTGCAGCCTTGCATGCATAAAACACTTTGTCTTCACCTTGGGGGTATGTGGTGCTGTTTCTGATGCTCTGCAGTGTTGGCACTCCCACATTGCTGTGGAATGTGTGATGGCATTTGACTGTGGCCCTTGAGCTTGAGGAACCTTGATGTGACTATTAATGTAAATAATGGGATTTTGAATTGAACATTCCTTTGCTTTTCTGTCTAACTGAGAATTATTTTTAGGGGGTTAATCTGAATTCTGTATTACTGTCTCTGTCTCTCTGTTGCCTCTTCTCTTCTCTTCTCTTCTCTTCTCTTCTCTTCTCTTCTCTTCTCTTCTCTTCTCTTCTCTTCTCCTCTTCTCTTCTCTTCTCTTCTCTTCTCTTCTCTTCTCTCTATTCTCTTCTCTTCTCTTCTCTTCTCTTATCTTCTCTTCTACTTCTCTTCTCTTTCTTCCTCTATCTTCCTCTTCTCTTCTCTTCTCTTCTCTTCCCTTCCCTTCCCTTCCCTTCCCTTCCCTTCCCTTCCCTTCCCTTCCATTCCCTTCCTTCCCTTTCCCTTCCCTTCCCCTTCCCTTCCCTTCCCTTCCCTTCCTTCCCTTCCCTTCCCTTCCCTTCCCTTCCCTTCCTTCCCTTCCCTTCCCTTCCCTTCCCTTCCTTCCCTTCCTTCCCTTACCTTCCCTTCCCTTCCCTTCCCTTCCCTTCCCTTCCCTTCCCTTCCCTTCCCTTCCCTTCCCTTCCCTTCCCTCCTGCTATGTATAGCACTGAATAAAATATGCTATGATTTGAGTATGGAATTGTGGAAACAAATTCTTAATCTTCCAGATCTCAGCTCTGCTGTTTGACTTACCTTATAGCTTTGTGAAATTATATTTATTCTCTTCCTGTCTTCTGGATTGAAATTAATATCTCTCTTCTCAAGAATTCATTAAGTTTATGTGGAAGTTATAATAATAGTTATGAAAGTGTTCCATATTCTCATTGTTAAATGAAACTATCAGACTCCAGACGTGGGTGATCACTTACATTTATTATTATTACTTCCCTTTTTATATTTACCATTCATTTTCTGACCTTTAGGAGTTGATATCTGCAAATTTCTCTTCCATGTCTTCATGATTTTGCTGTAAATAGCTAGAATTTTAATGTACTTCTTTTGACTGAAAAGTTCTTTTATATGTATTTGTCTCATTTAATTCAGACTGGGAAGACAAATTAAGATTCTAATGGCAATTAGCTCCTTGTTGCAGTCATACAGGATCTTGAAATGACAAAGTACTATTGAGATCTTTGTAATGTAATTGAATTTCCTGAGCTGTTTGTAGTTGCAGTTTAAAGCACAGTATTGAATTTTTCAATCATGAAGCACTGAGACAAGTTTTGTTTTTTAGGAATCCTGTTTTATGTGTAAACACTTATTGCAGTGAGTGCAATTTAGAGCAGTGTGTCTACTGCGTCTACAGAAAATGTGCTTTTGAATTACTTTCCATCTCTCTCTGGCTTTAATCAAGGGAAAACTTCAGCTTACATTATAATACTTTGGAGAGTATTTAAGAACTTGGAAGAGTAAAACCAGGACCATATAATGGTAGTGCCTTCATGGTATTAGTTTTGGATTCTCTTGGATAGTTGCATCATAAACTTTCTTTCACTTCTAAGTGTTTTTTTATTCTCCATGTTTAGGGGCACTTAGTTGAAGAATGACTCTTGTTCTAATTAAATTCTTAAATCAAGCAGCTTTTTTTTTTTTTTTTTTTTTTTTTAAGCAAAATCAAGGACACAAGTAGAAGCAGAACAAAAATAATGGCTTCTAGTTTTGCTTTTTTTATTGTTTTGTTTAATCATGTTTAAGATAGTTGTTGTTACCCATCTGTAGACTGTTTTTGTGGATTAACTTTGTTTAAAGATTCTGGTCCAATATAGCTTAATTTTAGATTTTTTGTTCATTTAGATACCACTGCAAAGTATCTTGAAGTTTTCTCTATGCAAAATATTTTCTGATGTGGTTTTTTGTTTGTTTGTTTGTTTGTTTGTTTGTTTGTTTTTTGGTTTGTTTTTAACTTGAGAAGACCTAATACCTCTACAAATACCTCTCAAGGCTCATCTGGAACTACCAGAAATGGAGTTATGGGAAGACAGATCGTGTTGTTTGAAGTAAATTTAAACATATATTGCTAATCAGTCAGGTACAATGCCAGAAATTCATATGGCCTTGTCATTTAAGAATGAGCATAGTCCTGTTCTTCCAATACTTATGTTTTGACCTGTGCAACTATTTGGGATATGAGTCATGTTGCCTATTTTTTACTAATTTTGTTGTTGTTATAGCATTTTTCAAATGCCAGTACTACTGGCAAACTAGGACTTACCAAACTAGGACTCCTCGAATTGTCTTGTTTGCTAAACTGAGTTGATTCAGTGCAAAAAGGGCAAATCAGCTTGTTAGTTTTGATTTTACATAAACTCTGTAGAAAATTTCCCTCAGTTTTTCAGGTGGAGACACAAAAAAGGTTAGTGAGAATGGCATGACATTTGATATTGATTGAATAAGTATTTTTAATAAAATTGCAAGTACAAGTCAGGACTTCTATCTGGTGTAGTGTTTCTTGGACTTCTTATATGGTGTTGTTTCATGCAATTTAGGAAAATGATGGACTCAAAATCTCCATATTGCATAAGGGAGGGAAACACAGACTGTAAACAAGGAAGGGAACTAGGAAGTCCCTGGAGCTGTGTGATTGCTTGTATATATTCCAAATTATGTTCTAGGCATCTGGTTTGTTCTTGGAGATCAGTCTGTGGGTGTCAGAACCAGATTTTATTGTTTTATCAGTGAAGTGTCTGCAAAAGGAAGGGCTGTGTAGTTCATAGTCCTTGACAAGATGATCTTTGGCTGTTTTTGATGGGCACGTTTTGCTTTTTTGAGCCTCTGAAAGCACAAGAGGTCTTAGTAAGGCAGTTTGCTTCAAAGTTAAGCTGTATAAAATACAAGGGGAACCGACTTGTAGAAAATCCTTAGAGGAAATAGCCTGTCTTGTGACTGCAGCCTTCATTAGGATCACTGTCAGCAAAGATAAGGCATTTGGCCTGTAGTGCTGCATACACTGTTTTCATGCCTGTCTGATGATCTGATTGCTCTTGGAGAACCCACCCACATGTGCAATAGTGGTAATGCTAAATTATTGCTAATATTTATTACATGAAAAATTACTAACATTTATTGAATGCAGTAAACAGTTCTTTTGGATTTTTTAATTTGTTGCTGGTATTAAAACACGAGATGCTGCACTTTGGAATAATAGCAATGGCATTTTTAGTGCTGGACATGCTGCTTAAGAACAGGCATTTTGAAATCTCTGGCTTACAAGATAGGTAGGCATCTGGCCAGAGCTGGGGGAGTTGAGTGTAATAATCTATTTCCTCCTCTTTTCTAGAGACACAAGTTTGCCTGTGGTTTTGCAAGACAGTGGTGTGCCTCATTGTTCACCACAGTTTTGGTTTTGTTGTGTTTTGAGTCTTTTTTTTCCCCATGCATGTTCTTTTAATACAAAGAATACAGCTCTGTCCCATCAGCTCTGTGTGGATCATGGCTGTTTTACAGTCAATATCTTCTGGAAGTCTCAAATCTTGACAAAGGGACTTGGAGATCAAAACTACTGGCATGTGCTTTTTTCCCTGTCGTCTCTTACAGGGAGTCTTATAAATACATTCTCTCTGTGGAACTCAGATTGCAAAGTCAGTGACAGCTTTGATATTTCACTTTATATTGCCTCTTTCTTCATCAGTCACATGAGATCTATTGGGCAGTAAAATTATCTGAAATTATGTGGATATTTGTATCTTCTGGATGGGTCTCCCATTGTAAATATCATTTAGTGATTGCAGCTTTGTTTGTTTTTTTTACTTTTTTAAACACTGAGGGAGCTATTTACACTGATTCTCTGCACATGCATTAGGAGAGGCTTTTAGTGTTGGGCTCAGCACACAACCACAAAGTTCTTTGCAGTGGTAATAGGTTAGTCTTGAGAGCTGAAGGCCATGTGAAATAACATTTTTCCCCCATGAAGAATGGAATAACATGAAGGTGCTATTGCACTATTTGTATCAAAGCCAGCTGTGCTTCCAGCATGGTGGTACCAGAATCTCCACAAAATTAATAGCAACAAAGATGGGGAGGGGACACATTGAGAGATGTGGGGCCATCATCTCTGTAAAGTGTTGAAGTTTTGAACTGGAGTGGTGAGCCATTGCATAATTACTCTATGGCAAATTGAATGAGCTTCTTTTTATTCCTCTTCTCAGACCTTTTTATCCCTGTTTTCAGGGAATCATGTACTATTATGAGATAGCACCAATTTGCAGCTTCACTGTGGTTCTTTAGAGATTCAGCATCTGTAAAAGTGACTACTAGTGAACCTACATTACTCCAATACTGGGAATTCTTCAGGCTTCTTTGAGAATGGCTGGTATAGAGCAAGTAAAAGGCTTGGGTTCAGGCTGTGTAATGCTCTTTCTAAAACTGTAAACAGCCCAGCATGTTGTCCTGAAATACCCTGAAGGGAGAAAACACTTAAGGAAAGAAAGCTGCCAATTACAGAAAAAAATTCTTGACTCTCCATTTTCAGAATTTTCTGTGGTGCTCTGGATTACATTCAGGGCATCAGCTAATCTTGCAGTTGTTGGACACTTTTGGTCATCCTGATTAAACCAACCAACCAAATCTCCCTTCTTCCCTCCAGAAACAAACAAAATAAAACTAACTCAACAACAAGAAGAAAACTGAACAATGCCAATCCCTCTTTAGGTCGTCAGCTGTTTATCAGTTGTGATAGTTGTGGGTATTTGTAATAGACACTGCTACTGAATCAGTCCACCCCTCCTCTGAACAGGCCTGATCCAGTGAGCTGCAAGCTGTATTTATGCTGAGTCCCAAGAAGTATTTTCAAACTCCCCTGTATTTAATTTAAACTTTGTTAGTCAGATGGCTAATGAATAGCTGTAAATATGGTTGGTACTTCAATGGTTTTCCTGCTAATGGTATTTAATAACATGCTTTATATTTGTACGTGATGTTTCAAGTGGGTATATTTACTAGGTTAGAGAAAAAATTGGCTCCTTTAACACCCTCACAGAAAACCCCTATACAAACCAAAAACCTAAAAAACCACAAAACCAAAACCCAAAAGCCTTACACCAGAACAACCTGAAGCTGCACGCATGTTCCAACAGAAAGGTTGAAGGCTTCCTGCTAAAATGAGCAAAGATAGTGTCAGATAATGCCACTGCATGCCAGTGCTACACTGCATCTGTTTCTTCATTTGAAGGCTCTGAGTTTCTTTGCCTGTCTGAAGTGTTGCTGAATGTGTCACCAGCTAGTGGAGCAGTTAGTTACTGCTTTCAGACTGGTTCAGACAAAGACTGCAGTTGGGCTCGTGAAGGAACTCCAGGTAACATTGAAATCTCAACATTGCTCAAGAAGGATACATTCAGTTTTTTCTGAAGAGATCCCTTTTAAAAATGTTGAGCAGGTTTGCAAGGTACTGTGAAGGCATTAGAGCCCTGGGTGTTTCCTTTGTTTACTTTTAAAATGGGATAAAGACATGAGTCAGAAGAAGCTGAAAAATGAGGTACAGTCTCTGAGGAAAGAATATGAAGTTCAAACACTCAGGCTCACATATAAAGTGTTTGTTATAGCCAGATTAGTTGAATAAATTAGGACACACATGCAGAGATTTAGATAAGCTGTCTTAAGGTATGTATACTTGGTTTTATATAGTGAGATGACTTGGTCTTTCAATAATGTGAATATTAGAACTTCACTGACTGCAGCTGTAGGAGTTATTTCCCCATTTATTTTCCAATTTGTAGCTTGTCCATGGCATAAATAAACTTAAAGTCGTTTATTAAACCTCTTGACTTCCTTGTTGCTATTGTAGTTTAGGGAACATTAATTCTGGTAGGACTGAAATGTTCTAGGTTGTCAGAGCTTGTTCTTTCTCATGAGTGATTGTTGTCCTGCTTGTAAATTACCATGAGCTCAACTTATATATATGGTTTATCCTTCACAGCTATCAAAAATATATTCCCAAGTTTAAATCTTTTCAAACTTCCAGCTTATTCTGACTGCAGGACCAGTCTTCCATTGGTGTCCTGTTTATGTGTTTATTCTTGGGTTGTTGTAATCCAAATTCCTTGAATACACCCATATAGAATATTCACCTACTGTTTTCTTAATTTTACTAGATTAAGAGTTAAACTAGATGTACAATTCCTCCTGTAAGGTAGACTTTTTGTTGCCTGTATTGTTCTGAGCTGGCCTTCTCCTCCATTCTGCTTATATCAGAATCCAATAATTTCTGAACAGGGGTGCCTGGGGCTGTTTGTGGAATCCGGATCAGGATTTATTAGCATTTAGCTAAAGAAGATTTTTAGTTTAGGAATTCCTGTATTATATTGTGCTTTTGGATATATCGGTCACAGTTATCCTTCTAGCTTTTTTGGATCTGGGCTTTTTTAATCTGTACAGTTATTTTTAAGAATTCTCGTGTAGCATGATATCTTTAGTTATTGTGTTGCTTTCCAGTAAGGCTTTTATTTTGTAGAATAATTCCTACCTAATGTTTGACTAACTTTCACAGATTCTCAAAAGAAGGCTTATTGTACACCATGGAGTTCATCTTCTCTAAAATACATGATCCCCATGCTGTTCACATTAAGCATCAGAGAATTTCCAACTAGCTTGACTTTCACTGTGGAGAATTTCTTTTCTAGGAAGATGGATGTCTTTACTTGTTAATTACTTCAGTACTCTTTATTTTACTTCTACAAATAAAAACTGGTGTGCTTTTTTAGAGCTCATTTTCCTGGCTTATCTCTTTAGGCAGCTCCTCCCTATGATCTGCAGCTGTCTTAAATCATCTGTTCATGAGAGTTTTTTTAGGGAGCGTGGGAGGAAAGAAAATATTGCTGATGACCATTCTTAGTTCTGTCATGTAACAATTTGTCTCTTGTGCACATGAGCCTTTTTTCTTCTTTATGTGTTTTTTAATTTTTTAATTTGTTATTTCCTTCTCTATTGAATATTGATGGTTTTGTTCAGTGTGACATGAACTGAGTAGGGTTTATCTTCAGATCCTCATGTTATCAAGAGATGTCAGAGTAGCATGCACACTGCTGGAATCAGAATGTAATAGCACTGCAGCAGTGTTTCTTAGTTTATCTGTTCTAAGAATCTTTTCTGGAGAGCTTTTTGTGGCAAACTCCAGTGTATGGCACCACTGCAAAGCTGTGTGACTTCATTGCTATCCATCACTGTATTATTTATTTATTATATTTATATAGCTTTTTCTTGTAGACAGTGGTATTAAAGCTTTCCTTTACAGCTCAAAGTGTTTCTAAAGCATTATTCTTTGCAGCTGTCCGTTACTTGGGTGAACTGCTGTTCTAAGAGCAATGCAGATTGAAAGATGATGTGCAGACAATGGAATAATCTTGGTGGACCTGTCCCATACATTGTTTTCATATTTTGTAAGCTGTTGTTGGAGTCGAAAATAATTTGGACTTGAGGTCTGTCAATTGTCTGACCTTTACAGTTTGGCCTGTTAGTGAAATTTGAGTAGTTCCTGGGAGATTCCCCATATTGTCAATTTGGTAATACTGTTCCTCTAGGTTTCAGACACCCTTCCCAGATAGGACCTAAATCATCAAGGTATAAAGACTGTATCTTCATAAATATTTTCCCTTTATTATATACAGTAAGAGATGAAGGAAAGGGAAAGAATTTGAAGGCAAATTTTTAATTCTCCATATGTGTAGTATGCCTAAGGCACATGTACAAGGGAACAGTTAGATGCTTTCAAAGTAATCTTTGTAGAAATGTCAAAGTGGGGCCTTGATAATGGAAGCAGGTAGCAAAGACTGTGTAAGAAGAAAGATTTGTCTCTCAAATCTAGTATTTTTGGGATTTTGAAGTTTTCACTTCATCTGGGTGATCAAAGTAAAAGCTGCCTTCCTTATCAGTCTCTTATCTTTTTAGGTTTCCATGAAGATAAACTACTGAAATGTGGATAGCTTGTTAGTAGCTTGGTGGTGGTTGTCATCTGGAACCTGCTGGTGTCTCCTCTCAGTGGCAGGCGTGGTGTTGGTAGCTGAGAGCCATGAAGGTTGTCCCAGAGAAGAATGCTGTCCGCATCCTGTGGGGTAGGGAACGGGGTACCCAAGCCTTGGGTGCTCAGCGACTTCTGCAGGAGCTGGTGGAGGATAAAACTCGATGGATGAAATGGGAGGGCAAGGTAAGGTTGTGGGATAGAGCTGCATAGCTTGATCTTGGAGTGGGGTAAGGGAGGCAGGGATTTGAAATAAATTGTCTTGTGATTGTGCCTTTGATGTGTTACGCTTGATATGCTCTCTGGCTCTGTTCAGTTCCTGCAGTGATGTGATACTAGATATGTTCCTGCAGCGGGTTCCCCTTGTTGTCTGTGTGGCTTACAGTTAAAGTATGATCATATGACTCTTGCAACACTTCCTGCTTTGTTGGCTTTTTCAGAAAGTTGAGTTACCAGACAGTCCACGCTCCACCTTCTTGCTGGCGTTTAGTCCAGACAGGTAATTAACTCCTAGTTCATTCCCTGTTTCAGCAGTCTCCCTACACTTACAAAAGTGACGGAGGCTTGTGCCCATTGAATTACCCAGTCCTGAACAGCTGAATGAAACTTCTGGTTCCTGACACGCATGGATGGAATGTGTGCACCTTCCTAATCTCACAGCTTCGAGCATAGATGGTGTTTAATTTCTGAGGTACCCAGGTGATACGAAGTTCTAATGAAAAAGGATCTGTGCAGACACCGTGGCATTTCATGAGAAACTAAAGGGAGTAAAGGATGGTTTAATGCAACATGCCCAAATGGTGTGACACGTTCATTGGGATATCTAGGAATAAAGAACAGAGCAGAATGATGTGTGTATTGGAAGAAATGGAGGTGGGATCTCCCATAGTATCACTTGATTTGACACTGGTTGAGACAGGTGGAGAATTGGGAGTATTTGCCCCAGACTGACACTCAGGAGTGCCTTCTGAGCTGCATGTTCATTCTGACGTTCAAGGTCAAGTTTGTGCTTGCAGATTCAGATGAGCTCATGTTTGCATGGACCCTGAAATCTGGCTACAGGAAGCTTTATGACTGTTGCTGAAACAGTAGCTTCTTACCCTTTGATCTCTGTGTGGGAGAGCTGCTGGGTTAGATGTAAACAGACCCTGTTGGGATGAAGCTAACCATGGTCTGAATTTGCTGTATTCTTCTCATGCTAATGTTTGTCATACTTTCTACATTCCCAGGACCCTAATGGCTTCCACACACGTGAACCATAACATCTACATCACAGAGGTGAAAACGGGCAAGTGTGTTCATTCCTTGGTTGGACATCGCCGTACTCCCTGGTGTGTCACCTTCCATCCCACCATCCCAGGCCTCATTGCTTCAGGATGCCTAGATGGGGAGGTTAGAATTTGGGATTTACATGTAAGTCTTTCCTGAAACATATGTTCCTTTGATATTTGGTGGGTGGTGACTTTTTTTGGCTGAGTTTGTTTTCCAAATGTTACCTGGTAAGAGAGCTGTTTGGAAGTGTTTCTGGGACATGTATCTAAAAGCATAGAACAGACCATAGCCATCCTCTCTTCTCTAGAGAGGTGACAGATTCTTCATTCAGTCCTGCCAGGTAGGTCATGCTTCTTTAACAGCACCTGTTTCTTTTATTGCAGTGGTACACGTAATGCTGGAGAACTTAAGGTGCCTGTTTAGCCTTTGTGAGAGACATGCTGTTTGTTATTCCACTGAACATATCTGAACTGTTCATTAGGGAAGCTGCTGCTCTACTTAGTTTGGTAAATGGTGCAGAGACAAAACACATGGGCTTCTCTGTTTTTTTTTTTAAATGAAGCATTTTTGCAGTCTGCTTGAGACACACTTACCTACAAAAATACATCTGTGGTCATTGTTGCAAGTAGTGTTACATTTTAGACCTGGCGCTTGACCTCGTTTAGGAGCAGCTGTTGCCAAGACAGTGCCCCACTTGCCATGCTCTAGGCAGGCTGCGGGGCACTGCAAGTACATGGAAACTTAATGATAGCACACTTTGTGATAAACTGCTTGTGGTTCTTGACTCCTCACTCTAGGGTGGAAGTGAGAGCTGGTTCACAGATAGCAACAATGCCATTGCATCACTTGCTTTTCATCCTACGGCTCAGCTGTTGTTGATTGCCACTGCCAATGAGATACATTTCTGGGACTGGAGCCGTCGGGAGCCTTTTGCAGTGGTGAAAACAGCCAGTGAGATGGAGCGGGTCAGGTGAGCTCCTGCCTCTGGGTGAAGAGAACACTTGTATGTGAAAAAGGGTCAGATCTGGGGAGTGTGTGAGGCTCCTCTGGGAGGCTGCACCTTCTGCACTCAGGCAGTGGAGAGAAGTGTTGCTTGCAGCTCCTTGACTCAGCTGGTAGAAAACCAGTTCTGTGAGCAGGAAGAAAACCAATTGAAAGTAATAGATCAGCTTGGTTGTTTATATTTGTAACAGGGCATGTGTCCATTAAATGTCCAGAATTTACTTCATGTTGATTTGTAAGCTTAGTAATTAAACTTGTCAGCCATAAGGATGAGAAAAACCAGCAATTTTGGGAACAGAATGCTGAGCTATTACTTTGGCACAGTGTAGAGGAAATCGGATTGCTGGAAACCTGATGCCTGCTTTTGAGCAATCTAAAACAAGACAATGATGTGGCATCAAGGAACATTAATCTCTCCCTTTGTACCAAATCAATTTTATAATATAAACACATGGATTCCTTTAAATTTTCTGGCCATTTCATTTGATACAGCAATACTTATTTCCAGCTTTTAACTTTGCTATAGTGTTGCTGTGGACTAGAAAATAACTGCAATTTTCATCTAGATAGGTGCATTTTGTTCTTAATGCATAAAAAACTTTTGACATCCTTCATAAAAAGATGATGATAATGTAGTAATGTTCTCATTGCAAATATGTCATGGGTTTTCTTCCCTGCTGTGTTCAGCTTCCTGTGTCAATGTGGAATGTGAACTGATGATTGATATTCTGTCACTGCTTTTGTTTTAGGCTGGTACGGTTTGATCCCTTGGGACACTACTTGCTCACAGCGATAGTTAACCCTTCTAACCAGCAGGTAAGGGGAATGTCAGGATTTACAATGACTGGCTAATTACAAGGTGCTCTATGTACTTTAGCCCTAGTCTGTTTCTAAGCAGACTTGTGTTTTTGTGAAAAGCTGAAGTCCTGAGTTCTGTTTCACCTTCATTGCTCACATGAATGTTCTTGTGTTACATGCATGGCTAATAAAGTGCTTTCCAGCATGTATTTGTTTTGCCCTCTCTGTCTGACTAATGGTGGGACAGAGGTCTCAGTGGTCCTATTCTTTCAGTTCTGTTTGCAATGTTCTTTTGGATTTGAAGCTGTTTGAGGATTTCAAGTAATTCTCCCCTCGGCTTCTGACCCTCAGACACTGGTACTTCTGTTTGTATGAACAGTGTGTTGTGAAGGCTCACGGGGCTGTAGGAATAGGTTGTTCAGATCTATAAAATGAACTTAGAAGTCATCTCAACTGGTTTCCTCCAAAGTCAAGGCCTTCAGGAAGGGATTTATCGCATCCTTTCATCTGTCTGGCTGGTAGCTGACTTTCTGCCGTTTATTTGGAAATACAGGACTTTGCCTTGAGGTGACTGAACTTTGTTTCCTTCTGCAGAGCGATGAAGAAGTGGAAATCTCCGTGGACAGCACAGAGATGCCGCATTATCGCCAGCGCGCTATCCTTCCGTCTCAGCCTGTGAGGCGCACACCCCTTCTGCACAACTTCCTGCATATGTTGTCCTCCCGCTCCTCTGGCATACAGGTGGGAGAGCAAAACAGTGTTCAAGACTCTGCTACCCCATCCCCTCCACCGCCTCCACCACCACCACCTCCGCCTCCAGCCAGTGAGAACACAAGGGCATCTGTCTATAACAGGCTCCGGGAGAGAGTCAGCTATCCCACAGCAGAGTGCTGCCAGCACCTGGGGATGTTGTGCCTTTGCAGCCGATGCTCTAGTGCAAGACTTCCTTCTTCTCTCTTCCCACACCAGGAAAACGCACCCTCCACGTCTTCTGGGGCCACTGGCACTTCCTTCTCCTCTGTGCAGACAGAGCCTTATCAACCCCCAGAGCAGGCATCCGTAGCGCAGGAGGAGCAGGGGATACTTAACAGGCCCTCTGCTTTCAGCACAGTTCAGAGCAGCACTGCTGGCAACACCCTGCGCAACCTTAGCCTGGGCCCCACACGGCGGTCCTTCAGCGGGTCCTTGGCAGGCCACCAGTCCCGGTACCAACAGTCTGCGAGAGAGATGGCTTCAGGCTTGGGTGGGTCTGACTGGTCCAGGACAGTGCTGAACATGAGCTCTCGGTCCGAGCTGGAAGCCATGCCCCCCCCTAGGACCAGTGCCTCCTCCGTGAGCTTGCTGTCCGTGCTCAGACAGCAGGAGGGAGGTTCCCAGGCATCAGTCTATACCTCTGCAACAGAAGGGAGGGGCTTTCTGGCCCCAGGGGCTGAGGTGAACAGTGGTAGTGGTGCTGGCCCGAGCAATCCGGCCAGCATTCGTAATGAGCTCCAGTGTGATTTGAGGCGATTCTTCCTGGAATATGACCGGCTTCAGGAGTTAGATCAGGGGATTGGTGGGGAGCCCAGCCAGTCGCAACAGGCTCAAGAAATGCTCAACAACAACATTGAGCCTGATCGACCAGGTCCCTCCCATCAGCAGACTCCACAAAGCAGTGAAAACAATTCCAATTTGTCCCGGGGTCACCTGAACCGCTGTCGTGCTTGTCATAACCTGCTGACCTTTAACAATGACACGCTGCGCTGGGAAAGAAGCACGCCTAGCTACACACCAGGGCAGGTCCAAAGCACATTTGAGGGTGTGCCTCCAAATACCAGCCAGGTGCAGCCTGCAGAGAGAACCGAGGGCAGAGCTCCTGCCTCTAGCAGACTGCAGCTGGGCAGCTCTTCCACCCCGCAGGAGGAGAGGACCGTGGGAGTGGTCTTTAACCAGGAGACGGGGCACTGGGAAAGAGTTTACAGCCAGTCGGCTTCAAGCAGACCTGGGAATGTATCACAGGAGGCCTTAAACCAGGAAATGCCTGAGGAAAGCTCAGAGGAGGATTCACTCAGGAGGTAAGATACATGCTTGCCCTTCCTCCTCTATTTTTTATTAAACCTTTCCCATCTAGTCTGAGGTTTTCCAATATTTTCAGAGTTAAAAGCCTTTTCTCATATGGCCATGCACTATTCATGTCGATGAAAATAGAGATGTTGGTGTTGATGTATTTATAGCTGCCATTGTCATGCTGCAGATGGGTTCTGAAGATTGTAAGGGCAAAGACTGGACCTCTCAGTGATAGTACAGACAGGCAAAAGGATGGGCTCTTGCAGCAGAGCTCTGGGGTGTGCTCCTGGTGTTTCTGGGACTTCGCAGAAACCTGGAAACTCAGGATGCATTAATGCTGTTCTTTGTACCCCTATCACACACACCCTGTCATCACACTCTATGCATGGAGAATCTGCCCAGGGTTGGCGTGGAAAACTGGGTATGAGTAAGTTGTTAAGTTAAAGTGGTTAACAAATAATTTTCTTAGTGTTGCCCAGAAAGGTAAAAAAGTCAAAGCTTTGTGTCAGTGGTTTGGATATATGCGTTTGGTTTGCCCCTGATAAGAGAGGTAAGTTTTGAAAGTGGCTCCTGTTGACCTGACCTGGTTAGGGACATACTGATTTGCTTTGTTGATTTCTTTTTGAAGAAGGTGATGCTTTTTTTTTTTTTTTTTTTTTTTTTTTTAAGGATAGTTTTCTTCTGCTTCAGATACAATACAAGAAACTGCATAAGCTAAATTGAATTTGCATCAGGAAAGACCTGTCCTTTGTGTGAAAGTATCTTCACTGGTTTGTGTGGATGATACAGCTACATTGGTACTTTGGATAGGGTTTCCAGACTGGGTCTCAGTTTTACATCTTTCCTGTCAAGTGGTTTGTGCTCTCACCAGAGGAAAGGCTCAGTCTTGCTGTTTCTCTGAAACAGATGCTTTGAGCTGTAGAAAAACAAAATTTCCAGGTTGGATGCAGATGTAACTAGGAAAGCTTTGTACACAGGAGTGCCTGAGGAAAAGGGAATTCTTTCCTCAGTTGTGCAGATAAGCTGATTATACTGAGGCTGGAACAGTGGCTGCCTTTCTTGTTGCTGTAGTTGCATAGCAAATAAGTGGTGGTGGTCATAAAATTATTCATCTGTTTCTAAATCCTTGCCCCAGTTTTTTGGTTTTTCTTAAATAGCCTGCCATAATGAGAGTCTCAAGCTGATTACATGGGAGCTGCTTCTTGGGCCTAAACTTACCTACTGTTAATTTAAGTCAGATATCTTCTTGTCCCCTATTAAAGGGCATAAGAGTAAGAAGGAGCCGACAAATTTAGCTTTAAAATGACACTTTGCCTTGTCTTTCTTTTGAAATAGTGGTACATACTTATGTCATCTCCACTGTGTCTCGTTTTCTGAGATGAGTCACTGTAGTGTCAGAAATAACAGGGCAAATAACCTTCTTATTGATCAGACAGTTGGCACATATTTGGACAATGAGATATAGTGGGATATGTAGATACGATCTTTTCTGTGGTTACTGTATAATTTAAAAATGCCCTGAGGCATATAATTCAATCCACCCCAGCCTGCAGGAGTCAAACAACGAGAGTCTTATGACTAAATCTCTGGGTCACTTTGCCTGTCATCCATGGTGGTTGCTGCTGCCTGCTCCAGTGCCTGTAGCATTTGTGAAGGGTTACTTGCCTACCTGAGCAAACAGGTGCTTTTTGCTGAGACTTCCAATTTGGAGTGGGTAGTTCAATGCATGAGCTTAATTCCAGAGGGATTCCTGCAAGATGAAATCTTTAGTGAAACCTTTCTGGCAACAGTTGTTGGTAATCTCCTAGGGACTCTTTTGTTTTCCCAATCTCCTGCTTCTGTTATCAGGCCTTTCTAAAGAACAGGCACTGCAGGGGTTTCTGCTTCCCTTCTACCTGAAGGTAAGGTTGTCTGTAGAGTTTGTGGTAAGAAGCTGGAAGCAGTGGGCAGTCTGGTATTAAATGCTTGTGGCAATTTCCTTGAAGTAAAACTTGATTTCCCTTCTTATTAAACACATTGGGTGGGCTTAGGGCTTTATGAAATCCTTTACCTTAAAAGGAACCCTGCATGCAGGATAGCTCTATCCTGCAGGTGTAATTTTCTGCCATTCTCAAATTAGTTGTTTATATTTTTCTTTATAGAATGTGAGAGATTAGCTCAGTTGGGTTAGATCATGGTGCTGATAGCACAAGATTGTGGGTTCAATCCCCATACAGACCGTTTACTTTAAAGTTGGGCTTGATCATCCTTGTGAGTCCCTTCCAACTCATAATATCCTGTGATTCTATTAACAAGTCAGCAAGCACCCACTTACCTAAATTTGGCATAGAGTGAACATCTCACACCAAGCCTTCATGTCTCCCAGACCTAGGGTGGGCTTTCACGATGGGAAGTGCTGGAACCACTTCTGCACAGCAGAGTCCAAAATGTCTATTAACCTTTGGAGCTACAGAAGCATGCAAGGATGGGTTCTGAGGGTCCTGATTTATGTGTAATGCTGAAGGTGCTGATGGAATACAAGGGGGAGGATAAGCCCTCATATCTGAAGGTACAAGTAGTTACTGCATACACATATCCAATCAATATAATTTTGTGCCTGTCAGCCTCTGGTTAATTCTTAGTGTTGGAATCCAAAATGTGCTCATAATGTGCTTTATAATTCTGTTCTTCTTTGTCTCTCCATTAGATGTCCTCATTGGGCAATTGAGCTCTATATTCTAAGGTCAGCCGAAAAACTCAAGATAAAATTTGTCTCTGGAAACTGTGTTTGTTCTCATTACCTGTCCATGGGCAGGATTCATTCCCTGACATGGCTTTCCTAGTTGAGAAGTAGCTTTCTGGGAAAACATTGCCATTGAGGGTCAATTAAGTTAATAGGGTAGTTTAGTGAAGGCTGTTCTTTGAATTCTGTTGATGCAACAGTGTCAGCTGGGTAATTCTGCTCTTGTTCTGCTGAGAGAATTCTGCTCCTTCTGATGGTCCTAGGCTAATTACCTTGGACTCATCACAAATAATAAGCATGTAATGACACTATTCCTAACTAACAGCTCTGGCACCTCTGTTAGGAGAAGTCACTGGGAGCCTCAGCAGTACAAGGAGTCCAGTCACATTCATCTTGGCCTGAAAGCAGTGTGGCATTGAGCTGTGTGCTTCAGCTTGTGCTGATGAGGCATGAGTTCGGGGAGAGTTTATGGTCTATATTAAGCAAAAGTTCATGAGGCTGAGCTTCAGCTTTTCTGAGGTTCTCCAGGCTGACCTCATTAATTCAAATATAGGGGATTTTCCCCTGTGAATGTCTTTGCCTCATTTTTAACATCAAAGTGCAAAGAATCTCAGAGATCTCTGAAGTTGCCAAGTGAAATGTGCTGCATAAAATTGGTCAGAGAAGCTGTTGGAAAGATGTGGATGAAGGAAGGATAACTAAGCAAACAACAGATGATAGCTAGTTTAATTTTTTTATAACTACTTGTTAATTTAAAAATGAGTTGAGGAGGTATTGTATTAATACTGTAATCTCAGTGAGGGAAAAGATCCTCTAAGTACTTAAAGCCATTGTTGCTTTGTGGGCCCATTCAGGTTGATAATG
Organism: Erithacus rubecula; assembly: GCF_903797595.1. Lineage (NCBI taxonomy): Eukaryota > Metazoa > Chordata > Aves > Passeriformes > Muscicapidae > Erithacus > Erithacus rubecula. The sequence goes on from NC_136688.1 coordinate 23,214,836, forward strand.
AAAAGTTGAACAGGGAATGAAAGAGGATTCTTCTAGTAAGCTGATTGTTTGAGAGGAGCTGGTGCCACGTTTTAATCGAGCAGTGATGTCTGCTGAAATATCTATCAGTTCAGAAGCTAATGCTATGTAGGGTGCAATGCTGACTAATAAAACTCATCCAGATTTTCTCTTTGGCTATTTTAGTATGACACAAGTGACATCTACAGTATTAGTGTGGGGATTTTAGGAAAAAAAAGAAAATAATTAGGTTATAAATTTATTTTAGTTTCTGAATTCTGGCATGACATCCTAGGTCACAGTATTTCTGGAATGGATGCAAGGAGCAAGTAGTGATGCATGTTCCTGCTAACATATTTCAAACCTTATTCAGTGAAACAATTCTTATAGATGGGGAAAAGAAGGAAGAGGGAAACTATCCTCTGCAGATTTCGCTGCTTGTAATACATGAGGGCGACAATTTTTATATAGTTTACTTGTTTATTTTATCTAGAGATTTGAGTACATTACTGCAAATAAAAGGTATGTTCTGTTCTATTGCGAGGCAGGTTTGCATGAAACTTATGTTTCACAAGGAAATGCTTATTGTCCTTATTCTTCCATGAAGAAGCTTTGTCTGTTGATTATGTTGAACTTTTCTAACCACACCATTGCATTCATTCCAGAGGCCAAATTCTCTAGGCTGTGGTATGAGTAACTCTGTGCCTGCATTTTATGGATGCATGATGCTTTCACCTTGCCTCACCTATTTAGTTTGACAGACAAGATATATTGTTGAAGTTAGGTGAAAATCTGAGAAGTCTTTTGAACCATCCTAGGTGGCACTTTTGTCATGCATACAGGCAGAAAGGAGCAAGCGTGTGAAGTGGGGAAATTCTTGTCTGGGGATCCTTGTATAAATTCCTTTATTTTGTTTGTGAGTGTATGAAAGGCAGAGTCCACTGTGCTGTGTAAATATTTGACCTGTTGAAGTTGGCATGGCTTACCAAAGGCTTTGCTGTGTTTTAGTCTGTTGGATGCACTGTGCACGAGTGACGTGAAACCATCTTCCCTGGAACCATGTAACAGGGTCCAGGGACAAATCTGTGTCTTTCATTTTGTCAGGTTTCATTTGCAGGCTCTGGTCCCTCCTGCCTTGTTCTTGCTATGAGCTGTGAACCTGGTAGTACAGTAGTACAGTTACTCCAGCTCCTCTTAATTCTCTTCAATGCTGATGGCCTTTCTGGGCACACACAGCTCTCCATACAGCAGCTGTGAAGAGAAACACCTTGTCTGTTCCCCTTTGAATTTCTCAGATCTTATTTCCAGATTGCTTTGCTGCCACAAGGGGGTAATGTTGCTTCTGCTCCTTTCTGTCTCCTTTGTGAACCTGAAAGTTTCCGAGTTTTGTGTGAAGGGTAGCATGAGGACCCTCCCCATCCCGAAGGGAGCTTCTCCCTGTAGTTACCCTACAATTGCGAGTCGTGCAGTGTTTGGAGAAAGGCGTCAATGCGGGGATCCAGACGGGAAATGGCTCTGGTACAGTGTGCAAGCAAAGGAGGAGCTTATCCTTTTGACTTTTATAAGGGTTTGAAAGACAGATGTGGATCTGAGGTGAGACAGGTATTTTGTCTTTCTGATATGTAAATGCTCATGAGTTAGAGCTCTAAAAGACCTCTCCAACCTTGTGGAATTTGTCTGGTCTTCTTGCTTATTGCCTACCAAGCCTGGAACAAACCTTTCTTTGTAGTCTCCCTTCTCAAAGGTTTTGTTTTCATTTTAATGGCTGCTCACCCCCTCCAACGACTTCAGACTTTAGTAATAAGGAGCTTGTTTTCTGGAGCATTGCTTGGCAGATGTTGGTTGGAGTTTGGGCAATTACTTTTTCCCTGGGGCTCTGTTTGTTCTTTTCTTCAAGTATGCCTTGAGCTATTACCTAAATTCTGGAGCTTTTCCATAAGGAGGCAAAGAATATGTTTAGGGTTTTTTATTCTGTTTGGTTTGGTTTTATTCTAGTGCAAATAGGTATGGCTTGCTCAAGGCCTTGAGGGGCTGCCTCTTCCTGCTCTAAGTTTTACATGCAGTGCTGACTTGTGATTGAATTGAGACCAGTCTGTGGTTAAAGTAGATTGACAGGATAGGAGCAACCCCATTCCTGCCCAACAATGATTGCTGCTGTATATTAAATGGAAAAGAGTATAGTCACTTTTGCAGCTTTTGTTCCTGAGTTCATGCTGGTGGAGCCTTCTTATGTGCAGCTCTGGTTTTTGATGTAAATGGCCAAGGGTGATCGGATCTCTGCATGTACTGACTTCTGGTAACATTGTTACTGTGCAAAGCACTGAGTGAAAGGGTGCATGTCACTCATATCTTTGCTTTAAAAGCTAAACAACCAGAATACTTCCTTGTCCCCTGCCATGGATACAGAATTGCCTAGGAAGACACAGTTCTGTGACTGACATTTGCCATCAAAATCAGAGAGGAGGGTATTGTTATTCACTTTACATTTTGGGGTAGAGGAACTAAAGCAGGAGGGAATTACCTTATGTAAAGGTACAAATGTGTTTTATAGTGGAGACAGAACACATGCCTAGTGTGTTCTGCCTTTTGTTCCATTCCTTATTTCTCAAAATCCTTGTAGTTGCTATTTTTTTCCTAATTGAAATTTTCCTAATTTCCAAGTTGTGGCTTGCTTATTCAAGTCTTTAATATATATTATGGCAGTGGTGTTGAGTTCACAGAGAAAGGGAGGCTTAAGCAGAAGAAGGGCACACCTGAGCTGTGGAGAAGAGGCTGGCTGCTCAGACTGCACATTGGTGGGAGTGTTAGCCAGGACATGTAAGAGTGAGCAAAGACCTATTTTGTCTGTTGGGAGCATAAAGTGAAATAATAGTCTGAAGGTGACATGAACATTTAAACATGATAATTAGCAGTGTTTATGTGTGAGATGTGCAGGCTGTGGACAAACTTGGTGAGTATTGTTTGTTTGGCCTTTACTAAAAATGGAAAATACAACTTAGTTTTATCATGAGACTGTAAACACAGCCTGAACTATAGGAGAGGCTTCCATGATACCTAAGTGGTCAGTTAATGCCTATGTGAGCTCTGGGGTTATCACTGTCACCCTTCCAGACCAAGCCTGCTGTGTCTGTGTGGGCAGGAAAGATTGTTTTACTGAAGTTCTAGAAGTTTGAGCTCTTTAGTATGCTGCTAGTTATGTGGAAGAACAAGTGAAAAAAGTGCCTGTTTTCTTGCACAAACATTGCTTCCTCCGCCTTTGCTAGTTTCCTGATTTAAGAATAATGTGAGGTTGTTGGAGGCTTATTCTTCTTCACTGAGAGTTGGTAGACGAGAAAAATGGTGCCTTGTGCTGCTTTCTCTTCTTGCAGTAACTAATGGAGGTCACTCCCTGCTGCTGAGTTTCCCCCAGTGCTTTTCCCCCAGGAAAGCTGGACATTTACCTGCAGCTTTCACCAAACTTGCAGAAGGGCGTGGGCTGCTTTTCTCTTTTCTCTCTTCTTTTCTCTCTTCTTTTCTCTCTTCTTATCTCTCTCCTTTTCTCTCTCCTTTTCTCTCTCCTTTTCTCTCTCCTTTTCTCTCTCCTCTCTCCTTTTCTCTCTCCTTTTCTCTCTTCTTTTCTCTCTCCTTTTCTCTCTCCTTTTCTCTCTCCTTTTCTCTCTCCTTTTCTCTCTCCTTTTCTCTCTCCTTTTCTCTCTCCTTTTCTCTCTCCTTTTCTCTCTCCTTTTCTCTCTCCTTTTCTCTCTCCTTTTCTCTCTCCTTTTCTCTCTCTTTTCTCTCTCTTTTTCTCTCTCCTTTTCTCTCTCCTTTTCTCTCTCCTTTCTCTCTCCTTTTCTCTCTCCTTTTCTCTCTCCTTTTCTCTCTCCTTTTCTCTCTCCTTTTCTCTCTCCTTTTCTCTCTCCTTTTCTCTCTCCTTTTCTCTCTCCTTTTCTCTCTCCTTTTCTCTCTCCTTTTCTCGGCCTGAATTTAAACATGCAGCAAGGACTGTAGCAGACTAAAAGAAATTCTTTTCCCCACATTCCTCTTGTAGCAGCTTGACTTGCAAACTAGGCAGGTATAGAAATAACTCCTTCTCAAATACCTTCACGGTATTTTCCCATTTGAACCACTGCCCTTCTTCCACTCCTCTTCTTAGTCCAGGCCTAGCAATGAGGAGTTCACCTATAAAAGAAATGGCTAAAGTTTGTTCCTCTGCAATCTCCAGGCAGCAGAAACCTCTTTCCCTACAGATGTCTTTTCTGTGGGAACTGTTCCGGAATTTCACTTTCTGCAGTGTGGCAACAAGGAAGCTTACTGAATTTGAATTAAGGTGATGTTTTAGTGAGACTGGAAGAGGTATGTGCTTCCCAACTAGCTTTTATTTTTGCTTCTATTGAGACCTAGAATTGTGTGGGGGTTTTGAGTATTTTGGTGGTGGTTTTGTGTGTGTGTGTGTGTATGGTTTTTTAAATTGTGTCGTGGGATTTTTTTTGTTGTTGTTATTTGAGTGGGGGATGTTGATTGTTGTTGTTTTGGGTGGGTTTTTTTGTGGGGTTGTTTGTTTTTTTGAGGAATTGCATATATGAGGTGACTGTAGACCAAAGATCTTGAATAAACATAAATTGCTCAGAAGTTTAAAGAAAGCTGACTTCAAAGAGATAGTTATTTGAGGATACCATAAATCATATCAGTTCTGGACTTTCCTACAGAGAGGGAAGAAGTGTGAATAGCTTCCCTCTTGAAAGCCATCCTTTGTTAGGATGTCTGTCTCCTCTGCTGTCTGCACATAATTTCCCTGAAGCCACCTAATCCAGCTGCTGCAGGGTGGGCAGCATGTCCAGACAAGCTCACTTGACCAGGCACAGTAGCTCCTGTTTCTGTGTTTTTTACCTATGTGCCTTGAGTTCATGTAATTGTATTCTGTATAGGAGATGATGCTCAGCTTATGATTAATGAGGTCTGTGACATGCTTAAACTGTCTCAATGTGATTTTTACAGCCTGAAGTCTTGCTTCAGGTAAGTCACATTAAAACAGTGTCAAAGTTTCAATTTGATTTTGGTTTTTGCCAAGAAACAAGTTTTGGGCAGGCTCTCAGACCTTCTGTTTCAGGCCTGCTTGCTCATCTAAAAGCTCTCTGTAGCTTTCTTCACAGTGGGGAAGAGCTGGAGATGTTGGCAGTGTAGTGTGCTTTTTTATTGTAATACAACCCCGTAATTTTTAGATATGCATTCAATTTACATATACTTTATGTGTGCAGTCACTCTTCATGCTCTTTAGAAATGCTCACAGCGTGGTGTGTCTGGGGACAAAGTGCCCTTATCCAATTATTAGCTGCTTATTACAGAATCTGGCCTGGAGAACTTGGAGTAGGGCAGCATTCACCTAATCTGAGGGCCTGGGGCAAGAGGAGAGAGGGAGACCTGTGATCCGACTCAGTAATACAACTGTAACCAAAATAGTGATGACTCTAGATTTCTTCAGTTGAGCTGTTCTGGTCTGTTGAGTAGCTAACATGCATTTTAAACATTTTCCCCATACATATTTAACTGATTGCACCAAATGGCTGTTTGTGTGCTGATGTAAGTGACCTCCTCCCTTGCTCTTCTTGAGAGAGCACCTGCTGAAACTGAAGGCTGTAAATAAACAGGGTTCATTATCTGCCAGGAAACTGACTCATTTTTCTGCTTGAAATGCATTAGTATGAAATCATTCCCTTGTCTTCCTGAAGTGGGAAAGCTGGCCTAAGTGACTGAACTACCCTTCCAGTCAACAGATGACCTGACTTTCTTCATTACTCCAGTGTGAACAAGAGCATTTTAAAGGAATTGCTTGAGTTGTGATGAGACCTCTGTTTTCATAGCCTTATAAACCTATGAAGATAACAGTATGGCTTCTTCCTCCTCAAGAAAGACACCTCCTCTTCAGTTCTCTGTGGAGAAACATGAGTCGTATGTAATTATCTCAGAAGCTGACGCAGATCTCTGTGTGTGGGTAAGCAGAGATTTCTGCTGTCCACAGAGTCTGTGCTGTTGGGAACTCCCAGAACAAGGAGAATTTGAAGCAGACATAGAGATGAAGGTAGGCAGAAGAGCTCTCAGAAGAGTAAAGCTGTCTGCAGGCTGCGGGAGTTCAGTGTGTTGGTTATGTTCTGGCCATGCTTTTAAAACTTACAATAACTAGAAACCCATATCCTCCAGCTGAATTTCTGGTATAATGGCATGTTGTTATGGGTCTAGGTGGAGAAATGTGGTATCTGTCTTCAGCTTGACATGGGTGCCTGCCCCATCTTGAGCACTGGTGTGAAACTGCCACTGTAGAGCAAAATAGCATGTGCAGTAGCTTGAACTGATTTTAATTTCTTCTCCCCTCAATTTCTTCCCTCAATTTCTTCCCTCCCTCAAGCTTTGCCCCTGCAAAATGGAAGTGCAGGATTTTTCACTGTTCTTTTCATGTTGGAGTTATTGCCAAAACTAATCAATGCTGCTTGCTACAGCTGGTCTTGACCATTTTAATGTCTGCTGTGGATGTGTGTTCCCTCTTGCTTGTTGAAATAATGAACTAATCATTCCCTAGATACTGTATGATGAGGGCCTCTCTATAATGCTCTTCTGTCTCTTGTTCTGATGCATGGCCTTTTTCAGCAGGTAAAGTAATAGATTAACTGTGCAGCCTTGAGGCTTCTTAAAATAATCTGTCACTTTCTGTGAAGCCACCCACTTTCCCTGTGATGAGCTCTAAAGTTGCTGTGTAGCTCCTGTGGCATCAGGTGGTAAATGGAAATTGGAGTTCTTAGTCCAAGAGCAGATGTGCAGTAATAGCACAATTCATAATGTGGTATTGCTTTCTAGCTAAATTGAAATAAGTTTAAAGGGTTAATTAACCATGCTTTTCTTGAAACTCTGCTCCCCATCTTGTAATTAGGAGAACTCAATTCCCAGTGCTCATTTCTGCTGTTCAAACTCTTACTGACACTTCCTTGTTTTGTATAATTGTGCTGTTTTTCTCTGCACTCCTTCCCATCTTGGCTGAAGGCCTTATGTGCTGTCTCTTTTCTGACTAAGAAATCCTTACAGTTTGTTTTCTACAGGATTCTTGCCCAGAATCAGTGAAGGGGGAAAAATCACTTTCTGTGATAATTTCTGCCTTATATCAGACCTGCTCCTATGAACAATTCTGCACCTCCAGCTGGGAAGGCTGTCTTCTCTGTCCTTAGTTGCACCTTCAGAGTTAACTTAAGTTCTTTCCCACAAACAGACCAAAGTGTTCTGCAAAGGCTGTGTTTGGAACTTGCCTCTGATCACATATTGTATCTTTGCTTTCCCTAAAAAAAACCAAAAAAACTGTCTTGTAAAGGTTGCTCATTGTATGGAATACCTTAAAAAAAAAGAGGTGATGAAAAGGATGTCTAACAGGGTTTTGATAGAAAGACAGCCACCAACTCTAGTTCCTCACTGAGGATAAGCTGTTTGGCACAGTTGTGAAGAAGGGGATGGAGGAGCTAACTCAGAACTGTAAAAGTGATTGTTGAGGGTTTAATGAGTAGTGATATTTTCAGGTTATTTATCTCTTGTAGATGGTTCCAACTTTCTTAAGAAAAGCTTCGTCCTTTTGTTTGGCTATATTTTCTCTCTTAAGCATCTGTTTCTGACCTGTCTTAATCCAGTCTTGATGCCAGGCTAAATATGTCTAACCATAGAAAGCTGAAGCAGTCTAGAAATGTTAGCTTAGAGGTATCAGAACAGCTTATGTTAAAAACTTAATTTTAGAAATCATTTTTTTTCAGGCAATCTTTAGAACTGCATACTGATTGCTTTTTTATTTTAAGCTTGAATATGAAACTGGTGAAGAGCAATAGTGTTTTTCTGTTTGACAAGGACTACAAAACTTTTATGGAAAATGAAGCTGTGGAACAAAATGCTTGATGGTTTCTGCTTACGTGATTTCAATTTGCTGTTTGAAAGTAGGCAACACAATACAGATGTCTGAAATAATCTTTTCCTATTCTTCTGGGAAAAGGGAAAGAAAGAATGTCCAAGCCAGTGGATTGGGTTCTTTGAGATTTTTATTTAAAATAGTTTTCTAGAGCTCTATCAAGGCTATAATTGATCTCCAAGAATTAATTTGGTTTGTTAACAGTAAATTGGGCTCAAAGTTTGAGGGAGGGTATTGGTGTCATTAGACAGCTGAAGAACATTTAGCTGCTTTCATGCTTTAGCTTTCTTATTATCTTTAGGTTATGCATTGCCTGGCTGTAAGGGGAAGATGATTGAAGGGAATCTAGTTTTAAACTGTTGCTATTCTTTATCTCCTTATGAGAAACCACAGGAGCACACTCACAGGGTTGAGTGCTCAGGGGAACTTAATGCTGGTTGTAAATTGGAGGGCTGAAAAAGGAATGTAATATGTAGTGTGATAATTTTCACCTCCAAATGGGCAGTATGCAGTATAAGAGTCTTTTCAGGGAAGACATAAAACCAGGGGAGGAAAGTCAGAGGCTGCCAAGAGTCATCAATATACTTTTCCTTCAAAGGATAACTAGGAATTTTCTGTTTTAAGCTCTCCTCATAGCTGAAGGCTGGGAGTAGGGGAGGGGTAGGTGTGATTGCTGTCCTCAGAGTGAGTGCTTCGTTTTACTGGTTTGCCCTGGTTGTTGGTGTAGAGCAGCTTAGGAGGATGGCAGCTGACTGAACACCCTTTTGATTCCAAGGAAACAACCTCAGTGCTGTTTGTTAACACCTCCCTTTTAGATGGGGAGGAAAACCCTTCCCTCAGTGTGGCTTGGAGTAGCGTTACTCAGTAACGCTCATGCTGTGACAGCAGATCTACGATGTGGTGTAGGGGTTGCATATCCTTAGAAACTATTACTGAAATGTTAACTTGCTGCAGTTAAATGTGTTCTGAAAGCCTGCTGAGATGAGTTGCTCTGTCCCAAAAGGCTTTGGTGGTGATCCTCACGCCCACGGGGAGAATGGGGATACAGTCCAATGGCTGATGTGCTATGAGGAGGTTGTTTCATGACCTTTTTCTCCTTGAGCTGCAGCTCCTGGCATTCAGCTTCATTCCTGAATAATCTTCCTTTTTGGCTTGTAATGTCTTGTATCTGTGCACTCTTTCTCCCTTGTCTAGAGGTGTCCTGTAACTTGGAGTCTGCTTCCTTTACCTGCTTGCTAGTGATTGCTGCGGACCTGAGTTAGCAGAGCAAGTGTAGAGCAGCAGTTCCAGAGCTGATGATGTTTGACAGAAAAAAGAGCCTGGTCTCAGTCAGAGAGTTGAGATTTCCATGCTGCTGAACAGAGGCAATTTGTATCTTATAGTAGTTTTAATAAAAAAACTAAACCAAACAAAAACTGCAATCCCCCTCCTCCTAATTTAGTAAGCTGGGACCGAAGCATCTCTCAGGGTGAGCAGAGTTAATCTTCATCATTTGCAGGATTGACTGACAACCTGGAGGATGATAATGTGTGATATTTTTTTTTCCTGGTGAGCGGGGGAAGAGAGTAGAAATTGCAGTTTCTCTGCTAATTGTACTTTAGATGTCATTTGTGACAATTTCATATTGTCTAGACAGAGACAGTGGAGCAATTGCTTCCATAGAGCCTAGTGTTAGCCTGTTATATATCTGGATAGCAAAAATGGGGGATGTGGGAGAGGAGGAGGTAAGCTGCAGAAGGGATTCAGGAGTCAAGCATGATCTGCTGAAATGTTTCAGAAGGAGATACAAGCAATATACATTTCTGTTCTCTCTTTTCATGATTCTCTGTTGGAAACTTAAATATTTAGTGGCAAGCAGTTTACTGAAATAGAGCCACTTCTCTTCATCCATGGATTATGTTTGTTCTCCTTAGCAGAATTGCTCCCAACATTATATTTACTGTGGTAGGATATTGGACTACCTTACACTTTGGGTTTACTGAAAACAAGTAGTCTGTGTCTCTTTTGGGATTTCGGGTGCCAGAAGCTGTGAGTGTAACACCTAAGACTTGGCAGAGTGCAGCATGACTTTATTTAAGAATATTTATCTGCACCTTCCTGAGGGACAGTAGATTACATTCTCAGTGACATGGATGAGACACTTTGATGATTATAGCAATGTATCTATTATTGAACCCATTTGTCAGTACTAAATGCATTTGGATTTGTAACTTTGGGTCTCAAGGGCTAAGGCTTGAATGAGTTAGTTAAAAATGAATTTTATTTGTGCTTAGTACTCTGCCTCAGTGCAGATATTGTTATTCTCTGGAGCATTAAGCACAGAGATGGTCTGTCTGGATCTCACAAGATTGCTTGTTGCCTTGTTTTGGATTTTTTGCCAGTTATGTGTATTTATATCCCTCTGTTCATTGCACTGTGATCTGAGAGGGCACAATTGTAGGATAATTAGCATCTGCTAATCAGACTTAAAATCAGCTCTAGCTTTTAGCAGTTTCTATTAAGTGAATTAATTATCTTTGTCCACATGATCTGAGTGTGGCCCCAGTATGTTGCCTGTGTGCCTCAGTGAGGTAGAGCAGGAGTTGGGTTTGGTCTTGCCAGGTTTGGAAGGCTCTGCTGGAAAGGCCATCTTAACTGAGACCATTCAACTTGGCCAGTGCAGGCTTAGAGAGGACTCTGGGGAATGTAATCTGGATGTTTGTAATCCTGTTCCTTACAACCAGGTAACTACCAGTCTTCCACAGGAGCCCTTCTGGTGAAGGAGATGCTCCTGCTGCAGCAACTTCTGTTGCTGCATGGGATGGAGTTGCAGCCTGTTCAGGTGATGTTACAGGGCTGCTGAAGCCCAGAGAAAGTCTCTTTATGTGGACACTTGGCCATCCTGTGGCTCAGGCAACTGATGGTTACTAAAGTATCTGTTCTCATCTGAGGTGCCAAGTTTCTGCTATAGCAAGACTCTTCAAATAATTATTTCTAGGATCTGTTGCAGTGTAGTGGTGAGAATTATAGATTCCCAAAAGTGCTGTTCCCAAGCCAAGTAGAGGGTCTCCTGTCAGACCCACACAAGTTACAGTGCTCTGCTCCTGCACCCTGGTGGTGTCCTCTGCTTAGAATAGGTTTTGATTTCTTTCAGCATAGCTGCTGGATTCTTTCTGAAGGTGATCCCTCAAAGTCAATGATCATCTTAGGCAGTTGCCAGATTTTCCAAAGGTGAGAAGACAAATATGGGTGGAGAATACCAGGAGACTTCTTTCTAGCAGGGCTTGCTAGGCCATGCAGCATGTACTGGTTATCTTCCCTTGTGGCTTTGATTTGACTGTGTCACTTGAAGGACAGATGCTAAAAGGCTGGGAAAGAGGGTGGGATGTGGAGTGTATAGGCACCAAGACTTTTGATAGGGGAGAGTTTGATGATTACTTGTGTGTACACATTATCAGAACACCATATGCATTGCTCACTCACATTAGGAGGAAGCTGCTATTTCTAGGGTTGTAACCCTGCCAGAACCTGCATGCTCTGTAAGCTCTTTCTCCTTAAGACCAGTGATGAGGGAGGATGTTCCAATAGGGTGGCAGCCTTGGCATATCCAGGTTGCTTGCAAAATACTCTTTTTGGAGCAGCTTAGAAAAGCAGATTCTCAAAAGCATTTTGGTATTGCAGTGGCAGTAACCTAGTCTCTGAACTCTGGTTTAGAAGTGACCAGCTGCCTGAGTAGGTAGAATATCCCTTCTGCTAATTTTAATCTGCCTACCTTTCCCCTAGAAGGAATTAAAGCAGTTTATATGTGATGCAAGTAATAGGTATACCTGTATACCTCACAGGTATAGGACTTGAGGTATACCTCATAAAGCTGTAGCACTGTTCATTCTGGATTGGCTGCTTTTTGTATATATTGATGTGTAATTGGAGCAGAAGGAAGAGTTTGGTAAGACAGGATTGAAGTATAATGACTGTTTGGGTAGCCAAGGGATTCATAATACCAAGCAGTACTGAATGTTAGAGCTTTTGACTCAATAACCTAGGAACCTGGGGAATTAATTAAACTCAAAGTTTAAGAGATTAAATAACTGTTCTTGAATGAGACAAATGGTTTCCAAACAACTCTGTGCTAGAAAGGACAGGATTTCTTGCCTTATGCATAGTCCCAGTGCTTTGCAGCAAGTACTGAATTGCTCAGGCTGACACACACCTTTCCAACTGGGAAACTGGAGCAATCTCTTGATGTTTTATGTGTTTTATATCTATAATGTAAAATTGAAGTAGTTTTTGTTTTAATTGCTAGAAGACAGTAAAATTTTTTCTTGAGATCCTGATGGGTGGGCTGCTACTAGGAAAAAAAGATGTCTCATTTGCAATTTTTTCTTTTTGTGGCTAGAAATGGGAGGTTGGGTGTGGATTTTATCTGCTCTTTCTTCCTGCTTCCCATGTTGATACTCGCTGTCCTGCAGTGCAAAGGCATTATTATTATGAGTGTGGGGTTAAGACTGAAATATTCAAATCTTTCTAAATAGCTTTGTGTGTGACTGAGTAGAACTGATGTGGTGTTGGACCTCTTTGACTTTCAAACGTCAACCATTTTCATTAAGTTGCAGACTGGAAAACAAAATTTAGCAGGAGTTCTGAGGTAGAAAGACTTGAAAGGGAACTCAGCAATCTTATAAACTGTGGAAGTTGTTTTTTTCCACTTTCTGTACCTACCCCAGATCATCTGTCTTGTGTTAATCTTATGTCTGCAACAGGCCATGAGTCAGTGTTCAAACAGTGCTGTCCTCTGGTTTATGACAGAAGCTAGACAGAGGTGAATGTAGAAGCCAGGGTGGGGGACATGTTCCTGCTACATATTTTTGATTCTGCTGCCTTCATGACTCAGTCTCACTTCTTGTATATTCAGGCTGTCTGGCTGCATTTGCATGCATTGACTTCTTGAGTGAATGTTTGGTATCTCTCCCTGGGGCTGATTACAATACAGAGGAAAAGAACATTCTTATTTTTTGTAGTTGAATACTTTTTCAGAGCCTTGAGACTAAGATGCAAGATGTTACAATGAATAAACACCTGTGGTGCCCTTAAAGTCCACGTGTTCTTTTTCCCCTGCTCCCTGGCCCACGTGTAGCCACCTTTGAGTAGGTGAGAATTTGACAGAGGGACAATGCAGTGGTAGTGTTTATGGACCTGACACATTTGGATGGGTTGTCTCCAGAGAAGTGGCATCTACATCTTTCACTTGGAACTTGGAAGTGGATATGGGACTACTCTTCTTCTATACCTGAGGTGTTCTTTCTCCTCTGCAGTGAGAACATAAAGCATTGAATACCTGTGTCTTGAAAACACTTATGCCATCAGCGAGTGGTTCAGTGTGTTGCAGGATTCTCTGCACTAGTGATAGAAATAGTCTTAAGACGTTTTAGAAAGTAGGTCATATATAGGAGGGTTGTTCCTGAATGGTCTTTGATGTTATAATTTGTTTTTCCTTTCTAGAAGGTTGCTGGAGTCTTCCCTCATTTCATTATCTCGCTATGATGGAGCAGGATCCCGGGAACATCCAATCTACCCAGATCCAGCCAGGTAAGAGCTAAATGCAGTCTAAAGGCATTTAGGTTTTATATGCAAAAGCATAACTTCAGAATAGCACACTGAAACCTCTGGCAATGGTTCTAATATTGGACTTGCCATGGGGAAAGAGAGCAAAACAAGTGAGCAGATGCTGTTAAGCCTGGGGGAAAATGGGGAAAACAGGAAGGAATTACTGTTGAAGTAAACACATAAGAATTAATGAAATTATTTGGGATGGAGAACGCTAGGTGGCAAACAGGCCCAACAGTAAATGAGCTATATCAATATATTAAAAATCTCTTTTGAAGAAAAATGAATTAAAAAACAAATAGTCTATTCAGGAGAAAGAACGAATGCAGTAAAGGCAATTAGGAGCTGGTGTGAGCAGACAACGTGCTTGGAAGCATGAATTGTCTCCATAAATTTATCTGTACAAGAGAGCATAGCCAGAAGGCTATGTATGCTTAACTAAGAACAAAATACTGACAATTATTTTTGAAGAGTCATGAATCATTGACATTAGACACAGAAACACCTGTAGTGCTGCTTAATCTTCAAAAGAGGTGGGAGTGTTTCAGAGGACTAGAAAAAGCAAATGTGGCAGTTATCAAAAATGGAAAGAAATGATCTTTGCAGTTATATTAGAAAGCCACAGATGGGATAATGTGACCCAAAGACTCTGTCAGAAGAAATGATAGAATCGTGAACAGCAAGCAGCTTTGGAAACTTTCAAAGAATAAATCATGACAAATAAGCTTTCTTTAGATGGGTTTAAGAAACCTATGAATGAGGAGATTCAGTAAGTGTAAAATATATCTGATTTAACCTTTTGGGGAACCTCTTGCATAGCTGTGTGAATTGAAGGCTACTAGGATTTATCATAAAGAAGAGTACAGGAATACCACTGAAAATTAAATCTTGGGTTGCTGAAGGAGATTTGTTGTTTTGTGAGGTTGAGGGGGGTGGCTTATCTTATTTTCTTCATCATTAACCACAAAATCTGCATTTTTATATAGATGATACTTCTAAGTACAAGTTTTGAAATAAAAGGCTGTGTTGCAAACTGACCAGATAATATAATTGTGTTGGTAAATGACTCCTTGCTAACTGTCTCTGGTAGATAAAGCCTTGTAGAGGTGAAATCTTATATTTGGCTTTTTTCCATTTATCATGAAGAAGGTTGCCTTGTAAAGATAATGCAAAGGCTTAGGAATGATGTAGACAAAGCTGTAGTGAAGTAAGGTGGTGTCTGCTGCTGTATATAAGATCTGGGAAACCAATCTAGGTGAGTGCTGAAGGTCTTGGCAACTGCATGTCAGAAATACTGACAAATGTAAAAGCTTCTAAATGGAAGTTGGTTAAATAGCAGGAAAAGGGATTTATTTACTTGGAAAGATGAAAATTATATTCTACAAATGTTAAATTAAAGTTATTGCTACATTCAAGTTAATTTTTTCAGTACCAAAAGTTGCTATATTGCTAGAAGTGCATCGTTCCTTGTTTTTGGAATGCCTTGTCCAAAGCAGGCAGATTGAGAGAGCAGAGATTTTTAAGAACTGATTCTAACTCACTGGGAGCTGCCTTTTAAAAAAGAAAAAGAGTCTGCCTAGATATCTGGATTTTTTCTTCTTCTGTTAGATGTCTGCTATGATGAAGCTCAACGAAATGTATGAAAAGGGATCAATGCCTGAGACATTTCCTAGCATAAGGAGCATGGCCAAAAATATTTTTCTACTTGAAGCCATTTTAGAACTGATACAGTGCTTTTCATGTGACAGTTCAAGTGGCTTTAGGTTGTGGTAGAAGCTATAGTAGCTTGAGTTTATTAGGAGGTTTGGAAGAAAAGTCCAGTTTCAAAACTGTTCTCAGGGGGTTAATTTGTACCAGTGAATATCACTGTCCTTTTCAGAGGATGAGATTCATAGAGGTGTGATCAGTACCAGCTGGAAGTTTGAGTGGGATAGGATTAGAGTCTTCCTTCATAAACCTTTCTGGTATGCTGGACTAGTAGGATATTTTTAACTGTACCTTTAACTAGTTAGAGATTTGAAAAGTGATTAAAAGGAGTATCACTCCATTTTGATGGGGTTTTTGTAGCATCCTAAGATCCAAATATAAAGCTATGTCTTGGAGAAATTAAGTAACAATGTGGAAAAGTGAAACAAAGGAGAAATGAACACATCTGTATCTATTAATAAACATCTATGTTTGTGTCTCTGTGTTTATGTGTTTTAAATATATATATATATAAAATATATGTACCTTCTTAAGATCAAGCTGTCTCCAACTGAGCCTTTTTTAAGAGAGTATATAGACAACATGATCTGAAAAATGTATTTTTGAGAGCCTGTGTATGTGTTAGTTTTGTTTCTACATTTACTGTCTGTAATGGTGCTATATTTGAATAACCTAGGTCAGCAATGAGGCGGGGAGAATATTTTTTTAAGTTCCCTCAGACTCAGAATGAATGTTTTGATGTAGACTGCAGCAATATTTCTCAGTGGCCTTGCTGAACTTCACTAAGGTCAGCTTGGCTGTTCTGTCATTCTCCACAATTTCCATATGTACTAAGCTCAGAAAATAATCTGCAGAAGAATCAGATTAAGCTGTCATCAAAAAACACATATAGTAATGTTTTTTAAATAGAAATACTCAACAAGAATTACATATGCTCCCAGATTGCATATATCAACCATCACAGGGGGTTTGTTGGATATAACTCCAGAAAAAATGTAACCAGTTAGAAGGCATTTTATCCCTTACACCTTTCTCTCTGTGTATCAGAGTTAAGCTTCTTGTGTTGTCTTTGGAGACCTTTTTTATATCTGTTCAGTGTACATACCATGTGCTGTCAGGAAGCTGAATATGGCATCTTGTCAATGGTTATGGCCACTCTTTATTGCCTACTCTTTCTTCTAACAAGCATCACCATGGTTTTTTTTTCTGATGTCCTGCATAATTTTAGAAGACTGCTGAACTCATTCTTCATATTTTTATGTAAAATTCTCCTTTGGTGTGATATTGGGGAAAAAATGTTCCAGTGCATACACTGCTGGACTGCTGAGACCACTGTTCACATTTTCCAGTGTTTGCCTTGTTTCCTTTTCCTCTTTTTTTTCTCTCTGTATGTATTACGCCATGGATTTGTTTTTAGGCATGCACAAATGCTTTGGCTTATGGAAAAGCCCAGAGAAGAGGACAGCTTCTCATTTGTGAATGTGCTTCTGTAATGCCTTGCTTTTTTGTATTTGACCTATTAAGTCTTATGGGGAATAGAGAGAAGTGATGTTTGTCCAGCAAAGCCACCTTCTTCATGTAAGCATGAACAGGTTTAACTCATTAAACAAAGCATTAAAGATTCAGCAGGGAATCAGCAGCAGGAGTGTATTGTTCCTCTTACCCTTTTGATGCTTGTCAGCTTAAGTTTTCACACCCCTGAACCTGTAGTCTGTCTCCTAAACTTGTCCTCCAAATTAGAATTCAAGTCTAACCAAATAAGGCTAATGAAATGATAAATTCAGCATCTGAGGTGTCTGGATTTTAACACTGAGTAAGTGTGTCACAGAAAAAATGTGTGAGGAGCTGTGGGTATCTGCAGGGTAGGAAAAGAGAGTAGTATGTGTTTACCTGTCTCAAGAGAGTAATACTGGTGTGTGATAGCTGATGCAAACAAATGCTAGATTATGCATGAGAGAGAATTAAGAATTAATTACAGAGGAAAGATTTCCTTTCAGGTGGGGTGCAAGGCTTTTAAAGCTCCACTTAACATATATCTAGTGGATCTGATGAAATTGCCACTATATAAAATCCCTACCATTTAGATTACAAAGTAGTAAAAGATGTGAAACCTTCTTTTTTTTTTTTTTTTTTTTTTTTTTTTCTGCTTGATATTCCATGGTACTCCCTAAGTACAATCAAAACAGCAGCACTTTCCTTCAATGTTTATTTGAACAGTGCTGCTGTTTGGCACTGCAGGCAGAGTTCACATTGGGACCGAGCTTGGTTCTTATAAAGTGATGCTTGGTGAGTTTACTTGAGTGAACTGGTAATACATGAATCAGTGAGCTCAAGAGAGTCAAGCAAATCTCTCTGTTCTGTGGATGAGCTTTTTGTCTGTAGGTACTGTGTGGTGCTTCTGTTTGCAAAGGGGATCACGTGGGAGTATAGCATATAAAGGGAAAACTATGTTTCCTTGCTTTCTTTATTTACTCTATCTTATGGATAAAATGCAAACAGTCAATCTTGTGATAGGCTGTTACTGGCCTGGCACTTTGAGTTCAAAAGGAAAATTAGGACTAGCTGTCATTCTATACTTATGTAATGAGTATTTGTGTATCTTTTTCTTGCTCAGGTTGTCTCCTGCTGCATATTATGCTCAGAGGATGATCCAGTATCTTTCCCGGAGGGACAGCATTCGGCAGCGCTCTATGCGATATCAGCAAAACCGTCTCCGCTCTTCCTCCTCCTCTGCTTCCACTTCAGACAACTCAAACCCATCTGTGGAGGGAAATGATCTGGAATTTGAAGATTTTGAGTAAGTGTGTGTGCTGCCTAGTCCTCTTGCTTATGTCTGTTGTCAACACAGGACTGCTTGCTGATTCCCTGCTGTTAATCACAGACACCTTAGGCTTCTTGTAGGAACAGGTTAAGTAATTCAATCCATAATTAGAAGATTGATTGCTAGAAATAGGTTTTGTCATTTCTGTTATGAAAATTAAGGATGTTGTAGGCTACCTTCAACACATTAGAAGACTTGTTAAATAAAGAAAATTAGAATCTTTTTCTCCAATGGAACAGATGGGGAACCAGGAGTTTACTAGAGTTGTCAAATCTTGAGACAGAACAAGAGTCACTAAGAGGCTTTGCAAGACTTAGTTCTTTGGGCTAAGTCTATAGGAGACAGACAAACATGTCCTGTTGCTTTTTCTTGCTCTATCTCTGTAGCTTTGTCAAATTAGCTAACATTCCTGGGATTGGGTTCTTTTGGTTTGATTTGCTAATTTTTTTTTTTTAATTTGGTGATTGTGAATCTGTGTTAAGGCTGAGTTTCTTGTAAGAAGATAAAAAAGAATCTTGTGTCAAAAAGTGAGGAATAGATCTGCATCCAAACCTTAGAAGAATGTTCCTATTAGCCACTGTATTTCCTTCTGAGTGGTTCTGCTGACAATTTTTTCTGTTCTCCTGCATCTGCTTTTGGACTTCCAGTGATACCCAGTGTAATCCCAGCAAAAAATTTATTACCAACCCTTTCTAATAAATGGAAGAGTACAGTAATGTATTGTTTAGATGGCATGTAGACCAAAAGCTCAGGAATTTAGATTAAATTCCATTTTAGCAGCAAAGAGAATGTAGCCTTTCTAGCCTGTCTTCAGTAATTTCCTTTTAAATATGAGATTTTCCCTGAGTAGCCTTAAGTATTTCACTGAATCTTACCTCATTTGTGTATACTGCAATTAAAATATAGGATAATTCTGAGCATGGTTGTAGAAGTAGTTTATGGTTATAGTGTAGTAGGGGTGTGTGTTTGATGGGAGCTGTGAACTCCTAAAAAAATCTGTGTTGTTATATTGCAGCTGCCAGCAAAGGATGCTGTCAACTTCTCTACTATTTTAATTTGCACATTCACTTGCTGCAGTGGCACATAGTTGAGATGACATGTTGTTTAAGCTCCATGACCTTTGTGTCAGGGTGAAGTCCCTTTATGAAGGATACTAGTCACAGTAACTATTCCCAAAAGCAAGATTCTAATCCCTTTCTAACTTTTAAGTGGTGGTAGGCTATTTTTTTCTTAGAAAGTTGTTCTGTGAAGGTGTCATTTCATGCTCCACCAATTGAATATTCTGAAGTACAGCATGAGAGAATGTCTTTCCCTCTGATTGTGGCTTTGTTTGTGTAAAATGTAAATGAGGGCAGATAAGCTATTAGGCAGTGACTCTTCTGCATTTTCTCAAGCATCTTTGTAGTCTGGAAGAGCAGAAATATGCTGGATGCTGGGTTTGTTTTTGTGAAGTGGGTGTGTTGGAAGCATAGACCTTACTACTTCCATTAATCCATTTTATTTGGGGCAGCTTGTTCTGCTGGAGGAGTAAAAGATGATATGTTCTTCCTTCACAGAGGCACACAGAAGTGTGTTCCCCTGCAGAAAATGTTCACGCAGTAAGAGTACCCAGTCAGGAAAGCAATTCAATCAGCCATACTAAGGTTGTCTTTCATTTCATACTGAGCAAAAAGAAGTGTTTATTCCTTAATGTGCTGTGCCTGAATTTGTTGGTTGAATATTTCATATCAAATTCTGCTCTGTGCATTCAAGACCTGCTGTCTTTTTACTTCTCTGCTTCATTACTTCTCTTGGCTGATTAAAGAGGGCTGCTGTGCAGGGGTTCTTAGAGCTGGAACTTCTTGTGACTCATTTGATTTCTTGTGCTGAGACTTCACAATTAACTGTCTTACAGAGTTCTTATTTCTTGTTTGTTCTCTTACTTCCTTGCTTGTTCACCTGTGCAGTCATGTATTGCTCCATGGATGATTTTTCTTGCTGTGGTTTAGATGCTCTAACTTTGCTGTGTCTCCAGTTTTGATACAGGGAAGGGTGTTGCTGCTGTGTCGGGCTGTCTGCAGCTTATGCTTTTCTCCTGAAATAGAAGGAGCTTTTCTTTCCCCCATAAAAGCCAGAAAATTGCCTTGGTACTTTATCTTTCTAATCTGGCTAATATAATTAGTAAATTATCTCTTTTGGTTTCCCAGAGATTAGGAGAAAGATCTAAGTGACATTAAACATCAATTGGTTTCATTATGCATAGAGCACTGGGCAAGGATGCCTGGTAGACAAGCTTTCCTGTGCTTTCATATTTAGTGGGATTCAGCGGTTTTTTTCCTCCTCAAAAATTAATTTTGTCTTTTTTCAGTTTTGTTTACCTAATGGCCTAGTATGGGGCATGAAAAACTTGGCATATGCATTGTTTGTGTGCTTATGGCTCTAAATTTAATTTAGAGCCTCTCCTGTGTCTCAGTCAAGGGTGAATTCATTCATAAGTATATGTAGTTTGTGATGACAATAGAAGTAGTGTTGGTATAAGAATCTGAAGTAGTGGTTTTTATAGGTGTTAATAATATCCTACTTCTACACCAGCTTTTCTGGACTGGAGAGGAGGAGGAAGACACACTATACTTGTGTTTTTCAGTCTAATAAGCTGTTCTCTACATGTGCTCCCTGTGTTTAACCTGTCACTGTTGTCATCTTACTGCTTATTGAATGCAACTGTCAATTGTAAACTTAGTCATGTCTACATAAAAGCATTTAATACAGTTTGTAATATATATACAGATTGTAATATTAGGTTGTTACCAGATAGATTGATATGAGTGGGTTTTAAGGTTAGCTTTAGTAGAATCCTTAGCTAAAATAAAAAGACTTCCTGAGATGTGGAATAAGAATCTCTGAATGAAGAATGACATCACTTAAGTCTTCCAGCATAACTGGTAAAAATAGGTTCTTTATAGACAAATTACACATATCCAACTTTTTAATTTCAAGTTCTTATTTGAGTATCTTATGTTTGCATCACATAGTAAATTTAGATTTTTAAAGCTAAACTATTTTCTTTTGAGTTTTTCAAGAATTTTGATTTGGTCTCTTTCATAGACTTCCTTTTGTCTAGAACAGCTCTCTGATGTTGAAGACTGTGGGTGATGCTTCTAGGACTCCTTGGCTAGTGCAATCTCATTTCTTTCACTTGTAATTCTGAATTTGTCACCAAAATCAGAATGTGAAGGTATTTATGTAGGTGAATTTTGGCCATGTCCCTTTTTGTCTGCAATAACTATGGGAATAAATACAGAAATATAGGTTTGTTTCATCTGTCAGACTGAAAGGCAAATATATGGGACAGTGCACCAGCTCTGAAAGCTGACTCAAACCCTTTACTACAGTTCAAAAAAGGCTTTCAAGCTAAGGCTAAAGGTGTGACTGTGGCTGACTCCACTGTCTCCTTCCAAGAGTGGGCTGTCTGACAGAATACAGATATGAAGGAGCTTGGAGATTGCACTCTTTTATGTCTCCAGCTTTTCCCTCTTCTGTTTTATCCCTTCTCCTTCCTTGTAGGTGGCTTTGTGCTGGCATGGATCCACTCAGTTGTGCATTGTCACAGGCTAGGAAGGTCTTTATTGTGTCTCTATAACAAGATGGGCTTTACCTCAAAGGCCTGAAGTCTTATTTTAGTGATTCATCTGTTTAATTTTTTTCGAGACACCACAAGCATCCAGACAGAAAATATGAGAACTGTAGGGACTGTTTTACTGAGACCCTAATGGACCTTCTAGTTTTGAGTAGCAGGCTCTTGCTTTGCAAAGATGATAATCACCTAAGGAAAGCTTACAAGATTCAGTGATGTTATCTGGCTTTATTTGTTACTTTAAAATCCTTTTGTTTAAGGCATGGTCTGGACCCAGAATTGTGGTTTCTCAGATGGGCATCTTGCAAGGGCCTCCTCATAAGTGCATAAGATACATGAGTAGTTGTCATACTTGCCTCCTGCCATTTTTGGTTGCTTTATTGACACTGTCTTGGCAAGAACTGCCAAATCTAAATTCTTCCAACAGCCTCTTGTCTTGAATGGTTCTAAGATTGCAACCTGCCAGCCAACTGCTACTGTATTAAAGCTGCTAGTCTCACTTCCAGTGTCTTGTATGTAATTTTAATTCTTTTTGGAGAATAGTGTGTAGATTATTTTTGGCCTCTTCTGTAGGTGAAAGGTTTGTTTTGGGATTCTGGTTTGTGCTTCACTTCAAGATGATATTCTGGTTTAACTTTCTGTATTAAGAAGAGTGCATGTCTGATTAGACATTTGTGAGATATCCAGGCAATCATCCTTCTTTTGGAAAGTCTACATTTAAAGTATATTTTGTTGTTAGCTTCTTTAGGAACCTTGATTGGGATGCTGATACTTGACAATATTAATTAGTACCTGTCTGGATGCAGTTGTGTCTGAACTAACATTATGTAATGGGGGAGAAAAGGGAAGAAAATGGCTGTAGCAATGTGGTTGCTCAGTAGTGTGTATTTGGGTAGTTGGTTTGGTTATGAATTCTGTTCACAACCAAATTTTGCCCCTCAAGTGGAATGCTAGAAGTGAGTTTCAAGCAGGGATTTGTGTATCATGGTGAGAATAAGCATGTGCTTGATGCCTGCAACAGAAAGATTTTGGGAGTTTAAAGGAAGGGAGAGGTTGAAGATTGTCAGTTACTGAAATAGCTTCTTTCTTACCCTGGTGATGAAGTCCATGCATGTGTTTAAATCCAGTCTCTGCCTTTTTAGTCTGTATCACTGTGTGCTAGAGACACAGTGCAGTGGGAGTGGGACTAACCTGCAGCAGTGCAGTCAATTCACTGTGCACCTTCTGACTTCCCTTAGCACATCAACTACTAAGAGCACATGGGTAGAACTTGGGACTCTTTGTAAAGCCTTGGTCTTTACTGCCCTCCTTCACAGCTGTCCACCATGCACTCATGTATTTCTGAGTGCAAATCTTCAATTTTTGCAAAAGAAACTTCTTCAAATAGTAGCCAGGTTTTATTGGCAAGAGAAAGGAGAAATTTGAATGATTAAAGCTTTTTTGTGACACTTTAAATAAGTATGGAGCTTTTGATCTACAGCTCCAGAATGCTGAGATAAGCTCTGTCATTGTGGAGAGAGAAGCATGAGGAATCCCAGAGGTAAAGAAAGAGGATTATTCTCTTAGGGGTCTGTAGGTTAAGGTGACACCTTACCTTTGGATGAATGGGATGCCAAGTGTTAAGCTGTCATAGGACATAATGAAGGTGGATGAGAGGGATTACTTGATCATGGTAGCCTTTTGTTGTAGAAGTAGTGGTATTGTATCCAAACTACAAATTTTCTAAAAGTAATTAGGCTGGAGTTTTTAATTTTTCTCCTTGCCATCCTGATGTTTGCATCTGAAGTTAACATATAGGAGATGTGACAATCTCAATAGGCTCTTCATGTCACTCAAGTGCTGATGGAAATGGATTTTTAGGATCCATGACAGGTCAGTTTTCTGCAGAAAATGTAGCTTTTTTTTCCTGGAAATCTTAGATGGGACCGTTTGTTATCAATCTTTCTTGAGCATCTACAAATAATGTTCTTGCTAGCAATTTGCTATTTGAGTTCACATAAAGCAGAATTGCTTTTAAGTGTCTGCCTTTGTTTCTTTTTTCTCAGGGCTCCTTCATCTATTTTTGTGTTATTTTCATCTGTCTTTGTTTTTTGCCTCATATGGCACTGCATCATTGTTTTTGATGGAGATGGGCCTTTTCAAAACTGGCTTTCAAAGCAGATGCAAATATGTGTAACTTAGTGGTCACTTTCTGGGGTTTTTTTCTTCTCTGCTAGATGTTTCTAAGGCAGTTAGCATGGGGATGTTGCTTCCAGATACACAGCAACTTAAGTAAATTCATCATCTTAAACACAGTTTCAGGCTAAGAAAGTTACATTTGCCGGATGAATGGGAGTGATACTGAATCAACTCTTTGAACTTAATTTTTCAAGGATTAGTTAGTGTTAGCTTGTCTTGTAATCTACTCATAGTAGCCTGCAGCTTCACTTTCCCTATTCTTTTAATCTTTTGTGACAGTCTTTTATATTACCCTTATTTGGTCATAATGTCTAGTAATGCTGCATCGATGCAGTGAACAGGCAATAACTGTTTCCTTGTAGCAGTACTGTAGGGTTTTGCTAACCTCTCCAGCATGATGTTTTTATCATTAAGTCACATTCCAGCAAGGCAAGTGTCTTCATATCAGGGTGGTGAAGAACCTTTAGGAAGGTGGCAGCTGCTGGAAAGCTCCTGTTATACTCCATACTGCTGCTTGCCTGAGTCCATAGAAACAGTTTTGATGTCAAATGGTACTTCTGAGTTTTTCTGCCAAATCTAAACTCCATTGTTTTCCTTTTGCTTTTGTTTTGTGTCTGTGCAACTCAGTAGTCAAACTAGGCCACCTAGTAGGTGAAGTCCAGTGCAAATTAGAGTAATTAGGAAGCAAGCTGTTACTGGTTTGTTGCTGGCCATGCAAAGCAGGTAGTGCTCTGCATTCTTGAAGCCCATAGGTCTAAAAGATTAGCATTGCTTGTGAAGTCATGGTTTTAATTCTGTTTCCTTTGGAAGCATAACTGTGAAATCTATTTTTTTTGTTTAAAAAGAGACAAAAGTTGATGCCTCTCTAGCTTTGTCTGGCTGCTGATGTTTCTGCTTTCTAATGATTCACCGTAGCTATGAAGTGTATGAGTCTTATTCTAAAACAACATCATCAATTTGTGAGCCCACCACACAGTGAGATGATTAAAAGAAAAATAGCTGGATCATGTGCCTAGAAAAAGTGAGTGCTTCATTCTAGTTCCAAATCAGTCTTTCTCTGAAGCAGTTAATCCTTGGCATTTTACAGGCAAGTACTGCTGTTTCTCTTGACCTCTCATATGTGATGCTTTTCTGAAACACTTGATCTTCTGAAGTGCCATTTTCAATCTTGTAAATACATTTTCCTCTGAACAGTGCTCTGAGAGGTAATCAAGGCTGGGAGGTTTGCTTCTCTCTGGTCAGCAGAGCCATTAGTAACTCAGCAGTCTGCTGTTTTATAGGAAGTTTTAGTTGATAAGTAGATGCACATTTTCTCTGGTTTTCCTTTCAGAAAGCTCTTAGTGAGAGCCTTCAGAAGAATACAAAATTATGGCAAGCCTTGGGTGACTTGCTTAACTTCTTTATCAATTACTGTGTTAAAAATCTATTCTAGTTCCTGTCTCTCCAGCTGGCCACCATCATTCTTTGCAGTTTCTCTACTATTTTTATTCTTCAGTTGTTTTTGACGTCCAGTTCCACAGTCGTGCATTTAGTGCCAGGAAAGTCTTTTTGTATAACAAATGCGCTTTTTTTCTTGTTTCTTGTTGTTTCCTTCAGTTCTGCCTGAAGTACTTCTCCTTCAGTAATGGTAATATCCTTCAAAGATGGGTGTATAAATGTATAACTTTTATTTTTACCAGATTGTGTATGTTCTTTTAGATTCACTTTAAAGGAACCATACAGTCGTCATTTTAATAGCTGTGGGTGTCAATATTTGAACCCTTTGTGCTAGAGCCTATGCTCCTGACTTCTTTCTTTGTATCTACTTGTGGAAATAACTCTTTGCTTACATAAGCTTAATGTCTTTAATGTTTCATCTTCAACATAATCCTGTTTTAGGTTTTAGGTGAGATACACTTGTCCTCAGAGCCAGAAGTGGGTTGATCTCCTTTTCCTGGTTTGAGTTTGTAGCTTCTCCAAGACTTGAGGATTGTGGGTAAAATAGCACATACTTATTTTTGAATAAGACACCAGTCTAACTGATCCAGGAGATATTATTTTAGCTGCTATGCCCCTGTGCAGAATTACAACCAGCTTGCAGTGTGGCTTTTCCTTTTGTCTTCTAGGATGTCTATATCTCACTAAAATATTCAGAATGATAATGTTTTCTTTATTTTGTGTTTACTTCTCTGTTTTGAGAGGCTTATTTACTAGAAGTGCTCCCATTTTTCTCTAAATTGATTTCTGTGAGATGCTAATGATCTTGCAGGATCAGACATTAAAAACTAGTGTTAATATCTGATATTTGCTGCTCCTCTTACTGGTGAAACTTGTAGCTAACTTTCTGTCATAGTGTTCCCAACACTGTATGTTGCCTTACCCATCAGGATGGTGCTGGAAAGCAATTGACACGTTCTTAGAATCACCAGCAAAAGTAATGTTCACTTCATCATCTTTTTACCCCTGACTTCTGTACTCTTTGTAGAACACAGTACACACTTTGTCTTGGGTTTGTCTTCTGCTTTAATATGGCCAGTTTAATGTGACATCTTCCAGGCAGCTTCTTTAGAGGACTTGCAGTTAAACCTGACCAACCACTGAAGCCAAATAAGTTTGCAGTACCTTGTAACCTCCTCTGAGCTCTTGATAAGTCCTTTGGGCTATTCCTGCCCTCTGTCCTATCTCTTCTGAAGTAACCTACTGCAGTTAATAAAAAAAGAATATAGCAAGTCAGTAGAGATAGTTCAGATTTTCTCAGTGCTTCAAACATTGTTTTTTTTCTGCTACATGAAGATGGTGCAACTTCCAGTGTCAGCCTTTAAGGGAAGTAGTAGATGCCACTCAAGTAATTATGTAGCATTTCTATTGTATGTGAGTGTCTGACCTTTACAATACAAACTCATACAGCATTTTTAATTGGATTGCATGAAATGTGATAAAATGCTGAAAATATGAAATAATTGGCTTGGTGTGATATAATTTGATTCTTCTGAACTTACATGGTTTACTGGTGCTGGCTTTGATAATTAAACGGTTTTTCAACGTGGTCATTGTTGACTTAATTCTATTGGCAGTGTAGTCAGTGGGAGTTTTAATATTGACTACAGTGGGAACAGTTAGACCAACAGATTGCATTAGAAATCCCATGCTGTGTGTTTAATTTCACTTCCTGATACAACAATCTCTAAATATTAAAGTGTATTCTTGCCAAGACAGAAAAGCAGAACATGGCGCTTTTTTTGTCCTGTCTTCTGTATCCACTGTTATTAATGCAGTAGCCAAGTTACCAGATGAAAAAGAATGCCTTTTTCTCCAAACTTAAGGACATAAAATTTTATGTCTCTTTCTCTGTTTTCAGAGCTGGCATTGCTGGTCCATTAAATTTACATTGGTCAGTTTTTTCTCTCAACAAGCAAACAAGACTACAGAAGAAAAATCCAAGGGGATTTGACTGTCTTATCCAATTTAGGATAAACTTGCATCCTTCTTATGCCCTATTAAATGTCCATCATTCTCCTGAATGTTTGGGAATTGCTTTCTTTTCATGCTCCATTGTAGGTTAGTGTTAATACTATTTCTCCCCTACCAGCTCTTATTCTCTTTTTAATTTGTCCCACCATGGTATCTGAACAAATGATGAATAACCTGAATTTAGAGCCAGACCTTAAAAGTTATTTTGACCATTTGTTGGTTCTTGCAGTTTTCCTGCTGAGACAAATTAGTCTGTTAATAATTAGAGTATTACATTTCCCATGTCACCTTGCTGTGGTTTATTTCATTTACTTTAGCAAGGTTATTGAGTTGCTTTATATAAGAAGCTTTTTTTTTATGTAGACACAGGCGCACATACACACATTGAGGGATTTGCTTTCCACTTCTGCAGGTAATGTTAATTAAACTATCCACTGTGAATCATTAGCTAATGAATCTGTAGGTAGTTGACACTAAATAGAAAGTAGAGCATTAGATCTTCATCAGTGCTTTAGGGAGCCTTGGAAACTTCTGATTTCTTGCTGGAGTGCTTCGCGATGGCACTGCAGTGTGCTAACATCTGCTCTCCTCCCTCTGTCAGCAGGCTGTATGTGGTACAGAAATAACACAAAGTGCCACCCATTTTCACTGATCTGTAAGGCATTTTTTATTTTCCTTTCTAGAGGGTGCAGAAATAATCTTCAGCTGGCACCAGGGTAATATCAGCAGTTCTAGCTTTGCAACGCTAGACTAGACACTCTTGCATGTAGTTGTTGAGCATGGGAGTTTAGGTATAAATGACTCTATACATTAGTAATTCAGATTAATGTTTAGTAATATTGTTCTTTACCCCAGGGGAGTGTATCTTACACTTTTACTTACAGTAGATAGGAATTCTAGCATTCTTGAGAGATAGCCACTGTTTCTTGCTGCCTGCAGTCTGAGTTATAGGGCAGGTGGCCATTGGGATGTAGGTTTTAATTTTTTTTAAGGGATGTTACAATTGTATGTCTGTTTTGAATTAGTAGAGGCTATCTCTGTCATGGTGAAAACTAAAAAAAACAAAAAACAAACAAACAAAAAAAAAGACTAGTCTGTATTTTTCCCTTTTGGGCATTTTTCCATATTGTCAAGAGATTGTGTGCACAATAAATAAATAAAGAAGTACAGGATGGACTTCTCACATCAGAAAGTCACCTTGTAGAAAAAAAATGTGTTTGAAGATGTTTTTGTGGATGCTAAGACCCATGGCTAGTGGCAATTTAACTTGAAAAATTAGTTCTTCTAGGTTTCTTGATTTAGTCTGTAGACTTTGCCCTTTTATCTCCTTTTGTTTGCTGGAGCTAATTCCTCATTCCTTTTGAAACCTGCTGCTGAGATTCTCTTCAACTGGAGAGTTCTGTAGAGTGTAGTCATGCTCTGTTGTTCCTTTTGCTGATATTTGTCCATTTCAAAAGTATTTTCCACTTCTAGTAAATGTCCAAAGCAAATGCAAACCTGAAAACGGCTTTGTTGCTTTTCTTCCAGGGTTGCATATCAGTGTTGTTGCAAAAGCTGCTACATGGAGGTTTTTAAAAAGTATTTCTTGTCTTCTGCTACCTCTTACTGTGTGTGGCAGGATCTGGAACATTGCACTTCTTTTTCCTTTGGTCTTTTCTCTTCAGCAACAAAGGTTGATATGTCAGCACTCAAGTTTGCAGGATTCCTTCTGTTATTGATCTGCATCTTAATAGGCTGGAGGCCTGTGATAAATTTTGCATTTCTGATCTCAGGAACCCTGCTGGTTACACAAAATCCTGAGGGTGAGGTGCGGCTTTGGCTGTGAACTGCAAATGCTGTATCTACAGTGGGAGGAGAAATGGAGGCTTTGAGCTTGGATTTAGATTTGGTTTTGATGAAATAGCTTGAAATGCTAACGAACTTTGCAGAAGAACCTCTGCTTTTGTGTTCCTGGGTTCCTCAAGTGTGTGGGAAACAGCCACGTAATAGACTTTCTTCTCAGCCCACGTTTCTTGCTCACTGACTTCAAAAAAGCAAAACGAAAAAATTCTAAAATGCACAGCTTGCTGGAGTGGGTTAGAAATGTGCTGCTAGTGCATTGCATAAGGAATATTTAGTTTCCTAGTGATTTCAAGGCTCTGCAAGTAATATTCTCCCCACAACTGCTTGGGAAGGAGACGGGGCTGCAATTACAGATGGGGATTTGGAATCCAGGGAGAACAGACTTGTTACTTGTGCAAGGTCATAGAGAGTAAATTTCTGAAACAGAGAAGGAAGTACTGTCAAGGTCTTTTTCAAAGCTCCAGAGTCACTAATGGAGTCTTATTATTTTCTGTGCAGTTTAATGCTGTATAATTACAGGTCCCCTTGTGGCCTAGGAATGCAATTTCAGGAATTTTGTGTGATGGGCATTTTGAAGGTCCTCCAGTTTTACCTCCTGCTTGTTGTACAGCTGTCATTACCAAAATCAGACTGGGCCATCCATGAGTTTGTCTAGCTCCTATCTTGAGACTTACAAGGGTAGCAGTTCTGCAGCCTCTCTGTGAAGCCTGTTCAGTGCTGCACTGCCCTCCTGGTGCAGTGCCTTCCTGTGTCTGCTGTAGGACAATAGATAATAGACCCTTGCCCCTCATTCCCCAAGGCCCAGACATTTATTGTGAAACAGGATGAGATGCTTTTTAGAAGGTGCAATTTTGTCTGATGCCACCTAACATTTCTGATTTAACTGGAAAAGCTTATGAAAAGTGAGATAGTTTTAAGATCTGATGGCACTTAAACTGGACCTTTAGGGAAGGAACACCAAAGAAGTCTGCAGATTAGGCTCTTTTGCCTGCAATTCTGGGAATGAAAATGTGAACTATAACAGATCTCTTTGACTAACAGAAGTTTCTTCTGAGGACTGGGGTGAGCTTGCCTTTTGTTCTCCTAGTCAAAATTCTGAGATTTCTCTTTCATTTGCTCGGGTGTTGACATTGATTCATTGACTCTCAGTGATTTTGTTGATACTTTTGAGACATTGTCAAACAGTGAAGAAATTGGACTTTAAGGTTACTCTTAAATAAAATTGTCAAGAGGATTTGGTGCAGTTACTTGTATGAATTTGAAACATTGGAAGCTTAAGAATCTCTTTAGCATACTCAGATTGACTAGGTAATGTCATTGGTGGGGTTTTGTTTCTTGGAAAATACTTTCATTACATAGTATTTTTAACGTCGGATGATTTTCTTTCTTTTGCTGAAGGGACAATGGAGACCGCTCGAGGCACCGAGCTCCCCGGAATGCGCGCATGTCTGCACCCTCACTGGGGCGCTTTGTCCCGAGGTAAGGCACCTGTGTAAGAGCAAAAGGGATGGAAATCCTGGAGGTACCAGTTGCTGTGCAGCTCACTGCTGCTTTCAGGTGGATTCCTTTTCTTGCACAGGGCTTTTTGTATCCTTGGTTTGCAGTTTCTGGGACTCCTGGGATGGCATGTTAGTATGAGCTGCTCATCCTAGGATGTTTGAAAGATAGCATGGTCGTAGCGCTTTTTACTTCCAGGTTGAGGTCACAATGTGAAGGCAGAATAGGAGAAAAGAATCTGGTCAAAGATTCTCAGCACAATGTACTGGTTTGAGATTAAGAAACCATTTTGGGAGGTAGGGGATTTGTTTAGTACTGATCTTTTCAGCCACAGCGATCACAGGAGGATCTAATCTGTAATTTACTTTTTTGTTTGAAGAAGGGAAGCAGTTGGCTAAGCAAAGGATTCCAAACTTCTCCCTACTGTAGTCTGCTGGAATGTGGTTGCATTTTCTCAAAGTAATTGCAGTTGCTCTTCAGTGCTATAGTACACAGGGTGGCTTTCTCCATGTTTTACTCTCTTTGTTTTGCAGACGCTTCTTGCTGCCAGAGTACTTGCCTTATGCTGGGATTTTCCATGAACGGGGACAGCCTGGCTTGGCCACCCATTCCTCTGTCAACAGGGTCTTAGCAGGTAATGAGATTTCCTTGTTTGCAGTAGTCATGTATGTTAGTGGTGTTTTCTCATGAATCTGAGCAGAGAAGGATTGATGACGAAAATTAATTCCAACTTTTGAGGTTCTATGTAAGTTGTCTGAAGCAAGAGGAAGGACTGTTGGATTGATGTAGTAAGCTATCATTCAAGTGCTTGAGCACTGCAAATTCTATGCTTCACGTATATGTGTGGAAGTGTCTGCATGAATTTGGGACGGGTGTTAATAATTCTCCCTTTATTTAACTTCTTTCCCTATTCCTAGATGTCTTTTTTTAAGCAACCTGACAGACTAATGATCAGCTTGCTGCAGGTCCTTCTAATTGAATTATAGGGTGCCTTGTTCATGTTCCGGCTAGGAAGACGCACACAAGGCAATGTGGGATTCAATTAGGATCTTAATAAGTGCATATTAAAAAACTCAGCTGCCACCACATACAGCACACAGGCATTTGGGAGCCTTAGAGGGCAAGCGGAGGTGGGAAGGGAGGTGGGGGAAAGAGGAGGAGGAGTATGGCAGTCTGGCAGTTCATGAATGAGATGGTTATAGATGACACATATCTTCAGGGTGAGTCTTTCCTGGCTGGGTCTGAGTTGCTCTGTAATTAACCCCAGTGCGGGGGAGTAATTTTGGAGCTTGGGGAAGAGCAAGAGGTGATGTACGGACAGGTAGGTTGGGATGTGGTTTTCCTCCTTCCTTTAGGTAATCACAGGACCATCACTGAAATGGAGTGCTGAAAGTTTTCTCAAGAGGCTGCATGACCCTTTTCCTTATCCTAAGGCACAATCATCTATGCCTAAGCCATTTTTGACAGGATTTATCTAACCTGTTTTTATTGGAGTTTTCCCAAGCATTTTGGGATAGAACTGTTGCCTGCTGATAGAACTGTTTTGCAGTGCTGGTTTAGTATGGCAGTGGTCTTGTCTTTGATTATAGATTTCCATCATCTTCCAGACTTCTGTCTCCCTGGACATTTTGGGTTGAGTGTTCCTAGTGCTGTTGCAATAACCATAAGTACTTAGCCAAAGTCTCATCCAGAGCACCTCTGCTTATATCCCTTAGGAAACAGTGGAGCTAACCTGTAGCGTTAGCTGACGCATGTACTTGCCTGTGCCTGCTGCCTGTGTGGGTTTTGGCTGCTGGCACGTGGAAGCAGCACACTGGCAGAAAATTACTTGCTGCCAGGCAACACTGCAGAGCTCTTGTGTCGCCCAGCATTGCTGGAGACACTTGCTTTCATCCTTCCTCCAGTCCCCCTTGCACTTTGCCTGTTCCATTGTGGCTAGGAAATAGCCTGGTTTGTCCATCTCCATTTTTTGGGGAATTTGAGCCCCAAAACACACATGCTTGCTGTTTCTTGCATATATGCCAAGGAAAAGAAAGGAAGACAGAAACTGTAATTATGGGAGTTTCAAAAAATAAAATCAATTTTTGCTGTGTGATGCTGTGGGCCTTCATAAGGCAAGGTTTGTTACAAGCTCTGGCAATGTTGTGGAACTTCACACTGGACTGGCCAGGGCTCCACAGTAAAGGCTTTTATTGATTTAAATATGAAATTAATTCTTCCAAAGCATGTGTTACGTTGTTTTAATATTTGGTTTATTTTACCCATGTTTTCAGCTTTCAAAATGTTTTTTAAAAAAAAGGAGTGTTGAATTTGCAAATACTAAGTGGAGGCATGATGGGCAAGAACTAGGAGATGAGGATGCAATTGTGGAATAGCCAGAGACTTTCGATATGTTGGTCAGCAGCATTGTCATTTTCAGTATTGTATTTCTGAGCCATTGAAAGTTACACTGCTGATAGTATACTTTTCTTTATATTTAGCCTGTGCCAAGGCTTGTGGTAGCTCTTTCTTCAGTATCATGATGAAAAGCATCTATTCAAACTCAAAAGTACTTTAACCCTGGCCTGGTAGTTATGGGTGAGGTTGACAGCCTTGGCTGAGGAAGAAATCAGTCATCTATTTTCCCATTAACACAGGCTAATCTAAGCTTGAATGCTTTGAATTGCTTCATTCTACCATGTATCCAGACTGTCATTTTTGAATTATGTTTAAATGCAAAAATACCAAATGTATTTCTTATGTAACCTCTACAGCATTTGAGAAGAGATGCCAAAAACCCCTGTATTGCTAACCTGACAGGTTTTTTTAAAAGCTGACAGTAGACTTCTGTGATCAAGTGTAAGTGAGAGCTGCTGTTTGGGAAAATACATCCAATTATACTTCTGCTCCTGTCCACTGCCCCATTTATTGCTATATGCTGAGAGGAAATCAAAGGAGCAGATGGAGATGTTAGTGTGTGAATTACTGTGGTATGCTGACTAAATTTCTTAATGTCAGAACTATTGCTGTCAGGTTGTGTCCATTTACTTTCAGCTCTCTGCTTTATGTGAACAGCTTTCCCTTGTTTAAGTGTCATTCTCATGCAAGTGTAACACAGACAATCACTGCACTCTAGGGAAGACTGCCTTGAGACTAAATCCTTAGAGTCAAGTTTAATGAACCCCTAAAAATTACAGGTTATTTATGCAGATGGACTAGCACAGCAATGCAGTGGGTTGGGCAGAATGACTAACATGCCAGGCAGAGCTTTGGTCAAATCAGAGCCCTTTGTACTAGTCAGGGGACTGATGGCCATCCCTGTGCCAAGGTACTTCCAGGCAAAGCATGGGAAAGGTGGCAACAGATGGGTAAGAGTAGGTGGGAGCCCAGGGGGAGAATGAAATGATACCAGTCAACATGACAGACAGAGAGATCTCCATGCCAGCAGCCTAATTTGCATGGAGCACTGGAACAGCAACTCGCCCCAGTAGCACCTGCCTGCCTCCTTATTGAGCAGTTCAGATCTTTCAGCTGATACAGCATGCTGCATCACTGTGCTTTCTGGCACCAAGTATAACACCATGTGAAAATATATTACATCAACATTGTTACCTTTAGCATTGAAACTTGTAATCACACCAAAAAGTGTTGGTAGTTTGACAAGTTATATTTTTCTGTAAAGTCTACATTGATTGGCAGTAATTACACTGTCCTCCTTTAATCCTTTATTAACTGAGTCTTATATCAGCTTTTTCATTATTTTGTCTGGAATCAATGTCAGGTTGACAAGACTGACAGTCTCATCCTATTTCAACCTTTTAAAATGCTGGTATAACACTAGCATATTTTTCAATCTTCCATATTCCCCTTTATTTCAAGACTCATCAAGAAACCTGAGCTCTTTTAAGGCTCTTGGTAGTGTGGGCTGCAAGGCACCCTGTGCCCTCTCTTCTCCTTGATGAACTGCCCTAAGTGATGGAGTTGTGGTCTCCAAGGAAACATCTATACAGTGAAAGCCAGTTGAAGTGGTGGTTTGCTAAAGTGGTGATGAAAGCAGTAAATATATTTTGGTTTCTCACTTCATTATCAGTGGAATACAGCATCTTGGTGCCATTTCAGTCTAGAGTCTCTTGGGTCCTTTGCCATTTGTGGGACAACACAGTGGGGGTTTGATTTTTGGTTTGGTTTTCTTTTTCCTTCTTTTTCAAGTTTTTTTTCCCCCTTCTACACTTCCCAGGAGATACCAAAGAGATGTTCTGGGGGATGAGGTTACACCTTTTCTAGTGGGAGTTAGCACTGCTGCAAAGCTTGGCAGCGTTAATATGTACAAGGAACACACAGCTCAGCATTGTGTTTACTACCTCCTAGTGCTTTTTTGAAATGTTTCTGTAAGCTGAGTATTTCTCCCCACTGTTTTGTTTGCATTTGTTGTTTGTTTGTTTGTTTCTTTGGTTCATTTATTTGCTGTTTTTTGTTAAGTCTTTTTATTTTTTTTAAATAAATTTCTCTTTGCCCTAAGTTGCATTGTGAAGCAGGACACTGTTAAGTTGTGATGGCCAAGTTAAAAATCTTTTTTGGCATCTGGTAGCACATACCAGGATGTCCATTTTAATATATTTTTTAAAATCAGTAGATACATCTAAAAGAAAAGGTCTGCATCATTGCCACTGAAGTGCTTGTGACCTCTTGTTCCCCCCTGTGAACTTTTGTCTCAGGCTTTATAGTAATTGACTGCTTTGGGATGGACAGAGACATGCTAATGGTATAGTGAAACAAAGAAGGCTTTAGTTTCAGTTCAGTGGAAGCTTAGGGGAAGAAAAGAATCAGTGTTTCCCAAGGAACTTTGCAGAAGGCTTTAAAAATTGACACAAATGCCATTTTGTTGGCATTTCTGTTACTCATTAGGAGACCTGCAGATTAAAGTTTATGGTAGAATTACCTAGCTTTGTGAAATGCTTCTGTCTTGCCTCACTTTGTTTTAATAGGCTCCTATTCAGTTATGTGTATCTCAACAAACAACATATTTTTCCTTGTGTGGTCACAGGTCATGCTTATCTGTTCTGGCTTTGCCACCAGACATTTATCTGCTTAAACACAATCCAGCACAGTTGCTCTGAGTCTTCCACCTCGTTGGGGAGATCCATATTCAGCAGAGCTTAAGGGTTGAGTGATGCAAATTCTATATTTACAGTTTCTGAGTGATTTCATTGCTATCTCAGGGTGAAAAAATCAGACAAGAGACTGAACACTTACATGTAGACATAGAATGAACTTGATTACAGATTTTTCCATATCCCATACCTCTTCAGGGTACAGCCTGCCACAAGAGCAATAAGGGTTCAGTTTTGGATATCTCTGCTGGAGATGCCAAAGCGAGCTGTCTGTAGCCTTGTTACACTGGGGTGGAGCTGAGGGTATTGATGAAGCTAAAAATCAGTTGATCCCTTTAATGGGAGTCTAGAATTTCAATGTGTGGCTGAAGAAGTTTGGCTGTTGTTTTCCCTAAATCCCGTAAGCTGTGCTGTTCTTTAAAGCTTTACTTCCTTGGAGTCTTCAAAGTCATGGGTCTTCTGGTGGATTTTTATACTTCAGCCAGCAACTGCTAACACACAGTTGTTAGAGTGTATGAAGTTTCATCATGGTGAAAAGTAGCTAAGATGGATAAATGCCATCCTTCTGGCATGGGAAGGATGTGACTGAGCATCTGAAAGTTCTCCTAGTAAGAATTATGGTGATGACCTCTCAGCAGTGACATGCAATAGTTAAGGTGCCTTCTGGTGCACTTT
Organism: Erithacus rubecula; assembly: GCF_903797595.1. Lineage (NCBI taxonomy): Eukaryota > Metazoa > Chordata > Aves > Passeriformes > Muscicapidae > Erithacus > Erithacus rubecula. The sequence goes on from NC_136688.1 coordinate 23,251,198, forward strand.
CCCAACCTGTTGATCAGTCTAGCTGTATTGAGGGCTAATGTTTGCAAGTGAATGGCTCTAACCTAAAACCAGCTAAATGGATATTGGTGAGCCTGTGGTGCATGCAGCTGCACTGAGTATTGATTGCCATTGCAAGTACAGTTAACCCTACAGTAACCTTTGACTTCTGCACTAGTGATAGAAGTGATCATGATAAAAGGCTTCTTTGCCTTCAAAGCCATGTTGAAGGCAGATCTCCAGTTCCTCTGGCATTTCAGGTGTGATTGCCTCCTTAGGCTCACCTCGTCTTGACGTAATCCTATTCTGTCATGTACAGTATGCTGTTAATTCTGTTCTGAGATGCTCCCATCCCTCAAATGTGCTTGTAGTGATGCACAGCTGTGCAGGGTAAGACAAAGATAACTTGAGAGCTTCAGAAGGCCATCAAAAGACACATTGCCAGTTGTCTCTGGTGTACCCATGTTTTTTTCAGTATTAGTAGTTATGCATTTTCTATCTGAGTTCTCTGAGATTTGAGTGTTATTCTGAGTCTGTACCTTCAGCTGTCCATCACTGGCTTATTGATATTGGCTTGCTTCTGCCTTTTCATCTGAGACAACTGTGTGAATTTGAATTAGTGTCCTGATCTAATCCTGCTATTCACGGTAGACAGTTCTGTAGAATAATGGAATCAATGAACATAGCTGTGAGGCTTTCTATGCTGCATGTTTCTGTTATAAGTCTGTTTGGTACTGCTAAATATGGAAATATGTGAACCTTTGAGTAACTTTATTTTTATGGTCTTTCTGTGATCTACGTCAGTGGACACTAAATGATATAAGCGGCTTAAAATATGCCTCAGATTCTTCTGTGACTTGAGAGCTATAGATACCTGTCACCTTCATCACAGACTTGAGAACAGTTTATAATTCCTGTGAAGGTGCAGCCTCTCATGCAGAAATGTAAGGAAAAAAAAGAGGCTGTATGGCTGAATTGCAAATAAATTAACTTCTTACAGGAGGGAATGATGGAAAGTGTCTCTTCATGGGACTGGTCAGGGCTATCCTCAGAGATGCTTATTTCCTCAACATGGTACTTAAGCTTCTGAAGACAGTAGGATTTTGGATATGTGGCAAAGATTTTGTGACATTCTCCTATCTAAGTGTTCACTTATAAATTTGCTTTGTGTATTCTAAAAACTTATTTGCAGCCCTTGAGCTTTCACCTCAGCTTTTATCTGCCTTTATGTCTCACCAGCTGGTGTTTTCCTAGGTCAGCCTTGAACCATGAAAGTTTTTAATGTTGTTGCTCAATTAGAGTATCTCATAAATAAAATCTCGTGGTAGTTTGATGTACTATGTGCAGAATAAAGTCATATACTGTGAGTTGACCTTCTTGTACTATTAGATCCCTTCTTGATTTCCAGTTCATGGATTCTGTAGCTGTGCCTACAGGATTATACCACATCATGATTATGGTCAGAAGGTGAACTTCTTAGCATACATTCTTCAAATGAAATCCCTTTCCCAGAAGATAGAAGACAGTTAATTAATGCTTAAAAAAACAAGCTCAACTTTGCATTTACACTGGGATCAGATAGCTGATACAGAGATGCTACATTCTTCCTAGCAGGTCCATCTTTACAGTACTGCAGTAATTTTTCCCTGTATTGCAAGACACTAGTGAGTTTGTGTTTTCCGGCTTTGTGCTTTAATTGGCAGCCCAGCTGCCTCTTTTCTGGTGCTGTATTCTGTGTCATCCTGCATGTTGTACCTTGGCACAGTGAATGCTGATAGGTAGTTGATGCAATTAGCCTTTGAATGACCTACAGGCAATCTCTTCTGAAATGCTAGTCCAGTGCAAAGACCCCCTCAAATGTTCCTAAGCTGGTGGCATTCATTTTGATGCAGATGAATACTCCTCTGAGCTAAATGGGATTTAGATGTCTACCTAGATGTCTCCTGAAGGTGGGTGATAGGTAGTATAATAGAAAGCCATTAACATATGCATTTGTGATGGAAGAAGTTGTGTGTGTTTTTCCTGTTAGCCTTTCCCTCACATCTAAAATACCAAATTCTGTATTGAGACTCTGAGTAGTTACTCATCCTTATTTTGCTGTTCACTCCTGCTGAATGCTGTCATACACAAAAAGCATAAACAGCCAGAAAGTGTTGGGGTGCTTTCTGTATGGAATAATTTTAATCTGGCTGCTTATTATGCCCTGCTTGCTCTGTCTCTCTGTTCATTTCATCTTCCACTTAGCAAAAGACGTGCTCTGTGGTCACAAAGACTTCTCTATTTACATCTGTGACTTCGGTTGGAACATTAAGAGTGCAAAGCACTGGAGATTGTAGGGCAGATAGAATGAACTTGCATCACAGCCTTTGTAAGATGGTATCCCCTATCCAGAGACTAGAGTACTCAAAAGGCTTTAGTGATTCCAAAATCAGTTTAATTTCTGAATTAAATTTTGTGTATCAATGTCTTTATATGCAAAGAATTTTCATACCTGAGAACTGGCAATTTTCCATGAATCTCTTAAATATTGCACAGTAAAGGCAAGCTAAAGAGTCAGTCATGCTATTAGCACTTTAAAGCCTGCTATTGCTCAGTCCTTTTTGTTCTTGTCTTTCCTTTATGCTTTTGTAACTCAAGCCATAGTTTATCACAATCTGCTAAGTCTGGGAATGTGTTAATTGAGAGGAATGTGAGTCAACTGGAAATAAGAATCCACAGCTATGTGCTCTATGGGAGGTATTTACACTGTAATTTTGGGGTCAATTTTGGGAGGCCAAGCTTCCTGCATAGTTAGCAGGGAAAAAGAAGCCTCTGCTCTGAGGATTCATCTTCTGAAGTGAGCTGAAATGAGGTGCTCTGAGTCTTCTGTGGAGCTGCCAGTATATTTAACACTGATTAAATAGGGAGCTTTGGAAGAGTAGTTTTCTGCTGTGGGTTACTTAGATGCCTAAAATTAGGCAGGCTACATCCTGCTCTGGTGGCAGAAAGGATGTTATCTAGAAGGGGAGATCTTCATTCATCACTTGCATGATGGATCAGAGTGCACTCACAGCAAAATTGGGAGGAGTAGGTGATGAACCAGAAAGTTATGCTGTTGTTCAGAGGGACCTTCATAGACTGGGAAGTGGACCAGCAAATCTCATGAGGCTCAGTGAAGAGAGATGCAGAATTGTACACCTGGGGGAGAATGACCACCAGTAGAGGCTGTGGACTTACTGTCTGGAAAGCAGCTTTGCAATTAATGACTTGGGGTTATGTGGACAGCAAGTTGAACACGAGCCAGCAAATGTGCCCTTCAGAAATTAAGGCCATCAGAGTATCGTGTTGAATTAGGAAGAGCATTGCCAGCAGGTTGAGGGAGGTGATAATTTTCTTCAGGCCTGGTAAGGCCACATTTGTAGTACTTTGTCCAGTTCTGGACTCCAGTTCAAGAAAGACATGGACACACTGGATTAAGTGCAGTGAAGGGCCACAAGGATGAGTAAGGGTTTACACACTGACTTGAGAGAATAGATTGTGAGAGACTCAGCCTGGAACTCTTCAGCCTGAAGAAGAGAGAGCTTGGACTGGATCTTGTCAATATGTATAAGTAACTGAGGGAATGAAGGGAGCCAGATTCTTTGGGAATGCTCAGTGAAAGGATAAAAGGCAGTGGACCCAAGCTGAAATTCCATTTGAACTCAAGAAAACTTTTTCTTGAGGGTGGTTGAATTCTGAAACAGTTTGGTTATGGAGATTATGGGGTCTCTATCTTTGGAAATATCCATGTTTGCCTGGAGAGTCCCTGGTAACCTGCTGTAATTCACCCTGCTCTGAGCAGGGGAACAATGTAGATTATCTCAGAAGTCCTTTCCACTCTCAGTCCTCAGTGATTCTTTGAACTGACTGAGTACACAGGGACTGTGAAATAATGTTGGGGTTCAGTGTAGGTGAGAATAGAGTTTGTTGAAGTTCTGTTAAACCCTGTTGCAGGAGTAGGTACAGGTGCTTCTGGTTGTATGTATTGGCTGGCATTGTCTGCTAATTCTATTGTAAAACCTTATGATGGTTGTTACTGCAGAGGACTTTTGGCTCTTTCAAGGTTTGTCTGAGAGAGCTGATGTTACTGGAGATTGCTTTGTTACTAACTTTCCACGAGTTTATATTAATTTTGTGCCAAGAGTCTCATTTTGTGTTCCCTTTGGTAACTGGAAGCTGAAAACCTCTCAGTTGTCTGCTTATGTAGTAGAGATGTCCATAGAAAGACTTGGTCTGATCAGTGGCTGTACATTGTGAGTATAATTTGCAGTTTTATTTGCAAGTAAGATTAGAACAAGCACAACTCTTCTGGTCAGAGTGAGTGCAGGCCACTTCACAGGAAATGCTTAATGAGGTCTGAGGTGACAGGGGATTCTTGAATACTGTCTGCAAGTGATACTGCACTGAGGTTAGCAGCAGTTGTAAAGATCTGCATTTACTCAAGTGTGCCAATTACTGTCTGTGGCTGGCTTCATTTCAGGAATTGTGGAGACCATTTGCTTTGGGTTGTCCTTGGCTATGCTGCCCTGTGAGAGTAGTTGTTAGAGCAGTGTGTACAACTGTCCTCCACAAGATAACCCTATTAAAGGGTTAAAAGCCCCCACACACAGAGCCTTGAAAGTGGTTATTGCAGTTCTACCCTCCTATATCCAGAAGAGATGATCGTGCAATTGCAGGGTTGTTACCAGCACTTCTAGGCTTTCATATGCATTTGTGGAAGACTGTTTAAACGGAAACAATGGTACTCAAAGCCCTTGAATTAAGCTGAAACAACAGGGAAGATTTTGGACAGATAAAGAAGAGGTTTGAGAAACAATCCAGTTGTTAAACTTTCTTAATTGATGTTGACCTTTCAAAGAACCAGGTGTTTGGGATCTGGGGTCAATCCACTTCTGACTGTAGATGGTAAAACATGGAGTGTGAAAGTGGTAGTCGAAATCTATTTACTTGGAGGGCCCTTTGTTCCCAGTGGTGATCCAAGCAATGATGCCATTGTGACTGAGCATTATTACAGCCCAGAGTGAGATGAGGTACTTTGGGACCAGTAATGTGTGTCCCATTTGTAGTTTGTGAAGCCTCATTTTGGGCAATGTAGTGACTCTGCAAATGGCTTTGGGGAGCACAGCGTGAACCAATGGATTATGAATTCCTGTCATGATGCTACAGCTCTGCAACCTTATGTAGGCAGGCAGTATAGGGGAGCATGAAACTACTGTTGTGTTTTTATATGGTTTTATTGACATCATTCCAGATGATATTCAAATCCATGTGCAACTCTTTGTATCTACATTTCAGAAGGACTCAATATAGCTGTAGGAAGAATCAGCTGAGGAAAACTTCAGCTATAGAATGACATAAGCTTAATGTACTTAGCTGATCCAAGAAGTAGTGGGTAGTTGTTACTTGATTGGTCTAGATATATCTGTGGAGGAAAGATTTCTCACAGAGCAGCCTTTAATACAATAGACAAAAGGCATATAAAGATGGAAAACCTGATATCAGAACAATTTAGCTCAGAAAAAAAAAAAGACAGATACTTGAGCAGTGGTGTTGGGAGTTTCTTTTATTTCTTGAAGTCCTACTGCATAAAGTTCACCACTTACCTTGAGGTAACTGATTGTTGAAATGGGTGGCTTTTTTCCAGTACATGGGGTGTTTAAACTAACAAAATTACTGCTGAATCTCAAAGGAAAATTTATGATCATAGTATTGGTCTTAAAGTTCCTGGTACATGTACAGGAATTTTCATAGGGTGTCTTCATGGTCCCATTGCCAGAGAGGTTCTTCCTGCTATTTGCATTGTGTCACAGGCTATGATCTGTTCCAGTGCTGCACGATGGAAGCAACATTGCATCTGAGAAAGCTTGTATAATGTGCTCTCTGGTGCAAACTTTTGTCCCAGTAAGCCTTTCTTTGTATTGGTGGTTGTGAATCTAAAGCTGCCTTTGAGTTTCAGAAAGGTATTGGAGAGAGGTGATCATGTTCTTAAAAATGAAGGGTGCAGGCTGATTCCTTTTGTGTGCCTTGTTAAAGAGATGAATTTCTAGATATCATTATATCAGAAGGGGTAGGGCTTTGCAGAAGTGCTCATCTTTTGTGGGCGGTGAGGGCCCCTTGGGGACCTGTCTCTTTGTGGGTGGTAAAACTCACTTAGCCATAAAAGTATTTTCCCAGAGCTTGCTGCCTCCTTTTAAAAGAGGAAAAAAAGTAATAAAAAAATTTACCCACGCTCCAGAGCGCAGAGGGGAGGCAGGAACCCGTGCAGACTGCAGTGCAGAGGGGTAACAATCCTCAGGGGCCTGCCACATTTGGCTATCATCTTTGAAGAGATTTGTCATGATTTTCACTAATGTGTTTTATGGGTCAGGGCAGCGGGGAACAGACCCAACAGCACAAATCAAATCCTGAACCAGATTTGCTGCACCCAGTATAGAATATCTTCATAGACATTTTTCTAGCCACCTTGCCATAAAGATGGAGCAAGTTCTTGCTATGGCAACATAGTGTGTGTTGAATAATGGATCTGGTAGGAATGCCATGTACTGATCTCTCACTCCCTTTTGCAGGTAGATAGGATTGTACCACTGGATGTTTTATTTGTGATTGAGCATTAATGTCTCAATCTGTTATCACTTAATGCATACAAATCAAAGGTTGTATTAGCTATTAGATTCTGCAGAAGTGGTTTTTCTTCCACGTAGTATCGTTACTCAGCTGGTACTGTTGGTTTTATACTTCTGGTCTGCTGGCTTTCTGTGATTGTGGGGGAAGATATATGGGAAGATCTTGGCAGGGTTAGTGACAACTTGCTTGCTTCCTTAGAGTTACTTTTGACTTGTGGGTTTATCTTACCATGAGTGATTTACCTTAACATAAGCCCCTTAAAGTTGCCCCCTGTGTGGAACCTGGAGGAGTTTTAAAAAATGCCTGTGGCAAGGACAGAACCTAGGAATTAAATTAGGCTTCAGACTTTCCCCAAAACATGAAGGCTGGATTTATCAGTGCTTTTGGGTTGTTAAAGATGTGGAAGGTGTTAAGAGTCTTGCATGAGATAGGGAAGTTCTTGAAGAAAACTGAACAGAGAAGCCAAACAGCTTTTGTACAGTAGCAAACACAGGCTCTGGTCAGAATGAGAGCACTAGGTAAGTTCCTATTAGCTTTTTAACTCATTGCCTCAGAACTCAAAAATAAATGCAGATAGCAAGAGATTATGTACACTAGAAAATATAAACAGGATCCAAAGGTGGAGGTGTACCTCATGTGTGCCTCCATGCCCTGTGTGTTTTTTAATTAGTGTACCCACCACCTCTGGAATGTGGCTGAAATGGGAATGGTCTCCAGCATTTGTAGGAGCTCAGAGCTGATTTTGAACTAACCAAGAGCTGCTTAATGCTGCTAAAGGAAGCTGTGTTTTGCTTTCTTGAGCAGTAGGTTGACACACTCTCTTGTTGAGCACAGTGTGGGCTGTAATCAAAAAGCCCTGGCAGGCAGGAGTTATGTTTCTTAGAGTTCAAAATCAGCAAGAGCTGTGAGCCAGCCTCTGCAAGTATAACAGCTCTGGACTCTGAGTTCCTTCATAGCCTGGCTTCTGATTTCCACTTTTGCTGCTCTGGGAACCAGATTCACCAGTTTCTTCCCCTTGCTTCAAGTACTGCCTGAAACAAGGTACAATTTCAGCTATATCAATATGCTTGAACTCACCAGGTTTTGCAGGTGGGAAGGAGGTGTAAGGTTTATGGCCCATTAGATAACTTCAGGGCTGGCAGCAGAATGTGAAAAAAGTTGTAGTGATGGTCATAACTACTTGGTTGTCTCTTTCAACATCTTTGGAGCTGGTTGGAGTGGTAGTGAAAGAATCAAAAATGTTAGTACCTTTGCTAAAAAAGAGTTGATGAGGACAGTTAGATTGCCAGTTCTGAGTTTTTACCAGCAAGGGGATCGCTAGAAGTAGAGCAGGTTCAGTAGTAGTTGAGATGGAAGATATGCTGGAGAGAAAAAGACTGTCAGGAGTTCATACACAGTTTGAAAGCTAGAGATGAGAAGGACATATGGGACAATACATTTCCTCTTCTCATCCTAGACATCAAAACTGTGATCTAGAGTCACTGAGAAATTTAGAGATGCAAGAAAGTAATGCATATTTGTATTGTGGGAGGGAGGAGAAGAGCATACACATGTTTACTGACAAATGGCAAGGGGTACAAATTGATACAAAAAAGTGAAAAATCATAGAGGTGAGTGGAGTGCTTAGAAGGAAGGGAACATGCTTTTGTCTGTTATTGGAAGAATTGCAGGAGGGAAAGGGAAGGTTGAAAAGGTAGAGGAAGTAATGTCACTTGGTAATTTTCTTCTAAGCAGCTGGGATTCTGCGCAGAGACAAATGGAAGCTGGAGGAGGGGAGGGTTTGAGGAATGAGTCAAAGGTAGCTGGGATTGCAGGCGTGGGTTTCAGTTAAGCTGGAGAAACACTTTGTCTTCTTTCAAACAATTGTTCGTATTAGCATTCATGGTGTGGGCATGCATGCTCCCATCCATGTGATGTCTCCTGGTGTGCTGCACACAGAAGCTGTTTGAGGATTTGTCTTTTGGTTAACCACAGATCAACTGAATCATATCTCTGGGCTTCTCTGAGGTGCCAGAGTAGAAAAGTGTAGTAGTGGGAATTGGTCTGGTGGCAGTTTTGCTTAGTGTTGTCTTGCAATAGATGGTGGAATGGGTACTGATATCAGAGGTGGATCAGGCTCAAAATTTGGTGGGGAAGGAAGGAGGCAAATACCCAACATGTACATATCCATCCCCACAACCCCATTATGTGAGGACACTGTAAAGTGTAAAGGAAATCCAAAAGTACATTGCCAGAGTGGGAGAGAAACAAGGCTGAAGGGAGACAAGTAACTAACAGTGCTTATAGACTGGAAATCATGGCAAGATGAAATAAAAGAAGGGATGATGGTAAACCCTGGAAGACTGTAAGTTGTGATGGAGAGGGACTCAACAATAAAGTTTAGGGAAAGACCTCATAGGCCAAAATGAAATGAGCAGATTTGCAAAGATTTTAAAAGGTAAAGTGAGAAAGCATTGTGCTGAGGACTTTATTGGATTCTGTATGTGGAAGGCATGTAAGTTATGCAAGGGGAATGTGTTTCTATATTTTCCTGGCCCAGCTTGGCTGATGAGATTCCATGGAAGAACCCTCATTCATGGATACTGCATGTCTGACAACACAAGAAACAGTGAAAGATGTCATAACTTCTCTGCTTGCAATGAAACTAGATGTAATTGGATGTTGGTCTCCCTGACCACTCCTGTGATTTAAGTGAGCTACTGCCTAACTTCTGCTGTCCTATGACTTGTGAGATCTAATAAAATCGTCATTTGGAACTGTGATTTTACAATGAGTCCTAGGACTGAGAGGCTAGCTTGGAGTGTTCGTCATCTTCTAGAGTGTACCACTGCTGGTTCTTTGATCTGGTAGGAGCTGGACCTCTGCTGCTGTGTTCCAGATCCTGGAACATTTCACCAGTTCCTTTTTAGTTAGTTACTCCTACCCTCCAGTAAAACACAGCTTGCTCCCAATTTTGATTGTGTATAACTGAAAATTTTACTGTAAACCAGTAAATTGTGATTGCCCTATATTCATAATTTGAAATTTCTCTCCACTTCTGCTTGTAAATACTGTATGGAATAGCTGTGGTGGTTATTTTGTACTGCAGCTTCTTGGGCAGGTCTATTAAGGACCCTCTGGAAGCATTATGAGCTAATTTCAGATGGATTAAGGTCAAGTCTGCCCTAAAAAAGAAATAAAACCCATCTAAGTATCTATTCATTGTGCAGTGCAAGACCTGCATGCTGAGTATCTAAGAAGTACTTCTGCTGCCTTAGTTCTTCTGGATGTGGTTTGGAGCTTGACTTTTAACACTTTTTAAAAATAATGGGATACAGTGGTAGTCTCCTTTGATCTTGGAGTCAGTTTTATTTCAGTGGGTTGGACCTGTCTGCAATGAGCTGAGCTGTGGCACTGATTTACAGAAGTCACTGCAAGGTTATGAGTTTGGCCAAACTTCTTGGTGGTCTCCTGACTCCTGGGAGCCCTGACGTGTCACTGTTCCAGATGTTGTATAGTTAGTTTCATGTTGTTGCACGTGGTCTGCCAAGGTGTGGACTAACATGCTGTGTCACTCCTGCACAGCATACTCTGGGATCTGGGTCACCCCTTGAGCCTGAATCTCTACACTGGCTCCAAACAGAGATCCCTGTGCACTTGCTGGGTGCAGCAACCTGCTTTGTGCATTAAAGCTTATGGCAATAAGGAATAAGTCTTGTTTCCATTGCTGTCATCTAGATCATGCCAAACCAGCCTCAAAACTTCTTCCATGTGTTCAGAAATTGGGATAGTGCTTTATTTGCTGTACATTTCTTTTGCTTCATTCTATTACAGTTGGAATAATGTGGTCTCCCCATTACGTTCTTCCAGCCTGGGCTTCCTCCTTTCCATCTCACCATGCTTTAAATTTAAACTGCCTTCCTATGAGTTAAACTACTGTAAGATTTTGTGTTTTCTTAGCTTGCTTGTTTGCTTCTTTCTTTTGGCTATGTGTTCACTGCTTTACCCTGCAAACAGCAAGTCTGTCTGCTTGCTTTCCAGTTCCTGTCCTGCCTTCTCTTCTTCTTGCTCTTTACATTGGTGATACCTCATGATGTGTCCTGCCCACAGGATATTATTCCTGTGAATATCCACCACTGAGCATGTTTAGCTAGTGCTCTGTATTGTGATGGTAGCTCAGTCTGTGTCACTAAGCTGACACAGCATTTTCATTATCAGTTTTGGGTGCACTGGGCTGGTGCTGTAGTACAGCAGTCCTGAAATATGTTTAAAGATAGTAATAACTTTTGCAAGTCTTCCATTCACTGGCAAGTACAAGCCTTTGAATATGTCTTTGTGCTTAGCACTTTTATTAATAGTGTCTACTGCTATTTCCACAATGAAAAGTGGCTCCAGTGTGTAAGCTTGTTGTTGTACTGATACAATGTCAAATCTGCAGATTTCAAACCCTTCCAGGGAGCATACTGCTTCTTGGATCGGTGAAAGTTTGTATTTTTGCAATGTGGTAGTTGATAAGGCATGCAGGTGCTCTACAAGGATATTGCTGAGGGTTTTTCTCCACTGCAGATGGCTGTTTTGGCATAAGACATGCACATTTCAAGTTGTGCTAAGCACACATTCTTGCAGTAAGAGCTGCAGAGGCGGTAGCAGGAATTTGGCTTGCTGATTTGTTTGGATTAATAGGATTTCATGTAGTTAAAATGCACTCACAATGGAAAAGGCTTTTCTGTATAAAGCAGTTTGACTTGTTATTTTTGTGTCTATTCTACATCTGTCTCTTGGTGTAGCTATATTGGTTAGATGGGAGTGCTGTTACAACATTATTTGAGCCTCCTAGCAAGGGGAATTACTTAGTGTGAACTAAAACTGTGGCCACACTAACGAGCTGTGGAACTGATGATAAAGTATAACCTGTGTGGAATATGGGCTAGTTGGCAATGGTCTTGCCACACAGTCTCAATAACAAGAAATCCCAAGACCTTGGAATTATCTAAAACTATAGTCAACAGCTTTGGCAACGCTATTTAGTCTGATACATGTTAGCATCTATGTTAGATGAGGGAACTGCAGTGCACCTCATAGACAGTGTGATGTGGCAACTGTGGAGGACACAAGCATTAGCCTTGGGTGGTAAGCATATTCTGGTTAGGTGGCAGGAACCCTCTGAATCAGTTTTTTGTTGCTGCACTGGAAATATTCCTCTGAATCCAGACACTGCTAAGCTAGAAGGGTAATTTCTTCAATGGCTGTTGGCAGCAAAAATGTCTTAATACCATACTGATTCAGCTTCTTGGTGCTTCTGTTCCTGGCCAAGGCACTACTAATGGAAAGGCCAACTGTGTGGGTGTGCCAGTGGGACCTTACCAAGCTTTTCTTTGGTAAGAGAGCTGATGCTGAGATATAGATAGGCACAATGACCCTTAAAAGCCAGACATTTAGCTTTTTTTCTTTGGCATACAGCAGCAGTATTTGAGGACCGCCCATCCTGAGTCAGGTCACACAGTTGCGGTCTTGTGCTGGGAGCGCCATTTAGGCAGGAGAAATTAAGTCTGGAAAGGGAAGTCTCATTCCTGGTATAGCTACTTGCAGAAGTTTGTCCTTGTGTACTTCAGAAATGTGACAAAGTGAGATAGGAGCTCTGGAAACTGGAGAACTTAAGAGTCTGGTGTCTGCTTACAGCTGCTTGGTGGAAGGATGCCCCCTTTGTCTAGTCTCTGCAAGACTCTCCATCTGCGGCAATTAGGATTAGCAGGCACATTTCATGCTCTGAAAAGTCAGAAAAGGAAAGAAGAAGGAGTTTTACAAAAGGAAATGCCTGCCAGGCACAGATTCCATTCTGGTTTTGTGCAGAGAATAAACACAGATGTGAAGGTTAAAAAGCGGACTTCCAAAAGCATTTAATGACAGGCTTGGTAATGGTGCGAGGGACTTGGTGATGGGAGAGAGCAGAGGCATCACGGGTTGCAGAGTAAGCAGGAGGAGGAACCCCAGACACACAGAGCACACATCAGCTATTGAGATCTTCCCAGTTCCCATTACTGGGGATTTCATTGAATTCTGGCAGGAGAGATAAGGCATTTTGATTTGGAGAGTCACCTACTATTTCTGGAAATTTGCAAGAAAGCAGGGCTCTGAACGTGCCTGCATTTGGGGGTTCAGAGGTGGAGGAAGCAAATACACATTTCTTTAGAAACTGCAGAGTTCAGCTCTCTTCTGCTTTTTCATCTATCAGTGTGTCTTGGACTCATTCACTACTCCCCCCACTGTACTCTCCATTAATTTGCAAAACCTTTTTCCTTTGCAGAAGCAGTTGCTTGGGAGCAGATTTCATATGTATTATCTTACTGATTTTTAAGTAGATTGATGTGGACCTCCAGGCGCAGAAATGCCTGTAACCCAAATTGTTGTTTTTCCTCACACTGACAAGATAAAGATTGTCTTTATTTCCCCACTATTTTCAAGTTAGTAGATTTCAGACTCCAATTCCTGAGCAGTAGCTTAATGCCTCTTACTGCTGATTCTGTAAGTACCAGAGAATTTTGTAATAGAAATGATGAAGGAAGTGAAGAAAAATCCCTCTCTCCAACCATTTACTCATTGTTTTATGTTAGGGGTTCTTAAATGCATACAGACAAATCTTATAAAAGGCTACAAGTATGCAGAAAAGGTCAAACCAAAACATTAGTTAAATGAAATGCAGATTGGAATATATTTTTAGTGCTTGAATATTTTCCCTAAAAGGCTATACTGAAGGAAACATGTTTTACTGCCTGAATCATATGGTAGTGTGAGGCATGCTTTTAACACATGCTGCTATCGCATGGGAATAGAGAAGAGATCTCTAAACAAGTTTAACAGCTCCAGCAGTTTGCTGATAGGAAGGTTCCAGCTTTGACTACCCTTCCCAGCAAGGGCCTAAATGAAAAAAGAGAGAGCTTGTTTGACCACCCAGTTCTCAAACAGCTTGCAAATTGTTTCAGCCAAGGCTAACAGGTGTTTCTTTTATATCCATAACTTTTTCCTGGCTGAACTCTTTCAATGATGCAGCATCTCAATTTGCAGGATGATTTCTTTTGACTTATCTAGACCTATGACATTTATTTTTACCTGGGGCTTCATGGAGCACCTGCATCTCTTTATATGCCATTCCAGTACTGTATCCAGCATCAGAATTCCAGGAGTTTCATGATACCCCCTAAACAAATGATGTTTTGCCCTTTAAATGTATATGCATGCATGCTGTTATGTAGTGCAAAGCAATGGTGTAGTGGATCTTTCCCAGAGAACTTCCCATGCACTGCAGCTAAAAACATCATAAATAAACAACTAATGAGAACACAAACAGCTGAACCTAAACAGTCCTTGTTCATAAGAACTTTCTTACAAAGAAGAAAGCATTTAACAGCTTCATTTGAGTTGTTCAGATGTAAGAGCATCACTAAGACTTAGAGCTCTTCTTCTTTTGCAAGTTGGATTTTTGGTTGTCTAGTGAATTGTACTTACTACCCTGTAAGAATGAGCTTTCAAACTGTGCTTAAGCCAAATAATTATATATCATTAACAACATACAACTGTTACTTTCTGTTCAGTTGCCAAAATCAAGATCTCACTTGTCTCATTCATTCCTTCTTTCTAGTAGTTGTTGAACAGTTGCTCTCAACTCATCATTAAGGTGGTGTGTGAGTAAGGTGCTCTGGTCTGCCCATGGTTCAGATGGTACTTTTCTCTGTTTTGTTGTGGGGTTTTTTGGTTTGGTTTGGTTTTTGTTGTTGTTTTGTTTTTCTTTTATAACATAAGAGATTATGAATCTTACAGATAAAAGATGCTGTGCAGATACTGTTTAAATTCTTTCGGCCTTTTATTGTGGCAGTGCTGTACTTGAGGTGCTGATTGGTAGAGATTTGGGAGGCAGAAGGAAGGAATTCTGTGTATTCCTCACAGTTTATTTGTTTGGGGTTTTTCCTGTTCTGTTTGCATATCTGATATTGGATGGTTGGAGAAAATTTGTGTCAGCTGTGAGACTTAGGCCACAATCTGTTGCTACTGGAAGCTGAGAGGGTCAATGTAGCTACAGCAAGGAAATGAAACTGCTTGTTCTTTACTGGTCACCCTGAGTAGGATGAGACCTTTCTAAGCAGAGACATTTGGTTGCTCCAATGTGTATATGCAAAGGCTATAATAAGATAATTTATTTGCACGGAGTACAGGATTTTCCCCATCCTCTATTCTGTGCAAATATTATTGGCCCAACTTTTGCTTGTTCAGGAAACTGTCTGTGCTGTTGCATATCTGATTCTCCAACTCTGAAGTGTAGCAGGGTGACATGAGCAGGGGGATCTATATGGTGAATAGCAACAGAGTATGAATTCTCTTAAGGAGAAGAATTGCCAGCTTGCTTGATGAGATGCAAACAATACAGATAAGAGGGGTTACATTTGAAAAGGATCTGAATGTCTTCTAGTTTCCCTGAGGGGAAAATAGACTCTACCATCAAAGACAAATGCTTAGTAGACACATTTCTCTATTAATTGCTAGATGATCAGACAAAGAAATAAAATATAAGAAGGTAAGACTTCAAGGAGCATCATGATTCTATTGGAAGTGGAGGCTTTTGGCCAGACATCTGTTCTTTTATTGTTTGTGCTTGTTGCAAATTAACTGGTTTCCTTTTGAAGTCTGTGACTTCTGACTAAAAAATTCCCTTTCCTATATGATGTTTGCATTGTACTCAATATAAGTGGACCCCTTGGGCACTTGACTGGCTCCTATTAGGATGGTCATCTTCACTTACCTACAGCTGAGCCCTGCTCCAATTCCCATAGCTGATAGGACTGTGGAACTCAATATGCCAAGTATTGCCCCTTTTAAAAGGAAATTTTGCAGTAGGAATGAACATGAATGGGAAATGACATTTCTTCTTATTTTATACATCTGGAATAAAGAAAAAATAATAGCCTTTTGAAGGTTCAGCCTTCAGAGAGCATAGACTTCTTAGAGGCCTTCTTCATTAATGTTGAATCTAAGATCCTTTCAGTGCTTAGCATATGCTGAACTACTCTTAGTAGCATATTGTGCATCCACTCATGAAAATAATTTTGCCCATTTCCTATTTACAGCTTGCTTGTACATTGAAGAACAAGCAAAAGAAATGGTGGAAAATACTAGGTTGCTCTGCATACTGTTTCTACAACGTTAGCCCAGTTTTAGATAGTTAGCTCCTCCACTTCAAAGGCAGTGTCTTTGAGGTAGCCTGGAACAGAGATTTGCTGGGACATGTCAAATTCACATTCAGAATTTAATATATTTACTGTCAAAGGCAGACCCCCAAACTAGGCTATCCCATAGAATACTTGAGGGTTGGAAATGTGTAAGTACCTGTTGTATCTCTGCTAGATTGTAGTAATCATTTCAGAACTGGTTGAGAGAATCTGGTTTATTCTTGCAGCAGAGACTTCTCTTTTGTTTGTCATATAGATTTGTTCTGTGTTTTGGACTTCCTGGAGCCTGGACTGTAGTAAACTTAGAACAAATAAATATAAAACCCATCAATTCTGATAGAATCTTTCTACAACTATAGATTAACCTCAGTATCAGCTACAGTTACAAATGGTTTCATAAAAAGATAATTACTTCTCAAAGAGATGCAAGTACTAGTCTAGGGGGAATTTTGTATTGGGGTCCTCAAACTGAGTCACAAATTAGCTCAGGGGATTCTTCAGCTTCCTCAAACTAATCTGTAAGCATCATAATAAATTTTTCTCTTATTGTGAGGGACCTGCCAGACACTAACAAATTAAGGGTAAAGGATCTAGCCTAGAAAAAGATTGGAACTTTGGTTTCTGTTAAATACATGGAAGAGAAATTCCCATGCTATGTAGATGTTTCCTGTTCCCAAAACATGTATCCCAAAGCCTGTGTAGCTCTAGAGTGTTGGTTGTTCTTAGAGTTTGATGCTCGTAGTCTGAAGTTAGCCTGCTTTTCACTGGGGGAATGCTGGAGTGCTGAGGGAACAGGTTTTGCACCCCTTTTTTCCTTTTCAGTCTAAACTCAGACATTGGCTTGCATGGCTTGATTCATAAATGAGCAATAGTTGACTGGCAAGAGTTCATTTCTCCATATGCCAAGATACATTGGATCCTCTGAGGAGGTTGAGACTGATGGATAAATATCTGTCACGTGTAGGTGGCCTATAAGAAAAGATTTCAGGATTTTTTTATTTAAGTCTTTGTTAAGACTTTCTTCCCCCCCCTTTAAACTCTTTTGTCATGTGCTGAGTGGGGGTGGATGGAGTTCAGGGTGGTGGAGGGAAAAAGGGGGGCTGCTGAAAGCATTTATCTTCATTTCTGCCATCATCCAGTGTTTATTACGCAGTGATAGACAGACGCAGGAAAGCTGCCAATCAAACCTACGTTCACTGCATTTCAATTGGCCCTCACTTTGGATTTCAGCATTTTGAAGTCTACATCATCTCTGCAGAAAAAGGTCGTTCTGTTCATGAGGATGACAAGCCCAAGACCCTTGGGTACTCACTGCAGTCACTTGTGATCCCATCAAACAGTGGAGGACCCAGGAATCAGGACTGTCAGGTGCTGGGTGAGAACAGCTGCCTGTAAGAGCTGATCTGTTGCTGCCCAAATTTGAGAAGCTGAAGTGTGTTGTTTGCCTCCAGGTTACATACACTACAACTTGACAAGCAACAGCACCTTCTGCTCTCATCCAGACTGAAACCCTGACTGGGCAAAGCCAGCTGAGAATGAGTTCTCATGCTGCATTGGTGAACAAAAGCTCTGTAGTGAGGATTTTAACTTTCCTAAGTCTTCCAGTCATGATCTAAAATGGTTTCCATAAACCAAAGAGGACAACACAGGTTAGGATACCATATTTCTGTGCTAGGGGGTGTTTTGGTGTTTTCCTCCCTTAATTCATTGTCTAAAGTGTTTCCATGTTTTTAATCATCTTTACTGTAGGACAGTGCATGTGTGTATGTGGGAGGCATCTGGCAGGACTTGTGATACAAATGATATTCCACTCTGTTATATGTATATAGATCTAATTTAATAATTGCACTCTTCAATTACATAATCAGTGTAAGTGGAGATAATTACTTAATAAAATATGTAGATCATGGATTTCTGATTAGTTTTAGCTACACTGTTTTGAAACCTTTGAGAAATAGACCAAATTTTTCTGAAGATGCACCATTCACACTAAGAACTGTATTGCCTGTATTCTGATCTTTTTGATAAAGGTATCTGTTACCTGAAGCATTAGCGTTACTCAATAACTTGGGCTGTCTCTGAAATTGTGTGGGGCTGTCCTGTAGATGGGGCAGTACTGCTTTTTTCCATTGTTAATTTCTCTGCATATCATGTGGCTGCCTTTGGAGGTGGAGAGGATGCAAGGTTTAAATGAACACCGTAACTAACCTGAGGGCTACAGGAAAAGGGATGCGAAGATGAGAAATTTTACAGAAAAAAAATCAAATTGCTTGCCAGCTGCTTTTATGGTACTTTTAGCAGTAGGTGCAGCAATTGTATGAGCCAGATGAACTTACTGTTTGTGGAGCAGTTAGTGATTTTGCTAAGCTTCTCTGATGTAGAGGGAGAGCACAATTGTTTTCCTAAGGTATGTTCTTCTCCATTTTATATATTATTTGTTACACCTATGAAGGTTGTTCTCATTGCAGAACAGATGATGTAACTTTCTAATAGTCATCTGTAATAAGATCAATATTTTGGAATTATGTGCCCTCAGTAGAACTTCTGTTGCCTGTCATTACAGAGTGTTCTTGCCTGACCCGGTCCTATAAGGCAGGTCCTACCTTGCTGGTGATGTTAGTTACTGTTTCCCTGCAGGAAGTCCCACTGCTTCACATTTGTAGAGTGCCTGTTTTTCTCTTCCTGAGAGCTGAAGGCAAGACACAGAAGAGCTTCCTTTGTGTACCAAATCCAGGCTTGCAGTGAGAAGACTTTTGAAGATGAAGCAACATAAAATTGAATTGTCCTTCTACTTCTCTTTGCAAAGTGTAATTGCATTAATTCGTTGAATCTGCTTTCTCCAGTCCATATCTTCTGTTCAGAGGAGCCCTTTGTTTTGAGGGATATAGAGAACAAGGCCTTGGGCATATGTTACAGCAATGGAAATGTTTTTAATTCTGCTCTCCAAGTGATCCATGCACTGACAGAGGCAGGTACAGAGATGGAGCAGATGTACAATGGAGGTTGGTTGATTGCTGGAGACCTGACAGAGCTGAGTGCACCGTGTAAAGCTGTCTGCTCAGAAGTCTTATTCCTGGTATATTTCTGAGCTTTCTCTAGAACCAAAAATCAGTACTCAAGCAGCTTTCTGGATGTATTTATTTATCTACACCAGTTTAGAATTTGCTTACTTATTTTGCTCTGCCCACCTCATTCTTTCTTTTGCTGAGAAAGCAAAAAACCTGTTTGTGTATTCAGGCATTTTGGGTTTCTTTCTTATTTTACCCATGCCTGAGTGGTCTTGTGGGATTTGATAGGAAAAGTAACTATCCAGCCACCTACTCTCTCCATCTTTCTCCACACCAGTGTAACTTACTAGCAGTTAGCAAGCTCTTAACTCTGTGCAGGGGTCTGACAGAGTTGTCAAAGTGATGTCTCTTCTATTACTGCTACTGTGGCTACAAAGTCCTGAGCCAGCCCTTCCAGGAGACTGAAGGCATTGACTTTGCTGTGTACTTCCCACTGGAGACAGTGCAGAGATGCTGAAATCCAGGCTGCATAGACACTGGAGGCTTTGCTTTTAGTCATTTGTGCTTGAGAGTGATCTTCCATTGCTCTCCCTTATCAAATTCTATTATGCTGGATTTCTTTGGTTGCCAGGATGTGTGTGTAGTACATAGCCTGCCTGTCCATGAAGGCATTAGAGACTGCAAATAGCTTGACATTTTTGACTGTAGTACTATTATGGATGAACTGTCTCATCTCCATTTGTCTCCCTGGGAAGCCCATTTAATGCATCTCAGCTGTCTCAATGTGTGCTGACTTGAGTAACCAGGTGCTGTTCCTTTGTGCTGGGAAAAATAGATTCTTTATGATAGCTTCTGAAGAATTGTGCTTAGCCTTTTGATTTTGGTCTGCTGCCCAAATCCTGGGGCAGTTAGCAAGGGTCATGGTGTTTGCCTGGAGTCAGAGCAGCCCTTGCCTGCTGTGGGCTGTGCCACACGATGTGGCAAAGGGCCAGCTTCTAGGTCTTCCAAGCCAGTATTTTGTTACAACCCTTACTATGTGACAAATACTGTAAGCAACCTGTATCTTCTGAGTCAAGTTTACAGTAGGAGCAGTGATTATATCCACAAATGTGTGTAATTTGCCAGGGCATTGCTTTCACTCAGTTTGTATTCTGATCTGCCTTCATAGCTGTACTAGACAACTTTGAGTCTGTGAAAATACAGCTTCACTGCTGTTGATAAGTAGAATGAATTTGCACCAAATAAATTGATTAGGATTTCTGCCTTGTGTTTCTGGGCAAGTCTTATCTTTTATCAACTTTATTTTCTTTCAGAAATGTATTGCAGGGAAATGCTTTCCTGTTAATTTCCTGTACTCTGTGGCTTATTGAAGATGTGCTTCCATTTCTGTAAATAAGGTTTCTTTAAGAATATAGAGTTTTGAGTATTGGATTTTGAAAGGTTTTCTATGGTTTTGTCTCCCCAGATTTTTTTCTGGTTATTCTTGTAGAGGTTAAATTGCTAATTATTTTCCCCTTTTCTGCAGGTGCTGTGATTGGGGATGGGCAGTCAGCTGTGGCCAGCAACATTGCCAACACCACCTATCGGCTCCAGTGGTGGGACTTCACTAAGTTTGATCTGCCTGAAATCAGCAATGGTGAGTTGGAAAAGACACACATATCTTATTTTAAGTCTATGCTAACCAGAGCTAGGGTAAGTTCTAGGATCTTTCAAAGGCAGCTGTATGTTGCAGGTCTTGTTTATCATGTTGCATTGGGAACTGTAAAATGCCTAGTCTTTTGAGGAAGTTGACTAAAAGTTTGTAGGGCTATTCCCACTATATCTACCTTGTGTATTCTTGCAATCAGCAAATGCATGTGTAAGTAGGGCTTGTTTTTTGTGAGCCTTTTTGTGGGCATGTACCATTCTCTTAGAATTCTATATTTAATGTCTGTATTCTCTTACTAACAAGTTTCTAGAGAAATAATGTCTTTATACCTTTAAATTAGAACCTGCTAATGAACTGTGTCTGATTTCTCTTAAGTTACTGACATCAGTGAGTGTTCAAGTGCTGCAATACGTTTTGGGAATCAGGACCCTAGTCTGTTGCTTACCCTAGTGTTGCAAGCCCAGGGAAATAGATGTACCTTATAGTCATTTGCAAAAGCAGTGATTTGTCCTGTTTCTCAGGCAGAAGCTATTTCTGGAAAAGGAATCTGAGCAATATTGCTGATTTCGTTTTCTCTTTAATTTTGTGAAAATTAAACCACAGTTTCACTTGTGTTCTATGGCATGAGCTGGCTCTTGCTTTGGAAAAGACTTCTTATGCAGGCACAAGAATGTTTGATACTTGTGGTCAGCTGACCAAAGAATGACATTCTCAGGCTAAAACTAACTTGACTAGAAAGGCTATTTTTAACCCAGAATGCTGTCCTGATATAGCTGTTGCACAGCTGCAGAAATGTTTGTGGCAGCCTGGGGTGAAGATAGGAGGTAGATATTCATGAATGTTTCTTTGTGCAAGTGATTTTTAGCTTAGGCCATCTCTGTGCATATGTGACTCACTGCTTGATTTCTCAGCAAAAGGAGATTGGGTTCTACTTCAAGGGACTGACTTTTTAGGGAGGACAGGGATTCTGTTTTCAGAAAGACTTCTGCTTTCACAAGTAGTCACTAAAATTAATTGAGCAAAAGTCTCACAGTCCCAGCTCTGTGCATTCTGCTTTTCCAGAAGTTGCCTATCTGCCAATAGATGTGTCTGTGGGGTAGTGTCCTGCTGCTTGAAGAACCCACAGAAAGTGAATGTATGGTGACACTATAGTAGGAGAGATGCAGAGAATCAAAATTACAGAATCCAAGAATAATTTTGTCTGGAATGGAGTTTTAAACACTATCTTGTTCACCTCCCCTTCTATGAACTGAAACATCTTTCAATAGATCAGGTTGCTCTAAGCTCCATCCAGTCTGGCTGTCATGGTTTAGCCCCATGTAGCCACTTACTCACTTCTTTCCTGGCCCCTCAGGATAGGGAGGACAAGCAGAAAAAGGTAAAACTCGAGGTTTGAAATAAAAACAGTTTAATAACTGAAATAAAGTTAATGATAACAATAGCAATAGTAGTAATGAAAAGAGGAAGTGAGGAGGGGCAAGAGGAGAAAGAGGAGAAGTGGGGCAGGGAATAAAAGCCAAGAAACACAAGTGATGCACAACTCACTGACCAATGCCCATCCCATTCCCAAACCAACTCCCCAGTTTACACACTGGGCACGATGCTCTGTGCTGTGGAAGATCCCTCTGAACAGTTTGGGTTTGCACCATGTTCCCTCCCAGCTTCTTGTAAGGATTGGTGCTGAAGGCAAAGTTTTGCCACATGGTGGCAATAGTTTTGGAGCTCCTGCCAGTCTGGAACAGAATAAAGATGAAGTCAGATGGGGAAGAAACTTAAATTCTTTGGGACTTCTCTGCAATTGTAGAGTGGTTGGAGAGTGCTTCAGCTGCTCATAGCTTATTTTTTTGCCTCATCTGGCTGCTGAGGAGAAGGCTGTTAATTAAAAAAAACAAAAACAACATAAGATGTTTGTTTATAATTTATAAAATCCCATAGAAATTAAGAACCATCTGCTGCTCAATACATCAGTGTTTCAATCTTCTCCTTTTCACCTACCAAAATGCTTTTATTCTGAAAAAGCTTCCAATTAGCTGGAAATTGGGTATTGTTTCTGTTGTCATTGTGCCCTTCTTGTGGCCACATTCCAGCTACAAGTCCATCCCCAGCCCTTCTGACTCCCCATGCTGTGTTTCATAGTGCTTGGTTTGTCCATTTTGTCTTTTGGCCATTTGGAAATGTTCATTTTTACTCTTCTTTTATATGCCAAGCCAAATCCTGGCATTTCTAGTCTGTTAGCCTTATCTCTTTCTGCCAGGGTGTAGCAGGGATGTATGAAGATGTAGCAGCTGTGCTTACACTAAGCCAGGTATTTGCCAAGCTTGCCTAGGCACAGAACAAAGGAAGGCTGCATATTTGGCAAGGTGCATGACTTAGAGATAGTAGAGCATGATGCTGAGAACATCAGTGATGTGGGCTCAATCTCCATGTGGGCCATTCACTTAAGAGTTGGGCTTGATGATCCTTGTGGGTCCCTTCCAACTCAGAGTGTTCATGAGTCTCATTCTCAAAGGAGTAACAGTGGAGTGGTGGGTTGGATGAGTTTTTGTGATTCTTTATGATATTGGAAATAAACCGTTTTCCCAATAAAGCTGTGACCTCGGTAGCTCCTCTTTTTCCTCCCATTGTTTCCTGTAAATCAGAGGTGGTCCTGTGAGATAATCTACTTACACAGAGGGGGCTGTTGTACCTCCTGGGACTGGCTTAAGACACAAGTGGTTAAGGAGTTCAGGCAGATGAAATGATGCAGCTGAAGTTTGGGACTGCCTGCCAGCTCCTCTCTCCATCAAAGCAATGACTCTGTGGCCAACCTCCATCTCTGAGCAGTTCTTCTTCCTGTAACAATTAAACAAAGAAAGGATAGCTTGGAAGGAGGATGTTTTCCACTGAAGCGGATGCATCTGAGTAAGTGACAGCAGCGTGATTAGTGCAGTCCTGTGATCTCAGTGTCTGGGCCCCAGCACCCTTGGAAGCCTTGGGCTCAGGATGTGGCTCTGCAGCAGCAACCTCACTGAGGCTCAGTCCAGCAGGAACACAAAAGCTGATCCTGGAAGTCCTGGGAAAATGGCTGTGCAGGGACTTGTGGAATTTTAGTCTCAGCCCTGTCTTTCTCTGTTAATTGCAAAATGGAAAAAGATAGCTTCAGATTTCTTCTCTCCTTTTGCCAGTTTTGCTTTTAATAGCTCTGAAATAAACATGACCTGGTCTTATATTGAAATTGTCAGTCATATCAGCATTGGGGCGGAGAATTTATTTGACAGCAGAGACAATGCTATTTCTGCATTTATTTAATATTCTTCTAGTGAGTGTTGCATATCCTTAAAATTCCTGCAACTAAGTATTGAAAACAGTGTAGAATATAGGCTTTTCACAGTAAAATATTTGAAAGCTTTCTCTGTTGTTCATATTTTTTACTGTGTTTTTCTCATGCTACTCTCTGCTCATAATTTCAGTCTCTTGGCAGTTTCTAGTGTTGAACTGGTCTTGTTTAGGAATCAGAAATTTGTCCTGTTCTAACACTGCTTGGGTCTTGAGGAAGGTGATTTAATCAATACTTAGTGATCCATAGTGGAATGCAGGGTAACTTAGTAGAAGAAAAAAAAAAATTAAGCAAATTTTAAAATAGGTGCAGCTGTTAAGAGAGTGCCATCTCTAAGGGTGTCTAGGAGGTGGTGGTGTGTCCAGCACAGTTTTCCTTTGGCAAACAGTGCTATTGCTGCTGGCATTCCAGGCCTTCTCTAGCTTCAAGCATAATTAATGTCCAAGTTGGCACAACAGCTTGATTAATTTGTTCTCTGATGTTTCTTTTGATCTGTTCTGTCAGCTCTGTGGTTGCATTAACGACAAAAGAAAACAGGAGATGAAAGGGCAGTCTTCTTGCAAGTAGTTTTCCAAAAATAGCAGTAATTTTCCTCTAAAAATCTTCTTTATTGACTTCATCTTCACAGATCGGGCCTCAGGCTCAAAGAAATAAAATAGCCTCTGACTTTGTCAAATGCATGGGTATGTTTATCTTTCTCATCTCTTGAGAACCTTGTAAATGCTGTCCTTAAAATGAAACCTTGCTGAGATTTCCACCTGTCACTTATAGACGTTTTCTGGTTGCACAGTAGCTCTCTTGATTCCAGATGTAGGTGCTGCCTGAGTCCTCATGACTCATGAATGAGGGCAAAGCAGAGAACCATAATGCCAGTGTGAATCAGGTAATGAAAGACTGAAAAAAAATAGTACTCTTTCCTGTTAAGCACAGCTTTGTAATGTTTTATGTTCCAAGCACACATCAAGATGAAAAGATTAGCTTTCTTTTGGCAGGAGGGCTCACATACTATGTTTTGCTAAGAGACGTTCAACATATGCAATAAACTTTAAAAATAAGATGATATCCTTTCATGTTGGTCTTCATTGTGGGCTGCTCACCAAAAACCTCCGTGCTGTACTGGCAAAGGAGCAGGTGTGTGTGGGAGAAATCCTGTAATAGAAAATGAGTGAACATGTGTTATATGATTGACCCAGGTGTCTGGTGATCCAAACCCAACATTGTTTTAAAAAGACATATGGTAAATGAGGAAGACACCTCATTGCTGGAAATGTTCAAGGCCATGTGTGATGGGGCCCTGAGCAACCTGATCTTGTCAAAAGTGTCCCTGCACTTGGGAGGACAGTTGAAACTATGTAATCATAAATGTCCCTTCCAACTCAAACCATTCTAGGATTTAATTGCACCCATACTTGTGCTCTGAGGAAGCAAGTCTATGGTCTTGTGACTTCTAATATTGAACATCAAATAACAGTAATTAAGAATATTGAGAAGCCATGGCTGTCTCATGGAAACTGCAGCTAGACAGCAGAGGTGCAGGACAAACTTTTGTATCTTGCTGAATAGGAATAAGAGAGAGCAGTTCTTAAACCCCCCAAAAATGGATTGGACTATATTTTTTTTTCCAATAATGAAAGTTTTTTTTTGCACAGTTGGTGGTGGTGATGTTTCATAGTTGTATCTCCAGCAAATGCTCTGCATGCATGCTGTTTATTTGCTCTGTTTGCTGTCTTCTTGCTTGCCTCTCTTTTAAGTAAAGTCTTGTATCTGTGAGAGTCCCAATACTCACTTTTTTAGTATGTTCTCCTTCCCCTATTTGTTTCTCCCAGTTTTTTGGATCACTGCTGATTAGAGTACCACTACAAAGGAATTGATGAGAAAGGACCCCTTGTCCAAGCAGACAAGCTGCCTGCTGCCTTAGGGAAGCACATACTGTAGTTCCTAATATTCCATCTTCTAATTGCTTAAATTCTTTGCTTCTTTTGTGTCTGTTGAAAAGACTGTTCTAGAAATATTGCTATTTTTTGTTGAAACCTTTTAATCTCCAAACTCAATGCTTCTGTTACCTACTTACCTGGGTAGTGGTCAGTTTTCAACATTATTTGTAGAAAACAGATGTTTTTCTGGCACTTTCTGTAGTTTTTGAAAACACAGTAAAACAGTACACAATTCCATTTCCTTTTCCCCACCCCCCAAAAAAAAAAAAAAAACCAGGGCTGGTGTTTTTGTTTGTTTGAACATAAAATTCATGTTTCATTTTCCCCAGTCACCTTCTTTGCTGGACATGTTATCATTTAGGGTTTTAATGCTCTTGAACATGGCTGGCCCAAAGTGTGCCCAGGGGTCCCACATGTGATCTTGGCACAAGGCTGTGTATCAGCACTGATATTTCTGCTGGAATTGTGCTCCCCAGTGCAGTTTAAGATTGCTGTCACTTTCACTGTTATGACTGGGTGATGGCTCATTTTTTGCCACAATAACCAAAGTTGATTCTCTCATGTTTTCAAGTTCCTAGGTGAAGCAGAAGTTTGTAAATGTCAACACAACCTAGAATTCTTTCATTTCCCTTCTGTTATATCTCTCTGTACTTCAGTTCACTGTGTGGTCTGGTCATGCTCTGTTAATGAAGTTACCCAACTTCATCAAGAGGATTCATCAACCAGCTCCACTGTGTGCCTAGCCCATTGATAAAGCTAATAAATAGGACTGGTTTTGGAATGAGTCACTCAGCAGGAATCCTCCCAGTTGGGCTGGGGTTATGGTGGTGCAATCTGTTGTCATATATCCTTTAGTTGGTTCACAGCACATTCTGCAGTTCTTGTGTTGATGCCCATCTTCTCTTGTTGTGATATAAATAAAGGCTAGATTTTTTTTAAAGGGCACATTTTAATTTTTTTTTTTTAATTCAGGAGTATAATCTTTATTCTCTTGTCTTTCTGTTCAACTAACCAGACTAAACATTCGGGAATTTTGTCATCTTTTGAACCACCTGTTCTTTAGGGGCCATGTGTATTTCATGTGCTGGTATTGCAGCCTTGATAGTGACTACAATTATTTACCTTTTTCTATTCAGGACATTTCTGTTTATACTAGGTTGAAAATTACTGTTTTTAGTAGCTTCAAGACTGGAATAAATTTAGGGTACAGGTGTAGGTGGTTTAGTACAGAATGTAATTACATAGTCCACTTTTAATCCTTGTCTTCTTTTTCATCAGAGTTTCCTAAATGGAACAGTAGATAAAAGTTGATACTCAGCCACAGAGGAAAGCAGTTCCCAGGAGAATATCTTTGAGACCAGAAGAATTAAAGATGAGATTCAGTGCATGCTTTAAATCAGCAATGCTTTAAGGGCAGTCCTGTCTGCTTCCTTCTCATGTCTACTTTTTGTGCTGTTGCAAACATCTATGCAGCCATGGCATGTACTGGGCTGGGAAACTCTTCTGGCTGGAAAGTGACCTAGACAACAGTAATTTCTCATAGCAATTCCCTGATGCAGCTTTGTTCTACACAGGTGTTGGAAACAAAGGGTATGATTTGTTGAAATACTGTGTTACAGCCTTAATTTAATTTGCAAGTTTGGATTTTCAGAAATATGCACAAAGCATTCTTGGTACTGATACTTGTTAAACTAATAAGGAATCTAGACTAAGAAGTGCCTTTCAAAACCTTGCTTGCAAATTGGAGCTGAACACATTAAGGCCTCTTCTGGGCTAGGCATAGTCTGATGGTTTAGATCCTTTCTGGACTGTAGAAATCGACAGTGTTCTACATGGTGCTGTAGCTTCAAACATGTGAGATGGGATTTCCCTATCCCAAAAATAGTGCATACAGGTTGAGCTTCAAACCTCCTGAAAAACAGAAGCACATTTAGGTTAGGCTGGTAGAGTGAACATCACTCCAGCCATGTAACAAGGCACCCCTGAACTGTTGATGTAGATGGTGCCTAGAGACCCTGGAACCTTATTGTACTAGAGCTTGTAGTCTTCATATGCAAGGTGCAAAGGGGAAAACACTTGCATGAGGTAACCCAGCAATTTACCAGCAGGGATTAAAGTAAAACTATTGTTTTGTGGATTGTTGCTCACTAGTCTGCTGAACAGTTACTTCACTGATACATGTGACTATCTCAAATACTGGAGTAATTAAATGGAGGACTGGCTGGAGAAGTGTCTGCCCTTTCTCACTGACTTTATCCAAGATGAGTGTAGAAATCAGCTGTCAGAAATTAATGTCTGTATCTGCAGGGAGGAGTTTTTCACTCATCTCCTGTTTATTGGAGATGAGGAGAGCGGGAACTAGGCGCCCCACAAGAGAAGGGGAAGCGAATTAAGGTGTACTGTTTCTAATGAGAATGCTGCTGGAGTTTGTCAGTGTCATCATTTGAGGCTTGTTTAAACTGTGCTGTCCTTCGCAAAGGATACTGTTATGCTTAACAAAGGGAGGGGTTTGATGAAGTGCAATTGCTACTATTTCTTGGCTGAAGGCTTCAGGAGGTGAGTAAATTTAATTTCCTGGGCTCATTGCAGTGCCTTATCTCCGTTTTGGAGCAAGTTATACATTAATCAGGGTATTAAGATTTTGGAGGAAGCTAAATGTCTTGAGTGCCTTTTTGCATGTACTGTCCACTGTCCACCATTAAGTTTAAATCTTTATTCTGTTCAACCTTAGTACTTTAATCACTATTCATGTCTTTCTTTGCAGCCTCTGTGAATGTGCTTGTCCAAAACTGCAAGATTTACAATGATGCCAGCTGTGATATCTCTGCTGATGGGCAGCTGCTGGCAGCCTTCATTCCCAGCAGTCAGAGAGGCTTCCCTGATGAAGGAATACTGGCTGTATATTCTCTGGCGCCTCACAACTTGGGCGAGATGCTTTACACAAAGCGATTTGGTAAGCATACAGCAAGAAGTCAGGGTGGGTGGGGGTGTGAGAGCCTCAGAGCTTCAGCCTTCAGTAAGAAATGCAGTAGCCTGAACATCAGTAATTGTAGCAACAGGAATGTAGCCAGCCAAAGGCACAGGACTGCTGGGGAGAGGCTTCTGATATGGTCTGGACAAGTAAGGTGCTAGTATGGGGGAGCTTCTAAAGAATAGGTTTTGTTCCTTGAAGAACTTCATTGTCTTAGTGACAGAACACCTGCAGCCAGGAAATGTCTTATAAAATTTGTAACTTGTGCAGGTCTCCTTATTCTCTACCCTGTGTAAGAATCAGATTAGTATGGCATACATTATGGGAATGCTGGAAGAGAATGAAAATGCTGTGAGGATGAGCCATGGGGCAGGATGTCAACCCATGAGAGAAATAACCCCTCTTCTCTTCATAGGACCTAATGCCATTTCTGTGAGCCTGTCTCCAATGGGCAGGTATGTTATGGTGGGACTGGCTTCCCGACGTATCCTGCTGCACCCCACTACAGAACACATGGTTGCTCAAGTTTTCAGGCTGCAACAGCCCCATGGTGGAGAAACCTCTATGAGGGTGAGTATATGTGTATTCTGTTTCTGTGTGTTTGGCTCCAGCCTGGTATTTAGTTGCTGGGTTATGATAACAAAGAGGTAGTGTGGTCCAGACCCACTAATAAACATCTGAGGAAATTTATTGCAGAAGTATGCAAATGTGGCAGGAGAATATAAGCACAACAGAACGGTGAAAATTTCCTCTTGTTTCAAATTTGATGACAAACAAATGCATTGCATGTTGTAGAATACATTGCTAGGGCTAGACATCATTCAGAGTACCTAGTAGGTCTCTTGTATTTCTTTGGGTGATATGAATCTTGCTTGTGGTACTACAGTTGGCTTTGCTGAGGCAGCATATCAGCTGAGGCTTCAGGATCATTTTCTGTCCTTCCTAAAAGAAACTAACCTCTAGGACAGCAGCCACCAGCAGTTTCAGGAAGGGTAGGAGCCTAACTTTGTATCATACCTGCAAACTGCAGTTGATCATGCTTTTCCCCAACAGGCTTTGCTGGCTATTTATTAGTTAGTTCTAAATCTATATGTAAGCATATTTTGGCAATGGAAGTATCTTTATGTTCTTCAGCTTTTTGGGACAGCTGATCCATGATGTGCTCTGACTCATTTAGTACCTGAGGGAAAACTTAATCTTTTCACTACCTGGCAGAGTTGAGAACATGTGTGTGTTACTTTCTTAATGAGTGAAGCACAACAGCTGTTCCATGATAGTTCTCCTGTTCATAATGCACAAAGAGAGTTAAGGAGTCAGAACTAAGTCATTTCTAAAGCTGAAATTTGTTTTGGATTCAAGTTCTAGACCATGCAGCTTTGTGGTTTTCTGAAGCCTAACCCTAGGCATTACCCTAACCCTAGGTGAAGGGGTGAAATCAGCCTGGGCTGTGGATGGTCTGAAGAAGAAAGGAGTGGAGGGAGCCATGTTGTGGCAGTCTTGTGTTCCCCTTGGCATGACATTTGCAGCTGCAGAGTGCCAGGAGCTGAGGGGTTTATAGTTTTCTAAACCCTATGCTGAGGCGTACAACAAACTGTAGGTGTAACCCTAACCCTTGGCGAAGCTTTAGAATCTGCATGGGAGTGAGACTAATTCCAAGATAAAAGGTGTGAGATGAACCAAGTTATAGCAGTCTTGTGTTCCACTTGGCATGACTTTGCAGCTGCAGTATGCCTAGTCCTGAAAGCTTTGTGGTTTTTTGAACCCTAACCCTAGGTGGTACCCTAGGCACAGGAGTAAAAGCAGCCCCAAGCTGTGGTTGGTCATGAGTGGAAAGGTTTGGAGGGAGCCATGTTGTGGCAGTCTTGTGTTCCTCTTGGCATCACATTTGCAGCTGCATTGTGCCTGGAGCTGTGGGCTTTGTGATTTTCTAAACCCAAACCCTCAGGGTAACCCAAACCCTGGGCGTAACCCTAACTGGTGAAGCTTTAGGATCCGTGTGGGAGTGAGACTGGTCCCAAGATAGAAGCTGTGAAATGAACCAAGGTGTGGCAGTTCTTGTATTCAGCTGACTTGTTTTCAGAGATGAAAAACTAGTCGTGAAACTTTTTCAGTTTAAGGGATAATTTTACCCTAGTGAAACTCATTCAGTGAGAAATCTTTCCTGTCTCTTTTTTTTCTAAAATATTTTTTCTTTTTTTGAAGGCCTCTCTAATTATTATTACTTTTGGCCATACACTGTTTTCCCTGTGTACAAGCATTGCAGTGAGGCATATGTCTAGTGACCTGACACGGGGGAGACACTTGTCACTGGGAGTAATTCCTTGATTCTCCTTTGGATTCTGTAGGTGCTTTTCAGACAGTTTGTGCTTCAGAGAGAGTCACTTTACCAGCATATATAAAATTCTTGTTTATTGTCATCATCTGCTCCATATTATAAGGCAAGGGAATATAAATGATGAAGTGGTTCTTTGATGGGCCAGTGAGCACTTCTTCAGACCTGGTTCTGAGCTGCCATTCTGGTATAAGCCCCTCAAAATAAGAGACAGAAATGAAAGTGTATTTATGCAAAAAAATACAATTTGGTTTATAGGTGCAGTTAGTGAAAGCTGTGTAGATGTAAGATCACAAAGTACGTGGATTTAGCATCCTGTTAGATACTTTTAAAAATCTAGTTTGCCCTGGTACTGTTTCTTTATCAGCTATTTTAAGATCCAAGTGAAATGCATATTTTTTTCTGCCAGAAACTGGAGTAGCCCTTCCCACAGTCTTTTTACCATATCATAAGTTAAGACAGAGAAGTCCTGTTAGGGGATATCACGTCTTCCTCTCATCTGTCCTTTACATTTGCTCTGAACTCCAGTTGCTATGGCTTCTAGCCCTTACTTTTGGAGACATTTTTTCTGTAGCCAGCTAAATCAGCAAGCTCACTGTCTAAATGTTTCATTTATGTTTCTTCATCTCCATGTCTTCAAATGCTTATACCCCTGCTCTTAGTCACCATTTAGTGAAGTAATGCTTTGTATTCTTTAATCTTCTCTTGTAATTTAATCTTCCAGCTTTCATTTTTTTTCTCTTTTGAATTCTCTCCAAAAAACCTTTCTTTTTTTTTTCTTTCTTTTTCTCTCTCATTTTTTTTTCCCTTGTTCTGGGATGTGTTAAAATGTATATAATGTGATAAGTACAGAAGCCCACAGAGGGTAGGTTTTTTTCTATTTCTTTTGGACAACAGCCTTTGCATATGCAGTTGGAAACCATTGAGGTGGGGGGTCAGGTTTTGGGGGGTTGCTGTTTTGGTGCATTGAAAATTTTGTACAATTTTTTCCTACTCCTGCTTTTCAGACTTGCTCCACATCACTGCACTTCTGTCTTTCTCATCTGCTGTAATTCTGGGGTTTTTTTCCTCCAGATGGATTGCATGTATTCTAAAGGTTGCTTTTTTCATCTTTCTTGCACATATATTTATAGCTTCCAAAAACCTTTCCCCCACGTTTTAAACTCCATCCAGTCTAGCAGGATTTGCTAACTATATTGCTGTTTTCCCTTTCCCAAGTCATGTTTAAAGATGTTAAAAATGTCTTATTTCTGACAGCTTTGGATTTGGAGCTTTATGCATGTGTCACAGGGTCACAGCTATATCAGTTTGAATTAATTTGGTTGAAGAACCTTCCTGTTGAGTATTGTTTCAGCATTTTGGTGTGCTGCTGGTTGTCTTTGTACAGTCCATAGGACCAAGCTTAGAAAGCATACAGCTGTTAATTTCATAAATACTACTTCTCCATGTAGTTGTAAAAATTAGTGCATCCACCACAGGTATTCCTTCTGGCTTGAGTTTTGCAGTAAGACTGTTTCATAAGTTTATAATACTTTTCAAGACATGCAAAATGAAAATAGAGTTTTAAGTAGGAAACTTCATAATATTCTTAGTGCACTTACAGTGGCTGACATACTCATATTCAGTTGAGTAAAAATCTGTTTATAGCTTGGCCAACATGCAGTACAAAAAGGTTTAGGAAACCTGGTGAAACTGTATTATTTAATATCTAATTTAATATGCACCTTAGAGAGAATCAGAAAGCATTTTTGTTGCCTCTCTGCCAACAGCCTCTAGTACAAAGCACTTGTTACTCAAACTCTTAATTAAAAATGAGTCAGAGCCATGTTTGAAGCAATATTTTGTGGATATTTTAATTATACCCTACTCCAAAACTCCCAAAAGAAATGCTGCATTATATTCTTTGAGAATTCTTGTAAGTTGTTAGACAGTTCTTCCTGCCTTCCTTCCTGCCTTCCTTCCTGGCTCCTTCCTTCCTTCTTGCCTGCATTCTTCCCTGCCTCCCTCATGGCTTTGGATTTGCAGTCAGTGAACTGGTAGAATAGGGCTTGGTATCAGGGCCTCCAAGCCACTGCTGACCAGTGCAATACAGTGATTACTTCTGGTTCAAATTCACCTTTCTTCCACATCCTTAACTAACAGTCAGTGAAATGCAGATTTCTATCGCTTGGAAAGTTTCTTCCATCTTGCTGTTAAAATAGAGGTTTTGAATTTTGTTACATGAAACTTTAATAATTAATTGTACTAGAAATCCACTGGCTGTTGATGTAATTTTCTGAGAAGTACAGCACCTTTGGATTGTACTAAGGAGCACCTTGTTATACAAGTGTACATTGTATACATCTTGCTGCTAGTATTTCAGAGAGATTGGGTAGAGTTCACAACAGGTCAGGGCTGTCGTGATTTGGCAGTTACGAATTTTGTTCAGAAATAAAGTCATGAATTCTCATCAAATGTGGTAGTTGTGAGCTAGAGGTTCATGCTTTTTCTGTTCACTCCCTTCACATTGGCCTGATTAGCATTTCACATGGAAACCTGGCTTTGCTAAGGAATAATTTTTAAACTTCAGTCTGAAAAACAAAAGCTCTCTAGTAGTGTTGACTTTTAACAGGAGGGGTATGCATGAACATCAAGTGTTTGTTACTTGTGTTCTTGGGGGATTTTTTTGCAAATCTCTGAAATGTATCTCCTAGCTGGAGAGTACAGGGAAGGAATTGCTTTTAGCAGGTATCTAGCTTGGGGGTGGTAAACATAGCAGTGATGCTGGGAATTGTCTGCAATTTGAGTTTCAGAGATAGAAAGCTTGGAGACAGGACTCCAAATGTGGAGTACAGATAGGTTTTGTAGCCTGTTTTGAAAACATTGGTGGAATTTGTCTCTAAATAAAGTATGTCTGTTTCCAAGCTGTTCGGTTTAGGGTGATTTTTCAATTCCATGTGCTTCCAAGCATATATGGATGTTAAAGGACTTAGAAGAACATAAAGTTACAATCTTTTTTGGACCTGAAAGTCCTTAGAAACATGGGAAAAGGATCATACTGCCCTGGGTCTGATAGCAGTGGGTACTAGTGAGAAAGGCAGCCAGAAGGTAGTTTTATTTCTGGCATTCACAAATGCCAATGCCCTTGCAATGTTCAATGTTTTTCATTCTACCCAGAGGAAGATAAGTTGGAAATATCAGCAAAACACGATTACTGGAATCCAAATTAAAATAAAACCTTGAAAGTAGCTTTTAAGTTGAGGATACAAAAATTGAGGTAGGTGATAAAAATTTTGATTGACATGAAGCTGAAGAGCAAATCATACAATTTGTAGGGATAAAGTGACTTAACCAATCCCCATCTCAAATGCTGCACTTGCTTTGGATGTGGAAAAAATTCAGGCTGTGGAGATTCAGAATTAGTTCTTGACAAGACTGCTGCTATTTGGAAAACATTCCAATTAAGTGGTCAATAGCCTGGATGGAACGGAGTATGTGTACATTGACATTGTGTTTACATAAATTGTGTTTACAATTTACATTGTAAACAGATGGAGAATTCCAAGTACTGCAAGAAGAAGAGCCTGAAACAGAAAGACTTTCAGAGTTTTAGCACAAAGCCAAGGTTTTTTTGTTCTAGCATATTAACTCTTAATGAGTACAATGCACAGAATATGTGAAGAGATGCACAGTTTTCCTCAGTGCTGTTGCATTCTGAGCTTCATGCAAATGTCAGTAGATTGTATCCAGTGTGGTCTGCAATGGTCACTCACTGACTCTGGTGAGCTGTGCAAGCTCCTGCAGTCATAAAGCTTTAAACCTGAAAGCCAATACCCTGCACATCTACTTCACTGGAGCACAAGTTAGTTTTATCAGAATCCTTGGTAATGTGAAAATAAAATTGGTCAGGAGAATATGAGGACCTGGTTTACTGCAACACATTACATCTAGTGAAAGAGTTAATGTGAACTAACATATTTCCGAGAACAAGAATAGTGTACAAGTACCAGCCTCTTGCTGTTTTGTTGAAGAATGTGTTGGTGTGTTCCCTTGGGTCTTCTTTTAACAAAGATTTGACATCTTCAGGTCAACAGGGTGATCTTCTGACAACTCCAAGTAGAATTGCAAATAATATGTTCCAGTTACTGCCCCAAGATACTCTTCACTCTTGGCCGAAGTAAAATCACATAGATGCAGGTACATTTATACTAGGAAGAGGACATGGAAACAGAACCTGGTTTTGACTGAAACAGGGAATCCCTCCTTTTAATAGCATGGAGCATAATTGTCTGGTTGAGACCAAGTAGTTTATATATTCTGTGTATTGGCAGATTCTGTCAGGTATCTTTAGGAAAACAGATGATATCCAAAACCCATGTTAGTAAACACTACTTATGTAGGGTGCTGTAAAAAATAGCTGTATTCAATATCACTGAAAAATGCAGCACAACCTTGAGGGTGCAGATGACATGAATATTTACACAGATGTACTTATTTGAGTATGTATGCAGAAATATGCAGGAATAGTGAATAGTGTGTTGTAAGACTTAGTTATATTGCTGTCTTGACCAATTCGGCTGTGTCTGCTTGAAGTCTGCTAAGACAGAGGAAACTAAAAACTCATTAGAACCCTTCATAAAATACTATGTTAATATCTCATGTGATGGTTAAACATGGGAGCAATGTCTGTTTTAGCAAACTGGTGTGAAGAAAAGGCAAATGACATCTCTTCAGGATGTTTTTACTTCATGGGATGTGGAACTGAGAGCCAGGACGTTTTGTTTAATATGAGATCCAGTATTTGGAGAGCAGAGCTCTTGCAGTTCAGATAAAGCCTTGAGCCTGTTTGCCCCACAGTAGATACTCTTAGCTTGGTGCAGTTTGGTGCATAGTTTTAACGAGATTTAAGAAATTATGGCAAGCATGGTTCCATGTCTGAGATTATTTATGTGCAGTCATCTTGCTCAAGTCATTTAGGGGGAAGAGAGCCAAAGTGAATTATTACCAATCTATATTGAACTGGGCATGGGCTGAGAAGAAATTGTCATTTGCTATTTCATAAGAACGTTTTTCAGTACTACTTCCTACTGTCTTCCTTGCATTAAATTTGAACCAAGTCTTTCCTCCAATATTTATTCCTTCCAGACATGTAGGCAGCTGGATGACAGCCTCTTTTCACCTAGATGAGGATGCATGTAGCTCTGTCATCAACATATTGTTGACATTTGATCTTGTATGCCATTCTACTGAGGCTCAGCAGACGGAGAACAGAGTGGAATGGCAGCTGTGCGCAAATCCTTTGCTCTTGTCATTGGATTTTTAACACATTGTAGATGTTGCTGTTGCAGTCTCAGCATGACATTTGATGAGGAATTCACAGATACTGGTTTTGGTTAGCAGTCTGAGTTAAGGGCAAAAATGAAAAAGGTTGCAGTTCCTATTGCCAGAGAAATGACCGTGTCTGTATTGGATTGGTGCAGCATTGAGAGCAGGTGGTGATTTTTGCAGGAGAGAATTGCAGTGGCTACAGTCCTGTTCACACTTCAGTTTGCTTGTGCATCTGCACTGAATGTATATACACGTGTATCTGCCTTTGGTCACTCCAATCCCTTTGGCATTTCTGTTTCTCTCCTTTCATCTTTTCCAACCCTGTGCATGTGCAAATGAAAGCATAATTCGTTTGTTTAATGATTTCTTGCTTACTCAACCATGTTTGGATCCAGGTTTGGACCAGTCCCCTAAGGGGGTTTTTGGAGCTATTACTCTGGATTTACAGCCTTTGAAAGACAGGTGGTAAAATAATGAGCCACTTCAAGTGCAAGTGTGTTATTTTCCTGAGTGAGAGCTTTGTTACCTAAGATGATCCATTTCTTCATAGGACCCTGCTCCCACTAGTTATTTTTAAATGTAGTAGTTGCATGGCAGGCTTGTGAAATAAAGTGCCAGTTATAATGCAAAGAGCTCACCTAAAGAAAGAAAGGATAAAGTGTGCTTTAATGAGACTTCTCAGAATTTGAAATATCAACAATAAATTATGTGATCAACCAGGACCAGGAAGAACCAACAATCTTTTGTATTTGCAGAAAGTTTCTTAATCCCTCCAACAGGAATTTCTGGTGATGGCCTGTTTCAGAAATTGGATCAACTATCCACAGTTAAGGTTTCAGTTGCTGATGAAAACTAAGAGTTCTCATTTAATTTGCTGTGGCTCAGAAAGCAAAGCTAAGATTTTCTGCATGGACAACAGGTGCAGAAAAAGGCAGAAAGAGGTTTGTTATATTGGTAAAGACTGAAGAAAAGATTTTTATATAATCCTGTTGTATCTGAGGAAGATAAATGGAGTTGAAAGAAATTGTATTTGTGCTGAGCACTGGACGATAAAATCCATTTGAGGATAGGACTGACAAATCCAAAAAGATAAGTGCATTATTTTTCACTTCTTCCGTTTTAACAGAGAAGATCTATGGGAAAGATGTTTATGTTGTTAGCAGGAATCAGCTGTGGGGGAGGGGTTGAGCAGCATAGACAGACCTGCCTGATAGGAGAAATTGGGAGCAAGAAAGCAAATCTTTTGCCCCATCTCATCATGGGAAATGGGTGTCTTTTTCTTTATATCTGCATATAGGCACAGAGACTCCAAACAAAGGGGAGAGTTGTTATGTTTCAAAATGCTGCTGTACACTGTCTTATGAATAAATGTATTGAGCAATCAGTCAGTTATCCCACGGAGTGTTTGTTTTGCTTTGCTTTGCTTTAGACAAAGTAGACTTGAATTTTACTGTAGAGGGTTCTGGAGTTTGTGACAGTGCAAGTGTTAAACCTGAATTTCATCGTATTTTGTGAAATTCACTAATAGGCAGTAAAGTAAAAAATCTAATCTAAGCAAAAATATAGTGCTATTTTTATATATTGCTATGAGGAGATCAGGTTAGAATGTCTTTTCCTTATTGTACTTCTGG
This sequence comes from Erithacus rubecula, assembly GCF_903797595.1. NCBI lineage: Eukaryota > Metazoa > Chordata > Aves > Passeriformes > Muscicapidae > Erithacus > Erithacus rubecula. The sequence goes on from NC_136688.1 coordinate 23,289,181, forward strand.
GCTTTCAAAAAACATGAGCTAATTGATTGCATAATACAAATCAGGGATGCAGGCTTACTGGCAAAGGACATATAGTGTATTCAATGGAGTGGTAGATGCTTTACAGAAACTTACCTGATACCTTGGTGTCAGAGGTATGCTAGTTAACATGTTGGCATTATAAAAATGTCAGGTAAGATATTTCAGTGGTAGTACACTATTGGGAGGAGGCAAAAAAAAATAATTACTTGATTTAAATGCACTCTTGACAAGGTTCTTGCAATCAAAAAAAATTAAGTCAAACTTGCTGTGTTTATGCCTTCATGCTGTCACTGTGTCTTATCTGCTACTCTGACAAATACAATTGGAGTTAATAATTTTCTGCATTTGTTTTAATGCTCTTTGAGTAGTTTCAGACTGTATGTAGGCCTTGCTTGGAGATGTAATTTCATTGTGGATTGTCTGTGATTTTAAGGCTGCATCTGTGACATATTTCACATACCACAGAATGCTAATTGAGGTACAAAGTGCCTGTGCTGTCCAGAGTCTCTGGTATAGCTGCAGTTGTATTGACAAAGGTTTGCAGCCTCTACAATCACTGTGGTAGTATAACCTGTACCAATATGAAGAGCACTTTGTTTAGCAATACAAACTTTTAATCTGTGGAGGTGAGAAGTACAATTATTGGCTGCCATTACAGTTGTATTCATCCAGCAGAGATAAATGATCCTTTCTGGAGCTCTTTGGCAACCCAGCTCAGAGTAGCTGTGAAACTGTGTATTTTACCAGTCCTCAAAGAGGTTTCTATAGCATTTAACACATCAGATATTTCTTTCCCTGTGTGTTTTCATTGTCTGTCAGCCTTTGGTGGCAGTGTTAATTCAGTTGAAAATTAATAATTATGTTTTAGGCTGGTGATTTACAAACCCACCTTATCTGCTTCAGGGATGGCAGGATCTCCCCATGTGAAGGAGACAACAGCTGCACCCCCTTCCCAAGCAGTCTTTATCAAGGCTGATCTAATAGCCAGCTTACTGCTTAGGCTAAGCAGAGGTAATGGCTGGAAATTTATTGGCATCTCGAAAGCAGATGCATCTAGTCGAGAGCAGAAGTGTCTCTATTGAATTAAAAAAGATAAAAAGCAAGAGTTCCTGCTGAGTTTTCCTACCTGCTTGTGCCAAAACTTTCTCTTCTCCAGCTTCAAAACATGTTTGTTCTTTCCTCAGTGCCAGAGAGAAGAAAGGTCTCACTCTGCCAAACAAGCAGTGCTCAGCAGTCCCCTGCTTTTCATTGCTCTCCTTGGAGGAGGGAAGGGCTGGAGCACAGAGGTGGCTGTGCAGATGATGCGGTGCCTCTGCTTTGGATCAGCCGAGCGGAGCAGCACCGTGGCCAACTGGCAGCAGGAGCACAGGCTTGGGGCAGCCTGCTGCTGCTTTGATGCTTGACAGGATCCTGGCAGTTGTGCTGTCCAGCTTTTTAGTGTTGCCACATGCCAGAAATGGGGGAAAGGTGGAATTTGAAGGGTGTTATTAAAAAGCAGCATCTTCCCTAATACAGAATGGGAGGGGAAGACAGAAGGACTAGCTGAATAATGAGGATGTAGCAGAGACTATTAGCAAAAAGTTTTCTCACCGCTCCAGGGCAGGTATAAATTAACTGTCTAGCTCTGTGCTTATGTATTGTGCCCTGGGCCTGTCAGCTTGACATTGAGGAAGAGATGTTGAGAAAGATTCCTTGAGGCTGTTGATTGTCATGCAGCCTCTCCTGGCATTCTGCCATAAGTAAATACCTAAGTTTGTGGCTGTGACAGGTGTGACTGTACTGATGTGACAGCAGTGACAAGTTGGAGGGGAAGCAGCAGCAGTGGCATTGAAGTGGCCTTTGCACTCCAAATGCAGCTTGTTTGTTGAATAATGTGAGGGCCTATTTTTTTCCTTATCTTCATGCCTTATAGCCCTGCTTTCTTTGAACCATCTTCTCCTATGGCTATGAAGCAATGAAAGCAGCTTTAGAGAGTCTGGTGCATGATGTACATGCCCACTCCTGTTGAGTGAGGATGGAAAAGGCACACCAAAGAGATAAGTAGTTGCTTCTAGTGCAGTTTTTGGAAATAGAAAATGCAGACAAAAATTGCTCAACCAAATCTTTCCCCACACTTCATGATTACAGAGATGTGGAGTGGAAGCATCCAACTTGTTTCTTTAGTGAGTGTTGCTTTCCCTTGGTATAAGTTGCCCTGTGTGTGGAAGTTTAGCTACCTAGACAGTTTTGGTTTTTCTACAGGGAGACTTTTTAACTTCCTGACATTACCTAACCTCAAGGAGGCATGGATTCCCTGAAATGACAGAAGACTTCTGGAATCTCTGGCAAAGTGTGGAGACATGTTTTTCTACAAACATAAGTACAGGTCAAGCAACTGTTCTGTATAATTCGGGCTGGATCATGGGGCCCTAAAGGGAAGGAGTAGGACCTGTCATATGTACTGAAATGATATTTAGATGTCATTGTTGTTGCAAGAACAGCAATGCTTGCTATAATTGTATTATCTGTTAGGGCTTAAGCTTCATGGATGGGTTCTGAAGCTCACACTCCTCTGACTTCACAGTGTTTGTAGTTAAACATACCATTCAAAACTATTTCAAAAGAGCATCTCGACATAAAGGCAGCTGCCAACTTTGTAAAATGCTCAATTGCCACATGTAATGGTGTGGCTGTGTGAATTGGTAGTATAGTAATGCTGTATAGTATAGTATAGTGTAGTGATGCTAAGAACAGTTTGACATTGGTTATGGTGAAGAGCATGGAAGCTTTGTGTGACTGCTGACGGTGATTATGGGCTGATAACGGGTGGTATAGTGTATTTCCTAACTGAAAGTGCTACACTGTTAAAAATAAGCTCTGTGGAAACTGGTAGAGTATGGTGGGGCTCTTTAAAGATCAATCACTGCACTTTTACAATGGTGATTCTGAACTGATTCCTGAACCCTTGGCCATCAACGTGGCTTTTGCACATGGTCTGCAATTAATCTGTGGACTGGTCTTAATGAAAAGAAATTGTTGAATTATCACGTTTTTGTGTTTGTATTGTTAATTTTAGATTTAAGGGTTGGCAGCAATCACTTGACCTAGAAGCTGGAGAGTTGTGTGTTTATGTAGGATTCCTGTAGTAACCTGAGTAATTTTCCTGGAAGTTCAGAATTACAAAGCCTGAACAATCCACAGCAAGGAGGTATGGTCAGTCTGTGATATGTTTTCAGGCTGACTACTTGGGTTGAAGTAACTTTTTATAAGATTTAGCAATTGAAACAAGAAGGAAAAAAAGAAAAGAAATCCAAAAGGAATTAGCTGTGATCTATGGCAAATAATGCTTCCTGGCAGAGTTCTGACCTTCTTTGAAGAGAAGGACCTGCTGATGTTGAAGGAACTTGAACTTTTTTTTCCACTCTGTGTATAGAGTAGGGGGTCTTGCTAATGGATGCGATTGCAGCAGACAGTCTGTATGACTGCATCAGATTGATTAGCTGGGGCCTGGTTACTGCTGCGAGTGGTGATTATGCCAGTACAGCTGCTTTCTCTTTTTATGTACTAATTACCACACGCACGGATGTCATCACCCTTAACACTGCATGGAGTTGTCCCATTAGCGTGGGAGTGGGAAGCAGCAGGGGAGGGGAGCTCTTCAGCGTGACAAGCTGTTTAGAATTGAATGGAGTGGAATGATGAAGCAACTATTCTGATGCAGAATTTTAAAGCTATCTTGTCTTTGAGATTCAGCCCTCAGCCAGCACTTACAGGTTTCAAAAGCAGACTCATGTCCTTGGAGGAGCATTTTCCATGGGGTGCTATTTATTGCAAAGCAGGAAAAGCAGTAAAATTCAGCTGTGACCAGCAAGTCTCCTGCCTTGGTGTGGTTGGTTATGGAACGTGTGGGACAACAGCTGTGCAAGGGGTAATGCCATCTGGGAGGTGGTGACTTCCTGGGATATGACAAAGCCATTCTCAGTAGAAGAGAAACTGTTTGTTTCTGACTTGCCAAAGAAGGATATGATGGAAGACCCTTGCAGTCTTGAGAGATTCAGAATACTTGTTTTATGAGTTTATGCTCCTGGTTCTGGCAGATCCCTCCATTTCCCCTTCTTCCTTCTCCTCCAAATCCAATCTTCCCATTTAAGAATGCACCCTAATCTCCATGGTAACAGATGTGCATCTGATTTCCCCCCTACTTCTGTTTCTCCCTTGCTCTTCCCTCCCTGCTGCCCCAGCAAGCAAGGCAGGGCAGGGGAATGGGACCAACATGATAGAGATGGGTCAGACCTGGCTTATTTGTTAAGCCCCTAAAGACCTGTTCCTTTTGCCAAGATGCTGGGCTTCTCTGAATGCACTAACTGCTATCACTCAGCAGTTAGTAGGCAAAGAGCAGCCAGCTTCTGCCATACAGAGAAATCTTTTTTCTTGTCTAATGTGGCCTTCTCAGAGGAGCAGTTAAATTTGTTACTGGTGATGGGAAATAATGTAACTATATTGTTTTGCTCTGACTTTGTCTGCATATAGGATGGTCAGGGTAAAGGTTCTGGGTATTAGCTATTAGATAGCACTTAGTTAAGTAATCCCTGACTCATGCTTCTCAAGTTAAATTGTCAAACACACAAGATATGCAGTGGACAGCAGAGCTATGGAGTAAAGTGGCCCCATTTAGTCAATAAGTCCCATCCCAATGGCTTCTAATTATTTACTTCAAGTTACTTCAGCAGTGCAGTAGTGGTTGGTGTGCATTCGCATCAAGATTTATCCTGTTGTTTTAGCATACCATCATTTCCTTCTCTGCTTACTGGTTCACCACCATCCCCTTTTCTGTGGAGTCTGGAGGAAAGGTTTTATGATGGCTGGATGCTTGCCCATTAGAAAATCTAATAAAAAACTATATTTCACCTTGGATTTATCCCATTGAAAGTCCAGATTCCAAGTCTATGTTAGTTGCAGTGATAACAGTTTAGTAGCTAAATTTCTGCAGAAATTCTCATAATGGTTTGGTCTTATAAATGCAGTCTTCAGTCCTACCCAGAGTCCCGATACTTTAATGGTCCAGTACACTGAAACATCTTGTCTCTGTCTATTCTAGATAGCCAGGATGACTCATTACTGCTTTTTCTATTTCCCATGCTTTCGTTTTTATGTTTCCATGTATCATATTTTTGGGCTAAATGGGTTGTTCTAAGTGTACCCTGTTCTGGTTGCTGGATGCTTCATAGCTGTGTGCCAGTCAGCCTATTAAAGATTTAAGGGCATAAGTATGTGCATTTCTAGCAGCTGCTTACTCTCAGTGCTGATTTAGTGATTTCTTGCAATGTCCTGTGAAGTGACACGTCTCTGTGGCCATCTGTGCTGCTGCAGGGAAATTTGTTTGAGCCTTCTTGGCTCTCCTGCCTTGCATTGTCCTGTCAAGTAATCTGCTGTTATTGTTGCAGAGAGTTTTCAACGTTCTGTACCCGATGCCTGCCGACCAGAGAAGACACGTCAGCATAAACTCTGCTCGCTGGCTGCCCGAGCCGGGCCTGGGGTTGGCGTATGGCACCAACAAAGGGGACCTGGTGATCTGCCGACCAGAGTAAGCGCTTGCTCACATGGAGATGTAACTGCTTGAGCCATTCTCAGGGTGGTGGGGATAACATGGCTTTCCTTGTGCTTGAGGGATCCAAAAAAATCACAATTCCTAATATTTCTTTTGGACTGCCACAGTGTTTACCAGCGTCTCTTAGAATCAGTATTTATTTTGCTGATGGTAAACTTTGTAGTGTTTGAAGTGCATCTCGTTAGCTCATGTTATTTCCCATGTCATGTTTATTCCCATGTCGATTTCTGGATTCTTTATTTCTTGTATGACTAGTGTAGTGCCTTTCAGTCTCTCTGGATTTATAGACTGCTGAAGGTTTTCATTGACTGGAAATTTGAGTTAGTAATATGCTCGCTTTTCTCAGCCTTCAAGGGTCTCCTGAAGGCCACCAACCAAATTGAAAGTTGCTGGCCTAGAATTATCAAATACTTTTTACAGTATTCAAGCAAGAGCTTCTGTGAACTGCAAAGATTTTTGTCATGATTATGAGCAAGCCAGTGAATTATTTTGGTATCCTTACTTAAAGCCCAGTGGTGTGACATGTACATTTCAGTTCTCTTTAATTTATATAGAGCTGTGAAGGGTGTAATTGGCCCTTTGTAAGCTTACAATTCAACACAAGCTAATTTAGTTATGGTCTAACACAGATGATGACAGTGACACATATTGCTTTCAGTGTTTTGAGGAGTATCTGAATCATATTTTGTTGAACCCTTCTCTCCATTGTGTTGTCCAAGTATTCTTTTGAAACCATGTTTCTTTTATGCTGCAGGAGCACTTCAGGGGTTTCTCTGCTTCAGTTATTTCCTGGTACTAAACTACCTTGGTATTCTTTTGGGTCGTGCTTCACTTGCTGTAGTTCCTTGGAACTGAAAAGCTGGCAGCTAGAAACTTACAGCACTGCTGGTGGTCATACCACATGCATGTGGACTCCATCTGTTGTGCCATGACATCAGGCATGTGGTGCTTGAGGAGAGTCATATTGTCAGTTTAGAACCACTAGCTTAAATCAAAGTAAATATATACAATTGTAACAGTGACTAATTCAGCACCGCCTTCTGGTGAAGTCTGTGGTTGGAATTCAGATTAGACCAGTTTTGGTAGTACAGAATGGCAGTGCTTTTCAAACAGCCTCCTTGTTCTCTTGAACAAGATCTTTCATCAAGGCCTTATTTATACACAAAGTTCTACAAGCTACTGTTAGGAATAAGCTATAATCACTCCCAGGATAAGTGGCTTTCTTTAAGAACAGTTGCTGTATTTTCTAAGCAGAGGAATTATTCGAGAATAATGGCTCTTCTTGAACTGGAGAATATTCTAAGTTATTTTTAGCATAGAAAAGTAGTTAAGATTTAGTCTACTGATTATGGTTTATGAGATGAGTTTGGATGAGAACCCAGGGAAGTGAAGTCTCCCTGAGGGTGGATTCTTTGATTGAATACTGCAGAGTCAAGCTTGATCTGGCTGTCCTGACTTCACACACCCTATATTACATTTCCACTCCACATTTCCACATTCCAGTGCTTGCAGTACCCCAAAGTGAGTGACATGTCTCTTCTTGGCACCTCACTAATTAAAGAGTCAACATAAACACTTTCATGCTATGTTATGGAAGCATAATCAGCCCTTCTGCAACATCTGTGTAAAACCTTAGCTCACCATGTTAATTATGCACAATCCCAACAAAAATAGAATGTTTTGTATGTGAACATGAAACAAGGTGGCTGTATAAGTGGGAGATTTATTGGGTGGGTTGACAAAAATGCTTTCAACAGGTTTCCTGCTGGTGGATTAGAGTGATTGATGCTTCTGGTGATAATTGTAAAGTCCCCACAAGGACTGGTGGGTTCTTTATGGAGTGGGACACCTGATGTGTTCTGTTCTCAACTACACCATTTCATAGACCAACAACAGTCAAGAATGACTTGTAAATCTCACCATGAAAGTATAAATACTCACTGAGCTGTATAATTTGCATTGAGGCACTAATATCAGAAAACAAAGGTGAATGAGGTTCTATCAGAGTAGAAGTGGTATCTGTTCCAGATCTACATGTCAGATCCTTAGAGAAAGGAAAAATCCTGATATGTGGATGCCCTCTCAGTAGTTCCTGACTTAATAAACTTGGTTTGAGATTGGTATGTGTATTGACTTTAACTTTAGAAGTGAGGGAGAAAAATGAAAAATATTTATGTGGATTCCATACACAGTAATACAGTGGAAGACAAATACTAAATGCAGGATTCAGCAATTGATAGAGTACTACTGTATGGAGGATAGTCTAGCAAACAGCAGGAAAAGCTCTACTGCTGAAATCCCTCCACTGTTCTAATTTGGCAAAGAAAACTGTGGTCAGTAGCAAACAACAGAGATTGTTGTGATTCCCTGGGTCTTAATTCCCATATGCAATGGAGGCATTTGAAACCAAGTACTACAGGAATCATATAAACAGATTGAAATAGCAGCTGTTCTTCAAATAGAGGATTTAAATGAGTAGACTGGAAGTACAAGCTGACCAGAAAAAAGAAGACAAAAAGGCATAACTTGAAGCTCCATGGACTCGTGATGGGATGCTAAGCAAATATTCCTCCCAGTGTTCAAAAGAAACACTAGTTAAGAATGGAAATGGCAAGGTTGTATTATGTTGGCAGTCCATAATTGTAATCTCAGTACACAAATTTATAGGGTATATTTTGAAGGTAAGTAAAATAAAATCCATGGAAAGTGGGATCAAATGCATTGTGATTTGACTAAAGTGGAGTACAGTAGGTTCTGTACTTGTCCTTGAGAGTTTTATGGTTTTATTTCTAATAAAAGTGTCAGCCAGGGATTTGCTCCAAGTCTAACATATCTGTGGTTTAGTAAGGCAGTTGCTGTGTTGGAACTACAATAAATCTGGTTAATTTCTGAAGAATTAGAACAAGACCAGGTAAAGAGTGGGTTGAAGGAAAGAATACAACATTACTGACATCTGGACTCTGTCAAAAAAGAGGTCATTGGACTTCTTTACAAAAACAGTTCTGGAGCTGGTTGATTAATACTATTTACACTAATGGCTGGTAAGGGTGCATTGAATAAATTTGCTGAGGATGTCGCATAGCTTTGTCATTGCAGAAAAAATTGAAGTATTGCAAAGGAATTGGATTGCTGTGAAAGTGACTGGAGCTATAGAAATAAGAACTTAACAGTACAAAGTGCACTTAATGACTAATTACACAGAGTTCAGTAGATGAAATGATGGAGGAGGAGAAAGACCTGAGGTTTTGGTTGATTGTGGGTGATTAAGCCATCAATACATGAGGCTGTAAGAAAAAAATTAGTTCTAGGATGAAATACAAGGTGCTTAACAGCAGAGATGGCAAAATATTAATATGAGTGTAGAAGAAGCTCAATATATAAGCTGGAATAGTTTAAAATTTGCCTGTTAACTGGCACAGTAGCTTAGAGTGTTTGATAGTGGGATCAGGAGAACAGCTAGGAAAATCTGCAGTGTGGAGTCTTTATCAAGGCTAGAAAGGAAAGATAAGGAGGGGATTATATAGCCTTCCATAAATATCCAAGGAACAAGAACTATTTAAATGTATGTCACAGGATGGTCAAGGTTGAAAGTGACTGTTGAAGACATCTAGTCCATCTTCTGGTCAAGCAGCATCCCTTTGAGCACATAACTCAGGATAGTGACCAGATGGCCTTTTAATATCTTCAGGGAAGGAGATGGTGAAATCTCACTGAGCAACCTGTTTCAGTGCTCAGTCACCTGCACATAAGGAAGTCATTCCTCTTGTTTTGGTGGAACTTTGTGTTCTAGTTTCTGCCCATTTGCTTCTTGGCCTGCACTGCCAAGAAGAGCCTGGCTCCATCCTCTTGACACCCTCTCTTCAGTCCCCTAGTCATCAGTGTAGCCCTCCACTGGATCTGCTTCAGGAGCTCCATGTGCCTCTTGTCCTGAGAAATCCAGAACTGGACACAGTTCTTCTGATTTGGCCTCACCAGGGCTGGGTAGAGGGGCAGGGTCACTCTCTTGACCTGTCAAAGAGCTGTTAAAGCTCTTCCTAGTACATTCCAGGATTTCATTGGCCTTCTTGGCCACAAGGGCACTGCTGACTCATTAACAGTTTGTCCACCAGGACCCCCATTTGCTTCTCCACAGAGCTGCATTCCAGCAGATCAGCCCTCAGCCTGTGCTGGTACAGGTTCCCAGGTTCAGGGCTTGCACATGCCTTTTTTGAATTTCAGTCAGTTCTTCTCTGTCCTTCTGGTGTTCCTGTTGAGGTCCTCCTGAATGGCAGTGCAGTACCTAGGGATATCAGCCATCCCAGCTTTGTGTCATCATTAAATTTGCTGAGGAGGCATCTTCCCCTTCATCTAAGTCATTGATGAACAAATCAAACAGTCCTGGGCCCAATATTAACCCTTAGAGGATACCATTGGTTACAAGCTTCCAACTGGACTCTGTGCTACTGATCATGACCCTCTGAGACCTGCCATTCAGCCACCTCAATCCACTATTCCATCCTGCAGGTCCCATCTGCCTATGAGCATATCATGGGGGACAGTGTTACAAGGCTTGCAGAAGTCAAGGTAGACAACATCCACTGTTCTTCCCTCATCTATCCAACCAGTATTCCCATTGTAGAAGGCAATCAGGTTGGCTAAGCGTGATTTCCCTTTGGTGAATCCATGCCTGACTATTCCAACACCTATATAAATGAAAATATTTCATCTGTCATCCAGGTGAGCATATTGCCACCTGGCTGCTTCAATACTGGCATAACGGGGCTAGCAATTTGGAACTAGATACATATATATATATATATATATATATATATATATATATATATGTTTTTATTGGAGAGCAAGAAAGTACAAATTGACTATGACTAGGTTGTTACTGCAAATTAGAGGAAGGTGGCAGCCAGGTGATTTCTGCAATAGCCTGTACGTTGATTGGGTGGATGCAAAAGACCCAATTGTTTGGAAATGCAGCTCGGCTTGCAGAGACAAGTGTATGACATGAATACTTGAGACTGAAGGTGAGACTGGACTGCTGAGCCATGAGGCAGGTTTTGATATTTTAAACTGTAGGTTCCCATCTTAACAGGTGTTGACAAGTTGGCTCTCAGAGCTGTTGTGCTCTAGGGAGGTGAGAGCAGATCTGTATGATCTGTTAAAAACTTTGTGTACTTTACCCTCTGAATCTTGAGTCTTTGAGGAATGGCCCATGTGTAAGAACCCAGGGGATTGGATTCCTGTGCAACAGTAACCCAGCTTTTAGAAATAACTTCCTCTACAAGTGATCAACAGGAGAAAATATTTACTTTTCACGAGTCTAATCTTGGAGCTGAGGCAAGAGGACTCAGGTCTGTGATTCACAGGCAAATCTTGCTGATAAGAGAGTGTTGGCTTAGATGTGGCTTGGAAACAGGTTGCAGTCTTTATGAGGTTGTAACAGCCTTTTTCTTTCCCTAGGGTCTTGTAATTGCCAATACAACACTGTTGTCAAAGTTGCAGACTGGTAGACTTGCATACACGTTAGATCATGAGTCTGCTATCTGCTTGCACATGGCTTCATATTAACATGTGGTAATCTGTGCTTTTTGGGTTAAGATGAATTTGTGTTCAGTCCAAAAGTGGGGTATTGGAAGGTTCTGAGGCTGCCATGTTTTCGAGGGTAGGGACCACTAAGTTAAATCAAGACACTAAATTAATAACAGTGATATTCAGTGTAAGAGCCATGTCAGAATAAACAGGAATCCCTTCAGGCATACCACATGAGGTAGTGTGCTCCATTTAGGAAGTGAAGTGAACTATGTACTACTCAGCTGTGGCCTGGAGGTCTATCACAGGAAGTGATACAGAACAGTTTGAATTCCCCCCATCCTCTGTCCTGCTGCACACTAACTTTTCTGCATGTCTGCTAGTGCTTTTTAGCCTCCCCAAGAATGTTTTCACCTTGCTACATTCTACCTGACATCCTTTGTAACTGATATCTTCAGTAAAGTTTTGTGCATCTTTCTTGATTCTGCATACTTTGAGGTTTGATTCAGTTTCTGAATCTTTGGGTTTGTGTCATGGAATGAAATCCTCATGTCTGTCTTACATGGTAGAAACACCTCTCCTGAATTAAAAAGGAATTTGATTCTTAATGCTCATAACCTTTCCTATCCTTTTACATCTCAACAAGAGCTTTGCCCTTCAGAAACATCCCTGATGAAGCATCTCAAACATAACCTGTCTTGTGAAACATAAAAAAATGTGAGACCAAAAGTGGTCAGGAGCAGACTTTGTGCTGCCCTTTGCTGTCTTTGCTTGTGGAGAGCTGCCATGGGAGAAAGGCAGGGATCCAAATATCAATTGTTTGTTGTTTCATCTTGACTATCCACTCGCCTTTGCTCAGGAACAGGTTCTGGAAGGGCTCAGTGCTCACATGCTTTTGCAAGTACCATTCCAGAAACCTCACTGTTCTGAGAAAACTTCAAGCTCCTGAAGCACCTTGTCTAAGGCTAGCTTTTAAATGCAGGCATCCACAAGAGAGGAGGGATTTCTTCAGCAGTCAGAGCCTCTGGTAATGGAATTCATATACCCCTTAAGATGCATCTGGTTCAGAGGCAGCATTCCTTAGATTTCTTTCATTGGGAAGTAGGTGTGGAGAGTCTCAAACTGATTTAGTGCTATTCAGTGTGCATATTTTAATTCTTTGGAGTGAGATCTGCCTCTAACATGAAATTATTCTGGGAAAATTCTCTTTATGATGAATTTCTATGCTTTGCAAGGAAAGTGATCATTGCATTTATCTGTGTGTGCCAATCTTTTTTTTTTTTTTTCCTCTGAGAATGGCATATCCTCCCATCTACTGATGGGGACAATGTGTCTACATCTAGTTATCAGCATTGGTAAAGAGATGGTAATCTATGCAGCTGCCTGGCACAGCACGTCTTGCCTCTGGCTGGCTCCATTCCTCAGGCTCTGCAGCCTCCAGCCATGATGCTTTCAGCAGCATAAGATACATCCTGTGCCTCTTAAGAATACCTTCTGGAGGATGGAGTAAACAAGGAGACAGAAGGAGGAGCTGTCTTCCTTCATGTGTAACCAAGGGATGTTAGCAGCCCTGCGTAGGGAATGTTCTCACAACTGTTAACTGGGCTAGCTGTAGATACTATTTATGTCTGAGTCCTCCCTGCAAATGGCCTTTTGAAAGGCAGCATCTGCAGTGGGTCTTTAACAGGGAAATGAATGCATGTCCTGGACTTCTGCTGCCTGCTAACCACAAGATACATTGAATTGTCTAAATGAGGATAAAAGATGCTTTTCATTGATAAAAGGATGAAAGATGGTCAATTTTGCACTATAGATGCATCCTGCAAGCATACATTTGGATTCTGTTATTCATGCATTTAAAAAAAAAACAAAATTAATTCTTTCCAAATACTGCAAGGAAGCCTAGGTAAACCTCAGTGCCAAGAGGCTTGATCATTGCAGTTGCAATGTAACTAGAGTTACAGAACTAGAACTATAGTGCTAAAATGGAGGCTTGAAGCAGTATTTCCATTCTAATAACATTTTTTATTCTTTTTCCCTTTTTGTATGTGAATGGGATATCCAGGAAGACTCATGGCATTAAGTGAAAGTTCCCCTCATAAAATTCCACTTAGTATGTCTATGATTCCTAAAGATAAATTTTGAAAGCTGCTTTAAGTCGTCAGTTATTAGCAAGTTCATTTCCTTCACCCAGTTCTTCAAGATATACTGTAGCACTGACTACTTAGTGACATTTATTTTCCACCATGAGAAAGGGAACTTGGTGCAGAGCTCTGTGTTATGAAATTGTAGCCTGGTATTCACCAGTTTGTACTGCATCACTGGCTTCTGCAGGTCCTAACTAGTTCTCAGTAGCACTTTTTGTAAGAGCACAGCCATGTGCTGTAAAAACAGTTACCAAATGCTTCACTTACATCTATTCAGATCACACCTGCCACCTTTTCTTTCTGTACTTTTTTCTAATTCTGTCTTCAAAAGCAGTTAAATTTCATGCGAGCAATTATTTTACTAACTGCCTACTGCGTGTGGCTCACTCTTTCATTGTTTCAATATACTTTCTTTTTTCTATTTGTTATATTGCTCTCTTTAAGAATAAAAGTTACACTTAAAAAGACAATAATAGTCAGTTTTAAGTATGGTTTTCTTTTTGAAGAATGGTACTAAGTTGGCTTTTTTGCCCTTTTGTCATTTCCTCTTTTTTTTTTGGTAACATTAAAAAACAGGTGCGAATGACTCAAAAAAGTTAACTTCAAAAAAAATTCTAAATGAATGCAACTAGCTGCTATGTCTGGCATATTTCTTGCTCCCTAAATGCACAAGTACACTTGGATATTTTATAAGTGGAGACTTCAGAGAAGAGAGTTCAATATCTTGTCCACTTTGAAACATCATTGATTTTTGTCGTTAGCCTCACAAACGAATAGACCTTTTTTCATTCTAATACCATTTTCCTCATATTTATTTTTAGAATGTCTTTTCCCTCTCTTGCAGCACAAGTTCTCTGGCTGTCTTATAACCTTTTCTCCACGGATCTATACTAGACCTTCCTTGTTCACTTGTTTACTTCCTTGGCTTTCCAATAAGATTTTCTTTAATTTTCCAGTCTTTAATCCATATTATTTGTGGAGTTTTATTTGGTGTCCGTTATGCCTTTTTTTTCCAGCAGGACTCTGCTAATGAATACAGCTGACAAATAAAACTACCAGGTTTTTTATGTGTTTTTTTCATTTTCTTTCCTTATTTTAAATCCTTCTGCAAATGCTCTTAACTTCATGTCTACAAACTGTCAGTAATTGGAGTAATAATTGCAATTTGAGGTTCTTGATGATTTTTTTCTTCTTTTCCTTTTTTTTTTTTTTTTTTTTTTTGAGACAGTTTCCCCTGTATGCTAAACAGAATATTTTTCAGTTGGATAATTTCAAAGCTGCTGAAGATTAAAAAACTTTGTTTGTCCTGTGGATCTCACTGAGATTTGATCAAACCAAGATCTTGGTTCTGGAGCTTGGCAGCTTTGTGTGTGCACCTTCCAATGTTCCATTAAAAATAAGATTTGCTACGCTTGCTAATTTTAAAAACTTATTTTGATGTTGCTTTCTTGTGTTCTAGATGCATTTTCCTGGTTTAGTTTGCTGGTGTAATATCTACAAAACAAGTCTGCTTCATCAATGTTAGTTTCTGCTAAAAGAGTAACGAAAATTCAAATATGACTGAAGAGTGACTGGCTCTGAGCAGTTGTAGCAGATTAAGATGTTTTAAGGCCTTAGAAGGCATAAGCAATTTGCACGCCCTCAAAGACTCCTAACATCCTAGATTGTCTAAGCCACTGGAAGTGCTGGTAGATCATAAACAGCCTAAGATATTCTGAGGGTTCAAGCTTACTTGGAGTATAGTCTGCCTGTAATCACTTCAAGCAATTAACAAGCCTTTAGAGGACTTAAGCAAGTTATCTATCTTTAGAGCTGTGTGTATGATAATATCAAGCTGAATTGTGCTCGCTTGAAGACCTTTAAGCTGTGTGTTCTGGAATCTCTGATTTACCTTCCAGAGGTGCCCCTACCTGGTGCATGGTGTGGTTGGAGCTGATAACAAAGGATACCATGGCAGACTGGCAAGATTTAGTGTGAAGAAAACAAGTGAAAATTCAGGAAATTCTTATTTGATCTATTTCTGCCTTGTTTATTCCAGGCTATTTGGCCTGGGTGCTGTGCTCTTTTTATCATAAACACGATACAAGTTACAACTTCCTATGACACCGTGTTTGCATGACAGTAGTGCAAAAAGTTCTGGGAAAATTGCTTTTAAAAACTGTTCTGGTGTTTTGGCAGAATGAAGGCTGTCAGAGAGGGACTTTACTTGTCCTTATTCTCAACACAGGTTTTTCTGTGCAATCTTGCATTTCTTTAAGTGCAGCACTCTTAACCTCAATATTTGTACTTGAGTCCCCAAGATAATCATCCACACTTTTATACTAAACTCTTTTCTTTCTGCACTGTCATTGTCTTGGTGCTTAATTTCCATTTGTTAATCCTGTTGAATGTGTTGGAAGACTGATTCTTAATTGAAGACTTCTCCCATGGAATATAAGACAAATTCCTCTTAATGCTTTCAGGTGGCATGTCATCCATTTCAAATTATTTTATGAGTCTGCTTATCTTCTACATACAATCTGTAGGTGGGTTGCAGATGCTGACTCCTGGAAGTCACTTAGTTTTTAGCTATTGTGGTCCTGTAGATCAGAAGAGACTATTCTGTTTAGGTTCCTATTGTATTAATCTCTGTTTTGTTTCACTCCCTCTTCTTTCTCTCTGAAGTACCTACCAGCTTAGCTGACTGATGACTCTCTTCCTTAGCTAAGATACCAAAATTTTGCTCAGGGAAGATGGCTGTTAGGGGTATTCCTTCCATCTAAATCTTAGCCACTGGCCACAAGATCATGAGCTTGATCCAGCTTCAGATGTCCACTGGTATGCAGAACAAACCTGTATGTGTTCACATAATTGAGACAGAGGAACTACTGAATATTGGCTACTGGTGCCACCAGCTGTATAAGGCTGACCTTATGTAAATGGTGTGAGTTTGAATACAGCATTTTCAAAAAACCCAGCATTTAACCCAGCTGTCAGGAGTGCACAATCAAATGAACAGGACCAGTTGTCTCAAAGTATTCTAAGCTGAGTTGGCACCCTCCCTGAAGCAGGCACACAGCTACCAGCTGCACCAAGCTGCTTGCTGTCCTGCTTCTGCACCTTGGACAATTCAAATAGGTGTCAGGATATGTTTCTGGATGGTTGCTGATTTTCACACAGGCAAAATTTGCAGGATTCTGGAAAATTAGTGGGTTATGTGAGAAGTAAAAATGAGACTGCTGTTACATGCATCATTCATGTCAATGTGATGAACAGGATGATGTCATCTGTCATTTAAATATCTGTGGTTGTCGATCATAAACTGCAGATCTTGTGTTCCTTGAATTCCTGTACTGAGTCTTGTGCCCTTCCCTGGGCTAGTTGCACATGGGCTGGTGCCAATGAAGCTGCCACCTCTTGTTGGTCAAGGGGAGCTACTGCCCTGCAGAATGACTCCAGAAATCCCATTTGCTGGTTCCATACAGCTTGCACTGCAGCCAGTTTTCACTTGGATTTGTCTCTGCACGTGGTTCATCGCCTGCACAGAAAGCTAAATATTTATGAAGTAGGGCGTTAGAAATTATTGTTTTCCTATCCAGGCAGCTGCTGGGAGTGCCAAACTTCGCCTTGTACTAACAATACCGTTGCCTAGCTAATCATGGGAGCTAGGGATGGGCTTGCTGTGCTGATCATCACCACACTGGCAGAGATAATGAGCTGCTGACAAGGATGCATCTGGAATCTGGCCAGCATTGCAATTCACTGCACGAGATAGTGTGTGCTGCTTCTTCCTTCCCAAATCAGGACAATAGATTACTGTTCCTTAGCATAGTGTCACCTTGCTCTCTTGTAGCTCACTCTGTTTCCTTGATACAGTTTGAATGGCTTAAGAATGACAAGTTTACACAAAGGGAAGAAAGCATGTCTCAGTAAATTCAAATCCTTTGTAAACTAACCTGGTTTTATGTGCTTGCATTTAGTGATCTTGAGTACTGGACAGTATATTTGAGAAATCAGCTTTAAGGAGTATTTTCTTTTGTGTAGAAAGCAGACTTGGCAGCATGAATATCAGGTGCATTGCAATGGCATCACTGTGCATCTTCCTTTCTGTGTTGGGCTAGCCACAGTTTTTATTTTCATAATGAGTGCTGATATTTTTATATGGGATTGCAGGCAACAGGATTGTAATCAAAGTTTAATTTGGTACTATAGCAAAAAAGTGGGCTGCTGTTGGGCCTTTCCATGTGGCAGGATGTGAAGGAGGAGAGCAGTGCATTTGTTCATTGCTGTTGCCTTCTTCAGATTTCACTTAAATCGTCCCCTGATGATATAAGTGAAAAGGTAGTAAGTGCTATTTATGCCTTCCTGGACATGCATACCCTACTTGCAAATTATGGGTTGTTTTGTCTTGCTGTCATGCTCCTGAGCTGTATTGTTATGGTAGAGTTGGGGAATTTTCATCCTAATCCCTCCTCCTCTTCAGCTCCCAGTTTTGGATTTGCCAGCTGCGGGGGCTACCCAGACATTTGAGTCTGTTTATGCTGACCTGTGCTTTGTCAATTTACCCTTCAAATACTGGTTAAGCAAATGCAGTAAATTGTATTTCAGCTCTCTTGTAATTTGTTAATAATGTTGTCATTAATTCCTGGTACTTGGTCCTAGATTCTTCCTGGAGACATAACTGAGCTGTGTAGGTAATACCTCCACGTAGAGGGAGAGGCTTGCTAAGCTGCTGGCTCTTGGTAGTTAACAGGCTACACTCTGAATCCTTATTTGACTTTCTGCAAAGCCTGCAAGTCTGTGCCCTTCATCCTTTCCAAGCTCGTTAATAATGTGAGCTGGACACAAGCGTGAAGGAAAAGTCCATCTTAGAACAGATCCCTGCTGGGAAATCCAGGCTGTGAGCAGCTCTGCATGTAACAAAGCTAATGGAAATTTCCAGGGAGGGCTTAAAGAGCTTAGTGACAGCCATAAAAGGGAAGAAAGTAAGAACTTGACTAAGTGGACTTCACTGTCCATGACTGACACAGTGTGGAGAATTGCAATTTTTCACCCTAAAGCCCTGGGCAACAAATGTCCTTTTTACTGTATCCACATCCAAGTGGCTCCATGCTACACAGAGCTTCTACCTTATGCCTTGAAAAATGTAAAGTGCTTCTAGCATTTCTATGTCTAGAGTTTGATGAAGCAAAAGTTAAATGCTTACATTACCTGAAAAATATTCATTTCTCCAGTGTAAGCTCTGCTTCTTTGAAATGAATCGTCAGGCCTTGATTTGCAAATCTCCTGGGAAACGTACTGTGAAAGGCTGCTCATTTACAAAATTCAAGCAGTATTTTGCAATGGGAGCTAAAAAACCTTTAGGCTTTCTGAAAAGGGAGATTGCACTATTTTAGATAGGTGTGGCTAAACCAGAGCATGTCTTAAGCTTAACTGATTTAAACCAAGGTAATTTTGATTATCACATACATCTTGTTGTGTACTGAAGTTGGTTTAAGATGTGATTATGTGATCAAGTTTCTAATGCAAGTATGATGTTAAAACTGGCATTTAGCCCACACAATAGCAGCATATCTTTGATGAAATTTTGATTCATTAAGAAGAGGAATTATGGTCTTCATATAAAAGGTAGTGCCCAAACAATGCCCTCTGATAAGTTCAGGTGTACACTTTGCTCGCTGTATCTCCATGCAGTCTTAAACATCTCTTCTGTAGGCTCAATCAGTCATCTAAAGGCTGGAAAACCTAATCAGGAGCAATCTTGATATTGATCTTAGGCTGTGAAGAGACCAGTGTGGATTCCAGCTCAGAGATACACAGATGCATACAGAAGAGGACAAAGATGATGAGGGCCTTATGACTTTTGCAAGAGGTAGAGTTGGGAAAGGGTGAGTTGTGTAGTCAGCCAAAGGGAGACAGTGCTGAAAGGTGGCACTAAAGATGCTTGCTGCTGCAGGGACTGCCAGCTGTTTTTGCCCAGCAGGGAGACACACTTAGACCAAACTAAAAAGCCAGGTTGAAGTGGTGCTGAGAATGTTGAACTCCCATTGTGGCCAGGTGTAGTGACCATGGCTTAAGCCTGTATATCAGTGTTCCCAGAGTTAGCAGCTGGAGCAGTGGCACCATCTGCTACAGGTCCTCCTTCTAGGGAAGGAAGGAAAAGCCCTTGATTCTCTGGCAGTAAAGGAATAGCTAATAGGACCCTGGCAGCAAAGCTCAGTTGATAAATTGCAGCGTTTAAAACCAGTATGAAAAGTTATATATTAAATTGAATCCTGTTGATTTCACCATGTGCAAATTGATGGCATGGAGTTAGAGTGGACTTTGCTATCCAGCAACCCAACTGTGCAGTAGTGAGACCCTGCAGAATAGCTCCTGCAAGGCCAGAAGCTTTTCATCTGGTGTACTGCATCTCAGGTTGGTAGCATGATGCTTTTGTAAAAATGAAATTGATCCACTCAAAGAAGTGTGTGTGCAGGAGATGGACTTTCTATGTACTGCAGGAACACAGTGTTTGGGGGAGGAGAGGAAATACGGTATGTCAGCTCCCATCTTGGCCTAGGGGAAGCTTTGCAGTCTTCTAGCTTCTTGTCTTGGGAGCTGGCAAGCTGGCCATGATGAGTAAGGCACACATAGGCAAGAATGCCAATCATGTATGTAGCTGTGGGGGACCATGCCTGTTCTTTGGTAGCATGAAGACATGTGGAAGAAGAGGGAGGAGAGCGTGGGTCAGCTTAGCTCTGTTGTGTAATAGCTGTAGATACAAAGCACAGTAGACTTTTTATGGAAATTTTGACTAACTTTGAGGTCAGAAAGTATCTCTTGCCTAGGGACTGTGTTCCTTCGCAGACAACAAAGTGTGACAGCTAAGCCTCAGCCAGTATATTAGGCAGGGGATGGAGCAGCCAGAGGGACTGGCACGGTTTTAATGACAAGTTCCCATCTGTCAGTAAACTCAGAACCCTTTGTAAATCAGCATCTCATTGGCAAGTGCTTTCATGGAGTATAATGCAGCACAGGACTAGCTCAGCATAAAAAACAGAAAAGCAATGTCTGGTTACTTCTTGTAGCCTCCATGTGTGATTTTGTTGACCTAATTCTGTTCATCTCTCACCCTGGGTCCTAACCTGGGGTGCTGTCATCCTGGCAGCCTAGCCCCAGGCCTCCAGTATATACTGCTTTCCCAGTGCAGTGTGTCTGACCTGCAGCATCCTGGGAGCTGGGGTTCTTGCCTGTTCTGCTGAGGCATCTCTTTACAGGAACAACAGTTTTTATATGTATATAAAACATCTTGTTTGTGCCTGAGCCATAACCAGCTACCAAGTATTTGTCATGAATCCTTCCTTCAGATTTTGGGACTACCCCTAGTTCTGAGACTAACTGCAGGGTGATGGAAGCTCTTCAGACACAGTTCCCTTGTGTTTACACAGGCCTTATTTTGTTGGTTTGGGTTTTTTCCCCCCACTTGCTTTGCTGTGACCACTGCACAGAACTGCTACCTCTGAACCCAGCACCATCAGGTGTGTGCAGTCCAGCAGCTATGTAGTGGTACACAGCACCATTTCATAACTCCCAGGCCAGTTCATATGAGCTGTCAGCATGGTGTGGCAAACACTCCAGGAAGGGCCTTCCATGGTAATACAGTCCAGAGTGCTTCTGAAAGTGGAATACAGCAGTAGATTGGAGATCTCTGTGCTGCCTTGGTCTGCATAGTGAGTGCCCATCCTGTGACATTTCTGTATGGCACAGAGTAAGCTGGATTTGCTCTCACCTTATTCTTGGTGAGATGTTTACTTGCAGCATTATGGTGGTTTCATGTCTGTGATTGTCTGTTGTCTTCAGCAATGGTTGATAAGCGTGTCTGTTCCTGTGAGCAGTAAGCCCTGACTTGGTGTATCTTTTGGGGAAATGTTCTGTGAGAGGTTTCCAGAGTGTTGGCTATTCCATTATACTTAGTAGCATGAGGTGCAAAATTCAAGTTTGGACTTTTCAGACACAGATGCTGTTGATGCAGCACAAGCTCTTCTGTGGAAATTAGTTAAAATATCCTTTACATCTGGCCTTGCTCCACAGTGGCTATCAGTGAGAGGGATGTATAAAAGGTTATTTATTGGTAGAATGAGAATCAGTTACAAATAAATTAAATGTTGAATAAGAGCAGTGTCTTACTGACCATTACCTAGTGCATGAAGTGCTTGCAGACACCACAGGGAGAATTGGCCTTTCCATTCCAATTCTTTGTGTAGCTACTTGGAGTTAGGGTAACCTGATTTTATACACACAGTTGTATGTCTTCATTTCCTGAAAATCTCTCTGCTCTTGTTGCTGTGTCTTGGTGTTAATACTGAATTGAAATGAATGGAATATTCCAGAGTAATCTGGTAATACAGCACTATGTTTGCAGGGTGGTTTATGTTGACAAGCCCTTTTAATGAAAATGTGAACTGAGGTAGATCTGCAGTTTCTGTAGGTCAGGAATCAACACTATTCTTCATGCTGTGTGGGGGTGTAATGTGTGCTGGCTTGAACAGTGTCCTGTCGTGCTAATATTTTTTCCTTCTTTGGCATTTTAAGGGCCTTAAACTCTGGAGTTGAGTACCACTGGGACCAGCTGAATGAGAATGTCTTCACTGTGCATTCCAGCAGCAGGAATACTGAGCGGCCCGGGTGAGTCTCCTGGGTGTTGGGTTAGCGACACCTGACCCTTTCTGCTGAATTTGTTAGATTCTGACAACATCACTTCTTTGTTCCCTTATCAGTGGCAGCTTTAAATATGCAATTTTCTCCCCCTTTGACATTGCCTATTTGGGTCACCTGACCTTTTTCCAGCAAGTGACATTCAGTGCCCAAAAGTGCCAGTGATAGTAAAGTACATGTGTCATTCAGGGCCCCAGTAACAGCTGTGGGAGGAACTTGTGGGGCTTGATGTGTCAAAGACACCATGTAAAGCAAATGGCCTTGGGAGGGTAACTGAAGAACGGGGGAGTTCACAGAGAAAAGGGCAAATCTATGGTGCTGACCTGGTGACTGATTTTCATCTTTTTAATTGCTGGTCATGGGACAACTGTTTCTCAGCAATAAACTAAACTCTAAAAATAAAGCTAAATCCCCTGATATCCACATTGGCTGTTCCAGTCTGACCAGTGATGTACATGTTGTTGTTCTAAACACAAGGGTGATAGTGCAGTCCATTGCTTCTTGCCACAGTTACAAGTATTTCTCCTTAAGGCAGCTGTTCTTAGCAAGAAGGTGTTAGTTGTGTTTCTGAGTTGTGAGCTTCAGCATACCAGGAAGGTTGTGAGCTTGTTTACAAGGCTAATGTGTTGGCTGCCCTACAGCCTTGGTCTGATTGTTGGTGAAAAATAAGCAGTAGAGATTCTTTACTCTTCTATATGAGAGGATATTGCCACTATTTAAGTTCTTGACAGTGCATACTCAGTCTGGTATAATGGCAGCTTGAAGGCAGAAATATTGGTCCAGAATGAGCTAGCTCAAAGAGAGCAAAAAAGTGTAGCAGGTTTCAAAGCCTTATGAAAAAAAGATTGTGAATGAGGCAGTCTTTTCCTTGAATCTCTTTACCATTCCCAGCACTTAGAGGTCAGTTTAGAAAAGAGTGTTGTGGCATTGTCAAGATTCAGCTGTAGCATTGTACACTTCAGCTGTTCGAGTCTGAGAAGCTAATGAGCCTTGAGGTGGTTCCTGTTGTTTGCTTTTGAGAACACAGGATTTCTCTTGTCTGACTGGAATGGGCAGAAATGCCTGCTGGAGTGCATTCATGTGTGATGCTGACAAACCAGGAAGTCCAAAGGAGGGAAGGGATACAGGCTACATCCAGGGGAGTTAAAACATCCTGCAGTGCAGGATGTTTTTTGTGTTTGTGCTTCTGCACTGCACATTGTGCTGCCTCCTCAGTGCACTGACTCCAAGACAGTTGTTCTATAGGATTAATGATGCTGCAGGGACATCTCTCTGTGCCTGTGAGTCACGCTGCTTCTGTGGAAGGGTGAGTGGACTCTAAGACTCCATTGGCTTAAAACTCAAGAGACCAGTGTGTGTAAATAGGGAGAGGTCAGAGTTCCTTTCATCCCCATCCTCAGAGTGGCAAGCAGGTGCCTGGTTGGACTGGAGGCAAGAAGAGCCTCACATTTGTGTTTCAGTCTTGTTTGGGCATGTTGCCTCCAGTGATCCTCGTCTTACTTGTTTTTCTCTTTTCAGAACCAGCAGAGCTACATGGAGAACAGACAGGGACATGGGCCTGATGAATGCCATAGGCCTACAACCCCGAAATCCCCCCACCTCTGTGACATCACAGGGTACCCAGACCTTGGCACCTCAGCTGCAGAATGCCGAGACTCAGACAGAGAGGGAGGTACAGGAGCAGGAATCCACCTCTGCAGGGACTGGTGAAGGTAGGAGATCTACCAGTGGTTTATCTGACAGTGCTTACCTAGTGATTTAGGAGTTTCCACATATGTTCCACATCCTGGCAGTGCATTTGGATACTCCTTTATCTCTTCAACAAATATTTCTCCTGCCTAATTTGCCTGTAGCCAGGCATAGATGATCAGGAGAATGAATCTCTGACCATATGAATAGAAAAATTGTCTTTTTCATGTGCTTTGAGGAAGAAAAATTAATTCTTCTCCAGATAATTGTGTATTTGTAGAATCAACTGTACTGCCTTCATTCCTCACACATCTCCTGAACTCCTAACCATCAGTAAGGCTGCAAGGTGCTGAGAGTTATCCTTTTCTGCCTCTGTGTTAGAGTTCAGCTTGGTCTCCAACTACAGACAGTCTGCAGGCTTCACAAGCTCAACATGTGGATGCAAAATAAAATGCTCTAAATTACTACTCACAAAGCAGTTTTGAGGATTCTATTTAGTTTGATTGGTGAGGTACATGACAGTGCCCAGCTATACAAAATTATCTGTAGTGGTTAGCAGTCCAGGAAAACTTATCAACATGCAAGAAGCTGGAAACGGCTACTGTGCAATTCCTGTTTAATGATAAATTCACTGATCTCTTGAAAACATGTTGATTAATCCAGGCTTCTTCTCTCAATACTGTAACATTCTGCTTTCATTCAGCTGTGAAGGCTTGGCTAGGTAGGGGTTTGGCACTATATACATAGGAAAGACAAGAAAATCGAAGAGACAGTTTTGAAGTTGTTGGTTCATGATGAACCTGCTGCTTGGCTTTGGGAGGCAGCCCACAACTTGCCTGTGTGTGCCTGTTTGCCTGCTTGTTCTCTGTCACTTTGAAAGTTACTTTTTAGTATGTGACTCTTTTACAGTTTCTGCTGTGTAGTATCCAGCATGTGTGATATGGCTTTGTGTTTCTCTGATCTCAGCTCTTCTGTACAAAGTTAAGTGGGAAATTCCTGCCTGCTGGGGTTTCCGTCTGCTTATCTCAGCAGAGCTGAGATTAACCTCTCTGGAAGGTTAGTACAATTGAGGGCGTGTGAATAATACTGGAACACAGACTGTCTGGACAAGTGCTGAACTCATGGGAACTGGTTCTTCCACTGAATGGGGTACAGACTGAGAACATGGTACAGTGTGGGACCTTCTTGCATCAAGGCCATGCAGGCTTTGGGAGTCAGTCAAACCAGGAGAGTTCTCCAACACTGCTTCTCTCTGCTGCTGCTGTTCTGCAATCATCTGATCATTTTTTTATCTTGTTCTTTCTAACCTTTCAATTCCAAGATTTAGACCATGGGTAGCTAGACTATTAATGAGCTGGGGAAAGGGCTGTCATTTACCAGTTCCTTGGCAGGATATCTTTACAAAGAAGCAAAGCTTGTAACATTTGGAAGAAAAGGAATGTAAATAACAAGCCTAGGACAGGTACTTCTCTTCATCTATCTTTCTTGCTTGAAAGATCATTAAGTTCCACATCTGGTGCGATTTCTACCTTAGACATTGACTTACCATATGTCCCCTTGCAAATGGCCACAGCTGCAAAATGGGCTGTCACACTCCTGTCATGTATATTAGGACCTGTAGAACAAAGGAGTTACTCCAGTTTAAATGTCTCAACCAGAGATGAGCCAAGTTTTAGCCTCTTGTTGTTTAATTTCTATGCTGGCTGCATCCTCAGTGAAAATTCCAGCATAATGGCTCAAGAGTAACTTGAAACAGAAAACTGTGAAGATGATAACAGTCAGAAGCATAAAGGATCCTAAAAATCAGTAGTTATCCATGACAGAAAAATAGCACAAAGACCTAACATGAAGCAGGTACTTGTAGCAGGAGTGGTCTGATTCATCTGGGTCTTTGTGCCTGACATTATACATGGGCATTACTGGCTGCTGGTGACAGTAAGCCAGCTGTTTTCCCAGCATCATCAATTCTTGTGGTGCACGTCCAATATGTTCCAGCCAGCAAGATCAGGTGCTGTTGTGCTTTTCTGATGGCTAATGTTCCCACTGTATCTACTGTAATACCCTAACTCTACCTCTTAGAAGAAAAATTGTGTTTCCTAATAGCATGATCCAGATGTCAGAGGCAAAAAGGAAAAAAAATGCTATCAGTAACTTGGGGTGTGACCCAAGGCAAATTATTAATCATCTACCAAATGGGAATAAATCTTCCCATAGTACAGCACACCAGGGGCTGTGGAGATTAATTAGTGTTTTGTATGGGGCTTTGAAGATGGAAATCACTATGTAAAGGCTTAGCAGCATTATTGGCAGCAGAATGGATAAATCAAGTTTGATTCTGAGTAATGTAAAGGAAAGTGGTTTAGTTATCACCCTGCCATGAGGGGCAAAAAAGCCCAAACCAACTGACCAACTGAAAAAAACCCCTTGTGTGTTTAAAAACAACAATAACAAAAAGAAAATAAAAAGAAAAAAAACAAACAAACAAGAAAAAGAAACCTTGTACCCTGAGAGTGAGCTTCTGTCCTCTGTTCTGTCAGCACTGCTGTTGTGGGGAATTCTGGCTTAGGGCATTTCTTGCAGATATGTGCTTACTGTACAAAAAAAAAGTATGCAGAATTGCATCAGAAATCTAATTAAGTTCTGTGCGGGTATAAATAGTTTCCTTTTCTCATGCAAAGCTCTGCGGGGACTTTGCTGCTCTGATTATCTTTCTACCTCCTTTGGAGGAATGAGTATATGATGACTTTGTTAGAAGTGAATCCCTTTAATGTCTGAATCTTTCTGTTTTGCAGCAGTTAATAGTGGACTTGTGAACTCTGCTCCCACGCCACACATAAAGGGAAGGTAGTAAGAGTTGAGAGAAAACTAGAAGAGGTACCAAGAAATGCTTAAAGCAGTATTTGAGCTGTCTCCTGTTTTCTTTTAAGCTGACAGACATAGTGGAAATAGTGATAGAGTTGTAACTTTGAGGCACCCTTAATTAGAAACAATCTGTTGGGCGTTATACTATGTTTTCCTTGCAAATAGACAGGCATGATGGGAGTGGGATCTTTATTCAACTGGCAAATTGAATTTCACTTAAAACCCAACAAAAATTCCTAATGAGATTTAATGGCCCAGAGCTTTAACCTTTAGAAACTGTAATTCCCAGTCCAGACTGGGTCAGGCCGTGGCTGCCACTTGTTCAGGCTGTTGAATCTTTGGAGTACAGTGAAAGGGGCAGTAACTGCAGGGTCTGCAGTTGTGCCAAAACTGCTGCAGGCTGAGGGAGAGGTCCCTCTGCAGAGCTGCAGGGCACTTGTTTGATAGTGGGCCCATGCTGTCTCCTGGCTGTTGAGAGTATATCAATACATCTTTCAGGTAATTCAGTTGTTCAAGAGGAAAAAAAAATCCAACAGCAAATAACTGAAAAATTGTCATCTCATTTCCTATCATCTGCATTGTCTTTGGGGCTTACAGTTCAGGTAGCTGGCTCAATGCTTGTTGTGCAAGTAGGCACATGTTATGAGTTACTGAAATTGTAGCCATCAGAATATTTGCTGTCAGTGGATTGCTACTTTGCCTGTCTTTGGGGGAGCAACATACTGACTACTGTCATGCCATATACAGTTTTTAACTTGTTGGATTGAAGTGTTTATCACCAGCCAGTACAAATTTCCATTAGTTCCAACTGCTTTCAGAGGCTGCAGCAGATGCATTTGAGAGGGAAGAGGGTTGTAAAAGGTAGGCTTGGATTTGTGAGATTCTGTCTGTTCAAACTATTGGTAGTGAGAGGACAGCACGTACAAGCAAAACTTTTCTGATATAAGCAAAGCATCCTGAGGATGCCTAAGGAGCACTTAGAAGCAATCAGTGTGCCTGCATGTGATGTAACTTATTTAATCTGAGACATTAGGAACACGTGTCAAGGGGCTGCTTGGGCAGGAATACTCAGTCCCCAGCCGAGCCTCATGAATGCTAACAAGAAGAAACATGTTGTTTTATGTTAGCTGAACACGTTCTTGCAATGCTGTTGTCAGATGTGATGTGACTTTTGTGCAATTAGTGTGGAAATTGGAACTGGGACACCAGGGATCAGCTTCCAGATCTGTCTCATTCTCCAAGTAGAAACGTGGGTAGATCCCTTAGCCTTTCATCTGCCTGTCCATCTGTAAAATCTGCGTCATATGTCCTATAGAACTGCAAATTTTGGTTTCTCTTTTCCCTGAAAACCACTACCTAAAAGCCAGACTTATATTCTAGAAGTATGTACAGTGCAAACCTTATAGCGTGATCTACTCCAAGTACTTGGGTCTCTTGAGATTAAATTATGTGGGCTACTTTTAAACTCTCATTACAAAAGTAATTTCACTCATATGAATAGCCAAAGTGAGATATTACTAAGAAAAATTTTACAAGTTAAAGCATTTGTGTCTTTTCTGAGTTCTGTGGAATTGTTTGGGTTAACTACCTCAGAAAGGAAATGTGGACATGTTTCTGGGGTTGGTTGGAAAGAAAAGGAGCTAATAGTATTTCTTGTGGCATTAAGGGAGATATGATCATTCATAGCTGGTTATACTGTGGTGTATTCCTCCCTTTTCTTATGCAAGGGATGAATTAATGTAAAAATGTTGGTATTTTTATCTTTGAGCATCTGAATTAGTGGGTCAACTCACACCTCAGAGCTATTATTTTATGTTCTCTGAAGACCTAGATATCTCTGCAGTGCTTACTGTTCGTTCTAATTTTGAAGCTTTGTTTGCAAACATGGTTTTGCTGGTTTTAGAAAGAAGAATGTTGAAAACAGAAGAAAATTCAAGAGCAATGTCAGTATAATGCACAGATACTGGGGAATCTGATCTCATCCTTGCTTCTGTGGATTTTGCATTTCATCAGGGGTGTGCCATCCATGCCCTGAGATAAACAAGCTGTACTCCCTATAAGTACTTCAGCATCCACTTAGTTTATAAGTGGAAATCCCCTGCCTTATGCCCAACTCCATCAAAAGTTTTGTGTGGTTTTCTGTGTCAAATTCTTGTCTTGCTGGAGTAGCATAGCAGAGGACTTTTAAAAGCAGATGCATTAGCTAGGGAATATTTAGTTAAATGTTTGAGACAGTCAGCTACATTGACAGAAATGCCCTGGTCTTTGGGATAATTGCTCTCAAGAGTAATGTTTTGTTCTGTGTTTGGAATAGACAGGGGGAGTTTGGACCTCTGGAAAGGTCACTTTGGTTACAGTAGAAAACATTTGTAGGAGTACAGCACTGCAGCGTGCTGAAACGTGTGTGGTTTTACAGCATTGTTGTTGTTTTGGATAAGTGTCTGTGTGCACACCCTGAACCTTCACCAAATGGAAGTCAGCTTATTTCACTTGCTCTGAGTACTAATGTAGTCTGCATTGGCAGCCTGGTGAAAGAATGTGTGTGGGAGTCACCAGGCAGTAGAAACGGGCTGTGTGTGAATATGTGCTGTAGCTCAGCTCAAGGCAAATGGCACATCAAGCTTTGCTCTGAACTAGTCAGCCAAAATCCTCAGTGAAACCTGAGAGGGAAAGGGGAAGACAGTCCCCAAGGCAGAGCTGTTTGTTGGCTGCTTGGATGGTGAGGCTCACTTCTGGCTCTTGATGGGCTGGGAATTTCCAACATTGCTGTATCACTGGGATCTGAAGGCTCATGCCTTGCTGATTCCTGCTGGGGCATCAGCCCTTGCCTGTTTTCTGAGCAAGCAGATGCCTCAATTGGAAATTCAGCCATGGCATATGGTAATTTAGGGGCAGGGAAGAGCAGAGTGCTGCGGTGAAACACTTTTGTAAGGCTGAGGAGCATTGGCTGGCTGGAAGTCCTTGCTGTTTTGCTGTTCCAGTGCTTCTGTACTGGACTGGTTTATAGTAAGTGATCTATCAAGAGCACAGTACCTGCTGTTTCAGGACTTGTGTAGATAGGACTGTCTGGCATGTCTCTAGACCAGGTTGCAAATCTTGGCTTTCTTAAGCTGCTTCTCTGGCCTGGCCAGATGGTTGGTAATGAAGTACAACTGTGCCCTCAGAAGGAAGTGATGACTGAATCCAAAACCATGCTTCTCAAACCTTCCACTTAGTTCTGCTCATGATTAATGTTTCAATATCCCTTGGCATGCATGTTTTTTACACTGGAGTTTCCAGTATAATAGCTGCCTCTGTCCTCAGTCTTTGTAATGGTCAGCCAAGTTCCTAGTTCATGCATCAACCACATCCTAATTCATCCATCAGCCACATCCTGAGTAGGATTTCTCTGCTAGAGTTGTGGGTCAGGCTCTGTCCAGGAAGTCTTCTTGCCTATTCCTCTAAGGCCATGCTGCAGATTCCCATGTGGTTACAGGTGTCTCTGTTATCCCACTGATGCTCTAATCTAGGGAATAGGTTTAGTGGATATAGCAGGTTTCTTGCATTCCTAGCAGAAACTTACTCTACTGGTGAGATTTCAATTTGCCCTTGATGTCCATAATAGTTTTACAGCAGAGCAGTATGTCGGCAGACTTACTTGAGAATGAAATTAACTTTGTCCAGTGTTGGGAGACACTAGCAGTGCTTGATGCAGGTACCACTGGGCTCATGAGAAAAGGGAAAAAGGTGTCACTGACTACATGGCGTCTCTACAGTGGCATGGTGTGGACTTTGCTGAGTATCTTGGCTCTCATGCTGGATACATGATCATACAATCATTTAGATTGGAGAGCATCTCCAAGATCATCAAGTCCAACCGTTGACTGAACACCACTGTGTAACTAAAGTATAGCAGTAAGTGCCATGTCCAGTCATCTCTTGAACAGTTCCAGGAATTGAGACTCCACTTAAAATGAGTAACCACCATCTCAGTGAAAAAATTCTTCCTAATGTCCACCCTGAACTTCCCCTGGTGCACCTTGAGGCCATTTCCTCTTATCCTGTTGCTGGTTAATTGGGAGAAGAGATTGGCTGCAACCTCCCTTCAGGTAGTTGTAGAGAGTGATAAGGTCTTCCCAGAGCCTGCTTTTCTCCAGGCTAAATAACCCCTTCAGAGGCTCTTCTTTGGTGTTCCAGAGCCTTCACCAGCATCATTGACCTTCTCTGGATGTGCTCCAGCTCCTCACTGTCCTTTCTTGCAATGAGGGGCCCAAAACTGGGCAGAGGGTTCAAGGCATGGTACTAGTGTACTAGTACAGGGAGACAATCCCTGCCCTGGTCCTGCTGGCCACACTACTGCTGATACAGGCCAGGATGCCACTGCCCTTCTTGGTCACCTGGACACACAATGGATCATGTTCAGCCACTGTTGACCAGCACCCTCAGGTTCTTTTCTGCAGAACAGCTTTCCAGCCCCCCTTCCCCCAGCCTGTAGTGCTGCCTTGGATTGTTGTGATTCAAGGGCACCTTTTTGAACCTCTTGCAATTGGCCTTTGCTCATGACCCAGCCTATCCAGATCCCTCCTCAGATCCTTTCTACCAGCACATCAACACTCCAAACCAATTTACTGTCATCTGTGAACTTACTGAGGGTGCAGTTGAATCCCCTCATCCCAATCATGGATAAAGATATTAAACTCCACAGCCCCAAGTGTTTTTGTTTTCTAGCCAATGTGGCATTTTGTTTTTTATTGTGTTTTAACTCCTCCCTGCATCTAGCCTTGTTGACATTTTTGTTCATCTCCTTGGTGCCAGGAGAGCTCACGGCTTTCTCCTCAAATCACCACTGTGATAGCTTCATAGAGGTGGGAGTGAGATTTATTTCTTTAATAAGAATCAGCAAGATCCCACTGTGGAATGTTTCTAGCAGTTTATTATTACAGATTGTTCTCCCCAAATGCTCCGGGTAGGGTTTGTAGCAAAAGGAGGATGTTGAGAAACTGAACTGGGATGAACTTCCCTGTCATGGTGATTTAATCTCCTATATATTCAGTTCTTTTGTGAGATTTTGTTCTCCTGAAGTAATCTTAAGCAACCAAGGTATCTGACGATGTTTCTCTCAGAGCTCACTACAGTCCAGCTATAAAGGGATACCTCAGAGGTTAGAGTATACAAAAACTGTAGGTCTTAATATGTTTTTTTTGTATTCCTCGAAAGATATCAGTCAAGGGGAGCAGGAGCCTACACACTTGGTAGTAGCTAGTGTGGAAGACCATGTTCTGTAGCTGCTGTCTGCTGTTGGCCAGCTTCTTATGTCCTCCCTAGAATGACACTGGGAACATTGCCATCGTGTCATCTGCCTACTTCTCAAACAGGTGAAGCAGGAAAAGCCATAGCGTTCTTTAACACCATGATGAAATGTTTGTTTTATTGCAGTGCAAACTGAGCTTTCTCTTCCCGTCCCCATGGGAATGGCAGGATTGTCTCTACAGCTGTGATAAAGCATTCTGCCTCTTTGACTACCACCCTTTCCTCCATCTTTATGGCTAGATAAGAGCTGCTTTTCCAAGGCTTGGACATGCAGGTCTGTGAGAGTTACCTGTGGAAGCGACCAACATTTTCTTGACAGAATTCTGTGCCTTTGTTTGACACTTAAGCGAGTGGAAAGTTATGGAAATAAAATACTGAACTCCCTCTAGAATAAAACCTATCTTCTTCAGCACATGCACACTGCATGATGTAACTGCTCAGCATGCTTTATTTTTGTCATAGTTTGCCTTATGCACCAGAGTTGCTTCTGCTTTCTTTTGCAGGTGAAGGTCCAGAGTATGGGGCCAGTGGGGAGGACGCCCTGAGTAGGATTCAGAGGCTGATGGCAGAAGGTGGCATGACTGCCGTGGTTCAGCGGGAGCAGAGCACCACCATGGCGTCCATGGGCGGCTTTGGCAACAACATCATCGTGAGCCACCGCATCCACCGCAGCTCTCAGACTGGCGCCGAGCCCAGTGCAGCTGAGGGCACCTCAGCACAGCAGCCCAGCTCTCAGCAGCTGGGCACAGAGCCGGAGGGACGCGCCCTGGCAGAGCCCGTGCAGCTGCCGGAGCACGGCCTGAGCCCGCGGACAGCCCCGAGCACGAGCGAGGGACAAAGCGCTGCTGAGCTGGGCCTGCCAGAGCAGGCCCAGCCCTCCATGGACACCGAGGGACCAATTGAATACAGTGACCTAACTAATAATAACCATCTTCCCGACAGTACCAACTTCTATGGTAATGACAGCACCAGTGGGGAGTCGCGGAACAGGTAGAGATTGAGGTGTGTGTTGGTGCTACCCTTGTACTGCTCAGCAGAGACCTGTACCTCACAGCTGGCCAGGAGCTGGAAGAGTAGGGCTGGGTGGCTCTAACAGAATGCTGGTGGTTCAGAGGGCTTTTCTATCCTGGGTGATGGGGAAAGGGATAAGAATTGCAAGGGAAGCCATGGGCAAGAAGAAAGCATACTTAACTTCCAACATTCCCACTGCTGAAGAGTTAACAGGAATACAAACCATACTTGCTGCGCATCAGTCATATTTTGAAGCCCCATGGCATCCCCTGAGCTAAGCCCTGCAACTTGGTGTGTCATCGTTTTGTAAAGCCTTTTTCCTTTCCTTTTTCCTGCCCTTTTATACCCGTGGAGCTGATCAGTAGAGTGAAGAAAGGGAGGGAGCCTGCAGCATCTCTCTGGAGACAAGCAGTACTGGGCAAACCCAGGCGTGATGCTCCAACTTTGTTGCTGGAGTGGAGGAGTCTTCCAGGCCGCAGTCCCTGTCCATAGAACAGCACTGCTCCCCCATAGTGTGGTGTTCTGAGACCAGTCCTGCCTATGGTGTGGTCTTTCCTGGAAGAACTGGGCTTCACCAGAACATGCATGGCTCAGGATATGCTCACAGGTGGGATCTTTCCGTTTTAGAGTTAGTTTAGGACTTGGCAGGAACTGAAGCAGAGATACCGTATGGATGGGCAGAGGGACAAGGGGTACTGCTCTCTAGTCAGGATGCAGTTCACACATGGATGTTGTAAGCTGTGCCAATATTAACATGAATGAGCCACCCCAGTGGTTTCATGGTGCCAGGACTGAGCTGCATGTCCTTGGCAGGGGGCAGGAAGTCTCTTGCAGCTCCAGGCGAGGGTGTGAGGTATGGGTCTGTGATGTAAGGTGTTGCATGTGAAATCTTGACCTTGTACATGTAGTTTCTAGTGGAGAAGTCAAGGCTCTGATACTTTGTTTTTAGTCTCAAATGTGATTTTCCTTTTCGTTTGTAACTCTCCATCCCTAGTAGGCTTGTGGAGGAAGTACGGGGAGAGTGTGAGTGCTAACGAGGGAAACACCAAAGATCAATGTCATTAAAATATGACAAACCCTTGCTTGACCTCCTGTCTTCATTTGTGTGATGGTTGTTTCTGTGTTTGGCCTTGGGGAGAGATGCTCTAGGCAGCATACAAATGTCAGATGATGACCACCGGCTTCCCAGGAGGAAAGCAGACTCAGCCTGTGAGTTGAAAGTCCAAAACTAGGAAACCAGGAGGTGCATTTGGGAATCTTGCTTGCAAATTGTATTTTAACCAGTCTGGAGATGAGCAGACACCTCTGCATTTCCCATCATTCAAGTACTGCAGCAAGGAGGAAGAGGAGTGTTTCACCCATCCTCCATGAAAAGGTGTGTAGAGGTGCAGTGCTGAACATCTTGGGCAAACAGAGAGTGGTCTGTCTTGCTGACCCCTTGATTCAGAAGAGGGTTGCAGTATCTGGCTGTTCTGGATGGAGGAATGCACACTCCCCTGTTACCACTGTGGTGTGAGGGATGTTTCCACTGTTGTCTGAGCACCTGCCAGCAGCTGCTGTGCTCCTGCCCAGCTCCTCTAGATTCTGTGCTGCTAAGACATTACAATAAATAAGTCTGTCATTAGGCAGCACTCAAGCTCCCAGTCAGAAGAGTCTGTTAGAGAACATTAAGCAAATCTTCCCTTAAATCACAGCCTGGAAATGAACCTTAAATCAAATCAGCTACTGCCAGGCCTCATTGCTGAGTGTTAATGAGGCTCTAAAACCTGCCCCAAGCCAACCACATCTCTGATCTGACAGGAGAGCAGCCTGAAAAATGGGATTCCCTCGTGTGGCAAGGAAGGTTTCATGCCACCCTGTATTACTGTGGAGGGGCTTGAGGATGTGCTGGCAGTTGGGAGCCAGAAGAACTGTGTCTCAGATGGACAGACAAGGCAATGCAGGTCTAGACAGAGCTGATTATTGCTCTGCTTGAAAACAAGCTAAAACAGAACCTGGAAAAAAAACTGCTTCAGCTCAGGCTGACATCACTCCTTCCCTCTCCCTGCATGATTCCTGGAAGAATCTTGAGGCCCATTCTTGGTAGATGTGTTGCAGAGCATTTATAGATACCCATTTTCGGGATGAGCCAAGCTATCTACAGAAAAATTTCCATCTCAGTTGGAGAAGTGTCTTCTGGGCTGCCTCAGTCTGGTGTTGGAAGATTCTCAAAGCCTGGAATGCACCATTGCTGGGTGCTCTGGCCAGGCTCATCTGCTGATGGCTCCCCTTTGGTCCAGACCTGCCCCCACTGAGGAGACTGTGGCAGAACAGGGGATGAGCTCCAGTGGGAGCCAGAGCAACCACAGCTGCTGTCTTTGCTATTGACATTGACATGGGACATCTCTGAAGCTCTAAAAGAACTTTTCCATCCAAGACTTGAAGGTAAAGGTGGAGGCCTGGTCAGAGCAGGCAGCTTTGTAGTCCTGGGCCAAAGGCTGCTGACGGCTGAGCCCAGCTGCAGCCTGTGTTCCCTACAGGCTTTAAGGAAGAGTGGTGGGGACAGGCTTAATCTTCTGGTCCTGCCTTGGATATGCTTTGTAGATGACCTGCTGTGGCTACACAACTGAGCAGGTGCCCTCAGTGGTGATGGGTACAGAGATGATGTGTACAGGGCTTATGTGTACAGAGAGCAGTGTTTTTCAGACCTAGGATCTGTCAAGCTCAGGTTATCCTTGTCTGAGCCCTGATGGAGCTATGTGGGTGAATGGGTGAGGAGGGGACAGGAGGGAAAA
Organism: Erithacus rubecula; assembly: GCF_903797595.1. NCBI lineage: Eukaryota > Metazoa > Chordata > Aves > Passeriformes > Muscicapidae > Erithacus > Erithacus rubecula. The sequence continues at coordinate 23,324,757 of NC_136688.1, forward strand.
TTGAGCCCACTTATGCAATGGGCTCACCCACACCCACCCAATGCAATTTATTTATTATGCTTCCCATGCTTCTTCTGGGACAAAACTCTTTATCTGCTTTGGACCACCCTGCTCCAGCCCAGCAGTCTTACTCAGTTGCTTCAGTCAGGGCTGATGTAACTGTGCCCTCAAGCAACACCCCTGAATCTGTGTGGTGACCTGAGGCCTGGAGCCCTGCACAGAACAGCAGGCAGTGGGATTGCCCAGGCCAGGGACAGCACCACAGCAGCTTGGGGCTCCTTCCCCAAGCCTTGCAGCTTTACCTGCTCACTGCAGTGTGACAATGCTGCACTGAGGCAAATGCCGTGCCAGGAGCAACATGGAAATTCAACAAGAGCTGCTTCAGGAAACCAAAGCAGAGCTGTGCATACTTGCTGGCCCAATTTAGGAGGCAAAATGAAAGCTTTGCTGCGTAGGAGCAGGAAATAATCTTAAAAAGTGAAAGCTTTTCTCAGCCATAGACTGTCAGGAGCCTTTAAATGTGCTAACAAAATCCTGGGGAAAGGAGAAATACAGTGCAGAGAATTTTATTTAGCTTTCAAAAGGCTTTTGATAAAGTCCCTCACAAGAGGCTATTAAAGAAACTTAGTCACCTCAAGGGTGAGGGATAGAGTCCTCCTGAAGAGAGAAGCTGTAGGAATTGGAGTCAAAAGTAAGAGCCATTTCTTGGCATGGAATGAGGTTAATGGTGGGTTGGTTGGGTTCAGTAGGAGCCAGTGTTCTCTAAAGCCCTAATGAGCTGAAAGAGGAGGAAAACAGCTGATGATACAAGATTATTTAGGTTAGCTAGGAAGAGAGAATGTGCCAGAAACCTGGGGCAGTGGGAGGAGGTAGTGGTTGGAGCTTCTGTGCTGGAAGGGGACTTGTATAAATCCTTCACAGATGGAAACCTGCACAGGCCCTGCTACAGTCAGTGAATGCTCCAGCATCCCTGGGCCTGGGACCACACCAGAGGGAGAGCGCTGTCTGGAGGGAGACCTGGGATCCCCGAGAAGGTTGCTGAAGCCCTGGCAGGTGGTACAGTGAAGTGGTGATGCCTGCTTGTCCCTGTGAGTCCTGGGTTTTCTGCCCTCACTCCTTGCCTTATCTATTGCTCCATCTCCAAGTACTTCTGTTTGACCCCCCTGGAAGTCCCACCCTGCATGTGGCTGCTGTGGGGTGACCTTGTAACTGGATGGTGCTGGGACCCCAGCTGTATGTGAGCACCAGGAGAGGTGCTGGGCAGGAAGGAGAGGCAGGGACCTGGTCACAGCTGGGTGCCTGGGGAGACTCTCCCGTTATTACTGGTGCCAAAGCCAAGCCCCATTAACTGGTTCCTCCAGTTGCTGCTCAGACTGCTGGCTGGGGAGCAGTTGCCCTCTCGGCTCAGTCCCAATCTGTCACGTTATTCTTCAACAGGAAAAGGCAAATTAATTAAAATGTGCAGCATGTGAGCCATCCACCACTAATTGGGATCTCGGTGCGCAGTGCATAAATGTCATGCCATTGCCACTTCTGCATGGAGGGGGCCCTCAGCACACGAGGGAGCTGCAAGGCAAGGCAGTCTTTCCAGCTGCCACTCTCTGCCAGCCAATTAATGCCCGTGTCCCTCTCTCCTCGGCCCCAGGAGCAGAGGCCTCTCCCCCCTCCTGCCGTGGTAATAGGCAGGAAGCCCAAACAGCCGCTCCATGCACTCCGCCGAGCACGAGGGTTTGTTTTCCCCACAGCATCTCGAGCAGGAGTGCCTCTCATCTGCTCCCAGCAGCTCCCTAGGCTCCTCTTTGTTTTGCCTTTCAAGCAGTTGTTGATGGCATGTGGCACCCGTAGGAGCTGGCAGGGATCAAGGTGTCTTGCCGGGATGCTGGCCCTGAGCATCAGCTTTCTTGCTTCCAGGAGCCAGTGTCCCAGAGAAGACATGGGAGACTTCCCCTTTGCCTCTCATCTGAAAATCAATATGCTGCTGCTTGGTCTCAAGCATCCACCTTCTGTGCCAGGGTCTTGCCTGCCAATACAGGCCAGGCTCCTCCAGCTCAGTGGTACCATAGGGGAGGCACTGAGGGGCCCATGCAAGCAGCTCAAATAGCTCAGGGGGACAGGCAAAGTGTGAGCAATGGGAGATGTGAGCACAGCAGGGAGCAAATGCCACCACTGGAAAAGGCAGCCAGACACAGAAGTCTCCAGGTAGATCTGTTGCTGAAACTGGTCCACTGTTTATGTGGAGAGCTGCAGCTGGTCTCTGCCACCCCACTGAGCCTTCACTTCAGCTGTGGCTGGCCATCCTCTGAGCTTCAGGCAGGCACATGGATTTTGGCAGCTGTTGAGGTTTGCCTTTCTGTCCTTGCATCCCACCCTGCTTCAGTTTGGCTGGTGGAGTTGAACTTTGGAGTCCCTGCTCTTTCCCAGCTCAGGAAACACCCGAAGCTCCCTGGCCTTCCACACTTATACTCTGAGCTCCTAGCTTCAGCTTCACAGAGGCTGGGATAAACAGCAGACATTGCAAAAACGTGAGATGTGGTAATTTAGGTTTGGTTCTTTCTATTTCTTAGACTCATCTTCATGGCCTTTTCCTGGAGTTTAATGTTGGACTCCTGATACCATCACAGCTATTAAAGCCTGTCCCTCAATCCCCAGTCCAATAATACAGTAATAGCCTGATAGGATCAGGAGCTGGCTCTGGTAGCAGATGGACTCCAGTTCCTTCTCCAGCACAGCATGGGGCACTGCCGCCCCACTGCAGGGAAACTTTAATTTGCAGATTATTTGTTTTCTGCAGGCTTTGGGGATGGGAGGATGAGTAAGTGGTGATTGCTGGCTGCTGGCCAGGCACTGCTGAGAGCCCTTTGCTGGCTGGTGCCCAAGCCCAGCTTCTCTCCTTCCCCTGGGTGCTTGTCAAACTCCCCCGGAGTGTTGTGGTCATGGCTCTGCCCTTTCCCTGGGGATCATTACCTCTGGGTTTGCTTGTCCTGCCAGACAGGGCCATACCCCACCCAGGGATGCATGCTTGGGCAGGGGCCATAAACTCCTTCCCCCTCCAGCTTCAGGCAGAATTAGAAAAGTCTCAGAGGGGCTAATGAAGACTGACTGGCAGCCACTGGGGAGACTGATCCTTAAATGTATAAGTGCTACAGCAGTACAGAGGGTTGTACTTATCTGTCTGCCCACTGCAAAAGTTCCCATGGAAGCCTTGCCAGCAACCCTCTGTTAATCACCTACATCAAAGGAAATGCTAATTAAAACAATTATTTAGGGAGGGACTGAGGCTGGTCCTGCATTGCTGAGGAGGGGACAAGCACAGCCATTAAACAGCAGCTTTAGGGCTCTGGTACCTAGTGACTGGCAAGGGTAAGTGATAATTGAGATTAAGTGATTTCATGCATAGGGAGCACCTGGGCCATGGCTCCCAGTCAAGAAGAACAAGAGCTGCACATGCAAGAGCAGCAGTAACCCAGCACAAGATGCTGCCCTGCACCCAGCCTTTCCCACCCACAAGGTGGGAGTAAGGATCTTGCTCCATGAACTCTATTTCAGCATCACGCAAGCTCCGCTGGCTCCTGGTAAGGGGGGCTGGGGCTGCTCCCCGCAGAGCTGCAGCCCCAGGCTGAGTGGTTGGCAGTGCTTGGGGTGCAGTGACCCAGGAGAAGCCCTGGAGATGGGTTTGCTCCGGAGATGCTGAGGATGGCTAAGCCCAGCATTGCTTTTTTGATGAGATCTCAGATTTGGTTGACAAAGGTAACTGTGTCGGCATAATATGCTTAGGCTCCTGTAAGGTATTTGACATAATACTTCCTGACAGCCTGATCAGAAATTAGCCCTATCCAGCACTCTGTGGGTTTAATGCAGCTAAGTGCAAGCCGTATGTTTGGGGAGGCAGAATGTAGGTCACAGCAGTGAGACGGGGCTGCACGGCACCAGCAGCGGTGAAGGTCAGGGCACCACAGCACCACTGGCCTGTCCTGCACAGGGACTGAGCTCATTCCCTACAAGCTACTCTGGAAATTAAACTTGAGAGATTGCTCAGCTAAAACCCCACCAGGGCTCCGAGGTGCCACAAAAGAGCCAGCTCAGGGCAGGGATACCAGCAGTCAGAAAACCACCAGTGAGCAGAATTCCCATCCAGGTCCCACATGCTGCTCTCTGCCTTGGTGCTGTCTGGGCTTGCACTTGCTCCCTTCAGCTCCTGTCCCATTTCCTTCACTGCCCTTTGGCTCTTACCCCTGCCTAGGTAATTTTCTCTAGCAACCATCTCCTGCATTCTTTTTCCTCCCCCTCTGGAACATTATTTATCTTACACTCGTCAGTGAGCATGGGCTTTCCTTCCTAGGAGCACTGCTTCCCACAGAGTCAGTGGGACTAATGGGAGCAGGGTGTTCTTGATGCTTGCCAGGATTCGGATCCATATACAGGGACACCCCAGGGTGGTGCAGGTTTGTGGGCTCTGATGGACAAGAGTCCAGCCTGTGAGTGCCCATGTCCTGCCCACACCACCGTGGGGGTCACTGCTCAGTCATTTGAAGCTCTGCCTTTGGGCAGACCCTCCCTTCATGGAACTCCTCAATGGCTGCACAAATGTTAGCTTGAGGAACAGTGAACAGCCCTGAAACTGCTGAGGTTCTTCCCACCTCGAGCAGCCCTTGCTTCATCAGGGCTGTTTAAGGCTGTCCAGATGGCCTAATGTACCTCATCAAAGTACAATTTGTATCGCAGTGCGCAGCTATTTGAAGCATCCCAGCTTGGGGCTGGCAGTAACACTTTGGCCAGTGGCACATCTGCCTGATTCACTGGGGAGGTGATGGATGCAGGGACTGTGATCTCCAGCGTGGGAAGGCTGGCCCAGCTGAGGGACCAGGGGGGTTTTGCAGGCAGCTGTGGTGCTGGTTGGGTCTCCCCGAGGCATTGGCAGCTACTGCTGTAGGGATGGTTGGAGATGCAACAAGACCTGTCCTTTGGGAAGCAGCTGGAAAAGCCCTTAGAGCCTGGAAGGAGCACAGGGTTTATCTCTCTGGCTGCTCTGACCCCATTTGCAGCCCCATTGATTTTGCACCAACCCTTTGTGGCCCCAAAGGGTTGCTCCGTCCTGCTGGCATCTTCAGCTATTTGGGGGAAACGTATTAAGCACTGCTTTGCTTTCCTTGCAGTCTCTGGACAGACTCTGTGTGCTGGAAGGGTTCTCCTCTGCAGCCTGCCTCACAAGGCTGATGTGCTCCTGCTCCACAGCTAAGGTGGGAGAGGTCTTGACTTCTATTCCAGACATGCTGCAGGGTTTCCAGGCCAGATCTCAGGTCTTGAATGGGTGAAAAAGGTAAATTTTCATAAAATAGTTTTGCCTTTCAAACAAATAAGACTACAACTGCTTACTTTCCTCTTTTGAAACACTGTCACTACAATAAAATGCTTCTTTAAATTTCAGTCATACAGCCTATTTAGGGTCAGACGCTCAGCTGGGTATGAATTAATTCAGCTCATCAAAGTGTAGTATTCCTGAGAAGAAAATTCACCCTCAAAATGTGTTGTTCTCACTCAGCTCTGAAAATGAATATAGATTTTCCCCACTTTACAGTAGCAAGAGGGGATCCTAGTTTTCCTTATGCTATGGGAATGCCTGCCATCCCACTTGCCAGCAGTACTGGGGGATGCTGGCACACCACAAGGGCTGGGGGAGAGCAGTGCTGGTGTGAGCAGCTGCCCAGGGGGTGCATGAAGGGAGACTGGAGGGGTTGGAAAAGGGTGGTTGGAGCAGGTAGCTGCATGGACCAGCAGGTGGAAAAGGTACAGCCAGAGCATGGGCATAGGAGTGCTGTGAAATGGGGTCTGCAGATCCCCCTGTTCCCGTGGTGACCTCAGCCAGTTCCCCCAAGGGACAGTGGCTGATAACACTGCATCTCTAGTGAGGTAGTTAAAAGCACTTCCTCTCTGGGGGAGTTGACAGCTCCTCTCCTCACATTCCAGGTTTCAAGGCCACATACCCAACCCCCTCTTGGAAGGAGCTCTGGTCCCTGGCTGCATCTGACTGGGCTCTGACTCTGCCTGGCTGCCTAGACTCATCCCTATCTGCAGCTCCATCCTCCAGCCCAATCACCCAGGGGCTGGAAATTACCTCCCATCGCAGGCTCATTTTCATTAATAAAACTCCAGGCTGGGCTGGTATTTTTATCTGTTTTGCTAATGTGATTACCTGCCTCCCACCTGTGGCTCCCCCAGCCCCTGCCCAGTAGAGAGGGGGCTGCTTCCTGTGGCTTAATCAGAGGCACCTTTGCTCTATGTCATGCCCAAAAAATCCCAAAGCTCCAAGATTCCTGCCCCAGGCAGCTCCTCAGCCCAACTACTCTGGCTGCTGGGAGGGGAAGCTGCAGATCCTACTCCAGCTGCTGAGGAGTTGTAGTGCTGCATTGGAGCTTCCCCTGCCTCAAGTGAGGGTCTCAGCACCAGGTCCCCAGGAAGCAGCTCTTTACTGCCTGCCTGGCCAGGCTTGCCAGCCAAGTCACCACTGGGGTCTGGCAGGAGCTGTGCCAAGGTGCAGCAGAGCAGGCCTGGCCATGGGGAGCACGGGGAGGCTCTGTGTGTGCATGTGTGTATACACCTGTGTGTGTGTGTGCAAGGGAACACCCACAGAGCAGAGAAGGGCTGCAGCATGGAAGGAGGGAGGGACAGAGCTGGGCTAGCAGTCTCCTGCCTTCTTCTTCTTGAGCTCTCTACCCTGAGAAACCTTATTTAAATTAATGATAAAATTATCTTGAATTAAGGGAAGAGATTAGTACCAAAACAGAAGCTGCTCGTTTCCAACTTCCCCACATCCTCCAGGTTTTTCTGTGTGCCCCTTTCCCTGAGGTCTCTTCCTCTCACTGAGATTGTTGGAGGGATGGAGATCTGCCTGGCTGGAGACTGGATCTCTTGTCCCTCAGTGTGAGCTTGCTCTTTTTGACTTCTGAGTCCTGTTGAGGCGTCTTGTGCCTCCAGCTTGCCCAGGGTGGCCAGCCCTGGGGTGAGTGTTCCTGGGCTGTGCCTTGCAGGCAGCCCAGGCCCCAGCACTCCCCTGCTGTGCAGCCGCCTCCTGCTCGCCTCCCAATTCCCTGGCAGACACAGCAGTGAGATTATCGTAATGATGTCCGACAAGGCAGTATCAGGAATTACGCTGATAAATCTAAACAGACAGCTTACAAAAAACCCAACAAAAACAAAACAACCACAACTGAACCCAGGCTTGTAATTTAATACAGGGTTATTAGCCTGGCCATCAGAGAACAGAGCTCTTGTATCCTGCAGCCTCAAGCCTCCTCTGTCCCTGGCTCTGCCTCAAGATATGGCCTCTTGCCATAACAAAATACTTTAGCCATGTTTTTGGCTTGGCTTGGGGTGGTGAAGTCTCCTTGGTGAGTGCTGGGGCTGGGTGAGGGGGCACAGACCTGTGGAAAATGCAAAACCCCAATGGCAGCAGGCTGCCTTCATCCCTGTAGTGCATGGCTGTTCAGTGACCGTGGGCAACCCATGGTGGGCTCCTCTGCCCAGGGTGAACTTCAGTGGACAGAGGCTGGGAGAAGAGGGGAGAGGAGGGCCAGCCTCATGTGTGGGAGGTGCCCAACAACACACTCAATACCCACAGGATGAAAACAAGTGACCCATGGTACAAGATCCACGGCCTTGTACCTTCCCTGCACCAGGGCCAGGTCCCTGCCAGGCACAGGGAAATGCAGATCTTTTTTGGGAAAGCAAGGATCTGCTTCATTCTGGCTGTATTAAATGCTTTAGTGACACGGGAACAGATGACTGCTTTTTACCTGCTGTGGGTTTTGCACACTTGCTGTGTTGCTCTTGGTTTCTTCCCCTGTGAAGAATACTGTAGGCAGTATTAACTTCAGTGGGGCCTCTATGTGAGGTAAATGTGCCCGTGTGGAGCACAAATTCTGTCCATGAGGGGATCAGAGCCGAGCTGCCTGAAGTGAGATGTGCACACATGGATCTCTTTGTCCCCCAGCAGTACCAGCAATTTCCTCAAACTGAGGGAAATGCTGTTTTTTAAAGGATATATTTAAAACAGGGAGTGCATTTATTAGGCTGCATGTGTTTTAGAAGGCAGGCTCTGCCGAGCTGCTCGGTGAAGCAAATCTGATGGCAGGGTGATTGTGCTGCAGGGCTGCTGGCTCTCTGCCCCTGCAGTGGAGAGTCCTTGGGGGCTGCAGGGAAGCTCCTGGAGAGGCTTGGGTTTGCCTTGGCAGGGAGGATGGCAAGCCACTGGGAGGCTGTGCTGAGTGGTTCATTGCCCCTGTGGGACTGGGGCTTATCTTCTCATTTGGGATGAGTTTCTCCTCCAGGAGTGGCTGCATGTGCCAAAGGTGGTGTCGGCTCCATGGAGGTTTGCCAGGTTTAGAGGCTTCATCCCCTTAGTCCAGGGACCAGCATTTCCTTTCCACATCCTCTCCTGTTGCAGCTCTGTAACAGCTGCTGGCAGGTCCTGCAGAACCCTGCAGGAATGGTTTGCATGGATCACCTGAGCTGGAAGGTGTCAGGAGGGCAGGTGGCAGCAGGCAGGCTCTGGCACTGGCCACAGGGTGCTGGGGATTCCATGCCATGCCAGAGGAAGCCTGGGCTCACATTGCCAGCAAGGGAACTGCCATGTGAGTAAGCATGGTGGGTTAGTGAAATCATGAATTAATGAAGTAGTGAATTGGAAACTTAACTAATTAGACTAATCCGTTAGAGGGGAGAGTGGCTTGAGCCCCTGGTTGCTTTTTCCCTGATGGCTGGGCAGCAAGCTGTGTGGGACAGTGCCTGGGAGAGGGTCTGGGGAGCTCATGGTGACTGCAGGCAAGCACAGAACTCCTACAAGCTGCCTGGCTCTGTAGGCCAGATCCATGGACATGGATCCACTTCCCATGGGCAGAGCAGTCCCAGGGAAGATGTGCTGTCATCTGTGCCATGTGAGAAATGGCAGGAGAACAGCACAAGCTTACATTCCTCATTTTTTTCCTTTTTTTCTTTTTTTTTTTTTTATTTATAATGGGTATAAAATAAGTGATTCAGAAGCACTTTCCCCCTTCCATTACCCAGAAAGCAAGTAAGAGTTGCAGGAGTGGGGACTGCAACAAAACAATTATATTGAATATTTGAAGTCGTGCTTATACGGCAAATGTGACAAAACCGAGCGCAACCTTAAAATAGCAGCAGCAATCTTTTAAAACACAAAAAGCAGATGATTATTGACTGAAGGGATTGCAGTGCACCAGGCTGGGTGCAGGCTGCTGTGTTTGACTCTCTCCAGAGGTGCCCCATCAGGTGCAGGCTGCAGCTGCCCTCCTGCTTTTTGATGAGCTCAAGCAACTGGCAGTGCCCAACAGGCAGATTTCCAAGGGTGGCATCAGGTGACGGAGTGTACTTCACCTGCCACATCCCCTTGCTTGACTTAAGCTCTGATATTCGTGGCCAGGCTGAGAGCACAGCTGCCTGGTGCTCCCCTGGCATTTCAAGGATGCTTGTGGGCCTGTGGACTGGTGTGAATTGCATACCTGTGGGCCAGCCAGGCGTGGGAGGATGGCTTTTTGTGTTAGTCACTACTCTGCCCTGCTCACCTGGCTTCCCTGCATGGGCCAGAGTGTCTCTTCCTTGCTTTCCTGGCTGTGCCCTGCCATGGACCCCACGGTGAATGGGAGCCTCTGGTGCTGCCATCACCCCAGCCACTGGGGCCACATCTGCTCCATGGCTAAACATAGTCACTCGCTCCCTGGGGCTGTGGCTCTGGCATCCTTCACTGCTGCTAAAAATGACATTTTCCAAATAATGAAAGAATCTTTCATTACCTTGTCTCTGCAAGCAGCCTGGGAGGCTGGAAAACAGCTGAGCACTAAGTGATGTGCTTAATGCAGCTTCAGCATTGGTATATTTTCCCTCTGTCTCCAGTTCAGGCATGCCATGAGGCATGAGAAGATGTGGCTTTGGATGACCCCTGGGGGTCTGGCTGAGGCAGGAGAGCATGGCTGGGTGCCTTCAGTCCCCTTCTCTCTCAGGAAGGCTGCAGCAAACCTGTTTCTCCTTGACCCTGCAAGTCCTCCTGCCCTGCTCCCTGCAGTGTGATTTGTGTCCTAGCATGGTCTGGGATCTGGCTCACCTTGCACCATGAGTGACTGACATGTCCTCCTGCAGAACTTGTGCTTGGGGCCATTTGTTCCTGATGTGCCCTAGGGACAGCTGGAGTGAATGGAAAGGGCTGTTTCTCTGGGCATTGCATTAATGAGGAAGAGGAGGATTTGTGCACAGATGATCCTGTACCTCCTCAATGGGGAGAACAGGTGTGGGAGACTGAAAGCAGTATTTATTTCAGACCTTTTAAACAGTTCTTAGGTCCTTTACAAATATGACATCCCATGCCCTTAGGCAAATTATTAGAGGCAAGTAACCACGAGGTGCCATCCCTTCTTCCATCTCCCACAGGGATGACAATGGCTCAGGGGAATGATCCATGTCCCCCATGGCTGTGTTTCACCCAGCAGCACACAGCCCACCCATGGGTGCCATCAGCCTGCTGCTTGCAGCCCTGGGCATGGGCAGAGAGCCTGAGTTGCTGCACTGGCATTTACAGACAGCTCTGTCCTGCCAGGCAATGCCAAATCCAGTGAGTGAAGGGTGTCTCCTTGCTTGGCCAAGAGCAGGTAGAGCAGCTGCCTCTGCTCCCTTTGGGACATTTTACTCTTTTCACCAGCAGCTGAGTGAAGCTTTCACACCTGTCTCCTGTGGCAGTGGTGGTCCAGAGAACTGATCCTTACTCACTGTCACCAGCTGCTTTTTCTTTCTCTGACTCTCCCCTTCTGAGTTGGGTTTATTTTGGTTTTGAGCTGATAGATGGATTAGCATTTATCACCAGGCTGACTACCAGAGGGCTATTAAAAGTGATTTGCAATGTAAATACTTTCGTCATCAAGCACATTTTCTTTAGACTAAGGTTGACTTTTATGAATATTAAAGCCTTGTAGATGGGTTCAGCAAGTGGGAGTACGTCTGTCAGAGGGAGGGGGACTGGCTGCCTGCATTGTGCTGGGGAGGCAATCTGGATCCACCGGAGGGCAAAGGGATCTGGTGGCAGAAGGAGGGAAGTGGAGCATGAAAGGGTGTGTGAGGCAGAAAGAAAGCCTGAGTGCCTTGAAGAAGGACAGAAAGGAAGGAGAGAGAGCATGTGAGCATATGCAGCATATCCCATCCCTCTCTGTGAGCAGGATGGGAGGACAGGCTTGGGCTGGAGTGCTTTTGCTGGAGGCTGGCAGGGGCTGTCAGGCTAGGGGAGGACTTGTGGAGAGAAGGGGGAGACCTGACCAGAGCTGTGGGGTCAGGAGATTTGTCCCTGGCAGAGCTCAGTGCCAGAGGTGTGTCTGAACATGCCCCATGTGCTAAAGGGCTGGGTGAAAACTGCCCCTTTACTTGAGGATGCCCTGCCATGAGTGTAGGGTTGCAGGATCAGCAGTGAATTCCCCAAGTCCCCCAGCAGACACAGCCTGGCATTACTTTGTGTGCCAGGAGCCAGGGCTGGCTGCTGCTGTGGCTGCTGCATGTTTGAGTATAGTTACTGGGAATCTGTCAGGGATAATGAGTGGATGTTCCTGGGCTTGTGGGGGAAGCCAGAGTAAGTGACCCATAACTGCTTTTCCTGCTCTTCAAAAATATTCATCTCTGCACACCTGCTCAGTGGTGTAACCACTCTGCCTCAGGATGGCTATGGATAGGGACTGTAACAAGCCAGGGTGGAGTATCAGGGTGGTCACTTGCCACTGGTTTTTGCATATCCCCCTTCAAAGGCAGAGGTGAGAGGAGTGGCTTTGTCTGTTCCCAGGTGTTCATGGTATTTTGGTGCAAGGGCAATTTTTGAGACAGAGGAGTGTGATGGAGCATTGCCAGCTGATAATGGAAGACTAGCTAATGCTGATTAGAGAGCAGGCACAGCACAGCGTGGCAGAAAAGAAAAAATAAGACAAAGAAGCCATTCCAAAAAAATAGAGGCTGGAAGCAGACTGATGTGAAGAAATGGGAGATGTGCAGTTGCAAGAAAAATAGAAAGCTCTAGGAGTATCCCAGATTCCTACAAGGTGACAGATGCTGGGTTTGCTGGCTGCTTACTCCTCCAGACCAAGCTGGGTCAATCCAACAGAATAGCAGAATATCCAAATATAAGAGTCTCAGACTGTCACAGGCCTTAATCCCAAAAGAGAGTAAAAAAGGCTCTTGATTTGCTTGGGCCATTGAATATGAAGTCAAGTCAGTCCTTGCCTTCTTCCATGGGAAAACCACAAGTCCCTCCTGTCCCACACCACAGACTGTTCCAGCATCTGTGGCCAGGGGAAGAGGTGGAGCTGAGGTCTGATTCTGGAGTGGATTAAGTTGTTCATGACCAGTGCTGACATGGCCCAGGAGGGAAGGTGATGTCTCTTTGGTGGCAGCAAGAGAGGCTGGTGGAACTAGCTGGCAGCCCACGAGAAGGGAATGTGTGAATATGTCAAGCCAGAAGAAGCAAGTACTGTCTTTAATTGGAATATGTATAGTGAGTCCAGGCTTTCAGAAAACATGCTTCTGACTAATGAGTGCATATAGCTAAGCTAAGAGTTAGAAGTTGAAAAGTTTTGTATTCAATTTGGTTGCACATTTTTATCTCCATGGCTGATCAGCTTTGGAAGGAGACATCTCACTGTTCATTACAGTCTTTTGTCTTTCTATGGGGGCTTGTAGTTTGAAACAAGAGTCCAATCAAATAACCCAACTCCAGTACAATCAAATTGTCTTTGAAGCAGATATTCCCTCAAGTCTGATGAGTTCTCACAGAGCATGACAAAGGTTCATTCACATTGGTTTTTAGGGGGAAAGAAGGAGAAGAGGGTGGTGAGGTTAGGACTTTGTTCAAGGCAAGAGATTCCAAATAACTGGCTGGAGTCTTTGACAGGTTTTGGTCAGTGACTGCAAAAAGAGCATGGGCCGATGTTAAACTCGAAAGAGCCAGCAAATCCTCATTGCACTTGGTGCAATTGCATGGCTTCACACCAGCCAACATTTGGAAAGCTTTGTCTTCTTTTTTTTCAAAGAAGGCATGAAGGAAAAGGTCGACTGAACTCACTAAAGAAATGCCAGAATGTGCCCTATGGTGACCAAAATAATGGTGGTGCATCTGCCTCCCTGCTGTGGCAGGGGCCCCTTGGCGTGCAAAGGCAGCAGCAGATGTAAGTGCCAAAAGGCTTTAACCTTTTCAGGGTGCAGAGATGCACCTGGAGCGGGAGATGTGTCATCAGAGAAAATTGTCTGAATTACCTTAATAATGTTCTCTCTGCTGGAATTCAGAAATGTGTCTCCATTTGCAGGGAGAAGATAACACTTTGCAGGATCTAGGGAAAAGAGAGGTCCAGTCTGTGAACTGGACACATCTTTAGATGACACACTGACTTAAAATACTGCACTTCTGTTAAGTGCTACCTCCCAGAGCCAGAGAGGTATGAGAAGAGGATGAGGGAGTGAAGGGCTGGATGGCTGGAACCCATCTGCATCTGCATTGCTTCGAAGAAGGGTTAAAGTGGGGCATTTATTTGTTTATGTGTGTATGCATGTGCATGTGAGAGCTGAGCAGATGGGGAAATGATACCCGTGTGTGTCTGTGAGACAGCACAAGTGAGAGGTAGAGGGTGGGTGAGGGAGTTGCTCTAGGTCTAAAGTGAAGGGAAGGGGAAAGGTGTACCGGTGTTTTTTCTTCTCCCTTTGTTTCTTCTTGTTCGACACTTTCTCATTACCAAAAGCCAGATCTGGGGGACAGCCAGTCAGCCGATTGCGGAGATGCCTGACGAGTTTTTTTGTTCTGCATGAACACCCCAATTCCGAGCGCTAGTGACAGCCCGGCAGAGATTTTTGGGGGCCAGGGAAAGCGCCGAGGCCTCTCTTTACCCTGTCTGTGCCGGGCCCCTCTCTGCGTCTCCCAGCTCCTCGCTCTGTCCCCTTGGGACGCCGCTGCTCCCGGCGCTGCCGGCTCCAGCGGATCGGGATTGATCCCCGCCGGTGGGTGCCGGGGAGGGGCCGGAGCCCGGCGATCCCGGGAGCGCTGTCCGGGGTGCTGCAGGAGCGCTCCCGCACAACATCTGGCCGGAGGGCCGGGAGGCCACATCTGGCACGGGGGGATCGGCGGCGTGGGGATTGGCAGCGGCTCCTGACGTTGTGAGCCCCCTCCCCGCCCCCGCCCCGGTGCGCTTTCGTGGCGGCGAGGGGGGCGACACATCTGGGGGCGGCACATCTGGGGGCGACACATCTGGGCGCGGGGGAGGGCGAGGGCGGGGGGAGGAGGCCAGGGCCGAGCCGGCAGCTCCGGGCCCTCCCCTCTCCCCGCCCCTCCGCCGCTCGCGGCGCCGCCGGCACCGGGAGCCGGGACCGGAGCCGGACCGGAGCCGGACCGGAGCCGGGCCATGCCAGCCGGAGCCCCCGCGGGCGCGGCGCGGCACCATGGCCGCTGAGAACCGCTCCGCGCCGCCCTGGGCTGGGCTGCCCGGTGAGTGCTGCTCGGGGCCCGGGGCGAGGCGGGGGGCGCGGGGGTCCCCGCAGGGTCCGGGGGTTCAGCATGGCTTTGGGGTGCGGGGGGCCGGGGCTGCGCGCCCCCGGGGATGCTGCTCCCCCAGGAATGGGGGAGGTGTCTCTGCCAACTTTCCCACATTCCTGCGTCTCTCCCGGTCGCCCCGCGGGTCGGGACCCTCGCACTGGTTCGCTGCCCCGGGATGTCTGGAGCCGTGCAGCCCTGCCAGGCACCGGGGTGATGTCTGGCACCCTGGCACCGCTGCTCGCATCCAAACCAACACCGTTCCGGGATCCGTCGCCCGAGGAACCTCGGGTCCCTCTTGTCACCCAGGAAACAGCCCTGTCAGCACCCTGAGTAGGGAATACGAGCAGCCTGCGGTCCGGGGCAGGCACCCCCCCCCCGCCAGGAGGAAACTCAGGACGGGGGTTATTGGCTTTCCTGGTGCCTTCTTTGGGAAGGAGACATCCCTGGACAAGAAATTACCTGCATGCTCTCCTTGCTTCCCTCACAGTTCCAACAAGAGCAATAGGGACAGGATCCCCAATCTTTTGGATACTTTGTCGCCATACTGGGCAAACCCCTATGGCGCTGGTGGCCACCTCCCAGGACATGACTAGGCAGAAGTTTGCCCCCTCTCCACAGAACACTTTGCCGGGCTGTGCATTGCAAGGGAGACTTATCTTCCCCACTCTCTCCCTCGGTGGATCTCATCTTCCCTTTAGCCCTTTCTTGGCCCTGTTGCACCTTTCCTGCTGGTAAAGACAGGTGCCCCATGCTCTCTGTTGGCCCGTCATGGACAAGAGTCAGGCAGCCACACCCTTCTTTTTTTCCAAAATAATGACACTGGCTTCAAATCAGGGGACAGTACTTGTCATTTTTCTTAAATAAAAGCAGCATTGGCTTCTGTCTGACCTGTTTTCAACCCCTCTGTTGTGCTGTGGATGGATTTTTATAGCTGGTCTTTGGAAACCCAAAGGCTAGAGAGATGCTTCCCAACCTGAGGAACAGCTGGTGTTCCCCTGTGCCCTGCTCGTAGCTCGGCTCTGCTTGGGCATTTGGAGGATTCCTGCTTTATCACAACTGCCTTGACTGACCTCCAAGAGTAGTTTGACTCCTGCCAAAACTTGCAGAGTGAATAGAGGGGCTGGAAGGGTTGCTACCAATACAGCTGGGTGGCTTGTTGATGCAGGCACTGTCTGTCAAAATACTCGGGTGCCGTGATCCCAGAGCCCAGGCTTTTGGTGAAACAGCACCAGAGACAAGGCTCACGTTGAGATCACAGGTGACACCAGGATGCTTTCGCTGTCTCTACTGCTGGGCACCACCTCCTGCTTCCTATCGCCCTCACTCCCGTGATCCGAGCACCTGCTGCTGCTCTCCAGCCTGGACTAGGCCCCCAGAGACATCCCAACACAGAGCAGGGCATCCAGTGGGGATCCTAACCAGCAACCCATCCCTGGCTCCCCCTTCAGCCAGGACGGCCGGTGGTGGGAGCCCTGGGTGTGGAAGGTGGGGAAGGAGCAGGTGTGCAGTGCTGGGCAGCAGCCCTGGCTCCTGCAGTAGCCAAGCCCATGTGCCCTTGCTCAGAGCAGCAGCAAGTGTCCAGGGCTGCTGGATGGAGCAGCCGTGGCCCTGGGAGTGACCTGATGAGTGGGCAGAGGAAAGCCGGCAGGAGAAGGAGGAGAAGGGCTACCGGTAAAAGTGGTTTGTTTTTTCACACGAGGGGCGTACCCGTCTCAGCAGGTCAGTCTGTTTTCTTTCACAGAAGAGAAATGAACTGAAATGATTAATTAATACTCTGATCCAATTACTCTGAGTTTGCAGAAGGAGTATGGTTTTTCTCTTTTAACTGTCCCCACGAACATCCCATTGATGTTAGGTCTTGTCATGGTTGGGGTTTTGTTGTTTTGTTCTTTAAAATTAAAGTGACAAATATCTCCCCAGGAGAAAAAAAAAATAAAGTAGGAAAAGAGACAAAAACAGGGAATAAAAATACTGAGATCAGGAGCTGCAGAGCTGTCCCTAGCACACCTTTGTATTGATCCCTTCTCTGCCTGCCCTGCTGAGCCCTGTCCAGCAGCTCCACAGAGGTGAAGAGGTTTGGTGAGCGCACAGCTGAGGTGGCAGACAGAGCTCTGCAAAGGCAGCGGGGAGATCAGTCATAAAAGGAGAGGGAAATGGAGGCTGTTTGCAAGGGGCTGCTGCCTTCTGCACAAACACAGCTCCTCTTTCTACATGGACAGACACGCAGCAAGTGTTCCATGTGTGCAAGCTGACCCCTTCTCCTTGGCACGCTAAGTCAGGACTTTGATGGGCATCTTCTGCAGAAGTGGACATTGTTTTTGACCCAGTTGCTCCTCAGTCTGACATGGGTCTATGCCCTTATGGCTTTCCAGTAAGCCAGGGGAGGAAGTTTGCTTTGCATTTCATCATCCATTCTGGGCTGGTTCTAAAACTGCTTGTTTAAAAGACATGTTACAGGGAGATGTGAGAGTACAGGACCTGATACAGTGAGGAAATGGATGTTTTGGACCAGATCATGCCCACCAACTTCCTCTCATCCCTTCATTCCCATCCCAGCATCCCCCGTTAACTGCTCTTTAGTCTGCCCAATCACCAGCACTCACCATGAGTGTGCCAGGTACCAGTGGTACAGCAGGGCTCCATACCCGGGCAGTGTTGAAGCCTCTTCAAGCTGGTGATTGGAGCTGTACCAAATCCATTCTTCTTCTGAGGGATTTGTGGGGCTAGTCAGAAAACAGACACTAGTTTTTAGGAAGACTCATGTGGTCTTCAGCCCAGGGCCCAGGCAGACCAGGAGGTGAGGGCCTGGATGTGTGGCTGCTGTCCAGCTCACAGCCAAGTGGAGGAGTGTGCCAGCCTCAACCATCCCCGGGGCATAACTCACCAGGACATCCCTTTAACCCTCTAGGCATGGCACAGTCTTGCTGCATCCAGACCCTCAAACACACTGAGGTATGTATTGCTCTGTATTCAGACAAATTCATTTACTGAAACGTCAAGGAGTTAGGTACTTCCTGGACAAATCGATCTGAGACAAGTGTTCCCTGGGCAGACTGGCCCATGATTCCAGTATTTCGCTGGTGCATGAACACAGGGCAGGGTGTCTCATATACAGATCCTCCCCTTGATACTAAGAGACAGAGTTTTAGCAGGAGACACACAGCCAGTCCCTGTTCCCCCAGCTAGAGACAGCTGGGTGTCCTCACTCTGTGTTGGCAGCCATCCCACCTTCCCTGAAGATCGATGCCCTGGTCCTCTTGGGACTTGTCTCTGTGCTAAGACGACATCATTTGACCTGTCTTCTGACCCCGAGTCCCCTGGCACTGTGAGCACAGCAAGCGAGGCTCTGCAGGAGATGCTCGCCAGCCCCACCCCTTGCGTGCCGGGCTCAGCTGCTCACACCTTCGCCCCGGGGCTGCTCTCGGGACCCTCCAGAGACGCCCTCAGCCCTGAGGCTGCACCGCATGGAGGAGGAACTCCAACAAAGGCTGTTTATACCTTGTGTGATGTAAATTTGCTGAGAAAATTAACCTCACCAGCCTGTTTAAGCCTGCAGATGCAATGGCTGTAGGCACAGTGCTTCGTCCCTCTGACAATCCCCGAAACTGTTGCCGGAGACCCTGCAAACCAGCTGTGTGAGTGACAGTGCTGTGAGCCTGTCCCCATCACGCCTTTATGTCCTGTGCAGTGTCAGCTCCACTCCCACTCGGTGCAGAGGCAGTGGCAGAGATGCCCAAGTGCCCTGTTCCTTTCCCACCTCCTGCCCCAGCGTTAGGCAAGTTGAGGTGTGGGGCTGCAGAGGAACCTCTCCCACCTCTTCCAGTGACTCAGAGAGAGCTGGAGAAGGCCATGGGGAAGCACAGGGCTGTTCACTTGTCATCAAGAGCCTGGAAGGGGAGTTGCATCCCAGATGACTTGGTGAAGGAGGGGCAGCAGCTAGGAATTTTGTCCTTTAAAGGCAGAACCCAGTGCAAACCATGGAGCCCCTGGAGTTCAGCAGGCTCAGCCTGAGTTATCAGTGTGTTACTGAGCTACTGTGGCCGTGCTCCTCCAGCCAAGACAGCCAGGCAGAGAAGCACCTCCTCTGGTACCACAACTGCTTTTAAATCTAGCATGTTGTGTAGCACCTTGCAGCTTGGCAGAGGAGGCAGTGGGGGCTGACACCAGGAGCCTCAGCTGGAAGTGTCTGGAGGTGAAATGTTGTCAGCAGGGTTAAGGCTCCTGGTGAAGTTGATTTGTGTTGGCCAGTTAATGGGTTAATGCCTTCAGCCTCTTTAAGCAGAATTAGATTGATTTGTCTGTGGGAAACTCAGCTGCAGTTGTGCAACACTGAGGTCTGAAAACACGAGTCTGCAAACACGATGTCCCAGGCCCCTAATTCCACTCCAGGTCACAGAGCAGCTCTCCAGGGGCCTCCATGGCGCCTGCTTCACTGACCCCTCACTTGCAGACCCTCCCAGTGCTGATGTTAGCCAGGCAGCACGGCAGGCTGGCTCTGCTGAGCAGGGACTGAGATCCGTGAGGGATCTTTGCATGACTGAGAGGGGAAGGAGAGTACCCAGCATCTCTCCGTCTCCAGTGCCTCTGGGGTAGTTTGGATCCCTGCTCTGCTGACAGTTACATCATGTGCAGCTCCAGATAAGGCCAAAAAAGTGCATGCATGTGTATAGAGAGGAGTGGAGAGCAATGAAACCCTTCTGGCATCTGCCTTTGCTGAAAACAGGCATGATTTGCCTGGCCTTGGGCCTGCCTTTCTGCAGCACTTAGGAGCAGTGGCTAGCACAGTGGTCTCTAAGCTTCTTGCAGAGCTCAGATAACTCACCACAGCCCATAAGTGATGCTCAGCTCATTAAACCCTCTGCTACTGTGCAGTCCTAGGCAATGAGGTGGCTAAACCCCTGCCCTGTCCTGTGGGGTGAGCAGCACTGCAACCCTGACTGTCTGAGCTGCATCCCCACCCTGCGGCTCATGGGCACCCTGGGGGCAAAAAGGGTGAGTGTGGAGTGCTGTGGGTCTCTGCATGGAGGCCAGCCCCTGCCTTATTCAGCACCAGCACAACAGGCTGGGGGTCACCATCCTGCAGTGACAAAGGTGACTCCAGGCAGAGCTGGCCTGCCTGAGCCAGAGTGCTGCAGCCCACAGAGGTTTCCAGTGCCAGCACAGCTCCCATCTGCCCAGCAAGGAGCTGGAGGGAGCCTCCAGAGAAGACAGCAGGGAGAGGTTTGCAGGCAACGTGTGTGAAGTCTCTCCTTCTCAGAAGGTTTTCTCAGGACTTTTCTGTAGAGAAGATAAATAATGCCTCCCTGGCAGACTGAGACTATTCCCACCTCCTTCCTCTCCATCCCTCCCTTTCTCTGTTATCACCAGGGATGGGGATTTCCTACCTGCTCTCCTCCCCTTGCACTGTGACCCCCACATCTTCCATTCTGCCTGTCCATGCCCTGGGCTCTCCTGCCCACCTTCTGCCACAGCTCCTCTTCTTCCCTTTGCTCAGGCACCACCTCCAACTCCAAATTCTCTGGCCTTATGGTCTTATGGTCAAATGGGGTAAAATATTTTCAGTTTCATTATTCATTAGCACCACAAAGATTCCCATCTGCTATCTGCCCCCAGGACTAGGGTTCTCACATACACATCCATCCAGCAGGTTCTTGTTCCTTCCTGATTTTCTGCCCTTGGCTCAGGGCATCAGCTCTTTTCTCTCATCCATTGCATAGCTGGCTAATTAGTCCTCTCAAAGCCCTGCAGAGCTTCATGCTGCTCCATGGGGCAAGGGGCTCCATTGTCAGGTCTTTAAAATTTCAGATGAGCACCTTACTGTTTGCTCCCTGTGGTATTTCAGCTCTGGGATGAGTAACAGAGAAACATGTTCCCCCTGCCCATGCTCTGCCAGAGGAGTACTACATCTCTGACTGCCTGAGCTGCATCCCCACCCTACGGTTCGTGGGACCCTGGGGACAAACAGGGTGAGTGCAGGATGCTGCACAGGGACCACCCCCTGCCTTATTCAGCACCAGCCCTGGCACCTGGGACAGCCTGGCAGATCCCCCAGGTGGGTGATAGAGACCTGGCACCTGTGGCTGTGTGGGGCAGTGGCAGGGTGAAGGGGCTTCCCTACAACTGGCTTCCCAAAAAGAGCCAAGTCCTTCCTCCTCGCCATTCCCAGGCAAGGCCTGTTCCTGGGGCAGGGGATCTGCTCTTCTAAGCAAGCAGCTCTTAGGTGTTGCAACACTTGCCTCTCTAGCCCCCAGTCCCTCCTCCACCCTTCTCTCTCCCACAGGTACCTGCTCCCTGTCACTAACCTCTCTCTGGGATAGCCCAGCTAATCCAGGCAGTCACTTGTTGCTGAAATCCTCTCTCTCCCCTCCTTCCTCTCTGCTGCTGGTCCCAGAGTCCTTCCCGGCCGTGGGACCTGTAGCTGCAGCAGGGTTATTTCTGCTGCACTGCCTTGAAACAGCTGGGTTCTGTTCAAGCTTCAGCCCAGGCATATAAAAGTACATGAGCATCTCTCTGAGGCAGAGAGCATTAATGCACTGGATGGGAGGGGAGAAGTGTGGCTCCAGCCCAGGCTCAGCTGGAAGCCCAGCGCCTTCTTGGCTCAGCGACACTGAGCTGAGCTCTGCCGCCAGCAGGGAGCTGCAGCCCTGGGGCACTGGAGGGAGGGCCCAGTGTCGCCCTGTCCCGCTGTGCCATGCCGCCGTGCTGAGCCCTGTCCCCGGGATGTCACCATCGGAGCCAGCGCGGGCGCGGGAGCTGCTGGAGCCGCCGGAGCCCGGGAGCTGCAGGCTGGGCACAGCAGGGTAAGGTTGCACTTCATTTGCTAGGCACTTGCTAGCAGCGTTCCACTGACAGGTTATTTATTTAGCCTAATAATTGGGTGACAGGTGGTTAATTAATTGTCAGAGTGACCAGTGTGCTGGAAGCCTATTTATAGGAGTGACCTTTCAATTACTTTTTAAAAAACACTCTCACTGGCTTGCTTCTTGTCTGGTTATGCTGTGAATAAATGGAATGCAGCCCCTTACAACCTACAAAGGGCACAATAGGGATACAGGCAAATGCTGGGGGGCAGTTTGGGCAGGGGGTGCAGCTGTGCCTGCTGTGGGATGCTGGTGAGCCTGGTGGGCTGGGCATTACCTGCAGGAGCAGCTCAACAGCCACAGCTCCCACAGCCGGGTGCAGCCACCTTGGACGCCTCGGCTTTGCTCTGAAAGCCAGCATTAACCACATAGTTACAAGCAGGTGTGAAGGCAGGGATGGTCCTGGCTTGCTTGGGAGGTGGTGGCATTGCCCAGCTGCAGCATTCCCTTCTGGCCCTGGACATGGCAAATGCGTCAGGCACGGGTTAGGGGGGATGATTCTCTGGCCCCTTGCCCCCTGAAAACTTGCTGCTCCTGTGCCACTGAGCTTAGTCCAGTGGCTCCAGGAAAAGATATCAGAGGTTCTTAACTTGTAGGAATGGAGGAAATTGCTTTGCCACATGAGAACCAGTTGAGCAGCAGAGGAAAAAAGAAGAATATATTATTCAATGGAAAAATCAAATGCCCAGAACCACCCCATAGATAACTGACAAGAAACAATTCCTGTTCTTCAATGGCTCAGATCTCCTCTGGAGCAGGATAAGGACTTCAGGGATCCATTGACCAGAGTGGTGAAAGCACAGCCACCAGCCAGAGCTTAGAGGGCAGAGGGAGCCCTGCCATTTTAACACAGATCCCGCTGGCCCCTCATCTCCGTTCTGTTTTTCTGGTTGTTTATTGCCTTCATCATTCCAATGCAGAGGCACGGAAGCAGACCAGCCCTCCCCTGCCAGACACAGGGCCTGCCCTTGGTCTTCTCTCGTGTGTTGTATTTCTAAGGTGCCTGTTCCCAGTATCTAGGAATTCTGTTTTCACACTCTGAGGGGTGTGAATCTGTCAACCGGAACAACCCTTCATGAGCTGTAAAGTGGTGCCATGATTCAAGAACTAATTAACAGCTATTAGATAATGCAATTAGCGGTGCAAACTGCCACCCTACCCTAAGTATACCTTCCCTTTGTGAGCCTGAGCCATAAATGTCTAGCATCTTTTGTTTCCTTTTTTTTCTCTCTCCTCTCCTCCTTGTGGTGGATGGCTGCACAAGCTGCCCAGACCCACATCACATCAGCAGTTTGACCTGACAGGATGAATCCCATTAAGATTTTTATCCTCTCTGCACTTTTAGGAAAGCCAAGGCAAGCAGGGGACTGCCAATGGGGCTGGTCTGGCTCTTTCCAAACATGACACCAAAGGTGATGTGCCCAGGCCCAGCCTTTGGCACCCAGACAGAGCAGGGGTCAATGTGTGCCTTCTCCTTGGAATGTGCCTGTGGTGGAAGGGGCCACCTTCCCTCCGTCCCAGAGACAGGCAGCGCCCAGAGCCCCACAGGCTCCATCCAGCCAGGAGTTTACAGCCACAGCCCCTCCATCCTGTCCCTGGGCTCCAGGTCGCTTTCAGTTTTGTTGTTGCTTCAAACCCATGCAGGGCTAAATCCCATTTCCTCTGGGAATAGCTCACACTCATAGGTGTCTCTGAAGCACAGCTTTTTCTGATTCCTCTCCTTCCCCTGCAAACATCTCCCTCCCCAGACCGGTGTGTGAGTGTGGGACTTGCTTTATGCTGGGTTCCTTGCAGGGCTCTGCTCATTCCCAGAGGCTTTGCTTCAGCCACATGCAGACCAGACATGGCTTTGCTCCCTCTTGCACCTGCTCCCTGGGGATCCCCAGCCCTGAGGATGATGCTGGGACGGGGACAGTGTTAAACAGGAAAGGAGATGGCTGGTGGTGACATGTGGGACGGGCAGTGCAGCAGAGGGAGGCTGTGCAGTACAGAGGAGGCAGGGAACACTGGGGCAGCAGGGCTGCTTGCTCCAGGAGCTCATCCCGCAGCTTGAGGTGCCCCCATCACACGGGTGTGTGTAAATACCTCCCTCTGCCATTGCCTTTGCTGTGCCGGGGGGGAGGGTGGCCAGCTCCTTCCACAGCAGGGGCGGGAGGGAACAAACCCTCCATCCCATGTGCGCTGGGAGCTCAGCAGGTGCTCAGTCACGAACTGCAGCTGATGGAGCACCAGCCTCCAGCTACTGCAGATTCTTGGGTACTGGAAGGTCAGCAGCAGTCCATGACAGGGCTGTCTCCTCTCCTGCCTGGCAAGAGGCTGTGAGTTTGTGGGAGCTGACAGCCTGGGAAGGCTTGCTGGAGAGCACATGAGCTGCAGCAAGCAAGTAGCAGGAGTTTTCTGCTGTGGTCTCGGGTGTCACCCTGTGACAGAGCGCCGGCTTTGCTCTTGCTCGGGAGTTGAATTCCTCCCACTAGTGTGGTCACACCCATGATTGCAGGCAACAGTGAAGACCCTGCTGTGCCCACTGCCCGCAGTGGTTGGACCCCACCCATATTACAATTTTCTCTTCTTGGATCTGTGGCTCTGTGGGAAGAGAAAGGTATTTCCCTTGATGGTATGGTTGGTGAGTACCGCAGCAGCCACAGAAACTCTTGGACTAGAGGATGCTATCAGTAAAGAGTTGGAGTCTCCCAATGGCTTCAAAGAGGAGAAAACCAGCTCTAAATCACTGCCAAAAGTCTGAGGGAGCTTGCTGTCACTGGCTAGTGCAAGCAGGTATGGAAGAGCACCCACAGAGCACTGCAGACAAAGAATGGTTGTGTGCAGGCTGAAAAGCCAGTTTCTATGACAGGTAGGGGTCTCAGCCCCAGGAGCCCTTCTGAAGTGTTTTCTCAGCTTTGTCAAGACTCTGTCTCCTCACTGTCTGTGGTGTCATCATGAAAATGGGGTGCAAAAGGGAATGGAGACAGAGAGGGTGATGTAAGATGGGGGCTGTGAAGGGAGGGAGAGAAGAAATGGACTCCTGAAGGTGCAGGGAGCAAGCACTGGGCACTGGGGGACACAGAGAAGGTGTTAAGTGGAGAGACATCAAGTTCTGGAGCTGTCCCTTGGTGTCTGGTGTCTTTGTGTCACAGAACTGGGAACAGTGATGCAGCCGGCATGAAGGTGGAGATGGTGTCACACTGGTGAGTTTGTTGCAGCTCCACAGCTGTCCTGTGTGCTCTCTCCATCTTTGGACACATGGACACATGATGGGGATGAAGAAGTGTGACTGCCTGGGGGCTGTGCCCCCACCCAGACCCTTCCCACACAGCCTGGATGCTCTCCATCTCAAAAGCAGAGATTTATCTCTACTGCCCATTCAGGCATGATGCATGGCTTGGTCAGCTGCACAGACCTACCAAATTTGTAGCATCTTTGGCCTTCTCCTAGCTCCAGACTGAGCTGTCTCCTCTGCTCAGAAGGCAAAGGCAGTGCTGAGCAGTCCCAGTGAGCTCAGAGAGAGTGCTGGGAGCAGAAGAGTGAGACAGGAGGATAGAGAGTAGAGGGGAAAAGAAGGGATGCCTGGTGGACTGGGGTATGGCAGAGAACACGGTGTACAGAGCTCCCAGCTCACACGTGTTGCTCTGTCTGTGTTGTATGTTATCTTCACACTTTTCAGCGTTTTCAGTCTTCCTCCTTTCCTCACACGGGGGATTGCTTTACTTTTGCTATTAGGTGAAGGCTTCTTTTCACAGTGCTCAGTGTTGAAGCCCTCCCCGAGGCACAGCTGCCCCTGCCTCCTCACACCAGTTTGCAGCATGACCTCTGGGTGGCATCCAAAGGCTCGCCTGTGGAGCTGCCGCAGCCTTTCCTCCGGCTCTTGGGACACCTACAGAGCACTTCGGGGTTGAGATGGATTTTTCTTACTTTGGGTAGCTGAGAACACAAGCCTCTGTCAAGGCTGATAATTAATTAGACACGCTTAGAAGAGGATGCCAGTTCATGAACAAAAGTGAGAAAACTGAAACCCACATTTTAGCAGAGACGATGGAAAGGTTTCTTTTCAAGACTTTCAAATTCTTCTTGGAAGAGCTGGGTTAGATGTCTGCATGATTGCTAGCTTGTCTGATCAGTTTGATTAGCTGTTACAAGAATGACAGTTAAATCTCCCCATCTCACCAAAGTGAAGAAATTAAAACTCATTTCAATTGTACTGAAACCAACCCCCAAACTGCCATGATTATATATTTCTAAGGCATTTTATACACTTATCACCTCTTCTCACATCTCTGGCTGGGTGCCCAGGAAGAATGGCAGGAGAAACCTCTTTCCCTCTCCCTTGATGCATCCCTTGTGCTTGGAGGTGGGTGCAAAGCTGGGCAGTACTACCAGGCTTCCTCACCCCATCCATGTCTGGCATGTAGCATCTACCAAAGGGCATTGCTTTCTTTTAAAAGCCTTTTGTCTTCACAGACACACTTAGACGATAATGGTAGAGAGGTATTTCTTTGTCCCTCACCCACTTTTTTCCTTTGCACCTGTAAGAGGAGCTCTGCCACTATTGCAGCTGTTGCCTTGCTAATGCAGAAGCTGCCTAAATGGCTACATCAGACCCTGGCTTTAGCATCTCAGCAGCCACATTTCCATTTAATTACACCTGTATCTCTTTAGAAAATGCTTATATTAAAAACCTGGCTATTTGCTGACGGCAAGCATCTCCTACCCTCACCACAAATGAAAGACAAAGGCATTTCTTTCCAAATACTTAAAAAAGACAAACTGATCTCAAAGCCTGCCAGATCGTGTTTGGAAGAGGTGTGTGTTAATGGCACGTTTATACATTCAGCAAAATCAGCTTCAGGAGTCATCCAGCAGGCATTTGGAGCCAGCACCCAAGCCAGAGACACACTGTGCTGATGCTCCTGCTGAGGGGACACTCACTGGCTCCTGCTGGGTTCCTGGCACCACCACCCATGGGGCTGAACCCCTGCCCTGGGCACCAGCAAGAGCTGCCCTTGATTGTCTGGCAGGGTTGGGATGCCCCCAGAAGCCAAGGTGAGGCTAGTGAAGGCTCAGCATGTTTTGGGGGCCTGGATGGTGTGGGAGAGGCAGGTTCTATGGGAAGCTCTTCTGTCCAAGCCAACTCCCTCAGTGCCTTTGCTTTTCCTTTGTTTTCCAGGAAATTCCCTTTTATCTCAATACAGCACTTCTTGTCTATTGATTTTTTTTAAGGTCCATTATACTCTTACCTTGGGTGATTAACCACAGGCATCTTGATTTGGATGAAGGCAGTAATTCTGTCTATAATTCTCATCACTTTTCATAAATAATTCCATGTATCATGCTGAGGTGTCTTTCTCCACACCATACATCTCCGTGGCCTGGGTGGCTGCAGCTGTACTGTGATGTGGGACTGGGGGAAGGGGTCATCACTTCCCAGCATCACTGACTGATGACACTGGGGCAGCTCCCTCCCTCTCCTGAGCCTGCTGTGCTGTGTACTGTGCAGTGCCAAATTACCCACCTTCAGCCTTTCTTGGCTTTTCTATATCTCAGCAGTGTCACCCTTTGGTCAGGGCCACCTGTGTTGGACAAGCTGGTGCCCCTGGTAAGATGATGTGGGACTCACAAGCTGTGGTGTAACTTGCTGTTTTCCTTCTCCCAGATTTCATCTTCCAGAAGGAGCTGTTTGCTGCGAGAGACACAGGTGAGCTGAGCAGACCAAGGCACGGGCTTTGTGGGTCAGGCCCCCCTTGGGGAGTGCTTTGGGGAGGGCAGTGGGACATGCCTGGGGCATACCATGAACCTGCTCATGTTCCTGGGTGAGAGCAAGGGCACTGGCTCCATGCTGTGCTGTTCTGGTGGTGAGTGCTGTATGTGCAACCCCTCTGGGCTCTGCAGTCCCCTTTCCCCAGCCTTTGGGCCTCCCTGTGTGCTTCTCTGGGGCACAGGAGATTGTGCTCCCACCGGATATACAAAGAGGGACCATCACACTCTGGCCCTGCAAAGAAGGGACCATCACACCCTGGACTGTCCTAGGGCTGCTCCTGCTTCTTTCCCTGCAACTCGTATGCCTCCTCTGCTGCTAAACACAAAAATGCCTCCAACAGACTCCTGGAGTGGCAGAGAGAAGTCCAGGAATGCCAGGAGGGTTTTGAGCACTAGTTAACAGCAGTGCTGGCCTGGGAAGCTGAGGAAATGCTGCCAGGACAGGCTGGCAGGTCTAATATTCTCCCTTTCTGTCCTTGCTGTCCTTGCAGATCCCATGCACAACTTCTCTGCTCAGCCCTGGCAGGCAAAGATGGCCAACCTGACCTATGACAACTTCACCCTGGGCAACCACTCCGAGGTGGCCGTGCAGCCTCCCACCAACTACAAGACTGTGGAGCTGGTTTTCATTGCCACTGTCACCGGCTCGCTCAGCCTTGTCACCGTGGTGGGGAACATCCTGGTGATGCTCTCCATCAAGGTGAACCGCCAGCTCCAGACTGTCAACAACTATTTCCTCTTCAGCCTGGCCTGCGCAGACCTCATCATCGGGGTCTTCTCCATGAACCTCTACACGGTGTACATCATCAAAGGCTACTGGCCGCTGGGGGCCGTGGTGTGTGACCTGTGGCTGGCTCTGGACTATGTGGTGAGCAACGCCTCTGTCATGAACCTGCTCATCATCAGCTTCGACCGCTACTTCTGTGTCACCAAGCCCCTGACCTACCCGGCCAGGAGGACCACCAAGATGGCAGGGCTAATGATCGCGGCCGCATGGATATTGTCCTTCGTCCTCTGGGCCCCTGCCATCTTGTTCTGGCAGTTCGTTGTGGGCAAGAGGACAGTCCCCGAGAGGGAATGCTACATCCAGTTCCTCTCCAACCCAGCGGTGACGTTTGGCACAGCCATTGCTGCTTTCTACCTGCCCGTGGTTATCATGACGGTGCTGTACATCCACATCTCCCTGGCCAGCAGAAGCAGGGTAAGGAGGCACAAGCCTGAGAGCAGGAAAGAGAGAAAAGCCAAGTCCCTCAGATTCCTCAAGGGCCCCATGGTCAAACAGAACAACAATAACTCTCCCAAGAGGGCCGTGGAGGTGAAGGAAGAGGTGAGGAATGGGAAAGTGGATGACCAGCCATCTGCACAGACAGAGGCCACTGGCCATCAGGAGGAGAAGGAGACATCCAATGAGTCCAGCACTGTTAGCATGACCCAAACCACAAAAGACAAGCCCACAGCAGAAATCTTGCCAGCAGGGCAAGGACAGAGTCCAGCCAACCCCCGGGTGAACCCAACATCCAAGTGGTCCAAGATTAAGATTGTCACCAAGCAGACTGGGACTGAGTGTGTCACCGCCATTGAGATCGTCCCAGCTAAGTCAGGTGCCTCTAACCACAACTCCCTGGCCAACAGCCGCCCAGTCAATGTTGCCAGGAAGTTTGCCAGCATCGCCAGGAGCCAAGTACGGAAGAAGCGCCAGATGGCTGCCCGAGAGAAGAAGTCACCCGCACCATATTTGCCATCCTGCTGGCCTTCATCCTCACATGGACGCCCTACAACGTGATGGTTCTCATTAACACCTTCTGTGAGACCTGCGTGCCCGAAACCGTGTGGTCCATTGGCTACTGGCTCTGCTATGTCAACAGCACCATCAACCCGGCCTGCTATGCCCTCTGCAATGCCACCTTCAAGAAAACCTTCAAGCACCTTCTCATGTGCCAGTATAGGAACATTGGCACAGCCAGATAAACTGGTACTCAGGGACCACTTCAGTAATGTTATGGAAACCCTTCCCTTTGCCTCCTTTGCCAGCGGGGGTTCTTCTGCTCCCCACTCACAACAGTGCAGACTGTGCAGTGATTGCAGATGATGCCCTTCATCCAACGCTGACAAAAATCCAAGGCATCTCTGAGCTTCAGGGCCTTCCAGTCACCCTGGGCCTGGGGACTAGCTCGGGGAGCCACCAGGAAAGCCAGAGGCAAGAGGAGATGTGGTCACCAGGACCGGCTCTGTGCTCTTGAGATTGGCCAAATGGCATCAGTGTTTCTCCTAAGACTGGATATGCCTTTTTCCCCAGCTGACCATCTCCAAGGCGTCAGAGCTTGTCTGCATGCAGATGGGCTAATGCTGGATGCTTTCCATTGGCTTCTAAAGTGTTTATTACCCAAGAAATGAAAAGAAACCAGGGTCAAACATTTGCTAGACATCTGGGACCAGGCTGGCTCAGGCATGCTAATGGGGAGTCCTGCTGGCCCAGCCAGGCCCTCTGTGAAGGCAGTCAAGATTGGACCCTAACAGATATGGCAAGCTGCTTCCTTTCCCTTGAGAGTGTCATTGGACATCCTCACCCAGGGACCTGGGGCAGAATTTTTCCCAGGCTCTGGCTCTGCTCTCCCCTTCATGCCCTTTCTGCCCTCAGACAGCAATTTGCTGGAAAAACAGACAGCTAAACCAAGCACTTCACTCCTGGGTGAGGAGTGTGAAGCCCAGTTCCCTCCAACAACAATGGAAACTAAAACTGCAAAGAAAAGCAGTGGTGTGGTGCAGGACTTCGCTCCACAGCCCAGGGGAATGGGGCTCCTGAGAAGTGGGTAGCAGTGACTGTGAAAATAACTGTTCTTGTGAGGGACAGGGGGAACCTGGGGGTCTCAGAAGAGGGTCTGCAATGTGGCCAAGGTGCCCCATGCTCCCTCTGGGCCATGAGCAGGTCCCTGCTCTCCCACAGTGGTATGGGAAGCCTGATGCATAGCTCTGGAGGCAGGAGAGGACAATGGTGGCCTCCAGCCCCATTCCTGTGCAGGGGGCTCCTCCAGGGAGGCCAAGGAGGTGTTTGCTGAGCTTTGTAAATGGATGCAATGCTGTCCTGGGTGCTGCAGCAGAGCCCTCAGCATGCGGGCTTCAGCCAGCGCCTCCAGCCTCCTCCCAGCTCAGGTGTGCAACCCAGAGCACCTGGGCTGCTCCCAGCTGCTCCCAAGCCTTGGTGCAGCCAGGTGCAGGCAGGGGCTACTCTAGCACTGGCAAACTGTGTCTGTATGTCCTCATGCCAGGGAGGAACTTGCAGAAAGGAACCTGCCCCCAACCCAAATGGGAACCCCTCCTTTACTGCCTTTGGGGGTGCCTAAAATGCCTGGTGGGTTTCTGGGTATTTTTAAATACAGCCCAACACACCCCAAGACAAATAAAGACCTTGGACCAGGAAACTAATGCTGTGGTATGAGGGATGAATGAGTCCTCACTCGGGTGGCTCCTTCCTTGCTTCCCAGTGTTACCCACTGCAGCCCATCCCTTCTGCCAAGACTAAAGGGGGGCAGCCTGAAGCATTTTCACAAAGAGGCTGTGAGGTCTGATGCTTTGTCCAAGACCATGTGCATGTGGCACCCAGGCCAGCACTGCCAGCTGCATGGTAACTTCACTGCTGGTGCCAGTGGAGTCAGCAAAACCAACGTTTGCTGGGGTTTCCAGCATAGCAGTGTCATGTGGGGACAACAGGGGAACTCTGAGACTTTTTTTAAAAAGATTTTTATTGGAAAAGGAAAAAAAAAAAAATCCAAAAGGAGAGCTCCCACCCAGCACTGGTGTTGGCATGGCAAAGGCAGAGGGGCTGCAGCACCAGCATGGACACACATGGTTAGAAGTGACAGAGAGGAGAGACAGTTGCTTCTCAGGATGATGATTGTGTTTTCCTCAACTGCTCCAGGTAAGTCATGCCCCAGCCAAAGGGATGCTGGAATAAACCACCTGAGGTGACAGCAGTCCTTGAGGGATTCAACACCCAGCCCTTCCCTCCAGCACTGGCACCTGATGGAGGAGAGAGGAGGCTCCTGGGCTTGCAAAAGGCTGTGCTAAAGGAAACTTATTTGTGCTGGAGGGTGGAAAAATGTGTGTTCCATCCCAGCTCTCTGAGCACATCCCAGTGAACCCCAACAACAGCCAAGAGGAGGTGAGCAGGACGCACTGGCAGTGCCCATGGGACAGCAAGAAAGGAGGCAGCCTATCCTGCAGGGTGGGTGGGTTTGCTCTCTACAACACTAATGATTAAAACAAGGCATCTCAGTGAAAGAGGAGGTCATGGAAAGGAGTAAGGAGAGGAGGAGGAAGACTGTAGTGTGGGCCAGCTGCAGTTGGACATCCAGTCCTGTAGGCACCATGCTGGGAGGCCAATGAGGACGCTGGTTTCCTGCTCTAGTCCTTCCCCTTGCCCTTCTTTGCTGCATTCAAGAAGCACAGGAGACAAGAGTTAGTGCATCTGCTGGCAGCTCCCAGTCCCCCAGACACTGCTGTGATAGAAATGCAGCCAGCATGGCTGACTGAACACAGCACAGTGGCTGCAGCCCTGCAGGCAGCCTCCCTCCATGCCAAACCATGTTTTGCACCAGTCCTAGTGAGGAGAGCAGGGAATCCCCATCCTACCAAAGATGGTAATGGCTTGTGGGGACAACAGGGTTTTTCCTGCATCCCACCCAGCTAGCAGCTGGATTTCACAGTGTAAAGGAAAGAGCATCCTACAAAATCCCCCATACCATGAGCAAAGCCAACCCAACAGGCCAAGGTACCTCTGAAACCCCTGCCCAGGGTTGCAACAGAGCCCTCCTGGGGTCTGGAGAGGTGGGAACTGACCTTTGGACTTTGACTTGATCTTAGAGGAGCAGGGCTTGGTCACATTGACAGTCTCCTCACATTGGGCATTGTAGAGGGCTTTCTTCAGGATGCCAGAGCGAGTCTTCAGGCCTGTCTGAGCACTACAGCCTCCCCAGCTCTCAAACTTGTACTTGCAGTCAGCTGGATGAGAGGGGAGAGCCATCAGAACCAGCCAGGATCTGGCGGGTCATTAGCCCCCGTCACCCAGCACAGGGTGGTCCCCAACCACCCCACCCCAACATGCCCACCTCCAAATTTCTTCTTCCAGTTGCAGGGGATCTTGCACTTGAGCTTCTTGCTCTCATCTTTGCAAGTTCCCTCGCGGTAGCCCAGGCCACAGTCCTTACTGTTGGGAACACAGGGTCCCCAGCGCCAGTCCTCGCACTTGGAGCCATCCTTCTTTGCCTTTTCTGTGTGGAAAAGTGGAGTGGGTGCTCTCTGCAGGGACAGGGGAGCATGCCCCACTCTGCCCCCCACCCCACTGACCCCTGCTCCAGGCTGCCCCTCACCTTTCTTGTTCTTGCCAGCCTCGGCAGCAGCAGCCACCAGGATCAGCGCCAGGAGGAGGAGGAGGCTCCGAACCTGCATCCTGCCTGTGGAGGAAGCAGAGAGTGAGGTGGACTGGAGTGCAATGTGGTGTCGAGGAGGGGCATGGTGGGTTTTGGGAATAAGACAGCAGCTGCCTCCACACACCTACATGTGTGTGTACATCTCTGTGCCCTGCTTGTTGCTACCCCACAGAGTATGTTCACTAATTACAACAGGGAGGTTAATTGTGCACCTCAACAACTGCCTCCCACCACAGAGCTGCAGGGTTGAGAGATTGTTCCCACCCCTGCAGCTCCCCCAAGGCCCTGCTCCCCCAAGGCTGAAATGCTCTTCATGGGGAATCCACATCCCACAGCATCTGGGAAAGGTCCTACAGTCGGATGCCAGTTGACAGTCCTTACCCCCATATTTCCCTGTGGATCCTTTATCCATGACCCAGCAGGCTGCTGCCCCATACCAAAGAGCCTTGGGGCCAGGGAGCACAGCTCCCACAGAACTTACTTCAGTTCCAGAGGATGCCAGGGAGAAGGAAAAAAGCCCAAAAAAACAAAACTGCTTTCATGAGAGGTCCAAAATTTAAAATAGTGGATTGAACACCAGGAAAAGCATCCACAGTGTGGGAGCTCATTGGAGGGATAGAACAGGAGTGCTGAGCCCACTTCCCATGCCACCCATGCATACAGGGAGCAGGTTGGGGACAAGGCTGTGCATACATAAGGGTTTGGCTCTGGGGTCTGTGCCCTGTCCCCCTGCCCCAGTGGCATTGGACCCTGTGATGGCTCTTCCCTGGCTGCCACCACTAGACTCTGGAATGTTGCTGCCAACACTGCAGTCCCAGATCCTGCTCTCAGTGGGAACAAGAGTGCAGGCATGCAGAGCCAGCGTTTCAAATCTTCCCTGTTCCCCCCAAAGCCTTTTAAGATGCTACCCATATCTGTGTGGCAGAAGACATCCAGAAAATACATGTCACCTGCCCTGGCTCTGTGATGGGCTTGGCAGAATTTTGCAGAGAACAGGATGAACCGTAGTCCCCAGGGGACATCAGGGCAGGGAAGAGCCTGGGGTCATGGTTTGCTCCCTCCCCTGGGCTCCCCGGGCAGTGTGCCAGAGAGAGCAGCATCCCACATTATTCAGGCTCCAGTGCACTCACCTTTCATGCATCCGCCGCCAAGCTGCCAGCTTTGCTCTGCATTGAACTGTCACAGGGAATTACACAGACTGGCTGGCTGAGGGCACAGTGGTGGGGCTGAGATCTGTCTCCCCCCTCAGCCAGCCTGGCTGGGAGCCATCCTGCCGAGCACAGTGTGGCTCAGCTCTGCTCCCACCCACCTGCCTTCAAAGGGAACAAGGGCTCAGCCCAGATGGGCTGGTTGCAGATGACAAGGCTGGAGCTGAGCTGACTTAGAGACATGGCTGTCCCACTCTCTGCAGCAGGTCTTATGGGGTAGCACCTCTGACATCCACATTATTCACAGCATCCCCCTGGTTTCAGGTGTTCTGTAAACTTCTCCCATCATTTGCTGCAGAGCATTTCCCTGTGCTCCTTGCACTTGCCTCCCAGCCCAGCACCTTCTGCTCAGGCCATTCTGACATGGTCTTCAAGCCCCCAGGGCAGACAGCCCCTGCTGCAGTGCTCACCCCTGCCTCACAGATTCCCTCTGTTTGCCTTGGGTGCTGTGGGGCCATGTCCATGTGAAACAGGGATGCTAGAAGAATTCCCTCTGAGGGGATGACCAGCTACAGCCCCAGGGGTCCCTGAATTTGCTCCCAGGCTCGGCCCAGCACATTGTATTCCCCAGGGAAAAGTCAGCAGGGACCTTCAGACATGGCTCATCCTAAAGCATTCATAAGGAAAAGGGGGTGCAGTTTCCCAACTGGTTTTCCAAACAGCCAGGCAAACAAGGGCTGTTCCTGGCTGGGCTGACAGCACCTTTGGGCATGCTCACACAGCCCTACTGCTCCTGCATCCCTGAGGGGCCCTGGCTCCTCTCCTCAGATGCTGGCTGCCTCTCACATAACATCAGTCCCTGTGCTCCCTTCCCCCTCCTCTAGCTGCCCTAGCTTTTTATGATCTAGGATCAGCTCTAAAAAGAAAAGTAAAATCACCTGGTGAAGCTGAAGTTCTAAAAAGAAAAATCACCTGGTGAAGCTGAAGCACAGCTCAAATACCCATTATTGCAATGGGAAAGCTTACACCTCTCTCTGGACACCGTTCCGGGCCAGGTAGGGCCACTGCCCTCTCCTAGTGCGGGCCACACATCCTCCCCAGCTCCCGATCCCTCATGGTGTCCCCATGCGCTCCTGGGAGCGGCTGGGCTGGCACCCCCCTCACAGCCCCTTTCCCAGCAGTGGGACCTCTCGGCTCGGCTGTGCTCGGCTCAAATTGCAGCTGGCTCTGGCAGCGGCGGGCCCAGGGCTGCTGTCCTCCCCCGGCGGGCTGAGCTGAGCAGCTTCCAGCCCCCGGGCAGGCAGCCCGGCCCTGGAGCGGCCAGCCCAGCGCCCGGGAACCCCGCGGCTGGAGTGCCAAGCACCGCCACAGCGGGAAGCTCCCTGCTGCCAGGAAAGGGGACGCCGAGTATGTGCCCGTGAGCCCAGGCGTTCTCACGGCCAGGAGGCTTTCCCAGAGGTGCTGAGGGAAGCAGAACCAGGGGCCGTAGGGCTTTCCAGCAGGCGGCCTCACCATCCCCTCGCGGAGAGGAGAGGTGCTCTAAAGGAAAAGGGTTCTGTCCCTGCCTGGGGACAGAGAGGGGAGCAGGCAGCGCCCTTCCACACCTCTGCGCTCTGCTCCCTCCCTGCTCAATGTAGATGCTGTGCCGTGAGCCGCGGGGAGCCCCTTTTCCTCGCCCTGCGGAGAGGTGGGCGGTGGTCGAGCCCCGCTCCTGGGCAGCTCCCCGGGCTCCGATCGGGGGATCTCCACAGCTGAGTTCTCCCCGAACCAGTGTGGGGTGCTTCCCCAGAGGAATGGGGGGTAGGACACGGGTCCACTGCCTCCACCCGCCTGCTCTCCGTCTTGCCCTACTAAACTCCATCCTTCTGCATCTCCAGGCTCTTCCCTGGCTCCCCTCAGGCGATCCCGCACCCCCCTGGTCACAGCCCCCGGTCCCAGTCGCCCTTTTCTGCAGCTCCTCCCCAGCCGGAGCCTGTCTCCCACCCGGCAGAGCCCCTTCCCGCTCCCGGATGGCTGTCCCGGGGAGGTGACGGGAGGTCGCCGCTCGCCGTGCCGGTGGCCGCGGGTCGGGCGGGCTGTGCCGCCGTGCCCGGGGCGCTGGGCCGGGACCCCGAGCCGGGAGCTGCGGACGGGGGGCCGCACTCACCTGCGGAGCGGAGCGGAGCAGAGCGGAGCTGCTGCCTTTGTGTGGCGGCCGCGTGCGGAGCCCCGCGCAGCGCACAGCGGCCCCTGACGTCGGGCTCGGCTGGCAGCAAAAAGGTGGGTTTTTAGCCCAAAACTTTCCCGAAGCTCCTCCTCTGCCCCCCGGCAGGCACAAAGGCGGAGGGGCGGCCCGGGGACAGGCTGGCCCCTCGGTCGGTGGGGCGGGGGCAGCGCGGGCCCCTCGCCCGGGGCTGAGCGGGGCCCGGGGGGCGTCAGGTC
Source organism: Erithacus rubecula (assembly GCF_903797595.1). Classification (NCBI taxonomy): domain Eukaryota; kingdom Metazoa; phylum Chordata; class Aves; order Passeriformes; family Muscicapidae; genus Erithacus; species Erithacus rubecula. The sequence continues at coordinate 23,360,920 of NC_136688.1, forward strand.
CTGCAGGCACGGCCCCTGTCCCTTGTCCCCTCTCGTCTTCCTGCTGTGCCTTCCAACCCGTACCCGCGGTGCGGTAGCAGGGAAGCCGTGCGGCTCCAGCTGACCACGCACCCCACCATCACCGAGTGGCCGAAGGGATGCACAGCTCAACAGCCGGGCAGGGTCTCCCCTGGGCGCTGCTGCTCTGAGTTCCGCTGGAAGTTGGCCCCGAGGGCACCCCCGAGCCTCAGTGGAATAAAGGGAGCCCACCCTGTGTCTCCACCAGCTCTGCGGATGCCTCCTTCTCCATCAAGGCCACTGGTATCAATGGACCAACCTTTCACGATCTCTGCCCTTTTCACCCTTCTTTGCTTGCTCTGCCCCTCGTGGGAAGTGACCAGGAAAGGGGTACTGCTCACCACCCAGAGCAGCACATCACTTATATGCTGTGCTAAGTGTCTCCCCAGTTCCATCCCTTGTGACTTGCCTGCCTGTCCCCAGCTCAGCCATGCTGCAGCCCTTCTCCTTGGACCAAGTGGTGCTATCGACTGCTGGTGGGAGATGAAAAGGACCTTGCAGATGTGACTGCTCCTTTCCCACCATCCACCACCTTTTCTTGGGAGGAGAGCAAGGCAGAAGTCAAGCCAATTCCCTTTTGGAGTTTGCAGCCAGAAGGGAGAATGTCATGACAGAAAAATGGGGCTGTGGTGGGGAATGGAGCCATTTCTCCACCACTTATCCTGGAAGAGGTCTGCTGAGAGCAGGGCTGCGACAGGTGGGGTTGCAGGGCAAGGGCAGGGCTGGTTTTTATGACCTGCTTTGAAACCAGGAAACACTTTCCAAGAGATTGCCACATTTAATTGCCACTCTGCTAGTAGTTTCCTAAACATCTGCAGAGGTTTTGAGGAGGGTTAGTAAATGTGGGAACATGTCATCTCCCCTTCCTGCTGCACACACAACAATAGGTACTGTGTGGTGAAGGGTCTGGAGATGCCAGGCTGTGTGTTTGAGCCCAGGATGCAGAGATAGATCCTGAAAGCTGGGCAGGAAGCAAAGCCAATAGCCTCCCCCCATTGCTAGGCCTTTAAACTCAAACTGAAGAAAGCCATTGAGACAACAAATACCAATGTAAAAAGAGAGAAGGATCTAGGTGTACATCAGGTTTGCACGTCTGAAGCACGAGGTTGTGATGATGTGATGAGCAAACCAAGGCCTATAGAAGTGTTAAAGAACTAGGTGTGGAGCCAGCACTGCTGCTTCTCTTCAGCTGTTTCTGGCCAGGAGCTGAAGATCTTGCTGGAGTCCCCAGGGCACAGCAGCATATGCTACAGTGAAGCCCTGTGCAAATTTTCACTCCTTCCAGGGGACCAGGAGACAAATGCTAGCTGTGTGAGAGAGCATAGATGCATTGGTGCACATCACTCTCAGCAGTGGCTGTGCTTGGTCCCTTTGGGCTCTTTCTGAGGCACATGGGGGAAATGGCCCCTTCTCCTGCTCAAATAAGCAGAAGGCTGTGATTGCAGAAAGGAACCTCATGCTGAGGAAAGGAGGAAAAGAGAGGGAGTGTGACTAACCCAGATGCATTTCCTTGCAGTTGGTTAACTTGAGTTTTTTACCTCTAAAAACGTCACAAGCTAATTCATGGCATGTCAGCTCTGCATTTTCCATCTCTGGTCAAAGCCTGGTCCTCAGGGAAATGGTGGATGTTGCAGCAGTGCCAGTGCAGGGACACAGCCATGCATGGGAGAGCAACGACCTTTTACTTGTTGAGGTGTGTGGCAGGTAATCATTGACAGGGCCAATGGCTGCCACTCTGCTTAGCTGGGGCTGGGCTTGCATGGCTTTCTCCAGCCTGCACACATGCACCTGGTGCCTACACCCCCAGGTGTGCTTCCATCCAACAGGAGGGCAGACAGACCTCTAAACCCCCAGCACTGAGCTGAAAAGGAGAAAGAGGGGATGCTGACACCCTTTGGAGAGAAGGGCAGGAGTGCCCCAAAGGTACACTGCCCCTTTCCCAACACTCCTATCAGAGTCATCACACAGTGGGACTGCATTTCTTCCCCACTGTACATTTGACACTGGGGCGGCTGGAAGGCTCCAATTGCCATGGTTACTGACAGCCTCCCTGCCGAGGTGTGGGCCAAGGGCCAGGATGCAGGGTCTGGGCAGGCTGGAGCAGAGCAGGCCCCCTCCTCCAGTTGCACGTACACCTGGTCTCTGGGGAGGCCAGGACAATTCAGTGTGCCTTACACCTGCTACAGATCCTCACTGTTAGCTCTGGGTAGGAGCTGATGTTTGAAGACCATGAAAGAGCGGCACAGTGGGGGTGGAAGGGACAATGCAGGCAGGGAAAGCGGCTGCTTCTCTGGGCAGAAAGGGGCTGGCAGGAGCACCAGGCAGGCTGCCAAACTGCCTCTAGAAATCCAAGTTTAAGATACAAGTATAGATCCTCATCACCCACTGGCTCCATCACTAGCACACCATTGGTCACTGTGATTACCTCCTTTTCCGAAGGAAACTCTCCAGGAGATAAGTGTGTTGGCCACAGTCATCCTCATGAGTCTGAGGCTGGAAGCAGAAGTGTCCCTAATCCTCTGCTTTTGTAATCAGAGAGCAGTCCTTCCACCAGAGTGGCAGATAATCCCTGCCCTCAGTGCTCAGCACTGGATGCAAAAGCCGAGACTCCCTGCTGGAGCTGGAAATGAATAGGAAGAGCCCCAGCAGGCTCATCTCCCGCAGAGCAGCATGGCTGAGGACAGCTCACCACAAAAAAAGGCCAGCAAATGTTTTGAAACTGGAGGCTGGATGCTGCTGTAGTATCCACTGACAGCTGTGGCAGCCGCTGGAGTTGCTGCCTTTGCCCCAAGGTGGAATAACAGGCAGCTGACTCACACTTCCAAGGCCTTCTGGATCACTTGGGAAAGCAGTGCACTTTCTCCCTTTCCAACATTACACTGAGCATTGATGTATGACACACAATGGAGGAGAAAGTCCCCCAGGACAAAGACCCTGTATCTAGCAACAGTCCCAGAAGGATGCTGTGATGGGAAGTGAACGAGGATGTAGGCCAGCAGGGAGCTCCCAAAAGTACCCCAAAGTTTGGACAGAGGCAGAGGCCTTGGGATCCAATGCTGTTTGTGCCACGCAGGGCATCTGTTGTGCAGTGCCAACTGCAATCTTGAGGATGCAGCAGGAGACAGGAACTAAAACATCAATCTCTTTATTTCAATGGCAAGAAACAACATCCAAACAGTCAAAGTTGAAAAGCAATGGGAACACAGGCTCGTGCCAGGCCCTAGGCCGGCTGGAGCCAGCACCCTCACATAGTTACAAAAATACAGTCCTACAACAGCATCTAAGAAACACAGACCCAGGTATTGCACAGAACCCCTGCCCTCAGGGGGCAGGGCAACCAACACCCCCTCCTTCTTCACCAAATATAAGCAGGCCTGGAATTGCACAGCAACTCAGCTCACAGGTGCACGGAGGGGCCAGGCAGGGAGGGGGACAGTGTGTCTCTCAACTACCTGTACAAAAACTATAAGGGAGAAAGGGGAAAGCTGAGGCTCTAGATGCCTCTGGCCAAGTTGGGCATCCAGTCTGGGGCAGCAGTGGTGTGGACCTCTGAGAAGATGACAGTGCCTTGCCTGTTAATGGCCTGCCAGCAGTGCTGATGAGAACTCCAGGCACTTCTGGAGTGTCCCAGCTGTAGCATTAGTACACGATCATTATTATTTGCCAATACTGGCAATTGGCCACTGGGCATCCTGCACTGCCCTGCACCTGTGTTCCCCATTACAGCATCCCCCATCCTTCAAGTTTCCTTGCCCTTGGACAAAAGGTTTGAAGGGTATTCTGGTTCCCTACAGTATCCTCATACTGTTTTCTTGGTAGTAGGAAGGATTCAAATGGTGCCACCCAGCACTACCCTAGAGGGCAGAGCTGCATGTGAGTGCAGAGGGACTGCACAGCAGTATCCTCTCCTGGAGCCAAGCTGCGAACAGCAACCCCCTTCACAACCACTGCCCACCCCAAAGTGCCAAGCAGATATGCCAGGCTTAGAGCCATCAGCTTCCTCCTCTGTGGGCATCTCCTAGTCTCAGAGATTCAGTTCTGCAAAAGCCTTGCTGAAGGCCTGGCTTGATGTCTTGGCATTAAGTGCTCCCAGCATCAACAGAGGAGATGGATTGTGGTGCCTCATGCCCCGTAGCAGGAGGTTGGTGAAATTCATCTGATTGCAGTCATGACTCAGGCCTAGGAGCCCTGATGGTTCCTGTGAATCCCAATCCTTTCTGCTAAAACTGGAGAGGGTGAGCTCATGGTCTGCCCAGGTGGGTTGTGTCTCAGCTGGGTGAGCTCTTGAGTTTTCCCTGCAAAGCCCTGTGCCCAGTTTGGAGAATAGCAGGAGTCAGACTAAGAGGATGTATGTTGCCAGGTTGTGGGGCGGAAGGAGATCCCTGAGAGCAGCACTGACCCCAGCACTGCCCATCCAGCCCCATGCAAAGTCTAGCATTGAGGGGGAAACTGAAGCAGGGAGGGCGTCTGTATCCAAGTCAGCATTTGGGAAATACAACAGGTGTCACTGCTGCCACTGCCCCAGTTGAGTGCAGCTCTCCACCATCCTGCAGCAGGCTCACATAGAGATGTTCAGCAGAGTGGGTGTGCAAACTGCTCCACCCAGCCCCGTAGAGAGAAGTCTGGTGGAAGGGTTTGGTAGCCTTCCTCCATGCCATCCCAGCCCTGAGTCAGATGGCTCACTGAGCACTGAAGGCCCATCAGGAGGGCATCTGCTGCCCTACTTCCAGCTGCACCATTCTCAGATGCTCTGAGGAAAGGCTGGATGCACAAGTGACTTCCCTCCTGCTTCAGAAGGCTCTGGGGAGGCAACACAGAGACCTGGTGCAGCCCCAGAAGAGGGTAGAAGGCAGGGCCAGTAAGTTGTGGTGCTTCCCTTAGGGCGAAGTCTGCAGCTTACAGCCTCTGCAGTCTGTCGATGCAGCCTGTGCCTCCCACAGCTGTGCCAGACAGGAGAGGAGGAACAGGACACAAACCTATGCAAGCATATAAAGGAGGGGCACTGCCAGCAGAGAGAGGGGCTGAACAATGATATCCCACAAGGATTATAAGTAGGAGCCTATGGAGGGGGCACTGGCATTATTGCCATGAACAAGGGTGACTGGGGGCTTCAGCCTGGCCTGCTCCAACATGGTTGGGGGTTAAGAGCCCACTTAGGGCAGGGAATGTGGTGGATGAGAGGTGAAGGGGTGGACACACAAAGAATCAGGCTTCAAGTCTGAAATATCTTGTCCTCATAAACAGAATCCCAGCCCAGCCTGGGGCAGAACTCTTCTGTACTCATCTCCAGGGACCAGGTTGGCATCTGGGGAGGGTTCGGCCAGATACAGCTCTGCCAGTTGGCATTGTCCTCTTCTCATCCTGCATGAGCTGGCTTGGGCTAAGGCACGCCAAGCACTACACAGCTGTCTCCTGGTCCTCCCGCTGGATCATCTGGTAGTGCTGTCGGTTCTCGAGGTAGGCAGCTAAGTCGGGGTCATTGGCTTTCTCAGCACGGTGCTTTGGGGTGTCTCCCTGCACAGGGGAGGCAAGAAGTCAAGAGAGCCAAACACTGCCTAAACACTGCTTTGGCACCCAAAGGTGTCCCCAGTCACCCACGTGGACCCCTCAGAGTCCAGCAGAGCCTGCAGCTGAACACCGAGACAGGCAGCAGCCAAATGCCCATGTGCTCACCATGGGATCAGTGTTCTCCTGAGGAGTCTGACCACTGCAGGCCTGCTAGCTGTCCCCTGAAGGGCCATCAGCTCCAGGCACGGCCTAGGGTATGGCTGACCCTGGGCATCACAAGTCACCCAAAGAAGAGACAAAGGCTGGTGGTCCCCATGACCTGCTCTTCCCCTGTGCTGGAGAGGCAGGCGGGAAAGGGTAAGGAATGAGGGGTATGTCTGGGGAATGCCCAGGAATACCAACCCCCCTTCCCTCTCACAGCCTCACTAGCGCTCCAGCTCCCGGAGGAGGATCACATTTCACCAGCTTATTGCAGCCATCTGGATTGTGTCCACTAATGAACTCCCGCACTCCATAAAAAGCAAATCTGTTAACAGCTCCCAGCTCTGCCTCCTCTCCCCCTTCCCTCCCCCTGTTCCTCGCTCCTCCTCTCCAAGTGCCCAGGCTCTGCTGTGCCACTGAGAAAGGCCACAGAAACCTGGAACTCTGCCACAGCCCTGGAATACCCATCCTGCCTGGCTCATCCTGTGGTGCACAGCAGGGCACAGGCAGCTGCAGCAGCATGCCGGAGCCTCCAGAGCAGACATACTTCTCCATCAGGAACAATGGTCAGACATGCAGAGCCCTCCACTGGGCCTGGATGTGGCTGTGCACAAAAGCCCATCTGTGTGTGGCTGAAAAGAGGTATCATACACTGAGAAATCTCCTTGGGATGTGCACCCCAAGACTGGGCACACCCCATGTTCCTGCACACACCCCCCAGGCAGCCACACCATCTGGGGACAGAGACCATGCTGTCCTTTGGTGCTGGCTCTCCTTGATGGCCTCCTCCCCACATCCTCTGAATGCAATCACTCATTTAACAGAGGAGGAATTGAGCTTCTTTCCTGTTCCCCTGCAGAAGCCCCTCTGCATCACTGCCTGCCTGCAGCCTGAAACCGGAGCTGCCAGGGCCTCCCTGCCCGGCTGGGCTGAGGCACTCCAACTGATAAGGCTCAGCCTCCCTCACCACCGCAGGGAGTGGGATCAGCCTGCTCCAAACCCGTGCTACAGGACTGCTGCTGGTGTTTCTAATGAGGTGGATCCTGCCTGTGCAGGCAGGCTGTGACCTGGAGCCTATGAGAGGTCAGTGCAGCAGCACAGCGGGGTGCACAGGCAGCCACAAACCCGGCATGCTGCTGCGTTTGCACAGGCACATGCAAACCCATTCCCTGGGGCAGGCGCATGCCTGAGCAAGGCTCCCTTTTGTGCTGGCAGGCTGGGGGCTGCTCCTCTGCTTCAGGCAAATGCGGGGGCTGGGGACAGCGAGGGGCCATGTCCCCCGAACTGCCCTCTCCTCTTGCCTCTGCCAGCTGAGTATTTGTACAGGCCAGCCCCACTCTGGGCACTGTGAAAAGCCTAAGCCTTAGATAGGACCAAGAAGAGAGACGGGGAGCCAGAGATTATCTGTACTGCCTTCTGGCAGCTGGCAAACAGGGATGCGCATTGTCTGAATTGCACCCCAAGCTCCACCAGCACCAACAACCCTCAACTGGGCTCCCAACTGGTGTCCCAGACCCACATATTGCACCTTCTTGGTTTCTACACCCACTTGGTTCTACATCACCTGTGCTACAGCCCATCACTACAAGTCTCCATCAGAGACATCTGACCACATCCTCTCTGCAATATGCCAGCCCCAGGAACCTCCTGTACCAAAATATGGCCCTAAGCCCTCCCCTTTTGCAGGTCTTCTGCCAGGGCTGGCACAATTCCCTGACACTAAGGCACAGCTCAATTAACTCAGCATGTGAGGAAAAGTGCTGCCACTGCTTGCTCCTGCTCCCTGCAGGCCAGCTTCACCCGCCAAGAGGAGCTCCCAGATTCCCCATCATGACCGTCTGAGGGGGAGAGCGGGGGAGTCCTGCAGCTGGGAGGGAGCTTTCAGGGAGAATGTCCTTGCTTTGACCCCTGAGGGTGGGAAGAGGGAGACAGGGATGAGACATTCCAGCCCCTTGCTTCTAATTTAATAAAACAACAGGGAGAGAAGCGCCAGGAGAAGAGGGATTTAACCCCTCTGTAGCTGGGCTCTACTGGGCAAGCACGGGTACTGCATGTCAGCTCCCCTCTGACTGGCAAACACCTCACCCAAAGCACCCCTGCTCTGCTCTCCTGCTGGCTCTGCTCCTTGCAGCCCCCTGGTTGCCCCAGAAAGCCCCACTGCCACCGCTCCCGCTGTCACCTGCAGGTCTGTCTTCATGAGCGAGGCCCCGGCCTCCACGATGTAGTGGCAGATAGTGCGCTGGCGTAAGGCTGCAGCCTGGTGCAAGCTGGTTTCACCGCTGGGGAGGAGAAAGCGGCACATGTGAGACGTCCCCTGAACAGGGACAAGCAGCACATGCAGGGGGCAGCAAGGGGCAGCAATTCAGCAGTAGCAGGAGCTGATGGTGAGTTGTATGTTTGTCCAGGCAGCCCTGGCAGAGGAGGGGGTGCTACTCAGGGGCTGTCTGTCCAAAATGGACTGGGAATTATGGCTGGAAATTAGAGCAAGGGCAGCTGAAGCGGCCCTATGACTGGTCACTTTGCAGAGGGTCTGGCCAACAGGTAATGCAAGTCAGGCAGTGACTTACTTCTCCTCCTCCGTGGCATCAAGGATTTCTGAAGGAGCTGTGGAAAGAAAGAGTGCAGGTGAGTGAGACCGGCTCTGGGGCAGAGACAGACCTGCCTGTTCTCTGGTCACAGTCTGCATCATTCCATAGGGGCTGCTATTTTCATGCTGCCTGCAAAAGTCATAGCTCCAAATAACTCAGGTCAGCAATAGCCCAGCTAATGCCACAAAAGAAGAAATGGTTGTGGCCTTACTATAGAGAAATATGTAAATAAAAATAAAGCTGTCTGTATTTCAGTGGGAACTGCCAAAATCAACAGGTCAGCTGCCCTGAAGGCAGATGCAAGACACTGAGAAATGTTTCTCAGAGACACGCTGATCCCTGCCAGGATGCAGCAATAGCCATGTGGACACCCCACTACTGGCAGACAGATGCCAGGAAAAGCCCATACACCAAAAGGATGATGCAGCAAACCTAGAGGAAAGGGATCTAAGACCAGGAAGACTCCCTCTGAGCAGAGGGTTGATTTTTTTGGCTGCCAGGCTCCTTTGCTAAGAGTGACACTCTGGCTCCAGCTCACCATTCTCAATGATGTATTTGACGATGTCCTTGCTTCCCGATTTGACAGCATGGTGGAGGACGGTCTGGCCAGAGGAGTCTCGCACCATCAGGTCTCTTCCAGCTCGGTGCAGCTCTTGGAACTACAGGATTGTCAGATTGCTCAGGATGAGTTAGATTTCCCAGGTCCAAGCCCCTTCATTATGTGCCCGGAGTGTCTGAGAGGACGTCTGAATACTTGGGGCTAGTGGGAAGCTTTGTCCAGCTCAGCCATGTTACCAAGTCCCTTCCCCTCCTTTCCCTTTGTGTACCCTAGGACCTGGTTTCCAGCCACCACTCCTAAAGGAAGGCCCTTGATAGGAGCTGCTCCAGGACAACTGGGGAGCATGGCTGGCAGGGCTTCTCTTAGCCCTAGGGGCACACCAGCCCAGGAGCCAGCCTTGGCTGCTCATTGCAGCAGGCTGCTGGAGCACCTACCTTGCTGAAGTTGCCACTCTTGGCAGCTTCTATCAGGTCATCTGCAAAGAGAGATGCATCAAGGTCAGAAAAGTCGATCTGTAATACTGCTTATCTAATCCAGGAGACAAGAGTCAGGCACCAGAGCAGGAGCACAAGCCCCTCCAGGGATTAATCCCTTGGTCAAACTGTATTTACATGGCTCCTCCACCTTCAGGAATGTAAGGAACAAGCCAGGGGGAGGAAAGAGACACCCATCTAGCTCAGGGTGCAGCTGGACCTCAGGCCCAGGGAGGTGCATGTGCAGGGGGAGTAGTCTCTGCCCTTGGGCAGGATAACTTGTGATGGAAATGGGGAGCAGGTCCCCTGGGCATCAGCCAGCAGCCAAGACGCCTCTCACCAATGACTCACTCACACCTCCAGGCTCCAATCAAGCTTCAGGAAACTCCTTCCATTTGTTCACCTCGGTGAGGCCCCTGCTCTAGTGTTCCCACCTCCTCAGGGAGAGGCAGAGACAGCCTCCCAACCCAGTCCACAGCGCTCAGCTCTGCAGGTGGGGGATTAACCCCTTGCCACACCATTTCCCGCATGGTGGAGCCAGCACGGCGCCTGGCTGGGCCACTCCACAAATCACTGTCAGGGCTCTCATGCTCACCTCTGGGTCACCCGCCCGCAGGGCTCCATGTTTCAGGACACATGGAACAACAGGGCTCCTCCCTGCTCACCAGGGAAAGGATGGGCCAAAAAAAACCATGGCAGGGAAACAAAACAGTGCAACCTGAGAGGGAGTATGATCAGGAGGAGGACTCCACTCACCCTTATGTGTGAGGCAGTGCTCAGGCTCAGCGCTGGAAGGGAAGAAGAGGAAGTATAACTAACCCTGCCAGTCTTAGTAGCAGATGGCCCTAATGGGCACACCACCATTAGAGGGATGGAGAAACCTGCCTGTGGCACTCCTTCTTCCCTGATTTGGGTTCTTCCCCACCCCCACTTCCACTTCTACTGCTGCTCCTGGCACCATTGCTCATCCATACCCAACAGTGGCTTTAGTTTGGATGAAAGACACCCATGTCCTTTGCCCCATGGACCAGGTGCTGGAGTGTGACCCCATGGCTGAGCCACCAGGTGATGCCCCACTGCTTAGGGAAGAACTGGCAGAGGTACAAGGAAAACAGGATGGAATCTCATCCTTTGGTCTTACTCAACACTGAATTCCTGCTTACTTCCAGGGAGCTCCCCTGTAATCTGGCCCAGGGATCAATGCTGCGAAGCCAACCCTAGCTCTCCCATCACTGCTCATTCTTCTTGAGGCCCAGTACCCCCATTCACACTAACCTGGGGGCAGGAGAGGAGGGTGGAGAGGAGGAAGAGGAGGGAAATGCAAAATGGTGCCCAGGGGATGTGGCAGATGAATCCACGAGGTCAGGCATGGCAGGAGAAGTGCTCACAGTCTGAGTGACCACTAGCTCTGGGTCCAGCACATAGAGTTCATCCTGAGAGATCTCTGTCACATAGTTGAGGTGTTCCTGAAAGACACAAGTCAGGACACGCTTCCTCAGAAGCAAGACCTACTTCTGCAAAACTCCATCCCCTCATATCCCAGCAAGTGGATTTGTGGCCCACTCATTTGGTCAGCAGAGCAACGGTGGCTTGAACAGACTTGTGCCTGCAAGCCTATGCCTGCCTGTTGGTCTGAGTGCAGGGTGGGGCACCTTCCCAGGGGGGCAGGATGAGGCTGCACTCACCTGTGCGCGGTCTATCCTGTAGAACCGATCAGCTGTGGTTGCTGTAAGACAAGAACAGAATGAGACAGGCTGATCCTTGGTGTGAGACAAGGGAGAAAGCCTCTTCCCACCATGAGTGACAGTGAGCTATCCAGCCACTTCATGGCTTGCACAGAGGACACAACAAAGCAAACAGCAGCCCCTTAGGCCTGCAAGCCACCATGCCACTGTGAAACATGCCTTTGCTTGCTATGTCCTCCTCAATGACTCCTGGCAGGGAGCCACAGGTAAGGCAAAAACACAACTAGCTGATGCCATGGCTTTTCAGGTGTTCCAGCATTACGCCGAGCAGATGAAGCTCAGGTCTATGCAGTGCACATCTCAGCATTCACTTATACCAGGTGAGGAACTGCCGAGATTAACATGAACAGTGCTCAGAAATGGGTGCACTACAGGAGGCTGGGAGAAGAGAAGCCTCAGCCTCATGCTGATTTGGCTAAGGGCCTCCATGAGGCCACTCACAGCATGTGACTCCAGGCACAACAGAGCACACCACCACCAGTAATAGATCCAAGCTCCCATCTCCTAGGATGGCAGGAGAGCTTCAAATCAGCCTTCAGCCTATCTGAATGCATCCCTCTGCTCATCCCTCTTCCTCAGAGATCACCACAGAGAGAGAAGAGCTCCAACAGAGCAAGTGGCTGTGCTGGAGCCAGACACACACAGCCACACACCCCTAGGGGAGCAGGGCATCCAGGACATCACCAAGGGAGACCAGGACAGGTAAGAGCACAGTGCCAGGACAGCCGGATTCCCATGCAGGCAGCATTTCCCCAATATCCTGACAGGCTGCTGGTGCCAGTCCAGGAGAGGTTGCTGCAGTGGGATCCTCACAGACCCAAGGAAGTTTCTCTGCAAACACAGTGGTGATGTGCCAGAGCAGGTGAGAGGACTGAAAGAGCCATGTTTATCCTGGATATTTGCATCCAGGGAGCTACTGTTCAAGGCCTATAATTCAGCCACTTAAATGAGCCTGTGCTGAGTGTCTTTCCTGACATTTTCTGAGCCCAGAACCTGCTGCTGGGAGACTGGCAGGAGAAGGTAAAGCAGCCCTGGTACAGCAGTCCTGGCAGTGACACCTGGGAGCAGCAGCACCAGCAACACCATACAAAGGGCTGGGACCTTGAAGGGAGAGAAGATGCACCCTCTCTGCCTAGCATGAGGCTTCCCAGACCCACTTTGCAACCCATGGCTGTGCTCTGCTGTGGTCTAAACTCTGCTTACTGGGATGTCAGAGAGATGAAATGCTATCAACAGGCATTTCACTCAGCCAGCTTCCAGGTATAGAGGGAGCTTCTTGGTCAGAGAAGGCAAAGGGAGAAGAGAAAGTTACTTTCAGGCAGGGGAGAAGCAGCAGCTGGCATGGAGCCCAGCAGGGAGGCTGCTCTCTCATAACATTGCGAGTTATGGTGAGTCTGGCTCTGAGCATGCTGGAGCAGGGGAGCCCCCTGCCTGCACAACACAGGAGAGCATCCCCAGCAGTCTCACAGTGACAAACACACCACCAAGCTGCCTTCAGCTCCAGGGGCAAGAGAACCACTGACTCCCCTTGCTCCACGCTGGGTCAGCAGCCAGACACACAGCCTGGGGTAAAACACTGCTGTGTTCAGCCCCAAAGACCTCAAAATCTGTGAATCCCAAGGCTCAATGGTTCCCTGTGGCTTGTCAGTGAATGTCTGTTCTCTCACCCCGAATTCATAGAATCATAGAATGATCAAATTGCTTAGGTTGGAAAAGACCCTTAAGATCATTAAGTCCAACCATTTAACCAACACTGCCAAGTCCACCACTAAACCATGTCCCTAAGCGCCACATCTACACATCGTTTAAGTATCTTTAGGGGTGGGGACTTATCCACTTCTCTGGACATCCTGTTTTAATGCTTGATCACCCTTTCAGTGGGAAAAAAATCCTCCCCGACACAACTTGAGGTCATTAATTTCCCTTCATCCTCTTAATTGTTACTTGGGAGAAGAAACCTACACAATTTTACACAACCTCCTTCCAAGTAGTTGTAGATAGAGATAACGTCTCCCCTGAGCCTGCTTTTCTCCAGGCTAAATAACCCCAGCTCCCTCAGCTGCTCTTCTTATGACTTGTGCTCCAGAGCCTTCACCAGCATCATTGACCTTCTCTGGATGTGCTCCAGCCCCTCTGTGTCCTTTCTTGCAGTGAGGGGCCCAAAAGTGGGCACAGGGTTCAAGGCATGGCCTCACCAGTGCTGAGTACAGGGAGACAATCACTGCCCTGGTTCTGCTGCCCACTCATTTGCTGATACAGGCCAGGATGCCATTGGCCTTGCATACCTGGACTCTGTCAGAGCCTGAAATAGGTCATGCCTCAAACACTGATACAAAATTTTGCTAATTATAACAAAAACTGTATACCAAAGAAGCCTCCCTGAAGATACCTGACTGGGACTTTGGACTGAAAGTCAAACTGCTAAGATTGGATAAAGGGAAAACCCACGCTTCAATCACCCGAAACACACAAGTAAACAACAAAAAGAATATGAGCCAAACCCAGCAGCTCTGCTAATCATCTTTGACTTGCTTTGAGGTGGGGGAGCCCACAGACCCATTTGCTGGGAGCAGGTTTGCACAGATTTCCCTTCCATCCGAGGTGGGGGGAGGAAGTTTGGTTGTGTTGTAACCTCTGCTCAGGGGCTGTGAACCCACCTTCCTTTACACAAACGGGTTATGGAATCCCCAACCCAGGGAAGGCCACATCTATGGGACATTCACATGAGGGGCAGCTGAGGGGGTGCACTAATCCATCAAAGGCCCCCCATGGTCATTCCTGAGGCCTTGCACCACAGGACTGCATGTGATGCAACAAATGTGAAAGAGACCATGGCAAACTCCTTCCCCTCTACAGGAGGTGTCTGGATTTTCCTGCCTGGAGAGAGCGTATATTGACCCATCAGATTCTGTGCTTTTTGGGGGGACCTTCACCACCAAGAAGACCAGCTGGAGAGGATCAACAGAGCATTGCTGGATACTTTCCTTATTCTGTCCCTGTTACTCTCTTTCTGTCCCCCACACCTATTTTCTATTTCTTTCTCTCTCTGTCTCTCTCTCTTGATATTTACTAGCAAATAAAACCTATGCTATTGTCACTCGCATAATGTCTCATTTGCACCTTAATTTGGGCAAGGGCATTTCTAAGAATCTTAGTAATCGGATCCTGACAGACACACACACTGAATCATGTCCAGCTGCTGTCCACCAGCACCTCCAGGTCCTTTTCTGCTGGGCAGCTTTCCAGCCCTCCTTCCTGCAGCACTGCATGGGATGGTTGTGACATAAGGGTGGGACATTCACTTTTTTGAAGCTCATGCAATCGGCCTTGGCCCGTGATCCAGCCTGTGCAGATCCCTCTGCAGAGCCTTGTTGCCTCCAGCAGATCAACATTCCCACTCAACTTGTCTGCAAGTGACTGAGGGTGTGCTTGATCTCCTTGTCCAGACTGATGAAGACAATAAAAAGGACCAGGCCAGATACTGAGCTCTGGGGATCACCACTGGTGATCGGCCACCAGCTGGATGTAACTCCAGTCACCACCAGTCTCTGGGCCCAGCCATCCAGCTGGTTTTCTATCCACTGAACAGTGCACTCATCTGAGCCACGAGCAGCCAGTTTTCCCAGGAGAATGCTGTGGGAAACCATGTCAAACATTTTACTGAAGTTCAGGTGGAAAGCATCCACAGCTTTTCACTCATCCACCTAGCAGGTTGCCTCAATGTAGGAAGAGATCAGCTTGATCTCTTGTCCTTGCCTGACCCCTCTGAAGAGTTTATAGCCATCCAGTGCAGCATCTCAGTTGTGTGATTTGTCCCACCATATCTCTGTGATGGCAACTATGTCATCGTTTTCTTGCTCTGACATATCTTTTGGGTCCTCCTGTCTGTAGCCCATGCTGCGTGCATTGGTGTTGATGCACTTCAGCTGGGCTACTGACTCCTCCACTTTTCTGGGCATAGGAACTGTAATTTCTATGCCCTAATTCTCAGGTGTTTCTGTGGTTTCTAATGCAGCGATAACCCTTGGATCTTTGCAGTCACATGGATTTCCATCCCCCACCTCCACTGAGCAGGCAGACCAAAGGACCTTGCTAGTACATCATCAGACCCAGTCAACACTCCTAGGGGAGGGTAATACTCACAGTCCAGGAAACACCACTTGGGTGACAGCTTCTGGAATGACAGTGTCTTCGGCTTGGCTCCATCTCCCTCCTGCATAATAAAAGAGAGGATAAAGATGTAGCTTATGGCCTCTGCATTTCACTTCAGAGCATTGCTCCTGCTTTTGGAGGTCCCTGCAGACAGAGAAGACCACAGGCACTTGGATGAAATTGAACACAGGCACAGCACACTGCAACAGGGAGCACCATGGGACAGACTGGAGCTGACTGTAGAGCAGTGTCACAAGATGAGCCCATGAGATCAGCACAGTGGACATGACAGATGGGCCCAGAGGACAGAAAGAGGCCATACACACCTGAAAGAGCAGGCGCTCTAAAGCAGAGGGCTGTGCAGGGAAATCCTGCAGAAAGGCAAGGTGTCCTGTTACAGCCTGTGTCTGGGCAACCCCCCAGCCCCTCTCTCATCCCATTGGAGTTGCTCAACGTGCTGCCATATCTGGCTTTACACTGTCTGGCCAAGGTAACCGGTCCTTGCCTGGCTTTAAGGCTGGAGCACAGTGCTTCCCCAAGGAGTGAGAAGAGGTAAACTATGAGGTGACCGAGGAACAACAGCCACACTGCACAGTTAGAAATGTGCAGGAGATTGCAGGGGCATTGGTGTACCACATGGACACAGCAGGAAAGCATTAACCTGTGAACCTAGGAGTTGCTAGCCATGTGCCTCCCTGTGTGTCCTCACCAGTGGATAGGCACAAAGTGGGCAGGGGACAAACATACAGGCGCAGCAAGAGGCAGATGCCAGTATGCCAGCCCAGGCAAGCAGTTCTGCAGCTCAACTCTATGCATACACTGGATGGGATTCCCATAGGCACAACAGCCAGCTAACAGCAGACTAAGAATGGACCCTTCAATCTTCTGTGCAACAATCCGATTGAGCAGTGCAGCACCAGAAGCCACACTGTGGGCTTAGAAGGCATTGTTCACAAAGAGCAAGAGTTACACAGTCTGTGTACAGGTCACAGACACATGCTAGTACATTGGCAAGAGCACAAAAATTAGTGCTTGCAAATGAGAAGAGTAGGAGGGGTTATAAACCTAATCCAGGCACGTGGAAAGGGCAGAGCTGTGACAGGAAACACAGAGCCTGTGGAGAGTTTAAGGGTTATAGGCCCCCACAGGATGTGTGTGCTGGCTTCTTATACTACCCTACATTTTTTCAGGGTCTCTAGGCTTGGAGAACAGTCAGAAGAGCAATGCTGAAAAAGAAGCTGCCAGACAGGAGGGAGCAGCAAGGCATCCATCTTGGGACCCTGCCTCCACCACACGGTGAAGGCAAACCGTGATCTCTTAGTGTGACCCAAAGCAAGTGTGTGTGTGGTGGTGTGTGCAGGTCAAGGCAGCTTAGAAATGCTTCCCTGAGTCCCTTCATCATCAGTATTCAGCCATGACCACTTTTCACACAGAGACTCACCTCCTGCAGCTTCTCAATCTGGGTCCGGCACAACTCCAGGTCACTGTCTCCTGGAACCACGATGATCCCCAGTGGCACAGCTGCAGGACAGGGCACAGGCGCAACTCAGGGAGCAGCCCATGCCTCATTCCCAGTACCTCCCACAGTTTAGCTACAGGCTTTGCCAGACTTGGGGACTGCAGCTCCCACCCTCTGGTCACTCAGCTGGTCACTCACAGGCTTCCTTGAGCTTTTCCTTGTCATAGTTCAGTGCCTCATAGTCACGCATGCTGATTCGGCTCACCCGGATCCGCAGCCGCTCAGGCACTGGCTGCTGGCTGTGTGCAGGGGGCAAGGAAAAAGGAAAATATCAGAAATATCAGAAAGTGACAGCCTGCTTTCTCCTTATTCCCCTCCCTCTCCAAATAGGCAAGAGCACAATATTGTACAGACTAAGGTGGGGAGCTCGGCACGAGCAGCTTCCCCAGCATCAGGGTCCAGCCTTATTTCTGTGACCTGATCCCTTCCCAGACCCTCTCCAAGAAAGGACTGAAATGCCTCTGCCAGTCATGGATCAGTCCCATCCCTTTCCTTCCCAACCAGCCTTCCTTGGAGACGTAGTGGCAGATCTATCTGAGGAACCTACTCATTGAGCAGAGGCATGGAGTTGCGCCGCTTGGTTTTCTGCACCATGTTGGCTTGGTTGCGCAGAGAGATGTGGATGCAGGAAGGTGCCAGCTTGCAGGGCTCTCCATCCACCTGCATGGGGATGGCCTTGGACGTGGTGAGAACCACCTGCCGGCACTGACAGAGCCGCTCCCCATGGCCACCGACCTGCAAGGCAGCCTGTGAAAGAGTCCAGAGTGAGACCAGAACATGGACTGAGACGTGGATGAGGGAAATATCCATTGTCAGCTGGATGTTACAAGTGAATCAAGTTCTGAGGGTCTCAGGTTTCATTTTAGTGAGAAGAGACTCACAGAGACCAACCAGGGCGTGACAGCAACTCACCTAAACCCTTAAGAGCAGACATGGTCACATAGGCCAGCACCACAACTCCTCCACAGAGCATCTGTGGGCTGGCTGAAACCTGGTCAATGGGACCATTCACTCTCCCAGTTGCTACCTACAACTGGCAACAGCACTGACTCACCAGGGATGTCATGGTGAAGCCGATAACTTCAATGCAGCCGTCATCATGGCGCTGGGGCTCAAAGTCATGGTGCTCCCCAGGGTTGCCCCAGGGCATGGTGCCTGCACAATACCTGTGAAAGGACAGGAAGAAATGCCTGGACTGGCACCCCAAACCCAGGCAAGGATCTACAAGACAGGTATGAAAAGGCCAGCATATAAAGACAGGTCCTGGGGGTGCTCACCTTGGGATGTTAAGGAAGACCAGGCACTGGGGCTTCAGGTCCTGAATCTTGGAGGTCAAGTCTGTCCCATCACACTAGAAACAACACAGGGGTGTTCAGCCTGCTGTAAGGAGGAGCCTGGTCCATCTTACCCGCTTAGGGAGAAATGGCTTCCCTTCTCCCTACAGTGAGTGTTGTCCAAGTCAGGGGAAGCTGATTCTCCCAGGAACATATATGCTCCTCAATCCTCACATAGTGTGCCAAGGGACACTCCTCATGCCTCCACAGCCCACCCTCTCCCTGGACCAGAGCACCCCAGCATACTCACAACCAGCCTGACATGCTTTGCCAAGTCTTTGGAGCTCCCGGTGAGGAAGTCAGAGAAGGCCGTCTGCCAAGGCAAGAGACAGAGTTAGTGCCCAGGTGTTCACCAGAATGGGCAGGAAGCCTGCCACTGACCTGAAACTCAGCCTGCCACTGACCTGCCATAGACCTCAGTTGCTGAAACCTGCAAACCCCCTTTTCATCCACCAGCAGAAGTCCTCTTCTCCTCCAAAACAACCTAATCCATTCCTCTTGCTATTTTGCCTACCAAGAACCTTGGGGCACCTTCAATAATATGCTCTAATACTCCCTTGCCAGTCCAGTCCTGACTTTAGGGAAGAGCTGGCAAGATGAGTTTCCTCCAGTGAGACTCAAGTCACAAGAGACAAGTTCAGTCTCAAGCTGTAATGAAGTGTCATAAAACAGAGCTGAAGTGACCCCATCTAGAGATTCCAGAAGGGACAGCACGGGTCCCCTTTGGGTTTAAATGTGCAGACAGGGAAAGAGACACAAACAGGACAGATGTGAGATGGCATAGAGCAGTACTTGGCATTTAGTAATGCTCAAATACCAGCCACCAGACACATGGCTAGAAAGAATATTGAGGATGGGAAGACAGGAACAAAGATAATACTGAGATGCAAAGCTCTAGAGGTGAGACACAGGAGGGTTGTGTAATTAGCCAGGAAGCTGTAACTGGTCCAAGGTATATAATAAAAGACCAAAGTAGTGTGTAGACTACGGAAAGGCTTCCTTTTCCTCTGCAGGGGGGACAGCCTGCCTTCCCACAGCTCCAGGGAGGTCCTGCCTGGGTGACCACCCGCGAGCTTGAGATCAAGAACAATAGTGGCAGGAGATCAATACAGCAACTGTACTGCAGGCCATGGAGCAAGCTGTACTGCCAGCAGCACTTGCAGCCAAAGAGGAGCTGTGACTCCCAGTGCAACAGCATTCCTCCAGCAACCCTCCAGCTTTGGGCTGGGGGATTAGCTTGGGTGCATGTGAAGGTCCATGTAACTGAAATGAGTTAGTTTAGGGTGAAGATAGGAGCCAGGTCCATGCCTGTGCTGCAGTTGACATTAAGGCTGCTATGATGGGAGGCTCAGATATCCCACACACACTCACCCCAGCATAGAACATTTTATTCCGAAACCGGCTGTTGAACTTCTCTGGGTTGGCCTCTAGGGAAAGGAGAAAAAAGTCCAGGTCACTGGCCTACACATGGAAATATTTCACTTGCCAGTTCTCCTCAGACACAGCTCTCCAGCCAGCCTCAGCCAGGGGTCTGGCCCCAGCTTTTTTCTTGTGCAGGCACCCCTCTTCCCTCTCTGCAGCCTGGACTTGCTCCTCATGTTTCACCTCCAGCTCTGTCCCTGAAGCAATTGTCTTGTTTATTTTCCAAGGAACCCACAAACAAAAACAGGCCCATTCCACAGACCCCGACCAAGTCCTGCCACTGCCCTGTACCTCGGGATTCATGGAACTCCAGCGTCACCCGTGCATCAAAGCCAAGGCTGAAGTAATTATTAAAGACATCCAAAGGCAGCTGAAATAGCAAGAAGGAATAACAATGAGGCTGCCAGCATGTGCCCATGGCAAAGACAAGGTCAGATCACAGTAGAGCCACTACAGTGTTCATGAGGCTGAGGGACCCTGCATGCCTTTTCCCTAGGAAAACACAGAGGTCGCCAGCCTGAGATGATGGTCCTGGCTCCTAGGGGTAAGAGAAATGGTCCACTGGGACACACTCTACTCTCTGAGGTTTCTGCAATCACTGTTTCTGTTAAAGAAAACAGCCTCACAGAAGACTGGGCTTATACCTGTTGCAAGTTGTGGTTAAAAATCTTTGGTAGGCATTTAATTATGAATGCTACATACACTCTTGCCATGAGTGCTGCGGCTCAGAGCCATGAACAGAATGGTGGAATTGGAGGAGTGAAAGGGAAACACCAATGCAGCCCCAGGTGGTGGAACTGACTGAGTCAGTAGGAGAGGAGAGAATGCAGACCTCTAGCATAGGGAACAGCCATGGAAAGGAGGCGTCCCACCTTGTCAGCAGCGGCCTCATCCTTTTCCTCAGGGTTTGTGTCAGGGTTCGGCTCCACACGGAGGTTCCAGCGATCAAGCTGCACTATGTTCCCATCTTCCACGTGGGAAAGGATCTTGGACACAGGCTCATCTGTGTAACCCTGGTGAAGAGAAGGACTTGATGAGTCTCGTGCCTGCCTCCCACAGAGATACTCCAGACAGCAGAGTTTGGCAAGGCATCCCAGAGTAAAAGATGTAGAAGAGATCAACTCTACGAGAATGCACAACAAAGCAGGACTTGAAATTTAAAACAATACATCTTCCTTCTAAAAATCTTCAACAGTGTGAAAAAGCAATTGCTTTTGAATAATCTAATGCAGAACCATTCAAATGTCAAGAACGGCAACATCCAAATTGAACTTATTTGTTGGTCTGCATGAACAGGCAGCTGAAACACCAGCCCATGCAAATCTCCAACCATGTGTCTGAAATGAGGATTGAAGCACTCAGCCCTGCTCTGTCAGCAGTGGGTTCTTGTGCCCATCACTTACCCCACCCCAGTTCAGTGTTCTGGCCAAGTCATTCCCTGTCCCCAAAGGTAGGATGGCCACAGGAGGAGGTGGGTTGATGCGTAACTGGTCCAGAATGGAGAGTATCCAGCCCACCTGCTCAAGCAAGAGAGTGCAAAGAAACCATTGGTTATCTCAGGGACCAGCAGGCAGGCAGAGGAGACTCAGAGCACTAGCAGCGGCAGAGGGGCAGAGATGGGGCTCTCCTTAGCCACAACTCAGGCTATTTACAATCTTTAATGCTCTAATCAGGTGCTCAGGAGATGCCAGTAACCCCAGTGAGGACACTGGCCCTCAAAAGGGCTACAAATCCAGACGTGTTACAGACTAGCATTCCCTGGAACAGTGCTATGCTACCATGGACACAGTGTGCACAGTTTGCCCTGCTCTGGATTACAACAAGGAAGGCTGCTGTCCTCACTGGAAAGGCCTGAGCAAAGAGGCACCATGGGATGGAGGGGCTGCAGACTCACCGTGCCGTCTCCCCCGCACGCCAGGATTCGGAGGTTGTGGACTTTGCGATACAGCTCCAGCCTGTAGGGAACAGAAAATTTGAGGAGGGGAGGGGAGAGGTACTGCAGGTGTTACACAGCAGCTGCCTCTCAGAGCCACTGGCATTCGCAAAGCCACATCCATGTCTCCCTCCATGAGTTGGGGGAAGAGCTCTCAAGAAGAATCTTGGGACACAGATGGGAGAGAGAAAGGTGCTGCCCCCATTATTACTCACGCCTCCTTGGGTCCACCCTGGCTGAGGTCAAAAACTTGCCGTGGGTTGAGATACCACATGAAGGATTGGATGATCTTGGCTCCCTATGGGGAGAGGAAAGACTTTAGGTAATATTGAGCTCTCAGCGGACAGCAGAAGGAGGCATCTGGTCCTGCCTGGAGACAAGCTAAGACAACACCATTCTGCAGAGGGCAGGCATACCCTGGCTGAGCTGGGCAGCAAACTAGCATTGTGGGGTCTTGTGCAGCTGAGATATCACCAAAACAATGATGAGAGCTCAGTACTCAAATGGCAATGTTGTCACAGCAACGTCTTAGACAAACCAGATAAGGCCATACCTGATTCCCACCGCTCTTGGGGTTCACAAACACCAGCAAGGGCTTCATGAGAGGAGCTGGCATGGGCTTGATGACAAAGGGTTTCCACCTCCCTTCCTGCAAGAAATACCATAGATCCTTCAACAAAGCTGGAGAAATGCAAACTGCTAGCTCCAGCTGAGCCCTAACATCATGCAGATCAGAAGCAGGAGGAAGAAAACATCCTAGCAACCCCATAAACCTTGAATGTGGGATATACCCTGCCAGCAGGCACCCTCCCTCCAGTTCAACCTCCTTAACCTCAGACCCAGAAAAGCCCACTTTTATTCCCTTGTTCCTCATTGTTCAGTCCCACTGTCCTTCCAAGACAAGGTCATTCCCAGTCTCCTCATACCTTACCTCGGCCCCCTTTTTGCTGGATTTCCGCTTGAATGATGTCCTCTTCTTCTTCTTACTAGATTTGAGAGGATTCTAGAGAGAAAATAAACAAAGACAAAAACTCTGTGAGCAGCCACTGGGCAAATGGGAACTGTGAAGGAGCCCCAAGAGCTGAAGTGACTTACCTGGGGTCGCCGGACCCGCAGAATCCAGGTGGGAGGAACAACAACAGCAGCGTGAGCCCCCAGTGAGCAGGGCTCTTCAATGTGTTGCAGCATGAAACATGATACTTTGCTGTGATACTGGCCAAGGAGAAGACAGAGAGAAAACTCAGCTGCTCAGTTTGCTGGGCACAGCCACCATCTCTCCTCTCAGGTACCCCATGCCAATGCAGGGAGTGCTGGATGAAACCATGCAGGAATTTTGTAATGGGAAGGCAATGAAGGGAAAGCTTCTCAAACGAGCTTGCAAATATCATAGTACAGCTTCTCCCAGCAGGAGGAGCTGTTAAGGGCAGGCTGCAGAGCAGCAGCTTGGTGAGTCCCAGCAGAAAGTAGAGGTCATTAGTGCAGAACCGACTGGTAAGGCATTCAGGGGGGCTTTGCTCACCGCTTGTTTGCACCATGAACAGCTGATGGCTACAATCTCTTTACTGTGGAAGGCAAACTTCTGCTGAAAACCCTATGGAAGAAAGGGTAAGAGGCTTAGGGAATTCCTGCAGTTTCCTACCATCCAACAGTAAGAGATATTAACGAGGAGAGCATGTCTGCAGCTGGAGCCCTCCAGATCCTGTCAGACAGTCCCAACAACCACAACAGCACCAGGGAGGCCACTGTGCTCTGTAGGGGTGTCCTTATTGCTCAAGGAAAGCATGTCAGGAAGACAGACTTTTTCAGGATTAGTTGGGCCCAGGGGAAGAACTACTCTATGCGGGAAGCACTTACATAGTGCTTCACTGAGCAAAGCAGGGCATTTGTCTTGGTTTTGCTGCCAAACAGGAGTGGTGGATGTCCCTGGTTCCCAGCCCTGTGCATGTCTCTGGCTTGATCTTAGATTTCCTTCAGGCTGAGAAAAAAGCCCAAGATACTCTCTCACCTTGCCACACTGTCGGCATTTCCCTTCCTGCCGCCTCCGGTGCACCCAGTGATGTCGGACAACAATGGGCTAAATGGAAAAGAAAAAAAGAAAATTGAAAAAAAAGGAAATGAAGAGCCCAGTGCATGAAGGAACACAGGAACAGGCAGAAGAAATGGACTCAGGCCAACCAAACTCTGCTCTTACAGCAAAACCACTACTCATAGGCACCGGCCCCTTACCCTCTGAGAGAAGGGAAAGCCAAAGAATCAGGGGGCAAGTGGCCAAATTAAGATGCCCCAAGAAAAGGGAATTAAAACAGAAGCAAAAGGAAGGAGGACAAGGGAACTGAAGACTGAGAATCACACAAAGCAGAGCCAACGGAGAGTGGGCAAGCAGTAGCACGTCTCTGTCCCTTAACATCTCTGCCCAGATGCCCCTAGTGCCAGGTGAAAAACATGCTGGTGGAAGGTGTGAACATCCCTAGAGAGACACAGTTTGTGCCCACAGCAAGAAGATGGAAGTGCTTGCAGCTCAGCAGTGAACAGCCACACTCCACATTCCTTGAGAAGAGCAGCAGCCCCAAAGCCTCCACACCCACTTCCCCCTGCTCTTTCCCCAGGCCAATCTTGAGCCTGCTTCAGTCCCAGTGTGGGCAGCAAGACTGCTTGCCAGCACCTCTGCTCACAGTGGGACTGCAGAAGTGATTGTGAGGGAGTCAGAAGTTTTGTGATGAAGCACCACTTGTCCTAAATCCCATCCTACTATTCCAGCCCTGGATTGGGAATGGCACTGCAGAGAGAGTAGCAAAAAGAGAAAGGGAGTGCAAGTACACAGGCTGGCATGGC
Source organism: Erithacus rubecula (assembly GCF_903797595.1). NCBI lineage: Eukaryota > Metazoa > Chordata > Aves > Passeriformes > Muscicapidae > Erithacus > Erithacus rubecula. The sequence continues at coordinate 23,385,243 of NC_136688.1, forward strand.
AGGGCCCAATATCCTGCTCCTGATAGCTTTTGGGATCATGATGATGAGAGGCAGAAACTGGCAGGAGGTTTGGGTTACATCCAGTGTTGCCTCTTCTGAGTGCAGCACATGGAGAGGATGAAGAGTCTTGTTGGCTTTAGTTGATATTAATCCAACAAGAGCAGAAGAAGGGCTATGCCTTGAGCTCAGCTCTGGGTCCAAGAAGGACATTTAGGGAATGGGATGAACCTAAAGGGGAATCCCTGGCACCACAAAGGCCAGAGAGCACCTGTTTAGGGAAACTGGAAGGAAGAGGCCTTGGAGGAACTGAGAAGCATTAGAAACACAGGATGGAGAAGCAGAATTTGTGAGGGGAAAAAAAAAAAAAAGCAAGAAAGGGGAGGATGAAAAGATTTGTAGAGGTTAGAGAGAAGAAAAATAGAGATGGAAGATTAAGCAGAGGCAGCAAGCTGTTAGCAGAGCCCAAAGGGTAAGTGAAGCACAAATAAGGGAGCTAGACTAAGAGCAATATAGGAAGGAGACACAGAAAGAAAAACAAAGGAAGAAAAGAAGGTCTAAAGTGATGCTGAAAGCTTAGCTTTATGAGGTCACACAGCATTTCAAACCAGGCAGCCCTGTGTTTGAATATCCTTCCCCACCTAGATCTGCTGTGCCAGCACAGCACAGGGGGAAACTCTGTTACCAAAATGGCCTGTGACTGAGCCACCCACACTCAGTCCAGAGCACTGCACAGGCTATACTGGCTCCACGGGCTGGAGGGTGAAGCATGAAGGCTAACAGCTGCTTCCACCAGTGCAGGTCAGCACACAGGTTCCAGGCCACTGCTTATGCCCAGTACATTACAACATGGGCTGAAGGGCTCTGATACCACTACTGTGGTCAACTTCCATTGCCACCTGTGGCACCCAGGTCAGGGCTGAGTGATAAAGCTAGAAATGAGCCCATACTACTTCCTTCCAAATTGCAGGAGACTTGGGGACCTGCTTTTTGCCACAGCCCCATCTATGTGCCTGGGGACCCAACACAAGGGTCAAAGTTTCTCCCAATAAACACTGTCTGTAGGTTCCCCCCATGTAGATCCAGGAGATTCAGAACATGTATACTACTGGATGCTTTGCATTTGCTGCCTGCAAACTCCTAACTCTTCACATCCAGTCTGCTGCTGCCTTGCAGAGAAACATCCCTTTTACAGCACCACCCCCTTGGAGCAGGAAAGAACATGATGCCTCCACTTGGATGTGCAACACACTGGCAGCATCTGGTGCCTTTATCAGTAAAGTGGAAATGGGAGATGCAGATGTGGGCAGCATCCAAGGCACATCTCTCACCTCCCGTATGTTCCGGGATCCTGACTCCCTGAAGGAAGGTTTGCAGCGGAAATTTATCTGTAAGTTGAACACATGAGAGGAATCAATAAAACCATTGTACCTGAAGGAAACCTACTGGAATTTACTGCACTACAACAAGGCCCAGAACCTCTGGTTTGTACTGAACAAAATGGGGCCTGGAGTCCCAGTCATGGCACCAGATGCTCATTTTGGTACTGTCTCCTCAGAATACCCCTCTTTGCAATTACACATTGCAGTTCCCCAATCTTCTTGTGTTTCACTGCCCAAGAAAAGGCTGCTACAGTTTTGCAAGCTGCAGGGAGAGCTTAAGAGGCCCTACTCACTTTCTCCAGCTGTTCAATGCAGGGTGTATGCACTACGATCTTGCAGGCTGCACACTTACGCCTGGAGAGAGGCTTTTGCTGAAGGGAAAGAAAAGGGGGGAAAAAATATATATGTGAATGAAAATACACAGTGTTCAGAGCCTGACAAGCTCAGCCTCCCATCATACCTCCTTCTTATTTATTGGGAAGCAGAACAAGCCCTACAGTAAAGTTAGATACAACCTAGACTTCTCATCTAGTGAAGGAGTCTAAGCATGAGCCTATAGCAGATATTCTCAAGTCTGGGACAGAGCAGGGAGGTACTTTCCCTGCTGTCCTGTCCTGCAGTCCTTGTCCTCCGACACTGCCTGAGAGCACCATGGAAGCTGGTCTGGGAGGCACCTGCAGGGTGACAGGTACAGGGTGGCATCAGTGCTCTGTGTCGTGCACCACAAGCAGGACTGAGCCTGTAAATTGGGAGGGAGGACGGCAGGGCCAGGAGGAAACAGGCCTGGGTCTACAGAACTCTCTTTTCTCCTCTACTGAAAGGTCTTGGATTCAGATTGTCCTTCCAAGGGTGTGGAATCCCAACACTCTCCCTCTGGAACCCTCCAGGCAAGTGGTAGCCCTGCATCAGGTTCCCATTGCAAACTGAGAACCAGCATTAGCAGAAACTAGGGACTTGGCCCTCTGGTATGGAGAGGCAGGAGGGACACAGTTCCTGCCTGGGCAGCCCCCCAGACCCTGCATGTCCCCCAGCAGCAGCAGCAGCAGCAGCAGTGTGGCCTCTGTGGTCTCCCAGTAAGGTGACAGCAGAGCTGGGTTTGTGGCCATTGCTGGCAAGGCGGGTGGCCCCAGGTGACTCACCAGAAGCTTTGCCATGCAGTTCTGTTCCCCAACGTAGCAGAAGTCCCCAGAGACATTGGTCTCAAACCAGATGTGCTCCCCATACACCGCAGCCTCCTGAAAGACACAAGACAACACATGCTCTGAGAGCACCCCCAGAGAGGCACCTGAGCCCCTAAAATACTTTGTGCAAGCGACAAGATACTGGACAATGCTGGGGGTGGGAAGCTGGAGCTAGGTGGAGGACAGGAGACAAGATGCACACATCAGCTTCAGAGAGGAAACCTCACAAAGCTGCTGCCATGGCCCACCTGTTGTAAACAAGAGGGCCCCAGGAAATCAACTCCAAGACCTACAAACCACCTCTAGTGCCCTGCACAGGGGAGCTGCTTTCATCACCCAGAGAGGAGGCATCAGGGCAAACTCAATGCAGGGGACTCTCCTGAACCAGCTTTTTTTTTCAGCCTGAAGGTGCAGCTTAAAACCTGCAGGGCTTTGCCTGTGAAAGAACAGGAGCTTACTCCTGTTGCTTGGCCCCAGCCACCAGATCTTGGCTGTTAGAAGCAGAAAAGCTGGCAGTGGAGTAGTTATGCCATCCCTCCAGGAACCACCTGTGCCTCCACAGCCTCCCTCTTGCAGCATCAAGTAGTGCTGCCAGGAGCACAGATGCTGGCACCAGCTGGTGGCAATGGCAGAGGCCATAAATGTGTCAAAGTCAGTCACCTGGGAAGCCTCAACCCAGGGAAGAGCCTGCTGCTTCTTGGTCTGGAGCCTACTCCATGCAATGCCCAGCAAAAGACAGTACAACTTACACTCCAATCCACAGTGCTGCGTATCTGCCTCTCCGAGTCGCTCCTCAGGGCTAGTGCCGGGTTCGGCTGGGCTACCATGTGCTGGAGACTGGATTTGGCAATGGCTTTCCTGGAAGACACAAGAGGGCTGGCTATTAAATATATATGCAAAACACAACCTGCTTCTAAGATACAACATGAGGCTGGAGCAGAAAAGCCTCCTCAGGACCAAGTGGCCGGAAATGAGGTGAATTTCCATCCCAGCTGGCTGAGAGGTACCTGTTCCTGTGAGATAGTCCTGTGGGATGAAGAGGTATTGGCCATGTTGCTGAAAGCTCAGCTCACCCTGTACCCAACAAAAGGCACAGACTGGGCCTGCTAGGTTAATGCCCTCAGGGCTAAGAGTTCCATAGTAAAACACCCTGGGAGTATCCAGGGAGCTGTGGTGGTGGGACTGCCCTTGCACAGCCAATCTACAGCCCGTGTCCAACAGTCTCCCTTCATCTCTCCCACCTCAGAGCCTAGGCTATTTCCAGACACCAGTACAACTGGCCAGAATAAAAGCAGATGTTTGTTTGGGGCTACTGAGCTTCTCCCAGATGTGCTAGGATGAAGGTAACAAGCAGGAAATCCAGCCAGCAGGAAAAAGTGTGCATCCTCAGCCAGTAACCAGGCCTACCACATTCCTCTGGTCCCAGCCTGGCAGGAGACACCCACAAGCCCCAGGAACTGCACCAAGCGCATCAGTGGCAGAGCTGGCCCGAGTGGAAGATGCTCAAGGTAGACCAGCAGCACTGCAAGACACTGATGGCAGCCAGGACCAACGGCGCTGAGTCTCTTCCCTCCCTCCCCACCAAACCTGGGTCTGCAGCCCACCTCTGCCCTCCCCAAGGCACTGCCTGCTTGCACGCTGCCACCATACATACAGCAGCCGGGGGCTCCAGCCGTCCGGGGCGCTGCGGCAGGCGGGCTCCGGTCCCAAACCCTCAGCGAGCGTGGCAGGGGGGCACCTGGTTCCGGCCGCTCCTGCAGAGCGCTGGGCCAGCAGCCGCGGGTGACCGGCGGGGAGCAGCCCCGGCTGCGGGGCGTCGCTGGAGCGGCGGCGCTGGCTGAGGCGGCGGTAGCGGCCCGGCAGGCCGTAGGCAGCCCGGCCCTGCGTGGCCTCGGTGGGCAGGCGGTGCGAGCAGGCGCGCCGCAGGCAGCGCGGGCCCCGCGACAGGCGGGCCGCCTGCAGCGGCCGCGCCTGGGGCAGCATGGCCAGCCACGTCTCCTCAGCACCGTGCTCCTGCTGGGCCTGCTCAGCTCCCGCTGCTGCTCCGCCGTCCTCTGGAGACTCAGACCTGGAGCTGTCAGTGCCGTGAGCCCTGTCCTGCTCCTCTCCCGTGGGAACGAGTCCGGCCAGGAGCACGGCGGAACCCAGCAGCTGGGCATCAATAGCTTGCGCCTGGCCCCCGCGCTTCTTCTGCACGGCAAACCTGGGGCTGAGGCAGGGCGGCGTGGTGCTGGAGCGGCGGCGGGTGCCGGGCCGCCGGACCAGGCCCAGGCAGGAGAGCGAAGCCGCCGGGGTGCCCGAGCCACGGCGGCACTGGGCCAGCGAGCTGGAGGGCAGCCCCACCTGGGAGCGGCGCCTGACCTTGCCCGTGGGCACGGCCACCACGCTGCTGCGCCGCGGCCCCTTCCGCCCAAAGTGCCGCCTAAAAAAGGTTTCCATTGCATCCGGTGGCTGTTAACAGAGACCAGGAAATAAGTAGGCTTGCCGATGAGTCCCAGGCCAGCTGTGGCTGTCAGGGCAAGGGGACAGTGGGAAGCAGGGGGCAGAGGGCTGAAGCAGGGAGTGGGAGACACGGCAATGCTTCCTGAGGTGTGTGGTAAGGTGTTGCTCCCCACAGCTCTACTGCTCCACAAGTTTCACAGCTCAGCCCAGAGGGCTGCAATGGCAGGGCAGGTGCCATCACCTAGCTGGGACCCTCTGAATTCCCTGTTCTCCACCACGGACAGCCCCTGTGCACTCCGAGTGCCAATCAGCCCTGGCACCTCAATTACCCCCGCCACTTTCCTGATGCTGATCCACCTGGTTTCCTCACAGGAACCACTCTGGTTAATCACCAGTCCCACCAAATTTGCAGCAAATTGAAATGAACTCCTTGAGAGTCCTACAGAAAAAAAAATGAACCAGGCCAGTAAAACCTGGGCAGGAAAATTTAGTAGAAGTGGTCTGGGAGAGCTGGAAGCTGAGGGAGGCTGGAGCAGGGCAGAAGAGAACTAGATCATCCCATCTGTCCTGAGCAAAACTTCCCTCTCATTGGAGAAAGAGCTTTATGGAAAACTCATGCTTTCCCAGCTGCCACCTCCCTTCAGCTGCTAGAGAATTTATTCAAGGCAAACTTAAAAAAAAAGAAAACATTAAAACCCACAGCTTGGTAGAAGAAAAACTTCTTCAGTTGTTCCCAAGGCAGGGGACTCGATCATGGCAGCCTACAAGCACACACAAGCCACCACCACTCCCAGTGATTTCCATACTGTGCAAGGCATCTCCTCTACCCACCACAAGGGCTTGGACATGCTGCTCACCACACAGACTGACATCTGCTCCCCCTCCTCTATCTTCCTCCCTTCCCATGCTCTTTTACACTCTTCACTAATATCAGAGAATCTTCAGGATATCACTCCGGTTCAAACTTCCAATGACCCAAGGCCCACACAGATGAATTTATCAGAAGCTCCCTCCCTTTTTATTTGGGAAATGCATATAAGATGGGACATAGGTTTTATCTTCTGGACAAACTGGAGGTTTTTTGAATTTTCTTTTTAATAGATGAGTACCAAGGTGAGTTGGGATTTTTGGAAAAGACAAGGCTTGGTTTGGTCTCCTCCAGCCTTGTAAACAAGGAAGCCAGCTCTTCAGTTTCTATAGTCTTATCACCATGCCTGTACTCAGTAATGTAGGGGAGGGAGGGAGGTAAAGAGGAAGGAAGGAAGGCAAGAAGGAAGGCAGGAATGAAAGCAATGGCCTCCAGAGAGCAGCATCAGGGCAGCTAAAGCTTGGCTGAACTGAACGCAAAGACAAAGCATCCCCTCCTCAGAAGTATTTCTCAATTCCTACCACTGGAAGCAATGCAGGCAGGTATTTGGTCACCAGAAGGTTCAATCCACCAAGGCCCATGCAGCTTTGCAGAGTGCATCAGCATTTTACTGGTGATCCTGCTTCCAGCCTGTTCCCAACACTAGTGCTCCATTCATGTCCCTTATCCCCATCATCTGCAGGATGATGCACAATAAACTGCATAGAATCAGAGAATCTAAACTTTCCCCACAACTGGAGGTCATTTCCTCTTGTCCTATCACTTGTTACTGGGGAGAAGACCCCACGCCTTGCTACAACCTCCTCTCAGGTAGTTGTAGAGCTCAACAAGGTCTCCCAGGAGTCTCCAGCTTCCTCAGCCATTCCTCCTAAGACTTGTTCTATAGATCCTTCACCAGCTGTACTGTCCCCTGGATGCACTCCAGCACCTCAATGACAGGAGGAGGGCCCAAATCTGGACACAGCACTCGAGGTGTGGCCTCACCAGTGCTGAGTACATGGAAACAGTCACTTTCTAGTCCTGCTGGCCACACTATTACTGATACAGGCCAGGATGCTGCTGGCTTTTGTAGCCACTTGACACATGCTGGATGATGTTCAGATGGCTGCCAGTGAGCATCACCACCAACAGGTATTAAAAACTGTCAGAACACATACAACCTATTAAAAAACACAAGTGAGAACACAGGATGTGGCACACTGCAACAGACCCTTTTTGGCCAGCTTTAGTTCCTAGGGGAGACATACTGACCAAGGGCTCCTCAAATGAGCTGAATGGCTGTTCCCTCCTGCCCCAGATATTCCACCAGCACAAAGCTGCTGTACCACTTACTGTGTTGCTGCTGTGGGCAGGAAGACCTCTTAACACAGCTTCCTTCCTTTTTCCACCAGTCTCGTGAGGAAACATGCTAGAACAACCTTGGTTTGACATTTATATTTGAGCACTAGCTGACTACAAACCTTTTTATCTTCAGGGCTGTCTGTAAATGGCACGTGGAATCAAGCTCTGACCACCAGTGGTGAAGGTTATTACAAGACTGCCATCTGACAGCCCATGACAGCAGCATGGTGCAGCTCAGATATGCTGGGTGTACATATCCCCACCTCCTGCATCTCACTTCCAACCTGAGCTCCAAATTGTATTGCAGGTGTGAGAGCTGCTGCTGGTGGAGCAGATGGACCAACTGCCAGGGCTGCCCATGGTTGAAATGCATTAGCAGAGCTGCGTGCAGAGCAGCTGGAGAGCCATGCACTAGGAAGAGAGGAGCCCAAAAAGAGCTAAGCCCTGGATGCTCTGGGCCTAACACCAGCACGTTACTGGCATCTCCACTGTTTGTCACTGAGAAAAAATGGAGAGGAGCCAGCACCTGTGGCTCCACTGTAGACCATTACTGTTACTTGGCTCAGTGAGGTAAAGAGGCTGGATGGAGGCAGCCTGGCATTTGCAGGGTGCAAAGGAAAGGAAGTACTGCTGCATGTACTGGGATATCAATTCTACTTATGAGCAGATATAACTATCATTTCAATCTCCTTCTGAATAAGGAAGGAGGCAGCAGCTCTGCTCTGCTCATGATCTGCAATCAGAGCTCTTGAAAGGTGGGGTGTTTTTTATTATCAGACTTCTCAAAGCATCCTACACACCCTGCCTGGCTGCTGAAGCAGGAACAAAACCAAGCAAGATCTAAACACCCTTGGAAAGCACAGCAGGAATGGAAGAGGAAAAACTTGCATCTTGTAACTGCAGTGGACATACAGCTTGTGAATCAGCTGTTACGGAGAAATCTCTCCAGATATCCAGCAGCTATCCCTCATCTGGTGATGGTGGTTCCAAAACCAGACAGGATGACTATTAGGGCTAAACATGCAGTGTTATGTCCCCCATGACATAATCTTTGCCCACATCAGCAAGAGAATCTGGATATTCAGCTCTACTATTCTGCTTTGCTTCATTGGCCTTGAGCAAACTCCTATGTACCACAGGCTCTCAGTGATAGGAAAAGGTATCTTGTGCCAAGCACCTTCTTGGCCTTTCCTCTGCATTACAATTCCCCTTGTCCCTCCAGCAGCCTGGTCTATTCCTGCCAGTGCCCAGGAACAAGAAAGATCTCAGGTTACCTTCACACAGTGATAAATCTGGCACCCCTCTCCTGGCACCAAAGGAGGCAAGAGGACCCTACTGCAGGATGTGTCTGGCACTAAATACACAAGCCTTGAGCCACAGAGAAGTCTGGACACAATAACACCATCAGCTCCTCCTGACCTTTCAGCAAATCTCCAATTAGTCGACTGGAAAGCATTTTTCCAACCACGGGACTACAAGGGAAACAAGTCTGAGAGCTTTGCCCTGTTCCATGACGAGCACCTGTCCTGATGACAGCTGGCTGGATTCCTGAGTCCTGGCTAGCTGTGGGTTCTGGGGAGCTGCTATGGCACTAGAGCTGGCAGAGTGTGAGCAGGAGCCCATTTTGTTTTACAAGCTGTCTTCTCCTGGCAAAGACACTTGACTCATACAGATCAGCCACAAGGAAAGTGTGTTATTAATAGCCACTCCTGTGTGACAGCAAGATCTCCTGGACTTCTGCCTCCCTGCCTCCTCCTTGCCAGGGCACTGGAGGGACTGAGGGGCCCAGGAGCCCATCTGGAGAGCTGCTGCTCATTCCCACCCCGCTGGCACACCACTGGTTGCCTTCAGCCTCTGTTTCCATCATAAGCTTGCACACCCCACACCTCCTTTTCAGTGCTCTGATATTCAATCTTCCCATGTACGCTTCTGTCCTCACACCACCCCTGCTGAGATCCTGTCCCCATTCTCCCATCCTGCTTCCCACGCATCATCACTGACCTCTCCCCTCCCTGGGGCTCCCCAGCCAGGCTTCTCTGACCTTACAAGAGCAACCTGCACGGATGAGGTCTGTTGAGGAAGGTGTCCCCATGCCAGATGGGGGAGGGAAAATACTGTTCAATATGTGGTGCAGCCCTCAGGCTTTGGTTGCAGTGAGGTGTGCAATGATCAGCAAGTTCCCAAACTGTGCACTTTGTTTCTACTCAGAATTTCCATTCCAGCTGTCATCTCTCCTACCATCACGCAAATGAAACAGAGCCAGGAGCTCCCCCACGCTGGGTCCAGTATGAACAAGGAGATGGAGCTACCCCCAGCACAGGGGCAGGGAGGCTCCATCTAAAACATGAGCCTTTCAAAGCACCATGAGGGGTGAGCTATGGGCTATGCTTATCTATTTTAGGATTCATACACTTGACCTACTGCAACAAGTGCCACCATCTAATGGGCCCCTTCCAGGCTTCTGAGCCACAGGACCATGGTATCCCCAGGGCAAGGACAAGGACATACTCAGTTGCACTGTCACCCTGCAGAGGAGGGGATTACTGCTGCAAACATAAGGCTGCCTCTCCAGGCTGCAGAAGCCAGTTTCTGATCCGAGCACTCAAAGGGCAACACATCTCAACTTTTCTCTCAGTGAGTCCTGGGCCTGATCAAGATTAATTCAGACCTCTCTGCTAGTGAGGAAGCAAGGGAAGTGCTTAGAAACCAGCTGCATGCAACTGCAGAGGACCTCCTCCCAGCCCTGTGGTCTCTGATGCCCCTGCATGTGCTGTATAGAAGTCCCTGTCAGGGCTACTGGGCATGGACATGAGAGCAAGGCATCCCTGGCAATATCTAAGCACGCTTGTCAACTTTCTCAGAAGACTGTCAGTGTCACTGGGCACTCTGGGTGGCCAATCTGGAGGTCCCAGGACAGCACTGCTTCACAAGGGACAGGCAGCTATATCAGTGTAGCCTCTCTGTACCCATCTTGTACGTGTCTCAGCAAGAGCATAACTCACAGCCAGTCAGGACCTGGGATACCACAGGAGGAGATACAGCCTCTAAGATGCATTCTTTGAATGGACAACATTTAAAGATGCAGCACCAGAGACCAGCAGCTGCTTTGGGGTGGGACTGTAGCAAGGCAAAGAAATGAAACACAACAGTTTGATAGTTTGTCATGTAGGCTTCTCCAAGTGGTAAAGCCAGGTGGAAGGACACTGCCCGGCCATGCCTCATTCAAAGCAAGGCAAAAGCCATCCCACCTTCATGTCTGGCTCTTCACAAGAAAATGCTCACATTTTGTTTGCTGGGAAGAACAGGGGCTGGGAGCAGAAGGGACTTTTTATACAGTTCCTTGCATTTTCTCAACACCCTTCTCATGACAGCTGCATCCCACTTCACCCCAAGCTCTGCATGATGCTGTGCTGCCATCCTCTTTTCACCACCTTTTCAGGGCAAACGTGAGATCTGTTTTAAGGCACATCTGCCAGAGCAGCTCAGATCTTCCGCAGAGGCTTCATAAATTGAAGAGTTTGCCAGCCCTAGCCTTCAGAGTAATGTTCCCATTACAACAATGTGATTTCCTTCCCAAAATCCATGGAAGACAGTGTTTTATCTCAATTTAAACCAAAACCATCTCCTTGGAGCCTCCTGGGCTGACTCTGGGCATTTACATCCCTTGACAACTTTCCACCATCATAATGTTTTGAAGTTTATATGCCACTACAGTAAATAATCTGCCTCCTGGCAATCAAGAAACCTGACAGCACTGATGTAAACAATCTGTTGCTGCATTTGGCTGAGGAGCTGAACAGCAAGACTGACAGCCTTGAGCCATGAATTAACCAGGGCTGAAATGCAGAGGGTGAGCCACCACCGTCAGTCTGGTTCTGGGGCTGAGGCTGAGCAGGGGTCGGGGGAGAGGCTGGCCACACTGTTTCTATTTTAGTCCCATCAGCAGTACCAGCGATGCAGGCTGGGAAAGACTTGGAGAGTTTCTTCTCTCTCTCTCTCTCTCTCTCTCTGAGCTTCCTTTCCAGAGCAGCATACATAAAGCCAAGCAGCGGGGGCCTCAGCAGGGTATCCTGGTGGTTTAGGTACCCAGACTATGGTTTCTTTTGCAGATTCCCATTATCACACCCACTGATGGTCCTCTCCTTCAGTGCACATAGCTCTGCTCCTCACAAGGAGGGACACGCTATTTAGAGGGTGGTCACTCCTGCAGCCCAGCTCTTTGATCCAAACTCCCAGAACAGCCCCAGCGTTTTTCCCCAGCACACAAGGACAAAATCCTGGCACAGAAATTACTACTGGCCACAGTGCTGCCCCAGGCAGGGCAATACACAGTGTTTGCCCGGGGCACCAGCCCCAGGAAGGAGGTGATGAACCCTGTGTAACAACAAAGCTGCAGTGTGGCATATACAGAACACAGGCAGGGATTCCCAGGGCTAGTAAGATTCTGCACCTCCCAAAGCAAAGCCAAGACAACCTCAGGCATTCCAAAACAGGCATTGATCACTGATCAGAAAGATGGGATTCATATACCTCCCTCCAGCCCACAGCAGGGATTAGGAAGAGCATCCCATTGCTCCTGGCATAAGCAGGGAATCACAGTGCCACCAGCACCAGAGGATATGCCAGGAGTCTACAAATCTCTCCTACTTTCCTAAACTATCCCAAAACAAAGCAACTGAGGACTATATCTTCTGCTACCTGCAGATTTTCTGCTGCCACCCCCATGCCACATGGACTGGCAGGATGAAAGCAGCGAATGGGTGGCTGGAAATACACCACTGGCAGGGAAACCCCATAGAAACAACAGCCAGGAACCGCTGAGCACCACGGCAGCTGTGTTTCACAGACCCCTGCCCGAGCCCTGGGCACTTCTGTGGATCAGCTTGCTCCAGGCTCTGGCAGCAAACTGAAGCAAAGTTGAGCGTCTTGGGGATGACTCTGGGGTCTGCTCGTCCTGCCCCTCACAGTGGTCTGGAACCAAATGCCATACCTACAAACTAAGAGCTGTCTCTCCTCCCAGGGCCCCTCCCATCCCCCACCCAGCACAAACAAAAGCAGGAAACGTGAGGGAGAGGGACGAGCAGGATAAGGAAAGGGGAGATAGTGGGCGAAAGCCCCCGTGACCTGATCCGGAGCGGCGCAGGGGTCCCGCAGGTGCCGGGTGGGTGGCAGTGGCCGCGCTGCAGCAGCGGGCCAGCCCTCCCCTGCCAAGTCCTAGTTTGGAGAGAGCGCTTGGCTTCTCCCTCCGCTCCTCCCCGCGCTGCAAACCCTGACAGCGCTGGTTAAAATAACCAAGTGCACTTCCTCTCCGAGCGGCCCCGAGGCCGGCTCGCCCCCAGCCGCAGGCGCGTTCACCGCAGCGAGCCCGGAAAGAGAGGGGTCCCCACAGCACCAGCTGCTCTCCCACACTCAGCTGCAGCTCCGCCGTGGCACAGCTTCCCTGGCAGTGGCAAGGGAGGACACCAAAACTGGCAATTCCCTCCCGCCTCCTCGGAACCTGGATAAAGGGGTTTGCATGGCTGATGAGAGTCAAGCTGCCAGCCACGGAGAGCCTGTCTTCATGCACAGGAGGTAATTTGCTTCTGAGTTAGTCTTTGGTCCAGGCAGGCCCCACGGATGTCTCAGGAGCTTTTTGTCTTCCCTCATCGTGAAAACTCTCTATGGGACCTCTCATAGCCAGGCTGGGGACTTCCCCGTCATGCTTCACCACTGTCCGGGTTCCCCAGCTGCCTCTAGGGATCTGCTCCCAGCCAAACACAACCCATCTCCCTTTTGGGGACCACAAAACCCATCTCCTCTTTGGTCTTTGCAGAGACAGGAGGGAAGGTCACACCAAAGGCCAGCTCACTCCTCGATGCGTCACCAGCTATTGTTATTTCGGTCATTTACCCGATGAGAGCCGATAGCCACACACAGGCAGCAGTGAGTGAGTCAGTCCGGGTGGCTGCAGCTGAGACCTCGTCCTTTCACACCCTGCCCCCTCCTGCCTGCCCCTTCCCCTTGCCTACATGTCATGGCTAAAATTAGACAGCTCTTCTCCTCTGTCTGTAGGAATGTGTGTGTATTTGGACTGTGCCCAGTGCTCCTTGGGGCCTGAAGCGGGACTACAGTAACACAATCATAACAAAATGTCACAGAGGCTGCAGCCAGTATGGCAAAGGCAGCCAGCTGCCTCCCCCGATGGGTGTCTTGAAAGCAGTTCACAGGAAACCAATCCTCAGAGGGTAGCCAGGCCCAAAGGCTGAGCTACCACCATTGCTGTCATCTCCATCATGGCAGAAAGAGCAGTGTGAACCAGAGTGGGAGAGAAGGGTGGGGAGGACTCATGAGGAAACTCATCCATTGCCAAAGCTGCTGAGGATTGCATTCAGCCCTTTTCTCACAACACCAGAGGAGAAAGGGAGCTGGAGATACCCAGAGCAGGCAGGAGGTGTTCACCCTGGTCAGTCCTCTTCCCCCTCAAAACTGGCAGCTGATGAAGGATGAAAGGTTCTGCCTCCCTCCCTACACAGGAAATCTACACATCCTTCGGAATTCCCTTCCCACTGCCAGGAAAGAGACAGTTGTCACTAGCAGTCAAACAGGTCCCAGCACTGTCACAGCCCCAGGGCAGCAACACTGCCAGCTGTAGAAGGGCCTCTAGGAACAGGCCCCAGTCCATCATTGTTAAGACTCACTTGGTGGGACTGGCAGGATGCTTTATCAAAGAGAAAATTTAAAATGTGCTGCAATTTGTCAATCATTCAGAGCAAAGTAGCCTGATAAGAGATGTGGTGGTTCCTCACCAGCGCCACTTCCAGACAAGGAAGCTTAGCACAGAACCACAGAATGATTTGGATTGGAAAAGACTTTAAAGGACATCTCATTGCAACCCCACTGCCATAGTCAGGAACACCTTCTACTAGACCAGGTTGCTCAGAGTCCCATCCAACATTTCCACAGAGGGTTCAAGTTTCCATCTTGTCTCCAACTGCCCAATGCCCACCCTGCTCTTACTGCCCCCTGTGGTCTATGCATAGCAGAGACTCCTGCTGATACCACTTGCTGCTCCTCACAGTCACCACAATCCTATCTCCCTCCTGGGCTGGCAGAACCTGGACTTAAAAATGGAAACAGCCAGAAGGGGTGTCCACAGGGGATTCCAGGTGACCCCAAAATCCCTTCCAATCTGACCACCAAGAGACCAGGTCACTAATTTTCCAGGTTCCTGGAGGCATCAGGAGCAGGAAGCCTAAGAGCCCTGTCCTCAAGTTCCATCATGCAAACCTTGCTGCCATTCTCCTCCTACCCCCGCAACTTCACCTTAACATGCAGACAGGTGAATGGGTTGTGATGGAGACCAGTGGCTGCCAGTGCTGCTGCCACAGGTTTCAGTCTGCTGTGTTCAAGCAGAAACCACTGCTCCAGGCCAAGAGGCTCCCCAGGCCCACGCAGCCCTGAGCAAGACTTTCCATGTGAGGAGATCCTGGTCCCACGCAGCTGAAACCACACCACAAGTGGCAGCCCCTGCAGGTGTCTGCAGGGGGAGAGCCGCTCAGATCCCTGAGAAACCCAGTCCCCAGTGATCTCTCTACACCACAAAGCCTGAGACAGGAAAGACACCTCCCAAGCCTTCATCATGACCCTGTGACTAAGCACAGCACATGCTGACTTGCCACACAAATGGCATTTGTTGGTTTAACTGTGACCCTGTTACTGATATCACATCTAACCTTTGGTTTCACTTTTTCATCTCATGGCAGCAAGTGACTAAGTCCTGCACCTCACATCAAAATTGAAGTAACTCTTTTTCACAATGTTAATGTTGTTGGCTTTGCTGAATGCCAGCTTGTCCCACTGCAACTAGTAGGAGGGTAGGAGGAAAAGTTGGGATTTTTTTCTCCTCCACCTTTTTTGTTCTAAATGCCCTCAGTACATCTGGTCTTACATGCTTCCTTTTCTTCTTTCATCTTAACATCCCCATGTTTGCCAGAATCACTGATGGGCAAAATCAGTGCTTTTTTTCTCCCATCATCCTTCAGAGAGGGCAAGAAGCAATGCCCATGCAGAGAGCAGACCACTCTCTCCCTTCTTGAAATGGATTAGCACTTTAGCACAGACCAGGAACATAGGGCCACCTTGCTCTGCTTCCCGAGTTTGTCTGCTCCTCCTCCCATGCCCACAGAGACACTGGGTGTTCCAGAGAAGAGACTTGCAGTGTGGGAGGAGTGACCCCGGCTCCAGGTGCACATGTTGGGTGGGTGCCATTGTGGGGCTCTGAGGGGTACCAGGACACACAAGCCTGTGCACTGGGGAGCTGGCTGACAGCTGCTTTGGCTGGAGGCTTGCCTCTGAGCATCAGCCAGCCCATGGCTGCAGCTGGCCAGTTTAAACCATCAAGCTCACCAGCCACTTCAGCCACAGCAGCATAAAAAACGTTCTATGCAGATGCTTTGCCAAACCCTTTCTTGCAGAAGGGAGGAAAGCAAAACCAGGAGCGATGAGTCAAGGCCAGCAACCCTGCAAAGGGACATGTCACAACACCCAGCTGAAGTCAGCTGCAGGGAGAGGGCTGGAGTTGCACAGCAGAGCACCAGAGCTCCGAAGAGCGACCATGCCCTCTGGTGTTCAACCCGTGGCTCTTTGGACCTCTCCAAAACCATCTGCCTCCCCTCTGCAGAGCACTGACTGGCCACACTGCCTCTTGCTCCCAACCACAGGACTGCCAAGCAACCCTGGGACAAAATTTTTGTGTCTACAACATCAGACAGACAAGAGACTGACTGACAAACTCAAAGGCCCAGAATGCCATGCAGAGGAACTGTGTAGCAGAAGCCAGGAAGAGCAGCAAGGGTCTTCCACTGCAGCCCTCACACATGTGCAGCCAAATTCTGACCAGGCTAATGTGCTGCTCTACAAAGACCAAGACATAGGGAGCCTAGGAATGGAACCTGAGACTTGTCCCTACCTTCACATCTCCTCAGGAGCACCTGAGAGTGAGGTATTGGCTAGCCCTAACACCAGGGAAAGATTAGGAACTGGGTCCCACACAGCAACTATGTCCTGGAAATGGTGATTGTGTCCCAGGCCCTGTTTTTCCACCATTTCTGGCAGACATAGCCTTACTGAACTTCAGACTGCTTCATCTAAATTTTATTTTTTATAGTTATTTAATTCAGCATTATATTATATCAGCTAAGCCACTCTCAGTGCTGTCACCTTAGGTCTTCCAAGCACTCGGCATGCACTGGGTCTAGGTGCTCATGCCCACACTGGTTAGGATATAGAGGAGGAAGAGCTCAACTGACCTTCAATCCAAACTCCAGCCAAACAGAAGCTGACATGTTAGTCAACCAAAGTCCAGGAGCAAGCTGTCCTCTAGAACAAAGTTAGTGACACAGGCATGAGGCAAGCAGCTCGGCTTTTGGTGGCCGTGGTTAGTACAGACACAAGAAGGTGAAGTGGGGTGAGATGTGGGTGGGAGGGAGGAGAGCTCTTGAACACAAATGTTGCAGCAGCTGCTGGGACTGCACAGCCTGTGCAAGCCAATAAAAATACCACATACTTATACACCGCTGGTCGGTGCTTTATCCTCCTGGATCCCCATCGGCTGGGCTGGCTGCCCTGGAGACAAGGGAAGACACCTTTGTGGGGCAGGTGGAGTCTAGGGACACAAAGAGAGTGGTCAGCAAGCCATGAACATGCCTGGCTGCTCAGCACACAGCACTATCCTCTCCCATCCCAGTTTTGCTGCCCCAGTGCCGTCTTTCCACCACACGTGCTCTCCCCTTGCCTTGCCACTTTGCAGATCCCAAGGGCTCCAATGGCACCTGTGCCACCACCCATGCTGTCAGCCATGGAGGCCAATGCTGGCAACATGCCCATAAAGCTGGAATCTGCAGCACCTAAAGAGCCAGTCAACAAACACGAAGCACCACACTCCTGTGTCTGCAGTACTAACCCAGCCCAGTTCAGAGTCACCTCCAGCCCAACCCAGACAGCTCTAAGAGGGCACACAACTCAGGGGCCAGTGTCAGGCTGGCTCAGAAAGAGAGCCCTGCTTCCCTTCCTCTTTCCCTGTGCTGGTCTGGTTCCTGGCTGCCTTCTTTCACCTGGACTGCTGGGTCCAGGCATGGATTTGAATTTCAAATAAATCATGAAGGCACTCTACAAGCCTTGCAGAGAGCAGCATTGTTTGGGCAGGGCAGAGCAGTTCACCTGTTCCCAACCCTCTGGCCCCTGTGCATGGGCACCGACCCTTAGGAGTCCTGACTACCACTAGCCAGGGGTTGAGTAGCAAAGCTCTGGGTGACCCAGTGCAGATGGGAAGTGCCATTCTTGGCACCCCTCTGACACTCACCCCCACCACATCTGCTTCCTCACTCATTCAATCAACAATAGAACTTGTGAGCTGGTAACACTGTTCGAGCCCAAGTAGGGGATCCTCAGCAATAGCCTCTGCTGGAACATCTCCTGGCCCCATGCTGACCTGCAAGCCTGCCAGTAGCTGTACTGGAGAGCAGCATACCTCCTTCCATGCATCTCAGCAGCTGTCACAGAACAGGAGCCCTGTAGTTTCATAACCCTACATCTTCCAGCCTCACACAAAATCTCACACAGAATGCAGAAAACACCCACCCCACCCCCTGCCACACTTCAGCAGGGGCAGCTGCCATATACTAGCTACCAGAGTGCCCCATGCCATGTCCTCGTGTGGTGACCTCCAGCTTGGGCAGTAAGAGGCTTAGCCCTGGATCTGAGAGGCTCCTGGCCAGAGCCAGGGTGGCAAGGCAGGACAACATACAGATAATTGGCCCAAGTGAGAACTTTCACAGGTAGGGGACAGCACGTAGCCACCTGCATGGCCTCTGCTCCCTTTCTTGGATGGCTGCAGGCACAGCCAGAGGCTGGGAGCTCAGGAGGAGGCTCCAAGCCAGCTTGGGTACTGCTACCTCGTGACTCTTTATCCTCATCCCATTGGGGAGTCCTGCCCTAGAGTGGAGGTGGGGCCCTCCACAGCCAGTGGGGAGCAGGCAGCAAGGAATCTCCCTGATCTCTGGCTCTGGATCCACACGTGGGCGACAATGGCAAGCAATGGCATACACATTTCCTGTGAAAGCCAAGCTGCACCAAAACAAGGGGAAAACCTTCTGTAAGAAGGCTCTATGTTAGTTGCCCTGACTTTCTGGGCCAGCCAGCTGGGACACATGACTTTCTTCAAAGGCACAGCATTTGCTGGAGCCAGGGCTGCTCCAGCCCTACAGAGATGAGATGCCCTGGAAAGCAGGGGAAGGGAGACAGGGTGAATGGAGCTGGGAAGAGGGCAAACACTGAGCTCTTGCCTATTGGTGCTGGGTGGGATTTTCACATTCTGGTTGGGTTCCCCCACGTGGGACTGGGACTAGAACCTGCCACAAGCTGGTATCCTGCAATAATGTCACAAAGCCAGCAACAGTCCATGAGACACACCAAAGGAATCTCCCACCAACACAGGGCACATGGAGGACAGGGCATGAGCCAAAGGCTGGGCCTACCTCCAGCCAGACCTCTGTCTGTTCCCAGAGTGGGGCTTTCCCACCAGTGCCATGTACCTGCTATACCTGCCACGCTGCACCCAATGCTTGGGCAGCATCCTGCAGTCTCCCCAGAGACAGGTCTCCAGGTCTCACAGCTGGGCAGCTTCTCTGAGATGGGGCAGGCTTAGCTCATTTCCCCAGACCCAAAACCACTGGAAAGAGCTGACAGCCCTCAGTTGGGCAAAGCTCAGCCAGGCTATTTCCAGGCTGGGAGCAATAGTCACAGGTAGAAACAGGAATTGACAGCCTAACCCAGACAGCACAACCTGCCCGGCAGCCAGGGCTGAGACAGGAGGCCCATTAACTCCTACTGTCTGGGACAGCATGGAGTGGGAAGAGATCCTCTCAGCTCCTCATCTAGGCACAATGAGGAAGAGCTTCCCCTGGGGGCAGAGTTCACAGTTAAGTACAAAATTAGCACCCTAAGGCATCAAGCCCTAAACTGCAGGAAGGAGGAGAACAGCACTGGGTCTAACACATACGTCCACAGGACTCCATCCCTGCTGGGCACCAGCCTGGCCAGTGCAGCCTCCCTGCTTGTCCTGGCAGAGCTTCACCCTTCACCTGGCATCCTGATAGGAAGAAGAAGAAAACCTCCCAGCTCCCAAACACAGACTGCAGCTGCTGCTAGATCTGCAAGTTGCAACAGAAACACAGAGTATACTTTTGTATTACTGGAGAGCTGGTCTAGGGAAAGCTCAGAACTGCAAAGACAGAGCAGAGCCACTTATTATCCTCAGAGCCTGGTGCCAGCTCAAGAACCAGCAGGACAGGTTTTCCCTATTTCCACGTCTAGCCTGTGTTGCCAAGCTAGATCTACACCAGAGTCCCTACCTCCAAAAGTCTCCAGCAGAAGCCATTCATCTCCTGCCAGTAGCCCATCTCTTCCAAAAAAGATTGTTTGTGGGCCCAAAGGTCAAGGAGTCTTAGCCTGCAGCCCTCGTTCCACTTTTGAACTCAACATCTCAAACTCCGCACTGGTTTAAAAGAACCAGCAAGCAAGTGAATGCACAGCTGAGAGATAACTGAGGAGCTTCAGTGCACAGAGTTACCTGGGAAAAAGAAAAATGAGCTACACTAAGAGCAGAGCTGCAAGTTAAATTTAGAAGCTTTGCCAAGTCTCTTGGGAGACTATCTGCTCCCCAGGCACGGCAGGATGAGTGAAGGAAATCCTACACTATGTCTCCCACCACCTGCCAGAGCTCAGGTTGCCTTTTGTGAGAGCATCGCCCCCATTGCAGAGGGCTGGCCTCCCCTTAGGAGCATCTCCTTAGTCCCCAAGAGGACTCGCACAATCAAACAGCTCACAAACTCTCCCTGCTTTCACCACCCGTAGCTCTGCCTCCCTCCCTCCCCTCAACACTTGCAAAGACCTGTGTCCACTCCCAGTGCCTGACTCCCTATTGTTTTTGTTCAAAGGAGGAAAGCAGTCCATCATCTGCCCTCCTTTCAGCCCCTTGAGGAGATTACAGGGTTTCCTGGAAAGGATGCTCCAGCTCCTAAGAAGATTAGTAGAAGGTGTCCCTGCCCATGGTGGGGGGGTTGGAACCAGATGATCTTTAAAGTCTCTTCCAACCTAAACCATTCTATGATGCTATAATTAAAGGTCCTGACACCTTCTCTGAGCAGGCACATGTCACTGTGGCAGCCCCTGCCCTGATCCTGGGAGCGCAGGGGAGGTGCCAGTGGGTGCCTGGGACTGGAGAGACAAGTCAGGTGGCAGGTAGGGTCCACACCACGGAAGACCTCAGCTTCTGGAAGCAGTCAGACCCCGCCATGCTGATCCTTCCCTGCCCTATCCCACAGCCCCACTGTGAGCTGGCAGCTGTCCCAGCCTGGCTCCGCTGTGAAGCTGCATTGGCTGCCAACAGGTATGGCTGCTCAGCATGCCCAGTGCTTTGTATTCCCCCGTTGAGAAAAAAAGTCCCTGAGCAGCCCCACAGGAGGTCAGGCCCTGAGCAGAGAACAGAGAGCAAACTCAGCAGCGGAAACAATTCTCTCAGCACATCCCATCTGCCCTGCAAACAAGCCCAAGTGTCATTGCAGAGGACAGCTGGGGATTCCCTCAGGTGACACTGGTCCAGGCCCAGAGAAAGCTACGCATCCATCACCCCTGAGCAGGATAGGGAACAGAGGCTGGAGGGTTTCAGAGCAAGAGGCATACAAAATCTGCATGCATGGAGGAGAAGTAGGAAGATGATTGCTCAACAGCTAGCTGGCAGCAAGGTGCATCATGAAAAAGCCTGTCCCGAGGGAAACGCTGCTCTCAGCCTGCCAGCCTGCAGAGCACAAACTTCAGGCTCCTCACTACCATCTGATCTTCCCCCAGGGCACCTGGGGCTCACTCCGCTGCAGCCTCCCTACTGCACCTGCACAGGGGAAAGTGGGGCCAAGGGCCAGCAGCTTTGAGGGCAGCCCCCACACAGCAGTGATGGGGAAGGCTGGGCTGCTGTCCCAGTGGCACATCGTTCTCAGCTTTCATATGGGTGTAAGCATCAAGCTGCAAGAAAGACAGTGACAAGTGACGTCCCAGAAAGATGTAGGCGGGTGCTCAGCTCAGTTTCTTCAGTGCCGTTTACCCACAGGCTGTGCCACCCACAGACCTTTCCTGGGGCAGTGGCAGGCACCCCCAGGCTCACCTGCAGGCTCCAGCAACAGACCTGCCAAAGGGTCACAGCCAAAAACTTGGTCCCATGCTCTGCTGGACTACCACCTGCCAGCTGCCCCCCTGGTGGCTATGGTCCCTGCTCATGCTATCACACCAGCCATTACACATACTTCCTTTGAAGTGGGACTTGTTACAGAAGCTCTGAAGCCCACAGGGAAGATCCATTTCACTGGCATCCCACTTCACCGGCACGGGGGCGAGCAAGAAACAGGCATTATCTCCAGCACTGACACTCCTTCCCCAGTTCCTCCCTGGAAAGGGTAAACTGTGCAGTTCACTCATAGCACAAGAAACAGGGCACCTAGAAAGGCAATTTAATCCTTACGACCTCTTATCTGATCAGCCCCAATCTCTTTATCAGCCCAATTAAAAGAATTACCCATCCACAGCCCGGATGCATGTATTGTGCACTTGTCTCTGTCAGCTCTAGAGCCAATTACTCCACCCTCTTGTAAGGCAATTATAAGGTACAGAAATAAGCCTGCTTGCAAAACACGGGACTAATGTATCGTACCACCAGAGGCCAGGGCTTCAGGGCTCACCCTTCTGTTGCTCCAAAACCCCTGACAGTTCACCTACCCTGGAGACAGGACAGGCTCTTTTGCCGTTTTGCAGACCTCTGCCTCCCCTGGCCATGTCTCCCAGCATTACTACAGGTAGAATCCAGTACAGGGTGTCCACCTCAGGAGACCTCTCTCCTTGAAGCCAGAGACCCACTTGTGCTAGCGAGCAAATTCCTCCCCACTACCTAAGCTTCCTCTAGACCTGTTTCCCATCCACATATAGCTTTAGGTAAAGCTCAGAATAGAAGTGGGTGCAAATTTCCTTACCGATGGCTGTTGGAAAATATTTGATGGGTAGGGGCTGACTGTATTTCTTGACAAAAAGAAGTGTAGCACACTATTCCCTCGCAATTCCGTCAGAGGTGAAGAAATTTCATGCCATCCTCTGCTCCAATGCTCAGGTGGGCATGAATTCAGTGGCGTGCAGCCAATTATCCTGCATGACTTCCCATCGAGTTTACCTCCCACTGGTGTGCATGGGAGCCCCTTCAGCCTCAGAGGTCCATGGGAATCTCTCCTCACTACCCTGCAGCTCTGTGTGTTGCATTCATCACACTGAGCCAGAAGGAACTGGGTTCCTCCATCAGCAGCAGAAGGGTGAGAATGCACTAAACAACCCAGTGGCCACTTCCAGCTGTCCTGGTGGGCCTGCTGGCCTCCTCCAGCTCTTCCTGCCATCCCACTTTGCCTCTCCCCATGTGTCCACACTGCCAAAAGCTGTTGACATGTGAAGAACTTCCGATTGGCTCTGATCTACGTTGCAGAAACAGCAGTCTGAAGCCCCAGAACCCAGAAAGAGATGCCACACATATTGGGAACAGGCCAGAGACTGCCAGGAGCTCAAGGCAGCCATTGCCGACAGCTCTGAAACCGGAGCAGAGAACACAGCCCTGTGATGGAGTGACCTTGCAAGCAACCCCCTCCCAGGTCCAGCTTGGATGTGGAGGTTGAAATTTGAGCCTTTCCCCTCTATTGAGCACGTGTGATAGCACTCTGGTGGCACTGCATCTTGCTTCAACTGCTCCCATGTGCCAAAAATACCCATGAGATGTAGAAAGTTTATCACGGGGCCACCAGCAAGGCTGGGGGCAAGAGTTATCACATACAAGGAGAGGATGAAATAATAGGGGCAATTTGGCATGCAGAAAAGCTTGAGGGGGAACATTATTGCTATCTTCAGCAACTTGATGGGAAGGTACAGAGAAGATTGGGTCAGATGCTGCCCAGACATGCACGGTGACAACATGAGAGAGACCAGGCACAGGCTGCAACAAGGGAAACTGAATAGTTATTAGAGGAAAAAAATTCCTGAGTAGCTGAAGCACGAGAGTGGATGCCCACGGAAGCTGTGTTCTCTACGTTCTGGCAACACTCAAAACTCAACAACACTAGCCTGATCAAATTCGACCCCACTTTGACACAGTAGTGTGGAGCAGGAAATCTCCAGAGGCTGAGGTTCCTTTGGACCTCAGTTATTCAGCGTTTTCAAAGACCTCCGGATAGCAGAGGTACCAGGTTCTGGTAGTTCGATGTACCTCGCTTACACGGTCCAAATCCCCACGAGGCAGACAGAGAGACTTAGGGAGGCACAAGGAGCCCAGCCGGCTCTGGGACGGATGCATGCGAAGCCGGGATCCCAGCCAGCAGCACCGGACGAGCACAGCCGTGCCCAGGCGCGGCAGGACCGCCAGTGCCGCAGGCGGAGCAGGGGACGGGCGTGCGGGGATGGCCACGGGCAGCTCCGGGCGGGTGGAAGCGAACCCCCCAGAGACCAGGCTCCGATTCCAGGGGATGACAGCGCGCCGGGAGGGCAGTGCTCTCCAACTTCCATCACTCGTGCCAAGAGCTTGAAAGGAGGGAAAAGCAAACTCACCCCGCTTCATCCCCACATTCTGTCTCGCATCCCCCTGCGGTTGCGCTCAGGGGTCAACCCCTCGACCGGGCCTGGTGAGGCGGCTCTTTGGGAGCCGGTGCTCCGCCACCTCCGCTCCGGATGCTCCAGCCGCCTACAGGCAGCCCTTGCCCGTAACCCCGCTCCCTCCGGCCCCGCTCCGCCGCCAGGTGCCGGAGCTCGCCCGCCGTGCGGGACCCGCCGCCCGCACCGCCCGGTGCTCACCTGCGCCCGAAGAGCTTGAGGCCAGTGAAGCGCTTGTTGCTGTGGCGGCGGCCCAGCGGCGGCGGCGGCGGCGGCCCCCACTCGGGCTCGGCGCCTCCCGACGCCCCGGGGCAGTCGGCTGTGGCGGCGGCGGTGTCGGAGGAGGCGGCGGAGGGCGAGTCGCCGGACGGCGAGGGCCGAGCCGCCTGCATGGCCGAGCTCAGGGCTCGGCGCCGCCGCCACCGCCGTTCCGAGCCAGGGGAGGGCACCGGGGGTGGGCGGGGGGCGCGGCCGGCTCGGGCTCCCGCCCCACCGGGGCCGCGGGCAGGCGGGCAGGAAGTGCGGCCACTCACCGGTGCACCGGGGCCGCGCCGCCAGCGCCGCCTGCCGAGCGCGGGGATCGGGGCCGGCGGCGGAGCCCGGCCCGTGGCCCCGCGCCCGGCGCCGCCACCTCAGGAAGCCGCGTGTCAGCCCCGCCGCCGCCCCGCGCTCGGAAGAGGCTCGGCGGCAGAAGCGGAGCCTCCCCCTGCCTCCGCCTCCGCCTCCCATTGTTCGCCGCCGGACGGAGGGGACGGAGCCAGCAGCCCTGCCGCCGCCGCCACCGCCCTCCCTCTCCGGGGACCGGGAGCCACCGCCGGCCTTGCCGCCGAGGCCAGCACTGAGGCTCTTACCCAGCCCGGCGAGCGCCTGACCCGCTTCTCCCTGCGCCCAGCGACAGCGCTGGCTCAACGCGCAGCGGGCAGCGGCAGGGGCAGGGGCTGGCCTGCTCGCCATGGCTGCCAGTCCAGGCAAAGAGCAGCTCTCCCAGCCCTCCTTTGCATGGAAAATGTGCCGGCCGCAGTGGCAGCTTCCCCGCTCCCCAAGGGTGCGGAGCCAGGCTGGAAGCCGGGCTGCGGGGGCTGCCAGGACAGGGCCCTGGCTGCACGGTGCACCTGCGCACCCTTAGCGCCCTGGGCAGGTCCCACTGGCAACCTCAAACACCAGCCCTTTCCAGGAGCGCTGGTGGGCATGGGGACACTCTTGCTGGCTTCCCAGAAACCGACAGCTCAGGCAAAACCTGGCTGGCCTGCTGTGCTCGCAGGCTTGGCGTCGAAAGCGCTCGGGCGGCCCTGTGACATCCTGGCTGGGAGGTTGTGCTGCGCAAGCCCAGGCACTGAGAGAAGAGGAGGAGATTGCGGGCAAGGCGCTGGGCGAGCACAGGAAGTCTTTCCCCCAGTCCCCAAATCGTGGGCTGTCAGCGCCCGCCACTGCACCTCAACCCCCCAACAATAAGAGGAAGGTGGCAGAGCCCAGCTCGGTGGGTACCTTATATCTCCGTCCCCCGGAGGGCTCTGGGGAACGTCCCAAGAGCGATGCCGCCACATCTGCCGCAGCATGAGCTGATGCGCTCAGCCAGCCCGGGGTTCACTCTCGCTCTTCCTCCCTCGGCAGCCGCTTTCCGGAGTCATCCCGAGGGCAGGTCCCTGGCAGTGCTCCGCCGCCCGGCCGGGGCCCCGGCTTTGTTTGCACCCTCCACCTGGTTCCTCTCTCTGCACTTCCTGGAAGTGTGAGGGCGGCTGTCATCGCAGCTGACTGCGCAGCCTTCTTCCCGAAGCGCTGGCCACCTCCTCTGCCGGGTCGTCTCCAGCGAAGCCTCGTGCGCACCCGCAGCAAGCAGGAGCACGTCCCGGCACGCTGGGCTGCGCGCCGAGGAGCCGCACCTCCCTTGCTGGGTGGTTCTTCCAATGCCCCCAGACTTGAAACAGCCCTTTGTCCCAATACTGCCCCAGCACCGCCATGTACACCGCGCCATGGCAGTGGGGTTGTCCTGCCACCCACCCTGGGCCATCCACATCCTTACCCTGCAGGGCACCAGAGCACTCACAGCTCCTGGGTGTATATGTCCTCCCTGCGTGGGAGGTCTGAAAACAACCTCCAGCATCACCTCAATCTGCCCTGGAGGTCATTGAAAAAACGCTTTGATAAACCAGGAATGGGCAGTGTGGAAAGTGGAAGCCTCTAGGAGGCTCCCAGCCAGCCTCCAAAGAATGGAGAAACAGCCTGACATTCATCACCCATCCCCCAGTATGGGGTGACACAGCCTAAGCCTTCAGGCCTGGCCTGTCCCCACCTCCAAAACCCCAGCTCTTCACAAGCAGATGCTATTTGGTGTGCTCTGGCTCCAAGAAAGCTTCAGATCACCAAGAGGGTCTGTGGTCAGCTCCTACAGGCCAGAGAAAAGCAAGCAAGCAAAGCTAGTCCTGGCAGCCTGCACAGATGGCATTTCTAAAGGGGCACATGGTCTTGCTTTAAACTCCATCATCAAAAGGAAAAAAAAAAACATTGACAGACCTTGATCTCACCAGGCAAGCTCTGAAACTGAGCACAACCCATTACATTAATTACTGTACAGAGAGAGGAAAAGGCAGGTCCTGGATGCCTAACTCCAGCTCGCAGATCAGGGAGGGGAGAGTTTTGTTATTGTGGAAAGGGTTCGTCATCCCTGCTGCTTTGCATGCCATGATGGGTTGCATTTTCTCCCTGCCTGCAGACATTTCCCTTTCATGTTTCATGCTGTGTCTCGTGGTGTTGATGTCTAGTCCTCTTACCCAGGAGCATCAGGAGTACCGGGGCTTGGTGGAACTGTTGGAGAAGTAACACATCCTGCCCTGGGTCCTTCACCATCCTCTCTGTCTGCTGTGTCCATGTGTCCTTTCACAGTTCTGTTCCTTGGGCTTGGTGCAAAACACCTAGAAATCCCAGTCCTGGCTTTTCTTGGCCAGGAGACTGGAGGAGACAGACCCTGCTGCACAGGCTTCTCTGTAGGCAGCACAGGAGAGGGATGTGGATCACTGTGCTGGATGTTACTGCAAATTTGCACCCTTGTCTTCTAGTCTGTGCAGCACCCTGGTACTGAAAGGATTAAGCTGTCTGCTTCAGCCAAACTCCCTGCCTGTGGGATTCATTGTGAACAGGGATCAGGTAAGGGAGGGAGTGGTCAGGGGAAGGGATGGCTCTTGATTCAGAGGTCTCAGCTCTCCCCACCTAGCAGTGTTTGGATGCAGGTTGGCATTGCCCCTAATACTGGTTAGTGCCCGTAACAACCTCCCTGCTGGTCTACTCGGGGAGTCCCACCCTATGGCCCCCTTGCACACCTACACCATATGCAGGGCTGGGGTTCTGGTTGTGGGGACAAGCAGGGGAGGGAGGCTGTGTTCTGCTGCCTCAGAGAGCTGGTTTGCCTATGTGGAAAAACTACAGGAGGAAGGGCAGGAGCATCCCATCTGGCAGCAGCAGGGTCTTGGGTCAATTTAAACCAGGGGGTATGTCTGGTTTAAGATGGAATTTGGGGCTGCATTATACCATCCCTCCCTGGCATGCTGCAGGTGTGTCCCTACACAGCCCACTAACCCAGTGTTTTTCCAGAATTGCTTCTTTGGGTGTTTTTAATCTCTTGTTACACGCAGTCCCATATCCAGTTCACCACTGCCTTGTACATAGGAACATGCAGAATGACGGTGAACACATGCCAGCACTGTGCTCCAAGAACAAAGTCATGCCACTCCAAATCCATCCCACTCCTGTGCCATGCACAGAGCCTGTGTCTGACAGTGGGACCCAGGAGAGCTTGTCCCTGGTTCTGGAAAGAGTCAGGGCAGGGGATAGTGAGATACTTGTCACCCCCAACCATAGTCTGTGAGGAGCCAACTGCTCATTTCTAGCACTTCCCTCTGGCCGTGCCACCCATCTCCTCTCCCCTGCTGCACAGAGGGATGCGGAGACAGATGTCTCTGTCAGAGTGGAGCGGGCTTGGCTTGCTGGAAATGAATGGGAATTTGATTATGCTGCTCTGCAGAGCAGGGCTAACACGATTAAAAGGCCAGCAGGCAGGACTCGGAGGAAGGAGATCCCCTCTTTGTCCCTTTCTTCCTGCTGACAGTGGAGGCTCTCCTTTCCTTCTTCCTCAGCCCCTGCACTGCCCAAGCTGTCCTGGGACTTCAGAAGCATCCAGAGTCCAGATCTGAAGGCAGAAGGAAGAGAAGACAGCAGAGATTTGCAACCATCTTCCCCTAGGCCCCTCAGGGCTCCTACCTCCCTCTCTCCAGCAGCTCCTGCCAGCTCTCCCCTCTGGCCTGCCTGCTCTATGACCAAGCTCCCTTGCTATTTACATTACAAAGCAGCCCCCTCTGCTCCACTCTGCGGGTTATATTTAGCTGCCTGGCACAGAACAGCCTGTGAGTTGCATTGGCTGCGTTCTATCTGCCAGCCGAGGTGCCTCTCATCTCCCGGCGGGGACGGGAGCTGGCAGGAGGGCACAGCGGGACCCAGGACCCCTCTTCCCGCTGCCGGAGATGGCTGTGTGGAGCCCGCTGGTGCGGGGCTGGACCGGGCGCTGCCTCCGGCCGCGACCGAGAGCCGAAGGGTGCGAGTCTGACACCTGGCACGTCCCCCGCCCCATAGACGGAGCCTGCGGAGAGCTCGTACAGGAGCTTTTGTGCTCTTGTGGTTTCCTTTCTGGGTAAACACCCCTCCGGGCTGGGCTGACAATGACAAAGGCTACTGCAGCAAGCGTCGCCCTGACAGCAATGATGAAATTGAGAGGGAGCCCACAGCTGCTCAGGAGAGGCTGCAGGGTGCTGCTGTAACCTGCCACCACCTGTCCCAGGCCTCTCTGGCTCCAGGTCGGCTTTCCCTGGCAAAGTTCTGCCAGCCTCTAACTTGCCCTATTGCCACTGGAGCTACCCCACTCTGGGCGATAGAGATGATCCTGCCCTACCACAAAACCTTGGCAGAGACACTCAAGGCGAGCAGGAGTGACTTTGAACTTGCCTTGGCCAAACTGTCTGGGGATTGAGACACACAACTCTGGTGTTTGCTCCGAGTTTGCTGCGGTCACAGAGGGCATTGGGTCCTTCTGGCATTGCAGTGGCACTTCCCTACTGGGAAAATTGTCCCAGAATGTGCAAATCTGGTGCACAAGCCAGGATCATTAATAAGTTTGGCACGAAACTGCTACTCAAAGCCCTAAATATAACCTGAGTGCTGAGCTCTCTTCCACCCGCCCAAGGCGCCTCCATACACCGTGGCAGCTATTTATGGAAGGAACTTTATTTCCATGGGATTAATATAATTTCTGCTCATTTCAAAATCTTTATATAGCAGCCTGCCCCTCGTGATGACTAATGGGTCCCAGCAGGAGCAGGCAGATTGGCAGCAACGGGTCTGGGGCCTCCAACCTTCAGCTGACATTGAAGATAACTGTGATGCCCACAGCCCACGGAGGAGGTCATCCAAACTCTGTGCCAGGGTTTGGTAAGTGTCTCCAGAGCTAGACAGCACAGCAAGGGGATTTCTGTCAGTGCCCTAGGACTTCCCATGTTGGAGGAGGGGAACATGATAGAAGGTTAGCCTAGCTCTGGGTAACAGATCCATCACCACCTGACCCGCCTGAGGAAGCAGCCAGACCTGAAACTACATGGGTGTTACAGGACAGAATAAGCAGATTTCCACCCTCAGACACTTTCTCCCTCCCTTTGCTTGGCTGTCCAAAACACAGAATAGAGGAAGCAGCTCATCCCAAGCACCATTTCTTCCTTTGCTGCTGGCCTGCAGGTTGCTGTGGCATTCTCTCCAACCTATCAGAATCCTCCTTTCTGCAAAGCCTGTGTTGGACAGGGCAAAGTCCCTTGCAAAAAGACCCCTTGTGAGGGTTGTGTAGAACAGAGGGGCTTTGTGTAAGTGCTGGAGCATGTCAACTGAGCCACCTGCTTGGGGTGACTGGGGTGGGATGGGCAGGGTGTACAAAATCCCTAGCAACCTTGGCTAATTCTGGAACAAATTCAGACTGATAATTTAGGTTGCAATATGGTCCCTTACTCCCTTGGGGAGGCTGGAAAATTGCAGCTGGCTAATCTGTTCATAAAATGCACTGTGCACATCTGGAGAAGACAGCTAAGAGGAGAAAATCCTGCTTTGCTTGGCACAGTAATTCATCCTCTGTGCCATCAAGGCAGAGACCCTCCCAGCTCTGCCTGGTGCCTCAATGAGCAGCCCTGGGTACAGAATGAGGACCAGGAGAGCTGCAAATTGCCCCAGCTCATGGCAAGGCTCATGGACACAGGGCACCTGGGGAGGGCTCTGCCACCCTGGCTCCTGCTTGCCACCCACCACACGAATAACAAGTGCTGGAGATGAGTCAGCTTCTGGTCCCCTCCTGCTCTGCAGGCACTAATAAGGTTTCCCATTAGATCCCATTACTGCAGTATTAGAGAGCAATTTGCTCACAGCTTGCATTGAAGCCCTTGCAAGGGGGGAAAAGGAGCTGCTGTATACGTGGGAGTGCAGACAGGGTGACCGACAGCTCCTGCCCAAAATCTTCCCCTGGCAGAGTTCTGCACCTCAGGGTCCCCAAGGCCCACACCAGAGGCAGGAGAGCTCATCCAGCCTCTGTCTGCCATGGCAATGGACAAGGCACCAAGATTTTCCATGTCAGTTTTCCACCTGCTTGTAAACTGAGCATGGCATGACATGGTGCCATGGAGCTTAGAAGGACACAGATGCCTCTGTGCCAAGCCAGCTCTGGAGAATGGTGAGAAGGCAGCTCCTGCTTTCTCCCCTCCTCTCAGTTGCAGACTCTCACTACAGTGCAGGGTCAGTACTCCAATGCTCATGTTTAGTCTGGGCAGGTGCAGGGTCAAAGGATTTCTCCTCACTTACACCATTCTGCAAAGATGGGGGGTAGTAAATCATAGAAGGGCTCAAACACCCTTTTAGCAAAAGAAAGGACAGGATGGGACACCACCAGACCTTATTTGTTGTGATAGAAGGATAGAGCTGAAGTCCTGGAGATGCTGACCCAAGTAGGATTTTGGACATTATGGTTGGAGTTGGGAATAGGAGCTCACCTGAGTATCACCAGGCAGTGGCTCCCATAACTCCCATGAGAGCTATGAGAACCACTCTTCACCTCTGCCAGTTTTGTTTGGTAAGAGCAGGGGTGGGTAAGCACAGGAGCTACAACAGAAGAGTCACACCAAAAGCCAGGAGAGATCTCCTCTTGCTGCAAGGTACCCCCAAAAGGCCCAGATTGCTGCTTAGGAGGCATCACAGCCTCGGGATGGGAAGGGAAATTGGGTAGAAGGAAAATAAGGGGGTTTGCAAAAGTGGTAATGAGACTGCCACTGCAGAGTGGGCTGTTGCATGCAATGGGAGGGACTGGACTAACTGGTTGCCTTGTGTCTGTGCTAAGATGGTTTCTGGGGGGAATGTGCTGGTGGCCAGTGGAAAGAGCCAACCCTGACCCCATGGGAGGGAGATGCCCCAGGGACAGACCACTCCAGTGCCCCAGCTCAGCCGTGACATTTGGGGACTCAGGTGTTCCTACCTGTAGGAGACCTGCTTTCTGATGGCCAAGTGCAGGAACTGCTCCTCCACCTCCGCCACGGCCACTGCCCCTCTCATCTCCTCCCAAGCTGGATCCACGCTGCGGAGGCCCAAGCGCTGTGCTCGCCCGGTGCTCTCTGTATCTGCTGCTCCCCAGAGGCTTGCTGTGGCTCCCCTGGCCGCCTCACCATCACTCCTGGCAGGGGAGAAGTCTCTCCAGTTCCTGGGACCTTCAGCCATCCTGGAGTGAGGTGCCTCTCTCGGCGAGCAGTCCTACTCTGCCCCCAGAACTTCCTGGGCAGCCTGATCTTGTCCCACAGGGTCCCACAGTGCTGCTTCACTTCGCCTCCACAAGGCTGTGGGACAATTCCAGCAAGGCTTAACTTCCTAAGGGACCACAAGCACGAGAAAAAACAGTGTCCAACTTTTTGCAGTGGTATTTATTGGCTTCTTGACAGCAGCTTGAGTAGCTCAGATGCAGCAGCTCAGCCTCCTGCTGTCTCTACTGCCCTGCCACTCTGAAGCGGAGGAATATCTGACACACACCCGGAGATGTTGGTGCTGCTCCCCGGAGGCGCTGGCACTGTGAGAGCCCTGGGGAGGGAGTGAGGAACACAGCGTTCGCTGGAGAAGCACAGTCCAGGGAAAGTGATGCTTGCGAGTGAGAGGAAAAGAGCCTGGATTGCCTTCTGCGAGGTCCCTCCGGAGCCAGGCACGTCCGTCACTGTCCCCGGCGGCGGCAGCTGAAAGGGAGCAGCGGGGAAAGGTAGGCAGCGAGGAAAGTGCCTGTGCGCAAAGCCTGGAGCCGCTCTCAAAAGACAAAGCAGAAAGTGAGCATGAGTGTGTGCTGTGTGCGTGGGGAGGGGGCTGCGGGGAGCTGCATCCAGCAGGCAGCCTGGTGCCACCTTAGAGACACTGGAAACTGGCACTTAACTCTTCGGAGTCTGGGATGGCACAGAAGGGTGACAACTCAGCTGCTCCTCTCTGCCCACAGTCCAGCCAGTACCTGCCTGCCTGCAAGGGCTGCTCAGGGAGCTGGGTCTTGGCCCCTTGTCTTAACCAAATCTGCTGTCAGGTGAAGTCAGGTAGCCTGGAAAAGTGCATGACAGCAGCAGACCAGTAGAGCAAAATTCCTGCTTTTGTGTCCAATCATCCAACATGGATGACATCTGTCCAAGAACAGAGTCCCCAGCTGTGGACAGTGGTACCCATCTGAGCAGAGGTATTACTGTAGCATGGCCTCTGTCCTTCCAGTTGGCTCAAACTCATCTCCTTGACACCAAGGAGGCCACATTATTCCTAATTTTTCCTTATTCAAGTCAATTATTCTCCAATTGTGGCATCCAGAGGTAGAGATGACCTTCTGTTCTCTGCCCACACCCATCAGAAATGTTGCATCATTTATTTGCCTGAGCTGTGACTGGACATTTTGACCCCAACCCCAGCCTATCTTGGTGCTGCAGATGTCAGCTGGAGTAAGGGATCCCTACAAAGCTCCCACATGTGCCTGATTTCTTCTGTCCCAGATTTCACATGCTGTGCCTTTACCTGCTAGGCTGTGGAAAATTCAAACTTCGTGTCTGTAAGGGTCATTCCCTGTGTCATGGCAAGGTCCTACATTTATGTACTGCACAAAGAGCACATTGCAGTCGTCTGTAATCCCAGTGTTTTCCCATGAAAGTCTGGCATGATGGGGGCAGGAACCTGTCCTTAACCTGCTCTGACTGTTGTATCACCTTGGGAGTCATCAGGAGCATCTCATCCCTCGTGCCAGCACTCTCCATCACCTCCATATGACCCTGTGGCACCTCTGCTGCAGAGTGCTGTGGAACAGCACATTCCCATGCCACTTGTGACCCCAACAGGGGGGTCAGCAGGGAAGCAGCAGGGACTGAGGAATTGCTGTGGTTTTTCCTGGTAACCACAGCCCACTGGCAGCTCCAGTTCAAGTTACTAAACCTTTATCTCCCCTAAAAGTCACAATGACATCTCTCTCTGGCTGCACCTCCTGGGGGATTTGTTTCTCTCCGGGACACAGCAGCCCCCAAGCCCACTCCTCCACAAAATCGTGACTGGCAGGGAGCCCCACACCCTCCTTGCTGTGTGACTCAGCCCCTCCAGCCCCCACAGGGGTTTTGTTCTCCTTGAAAGCTGGAGTGCTGCTGGGTAAGCCCTCCCCCAGCAGCATTGTGCACAAGCACAGCTGGCCCGGGGAAGCAGCTTCACCCTCACTTGTAAGGACAGGGACCTGCTTGGGAGCTTGCTAGTACCCCCTGCATGGGTGCATGGCCCTGCCCCATGTCCTCCTGCTGCCCACAGAGGCTGGGAGCAGGCTGTGGAAAGGGAGAAGCAGCAGGCATCCAGTGGCACCTGTTCTTCTCACACCCACAGCGAGATGCTTCTCTTTCTGCCCTGGGCTCCTTCTGGCCTAGGGAGCCTCTGTTGCCATGGACTGTGGGAGCCACCTTCACCTGTGCCAGCTGGGATGTCAGCAGGACAAAGGTGGGCTGCCCAGAGGGGCTACTGGGATGCAGAATGGTGGTCCCATCTTGCTCCCAGGGAATTTTGAGAAACATCTGTCTTGTCCTTCATGGTTAAAGATGTTTGTGGCTGCCAGGCTGAGGAAGTGGATGCCCAGTAAGGGATGGATACAAATAGGAAGTTGGGTGAGAGCAGGGTCCAGACTTCCAGGGAGGGAGGAAGGGTGAACATTTCTCATTGGTGGATGTGTCAATGCCATAGGAAGGGAGCTTCAGGGTGAGAAGCAGAGGCCCTTATTGCAGGCACAGGAGACCCGTGTGCCAGGCACAGCACAGCCCTGAACTAACAGCACCTTTGGCCAAGTCAGAGTGAAGGGCTGGACAGTGGGTGCCTCCTGCATTCCCAAGGGGCCTAATCTTGCTCCACAGAAATCCTCTCTGCGAGGAGGAGCTGCCAACAGAGGATTTCTACCTTTCTACCCATGTGCCAGATTGTATAGCTGTCACTCAGGCAGGGTGGGCCAGATTTTGTTTGTCTGGAGGAGACATCACAGGATATGCCTGCATGAGGGGATGTAATGGATTGCACAGGCCTCTGTATCTCTCCCTGCCCACCTGACTCTGCTGGATGTTTTATGTTTCTGTCATGAATGGGGTTCCCTTCACTTGGAGCTTCCTGAGGTCTTAGGAAGAGCAGGAAGATGCTGCCTGAGGATGATGAGGCTGGATAGTAGGGTTGGGCCAGTCCTCTCCTCCTGGCACCCTTCAGTGAGCATGGTCACCTGGTGCTTACCTGTGAACCCAGGGGACATGCAGGAGTGTGCTTCTCCTATGCCCTGGATAGGGATTTCCTTCTTTGTGGGCATGAGTATGCAAAGGTGTATGGGTATTTACCATACAGACTCCATCCTTGTTTTTGCAGGCATAGGCAGGACATGAGCTTTCTAGGAAGCAGCATTTCTACTGAGTAAAACTCTGTGAAGGTACAGTCGCCTTCCCTGGGCACAAGAACCTCCACCCTGGTCACCTCTAAGCCCCATTTCAGCCACCAGATTAGAAAATCAACACAGATTTGTTGAGGCAGGCCAGGTCAGTGTCCAACCATGTGCTATCACTGTTAACAAGCCCTCCAGCACCGGGGGGGTGTAAGGCAGTGCAGCTGCCCTATTTTCCCCAGAAGGTGTCCGAAAGTCCAGGCTTCTTGCCTGGTAGCAGGACCAAACCCTGTTTATCCCATGATGGATATGTGAGACAACTGCTAGCACACTCCAAAAGGGAACAGCAAGAGGGATCATGCCAGGCTTGGAGAGCATGGATACTCTCCTGAGAGCCCTAACAGCACATGTCCTTCTGTAACAAAGAAAACGTACCCACCAGGCTGCTGCCATGCACTGCCAGTAACCCTCTTGGCAGCAGAAAGCCACAAAACCTAAGTATATTCTCTTTTTTTGTTTTTTTTTTTTAATTGGCCTGGTAACAGAACGATCGGGAGTAATTTGTCTCTGAAAAACAAATGTTCTGTTAGCATTTTTTTGTTCAGGGATTGTATGAATTGAGAGTGCAAAGGCTTCTGAGAAATGTGACCCTGAATGGGCAGAAGCCCAGCTTGTTGTGGCAGAACTCAGCTGGGGCACTTTGAGCAGCCCAAGTACAACTGAGTGAGGCTGAAGGTGACTTGTAAAGAGGGTGACTCTTGCTCTGCTAATTCTCTCAATCTGCTCTAATTAGTTGCTGTAGCTGAATTGGTAGGTGTGATTGGCTGGTGCATTTTGGGAGGCATAGCGGGGATCAAAAGATGCAAATGTGCCTGCTTTAAGCAGCTCAGAGATATCTGGTAGACTGCAGAATTAGGAGGATTTGTCAAGATGAAGGAAAATTTTCTCCTGATGGAAGGGTTCTGATTGGTCTGTCAGCATTAAAGGAGCCAAAGCATGAGAACTCATCATTTTGAGAGCTTCCCTCTTGCACCCGATTTGAAATGTGCATGAAGGGTTCAGGCCAAAATCTCCCTGGAAGGCAATTCCCAAGGAGCTGCGTGAAGTTTCACAGGGCTGAGCAAAGCAGGGCTGAGCTCTTCTTTTGGATAAAATCTGATGAATGCAGGGAGCAGCCCCACCCCATAGCAGGGGAACGCAGGATTAGGAGGCTGCTTTTGGACAAAATCCTGCAGGGAAAACATCACATTCTCAACTCACAACTAGTTCTGGCTCAGGGAGAAACTGCAGAACAAGGTCAGCAGTTCCTTGCATTGGTGGGTGGGCAGGGAAAGGGAGCTCTGCATGTGTCTGCAAAACCATGTCAGACTAACCTGCCCTGGAGTGCACATTAAATTCCCCCTTGGCAATACAGACCTGGCTCAGAAGAGAGAGCTCCTGTCTCTCCCAAGTGTTGTTCAATGGCCAGATCAGTCAAAACAGCGAGGCAACAGCTTTACTCCTCTCCACAGAGAAAGTATGATCTGCAGAAAGAGACCTTTGTAAGCCCTAAGCCTCACATTCGGCTGTGGCACAGTCTTGCTGCACCAGCCCAGCCAGAGGTGGGAGATAAAGACACCTTATAGCATCTCTGAAAGGAGCTCCTGCTTGGGCTGCCTTCCAGACATGGAGGGCTGACTGCAAGGAGTTGCTTCAATGACCAGATTCTAATGAACCCACTTGAATCTTGCTAGAAAATAAAAATTTGTTTTCTAGATCTCTTGTTGGTTTGTGTTTCATACAAAATCAGGTCAAAACCTGTCAGTTTTCACAAGTGTAAATGGACTATCAGAGGTACAGACTGACAGACAGCCAGGACCCAGGTCGTTGCCCATATGAGTGCAACTGCTCTGCTTTTACAGTTAATTAAAAGACAAGTATTTTTTTCCAGACAGGACAGGATCATCATGCTATGAGCTATGCCTTTGTTGTACAGACCCCTGCACAGCCTCTTCATTGAAGTAGCTCTTTGCTACTCATATACCTTCTTCCATGATCATCCTCCTTCCAAGAGGATGATGGTGGTATTTCAAGGGAGGAGAAGAAACTGAGGTAGGAGAGTTGACTTGTTCAGAACTGCAAACGAAATGACAATGGCAGTGCTGCTGCAAATAAAGCATGCAAGTTTGTTTCTAGCCCCTGATATGGAGCATGAAGTCCCAGTACTGAACTGATTTTGCATGTGGCCAGGGAATAGAAGAGGGAGCAGGAAGTGAGGAGCTGTGCATGTGGGCTGGCGTGACAACCATGCCTCAATGAAAGCGTCGGTCAACCCAGGGCTGATGCTGCATCTTTTTATTTTATTTTTATTTTGCTTCATAAAGCAATTGCAGAGCAAGTGATAGAAGAAGGAGAAAGAGTGGCTTGAAAACAAAACAAAACAAAACAAAAACCACAAAAAAACTAAGAGGGAAAAAGCAGCTGCTGGAGTATAAGTGGAAAATGAGCTGCTACAAGAAAGAAGTTCATAGATGCCAAGCCCGCACTAATTCTTAATAAAATACAATACTGAAAATAGGATCTGAGAGTCTCCAAAATACAATATCTTAAGGGATCGGCAATAATACAAAATAAGTTTCATTATGTACAAACGAGTTCTGCTCTTGATCTCTGTACAACGGCGGGAGTGGGAGGCACGGGGACATGCTCAGTGAAGTGTTGGGGTGGAGGAGGGTATGCTTGGACCCGGCAGTGGTTCTTTGTGCTGGGGTGGAGGATGGGGAATGCAGTGGTATCTGGTGACCAGCGGGTCCCGTGGGGAGAGCAGAGCAATGCTGAAAGCCTTCCTCTTCATCACCCCACTGGCCACGCATGCACGATTGCAGCCAGCTGTGTCCAAATTTTCCCAAATGACTTGGAGGGGCAAAACCAATTTTCAGGGGGGAAAAGAAGGATGTGAGAGCCCTTCCCTCACCACTCTCAGTCCTTGAGCAAGAGTCATCCCATCCTTCCTCTACAGGGAGCCTTCTCCACTCCCAGCCTGGGGGAATAGGAGAGGCTGGGGCAGTGCAGAGTGAGTCCAGGGTGCTTGATGAAAAACAAGCAGAATTGGAGCCTGCTGTGAGACCTGGCAGAGTGCACAGGGACTCCTGTGTTACACATGGGGCAACCTGCCACATCCCAGATCTCTGACACTCGTGTCCCACATTGTCCTTTCATCAAATGGCATCTGAGGGAATGGAGTGAGGAGACACTTCCGCCTTTTGCAGGACTTTTGCTGGAGACAAAGAAGAGTCAGAAATGGGTGTCTGGTGCTAAAGAGGATGGCATAGGCTTGAGATGATGTCACTTCAACACCAAACTTGGCAAGTTTGGCCTGAGAGGTGGTATGGCATGAGTTTGCTATCTTTGCTGTCAGCATTTAGAAAGAAGAGGTCTAAAACTGTCTTTGGTGACCCTGGTCAATTCCAACATACCACCTCTTTCCTGATAGATGTACCTGTCTCCAGAAATGCCAGTATGTCCTCAGTGGCTTTCACAACACTTGAGCACACAGAGGATGTGAGGGAATGATGGTGAATATGACAGCCCTCCAATGGGTTGTAGAGCTCTCCTTGGTGGTCCTAGGAAGACCCTATTAGGCATGAAGCAGAATCAGGCATGGAGAGCTGGGATGGGGATTAGGTTATGGGAATATGTTTTTCTCACTCACTCTCAAAGGAGAAGGCCAGCAGAATGGAAAGTGAGAAGACCACTGACCTGGTTAGCACTGCACTGTAGGGCCCAAGCTGAGAACAGAAAGAAAAATACTACTTCTGCCAAAACAGGGGTGCTAAGGATGGGGAGAAGTGGGTTGTGAGGGAAAGTTGTTCTCTCTTTCAGTGCTCTGGTTATCCAGAAGCTGCTGGCTAATGTTTATGGTGATTTATCTGTCTGGGATCTCTCTCCCCCACTCCGTTTGTGTGCAGATCTTTGCAGATAGTTGGTGTTGAAGTTACGTAGGCATGTCCATCAAGAGAAAACTAGAGCAAGGAAGAACTAGGTTTTCTCTCAACGGAAGCAGAAATATACTAACATATGGAGGGCAAGGAATGAGCTCAAACTCTCCAGAGCCATCTCTGCAGCACCAGCATCACCCACTCCTAAAACCCTCAGGCAGGACAGTAAATCCAGCACTTTCTCTCTCCTTCAGGTGCATCTGATGTAGCCAAGGGGTACACATGTGGGGACAGCCCCCTTGGTCTGGAGGCTTTGGGGAGTGAGCTGAATAGTTTGTGGGCTTCCCCTGATCTCCCTCCTCTCCAAGGTGAGCCCACATCCATAGGGTAGTGCTCTTTTAAGCAGGAGGTAAGGCCAGAGAAAAGGGAGTCTCAGGGCTTCTCCAGACACTTATTGCTGGTTCTGGTAGTCCCGTGACTCCCCTCAGAGAGATCAGCACTAATGGGGATGATGGGGAAGGGGAGGAGCTGAACCCAAGGCCAGTTTAGGGGTGTCTAAATGCAGTGTCCTCTCCTGCCAAGTCCCCTCAGTTGCTTGGTGAGGAGGGAATCCTGCAATCAGACAGATGAGGCCTTGAGGTCCAGCAGCTGCTACAAGAATTCAGTTGTCTCACTGGAGCTTGTCTCCCTGAGGAAAAGAAAAGACAAGGCATCAGTCAAGGTTCATTGTAGCCTCCTATGCAAATTCACCTCTCTGTGTGCCCAGCTAGTTTGCTCTGACCAGGATGAACTCCTTCCCCGGGGCACTAAATGGAACACAAACCTGGGACCACATGAGTCATCAAGCCCTCCACATCTTTATGCACGTGGGATGCTGCTTTGTGGACCAACCTTTGCTGTAGAAAATGAGCTTGTTCTTATGTTCCCTGCCAGCATTGGCCTCCTCCAGCCACTGCTCTTAGCTGACAGCCTGTCCCAGGCAGTTCAGCTGTCCTTAGCTTGCAGCAGAGAGGACAGACATGCCTGCTGCTTTCCCCCAGACATCTTGCTGTGTTTTGGGCTCAGAAGGTGGTCCCACCTGCTTACCTCTCACGGAACTGCTCTTTGAGGTGGTTGAGAGTTGGGTCCGTTCGGTTCTGGTCAGGACCCTCCTGCGTTTTGCTCAAATATTTAGCTGTCTCATGTGTCCTGGTGAGATGAGGCCTTCCCTCCTCAGACTGCCTTTTTTTGGCATCCCACCCCTCAGGATGGTCCATGGTTAGGAAGGAGCTATAGCTCTCTTCTAAGGAGCCAGCACCCTCATCATAGAAAAGGAGGCTCCGTGACTGAACTGGAAAAAAGGAGAGCATTGGTTAACAATGAAGACAAGATCTCTTGCAAAGTGTGTGGGTCATGATGGTGGTTTCAGCACATGCTTATCCAGCCTTGTCCATGTGTAACTGTGCAGGATACCCTCCTTCCCCCAGCTTCATGAAGCAAATGCCCCCCTGGACATAGAGCCTCTTCAGAAGACAACCAGTCTCCCCTGGAACTTTCCCCTCATGTTCCTTCCTTTGACATTTGTCATGTTTTGGGACAATGGTTAACACAGAATGACAATAGGCCCAACAAGGAGCTGTTATGGAGTTTGTACCACCGACAGATTAGGAGTCTTCCCTTGCCACAGTCCCGGCATATGGAGTAGGCACAGAGGTGAGGATGCTATGCCTGACCAGGGAGTGTCGAGAGAGAGATGGAAATCGTTTGACAAGTTGAAATGGAGGAACCACGTTAGACTCACTCTTACTAGTTGTGTAAATGTCTGGTGCTGGTGTTGCTTTCACTGTCTGTGATGCTGAAGAGAATTCAGGGAGACAGGGCATCAGGGATCCCAGGATGAGAACAAAGCAGAGTGCCAGCACCTAGAAAGGAGATAAGCACAGAGTCAGTTCCACTAGCCATGAGGAAACATTCCCCCCACAGCACAACACCATGAGGCTGTGTAAGAAAATCTGGTCAGAGTGACAGCTGGGTACCCCAGACAAGGAAGGGGCTTGCTGTGCTAATCTCTGTTGCAAATTCAAGAAGAGAAGTCAGAAACTTCCTCTTGTTGCTTTATTTGGAGTATTTCTGGTCCAATTGTGAGAATTTGCCTGTCCTATTGAGGAGAGATAGTGAAGGGCATAGCTGAGAAACCTAAAAAAAGGGAGACAATAGAATGGACAAACTCTGCCTTGACCAAAGGAACCTGGCCATTGGCTTAGCAGGAGCTGTTGTGGACTATAAAGAAAACAAACCCACTGGGAGAAATCTTGAGGTACTATAGACAGAGCAAAGTGAAGCTACTATCCACACAAGGACAGAAATGATAGCAAAACTGCAGTTGCCTAATACCTGATAGAAAAGATGCAGGATTCTAGGAAAGGGTTAAATTTATGCTTGACATGTAAATTTGCAGGATCATGTGCCAGTACCTTCTGTTGTCAGGCTGACCAGTCAGAGCTACTAGGCAGTGATAACAGGAGAAAAGTATGTGAAATCTCCCTGAAATCACCCTCAGGTAGGTCTGGAGCTATCTGGAAATTCTGCCATAACACTAAAGCTTCAGAGTGAAATTCCAGTGCTGATCATAAGGGACTCTATAGAGCTTAGGGAACTGCCAGTACAGAGCAAAAAGGTACTCATGGGAAATGGTACAGAGACAAATTATTGAACAGTCATGCACTATACATGGTCTGTAATTACCTGCTGCCAGCCCAGTGCTCAGACTGAACAGCCAAAGAGGTGATGCATCTGTTACTGATTTCTACTACCTATGTAAAAACTAGCAAATTTGACCTGGGTGGATGCCAGCAGCAATGGTTTGACTGCTTTTCAGAAGTCACCTATTTCAAAATACCTGTGCCTAAGTAATGCACAGAGGATGGTACAGCAAGGTAATTTTGACCACCAGAGGATTCCAAGAGATGTGGAAGATGAATTAGTAACATGGGGATACTGTGTTATGTAAAGAGGAATTTTAATTATCCAGATTTATCATGGATGGTTTTAAAGTAAGGACATTAAATGAAGGCAACATAGATGATGTGTAAGCATGTCATATAAGGCATATGAAAGATTTAGAATCCTGATTCAATAAAAACAGAGGAAAAAAAATCTGAATGGATGTTGCTTGGAATTACCACAGCCAAACACACAACTTGGAAAAAAGGGAGACAGCCCTATAAAGTCTGTTCTTTCCTTCTAAAACAAAACAGGCTTTTTGGGCTGAGAAAGAGCAGTATACTTAACATCTTGCTTTAACATGGCTTTCAGCTGGGGTTTTGCAAAACAAAACTGTTTTTACTCTGTTTTGTTTCAGGTTAATTCTGATGCTCTGATTCACTTCTTCAAACTCTACAACAGTTCATAACAGTAACTTTTGTCTTGATTCTGAGTAACATTCATGTTACAGCTTTTGACCATCCCATTATTTGACCTCTTAAAACTGAGGGGAATTAAACTAGAGAAAACGACTGCAAAACCATTTGGAAAGGTGGAGGCAAAATCAATTTTAAAAAAAAGACATACTGAGAGTGTATTTATCTAAGGGTTCACTGTCAAACTGTGAGGAAGTAGCAGATGGAGTAGCAGAGAGATCTGTTACAGATCTGGCAAGATTTAGCGTTTTTAAGCTTGACTTAAATGATGGACTGTATCAAATCTGCAGATGGGAGAGACTACAAGCAGACTGGTTTTTGGTCAATATTCAGATTTGGAATGACCTTGACCATGGGAAGAAGTGGTCCAAGACAACAGTGGGAAGATCTGTACAGACAAATGTGGAGACCTGCTGAGAGCTCTGAGGTGGCAGGACATCAGTTTCTACATGTTTCAGCTGTTCTACGGAAGAGACTGGGAGTTAAACTGATGCATAAAATGGGTCCAGATCAGTGTCACTTTCCAAAG
The DNA here is from genome assembly GCF_903797595.1 of Erithacus rubecula. Taxonomy (NCBI): domain Eukaryota; kingdom Metazoa; phylum Chordata; class Aves; order Passeriformes; family Muscicapidae; genus Erithacus; species Erithacus rubecula. The sequence goes on from NC_136688.1 coordinate 23,427,956, forward strand.
GGCAAATCTCAGCCCAAGCATTATGAACAGGCTATCTGGCTGGATTTGTACTGACCTTCAGGTGGAACACTATGCCCAGCTTTTGGGTCCTACACTTCCAAGAAGATGCAAGGCCATTGGAAAAAGTCTGGAAGATAGCTCTGGGAACAAGCAGTGATTCAGTAACTCAGCCTTCAAGGGAAGACTGAAGAAATCACGGTGATTTAGCAGACCAGACTGAAGAGAGTTGCTCAAAAACAGGAGTTTTCAAATATGTGAAATGCAGCTTCGAAAAGGGAAAATAAACAGATCTTGCTTACAATGGGCTGAAGCAGTTCTAATAGGCTTAAGCAGCTGCAAGGAAGATTGAGACAAGATAGCAAGAAAGCTTTATCTGAGAAAGATAACACAGCACTGGAATAGTTTGCCTGAGAAGGGTGAGGACTGCTCACCACTGGAAGCCTTTAAGAAGTGGCAATACAAATATCCAGCAGCAATGATACAGGGCTAAAGAAGAAGGGTAGCCTGCTCCACTCCCATGCTGCAAGACACAATGATTCTACATATCTGTCATCATAAGGAATGCTGTATTTCAAAATGGAAAATGAGAACTCAGAGGCTTATGAAAGAAACTGGTCAAAAATAGAAGAGCAAATTACAAATTCTTGAAATGCTTCAAAGCTAGGAAGTCTGAGAGAGTGCCTGAGTGGGCTGGGATGCCTGCAACAAAGGAAGCAGCAAGGAGACATAAGACATCGTGGAGAAGAGAAATTAGATATTGTATCAGCCTATAGCACAGGGGAAGTCTGGAATGCACCTCTTCTAGACTTGTTTATTCCAGGTAGTAGTATTGAATTGCTGAAGCCAGGGGTGCTCTGATGAGCTGCTGAATTTAGGAGCAATGAGTCACTTTGCTCAGCTGGGTCACACCCAAAAATGTGGAAAGAATTTGGGAATGAATATAGAGAGCAGGGAAAAAAAAAAGAGACAGTCATTAAAATCTAGTCTGACATGGGGGCAGCAAAGAGTAGCAAAAGCTTGAGCAGATTTTTGAAAGGAGGAAGTGCTTGAAATTACAGAGCAGGGGCTCTGGAACCAAGGAAGCTCATTGAACCAGGACCAAAAACAATCCCTCAGGACACTGAGGGTGCTGAGAAAGTGGGACAAGTACCTCACCATCTGTTTGCATTTTGTGACTGCTAACAGTACAGAAGTGATAACCAGATATAGATAACTCTGACAAATTTTTCACGAGCAGCTACTATGACAATCCTGCAAAGACATCACAGAGGTGAAGATTATATTTTTACTATGGATCAGAAAGTTTCCCCCAGGAACAAAAAACGAGATGAAGAATAAACAATTGACTCTATTTATGGCTACACACTGGCATGCCCTAAAACTCCTCAATGAAGCCAATATTTATTAACCATGATCCTCCACTATGAGGCAAACAGGGATTACCAAAACAACAGACAACCACGAATTATTATGGTTAGTGAAAAGGACAAAGAGAATTCCAGCTGGATTTAACAAAGCCTATGTGCAAGCATAGCAAGAACAGATGCCATTTCTTGCTGATAAACACAAGGTAATGCCCACTGGGATGAATACTTGGAGTGTTCATCTGCCCTGCTGAGTTAAACATTAAGCATTACCAGCTCAGCAAAAGAAAACTCTGCCCATTATGATGGAAGCTCATTGAAGATTTTTGCTGAATGGCTAATAGCTAATGAAAAGCAAACAAAGTGTTTTTTTTGCCCAAAGAAAAAGGCAATGAAAATGCAGGAATGGTTCTAATGTTGTTGCATAAACAACTGATGTATGTATGACACAGGACCCAGCTCTGGTGACTATAACACAAAAGGAAACAGCAGATGTAACTGACAACAGAACTGGTCAGCAGGGAAGAGGGCAGAGACAGGCAATCAACAAAGCTGTCTGGAGAAGCATGGCCAATAAGGAAGATGGAAATTAAGCTTATACCATTAGACAGGTCCCAGTCTGCGTAGAAGCCATTTTATAAGGTCTGGAGACTTTCCCAGCTACCAGAGCCTGAAGCTTCTGTAACTGCTGGAGCAGAGTCCTGTGATAGGAAACAATGCATATCAAAACTTAATAAGGAGGTAGAAGCCAATAAGTGAGCCAAGAATACCACTACCTGCTTGATATGGTACCTTGATTTTCCCTTCTTGTGAAAACAAGTATCTTCCCTTTACTGTATATTGCTTAAGTTCTCTGACCAAACAGGCTTGGGAAACAAGAAACAAAAAAGGGTCTTATCACCACCTTCACTGCACCTACCCACTATTATGAATGACCCATTCATTTAGGACTCCTGGGTGCCTGAAAGCCCATCAGTCAATTCCTAGAGCAGTGCAGAGCCAGTGTACCATGAAAACCAAGCTCTGGCATGGAGACTGAACTTTGTAGATAGGTCAGACCTTTAGCAAAGGCTTGCCTGTTCCCACTTCACTCAGAGAAACATACTCTGAAGCTCAACCTGTGCCCCAAACTGTGGTGGAGAAAGAAATAAGAAACATGTGATCCCCTCGAGCTTCTTCACTCTTGGCAATTTCTGCAGAGGGATGTAGGCAAAGCCAAATCTTGAGTTCAGCAATTAATTCATTCTCTGACTTCTCTGGTTGGAACACATGCTAAGGTCTCTCTGCCCCATTTAACTGTTCATGGGCATCTGCACACATAACACAAAACAGTGGTAGGTGTTACCAAGAGTTCCTGAACCCTTCACTGAGCTGGAGAAGGAGTCTGGGATGAGGGAGACTACGGAGCACGCAGTTCCCAAGAGTTGCATATTATTGAAATGGAGACTATTGCTGCCTTTCCCTCTGGGAGCACTGACTGTTTTAAACAAGCATGTTTGAGCTTTTATAAAATGCCAGGTCCTGGAACCAGGAGATTACAGGAGAATCCTGGCTTTATCCCAGTCCAAATCCTGTTTTGCTGCCTGTACATGTAGAGAGAAGAACAGTGTCCCACTGGGAGTGCTCAAAACCCAAACCCAATTAGAAAGAACACAGTGTGTATTTTAGGGGGGAAAAAATGAAAATCTCTTGGCTTTTATACCAGCCTCCTGATTTTTCAGGGTGGAGCTCACACTTTTTTCACAGCAGGGCTGCCCACACTCCCAGAGAGGCCAGGGGGCAAGCATGAGAGCAGCTGGGCAGCTGTATCTCTGGCAGACAGGAGACCTCTGGCTCTTGCACACCTCAGCCAGACCATGCCTGGCAACCCCCAGTCCTAGCACCAGTGTCAGGCCTGGAAACCAAGGCCACTGCACTCGTGTCATGATGATGGGGGGAAGGTGTGCAGCGGAGCCTCTAGGAGTACTCCATGAGCTGTCATGGCAGCTGAGGAGTGGGAGAGAAATTGGCTCTCTGGCTGTGGTTGTCCCTTCAATCTGAGCTGATATAAATGTGGTTATAGAGACATGCATCCCCTGCAGTTTACCCTGCCCTTACTCACACCTGTTGTCCCCAGTAAGAGGGGGCAGACCTGAGCTCTCTTTTAGCTCCAGTTACCCATCTCAACTTCAGAGTGGAAGTCTTCACTAGCTCCTTCCAAGGAAACAAATTCCCCTGGTGATTGGTTGGCCAGCTCTGCATTTTAGAAGCACAAATGCTCACCAGAGCTTTGAGTGAGGAAATACAGAGCCTTGGGTGACAAAACTGTGGGGCTGTGGGAGCAAGCTTACTCAGGGCTTTGTATTTCTCTGAAGAGCTCAAAAGCAGAAACAGTGGGTCTGAGAGGCTGGTATGAGGGGCCTCCCTTAATGCATCTGCCCTGGAGACAGACAGAGCCCTGGAGGGGAATGGAGAAGGCAGTATGAGCCCAAAGGATTGCAGGGAGAAGGACGAAGAGATATGGGAAGCATGCCTTCCCTCCCTCCCCTCGCTGCGGAGTGTCCTGGCGTCCCAACACAAACATTCCATTTAGTTTGCTAACCAAACCCAGCTGCCTCATTGCTGTCATGGGCTGCAAACCAGCACCTCACCAAGCAGCGCCTGTCCAGGAGCTGGGGGAGCCTGCTTTTCTCTTCTTGTCCCCCTGTTTCAGTGCTCCTGACTTCCCTTCCTACCACCCTGCCCTACCCACAGAGGGTCAAGTCTAGCTTCTCTTACCTGTTTGCATTTTCTAAGGTCTCCACTTTTTTCCAGAGTTCATTGTTTTCTGTTGTGTACGTCTCTACCCTATGGGAATAAAATCCATAGCCAATTAGTCACAAAGGCCAGAGAGATTATTAAGACAATGCATTCCTTGCATTTCATGGGATATAGAGGCTCAGTAGCTTCATCCGTCATTTGAAATCAAATGCTACTTGGTCCACCTGATTGCAGCCAGCCCCAAAGGAGCAGGGATGAGACTGCTGGTGGACAGTTACATGTGACAGTTTCCAGTTCAGGGTCTTCTGAAGGCTGGGAGAGACAGGAGCACCTGGTTACAGGCAGGCCAAGTCAGGACAGACCCAAAGTTATGCAGACATTTCCATCACTTCCAAACCCCCTAAGAAGCATGAAAAAGGAAGAGAGGGACAAAGTCAAACCTCTCTCTAAGAACCTGCCCTGAGCACTGCTCCCTGGCTGTGAAATTCAGGCCGTTCTGTGCAAATGCTGGGCCAGCTCCGACTGCAAGCACTTGAGGGCAGCAGAGAACCTGCAGGCTCCTTCCCACGGCTTCCGACAGAAAGTGGCTGAGCTGCAGCTGGGATAAGGGAAGGGGAGTGCCTCCAGGTCGGAGAAAGGCAAGCCAGAGTCACAGCCTGATCCTGCTGGAGATTTGCAGCACAGCTTTTGAACCAGGCATTCCGTGCAAAAACTGGGCTTCCAGCTAAAGTGTCAAACTGAATGGGGAACGGCCCAAGTAGAGGTTTTGACAAACCAGTTTTTAGTAAGCCAAGCTGACCAAAGACATGTTCTATTAAAAAAAAAAAAAAAAAAAATCACTGAATGCTGCTTTTGGTTCACATTTAAACCTGGCATTGTTTGAAAGCCATCTGTCATAGCAATGCTTTAGCGTAACAAACTGCTGAGTACATACAGGCACCACAGCCACATCTGGGGAGGAGGCCCCAGCACCAAACGCCCTGGACCTGCCCTTTGAGCGAGTTCAGCCAACTCTCCAGCCCTGGCCTGAAGGTCCCCATGTGGGACACTAGCTGGAGGTGATGTGCTCTGATGCCTGGACATACCCATGCACGCAGAGGTGCTCTAAATCATCCGCTTTCATTGAGCATTTCTGTACAACTAGAGAAGATAAATAGCATCAGGGGGAAGAGTTAATTAAAGTTGGGTTTGGGGTTTTTTTTTTTTTTTCCATTTGCTGATCTCAGATGGTATTAGTAACTGGGAAGAAGATGGCAATTATACAGAAACATGAATTTGTGTCTGGATTCCAGCATTCTTATTTGCCTGGGAATGAGCATTAGGGGTTGCTAGTACAGGAGTTATTTTGTACCCAGTCAGTTCATGTGACAGCACCTTAGGTTTATGCCTTCCATACATAGGAGAAAAACAAGGTTGCAAGGAGAAAAAGCTAATGCAAAGAGTGGAAGTGGGGAGAGTGGGGAATAACTCTAACGCAACGTTTTTCTTGCTGTCATGTGCTTGTGTGTAAGGGAGGGGGACAAAGTCATTATCAGTGCCCTCAGACAGCTTGTCATTTATAGGACAGACAAAATAGAAGCAACTTCTAGTGGGGAAACCCAAAACCCCACCTCGCTGGCAGCCCAAATGGCCTGTGTTTTGCAGGGGACCAGCCAAATGAAGCAGTTGGAAACACAAAACTTCTTGACCAATCTTTAACCCACAAGATTTCTAGGAGGGAGGAGAATAGGGGCAGGATCCCAAACCAAACTCCTGGGCAGCCAGCCTTGAAGGAATTGTACTTTTTGAGCAATTCAGAGACAAAACACTAGAAAGGGGGCCTGTGCATGGACAAGATTCCCTTTTTCAAAGTAAGACTGAGAAGAAGAAACTTACTTTTTCTCTAGACATTCCACATACTCTTTCTTCTTCCTGCGGCTCTCCTGAGCAGAGATCTGTGGAGGGGGCAGAGGGGAGTCAGTATCATAAGCTTCTGGACATTTCTTTGTGGTCATGCATCTTGTCTGTTTACTGCACACACAGCATCCTTAAGGCAAATGGGAGTTGCCTTCCAGTCTGCCATTTCTGCTGATCTCTAGGCCAAAAGTGGGGGAGATGGTTGCTGTAGGTATGCAGCCTTTCTTGGCTTGTAGCCTGTAACCATTCCTTACATTATGCCCCTCACTGCTGAAAGCATCGTTAGGAATACGTTCCACTCCTCTGACTCACATGGGTATGTGCTGTGACCATTCGGGCTGATTCTGCCCCAGGCCACTTCTGAGTCACTGGGTGATTAGTTCAGTCTCATCATTTCTCCCACAGGATGCTTTCTAAACCCAGTCTAAAGTCTCACAGCCTCTGCCTGGTTAGTGAACACTGCATCACCCATCCTGCACCATGCAATGGCTTTGGTTTCCCTGTCCTTGCAACAAGGCCTGACCAGTCCAGTTGGTCTGATCTGTGGACCCTATCCCATGCCACACGCTCCCAGGAGCTGGGCTGGAAGCCACACTTCCCAGATATGGCTGTATGCACAGGATGAAAGCAGAGATGCCCCTTGGCACAATTTTTGTGGGTTGGGAGGCTGGTGCTAGTGTATCAAAGGCATGATCCCGCCTTTTCTGAGCCGCAGTGCAATTGAGGAGTTGAGGGTAACTGTAGCACTGCTCAGCCGAGGACGCTCTGCAATCATGGGAACATTTTTTGCAGTCACCTTGTTCTTGATTTTCCTTCTGACCCTCTTCAGTGCTTTCTCCTCTGCTTTGGTGAGGGGCAGCTTAGTAGGAATGGGGTAACCCTCTGCAATCAAGGTGCGCTTCTCCTCTTCAGTCAAGAGCAGTGGACCAGAGGTTCCTTGTAACTTCTGAAACACACAGAGAGCATCCATCAGTGTCAGCAAGGAGTTCTACCCCTGAAAGTGATCCTCCTTAAAGCCTTGCAGAGCAGCCAGAGGCTGTACATATCAGAATAGAGTACACTGCTGCCCACTGACACCAAACAGATTTAGGGCAGTGTTCTTTCCTATCCTCAATCTGATCCTGGGGACACAGCTTAGCAACTCCTTTCCTCTTTTACTTGGGAGGGTATCTGTTTCTTCACAGTGAGGCTGGCTACACACTTGCACTGAAGGACCCTGCCAACAAACTTCTGGGCAACAGTTAAAATGGTCTGGTTAAGGGAGTTCTCAGTAATTCCTCTCTCTCATTAGCCTTCTCAGAAGATCCTTTTAGTGCATAGGCCACTTCCCAAAGTATGGATGAAAGACAGCATCTGCTACAAACAAGGTAGCTGCTGGTAGATATGCAAGATTCACTGCGCCTCTTCTCACTCCTGAGAGCACTTCTTGTCCCCACATCCTTGTGCTAAGACATCACATAGCCTTAACAGAGCATTTCAGCAAGAGCAGGAACCTCCACATAAGCCTTGGAATTCCTATAAACCCCTCTGAGCAGCAAGGAGCCCTATGTCCCAGCCCTGTTGCCCCCTTACATGTGGTGCTGTGAGGAGAGGTGAGGAGGAGATGGCAGTAGAAGAGCGAGCAGCAGGCCGGGCTGGGCTGGAGGGAGGCAGGGACCGAGGGCTCTGAGATCCATCACTGTCACTGCCATGGCTGCTGGGTGGAGTTGGAGGCATCTGCACCAGGTCATCTACTGAGGAATAAGGAGATCAAGTCAATAGCTCTCATGTCAGCCTGTTAGTACAAGCATAGGGCCCTGCCATAACACAGGGCTGAAAGGAGAGGGTGATAAGTTTCACAAGATGGGGTGAGTCTGAGAAAAAAGCTTGACTGAGCACTGCCCAAGACAGAGGCTAGACTGACCTCAAATGTACTAAACTAGGAACTGCAGAGAAGATGGCAGGGCTTTGCCAAGGAACTGAAGGTATTTACAAAGCAATAAGGTACTCCAGTGTCAACCAAAATGAAGTAAAAAGCCTGTGATATTTTGCTCCATAGCCTGTTCACAAGTACAGGAAGCTCTGTGAGAGCAAAGCTTTTCCAAAATCACTGCAGGGCTCACACACTTGCCAGGACATTTGATCCAATGGGGCTATGGTCACTCAGTTGGTTTCCAAGCACTTGAAAACTGTCCCCACTTTGTACTGGAGAGCCCTAGGGGCCTTAATAGAGGTGGGAATATGCCTAAGGAATGTCTCTCTGCAGCAGTGGGAGTTCCCATAGTGCTTTCATTTGTGCATCGGCAGATTTTCAGATGCTTGGGTTTCTTTCAAATTAAACTGGATCCTGAATTTCCTGACTTTCAGATGGTTATTTTTGGATAGCTCTACAGTCTCTCTGAGGATTTTAAAGGCACTCTTGCATATTTCCAACTCTGAAGTAGCTTGTTTTGCCTGGGAGTCCCTGTCTGAACAATTTTGTGTGTGCCTTCTGATGCAGACACTGGTCTGAGTTAGAACAGTGAAATGCCTACTCCTCAATTGCTCTCTGCCCCAGTGCTACTCTTTATATGCACAGCTCAGCCTTTAGGTGTTGTCTTTCTGCCCTGTTTAACAATCTATAGCTGACTAATACAGTTGACCAGGAAATTCTATGTTCTTACCTGTAGGTACATTTAGAAACTGGTTCACCTCTTTGGGTTCAGCTTTGATCACAGGTGCTGGAGCCATTTCTATAGGAATCTGTGGAAGAGAAACAGAAAGAGTTCTTGGCCACTGATGCCTCCCCTGGCCAGAAAGCTCCCACCAATTCTGTTCATATCCACTGCTCCCCTGCTAATGGGGCCTGTCCTGTCCCATTTCACAGCTCTGCCCCAAAGGAGCCTCTCACCATGGAGGAAACCAAGAGTGCAAACATAAGCCCCTGAAGTCTCAGTTGCTGGGCACACAGAGTGCAAACACATTTACAGGGGAAGTGGCACTGGCAGACATATGTGCTGCCAACCAATGTACTTAGCTGAGTACCTCCAAAAAGGAGATGACTTTTATTCTTGGCAATTCTTCCTTTGATAGACCCAAGCAGTGTAATTTAAACCAACCCCTATGTTACTATGGGAAGTCCCTCTTTGATCTGCCTTCATAATAAATGGGAGTATAGAGGTTGTACAGAAACAGATCAACACTGCTGTCCTGTTCATGTGATTTTCACCAGGACCACGGGGCAATTGTTTCCAGTCAGAAGGGACTGAGAGCTGAATAAAGCGTAGACTTACTCCTATGTGCGTTATGCTGCCCCTCAACCTCCTGGCTTGCCAGCCCCAAGCCCACCATAGGGTGGAGTTTTTACACTAAACAGACACATTGCAAACTCCTCCAGACTGTAAACACAGCTGAGAGAGCACCATGGTATGGCTGTTGAGCATACACAGCAGAGATTGGAGGGCACAGCAAGTTCAAGCTGTGTAAATAATAGAGGAAGTTTATGCACAGTTTTGGCTGGAAGAACCCATTTGTTTTGGATGGTTGTTTAAATGGGAAGATGTTCAATATGAGTGAAAAAAAGGAAGTGAACCCCAGAGATGCTGTACTGTTATCTACTGAGCTGCTACAAGATAGGCAAGGTCTGTGTGAGACTGGTTAGGCCTTCTTATCCAACACAGCTGCACTGAAGGCCAGCTGAACTAAGCCCTCAACTTGCACCCACATACCAGTGGCATAAGTGAACCTCCTTCAGACAAACAGACTTCTTAAGAACCTAGATATGACCAAGAGAGTTGGCCCCTTGTTACACAAAAATAAAAAATCCTGCTGCTTCATAGGAAAAAGCAAGCAGGACCTGGAGTGGAACCAACATTTCCAATGAGCACTAAAAAGAGTGAGATGGTATGTGACAAGACCAAAGCCATGAATAAGACAGTGGCAGAGCAGGGGTCTATATGCAAGAATAGTAAGGTTACTGGCATCACATTGACACTGTTCTCTGAAAAATGAAAATAAGCCAAGAGTGGCTACAGAAATACTGGCATATTGGAGGGGACAGATCTCCAGTAGGTGCAAGCTTAAAGATTTTGACTTTTGTACTAAGGAAACATGCTTATATTTAAGACTTATTATATTAAACATGCCTTACATTTAAGACTGTAAAGCCTCCTGCACTGCCATTTCAAGAGGAGAATGACAAATAATGCAGTATCTGGACTTTGTAACACCTTCTCCTGTCCATTCAGTAGCTAAATCACCTTGCAGGACCCTGCAGTCACATGGCTGAGTCTGCATCACCGGGGGTGCTGCTGTGTGAAAGCCTGGGTTCCCAACAGATCTTAGATGGGCTCACCTCCTCAGGGAGTGGCAGTCTCTGCAGAGGGTTGAGGTTCAGCACTGGTATGGAGCTGGCAGGTAGCTGGGACTCAGGCAGGTCTACAGGCAGATTCTGTTCCTGTTTCACCATGATGGAGCAGAGCTTGGGCCCCAGTGACCACACTCCATTCTCCAGCTCTGAAACATGCACAACATGAGAGTCAAACTCCAGCAAGAACAGGGCAAAGAAAAAAACAAAGCCATGCAGACAGCTTCCTCTGACTGAGGAGGTTGCCTTTCCAAGTTTAGCACTGTCACCACATAAGCATGTGCAGGCCCACAACACAAAGTACAAAAGGGAATGAGCCCCCAGTGTGTACTCCCTAGTGTGTGGGGAGCAGACAGAACAGAGATAGAGGAATTGTGTCCCTGCTGTGCTCTGACTGTACAGCCCAAGCTCCAGAGGACAGCTGCAGGGTTTCTTTCCCCAGTAATGTCTAGGTCTCATCCTCTGGAGCTTACTTATATTTTACAGCTCAGTGAGAGGAGGATGCTGGACTGTTTCTCCTTAGACAGCATGGCCAGCATCACAGAGCAGCCAGGTGTATTACCAAGAATAGCACCATCTCTGTGCTGAAGAGCTGGTGAGAGAGCAAGCATCATGGCAGTGAAAGGCTCACAGTGCTGCTTTGGCCTCCTGATGATGTGTCAAGTGCCAGGGCTTTGCTGCATGACAAAAGAGGAAGGTCCATTTCTGTGGAAGGAAGCCCATGGCAGCACCTGCTTGTGAAGCTGCTTCCACAGCTGCTCCCCTCAGTCTCACCTCTGAGACTGTCTCCTCTACCCTGGGCTGCTCAGGGGACTGCTGTCCACAGCTGTACCTGCTGCCATTGCGGGCAGGGACAAAAAGCAGCAGTGAGGGAAAGGGAATGTCTGAAGAGAACTGAATGGAGCTGTGAGGGCCTGCTCCCCTCGCCTCCTACATGCTCTGTCCTATTGTCCTATTTGTGGTGCGAGCCTGGCTTGCCACTGGAAGTAGAAATCCCAGATAAACTGCAGATCAGATAGGAAAAGGACTGCTGAGCAGGAGAGCTGCCTGGGCTCTGCTCTAAAGTTTTGGTCTTTGCTCTTCAAATACTTCAGCCTGCCAAAAGGCTACTCCTAGCTGGCCTGCAGCCTGCACCCTCCTTCCTAATCCTCATCCCTTCCCTTTCCCTTTTTATCTGACTAGCAAAAATACATTTGGCTTGACATAGGACAGATTATTGCTAAGTGTGTCACCAGAGAGTGCTCCAGTTGCCTCCACAAGGCCATAGTCTGACTCACTCTCTAACTTCTCTGCACTGCTCTCTGCATGCAGCACTCTCAGTCAGGCCCAGGGATGTTGCCTATCTGTCTGCTGCTCAGAGCAGTTCTGCAGTGCAGGCCTCAGCCCAGAAGATGTCCTGACAAGAGGAGAGGGAGAGAAAGGTCTATCTCTGCCCCAGAAAAGCCTGCATGAAGAAGAGTAAAAAGAAGCAGCTATTCATGTGGGAGGTATCATCTGATAAAACTTAAAGGTACATTAACATTGTCTTTTCCCTACTCAGCCTCTGTTGTCTTCAGGAGAGGCCAGTGCAGAATCCTGCCTCTGGCCTTTGCTTGGACAGAGTGGTGTTAAAGCCCAGACAATAATTACATATGATAACACAGTGTTAGCCTTGTCAATGGAATATGTTGTTTTCCTGTGTTTGGTCTAGCACCTCTTATTTCTGCCTAGACAGGTCTCCCTAGCAGATGTTCATTCCTTCCATCTGCCTCTGTGACTGGACATCTTCAAGCACAGACGCAGCTCCTGTGTGTGTCTCAGCTGAGCGTGCTGCTCAGTGTTGCTGGATTGCTTTCTAGAGCTTCCCACAATGCAGCAGGGCTAATGTCATCAGGCAGCATCTCAGGCAGGGGTGCACTGTACAGCTGAGACAATGCAGAGCCTACTGAGCACAGAATGGATTGTGCTTTCTCTGTCCTGCTAAGGACACCAAACCCACAGCTGGTAATGAAGTCCTAGTTACCCTGGTATGCAGACAAATCCCTTCTGATGGAAGGAGGCAAGATGTCCCAAAGCCACAAGTGTTTGCGTCCAGAAAATTTGGAATGACTTCTGCCTTTCACAGAAATGAGGGACCTTTAGAGATCTTTCAGTCTATCCCACTGCTCCAGGCAAGTTCAACAAAATCTGTGTCAGGCCTAATAGACGATTCACTAGAACCCTTTGAAAAGTGCTGAAGAGTTCACAGCTTCCCCCATTTAAACTCTTCCATGGTTTTCCTACATCTGCCATGGGAACATTTTGCCTACTGACTGCTCTGAAGTTCCTTACTATCATTTGAAGCCTTTTACTCCTCACCCTTTCTGTTCCAAAGACTTGCATTTCTCTTTTTCTCAGATGTGTGGGGTATCCTCTGTCTGTGAGGGCTGTTGCTGAAGCAAGTTTCCAGACAAGGGAGAGCAGACCACCAAGGGCTCTCCCCAGTCAGACTTGAGTCAGTGAGAAGCAGCCCCCAGCGCTGTCAGTCCAGACAGGCCAAGGAGCAGACACCCAAATAAGTATTCCGTCCTCCCATTTCCTGTCTACATTCTGACCCTGCTCTCTTTCCCACCCTCGGAGATTCATCTGGGGAGTGATTGGGTTACAGAATCAGAGACAAATAAGCCATCATAGGGTCAATGAGGGACTGAGGAGTAGGCATGTTGTGTGGACACGTCTATGTTCTACTGCCTGAAAGGATGTTTCAGAGGTAACACTGTATCACTGCAGATTTCACCGTGTCGGTGGGTGAGCCATGTCAATACACGCATCCTCTGCTCTAGATACTCTGTACCTATTGGGAAGAAATACAGCTGAGAGATACCTGTAGCTGCCCAGGGCTCAGGAGGTTAGGCAAAGAGCAGTGAGAATCAGAACCTGTAAAGGAAGGCAGGCACTAACATGAGGCTGGTCCAGTGCCTGCTGTTCTGCACAACCCTGGCTCCCCCTGCTCCTGGCATCAAATCACACCCTACAAAACTCAGGGCTGGTACTGAGAAATGAAGCAGCCAGTCCATATGCACAAGCCATCTGGAAAGCAGACTCCACTGATAAGCAGGGTCACAATGCACCCAGTGGCTTGCCCTAGCTGACCTGTGTTAGTAGGAACCATGTGGGAAAGGGCAGGATTTGGAAGAGTTTTGGAGGTCTGAAGAAAAGCTGGGAGAAAGCTGATAAAAAGCAAGCCTCAGCCAGCTCCAAGCCTAGACAGAGCACCGGCATTCCTGAGGAGCTCTGCAGACTGAGCAAAGCTTGCTTAATGTTAAAGAGAAACCATTTCTGGGTAATTAATTGGAACTGAATGTTTAAAAGGACTGAGACTGGATGGAGCTGTGCCAAAAGGACTGCACAGTGTTGCAAATACTGGACCTGACTCAGGGTTTCACTAGAATATGACTCATATGCAATTATGAGCCAAAAAGCCCTGGAAAGATGAGCTGAATTATCTAGCTGCAGGACTGAGTGCATGGATACTCCTATACCTGCCATTGTAATGCTAGGCATTATTCCCTTATAAAATGATGTGCACTCTCAGAGAGCAAGTGCCAGGCCCATCTCAAAGTCTCCTGGGTTATGCACTCTACATCCTGGCCTCTGCCCGAGGATCAGTGTCACGTTCTGTTCAAGAGAGTCATGGTCTTGCCGTTGAGATATGACAGCTGAAGAAAGGGCATGTGCAGACACAGTGGAGAGAAGGAGAAGTGGTGCTAAGTGTCTCAGAGAGGAGTCCTTGAGAAAGCTTCATGCAGGCAGTTTTCATTTCATTGCTTTCTACAAATGCATTCTTTTGGCTTCTCTCATTCTCAAGTCTTAGCTCCTCCTATTCATTTTCAAGGGCAAAACAAAGTTGTGTTTATTTGTTCACAAAGAGCTGTTTGGCCTGCCATAAACCTCTCTCCCAGCATCTCTCTGAGATGCCCCTAAGGAATGTGGCAGATGGTTGTGTGTTTTCAAGGACCAAAGAGGTAGCAGAGGTCAGTCTTCTCTCCTTCTGCCTTGGTGTTTATAGCAGAAAGCTGGGATCACTCCTAGTCATGAGAGGGAAGCCTCTGTCCCAGGTCTCACTGTTGCTCAAAGGAATAACTGTCTTCTGTGTATACTGAGCCCGTGCCACTGCTTTTTCAGGCAGCCTGGTGTCCATCAGCTGTTGGGACACCCACACAATCCCACAAATTACAGGACTCTCTGCAAGGACAGCTCTAAAAATACCCAGCCATCATAAATTATCCTGAAATGAATTGTTTTAAAAATAAGTTTTAAAATGACTATTCCTCTCTGTCTCCTGCTAAAAGATCTGCTGGTAAAGAAGCCACTTAACTTTCCACATGTACCAGCACTGGTTGCAGCCAGAGACTCATGCTTCCTATGTGCAAGCCAAAACCCCGCTGCCTGATGCCAAAACAGAGCTAGATCTAGGGCATCCACACCCAAGTTTGCAGGGTCCTAAAAAGACATTGCTCATTGCTTGCCAGAAGCTGGCAGCACACTAAGCCACAGCCAATTACCATCCTCGTAAATAACAGTAAGCCCAGCAAAGGAGTAATGCGACTATCAGAGCACAAATGGAAGGGAAAAATGTGGGCTGTATTTGACAACAGCAAATCAAATTCTTCCCTGGATTAGCCATGTGCAAGTCCAAGGAACAGCCAGTTTGTCCCATTACAGCCAGCCAGAGCCACTGCTAACAGATGTGCCCAAAGTTGTGCAGTGTGCACAGCTCATGCTCACCATTAGCATTATCTTCAGTCTTGACAGGCACAAGGGGGCTCTGGGGAGCAGAGTCTCCACTGAGGGAATAGCTGTGCTCTGCCTGGATCCCTGGAGTGGGTGGATCCAGGTCCATGTCCAGCAGAGGGTTCTTCTCAGCCAGCACTGGGTCATCGAAGAAACTGCTGAAGAGGTCATTGGAGAAATCCTCCATGTTGTCAGAGAGGTGATCCAGGTTCTCTGAGAAATGCTGAGGAAAGACAAGGGGAGAAAGGGCATTAGTGTCAACTCCAAGAGGGATCTGAGAGCCTTTCTCTGCACTGAGAGTCAAACCTCATCATCAGCCCCTTTTTCATGGCAAAAAACTGTTCCTATTCTTTGCCTGCATCCGTCTGACAAGAACACCTTGATTTAAGATAGAAAGGGATGTGGTGCTGTACATCACTGCATGTTTATCTATGCCACAAACATGCATGAAACTTTTCTACATTATCTTATCTCCCCTTTCCTTTGTGAGTATCTATCTATGTCTTCCAAACATCATTTCACTGTGACAACAAAATGTATAGAGAACAAGGAAAGAGATTCTTGTGATGATAAAATATAAGTGTGGCAGAAAGTTATGGTTTTCAGCACCTGTCCTTAGTGATAGACACTTTTTCATGTTCTCTGCCAGCAGCAATAGGCACATTGATGCCCCAGAGAACATCAACCCAGCTGCTGATTTCTATCAGAGAAAAAAGATCAGTTGGATCAACATAACAGGAAGGCCCCCTGTTGTATTTAATTTCCTTTGGGATTTAACAGCCCCTCTGTGGACCATATGAGGCTGTACTTCAGCCAGATAATGCCTGTGAAATTCAGCTCCTCGATGAAGTTTAAACACTACAGATGGGCTGTTAACAACAAACAATCATTCCACTAATCATTCCAGTAACAGTCAGTAAATCTGGCCAGTGCTGCTGCAGAGCTGAGCTCCTGATGCTACAAGGAACCTGCTTCCTTTGAGGCATATCCTCCTATTCAGAAGTCAAATCACTAACTTTTCCATTTGCTACAACAAAGCATTGGTTGGGCAGGGAGAAAAATGATGGCTGCCAAACACCAGCTGAAAAATTATCCCATTTGTTGGCAGATTGAGGCTTCTGGCTCAGGGAGAGGAAAGAAAAGACAGATAGATTCAAGTGACTATATTACACAGACAGAACTGTGTAACTTAAATGAACTGGAGAGAGCTCAGCAGAGTCAGACTAGGTCTGTCCCCCCCACCCCCTGCCTGGAATAGCATCTTGGTGGGCAGAAAGGCATTGAAAGCAGTATACTGAAATACCAAAAGCAACAGGGTATGAATGAGAGTGGGAGAGACCACGTAGATCCTAGAGTAGAGACATGAATGCCAATGAATTCCAGTGTGAGAGCTCAGCCCAGGAGAGAGCCTGGCTTCTAGAGAAGCATGGGGTGTGTGCAGTCTTCTTTCCCCAGTGCCAGGACTGAGGGAGGAGGTGGCCAGAGGACCCCGGATGCCAGAGCCTGTAGGTTCCTGCTCCTACTGGAAGGTATATTTGTTTTACCTGAGCACAGTACTACTCTGTCAACATTCCACTGGCTGTCAGAGCTTTGGTGTGAGGCTGGGGAGCAAAGCAGGCTCTAGATGAATAAACCCACATTTCCCACCAAGTGGGAGAGGGAGATGGTAAGCAGCAGCAATCTCCAACATGTCAGTGCCTTTCACCCTCCATCATCCTTCAGCTGCTCAATTTAAAACCACAGTGCTTACAGAGCATGCTGGAAGTGGGGGTGGACTCCCTGCCACCTGCATTCTGCCTGACACAAGATTTCTCTCCATTCACTTCCTTCCCACTTGTCCTCTGACTGGCTGGAGTGACAGCCCAACACATAACCTTCCAAGGCTTCCCTGGAGACCAGACACTGCATGTGTAGGGTAGAGAAGGCACACTCATACTAAATCCTAGTGTTGAGGCCCTCCCTGTGATGTCTGGGCTAAAATTTTCTCCACTTGTTCCCACAGCAAAAGCAGAGCTGGCACAGTAGTTTGGTAAAATCTACCCAGACATTTCCAAGTTGCTTAGGAGCATTTTTGCGCTCAAATCAAGTAACTGAAAACACCTACCATCTGTGGGGAGTGTAACTTCAGAGGGAGCTGAGTCAGCAGATGGAACTGGGTTAGATAGTTATCTAAAAAGCACTGGAAAACCAGGTTTTGTCCTATCCTACGGCATAGAAGGATAAAGAGTTTTGAATCCTGAGCATTAACCCCAGAGAGTGCCTGCTCATGTAACAGCTGTTCTTTGTCTTGTGTTCTCTAAACAACACAAGCAAACACAGGATGTGAACACGATAGCCTTATGGTAAGGGCAAGAACCACAGAAAAGTGAAGGGATTAAGAGTGTTGGCTGCTACACACTAGAGCTGGGCTCAAAACATATTTAGTGTTGTGGCCATCAAAACTAGAACCACTGTTAGCCACGGGAGAGAAGCAGAGCTGGACAGACAGCTGTGGGGAGAGCTGTCTGTGATACTGACACGTGCTCCCAGTTTCTTTCACAACTTTACATTACATTTATGCGCATTAACAAAGGCAGAGGTGGGATTGAAGAGAGTCAAGAAAATGCATTCATGCAGTAGTTACACAGATTATCTTTTAGTGGCATCCCACCCACATTTAGAACAATGATCCCTTGGTCAGTAAACAATCTCTCCATTGTTGGACAAACCTACCTAGAGGGAAGAAGCGGAGATGCCTCTGGCTTTATTCGGAAACTAAAATAAATCACCCCAGCAGATGCTGAGGGGTGAGAGATGAGTAATGAGTGCAAGGGACTGAGTATCAGAGCCTTAACACAGGCACCAACATTGGCAGGAGTATTTTCAGGTCTCTGATTGTTTTAGACACCACACAGCAGACTTGCTGCTGGAAGACCTTGCTGTTTGAAAATGAGGATGAAGGCAGCACTGTCCTCCCAGAGGTGCAGGAGTTCAGTGCCCAGGAGATCATTGTCTCCCAAGACAGAGAGGCCTACTGCACAGTAAGGAAAAATATGGGTGATGAGTAGAAAATGAAACTTGCACCCCTGCCTGGGAACACAGAAATGTTCGGAAGCCTCTCTGGGCTTCTGGGTCTTATCCTCCAGGGCAACTAAATACTGGCAAAGTCTTCTCATCAAAGCAGCCTGTTTCAGCTCTCACCACTCACACATATACCAGTTCAACATCTCCAAACACAGACGGTGGAGACAAGGGAACTAGCCCATGAGATTGGCCATAACTATGATTATTATCAAAGAGGGCACCAAGGATCCAAAATCCTCAAAGAGGGAGAGCACCTAGAGCTGACACAAAGCTGGAGATTGTTGTTTTACTCAAAGAAGGTGGCAACAGACAGAGGAAAACAGAAGAAGAGTAAAGCAAACAAAAATAATAGCATGGCTTTGTAGCTGGCTAGTTCCCACAATGGAAATTATGGAACCAAGAGAATGCTGTCACCACATCCCAGGAAGACTACTAGGGCTCTTGGGTTGACTGTCTTCTCCTGAATTGTTAATTTTAGACTTCTAATTTGTATAAGACAGCTGTGCAGACAACAACATGGTGAGAAGAAAGAGTGTTCTCTTGTCAAGATCCAACTGTGATGGACAGAGTGAGGAGCCACCCAGAGTTTATTTTGGCTAGATGCCATCACAACCACTACTAATTAGTTTAGATTCAGCCTGTTAACCCAGAATATGCAAATTTTGTCCTACCCCGCCTGATTTTGGGAGCTGTACTTATCTGGCAAAACTCAGAGAAAGCTTCAGCCATACTCTTCCTTTGCATGTGTGAGAGAGGCTTCAGAGAACTAGGATATGGTGACTCAGAGCTGTGTACATCATAGCAGCACATGGCACTGTCAGTGCTCCAAATTTCAAAGCAATGAAGAAAAGCAGGTTTATCACCTGACCAAATGGACAGTAGCTTTACCCTTGCTGGAATGGAAGGTGCTGGGTGGTCACTAATCCTCTGTTCCCACCCAGGGCTGGGGCCAGTACAGCTAAAGGTCTTGATGTGCAGCCACGAAATGACATGACTAGGCTGGGCTTTGGGGAGACTTTTGCCAACACAATGACAATGAAAGTCTCAGCAGACCAGGGAAGGTCCAAGAGTCCATGGAACTTGGGTGTGAATGAAGGTAGGATGGACAGAGATAGACAAGCACAGTAGCCTCATCCTCTCACAGCTTCTTCAAGACCAAAAGTCCTTGAATATGTCTTCCAACCAGGCTGAGATCAGCCAGTTTCTGCACCTCAGAGGTTTGGCCAAGAGTTTCTAATTGTAACAATGAAGGACTCAGAAACTCTGTTGAGATTCTCCTTTAAGATATTTCAAGTAGCTTTCATGCAGATGGGTCTGGCTTTAGCAAAGGGGACCAGTCAACTGGGAAACTTGACCCTTAGCATCCTGGCCTAGAGGGAGTGGGTGTGCAGTGTTCTGAGGGAGAACAGTTTCCAGATGGGATACAAAGCTCAGAGCACAGCCTCATTTTGCATTATTCGCCCTTGTTATCTTCCCCTCCCTTTCACACCCTCCTTCCTTCTTCTTCTAACTATGCTCCAAAGCCAAGAAATAGCACGAGATGTGTTCCCAAAGCTGTATTACCAGTGAGCGGTCAGGGAGGGGGCAGCCAAGGGACAGAAACGCAATGGCGAGGATGTGCTGGATTTCCTGATCCAAGCCTGATTTCTGGCTGCCCGACCCCCTCAAACTCTAGGAGGACAGGGAGTCAGCACCCAAAGAGGATGAGCCAGTGTGTACAGGCATGGGGAGGCAACAACCGTTGCATTTCTAGGCCCTACAGAGAGCCTAAACCTGTTCTGGTGCCACAGTAGAATCTGCTCAGGCTGAGGCCACCTCAGCCATGCAGAGAGAGTGAGAATCTGTCAGCTCCTGGCTTCTTTTCCCTCCCACTCCTGGTGATCGACATAGGCACTGACTCTTCCAAACATATTTCCACCACATGTTTTCATCCTGACCTCATGCTTAGGGTTGTCTAAATAGCACACTGTATGTGCGTGCGTGCACTTCTCATTCAAACACCCTTTCCTGCTGTACAACAGTTATCTTGGGAGCTAAGGCATCTAGATATCCAAATGCAAGCTCTACACATACCCCCACCCAGAGCTGGTGTTAGAATTCTGGAGGCCCCAAGCAGAGACTGAGGCATTAAGCTTTCTCCCCTGCCTGGTTGCACATGCCTTAAGGTAGCATTCTTGTGGCCCAGTGGCACCATGCATGGCTGAGGAGGTGATGACTTCCTCCCCCTGGATCCACTTCTCTGTACTCATCCTGGCTGCATCTGTGCCTCCTTTTCCCTTTCATGCCTCCTTTCTTTGACTGTGACTTTCCCCTTCCCACCTCCAGCTGAGTTGTTTGGACACAGTCTTCCTTCAGGATCAGCCTGGTTCTCACAGCCTCTCTCGTCCCACAATGGTCTCGCTCCAAAGAGAAGGCAGCGAGGGGCTAAATCCAGCTGGGCGGCAGCCCAGGCCCAGGAGACGAAAGGCCTTTGCAGGTTGGAGGTTCTGCTCGTGCTGGCAAGCAGTGAAGATGGGGAGGGGATTCTTCTGAGTTTTCTCTTTTCTTTTTGAAAATTTTTTCCTCTTTGCTTGCCAAGATAAATCTCCTGTCCCAGCTGTGACATCTGCATTTCCCTTCTCTGCTTTCACTAAGGAATGAAGCCCCCTGCACTCCAGCTGCACAGACGAGGTTTTCTTTACATTCCAGGAAAGAAGAGCCCATACACTCCAGACAGTCCTTCTGCTCTCTTTAAAATGCAGAGAATTTTTAGACCTTATGAAAGTGAAGTTCTCAACAGTGTTAATAAGATTCAGGCAGGATGGACAAACACTGTGTACATTTCTCCACACAGCCAGTCAGTGCATGTGGCACCCCAAGGGGCACAAGTGATCATCCAGCCACTCCTTGGCTGCCAACCCTCCCTCCTGAACCCATACTGCTCTTGTACCTCACTTATCACAGGTCCCTGCTGGCCCATGCCTGGTCTGCCCAGGCTCCTGGTGTGCCTGAACAGCTTGTCACTGACCAACCCCTTGCTGTTGCTGCTTCTCTGTGTGCCAAAGCACCAAAGTGCCTGGGAACACCCTGTCACTCCCCTCCAGCAGCAGGACAGCACCCTGAGCAGCAGCAGCCCTGTCTTTCCCAGGCACTGCATCAATGCCCAAGTTACCTGTGACTACTTTCAGCATCACAACCTTGGCATGCATGGTGGACCAAACACTCCAGACAGGATGGCAGGGCTTGACTGAACCTGATCTGGAGCTAGGCCCAAAATTCACTGCTATCTGTAGAATCGCAAAATCACAGGTGGGAGAAGACCTCTGAGATTGAGTCTAAGCTATGACTGAACACCATGTCAACCAGATTATGGCACCAAATGCCACAGCCAGTCTTTCCTTAAACACCTCCAGGGATGATGACTCCTCTACGTCTCTGGGCAGCCCACTCCAATGTCTAATCACCCTTTTTCTGAATAAATTCCTGCTAACGTTCAGCCTAAACTTGCAGTTTAAGACCACATGCTCTCACCCCGTCTCTAGTTGCCGGGGAGAAGAAGCCGACCCCCGTCAGGCTACGACCTTCTTTCAGGTACTTGTCGAGAGCGATAAGCTCTCCCCTGAGCCTCCTCTTGTCCCTGCAAGGCTCAGGCACAACTCGCTGTGGAAACCTCCTTCCACCGCGCCTCCGTGCCAAGGGCCTGGATTTACAATTTCCAGCGCTAGGCGCCACAGGAGCTAGGAGGGACCGTCGGCGGCCCAAGGCGCAGCCGGGGGAGGGCGGCGGCGGGCGCGGCGCCCGGGCCGGGCGAGCCGCGGCCGAGCAGCCGCAGCCCCTCAGGGCGGGCGCGCGCGGGCTGCCCGGCCGCGCGCACGGCGGCGGTTTAACGGTCGCCGCGGCGCGCTTCCAGCGGCCCGCAGCCGCGGCCGCCCATTGGCCGGCGCCGCCGGGAGGCGGCCAATGGGAGGCGGCTGCCAGCGGCGCGGCGCGGCGCGCGGGAGGAGTGCAGGGTTAGGACGGAGCGGCGCGGGCCGGGCCCGCTCAGCCCGGGGACGCCGCCGCAGCCCCTGCGGCACACACGGCTCCCGCGGCCTGCCCAAACCCCCCCGGCAGCCAGGAACGCTTTGCGGTTTCACCCCTCCTGCCCTACAACCCCCCAGTCATCAGCTGACGGTGTGGGTGATGTTAAAAACCATGTGCACAACACGGACCGCATGGAAATTCCGTGGCCGAGATTGCGGCCGTGTAATATCCATCTCAGAGTTCAAAAGCCTGCAGTTCATTGGGGAGAATCTTGAGAGGCTCCAGGCGCAAGGGGAGAGGGCAAATTAAGTCTTTAATTTAAATGATTTTGCCCCTGAAAGAATAAAAAGAAGCGAGTAGAAGGTATGTGGAAAGTTGAAAGTTGCTAGCCTGTGACTGGGTTCCCCAGGGGCCCCAACGGAGGACTCAGTGCTGCTAAAGTCATGGACATTGGTGTCTCCACACCTGGCACTAGCGTGTCCAGCACAAATGGGATTAACAGCCGGCACACAGCACCACGGGCAGTGTTGGAGGTGCCCTGCAACGGGAACGACTGTGGAACGGCACGGAACCCAGGCTGAGGTGATTCACAACACAAGTGGCATTGCAGTGTGGCCACAGCAGTGTGGCCATTGGCATGCTGTCCCACCATCTGTGGGTGCCAGGTTCAGAGCAGACTTGCATGTGCCAGGGAGGAGGGGGGAAATGGCAGCCTCCCCTTGGGCAAAACAGGCTTCACTGGCCTGGAGTGGAAAGCAGCTACAGTACATGCTTTGCCTATGGCATGAGACTAGCTGAATCTGCAGAGATAGGAGCACCTCTCCTCCCAGCAGAGGCACCCTGGAGGATAAAAAGGAATGCCTCTGCTTTTCAGCATGCTTTTGCTGTGTGTATGCTACATATGCAGCGAATGTCCCAAATTTCCTTTGGCTTACAACTGCCTTGCAGCTGATTCTGATAAAAAAAATTAGAGCGGGACTTAAACCATACGCAGAACTGGACACAGCTCTCTCAGGATGAAACATTTGGATCAGCTGCTCTTAACCCTCATTGGGCAGAAGATTTGGGGCAAATTTCTAGGAGTTTGTGAAAGGTAAATAAAAAGCTTGTCCTGCTGGATTTTTTTTTTGAGCTTGGAGAACTGAAGACACCTGCTTGCTACAAAACAAAGCCGCCCTTATTTCTAAGCCATTGTGGTGGCAGCTGGGCTGTGTTCAAACAGAGATGCGTAGGAGCTGTTCTCCATGGGAATGCAGGTATCCCTGGGCAAGCTGGCAGGGGTCTCTTCCTCTTCACTCCTTCTCAAGCCAAGGTCAGGCTTCAGGCAGAGACTTCACACGAGCAGTAGCCCTTAGAGAGAGAAGCTGTATTGTCATCTCTGTCCCCAGATCTCAGCTGTCTTGGCTGAATTGGTGCTTTGCCTGTTTGTGTGAACATGGCAGCCCCAGCTGTGTTTGCAGCAGGCTCCCAGTGACACCCTAACTCCACAGCATGATGGGGCTTTCAGATGCTGTAAAATCTGGGGGTGGGAGCTCATGTGAACTTTGTGTCCTTACATGTGAAAATCTATCCTTTTTGGGAAGGCCTATCTGCTATGTTAACCTGATTCACCTCCACCCAGGTGTTCCCTTGCAGAGCCCATCCACCCTTCCTCAATCCTCAGAGGCACAGCAGCCAGAACACAACTGGGTGTCCATAGCCAAGTCTGCACACCTGAGGGATGCTTCCCTAGCCCAGCCCTGCAAATCTAGAGGTGAACCTACCCTGTAAAAGCCTACATGGGTTTAATTGTGGCATGTGGCATGTCTTCCTGGGCAGATATTCAGAGAAAAATTCTGCTTAACAGTGAGGGATGCACGATGTGACAACAGGCAGGCAAATGAAAGAAAATACTGGTTTATTCTGTGTGACTCTGTGAAGTATACTGCCATGCTGATGTGAAATCATGTCACACAATCACCAAAAGACATGGAATGAAGCATGAACATTCAATACAATTAAAAATAAATTAGAGAGGTGCAACTGCTCAAGCCGTTCACCAGTCAGTGGGATGGGAATGTTTATTCAATAACCAAAATAAATTGGAATAAATGCCACTCCACCATTTCTTCTCTCTTTTTTTGGAAGCTTCTGTAAGGACAGTAAGGAGTTGAAACTTCCAGAGCTGGCACATCTCTGCTCTTACATAGTTTGTCAGCCCCATGCATCTTGCAAGAAAGCAACAAGACACACTGGGAGAGAGAGGAAATCTGCTCTGGGAGATAACCAGAGAAGGAGGAAAGATCTGAATTATCTTTACAAACATCTTCATTTGTCTCATTGAAACTGTTTCTCTTCAGTACTCAGAGAGCAAAATCAGAGATAATTCATATTTTGTCCCCTGGCAGGTCCCTGGAGACCCATAAAGAAAAGCAGGCCTTAAAAGAGGAAGAGCTGTACTCTGTTCAAGTCCAAAAGCTGAGGCATGCAGCTAATACCAAACATTACTGGTGGCTTTCATTCCTTGGGCCTGTGTAAAGGGCACTTAACAGAGCAACTAAGTTTGGGGCCAGCTGGTTTGTGACTCCAGGATGTGAGGGATTTTCATATAAAATCTTGAGAGCAAGAGCTGGGACTCTCTTCAGTGGCCAGGCTGGGCAAGAGTTGGGTTTTGCAAGCAGCAGACTGAACAGGGTCCTGCACCAGGACAGTTTTCAAAGCAATTCAACTAGGAATGCAGATTTCTGACCTTCTGCCAATATCTCAGTGGAAAATCTGTGCCCTAAGCAGCAG
Organism: Erithacus rubecula; assembly: GCF_903797595.1. Lineage (NCBI taxonomy): Eukaryota > Metazoa > Chordata > Aves > Passeriformes > Muscicapidae > Erithacus > Erithacus rubecula. The sequence goes on from NC_136688.1 coordinate 23,452,868, forward strand.
ATAGGAAATTAAACTTCAGCTCCAATGCTGAGGGTACCATTTTCACCTCAGCAGTGGAGCTGCAAAAAACAGAATCTTTGGAGAATGGTGAAGTCCTTCCTAGGTCAAAAAGAGCAGTAGCATTCATTGGTCACTACTGGTCATATTGGTCACAATGTGACATTGGTCACATTGGTCACATTCAGACCATTCATTGGTCACTACTGGGGCAGCCTGCATTAACACCATCCTGGGGCAGAATGAAGATATCATGTTGGTGAACAAGGGATAAAAGCCCTGCATTTCCAAAGATAAGGATGGATGTCTGACTGGTCAGAGATCAGGCAATCACTTCAACCATGGGATGAAAATCACAGCTGAAGGAGAAAAGGAAGCCTATGAAAACCCTTTCCCAATACCTGGCTCTCCAGCTATCCCTTCTTCAAGCCAGACTTTTCCACAGCAAGATCCAAGGACCCTGTAGCTGGTGAAAAGAAGTTGAAATGTGGAGATGCATGGTATCATGTACTCAAGTAATGTCAGAAGCTTCTCAGAAGAAAAGATCCCATGTTCCTTTGAAGCCAGGAAACCTATTAGGCCCTGAACTCCTGCTGTGAAAGCTCCTGGGTCTGAGATCAAGCAGACATCTGCACCCCAGCATTGGAGTGATCTCTTCAGAAGCTGGTGGATTTGGGAATCCATTTTCTGGACCACCCTGGACAAGCAGGATGATGGATAGCTCATGGGTTTTAGGGCTTAGAGGAGCCACTCTGGTAATCAAATGTGGTTCCTTACAGAGCTGAGTGCCTCCTGCTTCAAATTCATCATCTGCAACTGTGCTCTGTTTAAAGGCTCCAGATACATCCAGACCTTAAAAAAAACCCACCAAAAAACCAACACAAAAAACAACTAACTGTTGTAGAAGAGAAATACAGTTACCAAACAAATGAGTCACTGCAAAGATGGACTCTCTAGCTTAAGCCTCTAAAATGTTTTCCCAGGCTTTTTGCTCTTGGATTAACAAGTCCTTACTGCCATAGATTTTCCTGAAAAAAGTAAATGAAAGCCACCTTTTCATCTGTGGATTGTGGTACGGCATGGCCATCTAGCCAGGTTGTTCTGCAGGCAGGGAGAACTTGAGGAGTTATCTAGTGATGGCAGGTTGTAGTCATGTAAATCCATGTTAGCAGCATATTAAAAGATTAAATGATCTTTCTGTGTAATTAATTGCTTCTATTATTATTTGATTAAGTTAAACAGATTTTAACATAATCAAGTTACAGGTGGAAGTGAGTAATTCTTCTGGCAAAAGAAATTGCAGCCCTGCCACCCAGCTACCAAGCCAGTGCTGTAAAGCAATAATGAAGACTGTGTAAGCCTTAGAAAATCAAGACAAAATCTACAGTGGTTTGGACATTCTTTCAGACAGGGCCTTATTTTGCAGCTATATAACTCAGGATAAGAAGCAACCTTTCAGTATTCATTGTGGTTTTATGTGCAAGAAAAGAAAAAACACATCAGTGAGATCTTCACTTTTTGTCCCTTAACCTTGATGCTAAGTGAATATTCCCAAGTATGGTGTTCTCAATATATAGGAAACCTTTCACAAGTGCCCAATATGTATCCCAGCACAGATCCAGTCCCCTGCTCCTGCCTGGATCCTCACAGCATCAGGCCTTCTCATGCCAACCTCTTCACTCATGCCTCTTCTGCTTGACACCCCCCACTTCACTCCTTTGCCTTCCTCCTGTCTCTCTCTGAAAGGGTGCACACATCTGGCTTGCCTTTATTGTGTGATAAATCTCACCCTGCATCTTGGGTTTATTTTCTAAAAGTTTTGAATGGTGTCTTGGAAATGCTGTTGGACAATAGGAGCTCTTTGAACCCAGGCCAGCTGGACGGGACTCCTTGCATTGCAGCTGACATGCAGGCTTTGGCGGCCTTTCTCAACTCTTTCCTCTCTTTTCTTTACAACATTTGAGTTGTCCTCAAACTTTATTTTTGGAGTGGGCAGTGCATTTCTGAATCTTTTCATCATTATATTATTATTAATTATGGTCATGACTATTTCTCTTTCTGCTGGCACTCTTGGGTGGATCTCTTTCACTTAATATCTTGGGTACGACTACCTTGGCCACAACCCACTCAAGCAGTGACTCAGAATCCCTGGCCTGTTCCCAGGAGAGATGCAAGAGTTTTGCCAATTGGTTTAAAAAGAGGCAATGATTTTCCAGAGCTACTCTCTCACTCAACAGAGCTGAGCTGGGTGGAAAAGCTCAGCTCTGTGGTTCCAGGGAGTCCATCCCTGGTGGACAGGCTGTCCCTGGGTTATTATGAAAACAAAGCCCTTCTCCCTTCACATGCAACAGGACGACTTCTGAACCAGGCAGTAGGATTCTCCACTGAAAATAATTTTGCTCCGTGGGGTTCACTGCACTCAATTTCCCCATTCCCAAGCCCCTGGAGGAAACAAAGCTAAGGGAGGCATGTGGGCAGGATGAGGCATTGTTAAGGAGGGAGTACTAGATGCTCAGGTCAAACTGTTGCCCAATGTATCATCACACAGCTACCCACATCTTGAGTCAAAATGGAGAATGGCGTAATCTGAAGCAGCCCCTCATTCTGCTGGGTTTGAGGTTTGCTTGCAGCAGTGGTTCATGGTAGAGAAATCCCATCTTCATCCTCAGAGCATCTCAGATTTTCCCAGCCATGCAGGAGGATGGGAATTGGTTCCGATTTTAAAAGCAGGAGGGGACCTATGGCTTGACTGTTTGCCCCTCTACACATTGAGTTTATGTAGTGAAGAAGGCTGTTTTGTTCCTGTGTGGCTCCTGTGACCTAAACACCTTCAAACAGCGTGCTCTTATGGAGACAGATATACAAATCTTCATTTCATGTGCTAGGAAGAACACAAAAAAAAGATGGTTGGTCTTGGTGAGGCATGGCAGTCTCCCACAGAACATGGTGGGAACCTGAGTGAACCCTTCTGACTAGACTGCACTGCCTCCTGCAAACGGCATTGAGTGATGGAGGGAAGGGGATGACAGGCCTTCCACTACCAAGTTTGGGTACTTGGTAACGTCAGACCAGATCCTTTCCAGCCTTCCTTCCTATGTGCTGGGAAGCCCACTTGCTTCACAGGGCAGTGAAGAGCCCTGGTATTCTCTGGTGCTGGTATTTGTAAAGAAGAGATACTGAGATCATCAGTTGCTTTTTACTCAAATCTACCAAAGGTCATGGATCAAGTAAAACTCTTCTTCCTCCTGCTGCAAGATCCAGCAGGGCAGGAAAGTCCATGATCATCTGGGAACACTGGTGCTGCCAGCCCTCTCTGTGCTGGTTGAAGGCTGAGCCGGCTCTGGAGCTCAGCCGCCGTGGTCCAAGCACCAGGCAGAGGTTTCACTCTCTCTCCAGCTGCAGCATGGTGCAAACCACAGCTGGTTCCCCGTGCAGAGCTGCCTCTCCCAGGCTGGCAGGCTGGCTGCAGCTGGCCTCCGCTCCCGCTGGCAGGGTGGCATTGCTGCTTCTGCTTGAGGAATGCAAACGGCTGAGCTGCTCTTGAGGATCAGCCAGGAAAATCCACAAATAGCAACAGGAAATCAAAATGCCCGCTCCAGACATACACTAGATATGAGGCCATCCAGCACAAGGAGAAAAATCAAATGCTGGACAATGAAGATTACATCATGCTGTGGATGAACACGTGAGCCCCTCCAAATGGGGCCATGCCAACAGGTCCAGATGGCTCAGGAATGCTAACTGCATAGCTACCTCTCTCATCTTTGGTTTTTCTTCCCTCTTTCTTTCCCTAGTCTCCATCCCTTCTTCACTCTTTCCTTTCCAAGAATAAGTAAATAAATCCTTTGACAACTCTGTGTAATTAAATTTCATCAAATATCAGAAAAGCATCTGAGACCAGTGGATAGGCAACTGGTCTGCACATGGGTCTGTGGCACTTACTTGTAGGTATCAAAGCTGCTGAGTGACCTTACCACACTGTGGCTGCTGGGCTTGACAAAGTAATGTGTGCCTTCACCTCACCTGGGACTTCAGGTCCAGGTCACAAAGGAGGAGGTTGCAAGGGCTGTTTGCCTGGAGCCTGAAGCATGCCAGAAAATTAAGAAATCAGCATTGCTCCTGCTCTGCTGCAGCTCACCCCAGCTGCTTACAGCTGCCACTGACTGCTTGCTGTGGCTGCAGCTACAAGGGGAGGGAGAAAACCATTTTGCTGTCCTAGCTAGCAGCCTCTACCTACCACACTGGTACTAATTAGCAGCAAAGAAAGGAGCACAGCAGCTTCTGTTCACTCCCTGGTATTGACCAGAGCAGCATCTGCTGCTACTCTACTCTCTCCCAGCATGATAACAAAGAGCTCAAAACTATGTAAGAAAAAAGTGAAAGGTATGTGCTTTGCCAGGTCTGAAAAAGGGCTGCAGGCCATTTGCTCATTAATTACTGCTAATCCAGCTGCTGGATTGCTGCCAACTATATTTGACAAACCTGAAGAGCAGGAGAAGGATCAGAGAACGGAAAAGAAACCTCTGCATCACTCCTCCTGATGGATGATAGTGATCCTAACTTTACAAGAGGCCAGACAGAGTTACTGTGAAGAAAAGACACCTCCAAAGAAAGGGAAAGTGCAAAACCATGCGCTGAGCATCAGGAGGAACTGACATGGGTCTTGAATGTCCTACTTGGGACTGATAAATCCATGACATTCTGGTTACCTCCTTCTCATTTACAAACCAGTGGAGAAATAGTTTGGGAGCCTGAGAACTAAGCCCAGCACTGACCATGCAGCAGTTTGGGGCAAAAAATGTAACAGGGTGCTCTCAGAAAGTTGCATCAAATTGAAGGAGAAGTTAGGTTTTGTGCTTGAGCCAGGATCTGATTGTACAGCAGAGGATGAGGTATGAGTACAGTCCATTCACTGGATTTGCAAAGCACAAATTGTTTAGTTTTCAGTAAGGCCCAGAGTGGTCAGGCCAGTAACAGCATGGGCCTAAAGTACTTTAGTTTAAATCCTGATGCTGACCAATGCAGTCATTCATACTGACACAGGAAAGATTACTCTGGATTAGTTTGAAGTATCTGAGGTCAGATAGAGATATGTGCAGTCCGCAGGGATAAGGAACAGGAGAGGAGTGAAGGATAGCTGGGATATCATTGGAGAATAGATCAGCCAAATTGAAAATGTGGCAAATATCACGTGTAGCTGCAAAGTCATTGAAAAAGAGTCTAACCAGGCCAGCAAAGTAATAGCTCCTATGGACCTTTCCTGGCAGATACTAGCAAAACCCCACTCCAGTCTAAGCTTTTGTTAATCTGCTTCACCCATTGGTGACACTGTTCCTTTTCAGTAAGAATAAGGATGTCCACTTTTTTTATAGTGAGCAAAAGCTGTATCACTGCAAGTGACACCCGGAGGATCACACACTAAGAAACTGGCAGATCCAGGACTAAAATACAGTTCTCCCATTCCAAGACAGGAGAAACACAACAAAAACAAACCCAACATCATTCAATTGGCAATTCAGTATTTGTGGCTCAACAGCACCTCATCAACTCTGAGAAGTCTGCCACATTCGCTTGGAAAGAAGAGCCACATTTCCAGCACTCCCTGGGCAAAGAGCTCTCAGATTGAGAAACTGAAAAGTCTTTGAAAGAAACCTTCCATCAACAGTCTTTACAAATGTCAGAACTGGTTTCCTCCTCCCTGAGCTGCCTGGCTAGCAGTCCCTCCTCCTGGGACAGCAGTGAGCTTAGCCAAAAGCACCTGCCCAGCTCCTTCCTTCAACTGTCATGAATTTAGCAGACTTATTTAACATCAAGCTGTTCTGACATGCAACAATTAACTCCTGAGGCTCTGAAACTGGGTCCTCTTATTGATCCCTTCACCTCTTTCCTCTAGTGGAGGGGAAAGCTCTCCTCCAAGCAGTGAGAGGGCTTTAAATATTGCTGAGCCAGAGCAGGTTCTCATGGTAGACCTGCACCTGCACAGCACCTTGAACAGCAGAGATGGGTTATTCCTGAGCTGCAATGCTCCCCCTGGATGTGCCATGCCATTGAGAAGAGGAGCCAGTGACCCCATGACACTGTGGTGAGGAGCCAGCATAGAGGATGTTGTTTGGGCATTCATCTAAGAAAGCTCACCTGCAGAAGGAATGCTGACAATCCAATAGGAATGTTCACACTCAATGTAGCATCCAGTTCTCTCCTGTATAACACAGCTAGTATCAGGCCCAAGTTGTAGTACTCCTCCAGCCTTAGCTGCCAGGTTCCTCCCAAGGGAGCCCTGACATCCCTGTTGCAGGGGAACTCCTGGCACAAATTGTTCAGCTGAAAGCATTATGTTTTGCATCTATTCTAGGAAAAATGCTAACTGCATTTTGAGCAGGCTTTGCTAATCGGGTCAGCCAGACTGACCTAAATGAACATTTTTCCTAATCAAGACAAAGTCACAGTGTAAAGAAGCCAAAAGCAACTTCGCTGAGGTAGTCAAGGGTGAATTTTCTCTGGAATAGCCTGGACAGTGATCGTAATAAATGACCTCACACAAGGCATCACCTTTGAGCTCTAAAGATGGTAGTAATTACTCCAGTACTGGTTTAGATTATGTAGCAGTTTCAAGGAGAGTAGCCTTGCACAGTGCTGTATGGGGAATTTTTGCAGTCTTAGAAAGTGAGAAGATAAAATACGACAAGAAAGGAAGGAGTGAAAGAGTATGTGAATATGTGCACTTCTAACCTTCATGAGACCTTGTTCTGGCTAATCAATGTATCAAGGTAAATGTCAAGCATCTATCACTTGGACACAGACCAGACCAGAGCAGTGCCACTTGATTTCAAAGGCAGATAGCCCTGGACAAGTTTAAGAAAATAAGAGTCAAAGGAAAGAGACAAAGAAAGAGAAAAGAAAGTGAATAAAGAAGTTGGAAAGGGGTAGGTGAGAGGATAAGGCTGGAGTGTTTGGGTCAGTTCAGGAAAGTACAGGAAAGGAAAACTTTGAATGATGTAACCCTACAGGAAAGCAGAGGTAAAATTTGTTTTCTTGAGCAGCTGGAAATAAGTTAGCTGTAAACACTGCATGGCAGACATGGGGAACAACTGGGTTGGCAGACACAGCCTGCCTTTCAGCATGCTACTTGCAGTCCTTTGCTACTCTGGCCATGCCTTGGCTCTTCACAACCTTTTAGCTATTTCTGCTCTGAGGAATATTGCAAAACATGCAGACTCCAACCCAAGGAAACACTTAGCAACTTACAACACAAGTTGAGCTCCACATACAGGAGAAAGTAAGAGAAGAGCTCCATGCAAGCACCCACTCTGTCCTAGTGCCAGGCTGTAAACTGGATCAATTATTTCAGTCAGAGGATACCAAACAATACTGAGCTTGTTCACAGAGAAGTCACCTGCTGCAGCAGGAAAAAGATGGTGCCAGCATGGGGGTCAGCCAAGAAAGATGGCTATGGTTCTACCTTTGTTCCCACTTCTCATCTCCCATATGGAGACAAGTCCCAGCAGTTCAGGTGTGTAGATACAGTCCCTGGCAGAAAGCTGAGATTGGTAGGATGTAGTAATCCCAGGACTAAGATTGACTTGGAATTGAGGACCTAACACATTTGGCTCCTCCAGCAGACATGTCTCCTGAAGAAGAACAATGCTGGCCACATAATTGCCTGTGAGGTATAGGTGACTGCATTGTACCTTACTGCACAGACCTGGAATTTCCCTGGGAAATCTCTGAGCCAAAATAGGCCAATGGTTTGCTTCATTGCTAGTGCCCTACCTGTTTTCCTGTAACTCTGCAGCAAGGAGAGTCATCAGTTAGCTTTTGTGAACCTTCTGGTTTCTTACAGTGGACTGTCTACAACAGGACAAGGATGCATAAGCTTTCATGGATTGACTCATCCCTTCCTTGAAATGCACTGGAACAAGTGAGTCTTGAGAATCAAATTGCTGTATCAAGAACAATCCTGCCTGTGGTTATGTGCAGAGGATCTGCTATGTGGCTGTCCCAAAGACAACTCCAGAGAGTTTAAAGCATTTTCATTTGCTTCCTTTAACACTGAGAATTCTTTAAATGGTAAATAAGTAATTACTAAATGCTAATTAAATACTACTTTAGAACCTATAGAGAAATGCTGAGGAAAAAAGGGAGCAAGCAGAGGAATAACTTTTCTCAGAGGAAACACAGCAGTAAGTCACAGAGGTGTTAGCATGGCCATATTTTAAATAGTGCAGCTATAACTGTGGCTATGAAATCTCTAGTTCTAAATTTCCCTTTAAGGGGTTGCTGCAGAAAATGCTCTTCTTTCCTCATCCCTGCTCTACCAGAGACAGCTCCATTCCAGGCTTTGGCAAGGACAGTACAGCACCAATGGGACCAGCATAGCACCAGTCATGGATGAGACCAGAGCAGCCCAGGATGGGACCAGTGCAGTACCAGATGAGCTCCTGAGCAGCAGAAGACATTTTGCATCAAGGAACACAATAGATTTCATTAAATTCAGAAGCCACCACACACTGGCTTGTACAAGCTTGTCCACTTGTACTGGTACCAAGAGGAGGTATAGTGGGCCAGTCTTAGAGGTTTTTTACATCCTGATCTATACAAATGAGACCTAATGTTTGTCCCTCTCTGAAAGGGGTAGTGGTGGCACTGAACAGCTGCCTTATGCCATAGGGGGATGAGGATCACCTGGCAGACATGAACTGAGCAGTACACAACTCCAGCATCTCCCAGCTGGTGCTGATGACACCCTCCCTCGGTGGGAGTGGACTGTGTGCACAGATGTACTTCCACCTCCTGCCAAACCCTCCCTTTGTTTACTCTGCAAGCACTTCACCAAAGACCTTCCTGCTTCTCCCCACCAAGATGATGGCTCTGTCTCCACTGTTTAATCCTGTTCTGGGCATAGGCCTTCCTGCACTCCTGCTCTAAGTTGCAGCCTCTCTCCTAGTTTTGAGAACACAGTTAATGGGTTCTCCCACTTTGGCTGAGAAGATAATTTAGGACAATGGGTTCCCAGCACATGCAGGCAGATGTCCAACAGATGAGTGTGTTTATTTAGGAAGAGTATCCCAAATGTTTATCAATTTCTGGCAGATAGGACACACAAATGATCTACAGTCTCTGGAACAAGTACTGACCTAGAGTCTTCTAAATGAAGTTCCAGTCTCTTCCCCTCCTCTTCACCAAAAGGCAAACATTTTTCCTGGTGGTGACTCTACAGTGACAATGCTCAGAGACTCAGACTCAGAGATCCATGGGCCCATGTTCAGCTCTGGTTTCATCCTGTTGCTAGCACTTCTGCAAGTGTAAGTCCCACCATGACATAGTAAGGAGCAGCAGAGCCACAAAGTGTAGAAACCATGAGATGGATCCAAAGAGACTTATGAAATAGAAAGATATGGGAACTATTATCTTTGGATTCATTTCCATCAAGCCAGGTCTGATGGCCCTATCAGGTCGCTGTATCTGTGCTCCAGATCCTACAGGAATCTGGCTGGCAAGTTCCAAGAAAAATTTAACGAAAATATCCTTTCCATATCCAGTACTTGGCAGACTAACCATAAATGTGTTACTTACCAAATTTTATCAGGCACAGGAACAGAGGGCCAAGATGCTTGCTGCATGTGTCCCCACAAGAGATTACTATCAGTCCTGGAGACCCAGCCTCCCATTACAGCAGAATTTCTCTGTCTTACAACTGCAAGGGATATGAGGTGGGTACCTGAGCTCTCCATTCTTACTGTGCACTGAGATGGTGAGAGGGAGTTCACAGAGCATGAAACTCGCTCAGAGTAAAGATCAGCCCAACACCTAAGCACCACTTAAGTGCTATTTATGTCCCTGTAGTAGGCATAAGAGGAGTAAAAGTGTGTACAGGCTTTCTGTGAGAGTCACAGTCATCCATGGTGAATAGCCTCTCTTCATCTTCAGGGGAAGCTTCCCCTGTGAGTTGCACCACCATCATTGTCAGCCTGCTCACTATGTACAGTCTTGCCACTCTTTTCCTCCTGCAGTCCAGGACAATATTAAAGGAAGGAGCACACAGTAAGCCCAACACCCAGTTTGCAGTCAAGGAGCAAGTCCACCAAGACAGGCAGTTCTCCCATTCTGTCCCTTTGTAGGCACCAAAAAACACCAGTTGTCACATTGCCTGGGCATATAGGATCACACAGTGAAAGAGAACATTAGTGTGCATTCTCCAGAGGAGCTGGGTTGGCACTCCTGAGACAGCCTGAACAGCCATTCTGCAGCTTCTAGAGCATGCAGGCTATTTTCTTGCCTTGATGTCTCTTGAAGGAGGTAAAGTATATGCTTTGAAAAGCATAAAGTCAAAATAAAGCTGTGTTTACATAAATATCCAAAGTCATCTTTGAAGGTGTTTTTTGCACTATGAAACACAGAAGCAGAGGGAATAAACAAACCCACTGGGGTGCTGGGTTAAGAAGAAACACATGACTCCTGGCTTCCTTCTGACACCAATGTCACAAACCCAGTGAAGCACAGTGGTGAATCTGACTCAAGAGATAAGTCTTTTGAAGAGTTTCACAGCACTGATAAGAGCTGAACAAGAAAGAAAGAGCTCTCTGTGTGCAGTTTTAATATACTGTAAGCAAATAGACAGTTACTTGCAGAAATGGTCAGAAATGCTGGAAACTGGGCAGGACACAAATGAGTGAAATTAATAAACAGGCACTGCATGAAGGATTAGCTTTATATATGGCAGGTCCTTTTGGGAGAAAAGGATGAGCAAAGTTGTCTAAGTTCAAGAGCAATATGTGGCCTTGAGCAAAAGGAGACTGTCAGTGCTGTTAGCAGCCATCCTATGTAAGTCTGGTTTGCAGAAGCTAAGTGAAGAGAGGCATTCTGTGTCCTTTGGAGATTTCCCCTCCAATTAGCAAGCAGACATCACTCTCTGTAAGATTAAAAAAAAAACAAACAAAATCCTCACAGTGCTAAATCAGTAACTTAAACCCATTCCAGTTTTTGACCACTCATCCTCCTGCCATGCACTATATGAGAGAATCTGGCTCCATCTTCTCAGTAACTTCCTCAGCTGTGCAGTTAGGCTTCTGCTAGGTCCTCCTGGATCTGCCTCTTCTCCAGCTGAGGAAGTCCAACTCCTTCAGCCACTCCTCACAGGAGAAACTCTCCATCTCCCAGTTACCTTGGTACAACCCCCTTGATGCACTCAGATTTATCCATGTCTTTCTGTTATCAGGCAACCCAAAACCGGACACTATATTTGAGACAGTTTTGCAATTCTCAAGAAAAAGGAGATAATCACTTCCCCGTGTCTATCTACCATGTCACTCCTGCTCCTAGCTGCCTTTGCTACTGGGGCACACCAGTGCTCCATGACCCCTGATGGATGAGTCCATCCATTCATCCATCCATCCATCCATCCATCCATCCATCCATCCATCCATCCATCCATCCATCCATCCATCCCAGCAGGGGCAGGAGTCAGGATTTGTTTTTGCTGAATTTCATGAGGTTTCTGTCAACCTATTCCTACAACCTAGGCAGATGTCTCTGAAAGGCAGCCTGCACACATTCAAATTTTTTTTCTGTTGCAAGCACATAGACCTTTCTGAAGATGCATCTACAGACGTGCCTTAATTAATTCTTTGTCATAGCTTCAGATGAGCAATACACAGAGCCATTTTTTAAAGACCAAGATGACTCATTAGGACTGCCAAGGCTGCAGAAAAGAGTAGTTTAGACACACACAATTCTTGCCCCAAAGGAGCACAGACTCTGCAGAAAGGTTCACCCATCTTTTCTTTCTGCTTCCTTTCTGAAAAGAGGAAATCATACTCACTAAAATTTCATAGTGACATTTTCTGGCCGAAATGCTTGGCCTGTTTTAAGAAAAATGCCTGCTGAACAATATCTGGAAAAGTTTGCCCATCTTTGAAGCAAAGGCACTGGCAACTTTGTGAACTATTGTGCACGGTGATGCTTTGCCTTGCACAGTTCTGTGTCAAAAGAACTTCTCCACACATTGCAAGATCCCAGGAGATTTGCTGAATTTAGTAAGAAAATCCAAGTGTATTTCTTCCATCCTCTCCATTGTCATGCAGAGCGAGAACAAAGAGGGTGATGTATTATGTTCTGGCTCTTGTATCACCAACAGATTTGGTAGTTGAGAAGTGGCTGCAGAATCTCTTATATGTATCATCTGCAGGAAGAGAAGGCTTCAGTTTGTCTCTCTCACTCCAGCAGAAGTTTGTGGTGCTGGCAGTTGAGAAAAAATCCACAGGAGAAAAAAAAAACAAAAACCAAAACCTTTAAAAAAGCACTTTTCTGCTGTCAGCTGAGCTCAACGATGCCTGAGTCATTGCAACACAGTTAAATGAGAAGACAAGGGCAAGTTGCTTCCAGAAGCAGCTCTCCAAGCAGAAAAGCCATTTAAATAAGGCAGGACAGAGCCACCCTGCTCACGGCCACCACACACTTTAAACACACTGTCCTGGCAGGTGGCACCAGATGGCACTCTTACACAAAAGCTTTTTTTTCATGGGGTCTGCTTGCAGGCAGAAGTTGTGTTTAACTATGAAAAGGTGCCACCTATATTGGTTAGGGGTTCCCTAACTTGTGATAACAGCCCGTGCTGCACCTGGTAAAAGGGCTGGTGCCAATACATACTATTTTAATTTGGATAAAGGAATAAATGCTCTTGGCATAAAGCACTTTCTATCAGCATAGCTTCATCCATGCTGGATGTACACTGAATTAGGGAAAGCACAAAACTCCTAGCAACAGGTCTCTCAGATATGAGCAAGCAAGGCAAGTGCTCCTTCTTGGGGTGACGTGCCATTGGAAGGTCTGCCTGCACACTGTGGACTCTGTTGCCTCTGCTAGAGCCCAGTGGAATCAGTCCTTGAGGCACAGTGCTATCTCGGAAATTAGGAGCTGGCAAGATCTCTGAGGGATGGGGCTGCCTCCATAATCTCTTTCCCAGACCCTGTGTGCCTCTGCTTGGTGCAGTGCATTTAGTATTTATGCAAATTCTGCATCTCTACCGTCTCCCAAACAAAGAAGGCAACATAAAAGGCTTTAGATTATCTTTTGTGTAGCAAAGCAGAAAGTGGATTCATCAGTAGATTCACCCTCTCCCTGTTTCCTGCTTCCACTGCAAGGGCAGTCCTCAGGGACGCTCACAGTGCTACACCGGGAACACGGGACTACTGTCAAAGGGGAGTAACAAGCCATTGTTCAGACCCCAGTCCGGGGCAGGCACACTGTCCCATGGCTGCAGCCGCTCAGAGGCTGGCGGAGCCTCGCGTTCAGGCAGTGCCCTGCTGCCCAGCGCCAGATACCCTCGCTCCAAACCACCTCTGGGGTGGGGCCCTTCTCACTTCTGCCTCAGTGTTGGGTCCTGCCTGGCAGAGGGGCTGCAGGATCCCATGGAAACTCCCATGGAAAGCTCTACAGCAAAGAGTGTGCGCATCTTCTCAGGGAGAGCTGCTGGACTGAGAACTCGCCTGACTCCTGGGAGAGGCTGGGCAGTTTCCCTAGAGGTGAACAATGCCCCTTTGGTTCCCTGAGACTGGCAACACATTTTCCTCCCAAGTCACTTTTCCTCCTCACCCTTCTCTCCAAAGTAAATCAGCCCAGCCAAAGCGCCAAGCGGTAGACGCTTCATTTCCCAAATGCCACTCTGACGAAAAGTTACAGGCAAAGAAGAGAGGAGGCGCTGAGCCCAAAGCTCTCCCGACGGCAACCGGCCGTGCCTCCGCTGCTGCCCGAGCTCACACACGGCAGTCGTACAGTTCCCCCCCGGCAACGCACACTTCTCCCAAGCCATCAGGCTCATAAAAACAGAGTGTAGAACAGCCCTGAGATTCCCCGGCGAGGTGTCCTCGGGGAACAGCGGCCGGGCCAGTCCAGGGGGGAGCTGGTCGCGTGCGACGGCGAGTAACCGGCTACCTGCATCTCCGGGGCACGCCGGGGCAGGCGGAGCAGGGCGGGGACCGAGAAGAGCCCGCCGCCGTGTCCCGTCCCCGCTGCCGGGGCCGGCCCGGCGGAGCGGGGGTGCTGCCGGCGGTCCCTTACCACATTGCTGAGGAAGTCCGCCTCGCTGAAGTCGCCGAAGTCGAGGAAGCCGGTGCCGGCGGCAGGGAAGAGCCGCTCGGCGGGGAAGGGCTCCAGGATACTGTCCATGGTGCCCGCGGCGCCGGGGCTCGGCCGCCCCCACGGTCGGTCGGCCGGCCGGGCTCAATGCGGCCGCACGCTCCCGCCCGCCCCCCGGCGACGGCGGCCCATGGGCGGCGGGGCGGCAGCGACCGCCGGCCGGGCACGGGAGCCGAGCGCCGCGCCGGTGCCGCTCGGGGCGGCTGTCAGTGCCCCGCTGCCGAGGGGCCGGCGGGCGGCCGCGGCACGCCCCCGCCGCTCTCCGGGAGCCGCCGGGGCGGGACTTCCCTCGCAGACACCCCCTCGAGGCAGCGCCCCCGCCTCCCGGGCAGCCCCCGCTCCGCCGGGCGGGGCGAGGCCGCTGCCTGCCCGGGGCTCCCGTCATCTTCCCGGCGCTGCGCAGGGACCCGAGGGCGCTGCTGGTCCCCGACAGAGGCGTGTCAGCTTGAGGAACTGAACACACTCTTCTGTCAGCAGCCGGCCGGCCGGCTTTGACGGCTCCTCTGCATCCCTCGGGGAGCAGAGCCGGGAAAAATGGACATTCCGCGGGGTCGGAGCCTGAAGGGCAGCCGGCAGGGAGGTCTCCTTGCCCCCGCTCCCCGCAGTGGGCTTGCAGGTAGGCCTGGCTGCAGAAGCACATGTGGCTGCTCCGTAATTAAAGAGCTGGGCACCATTAAAGAGCTTCAGGAAGATTATATGGTTTCAGATAAATAGGATTATGGATCCCTGTCTTCTCTGATCATTACTTCAACCAACACTCAGGAAAACCACTTATAATAATCCCGTTGAAGAAGCCCTGATGTTTTACTAATCTGTCCCTGTTTTCATGGCTCCACAGAGCCTCCCAGCTCTAAGAAGGGGCTTTTTTGGTCACAGGCACCCTGGATAAAAAAGCCCAAAGATCGCAGTGCATCTCTCCTGGGGGAAACTTGACCAGAAGTTGCCAGTGGTAAAAGTTCTGGCAAAGAAGTGCTGATTTGAAGCTGGCTGGAACCTGTACTTGAGTTGGACATGGGGTTTTCATCCATCCAGGCTCTCGCTCCACATTCTCCATGGCTGTCAGAACTAACAGCACAACCCAAGGTGCTCCTTGGCTACTGGTTGCACAAACAGCCACATCCTGCACACAAAAGCCTTTATACTCACACACACAATGAGCTCTTTCAGTTACATTTACTTTTACCTTATGTTTCAGTCAAGTGTAAAGAGCCTTTGGGTAAAAGGTCAGAGACATAAATTCAACCAGGATGAAGTTGTGCTGAGAAAATAATGCTGTTCCTACTTCCTGAATGGTAAAGAAACCTCTTTGTTAATGTGGATGCCACTGGGTTTAAAAAGGGAAACACAAAAACCTTTGCCACTGTAAGATGGGAAGAAGAAATATGTCCAGACCCTTCAGCAAGAAGTAAACCTGTCTCCTAGTAAGGGGGAAGACACCTTTCCTTTAATATCCCAGTCAGCAGGGTTTTCAGGTACAAAGAATTGACAGACTGAATCCTGCCATAGCAATGGAGTAACAGCCAGGGTCACAGAGCCACAGCAGGGGCAGCTTCCCCTCCTGCCACTTACCAAACACAGATATCGCTTCCCTAACTATGAAGACTCACTGGTGGAAACCAAGAGCTTCTGATTCAGTGACTCGCCCAAGCTTACACAAGGAAGCCGCTTCTCAGGACACACACTGTATTTATCCTCAGGCTGAGGAAGCTCAGATGGTGTCAGCTACGGTTTGCACAGCATGGGTGGCAGTGTCATCAGAAAAGGTCAAGCAAAGTAAACCTCGCTTGTTTGTCTGTGCTCTGAAGGGAAAATGCTTTGGCACAGTCAGATAGGAGCTGTGAAATCCATTCTGGAGATTAAAATATCTCAGAAAAAAAAAAAGAAAAAAAGAAAAAAAGAAAAGGAATTGCCTAATCTGAAACCCTGTTTCTATTCAGTGCTTTTAGTACTGAGTGTAACTGCCCAGATGCAAGTTCTCTGCCTATCACTGCTGCACCTTTTCAGGCAAGGAAGAATCATAACAAATATTCCGTTTTGGTGTTGAACAGGAAAGCTGCTCTGTCACATCTTGGAGAGCTCTGATGAGAACCCCCAACCCTAGCATTTCTGTAGAGCTTTGAAATGGACACTTGACTTATGTCAAACATGAGTGCAGTTCACTAAAGGCAATAGAAATGTCATCTAGGTGGTCAAAGAGTGTTGCTGCTGACCCTCCAAAGCCAAAAAGGAGAGTTATTTGTGCAGGCAAGCAGTTTTGTGCTCCAGAAGAGACGTGGAGACAGGTAAATTGATGATGGCTGAGGGGACGTGATGGCATTTCAGAAAAACTCAGATGTGCTGCTGCAGCTGGCCATGGGTGCCTGCAGCAAAGGGGGAAAAGAACAGGCTGAGCAGCACTGCTGAAACAGAGGCCTGGCGACTGCAGTGCTTGCAACATTTGAATGGTGTATCACTCTTACTAGAGCATCTTTACAACCAAGTTCTGCAGCCAACTCTTGGGACATAGATACGGCAAAGCAGGAAGCAACTTTGGGGCAGGGGCTGAATTACATGATCATTCAAATTCCTTCCTAGCCCAGTTTTCTCTGATTTTATACTTAGATTTATTTGCAATCTGATTACAGGAGGTTGAAACAGCAATAAAATATGTTCAGGCTGAACAAGTCAAACTGACAATCAGGTAAGTCTTCCTGGTGTCACCATATTTGGTGCTGCAAATACACATGTATGACCAACCAAGCTAATTTTATCATGCTGAGAAGTGAATCATCAGTCCATTTCTTGTAAGAAATGGATCCTGCTCTCCTGTGCTCCATC
Source organism: Erithacus rubecula (assembly GCF_903797595.1). Classification (NCBI taxonomy): domain Eukaryota; kingdom Metazoa; phylum Chordata; class Aves; order Passeriformes; family Muscicapidae; genus Erithacus; species Erithacus rubecula. The sequence goes on from NC_136688.1 coordinate 23,469,815, forward strand.
CTGCCTGGTCCTGCTCCCACTGCTTGCCTTTATGTCCATGGAGTGAGAACTGCAAGTCTCTCATCGTACATTGTTCCACTTTGCATTTGCTTTGCCTTCACCCCGCATTGTTGTGAGCAGGACACACAAGACAAGGTAATCAAGCCCTGGGCTTGAACATGTGGATGGCCACTCTGCTACAAGCCAGGCTGAAGCTTTTGGTTCTCCCACCCAGGACTGTGCCAGGAGGTCTCACAGACTCTTTGAGGATGAGTGTTTCTTGAGGAATGTAGGGTGAAATGTCGGTGATTTTTAGTCTGCTGCATGCAGTCTCTGTTGTTACAGAAGGGGTCATCTGTGTAGTGTTTGCAGCCTGGACAGCTGGTATGGGAATGATTCATGCTGTAAGAACTGCTTTGCTTTGGGGGTCAGGCTGGCTTTTTAAGACTGCCACCAAAGACAATCTTTTACTTCAAGTCTGTGAAAGATACCATTTGTCCTGTTTATTTTTCCAGCATTGGTGTTCATATAGATGGAATAGACAGTTTCTGCCACAAGCTGTCTTCCTAGCCATGGAAGTTTTCTGGAGTCATGCAGACTCCATACTTTGGCCCTTCAGTAGCTCTTTGCAACAGTCCTGCCTTCATTTTGCTTTGTCTTTTCTCTGGATTTGATTACTTGTCCGCATATTGCTTTGGTGTGGTTTTGCTCACTGTTTTCATCACGGACAGAGGGAGCAACTGCAGCATTGTAGGTCCCCACTGCTCCTGAAGGCTCACAGAGAACAAGGGGAGGATGGAAATGGGACTTTCAGCCTAATTCAAAGAAGAGGTACTACAATCCCCAGACAGGCTCTTAGGAGTCAGGTCATGTATGATGGCACAAGTAGTTACATATCTAACCCTTTGGCTGTGATTTTTTCATTTAGCTTTTTATGGGACAATTAAAAACCCAGGAAAAAAAGTTAAGATAGGGATTGATACAGCAAAACATTTTCTCAAAAGTTAACTTTTGAGGAAGGATTTGTAATGGCTGGAGCCTCTTTTCCCTCTGATCCACAGTCCTGCCTCATCCAGGAAATCTGTCTCCTTTTTGATTTCCTTTCAGCAGCTGGTTTAAACTCTCTCTCTTGCACACACACTTCTCTCTCCAGCCAGCTTCAGCTGTTTTCCATTTCCTTCCTCCTGCTGTGTGCACTCCCAGCCAGGTACCCAGCACACCTGTTCCCACCACCAGCAAGCAGCAGTGGGACAGGGAGGGGAGCCAGCAAAGAGATCACACCCATTGCAGCTCCCTGCTAAAAACATAGAAGGGGGTAACACCTGTGAAACCAGAGTGTTCATAGATCTGCTGCCACAACTGAAAGAGGGAATGATTTGTGTTCTGCCCGTTGCTTTGTGTGCAGCTACACAGAACATCAAATTAAATGTCTGTCTGCAGCAGACACACTTCTTTAATGACCACCAAATCCAGGTAGGTGTGAACCATGCTGGATCACTGCAGAGAAGTGCAGAAACACATGTGTGTGTCATAAGGAAATGTGTACCCCAACTTGTGCTTTTTCCCCCCATCTTGCTTAGGAAGTAGAGGGGAAAGTGAAGAGCATATTAATTGCATGTTTGCATATGGCAAGCATCCATGAATGCTGTGGTTTCAGTGAGCACCCTAATGCTATGTGGGAAATGAAAGGGAAGCCACAGAGCTCAGCACTGCAATTATTATTCTTTCTGAGGTAAACTTGGGGCCCTTGGATAGATTTAAATCAGCCTTGCAAGCAAGGAGTGAGTGACAGAAGGAAGGAGGAAAGCCCTAGGAAAAGGAAAGCCTTGAGTACAAGACACCAGACAGTAGGAGCATCCCTTCACAGAACCCCTTTAGCTTCCTGGAATGTGGCTGAGCTGCCTGTGGCTATATGCCTTTCTACCAGTCAGAAAGCAAAGCCCCCAAATAGTAAATGGGTACTGTAACAAAATATGAGAACTGAAAACTCACCACTTTGGAAGTAACTAATATAGGAGGAAAAAATCTCTGTAATTCCTTCGTTTCTTCATGGCAAGTTAAGACTGTTCCTTTGACTTGTCACACACAAGCTCCCCTTCCTGCTCTATACCTCAGAACGAGCATAGGCTGACAATCTCCCTGGGGAATCAGACAACTTTCAGGCTGACTGGGTGCAGAGTAACTTCATTATGAGGGCATCTCCTTCCAGCAGCTTGTTAGCATTTGAAAGCATTGTATGAATGGGAATCTGCAGGACAGCAGAAGAGAGTAGCTACCTCTGATTCCTATGCACTACATTTTATTTACTAGGCTTTTAGCTTTCATGGTTGCAAGATCTGCTTGTGAAAGGGACCCAAGCAGAACTCACAGGGCTAGAGACAACCTGAAGAGTCATTTTTAGGGGGATGTATCACCTCATTTCTCCTAACCATGTCCTACAACCCCAATCTTTCCCTCGGAAGGATGAAGAGCTGCATACTCTGACTGAATTTTACACCAAGGAGATACCTTGCATCAAGGAGTGGGAAGTAAATGGCTTTGGTACAGAAGGCAGCTGAAGAGCTGCTGGAACAGGACTGGATGGGTCAAGGCAAGGGATGGCAACACTCTGCTTTGACACACGTATGTGCAATATAGAGTTAACTCCAAACTCCCAGTTACCCACATGAATGACTAGAGAGCAATCTATGCAGATCTGTGCCACTTGACCTCTCAAGCATAGTAGAGAAGTTGGACACTTACATCTTGGTCACATCCAACAGAATCTTCTCTGGTCAGAATCAAGCAGATACAGCACACACAGGCTGGTCAGGGGTGTGGGAAGAGTGATGTTCCCTGTACTGCCAAGGGTTAAAAGCAAGGTCCAGATCCACAAGAAATCCTGTGAGGAGAAAAGCACAACCCAGCAATTCAGGCATGTCTCACCCCCCATTCAAATGACATTGTTTCAGGGCTGTCTGCCTCACCCCTCAGTGGTAATTACAGACTTTCACTACCGGGGGAAGAGAACACGGTGGAAGAAACCTTCATTATAGACATCTAGAGAAAAGCAACCTCAGTGTAATGTCTCAGGCACATAGCCAGGATCAGCCACCAAAGCAAAACACATTTAGGACAAAAATAAAAGGAGGAGAAGTGTTAAGTGATTTGGGAAGATCAGAAGCCCACCAGGTTGGCTGCTGTACAGTGCTGGGTGTGGGGAGCACTTTGGAGTAACTGGAATGTTGCCCTGCTTTTAAGTGGTGCGGTTTGCATTTACATTCTTCCTTCCTTCCTCCTTCTCCGGGTGGTTGTTTTCCCTGATGTCTGCATGTGTCCCTTTGTCACCCCTGGCATACACCAGTGGGCTGGGAATGGATGGTTTTCCTAGGCTTCCTAGCTTGATGCTTGTCAAAGGGGTACATAAAGCTGTAGGTGTCCTTGGCTGACCCCTCATTCTGTTGAACACCTAGCTTAAGATATATACTCGAGAATAGGCTTCTTGTATTCAAAGCTGGGGGCTCCTTCTCACCTTGTGTGTGTTATAGGGGCCCAAAGTTTGAATTTTGTTACAAAGGATACAAAGGGTTTTTCTTCCCAGTAAGTGATCCGCAACATCCCATGACCATTTCCTATTACTGTGGTGCATCTGTTGGGATTGGTGTTGACCTACCCTTAGGTGGCTGACACCTCTGGCAAAAAAATGGTCTTATTCCTGCTGCTTTTTTTTCCCTCATTCCAACTTTCTGTTGACAAGTGGCATGGGTCCAAGCTAAGTTGCTCTTTTTACCCCTGGGCATTCACATGTGTGAAACTGAGAACCACTATCATGGCATGGTAAACTCAGTGTTTATGGGAGAGGTCACTTCAGTGACAAAATTTTCCTACAGAGCCCTTTTTTGTTGTTGTTGGTAACACCTTATTCTTGCAGGATCTGGGGTTTGATGCTACATTAGAAATATCCTTCAAGCCAATAGGTCTTGTCCCCTGGCAGCAAACAGCAGGGGTGGGAGAGGACCAGGAGGAGAAAAACATTCAATCAGAGTGCTATTAAGATGTGCCTAGGGAACTGGCTGAATTTTAATTGTTCTTTCCTACTCAGTGAGTGAGCACAGGAAAAGATTTACCTTCTGGCCTTTCCATTTGGGCATGTTGACATTTCCAGGCGGCACTTTCCTCTGATGGAGAGGTTTGACGTCAGGTGGGCTGATTAAAGCCTGCAGTGCCTCTGACTCATTTGGCTATGTCCTGTGCAAGAGGATTTGTAATGTGTCTCTTGTCTTTCTTTCACTCATTATGGTTGGTTTTAAATAAATAAAGCTAAGCTCAATTCACAACTTCAGGGAAGATGCAACTCGGCTCAGACTCAAATACTCATTGCCATGGCAACAGATGCTGTCAGGCACACACAGACATGTCACTCTCAGCAGCAAACTCCCCTGCCTTCCTCTCCTTGCCTGAGCAGTACACGGGGCTGGGGTGGGATGCAGGACAACTGGGTGAGGCTGGCACTGTCCACATCACTTGGGCATGCAGTTGTTCTTGGGAACTGGCCTCGCTGCTCTCCCAGCTTAGCAAAGCTCACCTGGGCCAGCCAACTACCCTCTTGTGGAGCAAGAACTACTTTGGGGGAAGCCTTGGTGAATGAATTTGCCCCTAGTGTGACTTTCTCAACTTGCAGAAAGAAGGGGAGGGACTACCTGGATCAGCTAGTCTTATACAGCTGCTGCCAAGTGTGGCATTGCTCTTCATGGATTGAGATCTGAAATAAAGAAATAAAAATTTTCAGCTGCCTTCTGTAAACCCCACTGAGCAAATCCTTCATGACTGCTAAAGAGATGCCCAGCAAGGAAACAGAATTGGGGAGAGATATGCTTTCTGCAGCAGACTGTGGGGTAGGTAGGTTAGGCAATGCAAAGCAAGGAAAGGCAAAGCAATAGTCCCTGGGTCCTCTGTCTCAGAGTACCTGTGTCTCCTTGGCATATTGAGCAGATCCCCTTGTTGCTGCCATTTCCTGTACAGCTTTTGATTCAGCAAGAACTTGAGTATAACAGCAGCCTAAAACATGATGCATGAAACATGGCCAAAGGCAGCATCACTGAGAAAGAGGCTCTTTGAAGTGCTCAAGAACTCCCTGACCATGGCTCTGAACCCATGCATCTCTAACATCCAGTGATTATACAATCATCTAAGTTGGAAGAGACCTTTAAGATCACCAAACATTCAAACATCCACACAGCAGTATCATAGTAACTCTTAAACCACTAAACAATATCATTCAGCATTCAGATCCAGATGCCTCTTAAACACCTTCAGGGATAGTGATTTCACCACCTGTCTGGGCAATTTATTCCAATATCTGTGCAGCCACTGCTGATCAGCACAAGGTCCTTTTCTGCTGGGCAGTTTTCCAGACACTCTTCTCCAAGCCTGTAGTGCTGCTTGGGATTGTTGAAGTTGTGCACGACCCAGCACTTTGCCTTATTGAACCTCATGAATGTCCTCAGTCCATTGAGCCTGTCCAGAGCCCTCTGCAGAGCCTCCTATCCTCAAGGAGATCAACACCCCCACACAACTTAGTGTTGTCTGCAAATTTACTGAGGGTGCTGTCAATCCCAATGTCCAAGCCCTCAATAAGGATGCCAAACAGGACCAGTCTCAAAACGGAGCCCTAGGGAGTACCACTAGCAGCCAGCTGCCAAATGGATTTAGCTCCATTCACCACAATTTTCAAGGTCTGGCCATACAGCCAATTTTTTACCCATTGAAGAGACCACCCATCCAAGCCATGAGCAGCCAGTTTTTCTAGGAAAACATGTAGTAGGAGAAGAAAAATGAGATGTTCTGGTTTGTGTGGCAAACAGGGTTAACAGTGTTGCCAGATCTTCCTTTCTCCAAGTATCTCAGAACATGTAGCAGTTCTCTCAAACCCTGGGCACCTGAAGTCCTGGAAAAGTGGAAACTTCCCACCTTCCCTGCTCTTAGGTGACTTCTGACAGTTGCAGGGAACTGGCTGAAAATACATCCTGCTGGCTCCAACATAGGTGGGCAAACCTGGGAAACCATCATTTACTGGTTTTAATCCTATTATTTTTAGATCACCCCCATTGAGTGAGTTCTGAATTACAGTTTTTGGTTTGGCTTGTAGGCAAGCACAACACACACAGGAAAGTGTTTGAGGGCTGTCCCACTGACCTGAGCTGCACCAAGAGGTAGCATATACCCCATTGGACTTGTACAGGGGCACAAAGGGATACAAAACAATTGAGCCAAGTATCCAGTCTTCCCAAATAGATCTCTATGGTTGGGTAATGCTTTCTAGATTAATCCTCATTTTGTAGGTTTAATGCTTCCCCATGTAGGGTGCCATGTCTTTTTTCTACCACAGATGATTTAAAATTAACCTTACCTCCTACAGGCACTGCACCCTGCCACACTGGGGAAGTTAATAACATTGGAAGAGTTTGCACTTGTGAAATGTTTCTATGACTGCATAGATTGAGCCACATTACCATGACAAATCACTGAAATCTGAGAAATCTAATTTACAACACAAAATTCTTTGTTTTGTGTGTCTTTCCCAACTAAAATTCAAGTCAGAAAGTGTCTGGATTGTGCAGTATCTCTAATCTAGCAGAACTGTGGGTGTAAGAAGGATGAAAAAATTGCATGAAGTCGCTAGGGCTGGTCTACAATAACTCCAAACCCTAAATTCCTTATCCCTTGAACGTGGTTTACAATGGCAATGGATCCTGGCAGAGCTGTGTAACCAGCACTTAAATAAAGGGGAGGCAGCAAGACCTCCTGAATCAGTGGCATCTGTTCTGGGAAGGGCTGGCCCAAAAACAGCCACAGCAAGAAGGTACTGAAACCCACTGTCTCCTTCTAGAAACAGAATTGAAGGTCACAAAGTAAAGACCCCTGCAACCACCACTGGCCTCTGATTAAAAAGAAATCCTTTTATGCACAGACAGTGGTTTGAGAAAGGAAAATATTGAACTACAGTGAAATCTTGGAGAGTTCATGGCTGGGCACCTTAGAAACACAAGTGGCATCAATTCAGGTAAAGCTCTATACCCCCAGCCACTGGCATCAATGTACAAGAGTACTCCCTCCTCTCAAATTTAACTTCTTTCACAATAAAACTGATTTTTATGGTGCTTTTATCTGGGATAGTGTGAAAGTAACTCAGTCTTAGGAACAACAGAGATGAAAGTCTGCTTCATGTCCCCAAGCCACCTCTGAAGCCTAGAAAATCATGGTTCTCTGTAAACAGTTGGTGTTTTGCCTCAGTATGAGAATTAGCATCATTATTTCCAAGTGATGGGGGCTGCCATTGTCTCTGCCAGAACTATAAACAAAATAAAGCACTGTGGTGTGGTCCTCCTAACCCCTGTATTGTACTCACAGGGGTAGCAGACAGCAGAGATATTTGGGCACTTAGCAGGCTCGCTTCTTCTTTTAAAATGCACTAAAAGAAATACTGACAAAATACAATGTATGAATGGTCCACATAACTTACTGCTGTCACTTATAACTGAGAAGGAACTGCACAGAAAAGAACTGATATTTATAGGGGTGAAAACATCCTTCTTTATTCTGAGGGCATGGTTTACAGTCCTATGAACCATTTGCAGAATTCAGGTTTTCATAAACCTGAAAGAGGGGTTTGAAAATGGAAACCATTAAAAAAACCTCAGCACCCTAAACTGCACATCAAACCTGAAATGTTCTTCATGAGCAAGTTAATATATAAATATACTTCACATCATATATTTATTTCTGTGGAAGACCCTTTAAATTTCCAGTGCCTCCTGGCACAGACAAAGGGAGGCCATGACCTGAGCAACAGCTGTAATGACCCCATCGAGACAGAATATTTTGCAGTATTCTACACAAATATTAATTCTGGTGCCAGCAAGTAGTTTTGCCTGGCCTTTTGCTGCCTGCTCAATCCCATGTAAGTCACTCTTCCCTCGCTGCAGGCTGCCGTCCTCTGCTTCTTGACCAGATACCCAGTGGATTATTTTTGTCTCAGATCACATAGTCCCAATGGTACAATTACACACTGACCTCAAAGACTTGCTTTTAAAATTACCCTTCTTTAGCAAACCCTCTGTCTAGTGGGTTGGGTGGTTTTCTTATTTTTTATTTTTATATCTAAATGGTTAAATAGTGGGTGTGGTTGGGGAGAGAGGAAAAGAAGAAAGAGAAAGAAGCAGACAGAGCAATCAGTAGGGAGGCAGTTGTGAGGGTCACAAGTGCGCTCAGGAGGGGGAAGTCCATATGCTCCAAGGAGAAGACACTTGGCTCCCTCTCTTTCCTCAGTAACATCTTCTCCTGGAAGGTCAGTTTTTCCTGTCAACAAGTGTAATTTCACTACAGAGACAGTAATAGTCCTTCTTCCTCACAGCCACAACTAGGGACTTATTCTTGGGAACCACTACCTAAACTAGAGACCAAACAAAGCAACAGCTTTCAAATACAGTGTGAAACTTGGAACTTTCCTGTAAGTGCTCACAGATGTTAAACATGTTACAGAAAAGCAACTCAGAAAGGCCCTGAAGGGCCTAGAGGCAAACAGGCCTAGGACAGGGGTAGGTAATCATAACTGTAGTGTTATGTTCACAGTGAAACCCATGTAGGACAGGTGTCATTTGTCCATGTTGCTGTTGAGTTCACAGTTCCATCAAATTTTTGAAAGCCTTCATAGAATGCATGAAATCTCTTCAGGAGAGATGAGCATCTTCTTTGAGGATGGCAAGCTGGAGGGAATAGGTCCAGGGAATAGAACCAGTCTGTCTTTGCAAGAAAAAAAAAAGGGAAGCAACTCACAGGCTGACACGAGAAACTTCAAATATGCTGCAACTTCTCACATCCAGGGTGCACATACTACTTTTTGAGTTTGCTACACAATAGGACTTTTCCCTCCACACTATAAATAGCTTTAAAACCCATCTGAAATGGTTTTAAGGCTGATGGGAGCAGCAGCGAACTGGGACCAAGTGATAAAAGGAGCTTTTGCTGGCTGGTTGTGCAAGTTTGCCTTCTAATAGCTGCCTGTCACTTGGGCAGTGGCTGTTCTTCCACAGTGCTCATAATGGTGTCCTTCATCCTTCACATATTCAGGTGTGCATATCTATTCCACACTGTTCTGCATACCTTATTTTCTGTAGCCTTTACTGCACACGCTATGTCTCAGTTCTGACAGGATGAGCTCCCTTTGTGTCAAACAAAAGGTTGAGTAGTACTTGGAGAGGAAGCCTGCAAACAGTGCCCTGATGTATTTGAGAAAAAGGCAATTGTCACTTGGGTGACTCCCGCTCACATGGGAGACTGTGTAGGACAGATGTGAACACCATCAGATTGGAAACCATCTTTGAACGTTTGGTATAGTCCGTGTTCCAGCTGTTTGGGAAAAGACAACCCTCTTCACTCTAATTCTTCCTGCAGCTCCCCTTGAACACAGCATCTTTTCCCCTTCTCCACCTACTACACCATTGCACCTGGCTGTTGGCCTGTGCTGTTGCATAGCTGCCTTCACCCACACCTGCAGTGACTGCATTTTGTGGTGGGTGAACTGATTTTTGGTTAGGTGAGGGGTTTTTTGTAAATTTTGTGAAAAGCTTTTGTAGCCTGTGAAATGGAAATGTGCTTGATACCTTGCTGGAATGGACAACAAGCTGGTTAGCATAGCCTTGGCTGGGGCAGAAAGCAGTATCAGAGCTCCAGTTAAGTGATACCTATAAATGCTGGCAAGGCACACAGTGAGGATTAACAGGCATCTGTGTACTCACCACTTCTCTTATTTGGAATTAAAAAGACAAATCCACCTACCAACATTTGCTGAACCGAGTTTGTTTCATGAATATCAGTCAGCAAGACGTCAGTCAAAGGTATTCATCTACAAAATAAAAAAAAATTCAAATTTCAAACTCTGCTCTTTTAATGAGCTCTGGTAAATTTGCTCCCTTTTACAGTCCTGGGGTCAACCAATTAGCAACCGCCTAGGGGAGAAACTTAATTAAGCTCAGATAACACAACAGAGGTTTCACTACCTTGCCCTCCCTCTATACAAATCCTCATTTACACATCTGGATAAAAGCTTCACTGCAAAGCCTGGAGAGAGCAATTGCTTCAAGCAGAGTCTCTGAAAGCACATCTGAGCTCCCAAAAAGCATTGCAAACTCTTGCATCATGCAGAGGCAGAGAAGGCAAAGCAGCTAGGAAGCGAGAAGATCCACTCTGGCAAGCTGCTGCACGGGGATAGGGTGTCACTGGGAACAACAAAAGGTGGTTTTACTGAGGAAACGTGGTGCCACGACTTATTAGTCTTCCAGCAGAAGCAGGAATCCTAGCACTGCTCTGATGGTGCTTCTCTTGCAGCAGGAGCGAGCCAGCCATTCAGGACTAGTCTGACAAATCTGGCTCCAGCTGCTCGACTTTATTAACGACAGAAGCCCTGGAGGGGTGGGATCCAGAGGCATCACAGCGATTTTTTTCCCCTTTCCTAAGCACAAAAGGCAGAAGTGGAATGTAGCTGAGGAATGCTTCGCCCTTGGAAGGGATGTAATAAATCTCCTTGGATGTGATATTTGGTTTATTTTGTGGGAGTCATTCAAAAGGAAAATGCAGATTGTGGGGCTTAGTGCTCAGCCTATGCTGGCAAAGGATCCCCGACAAAGAATGTCCATTGGCAGGGAATTTCCTGACTTTGCAAGTGAGCAAACGCTCTTTCTCAGTTATTCTAAAAGCTGTTTTGTTATTATATAAAAGGTTCTATAAAGTAGACAGCGATCAGTTCTATTCCAGATTCACCAGAAGAAGGACAAGTAATCACCAGCCTTATTTGCAGGAGAAAGGATTTATGCTATGCTCAAGAAAGTGCTTTTTCTCCAGGATGGTCTCCTGGGCTGCAGGGGGCTGCTGGGGAGGCTGGGGCATCCCAGTTGCTGGAAGCATTTAACGCCCATGTCACGCTCTGCTCCTGGGTGATTCCACCTTGGAGAGCTTCAGAGATCTCCCAGAGTTCCTGCCAGCTCTCTGCTGTATGATTATTGTTTAATAGCAGGAGTTGCCACCTTTGGGATAGGGGCTTAAGGAGGATTCTTCCTATGCCTAAGGTCACCAGACCAAGGGATGTGTTAGCAGGCAGAGATCAGGGAAGAAGAAAACAGAAGGGTACTGATGTGCAGATGGATTTGATTTACTGCAGCAGTATGACAAGGAAAAAGCCCAAAGGTGACTGTGGACCCACCACAGAGCAAAATAATACCAGCTTCACTGACAGTGCTAGGCAGGGAGGAGGGTTCTCAGGTCTACAAAGAGAACCTGTAGAGGTTCTCCCTAGGGAAGTCATGACAGAGGTTATATGAATAGCTGTAAGCCACCTGGGAACTTTAAACCAGGTTTAAATGGGACCTGAACGGGAAGAAAAGCATGGAGCCAACCAGAGCTGTCTGAAGCAATTCCACCATTGAGAGAATCTCTATAGTAGAAGGTAGAGGGGACAATGAGACATTAGGGGCATACAAACTACTTTTCCATAGTAAATACTTAACAAGTTCCAGCTTGTGAACTATTGCCACAAGTTCCATCAAGTGAAGTTCCAGCTGTGAAAAGCCCAAAGCCCTTCCACCTGTCAGTTTGGATAGAAGTGGAGTAGCCTGAACAGGCAGAGCTGCCATTAGAGCACCAGGACACTTTGGGAGAAGTGGGAACATGGTCCCTACACACACTCAGTGAACCCCAGAAACTGCCCATAAGGTGGTGGCATCACTGATGGAGATTACAGTTCACAGCGGTCAGCCACACAAGCCTTTGTCTTGTTGCTCGGCTCATCCTCCAGAAATAAAATTTTGCTCACTCCATTAGGTTACTGGAGATTCCCATTTCTCATCTGCTATAAGAAGAGACTAAAAAGGATACCAGATGTTTGCTAAGGATTTGATTTCCTAAAAGAGAATATGTTTGCAGCACTCAGTGGAGAGATGAAGGCCTCTACAATAGATAGTAAGAATCCTTCAGGTTGTTGTCCACCATTGTCATCTGCTGCAAATGACATGTTTTCAGTGTCTGCTGTCTTGCCAGAGAACACAAATATTTTCTGTGCTGTACCCTGTGTTTTTACATGGAGAGGAGGTGCCTGTGTGAAACAAGTGACCTTACAAAGAAATTAGCACTCTTGGGTTATTACCAGGGCTGGACTGAGCACTTTGCTGCTGTTATCACTGCTATTGATTTTACATTTATAGAGAGGTGCAAATTTACACAGTGCTTAATAAACACAAAGTTTCCTGGACTGCAACTAGTATAGGAGAACTGGGAGGTGTTTAAAAAAACCAACAAAAACACAACATAGTTTTAAAAAAACAATTACATGACATTTCTACATTATTTTTTCCACTACAGTCATAGGGTGAAGATTAGAGGAGGTATTGCAACACTTCCATATGGCCACACACACACCATGACATTGCAGGACCAAACAGATCTACCATCTTCCCAGACAGAATGACAATTTTATACCATTTATCCACTCACATCACCCAAAGTTTTGGACAGAGGGGTCTAAATTGTATTGGGTAAGAGTAAACCAGCAGAAGACCTTGGGTTCTACTCCTGCTGTGCCATTTAAAATTTCACACGTTTTCCAAAGGTGAAAGCATATTCCTCCTGCAAGAGTGAGGCCATGGGTCTCAGACCAGGATACAACATGGGACATCGCTGGACTGAGGCATTTGTGAGCAGGAAAGTGCTAGTTGAATTGATTCCCTCAGGGCACAGCACCATTATCATCATGAGCATTTTGACTGTGGACAAATTATTTGTATAAAAATTAAACCCTTTTGTCTTGTGGGTGTTTAAAGAGGTGGGTGTTTTTTCTAAAGGAACCTCCGAGAGCAGAATTACATTCCTGTCACACCCACTATGTATCTGAAAGTATCACTTTGTGTGACACTTTGTGGCAGAGAGACTCCAAGGAAAAGGAATAGCAGTCACAGAGACAGGGAAGTTGGAAAACGCAAGGAAAAGTGGAAGTCATGTGGCCTTGACCAAAGGGAAAGGAACACATGCTGAATCCAGATAATTTCTGAGGAATTAAATAGGTAGGTTGAACAATTTCTGAGTGAAAGCACTGGGTTAGGCTCCAGATCGAAGTCAGCACATATTGGCGATCAAAGGGAACTAGACAACAGTAAGTTTAACCCCAGTGTTTGGGAAGCACTCAGGTAAGTGGGAACAAGTGTCTGAAGGTGATGTTTGAGGGGAAAAAACCCCAAACCCAACAAAAAAACTCACCAAACAAAAAAGGCTTTAAGTGCAGAGATGACATGTGGTGCAGCAGAAACTCTGGCAGGAAACCCTGTGAGATACACGTCCCACCAATAATTTGGGTCATTTGCTGCGAGTTCTGCCTTCAGCCCCTTGCAAGGAGTTAAAGTTCTGCCACTCTTCACTCACTGCTTTTGCTGCAGACCTGGCTGTGAATCAGGCACACAGTTTACCTTGGCAGGATGTGAATGTCTACTGCGGGTTACAGGGTGTGGACAAGTGTGCCCAGGCCCTTTTCTGCACAGCTTCTCCATATTCTCTAGAGGCTGGCATGGATGAATGGCCCAGCCTTGGAAAATATTATCGTCTCCCAGAGAATGCTGGTTCTGAGTTGTATCCAAAGGAAGCCAGGCAGCACTCAGGGGAAAAGTTAATAAGCAGCTGGGTGAAACTCCCTGGGCTCTACACACGCAGGGAAGCAGAAACCTTCGCTCTTGAGAAGTTCACCTGAAAACATTCTCTTACATCTTAGCCTTGTCACTGGGTTTTCAGCCCAGTGTATGCCTATGTGCCATAGGCAGTGCCACCTAACAGGTTTTTGGAGTGCTGGGCATGCATGGATGTAGCATATTTATTTGTCTGCCTCTTTTACCAGGCTATCCCAAAATACTTGACCAGGTGTTAACAGCGTGACACTCCAAGGTTGCACAGCAGAATTTCCCCAAGTACTGCTTCTAGTGGGAAGGACCCACACATACAAATGAAGTTCTGCAAACACTTTTCCAGGTATCTTCTGAACCTCTCATGCAGAGGCCAAAGGCAGTCTATCCAGTTATATGATCCCACAGGGAATCGCATATTGTTCTAAATACGATTTTTTCCTCTGTGTGTGACTGTGACTGCATATCTTAGCAAAATGAAGGCTAAGTCGTGGTGGTTCTGCTGTGCACAATGTTACCCCAGAGTCCTTGCCAGTGTTCTTCACTGAACATTTCAACTTCGCTTTAACTCACCATTGCTCCATCAGTACATCTTAATGCATCTGCCAGGCACAGATCATGTGATTCAATTTGGAGTTTTTCTACATGGGCCAATAGATATCAGAATCTGTATAGAAGCATATACAAGTTATTTTCAGCTCGTCTGTGACATGCAATTCCACCCACCAGGCTTGCAGAGATATATAAATCATGGAGGTGTCTAAAATAACAGGCCCTGAGGAAACATCTGTCACCTCCTCGAGCTTGTGAGGGAGGAATAAAAAGCATTCAGCTTCACAACTTAGTGAATTTTCTTTTAGCTCTAAGAGAGCAGGGAGCAGCAAGTCTCTCTGACACAGCCCAGACGCCCTGGCAGTTGGATATTCTCACTGACTTCACACTGCACTTGACCTGTGAGAGTAACACACGCAATACTGAGATGCTCAGCGGTCTGGATGACATTTGTGCCACCTCACCCTTATCATCAAAAGAAATTGACTGCTTCAATTCTTTTTTTGTTTCTTTGGGGTTGTTTCCCCCCCTCAAGCTGACTGGTGGTTGGCCTTCTGCACTGGATCTCTTAATCAAAGGAAAACAGAGCTTGCTGAGCTGGAATCTACTGATGGCTGTTCTAGTCCTGAAACCTGCCACCGCCTGTGCTGGTGATGTATGTGGGCCAGGGCCTCGCCTATCTTACAGATACTCCCCTTTCTAATTGAAAAATCAGGAAAATCTGGGAAGTTGTTTATTCGCCCTCTCTCTCGCCTCTCTTTTTGAAGCGATCTGATCCTCTCTCTTGGACCTCAACCCCACTCACTCTTTGCTGCTCGTTTTAGTGGAGAGCACCGCAGCGGAGCAGTGTGGGAGGACGAGAGCGGTTTCCCCCCGCCCGGCGGGTGCCCCAGCCGCGGGGCCGCCATCAGCCCCGCCCGCCGGCCCGCCGGGGCGCCGTGAGGGAGCGCGCGGCCCGGCCCGCGCCGCTGCTGCCCCCTGCCGGCCGGCGGGCGGGGCTGCAGGCTCCGTGTCTGTCCGTGTCCGTGTCTGCTTCCGCGTCTGTGTCCGTGTCCGTGTCCGTGTCCGTGTCCGTGTCCGTGTCCGTGTCCGTGTCCGTGTCCGTGTCTGTGCCGTAGCTGTGTTTTTGCCTATGCCTATGCTAGTGCCCGTGCCAGTGTCAGTGTCCATGCCCATGCCCGTGCCAGTGCCCTTGTCCGTGTCTGTGCATATGGCTTTGCTGGTGGCATGGCCCTGGTCGCACTGTGCGTATGGCTGTGTCCATGGCGTTTTGGCTGTGGACATGGCCAGGGCCGTGTCCTTGCCTGTGCCTGTGCTATGGTTGTGGCCAAGTGTCTTTTTGCCCGTGGCCGTGCTCATGGCCGTGGCCTTTTTGTCTGTGATATCCTTGCCCATGCCTGTGTTGTGTCCATAACCGCGGCCATGACAAGTGTCCTTGTCCATAGCCGTGCCGTGGTAGTGGCTGTGGCCGTATCTTTGTTCATGCCTATGTCCTCGTTTGTGCCTGTAATGTGTCCGTGCCTGTGGCCACGCTGTGACTGAGCCCGTGCCTATGCCAAAATCGTGGCCGTGCCAGTGTCCGCACCATGTGTACCAGGAGTGCTGAGCCAAGCCTCGAGGTTGTTTTTGTAGACAAACCTACACGACGGATCCACTGCCCGGGCCGTAAAAGGAGAGCAGAGTATTCTCTCCTCCGATGTATTCTCCCCCATAATGCAATTACCGGTGATTTTCCGGAAAGTTTGCGCAATCTTTCCCGTAAAACCCGCTGGTCTTTAACGTCACTTTAGCCACAAGAAACCCCAGAGCCGAGCCCCGGGACACTCGTGTGCCGGAGCAGGGGCGCCGGGCGGGCCCGGGCAGCCGCGGCACCGGAGCCGCGCGCACCCGGCACGGCCGCCAGAGGGCGCCGCCGCCGCGGCCACGGCGCGCCTGGGCGGGTCCGCGTGCGCCGCCGTGCGCGCTCCCGCGGGCAGCCGGGGCGCGCTCCCGCGGGCGGCCGGGACGGCGGGGAAAGCGCCGGGAGGAGCGGCTGTGCCGGGTCACACCTTCGGATGAGCCGGTGTCAGGCCTGCCCAGCCTTCTCTCGAGCTGTCCATTCCAGCGGAGAGGAGCTGCCTCCCCTCCATCCTTAAGCAAGGCCGTGGGAGAGAAGTCCTCGAATGGCTGCTCTGGCTAAGCGGCCACTTCTTCAGCTCCATCTCAAAATTTACTGGTTTCATTAAGCCACCCAAGAGAAGAGCTTTCCTTGGAGGATGCAGGGCGGGCGACACTAAAGCTGCCTCTTAACGACAGAGGTCATTGTGTAGGGGTTCTTTACAACTTTGCATCACTGCACTGACGGATGAGACCAGCCTTGTTCAAATGCCAAAACAGGTCCAAGATATAAACATGGAGGAAGATTTTCAAGGAAGAGATAACTGAGGATGCAATTACCTGTCCAACTATTTCCCTACTGAATAAAGCTGGCTCTGTAATGTAGAAGAGCTGTTCGAATGGTAGAGCTGGTTTTCACTGGTAGCTTGACCTCTAAGCAGAATGTTGTGAGCAGCATGACGTTTCATGCCAACTGCAAACTTGCTGAGAGGCTGGGGAAAGACCCAGGATTGAACCCCCAAAAGCCACGGCTGTACTGGTGGGAGTTGCTAGCTGGCAGCTGGCTCCAGTCTGTCTCCACTGCCCTGGCAGCAAGGTGACCGTGCAGTGAGAAGTGCTGCTGCTCACTGTGTGTCAGTATGTTGATGGTGTCGTGTCATCTGTTCCCTGCAGGAGCCTGGGTTTGCAGTGCAGAAGGATGGGATAAGCGAGAAATTAATTCTTTCCACTTTTTGCAGTCTTTTGACTTATGTTCTTAATTGCATCAAACACATACCTTTTGCAAAACCACCCAGTATTTAAAACAAAATCCAAAGTTCAGAGTTTAACCAGGTTAGCTCCCCACCCTTGTAAAAACTAGGATTTATAAAGCATTCGTAGTGCTTGGCTAAAGGGAAAATCCCATATTCAAGAAGTGATCAAAGTTGTATCAGATGGAGGATAATTAGCAGAACATGGGAAGTTGCACAGACATTAATGTTCTTGGTGACAGCAGACTGTGCTGGCAAACATACATTTGACAAAGTGATGTAAAACGGTAGCAGATCACCTTAATCAGATGGATTGAAGGAACTGCATAAAAGCATCCTTAGAGATTCTTCACACGTGCAAGAGCTGATTGCCAGTGCCATTGCTGTGTCAGTATCTTTAATGTTTTATCTTTGATGTTGGCTCAGCACACTCTAGGACCTGCAGTTTCTGCATACAAGTAGCTCTTTAGGCTGCCTTGGGTTGCCAAGCTGTCTCCAGGTCATGCAGAGGAAAGAACATCCATAGAAACAGAAGTGGAAATCAGTGGAAGATCTATAAAGTGATGCCAACTTATGAAAAATCTACGAGAAACGTGATAGTGAAGCTGAACACACTGTATTGCATATGGTAAGAAACTATGCAGAAAATTGTCTGTATATAAGCTGGGAAATATAAAGAATTTTAAATGCATGTAAGGGCTGAGCTGTCTGCTCCACAGAGAGGATGGGCAGATCTTTCCCAGCCACAAGGTACTGCAGAGACTGCAGAGAAGTGCAGCAAGTGGAGCATCAGACACAGAAGACTTCAGTCTCAAGTCCAAATCATGGACACCAGAGCTGACAGTGATAGAAATATTGCTCAGGAGCAGCTTGTCCTGGAACAGTTCGCCATATATCCTATTCATTTTAACAGATATTCCATGGGCAGATTCTCAGTTGTAGTGCATAGTTATTTAAAGGAGGAAAATATCTGATTAATTAGTAAGTTCTTCAGAAGATGGCAACTAAGTTAAAAAAATTATATATTGAACAAAGACATAGATTCCAGTGAGCTTCTGGTGACTGCAGATTTTGATTTGGTTAAAAAGTAGTCAGGACCAGAGTCTGGAGAAATTTATCCTTGGAAGGTTGTTTGGGTTTGGTTTGTTTTGGGTTTTGTTTTTGTTTTTGGGGTTTTTTTTGTTGTTTTTTTGGGGGGGGGGGCGGGTTTTGGTTTGTTGGTTTTTTTTTCCCCACAACAGTACCAATTACTGTTTCTGATACTGTAACCTACTTTAATAAGCAAATTCCCTCGAACAGCAGTCAGCTCTAATATATCCCTCTTCTTTTCCCTTGTCCTTGGCCACTATTGCTTGCTGTGCTAAGTGCTAAATGGCTCTTGGAAGGTGCTAAGCGGGTGTTATGAAAGGGCTAAGCTGAGTTTCACAAACAACTGCCTGTACAGAGAAATGGTCCTGAGAGATGGTACCAGGAGCACCTGGTTGAAGACCCTTGTTTTGACAAGATGGGAGAACTGAACTTCATGTTTTCCTTTAAGATAATTTAAATGAGACCTTTTCATCCTGTGGAAGGGAAGGTTTCTTTGACCCTAACTGAAATAAAACCACTGAATGCTTTGTCAGAAATATTTGACAAGATCAGTATGTTCCTGCTAACCAGGTCGAGTTCATCCTCTCTTCCTGCTCCACCAGCAGCCACCTCAGCCACCAGTCTTGGCACTTGGTAATTCTCAGAACTGAAAAGCGAAGATGATGGAAAGGAAGGCCCTGAGGTGAACTTGTCTTCGGAAGCCCCAGACAAAGTCATGAAGAGTCCCAAATTATCCGTACTGCAAAAAAGCACTGACTTGCCAATGCCCATTCAAACATTTCCCAGCTAATCATCACTGTCTGGCCATTGGGAGAAAGAAAAAAATGGACTGATGTGTTTTATTTTCTCCAACAAATAGCGTCATGTTAGGGCCACCAATAAGCATTACACAGCATATAAACTGCAATCTACAAGTAGAGGAGAAGCTCCACTATACAGGAATCCCTTACTGGCAAGAATGCTTCAAGAAAGGGGAGCAGATGGGGTCTTTCAAGTGAAGCAGTTTCCCTGCTGAACCATCTCAGTCCGAGCTTTCAGCTTGTTTATCTTTGTAAGTTTTGGAAGATGTGGGTCTTGCCCTGTGTGCACATGAGTTGGGGTCACAAGACACCCCTTTACACTGTTAGTCACTGTCACCTGGGGCATCTCTGTGACACTGGGCTGTTGCACATGGATTTACTCCAGAGGGTGCTGACATGGACTGGCTTCTAGCCCGAGTAAGCAAACACTCTGTGACTAATCGGTAAAGTTACTTATTTTAACTCTAACTCAAAAGATTTGCGAAAAACAGCTCCTTCTTTAGTTAGCCATTATTTTGTTTATTTTATGGGATACTTCAGATACGATGAATTTCTATATAAAATAGATCCAGTATCATAAACATTGAGGGCTGCCTTGATAATAATTTTATTTTTGTAATTAGATTTTTGCAATTACTGCAGGTTAGATGCTTGCTAATACATTTAAATCAGTCCAATGAATTGGGTTTTTATACTAACAACACATTTTGAAAGCACATGCTTCCCTTAAGTAGCATAGCATCTGTAACTGTTTTACTGAGCTATTTGGGTTTAGAAATGTGTTTATTATGAAAAATGCCACAGAGCCCATTATGTCCTGTAGTGTTTGCCATGTAAGCTATTTATAAGGCAAGCTATTTATAAGGAAAGTCATTCATAAAGAAAGTTAGTTAGAGTTATTTTTAAGGAAAAGCTAGGCTGATCTTACTTTATAGTTGGAGATGTTGTGGCACAGGGACAGGTGAAAAGTTTCCTCAGTGTCATGCAGCAAGTCTGGTTAGTCTCACCTCCCACTACCTGCCCATCCATCCCTCTGCCTGCTCAGCCACAGCGCTCTTTTTTCCTCTCCACCCCACTCCACAGCAAACAGGATAGTTCAGTTTTCTCACATCCTTCCAACCATGGTCTGCTGCAGGGGACACAGCTTCCAAAGTAATGATGGATCACCATGGACCTTCTCAGCTTCCCAACTCTTACGAGAATCCCATGTTTCTTGATCAATTTTCAAGACCAATATATATCTGCTAATCCCATTTCATCCAAAAGAAAGGAGATATTAGTTACTAGATTTGGCCAGTGGGGGTTGGCAAACCCATATTTGTCACTTAGCATTAGCTAGGCTTTTCTTCTCTTGGTTGAGAATCAGAGTGAAAAACTCAGTGGATTTCAGAATTCTTCTGTATTTTTTGTTTTCTTGTTTCCTCAATGAAATTCAAAGCTCTGGTATTTGATGAAAGCACAGCCAGCTCTAGAGAAAACTGAGAACATGGAGGAAAATACTGTCATTTTTTCCCCATTTAAATCACAACAGAGACTAGTAGCTACTGAAACAAAAACTGTCCACATGGATACAGGCAGGCAAGCAGTGACTGCTTGCACTGACAAAGACTTAGGCACTTTATATTGCCTCCTGGAAGGCTCCCAGGATCTCCTCACCAGCATGTTTAGAAATGTCTCAATGGAAAAGGCCAAGGACATAATTCATGGCCTTTTACTGTCAGCTGCCACAGCGTTTCTCCATAACTTGGTAGGCAGGAGGAATTTGCTCTGCTTTCAGTGTCAAATTAAATGTTGGCATCTGCAGGCTTTACAGCAAAATAAGTAATTTTGTCTGCATTTCTAGGATGGCATAATTCAACCCTGGTCACCCTGAGCAGGTGCCTTGAGCTTGTTTCCATCTGCATCCTAAATTTGCTGCCCACTGTCAGGCCTGGTCTTACCTAGAGCATCCCTGGATTAAGCAGGTCACAGCAGGGCAAAGGATACTGTGCAGGGCCACCTCTGCAGCTCTGTGACTTCACACCCTTGTGCCTAAATGGCAGAGGTTTTCACACCTTCCTAGGGTCTCTGTTTGGAAGCAGAAACCTTTATTTGTCCCACTCCCAGCAGTCAGCAAGAAGCCAATGATTACTGTATCATTCTCTATTTCTGCCCATTTTAGACAAACCTCCTTAATCTTCCAAAGCCTCTTCTCAGGTTTGCTGCTGGGATGTGAAACCCTCCATTTGTGTCTGTCATTCCCCAGGCCAGGAAGAGCAAACTGGTCATCTGCTGCATTGTGCACCCAGCACCCTGCAGTAGCTCAGGCTTTTTTTGGAACAGCATCATTCTGTTGACTTCAGTTCATGGCTGACACCCTGAGCTGCTTTTCCACAGTACTGCTGCCTGGCCACTTAGTCCCCATTTTCTCTTTGTGCTTTTGATTTCTTCCTCTTAAGTGTAGCACTTTGCACTTTTCTTTACTGAGTCGTTGATTTTCTCCAATTTAGCAACATCATTTTGAATTCTCAGTCCATCCGCCAAACTGTTTGCATCCTCTCCCAGCTAGATGATGTCTGCAGATTTTATGAGTACTCTTTATTCCCTCGTCACAGGTTGTTAATGAAAATACTGCATAAAATGGATTCCACACAGATGTTGGAAGGATCCCATTTGAAAATTCCTCTAAGTCTGACAGAGAACAATAGATAACTTGGTTTTAAAGCTTTTTTTTTTAACAGACAGGTGCCTACTTTATGAATTTTTTAATCTAAACTGTATTTTCTTTGTTTTCTTAGAAGAACATTGTGTGGAATGGTGTTCAAACTTTGTAAGAATGAAGATGAATGACTACTGGTACTTCCTCCTTACCTGCAAAGAAAGGTGTGTGGGGCCCATGCTGACCTAAGCAGAGAAAGGGATTTTTCTACAGCCTTGAACTGCTTTATCAGTTTCCAATCTTCAGTTCAATTGCTGCAATTTTCTGTGTAGCCACAGCCTGAGTAATTGTCTCCAGTATCTCTGTGATTAAAGCTCATTCAAAATTCCAGCAAGCTTCAATAAGACATTTTCCTTCCTTGCTACAACAATATATAGTCAAAGATCAGGTTGGTTTTTTTTTAATATAATTCCAAAATCAGTAAGGGAGAAGTTGGCACTAATACACATGCAGCAGCAAAAAACGCCTTTGCAAAACCACAAAGATGTAGGTAGATTCTTGAAGACATTTCCTACTTTGTAAAATCCACATTCAAAAAAGCATGCTGATGTGTGCTAATAGCTGTGTATCCCCTCAGTCTAATGATTTTAATTTATGTACTGTTCTGTACTACTATGAAGTTCCTGATGCAATCAGTATCATTGCAAAAAAGTAAAGCTGTTCTTGCACTTGAGTTACAAATACTCATTAGCCATCAGATGTTACATGAGACAAGCATTTGCTATATCCTCATTATATTATGCACTTTCTTGTGCTGTTTATTGGTCACCTCTGTGCTTAATATCCTCCATCACTCCAGTATCCAAGCAACTTGATCCCACATACATGTGGGTTAAATAGTGGCCCACCTCTCAGAGATCAGAGACCCATTTTTTTTAGTACTTTATCTGAAGGAATGAATGGTTATGATTCTGTAATATTGGAAGTGACTAAGCCAGTGTTGTAAATGGGATAAAGGGAAATGGCATGTATTTTGAGAACAAACAGTAATCATTTACACAGTAATTTGCATCCCTGGATGTTCTAATAATGACTAAGTATCACTTCCCCTTGTTTGCATAAGGAAGAGGAGGGAGAGAAATCCAGTGATTTGGCTAGTGCACCACCAGCAAGCCACTGGAAAAAAGAAGATTTGAATGCAGATCACTTCTCTTGCACTTTGTTTTTCTGTTTTCTGCTACATGTTTGAAATACAGCACTGCAACAGGTGTGATCTCTTCAAGTGCTAAAATCTATGTAAGGGCTTCCCTAGTTCATGCCAGAAATAGTCAACAAAAGTTGGTCAAGACTGTGCTGGATTTGAGACATGGGGCACAGTACTTTGTTTTCAGAAGAGCTGGTGTGGATGAGTGGCTTGGAATTCCTGACAATTTACATATATTAAGTGCCAGCAGCTTCAATCTGTGCTGTTTTGCTGACGGAACTAACAGATCTATGGTGCCAAAGGAAACTTTCTGCTCTTCAGAGACTGATTACAAAGTACCAAAGTATATTCAGTGACCCTTCTGCTTCACAACCAGCTTACATGGATTTAAAGGGAGGGTACTCACCACGAGTGGATCCTAAGGGTGTATTTGTACAGTGAGCAGCTGTGCACAAACATTTCTAGAAAGGCATCCCCCTGGAAGACAGAGCCACTGTATCAGAGGAATGGAGCATTGCAAGCTGAATATGTTTAATATCTTAATTTTTAGCAAAACATTAAGCACCTGAAGTACCATTTGCTTGGCACTAAATAAAGGGAGTGCAAAATACCATTAGTAGGGCTGGTGACAGCATTCTGAATTGTCTTTGAATTTCTGCATGCATACCACAGGACAAGGGTAAATAGCAGTTAATACAACCTTTACTTAGCTTCCCCTGACAAATATAAAGGGTGAGGCAGTCTCACACTGACACATGGTCAGATATAGGCAAGATGTACCTAGAAAAGGTAATCCCTCTCTATCATAACTATTTTCATATGGTTTGGGTCCAAAGGGATGAGCAAAATCAGTAGAATTTACAGACTTCACAGTCCTAGAATACAGTAATCTTTAACAAGGGTGTGTCTAGCACTTTGCAGTAACATAGCTAAACATGGGGATTGGACTTTACTGAATACACAAGGTAAGAGTTATTTGGAACTGTGTAGGATTCAGTTACAAGAAGCAAAGGGCAGGAGAGCAGAATATCTAGCTGCTTGATATATCTTGGGCCAAAGAGAAGGACCAGAGCTGTGAGGCCACGCTCTCCTGCCAGAGTGGCCAGGCTGGCTCACCTGTGGGCAAGCATCATCACAGAATCAGGAAGGTTGGAAGGGACCACTGGAGGTGATCTAGTCCAACCTCCCTGCTCAAACAGGGTACCCAAGAGCACTTGACTCACAATGGTGTCCAGATGGCTTTTGAGTATCTCCAGGAAAGGAGAAAGGAGACTCCACATCCTCTCTGGGGAACCTGCTACAAAGCTTGGTCACCCACATGCTAAAGTTGTTTCTCATGTTTATGGAACTTCCTGTGTTTCACTCTCTGCCTGTTGCCTCTTGTCCTATGCTTGGCACCACTGAGCAGAGCCTGGTTCCATCCTCTGACACCCTACCTTCAGATACTGACAGACATTGATTAAGTCCCCTCTCAGTTGTCTCTTCTTGAAGGTGAACAGGCCAAATTTTCTGTCTTTCCTTGTAAGAGAAATGCTCCAGTCCCTTTACCATCTTTGTTGTCCTCCACTGAACCCGCTCCAGGGGTTCCATCCCTCACTTGTACTCAGGAGCACAGAACTGACCCAGTGATTCAGGTGAAGCCTCATCATGGCTGGGTAGAGTAGGATCACCTCTCAACCTGCTGCCAGTGCTCTTCCTGATGCCCCCCCAGACACCATTAGCCTTCTTGATCACAAAGGCACTGCTGGCTCATGGACAGGACCCACAGAGCAGTATTCCAGCAGGTCAAACCATGTCATCTTTCCAGCAGGTAATCTTCATGTGTTCAGGTTTGGCAGGGAAAAAACCCCAGAAAACCTCAACCAGTTATTAACCCCCAGTCTGATACCCACCTGACAGCTTTGCAGGTACACTGTACCCTCCTCATTCTCTTTGACTTTGCCTTACAGTAGAAGTGCTGCCAGAGTTTGTTGTGAGGTCTCTTGTGTGCAAATAAACCTGCTGCGCTGTGTGATTGGCATCCTTTGGGCACCACTGCAATAAAGATGAAGGAATATTTGTTTACATTTGAGTAGGAGATCAGAAACTCACTGATTCTGACTCATTGCCACAGCATTAGATAACTAGGAACAGCCTTATCTTTTCTACTGTGTTTTCCAGCTGTTTTATTCTGTTTTTTTCTCTCCCCCTACCATGTCTGGGAGATTTGTGACTCTTACTTCTCTCTGGTTTTGCCTCCCTGGTCTCATTTCCCTTCTTGTACTTTCTTCCTACACACTTCACTTCTTCAGCTTTCCCTGTGGCTTGTTCTTCACGATTTCTCATTGTAAGTCCTTCCTTTCAGGCTTGTCACCCTCACAGGCTATCTCAAGCCAGTCTTTCCAGAAACAGAGTGAGAGTTGGAGACTTTTGGGCTGGAGAGGGGCACTAGCAGGAAGAGAAATCTGGGAGCTAGGGAAGTTGCAAGAGAGCAAGGAAGAGGCTGGAGGAAGAGGAAGGCAGGAAGGGACACTCCCTGGGATACAAGGAACAAAAAGGAGGGAAGGAGTGAGGGGAAAAGAGATGGGAAGCTAGGGAGGCACATACACAACAGCAAAGGGAAACAGAAGGATGTGAGAGAGAATACGCATTAGGAGAGAAGGGAGATTTTATGGAGGAGGTAGAATTAAAGGTAGAAGTATTCTCACACTTAAGGGAAAGTTAAGGGAAAAAGGGAATAAAAGACCTTTAATATCATGAAGTCCTACCATCAACCTAGAACCACAACCATAGTCATCATCAAACTATGTTCTCAAGTGTTAGATCCAGATGTTTTTAGAGCATTTCCGACTTCACCACTTCCCTGGACAGTCTATGCTTTACAACTCTTAGTGAAATTTTTTGCCTCATATCCAATCTAAACCTTCCCTGGTGCAACATGAAGCTATTTTCTCTTGTCCTAACACTTGATACCTATGAGAAAAGGCTGACCCCCACCTCACTATAATCTCCTTTCAGGTAGTTGTAGAGAGTGATAAAGCTACTCCTGAGCCTTCTTTTTCCCAGGCTAAACACCCCATCTCCCTCAACTATTCCTCATCCACTTGTGCTCCAGACCCTTCACCAGCTCTGCTGCCCTTCTCTGGACTTGCTCCAGTGCCACAAAGTCTTTCTAGTAGTGACAGCCCAGAATTGAACATAGTATCAGACCTCTAAAGCAAGAAAGGACTGGAAGGACAGTGCCTCACCATGACATTTTCTCAGCCTCACTGTAGCTTGCAAGCCCTCACCTTGCTGTCCAGCACAGGAACTAATGCAACACCATCCACTCTCTTGGCTTTGACCACTAGCTTGCCATCCCCAAAAATGCTGCTCAAGTCTGTTTACCACCCCTTGGCCAAGCCCCACGAAGCTTGGATGTAGACACAGAAAGCCCATACAAATTTGGACTTGAATGTTTTCCTACACTCCTCCCACCAACTGCATAGAGGTTGCTAGAAGTACTGTTTGGACCAGGGGTTTCCCAGAGGGTGAAGGCATAATGGATCTTCCCAAATTAAGAAGCCAGAGACACAGGGGAGATGGTGCTCAGCACCATTTGTGTCTTGCATCTAAGTTTCATACTAAGGTATCCTCCCAGATCCAGACACCCATAGACCTCCAAGCTCTGCCCTTCTGGTACCCACCATACCCAAGGATCCTGGCAGCACCATGGAGGTGCCCTTGGGCAAATTCTCCCTCACAACTGAAGTTCTCTGGTCTCTTCTATATCATACAGTCTTGAATTCCAAAAACTGATGTTCCTTAAGCTAGCTCCCCATCCAGATGGTTGTATCCTTAACATAAGTACTAGCAAATTGAGGACTCAGATCTGGAGGTTCCTGAATGTTGAGTGCTCCCTAAGTGCCTCTCACAGAATCAGTGCTCTGCAGTGAATCTGAGGTGTCCTGTCAGTGCCAGCCTGAGATGTCCCACATCACCCCAGATGGAGGCTTAAGGGACACTTCTGAATTGTGGCAGTCTGAGGTGTTTTTCTTGAAGAATCATCCATCTGCCTGGGACTGAGTAGCCTCAGCTGGTCCCAAAAGAAGCATCTCAGTACCCTTTTAATTGAGATGACCTGTTCCCACCTTAAAATCCAAAGGAATCTCAGCCATCAAATTACTGTGGAGCACTCCAAATACAGATGTACCACCCAGGCACCACCCTGCTCCAGCTCACACACTACTGGGTTATCCTACATCCTCATAGATTAAAGTATCACAGGGACTTTTCTGACCCCACACCACTTACTTGGGGTCTCCCTCAAAGTGATCCAGCTGGAGATGGTCCCGCCTGAAGTCAACAGAATGGAGCTTCCTGCATCCACTAAACTGTGGTAATGCAGAAAGAAGCTTGGGCAATGTGGAAAGTTGGCATTGTGGAGGACTCCTTATTACTGTTCAGTTTCTTCTCCCAGGTGAAGATAAGGCCCATAACTAAATAATCCTGATGCTGCACACTCTGTGCTGAGCACAGGCATATCCCCCCTGCAGATGTTAATCCCAGGTTTGCGGGTGGCAGTAGCAGAAAGACAGGTGAATGTTTTCTCTCTGCATGCAGATTCAGACTGAGCTAAGGGCTAGAGTTTGTTAATGCTGATGCTGTATATTAAGTTTCTAGGGGTGGAAATAGTCAGTCTTTTCCTTAACTGTGCCAAAAAATGTGTACAGTGCCAAATCATTCTCATTTGAATCAGGTGTTGATGCTGCTGCACTGTGGTCAATATTTTACATCTGGGACAATCCTACCTTCCAGTGGAAAATGCCCCCACTTCCCACCATGAGGTCCCATGCCTGTATCATTTCAAAGCACATCTATGGGGCAGCTGTATCTTGAGCCAGAGGGTGCAAAATTATGCTATTGTTTATCTGATTATACCGTTTTAGTCTCACCATTGAAACAAAGAAGAAGCTTCTAAATTTTTCAGTTGTATAGTAGAGAAGCAGGACAGACTGGCCTCAGGGGCAGATTCTCCACCAAGCAGTTCACTCCCTCAACCAAAAGTGAGAGACACAATTAACTAGCAAGCCAAAAATCAGGGGGAAAAAAAATCTCTGCTGCCCCTGCAGCTGCCTGATGGTGAAAGGAAGCCATATCGATGACAGAAGGAGATAATCCACTGACAGCTGGTTATGCTAGTAAAGATAAATAAACACAAGCTATTTGATCCCCTCTAAGGACTCCATGGTAGAAGGGGACTAACTTCCTATCCCTTGGCATTTTACAAATAGCAGAAAAACATTTGTTTCTGGGGAATAATTAATTTCAGTTCTAGGTGAAAGTAGAATTGCTGAGGGGTGTGGTGGTTGGGAAATGGTTATATGTATTTTAAAATTTTCCTTGAATATTTCTCTAAATCTGTAGGGGAGACATTTCTTCTCCACGAGGGCATGTAGAGTTTGAGGTCTCTCATTTTATCCATCAAGGTTAATGACCAGTGTTCTCATCTTTGCCAGAGGCATTCCAGAAAGGATTTTAAACTTTTGAGTGAACTCCCCAGAAGTATCCATTGATGTACTCTCTGGCCCTCTAAGTTGTTTTCCTTATATTGAAGCTCTAGAAAGCTGCAAGTATCCCATGCAAGCAAGGGAAGACATGGTTCATGTGAAAATAGGGAGTTAAAAATATATTTTGCCAAGTCTCAATATTATATTTAGTAGTGCTGTCGTTGCCATGGTCTAAGGATAAAGAAGGGCAAGTTGTGAAGGTAATATATGTATTATGAAATCAACCAGTATTGCTGAAAAACACCAACAAGCTTCTAGGCACACAAGCCTTTTCTTAGGTCCAAACTGGAAGCTTCAAATTTCATAGAGATATTTGTAAATAGAACTTCATTGTTGTGTAACATGCCTTACTTTGTCTCTGAAGTGCTGCTTACTGGACATTTCACCTTCAGATGTTCCCTCAGGAATGAGGGATGTGATCCTCTTCTAAGTTTATATGGTTCAGGGAGAAGGGTTTGGAAAGAGTGGTGACTTTTCAGCAAACCAGCCCCCCATGGCCATCCTTTTTTTCTTGTGCACCTCAGCAGGACTACTGATACTTCATACCCATTCACCAAGCCATTTACAGACAGATGTGCTCATGCCTGGAAATAAACCCTCAAGACTCTGATGTTCTCTGAAATCTTTCTTCTTTCCCTTCCTCCTCCTCCTCCTCCTTGCTGTAGCAGTGACCCCTAAGCAGAAGCTGCTGTGTGGGTTAGCCCTGACCTCAAACTCTCCAGGGTGGTTTATTAGGGACACACAGCCCATTTCCTCCACAGCTTTCAAACTTATGTGATTCCCAACAGTTTTTTATTAAAAGATATACTGCGTCTCATTCAAAAAAATGGGATAAGAATGACAATGTAAGGTCTGCTTCCATTCTTAGAAGAAAAAACTCAACCCACAGTACAAGAAGTTTCACTTCATTCAAGTGATGAGCAAAACCTGTATACCACTGGCACTCATGAATACAAAAGCCTCTTGCACTGATTTTTTTGTTCTTCACGGAAATATTACTGCTTCCTGTATTCCTGAACTCATAAAAGTAAAAATACTGAAGGAGGCTGAAGGTGGGTCATCTAGAGCAGGCTTTCTCTGATGATGTCCCAACTCAGATGTTTAAGGAGAATGGTAAGAAATGGGATGCATCCAGAAGGATCTTCCCCCGTGAGCTTCTGGCAGACATTGGTAAAAGTGCTTGCTGAGTCAGATGTTGCATCCTTCAGTAGATTTGTTTCATGCCTTTCTAAACACATTTATACTATCAGGGTCCATGAAATCTTGCACCAATGAGTTCCAAATGTGATTATGCATTGAACAAAAAAAGTATTGCTTTTTGTTTGTTTCAAACACTGTCTAATCATTTCACTCAGTACCACTTACTCTTGCAACTTGATGGTGAACAATCACTCCCGATTTTCCTTCTCCATGCTCCTCTCCCTTTAGCAGGCCTCTTATGTTCCCTCTTCAGTTTCTTTTATTTCATCTGAAATGCCCTAGTCTCCAGGTTGTTTTTTTTTTTTCTTCAAGGTGAAAATTTTTCCCTATCCCTTCTGCTGGCTTTCTAATTCTAGCATATATTTTTTGCAACAACATCCTTCAGCTTGCTCTGAGGGGGTGGGTGCGTAATAGCTTCACAAATAGACAAAATACAAACTCCTATTGACATTTATACACTTCAGATAATTTCCAATTCCTTGTTTAACTACCTACCTGATGGCAAGCACTGAGTGAATGTTTTCAGGAACCCCACTGATATTACCAATGACACTAGCATGACCTGGAACTTTGCAATGTTTTCAAACTATCAGAGGATTTTATTGAAATTCCATGTGGTATTCCAAGTCCACTGCAAGACAAACTAATTAAATTATGCCATGCCATGATTATCATGACCTGAAAATGGCATAATCATATGAAGAAGATTATTCTGGGAGTTATTGAAAAACATCTGAAAGGACAACATGATTATCAGACACAGCCAGCACAAGTTCATAGGAAACCCACCTGGTTGGTCAAGGGAAGTAATTTGAAGTAATCTTTGGATTTCAGTAAAGTTTTTGATACTGTCTTTCACAGCATCCTTCAAATGTCGAGCCCACAGCTGGATAAACATACCATGTGATGGGTGAGCAACTGGCTTGCAGGTTGGGCACGAAGGCTTACAGTGAATAGGGTGAGATCAGACTGGCAGCTGGTCATTAGTGGGGTTCTACAGGGCTGCATCTTGGGGCCAGTGCTCATCAACACCTTCATTAAAGAACTGGATGCAGGGCTCAAAGGCATACTAAGAAAGTCTGCCAATAATACTAAAAATTGAGAGGAGCTGCTGACTCCCTGAAAGGCAGGGAGGCCCTGCAGAGAGACCTTGACAAATCAAAGGGCTGGGCATCCACCAACCACATGAAATTTAACAAGGGCAGGTGCCTGATTCAGCACCTGATGGGGCAACCCTGGATGTGTGGACAGACTGGGGAGCAAAAGGCTGGAGAGCAGTGCCACAGGAAAGGGACACAAGGGTCCTGGTTGACAGAAAGTGGATTGCAGTCAGCAGTGGAGACTGCAGGCAGCCAGGAGAGCCAAGTGTGTCCTGGGGTGCATCAGGCACAGCATGGCCAGCTGGGCAAGGGAGGGAATTGTCCTGCTCTGCTCTGCTCTGCACTGGGGCAGCCTCACCTCGAGTGCTGGAGACAGTTCTGGGTGCCACAACATAAGAAAGGCATGAAACTATTACAGATTGTCCAAAGGAGGCCAGTGAAGATGGTGGAGGGTCTGGAGGGGAAGCCTTATGAGGAGTGGCTGAGGTCACTTGCTCTGTTCAGCCTGGAGAAGACACTGAGGGGAAACCTCATTGTGGTGTTCAGCATCCTCTCAAAGGGAAGTAGAGAGCCAGGCACTGATCTCTTCTCTCTGGTGATCAGTGACAGGGCCTGAGGGAACAGCCTGAAGTTGTGTCAGGGGAGGTTTAGATTGGATATTAGGAAAAGGTTTTTCACCTAGAGGGTGGCTGGACACTGGAACAGCTCCCCAAGGAAAAGGTCCCAGCACCAGCCTGAGTTCAAGAAGTGTTTGGACAATGTCCTCAGGCACATGGTGCAATTTCAGGGGCTCTTCTGTGCAGGGCAAGGAATTGATTTCATTGATCCTTGTGGGCCCCTTCTATGAATATTCTATGATTCTATGATTTTTACTTGATAACATAATAAAAATTTTGAAAGAAACATTCTTTTCATTCTGTTCCTTCTAGTGAGAAAAAAACCCCACATTTATGCTTATGTGTGCTCTTCATATACAGAAGCAATGCCAATGAGATTTGTGAATTTATTGACATTATCTAACTGTCTTTTTGCTGAAAAGTGCGATGTTGGTGTATCTTACCGTTATTAATCAATTTTGAACACAAAGAACACACAAATATGTTTAATTGCCCAATTCCCTAAGTCTTGAGTGAAATATTTTGCAACTTGCCTATCACTCAAACAACAGAAGACATGAGTGGAAGATATTAAAATCAATTATAAATAAAATATCTGTGAGGACCTCTCTCTACAAAAATGTCTCTGAATTTATGATGTGGTATCTGTAGTGTAAGACATGACTAAATAAAAAGGGCATTTTGTCTCTCTGCAGATGCCTCCCTTGTCCATCAGGTTTATTGACTTTTTTTGATCTTTACTTTGCCCCTTCTCACTCTGTTCAAAACCCAGCTACAATAAACTCCAGATTATCCCAGAAAGCAGCAAGACGAGGTAACACAGTCAAAGCAGAAACCCAAAAACAGTCAGGGAAGCTTGGAGAAGGAGGTGTCATGCCATCAGCAGGGACTGGTGTCTCCAGAGGCTGTGATGGTCACAGCTCCTCAGAAGATGCAGTGCTGTGTGGCACAGTGCAGTGTGAGCGAGCCCATGCTAGTTCAGCATCAGTCACCTCAGGGGTATCTTTATCCATGATACACTTAATCCCAGATAATCTAGAGGTGACTAATACCATTTATGGTTAGGCCATGAAAACTCACTTTGAATACCTGCACTAGCACTGACCTTTCTGTCCACTGAGTCACTGTTAACTCTTACTCTTGCATGCAAAGCCAGGCACAGCTCTGCTCCTCTGCTCCCCCTTTCTCATCCCTTCATAAAACTTGTTTCACAGCTCATCTTCCCTCCCTCGTCTCTGTGCCTATGCTGGGCTACTTTTCAGTATGGTAAAATCAAGACAACCTGTAATAATACACAAGATTCCAGTTGTTTAATACTTCTCAAAGCTTATACTTTTTTTTATTGCTATCAAACACTGATGCTCTTGCTACATTACTCTATAGGACAAGATGCTGCTCAGCTGGTAGTCCCAAACTGGTGGCTCAAATATATGCTTAATTAAATACTTAGAGAACTGAATTGCTTTTCAGATGCTCCATCCACTCAAACTTCAGGCTGTTTATGTATTTAGTGACATTGAAGGGTTTTGGGGACAAATTTATGGAAGAATTTTTGGAAACCACAATCAGTATTTATATTTTAAATACTTAACATCCTGGAATTATCATCATCCTGTAGTTTACTTTAGGTCCTCTGATTCCCTGCCTTTCCCTTTAGTGACCTTTAGACTATATATTCCTTGGACTTTGGAACAGACTTTGCGTTATGATGTCTCTCCTCAAGGTGCCAAAATGACCACTGACACCTAAAAGGACTAAAAAAACATGTCCTTTCTACTTGTGTTTTATTGTTTACAGAAATTGACTTCTAAATTTCTTTTTGGTTGCTGTTTTTGTCACAATGTCTGATATCTATGCATGTGGGAGGCTGTTGAGATGTCTATATGCCTGCAATACATCCTGGTAGCTGCTGTCTTGGTCTGTGGCTCATGCCCTTGGTTTACCACTCTGCATTTCTATTTGCTTGTCAGGTTAGCGACACACTGAAATGCTTCATTACAAAAGTTGTCATTTCCTTTCAGCAGTCCTTGAAAACATACTCAGTGGTTTCATTTCCATCCACAGTTTTCCAATTCTACTTTTTTCCCCTCCAAGTTCCTCAAAAATAGAAGTGGAAGCATCTGGGAAAGGGTATTTTGATGGAGACTAGATATCTCTAATCACTAATGGTCCAACAATTCCAGCTCAAAAATTTAGGAGGGTGACCAACATTACAACATATCAGCTTGAATTAGGAGGCATTATATTGTTTAACAAAAAGGACAATGAGTCAAAACCAGTTTCTTTGATCTGATAATGGAACTGCAATTGCTCCTAGGATACTTCATACTGCTGGCTTAAAAATGAGGATCCTTTCCCTGGACCATTTGCATCTTGGCAAAGAATCTCTAGCTCATTGTGATTCTAAACAGTGTACAGGATCCGAAACCATGCTTAGTCAGCCTGGCCAGCCACCTGAGAGCCATGAGCAGTGTCCCCTTTATGACTGCTCACTTCTACTTAAGGAGAAAGGAAAAAAAAGGCAAGGAAACCCATTCCTCTTGACTCCCAGAGACAGTATCACTCCTCAGATCTTCCGTCAGTATGGAGCAGCAACATCACCAGCCTCTCTGAAAGCAGATGCATATTCAGAAGAAAGCAATGGCTTGTGAAAGGTAAAATGCTTTCTGGCCCCCCCTAATTGCAGATCTGATACAGAAGTTCTGGTTGAAATAGTGTTTTGCTGGAGGTCAGATTAGATAAGCAGCTAACAACCTTCCTGACTTTACATATTGAAACCTTAACAAGACTGAAAGCCTAAGAGGGAAGCCAAGCAAGAAGAGCTCTGGGAGCTGCTGGCAGGTATGAGACAGTGGTGATCCTCCCCATGCTCTCTGTTGAAACAGGCCAGGCTACCCCCTCT
Organism: Erithacus rubecula; assembly: GCF_903797595.1. Lineage (NCBI taxonomy): Eukaryota > Metazoa > Chordata > Aves > Passeriformes > Muscicapidae > Erithacus > Erithacus rubecula. Next base: position 23,503,964 of record NC_136688.1, read on the forward strand.
GAGCTACAGTCTACTTTCTGTATGAAATAACCAGTATCTCTGCTAAGCAAAGCAGTAAGTGATCAGGGGAAGAGACAGCAGGTCAGAGTCTCCTTTCAAGGCTACTCTCAGAAGATCTCACATCCCCAGTGACACAATGCTGTGCTGTGCTGACAGGCCTTTCCTGGCTCAGCTGCTGAGGGCAGCCTGGAGAACATGAATTTTACAAAAGCAACAGGGCAGCTTGAATGTTGAATTACTTTTACCTGAATATAGATCCCGGGCAATATACTCCCATGACTGTTTTTAGCTCACCCTAGCTGCCTCCTAGGCGGAGCAATCAGGACAGTGAAATTTGCAGCTGCACCACTCATGGCTGGACCAGCTGAGAGCTGACAAGTAAGAAAGTAGTTTTGGGAGGAGACAGGGTAAGCAAGGGTCTGCTTCATTGGCTGCTGTAAGCAATAACTCCTGTGTAAGGCAAAAATCCACAATTAAAGTCAGAAGTTGTGTTAAGCAATGCAGTTTCCACTTAGGCTGATGTTCTTAATGGCGAGTGCCTCATGCACATGATGTGTTCAGGCTCTGGCCCCAACTGACGGTCTAAACAATCGGGATAATTTTCCTTATCATCTGGAAGTGAGCAATGCCCTATCCTTCCCTGACCCGGGAAGGGGAAGATATTTGCTTGTAGAAGGCACCCTTTGCCTGCATCCAACTGCTGAGATAACCCTGTGTTCAAACAGATTCCCAACTGTTTCCTTAGGCTGGGGTACGTCTTTCCCAAAATGGTCTTATGGCTTTCATTTTTAAGCTGCATAGGCTATCTCCCCTCTTAGTTGCAGCCATTCAGCATTCCTGCCAAAAGCACAGTGAAAAACAGCAATAGGCAAGTAACTAACTCTTGGTTTAGTTTTTAAGGTAGTTTTGTTGCTGAAAAACAGGGCAACAGAAAGTGCTATGTGGCTACTCCACTGTCAACCTAATCTGTGACCTGTCAGTGCACTTTCTGCTAATTCCTTTTAACACAAGTTGCAAGAAGACTGTTTCTGCATGTTAACTAATATCTTCTCAGACTTTGTTCTAAGTATCCTCAACAAACAGCACTGCAGGATGGGCTGGCTACAGCAGAGCTAGCATGTTATGCTAGATTGGTACACTAACTGTTAAAAATGACTATTGTTCTTGAGATGCCTCTGCATTAATACTTTACATGGACTGTTCTTCTTTCTCTGAAATTCTTCCAAACTAGTGAAATAATATTCAATGAGAAATAAGATCTAGCAGCTGCTTACAAGTTCTCACCAAATTCTGTTGAGTTTTGTGAGTTTTCCACTAAATTTGATAAGGCTTTGGATTTGGCTTGTATTTCTAAGTGCTCTTAGGATAAAAAACAGGCAAAGGGGACTGAGCATCTAAAGTGATGTGATTAAGCAGAAAGTGGAAAACCCAGACAAACTGAACTATGACTTTTGATAAGCAGCACAAACATCACATTCAGAGGTAGAGGTGTGTGGGATCACAAAGACTTAACAAGCAAAGGAGAATTTTTTTTCCCTAAGCTTCTAGCAAGATCATTGTAGATATCTGTGTATTGAGCCAAAGTACAAAACCAGTCAGTTTATTCAAACATTTAGCTGGATATCTGATGGTACCACTGCTTTCCATTTTGTACATGAAATCACGTCTCATGCTAGTAGAAGGTAAATTCTTCATATACACAAGTGGGGAGCCTTTTTGCTGACGTGGAGGTGAAGCTAAGTAACACAGAGGCAGAAACCTCTTCATCATTGCAAATCTGAACAAAGGAGTAGTGCACATGCACAGCTTTTAAAGGAAAGACTTTTGGCATGTCTGTGATAATAAAGGTCTTAAACTGCTGAGTTCAGGCTGGTTGATGAGAAATCCAACAGCACTGTGTGCTTGCAGCCCAGAGAGCCAACAGCATCCTGGGCTGCATCAAAAGCAGCATGGCCAGCAAGGTGAGGGAGGGGATTCAGCCACTCTGCTCTCATGGGAAGCTGGAGTGATGTGTCCAGCCCTGTGGCCCCCAACGTAAGAGTGATGTGGTTCTGCTGGAATGAGACTGGAGGAGTGCAATGAAGATGATCAGAAGGCTGGAGCATTTCTCATGTGAAGATAGGCTGAGAGGGCTGGGGCTGTTCAGCCTGGAGGACACATTTTCCAGTACCTAAAGGGAGTCTACAAGAAAGCTGGAGAAGCACTTCTGACAAAGGCATGTAGTGATAGAACAAGGGATAATGGATTTATTCTGAGAGTATATTTTGATTAGATGTTAGAGAGTCACTGTGAGGATGGTGAGGCACTGAAACAGGTTGCTCAGAGTGGCTGTGGATGTCCCATCCCTGCAAGTGTTCAAGGCCAGGTTAGATGGGGCTCTGAGCAATCTGGTCTAGTGGAAGGTGTCCCTGCCCATCACAGGGGGGTGCAACTAGACAACTTTTAATTTCTCTTTCAACCTTAACAATTTCACAATTCAATTTTATGAAAATGGTCTTAGCCACTCTAACTTGCCATGACCCAGAGATCCCTGTGGGCAATGTGTGAGATACTCACCATGGTCTGAGCTCTAACACAAACCATGAAAAATTTCTGTGTGCATCTACAGTAACAGCTGATGATTATTTTTCCTTTGAACTTTGTCCAAAGTTCATCTCTAAAAAACAAACTTTGGGCTGTGTGTATTGACTCCTCAGCAAAATAAACATGCTGAATCTCTAGTAACACTTAAATCACTCATTCTAGATTCTTTCAACTTGCCTGTTAACCAGAAAGATAAAAAAACAGGGCTTTACTCAGTTATTTGTTTTTCTGGTGCCTCTATCAAAAAAACCTGAAGGACAAAAGCAACTCTGGTCTGACTGTTTTCAGAGCAAGCTGACTCCTTGCTTCAAATTAACTGAAGGTAAAATCAAAATCCAGCCTGTCTTGGCTGTAACACTTGGCTCTACAGCTTAAAGTGTTGGTAGTAAAAGTTTACATGGAGAAGGGAAAATCTGCGTATTGGAGCTGGGATTTTCAGGGGGGTTTAAAAATTGGTTATGGATTTAAGGCTGGAGGGCTAAGGAGGGAGGGGCCTGGGCGATGCCCCAGCCACAGGAGAAATCACAGCAAACTACAAGCTGATCTGACAGCAATAGAACTTAGCCCAGGCTCACTTGATCTATTCAAAGGCTGTAGAAACAAAGTAGAAAGAAATATAAAAAGCAAATATATATTTATTTTAAATTGTGTAATATTTCATATCTTAGTTATACTAACTATAACATTTCTTGTCACAGTTAGACATGTTGAAAGATCTTCGGTGATGGCTGCTAGATTTTGGTAGTCACAGCCTTAGCATGTGACCTTACCTGATATCCCATGAACTGTGCACCTATCAGTAACTATTTGATGAGCACCCATATATAATTTCTGTGTTTTTCTTTTCTTAGTATTCTGTCAACCTTACTGTTAAGCATCATACCTGGCTTGCAAAAAAGAAAAATAAAAAAGGAAGAAAATATAATAATAATAATAATAATAATAATAATAATAATAATAATAATAATAATAATAATAATAATAATAATATGGAGTAGAAGAGATTGCCTCAAAAAGAAAAACCCAAACAATGTGACATTAAAAAAATAAAGGCATTTTTGGATAACTCTATTCCCTTCATACCTTTTCCTTCTGGTGCATTTAAGGTTTGTGCTTTTAAGGTCACATCCACAAACCCAGAGGCTAGGAACTTCATTTAAAAAAAAAGAAAGCCTGAGTTTCTTGCATAATTGTATGAGTTCAGGAGCTACAGCTTTAAGAAGGGCACTAAACATTGTAAAGTTCACAATTAAATCACACAAAACTTGGCAACCAATTGATGGAAAAAAAGTGGAAAATTAACAGTAATTAAGTAAACAATGGCTTACAGATCTCTTTTTTTAGTGAGAGGAAACCTTGCTGTAAGTTCTCACTCAGGCTGAGCCCTCTAGAATCCTCCAGATGATAAAACTGTGCGTTTCTGCCCAATTACGACTCGTCCCCGAGTTACTCATCATGACTGCCTTATGGATTTAGTTTCACAATATAAAAACGAGTTCATCGTGGCTTCCTGAAGCATTTGCAAAGATAACGCAAACGCTTACTTTTCTTCACAACTTGTGAGCACTTCGAAGGACTAAAACGATGAAAGAGGCTATTAAAAACAAAAAATTAAAAAAACAAAAAAACAAAAAAACCAACAGCTTTGCATTGCATGAAGCCCCAGCTTTTCGTGAGAGCTCATACAAATCCCGCGGCGTCCAGAACATGTCCCACCGCTTTAGCAATGCTCCGACAGAAACGCGAGGTCTGAAGTATTTCTGAGACTCTGGAGACTTTCGGAAGCCGAAGAGGCACAGGGGCATGCCTGTAACTTAAGCTAGCGTAGTGCAGCTAAGGAGTGACCCTGCCCGGGCTGGTGCCGGCGCTGGTGCGGCAGGAACGGGGGCTGCGCTCCCCGAGCTGCCGGAGGACGGGGCAGCCTCCGAGGAGCGCCCCAAGCCCGAGTCACGTACATTGACTGGCACGCCGGCGAGTACCGCAGAAACGTTCCGAGCCATGGCGTGTTAACTTCCCTGCTTTGAACCTGCCCGTCAAAGTTTCTGACTCGCCACGGTTGGATTTTGTTGCCTTTTTTTCTTTATTTTTTTTTTTTCGGGAGGGAAATTAGAAGAGGAATGGGGAGGGGAAAAAAAAAAAAGGCAGCGAAGGCTGATGCGCCGCCGCTCGCACGAAAGCAAATGGCAGCATCGCCCGGCACTGGAGTAGTAAGTTAATAAATAAATAAGCCAAGCCCGCTGCGTGAACGGCGAGGTGGAGGAGGGAACAGCCTCCCTCCCTGCCCTGCCGCGCGGCGAGAGAGTGCGCTATTCCTTCGAATAACATGGCAGGGCCAGCGATGAGGGGAGGGAAGAAGAGAGGCCCTCGGCCGGGGCGAAGGGGCCGCGGCGCATCCGCGCCCCATGCGCGGGGATGAGGCGGCCGCGCTCCCGCGCTCCCTCCCGCCGCCGCCGCTTCCTGCGCGCGCCCCCCGCACCCCCCCCAGCCCCCCCCGCCCCGCGGCCCTGTTGCATCAACTTCCTGTGCGGAGCCCCTCGCGGCAGGGCCCCGCGCGCCGGCTCCTCCCGCCCGCGCGCGCGCCCCCCCCCCCACGCCGCTCTCCGCTTCCTGCGCGCGGCCCCGCGCGCGCCCCCGCGCGCCGCCCCCGCCGAGTCCCGCGCAGCCGGGCCGGGCGGGCGCGGGGAAGGAGGCAGGGGAGGGGAGGGGTGTGCGTGTGTGCGCGCGTGTGTGTCTGTATGGGGGGCGCGGGGGGGGTCTCGGCTGGCGCGCGGCCGCCCCCGCACTGCTCTCTCCGGCCCCCGCGCCCTCACGCCCGCCCGGTACCGGCGGTGCGGGGCGGTGCGGCCGCCCAGTGCCCCCCGCGGCCGCGGCCGGCGGCGCCGCTGCTCCGGCAGAGTTTGGTGCCCTACTTCACTCTACTTTAGTTTCACTCACTTTACATCCGGGCTTTTTCCCTAGGCAATGGGGGCCGCAGCACAGCCCGTTCCTTAGGCAAAGGGAAATAAATTCGCCGCACCGACACGTCAAGTAGTCCCCCCTCAGGAGAAGCCGCCGAGCCCGCCCTCCTGGCTTCCCCCCTCCTCGTCCCGGCCCGGGCCCGGCCGGCGGCGTCCCGCCATCGCAACGGGGAGCGGGAGCGTGGGCCCGCCGATTCCCGCTTCCCCGGCGGGTCTCCAGCGGCGGGCCGGGCCGGGCCGGGCCGGGGCGGGCGGGGGCGCGCGCGGCGGCGTGTCGGGAGCGCGCCGCAGGCAGGCAGGCAGGGAGGCCGGCGGCGGAGGGATCCCGGCGAGCGGTGTGCTGCGGCCGGGCCGGGTGAATGGGATTGAAGAAGAGTTCAGCTTCTCGGCTTGTTTTTGTGTTACAGTTTCTCTCCTCCTGCGCCTCTTCGGCTTCGTGCCGCCCTCCCCGCCCGCTCCCTCCTCCCCGCCGCAGGAGGAGCCCCCCGCGGAGAGGGGGAAGGAAAAGGACCCCACAGAGGCGAGAGCGAGCGAAGAGGAGGAGGAGAAGGGAGCAACCTACCATCTTCCACTCCCCGCTTAGCTTAAAGAAAGTGAGAGGAGGAGAGAGAGAGAGGCGCCCAGAAGAGGGGGACAGGGAGGCCCAGAGGAGCGGCGGCGCCGGCACCCTCCCCCTATGAAGAAGAGTCCTCCCCCTCACAGAGAGGTCCTGCCAGGGGGACCCCGGCCGGCCCGCAGCAGCACCGCCGCCGCCAGCAGGGTGTAGTATCCCACCTTTCGGATTCGCCTCCTCCTCCTCTTCCTCCCTGCCCCCCCCCGCCCCCCGGGCGCCGTCCCCCCCTCTCCCCCCGCGCCCCCCGGGATGGCGCCGGCGCGCCCCGCACTCTCCGGCCAACTTGGCGATGAGGAGCAGCAACTTCGCCGCGGCCCCCGGCCCCTCCCTCGGGGGGGTGGCGGGGAATAGCGGAGCGTCCCGGGGCGGCCCCCCGGCCTCCCCGGCAGAAGTTTGCGAGCGGGAGCGGGAGAGGTGGAGGAGGGTGACACTTGGGGTAAAAGGAGGAGGTGACACATTGGGGTTGGGGGGAGGAGCAGGGGAAGGAGATGACACATTGCACTGGGGATGGGGTGGGGGAGGGAGGCTTATCCCCTCCCCTCCGGTTTCCTTCAGGATGATTATTTCCAGGCCCTTTTCTCTCGGTCGGGTCCTTCGCCGCGATGCTGTCGGGGAAGTTTTATTATTATCTGGGAAATGATGCCGCTCTCGGTGATGGATAATTCGTAGTAAATCCGCTGCTGCGGTTTTCTCTTTTTTTTTCCTTTTTTTTTTTTTTTTTTTTTTTTTTTTTTTTTCACCTCCTCTTCCCTCCTTCCTTTCATTCGTCTTTGTGGCCCGAGCAGCGCCGGGAAAATTCCGTTTCTTCAGCAACTTGTTATTCCGGAGCCGGGCCTGCCCCCCTCGCCCTGGGGCTGCCCTTCCCGCACAGGTACGGGGCCGGGGGCCGGGGGTGCCCACGCCTGCCCCAGCACTGGGCACAGACACTTCTTTATTTTGGTTTGTTTCCCTCCCTCCTGCGCTCGTGTAGGTGGAGTGGGGCTCTATGTGGGACTCTGCCATTTGGTGTAGTCCTCTTATGCGTGTTCCTTTCCTTTCTTCACTTGCCTTCCTGCAGGAATTTTTTTTTTTTTTTTTTTTGTGGTGGTGTGTGGTTTTTTTCCTGTTCTTTATTATTCCGTGCTTCACTGTCGGTAAAGCTTTCTCCTCAGCCACCTCTGCAGTTTGGTGGGTGCTGGTGGGTTAGTACGCTGAGATTTTTTTGGTGAATTAGTATTTTATTAATCTTCATTCAACTTCTTCTCAAGTGTCAAAAAATAAGGCTATGAACAGATGTGTTTCAATATGGAGAAATTTCTAAGTTCCTAATTCTTGGGGGTGGAGGAAAGAGTGCCATTGGAGAGTGGCTTTTGTTTTCGATTGGTGAACAAATGTCATCACATTTCAGTCACGTGCTGTAATATTCTTTGTTCAGCTATCAAAGTATGATATCTGCTACACCTGTTCCCACTTTTTAATTGTAAGTAACGGTGATTGCCTGCAAATCTTATACTTGCAGATAGGAGCACTTTCTCCCTTTCTCCCCCTTTTATCCTCTTGGATATTTGTTTGGGCCCAAGCACTGAGCTTGACAATGAACTTTTGTTCACTGTGGAGACTACATGTAAAAAGGTCCCACTGGGGGTAATAACGTGCGTGTCACGAGAAAGTTGTGTGCTGTGATGTACGGTGGGTGTGAGCATGGAGAAATCAGGTGGGGATGTGCGTTCTGTAATGGCAGGGCTTGAGGAGGAGGTAGGCTTCTTTGGGTCAGGCAGATTTTCTTGTGCTGTTGCTTGTTATCAGGTTAAAGGATAGATACTCCTGTACACCCGTATGTGTAGATAGTTGCATCTTTTTTTGCTTAGCTGTAGATTTTCAGCTATCAGAAATGAATTGGATTTTGACTGTCTGTTTACCTTTTTTTTTTTTATTTTAAATTTCCTCTCCTTCCCCCCCCAGCTTCTCATTGTGCTCACTTCTAACAATGAAGACACCTGCTTAGTTTCAGTTTTGTAATTTGGCTTCCTCTGTCTTTCCTGTGATTTCCCAGAGTTAGCTGGTGAGGCTGGACCTGCTACATAGCAGGGGAATTTCTAACTTTGATGAAGGGAGGCTTATTTTGAGGCTTCATTTGTGAAAAGAATAACATGTGTTTCAATACTTTGTTTAAAAAAAAAAAACCTTAAAATTCTAATATTCATTACTTCTACCAGGGTAATGACAGGTAATGACAGAACTTTATTATTAAACTTGTTAGTGATTGTGTAGAATACAACTTTATAGTTTTTATTAAATACTGATGTTAAATTACTACTGAGAACAGGATCTTAAATATAAAAATAGCATAACTACCCATATTAGTTGAAGGAGTCAATTACCATACGTTAGGAGAAAGATCAGTCTTTGGAAATTCTGTTTATATCTGTGCATGCTTCATGATAGCTAAATGAAACTTTCTTTGGGGACGTTTTTTATTGTTGTTTTCTAGAAAGGAATTCAATAACTCAGTAAATGAAACTTTAAAACTGTATTTAAAAAATACATGATGAAATTTTCAAATGTTTTTAAAACTTTCAACTTCACTATGGTAGAGAGTTTATTTAGTTATATCAGCTAGGGGTTTGAGCTGATAGAGAGGGATTATGGAGCAGCCTCTATCCATTCATTTCATGTTGTATAATAGTGTGTATAGAGTATCTCTTCTAAGTCATAAGAGACCCGTTGTCCAGCAGAAGGTAGGTGCTTTGCTACCAGATGGATGGCAGCTATGTCATATCCCAGGATTTTAGCCTGAGCATCCTGAGCAACAAGAAGTTTGAAGTGGATCCCATTATGGGTTTTGGTGATTTTTCATTTAACTAGTGAAGCTAACATGTTGTGTAGTTCAAAATGTTATGTGGAGGAGTCTTTTGTTATTAATAATTATTTTGCCATTAGTGTTTTCAGGATTTTTGCTTGGAAGTTTTTAATCTTTGCTCTCCTCTCTGTGCATCCTGAACTAGTTTTGTTGATGGAAGCAGGCATTTGAAAATGGTTTTCTTCCTTTAGGGAAAATAAAAAATCTCCCCTTCAAAGAACTTAAGCAAAAGTAGGAAATTAAAACTTAAGCTGCTTAGAGAAAAGTGCTGTTGTGTTTTCCAACTTCAACAGTGAAACCTGTACTTTAAGTTTAGGTTTTGTAAAGGTATCTCTTCACTGTAGGCTATTCAGCTTCAGCTTTGTTTTAAATATTGATCCTAACTATTTCTTACTCCAACTTTTTTATTTAGAGATGAGGTTTTGTTTGTGCCTGTTAATCTTCACGGTAGAAATTATGATATAAAAAACCATCTTGTTGTGGATTCTTAGAAAGGACACAAATTTCATGGCCTTTTTTTTTCTTTTTTTAGAAAATAGGATGTATCATATTGACTCCTTAAAAAGTTGAATAATTCTGTGGGCAGTTGGAAAGCTTTGATAGTGAGTCTGGCTATCACTTGAGTTGTTCATGAAGTTTGTTTATAATGAACACATTGAAGCTGGTCAGTTCCTTTATCCTTACTCTCAGAGCCATGAATTTTATTTGGTCAAATGAATTGATACTACCAGAAATTGTTTGCAATGGAGATTTCTCTTTTATTTTAGTCCAGTTTGAAGAAACCTTGATGGACTATCTTATTTCATGTGCTTTTTGCATGGGTATCAGAAACTCAAGATGAATGTCACGTGAGAAACGTGTTGGTGACCCTAACCCTTTCACTGTTTTGGGTTTGTTGGTTTTGCTTGTTTAAAATATTAAATACAAGAAAGAACTTCATAGGGTGATAGAGCTTTGCTTTTTGGAGGGCCATCTCATGGGGATGTGAGCTGTAAAGCATCTTCAGGAAAAGCTTCTTGTGTGGAAGGGGCATTGCTAAAACCTATTATTAAACTTATAATATTTCTTCACTGTCCCTTCACCCTTTATGCTCACAACTGTGCAGTCACATGTGTAGCTGTATACTAGAAGTGTAAGACTCTACAAAAGGCCTGGCTCCTGTACATTGGTGAATTGCCCTTGTTCAATTACTCTGTGCCAGAAAGCAGCTCACATCCTGTTTCTGATGTATTTTAACAGCACAAAGGTTATTTAGGAACAAACCATATAGTGGAAAGGTGGGGCAGAGCGCAGAAGGATTTTGAGATGTCTGCCAAATGCAAAGGGCTGGTACTTACTTCTATACCCTGTAATTAGAGGGTATATAAGGATAGTTTTTATAGGTATCTTACAGTAATATTTCATGTTCAGTGTAGCACAAAGCCAGTATCTGGCTTGTGCTGGTAGTAGAGCTATGCATTATGCAGGCAAAAAAGAATTTTATTTACATTTGGTGGGGGGTGGGGGGCAACTTTCTATTTTCTCATTTTCCTTTCCTTTTTTTTTTTTCCTTATGGCACATAGAGTCTCATTAAAAAAAAAAAAAAAAAAAAAGTAACTGCTTTGTTTCCTTCATAAGTTTTTTTATTTATGGCTCCTTCACTTTACAATGTTCTTCTCTGGACCGGAATTTTAAAAGTATGATTTAAAGTTTGTTTGATTCTGCTTTTGTTATGTCAAAACTTCCCAAAAGTGTAGATCACAGAATGGCTGTAACATGTGTAGAAATCTGAAGACTTTTTAAAAAGTACCTAGTGCTGAGGAAAGGTGCACTTGCACCTTTCAGGTGATTCTGCAGTTAGAGTCACCTGTCCCTACAATAATTTTTATAGCTGTAGAAAGTTCTTACAGGTTCCTTCCTTTGCTTTGAGAGGACTGCCCTACCTACTGTCCTAACAAAGCCCAACTTCACCACGAATCTTTTGTTTTAATGCTTTGGTCATTCCAGGTTTTTGAGGAAAAAATGTGCTGCTTGATACAGACTTATCTGCAGCATTTATTTTCTGGTATGCCTTTTACACCAGTTTAATATCTCTGATGGAATTATCAAGTTCCCCATGCCTTAAAAGCTCTGCCTGGATGGTTTGACCTATTATTTGTTCCCTCTTGCCCGAGATTTCTTGTTTGCTGTCATTACAAATGCTCACTCTTTTGATTAGAGACTGTATGCTCAAAGCATGCTTTGAAAAGCCACACACCACAAAACAAACATGCTGCCTCCACCCCCCAGACCCCAGCCCAAACCTAATGTTTGTTGTTACTGGTGGGAATGCAACTGTAAGTGGTACAGGAGCAATGAGGCACTGCTTCACTGTGAGCTGTGTTTTAGGCCACGTTCATGCAGCTCTTATGCATTTTTAATGCCTGATTTCTTAAAATGTGTGTTTTCTGATTCTGCCTTTCTGCCTGATAGTACTGTGCTTGTAGGACAAAAGAGAAAGTTCACTTGGTACAGAAGTTGTCACCTGTCTCTGAAGTGAGGGTCTCTACCTTTGCATGTGTAATTAAAAGTACGCTTTGGAAACGTAGCTGGTGTGTTTCTTGAAATTGCAGTATGGATGTGTGAGTAGTTAAAACAAACGAGGGCAGATTTAAGCCTGTGACTCTAAGATGGCCTGTGAGAGAACTCTAGCAGAGCAGCCAAGCTTATGGGTGGTTCAGCTTCCTTGTTTCTGCGTATGAAATACAAGCTGTCAGTATGAAAGGGAGAAGGAACATTGATTCCTTCCCCTCTTCCACTTCAACCCTGCAGATCCAAGTTAACTGTGTGGATCCCAAAGGCAGCATAGTTGCAAACAGTTAATTGAAAAGATCAAGTGGTATCCTTTTGAAGCTTTAAATTGTTTTAACAAAACTTCTGAGTAATTGCAATAATTATTTTCTGATAAGCTGGCTGATAGTAACTATGGCAACAGCTGTCTGGCCTATGGACAGCATTGCTGTATTGACAAAACCTTTAGATGCTCCTGAGGCCTCTTGCCTCTATAGGGAAGTGCATCAGGATGACTTTCACGCGACTGAAGCATCACCATTTCTTTCTCTTGCACTGGGATGCTGTCTTTCTCTTGGGCCAGCCTTTTCCTTTTGCATGTTTCTGTAGGTGCTGCCTGCTAGCCTGGAAATGCTGCAAAGACAGTACTACAAGGACTAGGGAAGCATATAAGTTCTTAGATGAAATTTTATATGCATATTATTGTTTTTAAATTGTTTTAATAATAATAATCCAGAGTTAAGGGAAGTGGGAGGGGGGAAAAAAAGAGGAGGACTTATTTATTTTGTTCCCTGGTTGTTTCCTTCCTCGATTAAAACCTTTTTAGAACAGGCTGGTAGGGGGAGCTGCCATTCCCTTTACTGAAGTACAGCGTATTCCTCTCTGAGGCCTACGCTGAGACACAGCTATTTAATTTTCAGCTAAGAGCCACTTCTTTTCAGAAGAGAGGCAAGCCCCTGCTTCAGCACATTGTGGAAATGGAGGAGGAGAGCAATTTGTTTCCAGATAACTGGATTCTGGGCAGGGAGAATATGCCCCTCACCAAACATACTTTTCCTATTGCTATTCAAAAGAATACTCTTTAATGTTATTAAATGTAGCAGTCTTGGGAGAAAAACCCCATAAATTCTTGTTGCACTTCAGTAAAAGATGTTAAAAAGCTACAGCAAACTGTGCATATTTGAAAGTAGCCAAACTTCTGTTCTATGAGGACTCTTGGTTAGCTGATATTTATTTCTGCTGAAATCTTTGGCCTCTTAACTTCAACACACAAGAACTGGGTATCAATCCAGCTTATCTGATGATTACCAGCAGCAGTCTCCCTGTTTGGGATGTGTGTCTTGTTTGCAGGCTGGTGGAAGTGTGCAATATGGCCTACATCTGGTCTCATCTTGAATAAGAATGTGCTCAGGGAAACTACAGGCCCCAGTGTGCAGTGCTGTGTTTTTATTGCAGTGGCCTGCCAAGATTGTGCTGTCCTAGGGCATCCTGGGACCTGTAGTTTTCTTCCGCAGAAGTTGGGAATTTGGAGTGAAGAGTAAAAGATGCCAACATGTTCTAGAAATGCGGTCCTCAATACCTTATCCAGTTCTTGTTGGTCAGCTTAAGCCTGTGTAGCAGTCAGGTTTTTTTTTTTTTAATAAGTCAAGAATGGTTTACAGTTGGGTAATATGTTTAGAGAAAAGCAGTCTGTGAAGGAAGTCTTCCAACTGCTTATGTGTTTTCGTACAAAGAATGTATTAATTGTACTAACACCTTGCTCCATCTGTGATTTCAAGTATCTTATTTGATATTCTGGGGACTTTTAATCTTTCAAAGCAATGTTATGGATGGAAACATTTGGCAGAAAGGGGTTTCTGTTACTGGCAGTATGGTAGCCGTGTTGTCCTTTCTAGTTGCTGGGAGGACGGTGGGTCACAGTGGATTTCTTTTCACACAGTGAAAGAGAGTTTTAACAGTATTTTTTACTGATGACAACTCACTTCTCTGCTGTGTTTCTTGAGAGCGAGTGATGACATAGCTGCCTTATGCAGCAGAGCAGGGGACCCAATTTGTGTTCGTGCTGTGGGTGCTAGTGACTCCATTTCTGGTTCCCAAGGGGACACAGTCACAAATACAGGTACTGGCAGGTGCCACCAGAAGCAGAACACATCTGGCAGCTTTTGTTAGGTGTGTTTAGTCCTGACTGCTGCGCTCGAACTCACGTCAGACTTGCATCAAAGAATGTGAAGTGTTTCTGAAGTAGGTATAAAAGAATAGTAACTTTTCAGAATACTTTATTTATATCCATAGGAATTATGTGTTTTCACACAACACTCCCAGTCAGATTTGCCAGAGTTAATGTGAACATTAGTTTGATTTTGGTTTTTCATCAAGGAGCAAGTTTAGTATTTGCTGTGATCTTGTGTGCCATGATTTAGAAAGTGCAGTTTGTTTTCAAGAGAGCAAACACTTAACTTTAACTGATCCCTGTCAATTTCTTTGTTCTTCAGTTTGTATGAAATATTAATATATATAGGCTTGTATTTAAGTGTCAGACAATATGAAATACACTTTGTTTTTTTTTTTAATTAATTAGAACTCTAGTCTTGCAAGAAGTCATGTTATTTAACACTAAGTCCTTCAGAAGTTAGAGAGAATAGCTGAATGCCTCGAATCAGAATCTATGTAAGTAGCAACAGGATTAAGACCACCAAGCTTCTAATGTTGCAAAGTAGCTTCTTTGTAATCACCATAATTAGCTGATATCTAGGTCTGTGTGACAAAATTCTTCTTTTAGTAAGTGTCCAGACATTCTGCTCATTATAAATTCAGAATTCACCTGTACTTCATAGTTGTACGAAAAACCACTCAAAGCCTAAAAAAAGTTGCTCATTCCTTCACCTGTACAGATTATATATATGTGAGAGATATTGGTGTGGTAATAAGCTTCCTTGTGGCAGGATTGTATTTTGTCAGCACTGACACATTGTACACACTGTATGTTACTGACAGTATTTAAAACTGATACAGAAAGGTGAAAGGATTTGTCTAAAACCTTGTGGATGCTGTAAGTGTACGGTACTTGGTAAAGAGCAATATAGTTTTCTTTAAGTGTTCCCAGCCCTTTCACAGCCCATGTGGAGCAAATTGCTGACGGGACAAGCACTTAACTGAAATAGTTACTATTAGAATCTTGACATGATTAGAATGGCTGACATTGTTGCTGTGCAAGGATGAAATTCCCTTTCATTGGCTGATTGGGCCGACACAACTGGCAAGAGAAGAAACCAAGATAAATCTATATGTATTGGAAAGATGATGCATCTTGTCCTTCAAGGACATTTCACCCTCTGTAGAGTGCTCTGTGTAATGCTGTATCAGGGTATCCTAGATAAGGAAAGTGAGAAGTAGGGATATACAAAAGGGTTTGATGCATAGTTGTAAAGAAAAAACTTCTATAAGTACTTCTTATCTCGTAAGAGCAAATCTGATCTGTGAAGAAATTGTGGTCCTACTCAAGCCAATGGGAAACTTCACAGTTGAACTGAGAGCACCAGGATTTCATTCTTTTTCCCCCAAAATAGTGTTTTAAGTGGATTTTGCAGGCCTGCAGCACTGGACAAAATTTGAAGAATCTGGCACCTGTTTAAGAGACTGCTGGTGATCCCTGGGGGATTTCACGATGGGTACTTTGTCTCCAAGTGTCTTTTCTATGCCTTTAAAAAGTGGCTAATACTGAGCTTTTGTGATGCTTTGCAAGAACTTGGAATGTATTTATTCAAGGCTTTTACTTAATTTGTTAGCACAACAAAATTTTGCATGAAAGCCAGAAAGTAGTCCTTGATGTGTCCAAGGAATACTTTCTGTCTCTATCCCTCTTGCCAGTGTGACAAAACTGTTCCCACTGAAATATTTGGTCTGAAATTTGAATAACCTGTGATGGACTTAGAAAAAATAAAGCCCAAACATTTAAAAATAAAATAAAAATTCAATGCCCCAACCTCACTAACAAACCTTCTTCAAACTCTATAAAAGGATTACAGTGGCCTATATTTCTAATAATGAAGCTTTTTGGTAATTTGCATCTAGCTGCAGCTCCAGATACCATTTCACTGCTGCTTAGCTTGCAGTAATTGTCTCTGATAAGCAACTTTATCATGTAAATCTTATTGTGTGTAGCATGAGTTTGCTGTATTAATGATGCTTTTGTCAGTGACCCCAAATGGAAAGGATGTGGCTACCTGAGCTTCCCTTTTTACCCTTTCAGAGAGTGCTTCTGGTCAGAAATAAATTGGGAAGCACTGGTAAGAGTTTGTGCTGTTTCTGAATGTACCTGCCCTTGAGTCAACTGCAGTTCTCCCAAGGAGGAATCCTCACCATAACTCTTATTTTGCGGTCTTAGAGAATCCTCCTGAAGTCAGTGGATTTCTCACTATGACAGTTGTTTCAGAATCAGACTTAGTTTTCACTTTCTACCTGCAATTAGGCGATTTCACCTGCTCAACTTTTGAATGTCAGCCTCTAAAATAAACATGGAAATAGCCTCCCTTCCCATAATTCTCATCCATGCGTGGCAGTTCCTTCTTGCCATAAGACTTACCGTGTCTTCTTCCACCTTACTTCTTGCAGGAATTATATTTGGATGCCTAGCTGTTGATGAAGAACCTGTGTAGTGTTTAGTGTAATGAAATGTTTTTTCCTTGGTGATGAGCTGCTGTCTTTGCAGTCTGTGAAAATCTGGTGGTGGTGGCCTGTTAGAGGCAGGTGCCAGGTCAGTGCACTACTGTGGTAGCAGTTTCTTCTCAGCTGCAGAGTCTGTTAGTTGGGTGTAGGTCAGTGACACTGTGAATACCTTCCTCAGGTTGTATTGCACTGATATTATCATTGCTACAAAATTGCATGAGCAAAAATACTGATCTTATGTTTATTCCTTCCTGAAGTAAGATAAAACTGTACGATTCCTTATCAGTTTGGGCCTTCTTTCTGGCTTCCTTTTGGTAACTTAATCTACACTTCCGTACTCATGGTTGTTTTTGTTAAAAAATGCTGTTTTTTCCTCATATTAAATTCATTGGTAATACATTGGGTAACTTCATCATCATGTATATAGATTGTCTCACTCTAAGACTTTTGAAAACTTAAACTAAGGAAGGGCAGAAGTATCTGTTAAATCCCAGCTTATGTGTAAAAAGTATTATACATTAGACATGCAAGTTCTTTTCTCTCAGGTATACCAGAAGCTCCTGTAATTTCTTCAGAAGCTCTTGCATAAATTATGAAATGGAGTTAAATACTATCTGCATATTTTTAAACGTATTTTTTCCATATTCCCACATATGCAGGATGCATTTTAATCCTTCACCTATGACACCTCTTTGGTATTCCAATAGGCAGTAAGACTCACATGGGTTTCTTGGGGATCAGAAGTTATATTAGAAGGGGACTTAAAATTATACAATAAATGTTCTTGTATATTTCCAGTCCTCATGGCTTCCCCCACTGGATAATAACCAGAGTTGAAATTTGTAGGAACTGTGATTTTTCTCAAAGACATTATAAAAAGGAAAAAAAACCCAAACAAAAAACCAACAAACCTAGTTCTTGAAATGGCAAGGAGAGGAACATGTAAGGACTAAGTATGAGAATTTATGTGTATGTGTCTGTGTGTAGAGAGATGTGTTTAAACATCTTTTGTAGTACAGCAATAGGATCATTTAAAAATCTGGGCATTGATTTTTAAACAACAGAACTTGTTCAAAGAGTAACTTTGCAAAGCAGTCTCTATAATGATGGGCACTACACTGATAATGCAGTAGTGTGTGTGCTGGTCTTGATACAACTGCATATCAGCATATACAAATGCAAACTGGCATTATATATGCAGTACTGGTTTGGTGCTCCACACTGTTTTGTCTCATCTTAGTCTCTGCTGTTGTGGTAAGACTTCTGCCACGTGGTGGTTTGCTTCCTCTTCTAGGACAATGTTGGAGTAGGGCTGTTGTAAACATGGAATCACTGAATCCCAGGAGAGCAGGAGAAGATTGTGGTGATGATGGTGTGAGGGGATGTGAAGGAGTGTCCCTCAGCAGCATGTTACTGCCTTCTCCTCTTGGTGAAGCACCCTGACCTCTTGGGAATAAAAACAATTGGCTGCCACAACAGCCTTCTTAAAACTGCCACTCTTTTGTTCAGGAAGTGCAGTCATACCATGCCCTGTGATACCCTTTCACTCTCTGTCAGCATTGAAGATTGAAAATTGTATGCCTTTCAATTGTTTATAGTAGCCACTAAATTGGATAA
Source organism: Erithacus rubecula (assembly GCF_903797595.1). Classification (NCBI taxonomy): domain Eukaryota; kingdom Metazoa; phylum Chordata; class Aves; order Passeriformes; family Muscicapidae; genus Erithacus; species Erithacus rubecula. The sequence goes on from NC_136688.1 coordinate 23,521,768, forward strand.
ACCTACAATTTATTCTTCCAACTTTAAGTAAACAATCAATTAAAAATCCGTGGCAATCAGTGTGAGTAAAGATGGTTTGGACACTTAATTTTCTTGTAGCTGAAGTCTACTTCATTGTAATCAGTCTTGCACTTTTCTTCTATTAAATGCTAATTGTATGCTTATATGATTCCATATTAGATTGGCCCAGTGATTCAGTGTTATGTTTGTAACCTAGTGTGTAAATCTTTTTACTTGTATTGAATAATCATGGTTTTGTGAAGAGCTATGAAATGTAAGGTTACTTGAATTCTTCTTCTCAGATTAGTGACTACCATCAGTACTCCCACATTGAGTGTGACTACCCCAGCTACAAATACCATTCTCCAGATGCTACAGTTCCCATTTGTATACTTTTGAGGAGAAGAAAGAAGAAAAAAGTCTTTTAGGGGGTAAGGAGGGAGAATATAATAAAAGGGAAAGGAAAGACAGTATTTGAGATTGATATCTGTGTACTGGGAGCAGTGAGAATGCCAGCTGACTGGTATGTAGGGGAAAGAAGATCAGAGCACATCATTGTAATAATTTTGGAGTGCTTCCTGTTGACTTGTTAATACAACATGGAATTTGGCCCAGGCAATCTGCTGTTGTGAATCAGCATAGTTTATTCACTGGAGTATAGGTGTGCTTGTTGTTATTTGAGAATCTGCTCTATTTAAAAGATAACAGGTCAGTCAGGTAAGTAGCATTATTCCCATGTTTGGATTAGAAACTGAGGTAGAGAGAGAAATAGATTTATTCTGCATTGCAGTAATTTTATTGAAGACCTTAAACGAGGAATGGGGACCTTCCCTTTTGTATTTAATTCAGAAAACTGTCTGCTTCATTCATATTCTTAATGTTGCTATATTGTAAACAAAAGTGAGCCTAAAATTGATACACTGATTAGGTACCAGTGGTGTACAAATAAGTAGTGTTGTCCCAGTGGAAGTGAGATTTTTATAAAACTGCTTGTACAAAATAAATAGGGTACTTTTTTTCTTTTTAAAGTATTGGAGATATTTTGTTTTTGTTGTCTTGAGTTGAAGGAAAAATAAAGGCTTGAATGTGGATGGGAGACCTTCTGATACATGGGGAGATAATGATAAATGTGAATTGGAAATCCAGTAAAATCTGAGTTGCATGGGTAAGCATTGGTGCAAAGAAACAGTCCTAAGTTCTGGAGAATGTGGGGAAAAAAAGAGAAGAAAGATGGTGGTGGTGGTTGTTGCTATTGAAATTTTTTTGTTTACCTTTCTAGCTCTGTTGCAACATATTAATAAAGTAATTGCATATTATCATGTAGGTATGATATTTTTCTAAAATGTCTCCTGAATGTACTTTGTCTATATCCTACATGTGAATGAGGTTCAAGTAACTTTACTGCATACTGTCACTGCTTCTGTGCCACACTTTGATTCTGGCACAAAGGATTTTACACATCTAGTTGGGTGGAATGGTTCAGTGCACAGCAAAAGTAACACTGAGTAACGAGTGTCGTCACTGCTGAAGCCTTAACTGCTTGTTAAAACTATTTTGTGTACAGCTTATGTGAGCAGAATTCCTCAATCCTCCCAAGTGAGTACACTTCAGGGACAGATATCTTGTTCTGTTAATTTGGAGAAATGCCTTTTCCAAGTGAAAAATCAGCAGAGTCAGCAATACTCAAGTTTCTGCATCTGTCACAGCTGGCTAGGTCCAGTCTTGCTTCCATGAACTGCATAATAAGGACACTATATTCCAATGCAAACATGAAAAGTATGGCTCCTGTTTTGTTATATGTCTCACTGTTTTACTGTAAATGGCTCACCTAAAACTACGAGTCTCATGCTTAGAACTCCATGTCTGTGACTAACCATGTTGTTAGCTCTTGGACTCTGGTGGGATGTAGGATCATGGTCTTTCAAATGCATGTCTGTTGTTCTGGAGTATCTTCAGCTACAGCCATTAATGTTGCTGCTAGTGGTCTTCCAGTGTCTTAGAGTATTTGTGGAACACAAACTTTGACATATGCCCCTCTAATGTTTCGTTAAGAGTTGTTCATGTTTTGAGACTGCTTCTGCATCAGCATGGAGTTGCCTTTCATCAGTAAGCTGAGTTAGTACAATGTCTTTACTGAACTATTTGTATGTTGTGACATCTCTACTCTGTAACTGTGGAGACAGCTTCAAGGCCAAACACAAGGCAGCTTAAGTAACCACTACGTTTCATACTGTGCAGCATGACTTCTGTGAAGTAGAATTCTTGTTTTGGTCATGCCTTGATTTATAGATGGGTGTAATGAGATTTCAGAGAGTATCTTGTGTTAACAATTCAGTGATTGGCATACTTCTCCTGTTTATGTGCAATTAGTCCTGCATACATCACACTCCTTAATTAAATGTTTGTAAAATAAATCTCAGGGCAGGGTATATTGCCTTGGTATTAAAGGCCTGAGATCCAAAGGGACATTTTTGGCTGGGACTGCATTCTTCAGAGAGAAGACTTTCAATTCTTGTTCTTTGTATGCAAAAGAAGGAAGTTTTGCTTTGTGTGGAAGTGTCATGGAAATGTGAAGTATGCAACTTCAAGGGAACTGTAGTGCATTGGAAAGATCAGCCTTCATCATCACTAGGACCAATAGCTTGGAATTGCAGGCAAATGTGCATAAATCTAGAGATATCTGTACGGTTGCTCCTCCATCTCCATGCAATCTAATGTGTGAAAATGAAGGAAGAGGAATCAAAATGTATTTTGAAATATATGGGAATCAACAGTTTTTCTTTGTAGTTGAAGAAGTGTCAGTAGATATGAGGGAAGAGCAGAAACTCACCTTGAACTTGAGAGGACAGCCAGAGGATAAGCATTTCTTTTTTCTTGGGAGCAAAAAATGTGAATGAGATTCAAGAAGAACGGTTTGGAGCTCTTCTATACTTTATCTACACTAGAAATTACTCTCAATGAGACATGGAGCACTTGAGAAGAAAACTTTCCAAGTTATGTATCAGGAGGACAAATTATGCGTGTCTGATAGATTTATTGATGGGATGGAGAAGAGAGAAATGTTGTCCCATGGATGATCAACAGAAGTACTGGAGCATGAATAAACTCAGTACACACGTGATTATATCTTGTGTTTCTCTCAGGGATACCAACAAATTCAACCTGAAACATTGAGCCTATGTCAGCTCATGGAGTGAGAAAACATCTAGTAAATCAAAAGTTTCAACTACAAACAAGAGTGCCAATTTCTTTGAATTGTTAGTTTGTAGTGCTATTTGTTGCTAGTGTAGTTTACACAAATGTTCTCTAGGATGATAAGGGCATTGTGTTGCTGTTTTCTTTCAGCAAGACCAATTTCAATGCTATTACTGGTCTAGATGATACCTTCCTCTGCAAAACAAAATGAAAGAACCCCAAACCAACCTCTATGATTCCATAAGGAGAAGATTATTTAAATAACAAAATTATAATAGTCCCTATGTGAAATGAAGGGAAAAAAATAACATAGCCAGAAATTCTTATTTTCTTGTCTTTTTATGTGGCTTAAGGGATTTCTCATGTAAACTGGATCTTTCTCATATAAACTGGATTGTGGTCAGCTTTTTCAACAGTGTAGATGAGCAATAATCTCATTGAGGCAATATCTCTGAGTTCATGAAACTGCTCATAAAGCTGCTTCTGTTTTTTTGCATGTTTTTATCCTTGATACTTGCTTGTTCCTGGTAAAGATGATAAGCTTATTGGGTATGTTCATATTCATCTTATTGCCTAAAGCAATACTGAAAGGTTTTATAAACTGGACACTTGCTTTGTTTTCCAGACCTGTTATAATTCTGGGCTTTAGAAAATGAAACTTCTCTGTTTCCCACTGATTGAGACCTGCTTGTTTATCCTACATGGCTTTCAGTTTGGCTATCTTCAAAAGCTCATCTGTCAGAAGAGAAGGAAGCTGACAGTGATGAGAAAGCAGACATTCACCAAATTGTTTAGGCAGTGCTTTCTAGCAGGATTAGCAATTCTTCTAGTAAAATTCTGTTCGATGTTTGTCCTGGGCCTCAGCTTGAGTTTATGCATTTTCGGTGACAGTAGTACTTTTTCACCTAGACTTCCTTATTAAAACAGAGAGCATCCTGCACTCTTCCAGGGTCAGGCAGGACCTGAAACAAAGTCAGTTTTGTTGGAGGGGAGTCAGACATTAATTTACATGTTCCTTTTGAATCCATTGGTTTAGGAGATCTTCCCTCTGGTCAGCTGGGAGGATGCCAAATCGTTGCCAGTCTTAAATGGGTCTTGGCAGTTTTTGCAGAAAGCATCTATTGCTTATGTTTAGTGCTGCTTTCCAGCTTTCTAAGTCTTTCTCAGTCAGGAGAGACTGCCTGAGTTTTCTTAGGTTGACACTCTGATTGGCGAGGGGCTCGGAGGAGAATTTTTCATCAGTCTGGTGGATTATATAAAACCAAAAAAACTCTATAGCCCTCAATATTTGCCCATGGCTTTATTTCAGTGTTGCATTATATTACACAAACCAGTTTAATTTCTGCTTCAGAAGTTGATATTTCTGCTTTTAACATTATGTGCTTGAATTATAGCCTGGTTTATTTACCATAAAACCAATCTCCAAAACAAACCAAGACATGTACCAGTATGGCTGCTCAATGTGATTAAACCTAGGAACTAACATACTCTGCTGGACCAAACACCCATCTAATCCAGCATCTTGCCTTTATCAGTGTCTAGCAGCAGCAGCTGACTGAACAGTGTAGGAAATGGGTGCATTCTGTCAGCTGCTGAAATATTAACAGTAGGTTTCTGACAGTTGTTTAGCTGCTGTCTGAGATGGGAGCTGCATTTGGGCTATTGCACTGTGAATAGCAACATCAAACTATTTATAGGTGAATTTGCTGCCTTTTTGAACTATTTTATAAATATCTGTGGCTTTCATAGTGTTGCACAGCAGCAAATTTCATGCAGTTTACCTGCATTTTCTCTGTGTGTGATAGGTTGGTGCAAGAAAAAAATAGTTTCATTTGTTTTAAACGTACTCTCTTGTTTTCATTCTGTTCTGTACTGTTTCTATTTCTCCCTTTTTTGAGGTGGAGCATACATATGTGCAGCATGTATCACAGCAGAATGTACCCTATTTTTTCTTCATTCTGTTTCTAATACCTTCTGAGACTTTTCTCAGACTTCTTGCTTTTGAGAGTTAAACAGTTTTCTTGCAGTAATCTTGAAATCTTTTTTGTAAGTAGTCATGCCTAGTTTCAATTCATTGTGGTGTATTTATAGCTAGATTATTTTTTCCTCTGAGTATATTATTTTGCACTTCTTGACCTGGGACAACAAAATGACAAATGTAAACCAGTCATTTGGTATTATCAGATCCCCTGTAACTCTCTGAAGTTTGCTTTAATTACAACTATCTGAAATGATGGAAAGCATCACAATGTGTGCAATCTTCCTTTTTGCCAGATAAGTTAAAAGTATGTTCACAGACTTAACCCTGATCCTTGTTGTGGTAACTTCCCTGCTCTTTCACTGTTCAGTGTTTTCTTTCTTTTTATTTCCTTTATTACTTTTGTGTAGGTACACTCATGGCTTTTACTATAAGGTGGTGTGAGGTATACAAATGGGTTTGCTTCCTTTCGTTTTTATTGCAATATGGTGTATGAACCTTTTGGTATTTGAGATGTAGGTCTTCCAGCATCTCTTTTCATTTGCTTTGAAGTTGGATGTCCAAAAGCTTAATTTCATTAAGATTGCAATCTATTATATGAATACTTGGCAGAAAGTGTGCCTTGGAAATGTGGGGTCTAGTTGTTGTGTTTATTTTTTTTCTTTTCTTTTCTTTTTTTTTTTTTTTTTTTTTCTTTGTGTGTGTGTGGTTTTGTTTTCTAAGTTTTGGGTTTTTTGTTTAAATGGCCAGTGCTTTGTAATCTTAGTATCATGAATTATGTCACCTTCAAAGGGTGATATAATTCATTCCTCCCTCCATAATTTGTTCCTACATCCTGCCTCATCCCAGTATCTTTTCTTCAGTTCTTTTCTCTTCCAGTTTGTGGAAGTCTTTGTCTTGCATTTTTAACCAAGTCTGTGGTGTTTTTACTAAGGCCAGCTGTGAGTTTATTTTAATAGATACCAAGAATCCACTGCTCATCTTATTTTGTTATTGTGGTAGAATTTTATTTTTTAATTTGATACTCTGGTTTGAAACTCAAAACTTCTCACTCACCTAGCATTGATATCAATGAGTTTTAAGGCAATTTGACTGTCAGGCAAATGACAGGTGTTAACTTTCATAGGTTTACTCCTTGTCTAACTAGAGTATCTTAATTTTATTATATGGGAAGTTAGTATTAACAGGTTAAACTGTGGGAACAGACACTTCTCAGAGAATGCATACTGCTTAAAAGTAATGTTTCATTTAAATATTATGCTTCTATATATATGAATGTATCTGTCCTTTGCTGCTCTAAGTATTGATTAGATGTTAAATAATTAAACTCACAGCAGTGTGTGAGTGTTCTTTCCTGTATCTGGGGGGTAGGAGGAAGGGCCACAACAGACACTTCTGTCCAGAAGACTGCTAGCCTGCAGGACAAGGAGACTAATGTGTCATGTAGGAACATGCAGATGTGACATCCAGACTGTAACTTGACAGAAGATATTCACATGAACTAGTTTAGAACTTGGCAACACATGGCAGTGCTGATTTACCTGCTGTAGGAATTGCATCCTTTACTTGAGCATTGCTCAGTGTGCATGGACTATCCAAGTTTTCAGATATCTAGGAGATTTATGTTATTATAGGGGAAATCAATCCTTCAACTTCTTGCTGTTTGTAATTGCCTTTGGTAATTTGAATTATAATTTTACATGATTGTATTCAGAAGCTCTTTAGCACTTTGTACTCTTGTGTGGGTGCATGCTTGTGATGCTTTGCAAGTTGTAGAAAAAAAATGTTTTTTTAGTAGGTTAGTATTAAACTGTTGAGGAATTTGAACACTCTCTAGTGTACTGTGTGACTGCAGCAGAACTTAATAACCACAAAAAGTTCAATTCATAAAAATTGCTCTTACCTTGAATGCTTGAGTAAGAACTTTGATGCAGATTTTTGTAAAGTAAGACTGACAGTTTTTGATGTTCATGAATGAGAAGACTGAATAATGTGTTTTGGTTTTGTAGCTCATGAAGTTAAGCAGCTGAAACTTGCTTTGTTTGTTGGTCACTAATTGGACAAAGCATTGTTTCGTGTGTTAGTAAACAGACAGTTCTAAAAACATACAAAGCCAGGAAATTAATACTTGCATTGTTATAATTCAGGTATCATTATTTTGTATTTGGAAGCTGAAACTCTTAGTGATTTGACAGAGGCAAGTCAAATGAACTAGTTCAGAAATTGGCAACACATGTTACTGTTGATCCCAAGTTCCTTTGATCTGACAGTAAACAACCATTCCTGTCCTTTTCAGAAAAAAAAGTATTTTTTACCATTCTGCCCTCTTCCAGGACTGGAGCCTGTAGTGTGTGTGAAAAGATGATGTACAAACCTCTTCCCCCACAGAATTTGTGCTAGATGTTATGTTCTTGGTAATGCAACTTGAGAAAATAGAAAGGGCTGAAATAATTGAAATTCTTACTGTTTCTCCAATAGATTATTTGAAAATATGCCATTTAGTACAGGTTAAAATGACAAGAGGGACTCTCTCTGGGAGTGACTTCTGAAACATTAAATACTTCTGGTTTTAGAATTCTTTAAAATTATCATGTTTAGTTTCAGAAACTTAAATACCTTCTGTCTGGAGCAAGCATGTATGTTGGTTTTTTTTTTTTTGTTTGTTTGTTTGTTTTTTTGTAGCAGAGGGGACTCAGAGTGTGGAGAGTGGAATCCTTCTTTTCTTCTAAGGCAGGTGTTTTTTTAAAGACAAGAGACTGAAACAAAATTTGTAATTTAGTTGAGGTATATTGTGTAGAATAGAGAGAAGGAAACAGCTGCTAAGATCAGAAAACAAATTTGTAATGGAGAATAGAAAACAGGTCTTTCCAAGGTGTGTGTGTGTATAAACTTGTTCTCACTTGTCTGTCTTTTTTGTGTAGGTTGTTGTCTAATAGTTCATTAGGACTCTGTCATAAATGTTTTCTGAAGTGTTGTCAGGGTTTCCATTGCAATGAGCTAGTTAAAGCACTGTTTAAATAATAATATATATATGTTAAAAAATTGTATATATTCTGGAAAACTGAAAATTGTACTTTTGCCCAGAAAAATCTTTTCTTTTGGAATTGAGTTGAACTGTTCCCTGGAAGGAACAAACTGGTGATTGTTTTTGGCTTTTGTCTTGATGTTTTTTTGAGTGTGGAATTGCACTTTTGAAGAAAAAAATACAATCAATGTTTGTCTCCACTATTCAGGTAAAGTTTGCATCTCTATACTTACCTTTAAGTCTTCATGAATTTTAAAGGGATTTTTTGTGTGTGTTTATGTATTGCTTTATTTAATGCAGTATTCTGATGCATGTTTGACCTCCAGAAGGTTACCCAGTTTTGTTTGGCTTGGTAAAGATGAGTTTTGGGATGTCATCTATACTTCAGTTGATGCCATTGTGTTTCCCCAGTAGTTTTGTGTCAGTCTCATGAGGCTGTGTTGCATTGAGTAGTTCACCTGAGTGTCATCCAGGGTAAAACTATGAGTTTATGGGTTTTATCTCACCATTGTTCCATCTTGCCTGAATGAATGAGTTCGTGACTTACAGAGACAAAACTCTTTGTCCTGAACATGAGTGATTCAAAGCTATATGGTAGATTAGAAATCCTAAGAGCAGGAAAATGTTGCATTAGGTAAAGTAAATGGCTCAAAGGAGTTGTCAGAATAGAACTACCCTAGCAGAAGAATCAAATTCTCCGTAAAAGAACTTCTGAGATACTTGGGCCACAGCTTAGTTACACCTTCATTTAATAGTTTTGTATGAAAATAAACAGGGAAAGAAGGAACTGGTGTTGAAAGAGAGAAATGTGTGAATATTCAGCATTGTTGGACTTGTGTATCTGTTGGGAGAAAGGAAAAATCCAAATATTCACAGTGCTCAGCAGGAAGCGGGGAAGAGGAGATTTTCTCCCTCTTAGAGGTGTGCTGTGAAAACAGTGATGCAGCCTGGCAGGCCAAGTCCTGTTGCATTCAAGGAACAAAAAACAACAGCCAACAATGGCTCAGAAGCTGCAGGGGAGCTGGTGTAGTAAAGAAGGAAAAAGATTAGGGCTGAATCTTGCACAGTAAATTGTGATGCCATCGTCTTTTTAAATACAGTCATTACAGCTGAAGGAAGCAGAGAGAAAAAGCTGATGCTGGAACAATCTGGTAGTTAAATGTAAAGGAAATGGGGAGAAGGGGTGGACTCCTGCTCATCTGCAGCAGCACTGCACACAGCGCTACCTGATTTAGGCCTAGCGAGCGTGCGTTGGAGGCCTGGGGAAGGCAGAGAGCTCCGCCAGCGTGTTTTGTCAGTGTGACGTACTTGGGAGTGTGTACAGCCTGCATGCTGAACGCCACTGGCTGCCTTTGACTTCGCTCCTCACAGTTCTGAGAATGTAATGAAATCCCTTCTCACTCACGCTTTTATTTTGGGATGGAGGGGGAGAGAAAGGCGCTTTCAATATTCTGGTATGTTCAGAGTTTGAAACGAGCATGTTTTACCTAATTCTGTTTACTGCCTTTTTATTTAGGCTATGTGTGAAACACATTGATAGCTTTATATGCTCTATCATAATTTATCAGTACACAAAACTAGAAACTCCTGGAAACCTTATTGATCCTTATCTAATTAATCTCTACATAGGGAATACAGTACTTGTTGGAGGGTCTTAAGATGGTCTTTTTTCTTTTATTTTTCTTTCTTTGCTGATCTCTCTGCTCAACATGGCTTAATGAAATAATAGCTGGTGAAATTGAAGTAAGTTTGGTAAAAAATGAATCAAATGCAAATATAGAATGAGAACGTTTTTTACTAAATGCAAGCAGGCTGTACTTAGAATAGATGTTGTAGTCAAAAGGAGAGGAAAATGTGATACCTGTCTGGTAGCAGCAGAGGGTCCCAGCCACCTTTTCAGAGTTCAAAGCACCCGACAGAATCAACAGAAGTCTGAGACTGTTTTATGTAGAACTTTGTGAAATTAGATTGCCAGTATTTGCCCTGGAAAAAAAAAATCACTTTTAGCAAGTGAGAAGCATTACCTTTTTCATCTTGTTCATAAAATCTGAAGACAGATTAAGAAACAAATCATTGTTCTTTTGATACTTTTTTCATGTGAACATCTGTTCACCAACAAATCATTTTCCTATTGTCTTTTGGCAATAATTTTGAAGCCTAACATATTAGAGCAAGTGATCTATAGTGTTGTAAAGGCAAGAATTTATGTATGATTTTTCATTTTGAGCCGTGTCGCTTCCTGTTAAAATGGAAGCTCTATATAAGATGAAACAAACTCCTATATTCTTATAAGTATTTTTTAAGTATCATAAAGTACAGAATACAAGAATGTATATTATCAGCTAATTTTCAAGTTTATGCTACTGTACCTTATAAACATTAATTATTTTTAATGCACGTTATAAAATAATTAAATGGAAGAATCCAATTTGTTGTAAGAATTATGACGAACTAAGTGTGGGCCAGTATCTGTTGAACTGTACTGACATGAAGTTGACCATAGCCAAGTCAGCATAGGTTGGCTTAATCTTAGTATTTAAAGAATGCCTGTGCCTTAATGAGGTTGCACAGAAAATAATAGTGATTTGTATTCTGTCTGAGTAACAAGCAGAACAAAAAGAAATCAAGACTGCCAAACTCAGATGCATCTTTTTCCCCTAGATGTCGTGTAGGTATTCCAGTTTCAAAATTAAAGGGATGTTCAAATGTAACTCTGTCACTGAAAATGTGACTCACAAGCCAAGTTTCTGACCACGTGGGGAAAGTGAAAGGTCACTTCTTGATGATTGTTTTAATTGAAAAGAATCAGCAAAGTCCTCAGTGCTGTACCCAGTATAGCACACTGGAACTTACTGATTGCTGAAGGAAGGATGGTCTCCCTGCTGCTGCCAGCACAGTGTTTGTACTGCTTAAGCTTGTTCATGATGTTCCCCTGACCAATCTGTGAACCACTTCAACTTTTTGTGGAGTGTGACTCCCCCTTGCCCACCATTCCTCCTGGAAGAAATGGGGGCTGCTGGAGGTAGGACCTCACAGCTGGCAGAGGGACTGAAGGAGCGTGCCTTGGTCAGCTAGATTAGCTGACTTAGAGAGTGTTACTTAGCCTGCAGGCTAAATAATAAGAAAGAAACTGAAGGTAGAACTATAAACTTTGACCTTAACTAGGCTTAGGTCTCTTGATAGTCTAAACCTTCCTTCTGCAGGCTTGGCAAACTTTTTCATTTTGATTTCATGGACACATTTAGACAAGAGTTTTACTGAAAGTACACCATCCGATTTTGAAAGAATTTTATAAATACGGAACTATAAAAGATTACCTGTTATTTTAAGGTACCTTGCCATATAATCACTAATCACAATACACCTGCATTTTTAATGTTTGTGTGTTTTTACATATGTACCTGGTTTTTGTCTGATATTTGTGGAACAGTAACACCAGTAGAAGCTTGTGTAGCTTATTTCCCTAAATCTGTCACTGAAAATCTCACTGCTGCTCCTTGTGATTCTCAGCCAGTGATATTTTAAACAGAAAGCCCTTGTGATTCCAGGGCTTGTCTTTTTTTTCTTCATTGCAAATGCCTGTTAAATTTCCTTGTTCAACAAATTATCACATTTTGCTTTTTTATTTCTTAATTTTAAAATGCATTGTGGAATTGTGTTTGTTTCCTGTCTGTTACATACAAGTTACCCTTCATCAAAATGCATTTAACACAGATTTATTCACTTAACCAACACTTCCTTTAAGTAGTTTTCACTATACTTCGTAGGCATGGAAATGCTGGATAGGTAATATTTATAAGGTAGAAGGAAATACAGGGTCTCTTAATTGGAGCCCTGCTGTTCTGAAATCTCTTAGAGGGGAAAAAAAAAAAAAAAAAAAAAAGTCCAGACTCTTGGGATTCTGTATAAATGTAATATGAAGTCTTCTGTAATGCAGAATGATCTTCTAGAATATGTGTGCTCACTTTAAATAAATTAGTTCATGCATTCATGTTGGATAGTCATTTAAAAATATATAATATTTCAACTTAGTTCTCTCAGTTGTTTAGTCACAATATTTTGCTTTTCATTAAAACGCTAGATGTAAGAAAACTTTGATTTGCAGTCACTCTGTGCTAACACGAAACTGAAAGCTTGCCTTGCTTGCTTGTGTTTTGTTCTTGCACTTTCACTGTTTCCTTTCTAAATTCTGGAAAAATGCTTTGAGTCATATATACTCCATTTCCCCTGCTTTCCCTCTCCGAGAGCAGAATCTCTTCCTTCCATCTCAGCTGAGGGGATGTGTGTGTCGTTTGTCGAGTTTTCTTCCTTATGTTTAGTTTTTTCTCTTTTAACTTTTTTTTTTTTTTTTTTTTTTTTTTTTTCTTCACTTGTTTGGCATTTCCCCCTGCTGGCCGACTGCGGTAACAGCACCTCTTTCCCCGTAGAAATGGGAAGCCAAGGCTGTCCTTGAGTGTCACGTCTGTGTTGTTGAGGCGTTGGCTGCACTTCTTTTTTTTTTTTTTTTGTGTCCTCTGAACGTCTCTAGCAGATAGATAAAATTCAAAGAATAGTCCGTACAAGCAGGACGTGCACATACCTGAGGTTCTCTGCAGTTGCACTTCCAGTGATAGTCAGAGGCACCTCTAGTTTTGCATTTCATGCCTGTAGTCTCACAGCACTACCCAGATCATCTCCTTTTGTACTCTGGACCTCTTCCCAAAACTCTTAAGGCACTTCTGCCTCACTAATGTATCGTTCCCACAAGCCAGTTCTTTCCAATATAAAGTGGGTTGCTTGGAGGGGAAAAAAGGTTTGGCACTCAATGAGAAATTTCTTCTCATGTTTAAAAGGATAAAACTAGAAATCAGAGATCCCTCCTTTCTTAATGGAATTTCAGAGGAAAAAATTTGACAAGTATTGGGGTAGAGTTTTCTTAATTTTTCTTGTTCCTTGCATCTTTATCTTGAAATAAATTATTAGGATTTATGGTGTGTGTTCTTTCTAGAGTCTTCTCTCCTCCTCTCGACTCCATTTCGTCCCCTTTTTCCCAAGCAGTCTTTTGTCTCTGAAGTATGAAAGGAAGGCAGGAACTTCTCAGGGACTGGAATGAGAAATTTGCAACACAGGTTAAGAACAGTATAGGTTAATAAACTGATTTTGCTAGACATACTATTAAAAAACCAAACAAAACCATAAACCACAAATATTCAAATAACTTCCCTTTGCATTTCATATAAATTTTCAGACCGAACAGTGGGCTATTACAGCTAGGAGGAGACAGCTCCTTCCATTTTCTGTTGACCTGCCATCTTATTTTCCTTCCCAGTGGTACATATACTTTGCAAATACTTGAAAACAATTCATTACAATTTTAAGATTTAGCAGATTAACTGACATGTTTTTGAAGTTAAATTGTTGAACAATGTCTTTTTAAAATATCCCAAACAACCCATGTTTCCAACAACTTTATGGAATGAATATCAAATAATGCAGCAAAAAATTTTTAGAAATAAATGCCAAACTCTGCCTTCTGCCGATTTATACCTTCACATCATGTAAATATTTTAATTTTCCAAAAGATTCTTCAGCTCCCTACTTCAAATACGAAACTTTGCTGTTGCCCTCTTAGTAAAACAGAAACTTAGGCACCTAATTAGTACGGAGGGTTCTATTGGTGTGTGTTTAGCTAAACAGTGTTTCTAAAAAGTAGTTCACTGAAATAAAAGTCCAGGTCTTACAAGTTTTTTTACATGAACAGAAATTTAGCCACACTGCATATAAGATTATTTTGTGTTTACCTTGAACCTGGTGAATAGTAACTCACTGAGCAAAGTGATATTTACTGGTTCTGCAATACTAGAACTACTGAATGCAACTGTGGTGTAAAATGTCCCTGTACACTGGTGTCTGGGTGCAAAAATGAGAATTTTATTATTATTGGTAATTTTATGAATTGTTAGGTTATATGGGGAACCTTTGATACCAAGTCAGAAAGAACATCTGCCAGGCTTACTAATGGTCATAGGTTAGAGGGGCTTCTCTGATTCAAGAAGTAGGAGAAATAGGTTAAGCCTGTGCAAAGAAGAGGGGCTTATGCATGGGTAAAGAGTGTAGAGCAACATATCTCGGATCTGCTCTAGTGACAGAGGTGATTTTGAGATTTAAAAACATGTTTGTGCTGATTTTCTACTAGGCCAAATGTAGTTTATCACTTTGCCAGAGAGTATGATTTCATACTCCATACCACCCCCAAGATGCTAGGAAAGACTGTGTTCAGGAAAAGTTACTATTGCCCAATGGAGGTGTAGTCATAGGACAAGAGCTAAGAGGGTGATTGTCAACTGTTTACATGTGTTTGGTGCCATGGTTAGTTTTGGTTGATATTTTAAGGATCAGCTTGTGAAGTGGTCTTTACACTAGAGATGGTCTTTTAAACTGTAACGAGTCTTCTAGCTCATTTTCTGTGTGTTAAATATAGTACTCTGCAAAGACAAATTATGGTGTCACACACTTTTATTTAAACTTAGTTTGATGGTTTTATAAAGTGTTTCAGGGAAGGTGAAGCAATCTGTCCCCAAGTGAAGTCAGCTTCAGGTGTCTTGAAGTCCAAAAAGCATTTGTTTTGTGGTGAATCATAGCAGCATAAGAACTTTCAGGTGGAGCTGTTGTAGTTTGAATCCTGTAAATTGTCTGTATGCATAAGCAGAAAATCCAGTCTCCTCAATCAGTTTAGGGGAGTTCATCTCTCAGTGTTTTGTGGGGATAAGGAAAGAGGAGGAGAGAGCAGTTATACAGATGGACAAGCTGGAAGGCATGGCTTGTACACTTCAGTCTCTGTTATCTTGAGCAATCCTGTTGGTCCCTTTACCACCTGCCTGGCATGTGTTACTGGGGCTGACTGGGAATTCTCCCAGCTGCAGCACAACAGGAAGATCAGATTCTGTGCACTGGCACAAAGGAGACTTGTTTTTATCACAGAAGCAGCACCACCAGTGCTGCTAGTGATGGTCATTTAAACATGAACCTCATAATAATGTAATTTGAAATTGGTTATATATTCTGTCTGGCCTGTGTTTGGTCTTAAGACTGCAGAAATCTGCCCTGTGAAGGAATATGAGTTGCTGACTTGAAAATCACAGTAAAGTATTTGCTATGGCTTGTTTTGTTAGGAGATAGCGATAGAGTGCTCTCTATATACAGGATGACATTCAAATATAGGAGGGAGAGCTGTTGCTTTGAGGAGTTCACATCCAAAAACAAAAGTCCAGAGAAAAAACTCTGAATCCCTTCTATGTGGTGTGTATTCTGTGCAGACACACACACACACAAAATTAATAATGTTTTACCCTCATATTCTAGAGCAGTTCTCTTAAACGTGAAAGAATATCAGGTTCACAATTGCCTGTCCTTTCATTTTTCTAAGTTCATTCTGTGCACGGAACAAGACCAAGATCCTTTTGGCAAAAAGTAAAATATACATAATTAAATATTGTAACATTATATGGATGTATAGAGTTCCATGGTTTGACAGTAAACATTTGCTAGTTTCAAAAGTTAAGAAAAAAGGTAAAGAAAAACTTGCTGAACATGACACTTAATTCTTTCCAGCTTTTCCAAGTTAGTCTCTGTTTAAAGTAGCATAAACATTATTGTGTAACTTGAAGGTAGTAATAAATATCTAATTGTTATAGCCAGACATCTTAATATACAGATAATTAGCATTTAAATAGTCTTAAGCCTTCAGGTGCTGTATGCTAAAATGTTTCCACTACCACATGCTCTTCTAATATCCTCAGGTGCTATCAAGCCTTAAACACAGGAGTTTTGACATCTTAGTTTTTTCATAACTGTCCCATGAAACTAGTAACTTTTCTAGTCATAAATCATATATGTATCTTGGGAAGAAGGCACTGCTCTTCATTTGACTCCCAGACTGGGGGTTTAAAAACCCCCAAAATATTGCAGAATATATTGTAATAATCTGAGAATTAACCTTGCAGTTAACCTTGACACATGTTTCTAGAGCCTTCAAAAGGCTACCTCAGTAAATTGGATAGCTGAGATTTTGTATACATTTCTGCTGTTGAAGTTTTTGTCAGAAATCCCATATAATGCTAAACTCTTCAGACTTCTGTATTGATATGATTGAGTGTGAGTTGTCTAATCTTAACTTTGTAATGTGTTTTGTAGTGAGAATGAGAGAGGTAGTGTGAGTTTCTATTTGTACTTTTGCTGTGAAGAGGAAGTAATCTCATTTCATCTACAGAGTAGACTTTATCCCTTTTTCATTAATACTATTCTGTGTTGTTACCAGTATCAACAAACACAGGAACTTGTCAAGAACCAAAATTAGAGATATAGTTGGTCATATGCTGTTCTCTACTATAAAAATGCTAAGAGCAGTTGAAGACTTAAATCTGTGTAACGTGCTTGGGGTTGCCAATATTAGGGTATTTGTTCTTCATTTCCCTGTCTCAATTCTCTATTTAAGAAAACTGGCCTGTATCAGGCACAAGTTTTTCTGTGGCTCTCATTAGTGCACTGCTTATGAAGAAATGAGTTTTTTATTTGTTGTAGGACTTAGATGTTAAGTTTAAAAAGCCATGCAAATCAAAAGTTCAGAATGACAAGAAATTCAATTGATACTTCATTTTTTGTGCTTGTCCTTCCTACTAAACGAGGCAGGGATGTTAGTAAAAATAGTACACCTGTGTGATGTCAGAATTTTGTGTTGCCAGAGATTTGACATTCAAAGGTTAACCTGTTCTAAACACTTAGAAAAAGCCTGTAGTAAATTATGTACAGAAGAGGATGCAAATATATTTCGACTCCCTATATAAGTCCTCTCTAAGTGACTTCTCCAAGGCAACACAGTGGTTCACTTGGATAGTCACGATTAAACTCCTTGTGTTCTAAACTTTGTCCTTGGGAGCACCTGGCTTCTGAGTCTGGGGTTGCAGCAAGATTAAATGCAATCTGAAGGTTTTTAACTGTGCAGCTTTTTTCTGCACAGTTCCATCTTGATGGTCCTGCTATGGAGGCGAGTCTCTACGTGGGGGGAAAATAGGAAGGAAGGAACAGTTGCTGTTATTTTTAAGTGACAGCTTTCTTGTCAGGTTGTGTGTACTTGTGCTACAAGTAAATTGATATTTTTCTTTTTTTAAATAAAGAGCGTGCTTATTTATTCTAAGACTGCATTTGCAGATGTGTAATACTGACTGTTTTGTTTAGCTTTCCAAAGGCAGTAATCTAGAGCAGTGAGATTTTTTTTAATTATTATTATTTTATTAATAGCGTGGACAGAGTTGTAGTTGCTTGTTGAAGAGGGCACTTAGTACTTGCATGGTGAAAGGGCTTCCTCTGTAGGTTTCTGGACCTATTAAGTGACTGACTGATCGTGAGAGGTGGGGGTGACAAGTGGCATTTTAATACCAAAAAGAAACACTAGAGTCTATTGGAGAATAATACCTGTTTCTTCAGCACCCTCAAAAATGACATATTTAAAATTCTGTAGCATCCAGAGCGAGTGTACTTACTTCGAATACAACCTCAAAACAGTCCATACTTCCTAGTTCATAACCTGTCATGCTAGCAGCTGGATGTTATGTAAACTAACCTGAAATTGCACTAAAATTAGGCATCATCTGTAATATTCTGTGGTTCAAAATGCACAATAAAATTTGAGACTAGGAGACTGGCAATGCTGTCACTGCCAGCAGTAGGCTTCCTGTTCCCTTTTCTGTTCTCAGTGGTCATCAGCACCCAGTTCTGCTGGTTAGTAAATGGAAAACCTCCACTTGTGCTGGTCTCCAGGGAGTGAGAGATGATTGTGACTTTCTACTGCTGTTACCTTTCTATGAGACTGGGGCTTAAACTACAGCCCCTTGATGACTTACGTGTGGATAGAAACATCTGCAAAGATCTTGTTAGATGTGAAGTTAAAGCTTCAAATGTGCTAATATTCTAGTATTTTACTAGAAAACTGAGAGTATTTTGGAGCCTATTTTTTAGCATCAGACAAAGCAATTGAGCAAACGAGTTATCATTTATATTGTAACTATCTTTTTGGAGCTCTGACTCATGAGTTTGTTATGATTCATGTGGTGATTTCAGAAGGTATTACCTTGCTGTGCTGCACAATGTTCTACCCATGACCCAGGCAGTGTAATGGGCAGTGCTCCTTCTTGGCCTCCACACTTCGTGTCTCACTGTATTGGCTTATACTGCTGTTTGTTTCAGTCCCCAGCAGTACTCTGGGGTCTGAGCTCTGGTGACTGTGCTGACCAGTCACCTGCTCTACCTCTTTTTGGTGTTGGTGTAACCTCTAGCAGAGATGATGGGCAAGTGTCTAGGGTGGGTGGCCTCGTCACATTTAGCTGTGGCAACTGACAGAGCTTACGATATAGATCTTACTAAATGTAACGGAGAGACTTTTACTCTGTGCGAGGGTGACATTGACCTTGCACAGAGGTAGAAAAATTTGTACCTCTGATTGTTTCTCCCCCTAGTGACAGTAATAGTTCATATTTTATTCCAGATTAAAATGGTACATCTCCTTAGTTTTCCCTGCCTCTTCAAACAGATTTTCTTTTAAAGTGGTGTTTTATAGTTAACTTCAGCATTAAAAAAAAGTTAAAATTCCCCTGAAGAAAAACCAACCAAAAACCCCTTTCTAAAATCCTAGCCCTTCCCTCTCCAACTTTTCAAATATTTGATTTTTTTTTTTTTTTCAAACTCTAGTTTAAATATTTGTAATTATCTTTTTTTTTTTTCTGTTGTTGTTTTTCTTTTGTAGGAGGGGGTAGAGAGCTGAAAGGGATAACTTACTCAAAACTGGGAAGTACTTCTTCCCAAGGGTAAAATGGCTTACCTAAGAATAGATGATATGAAGAGCTGGCATCCATTCCTGGAAAAGTTTGATGGTTACTGAAACTGAAATTCTATCTATTCTTATATTCAGGAATTAAATCTTAAAAAGTAAATGTTGTTGATAGAAGCCCCAGTTTTATAAATAAAATCTCTGTAAGGCTGAGATTTGGGCCCAAGGGTCTAGAAGGATAATGGGCATTTAAATTCATCTACTCAAAAATAATAATATTAAGTTGGGGTTTTTTTTCCTGTGTAATGTAAAAACCAAATTTATTTGAAGGGTTTTTTGGCTCAGAAAGACTTGTCTCTAAAATTCTGAGTTATTCTGAGTCCTTCCATACACACAGAAGGCATTCATGGCTTTGTGTGTGTCCTACCTTTGTTTATATAAATATATATCCCTTGTCAGCTGCGTTTCTGGTGTAGCTTCCAAAATAGCCATTGTTGAAATAGTACTGTGGTATTTTAGAGGTTCTCATATAGATTGTATTTAGTTGAGGTAACAGAAGTGTGAATGCACTTATGTGATTATTGTAGAGTTAAAGGTTTCATTCAGTCTTTGAATATTTAAATAGTCTATATGCAGTGCATTGGGGCACTTACCTGAGAATGAAATTACAAGTCTTGGAGCAACCACTTAAGAAATAAGTGATTATTGGTAATAAATGAATGCCAGCAAGAAATTGAATGGAGGACTGCTGCCTCTGATAGTTGAAATCCATCCAAAAATGCCTAATTTACCTCTTGCTCAGTGTTCTTCCTGGCTGAGACTTGGAAGTATGTCTGGATGTACAAGAGGTGCATGTACTCCTGAATCCTGTGCCTTCCTTTTGGGAATCACCAGTTCTGGCATTGAGCAAGACATTTGCTTATCTTCCTTCAAAAAAAAGAGATAAAGAATTTTTGCAGGCCAAGCCTTCCATGCGGTTTCAGACATCTACAAGCTTTTTATTTTATTTTAGAAATAATTCCACTGCCATGAGAGTAAAGTGGAAAATGCACCATATTCTATGATTAATTCAGAGATGGTTTTATGCCTCTTTGAATGTGGTATTATAGGTAGTTTATAATGCTACTGAACTTAAGTTTTTAAGTCTTCCCTTTAAGTTCAGTCTAAAAGAATAAAAGTTCAAAAATACTGGAAGTCTTTGCACTAGCATACTATATAGCCATGTATGTAGTTTTTTGCCTCCTCTCAAAGGAAGTATGAGCAATATTTAACCAGATGCCCTGACAGATATTTATAGACATTATTCAATGTTAACCGGAAAAAAGCAATTTTGGTTTTGCTGGATGTAAGGAATGATTGGGGTTTTTTTGGGTTTTATTTTTGGTTCTTTTTTTTTTTGTATTTTTTTTAACAGTATTGGTTGTTAAGCACTGGATGTGTGTATAGGGTACTTCGGGGGAATTCTAGACAGGGATAACTGAATAGTTTTTCCTGCTTGGGAAGGGAAGCTGCAAGTGTGTGTTCTAGAAGGAAACAATTGTATGTATTTCATGTTCAGAATTTGACAACTTCACCAAACTTTTAAATCAAATATATTTTTTTCCTGTTTATACCCCTATAAACATAGCTAGGCTGAGCAGCTACTTTTTTTCTGCAAGGCAGTGTCACTTTTTTCTTGAACCTCTTAAAAACTAATTTTGAGAAATCTTGCTAGCTATTCAGGGCATAAATGCAATTAGCTTGGATTAGTTTCTATGAACCATCAATACTACAATTTCTATGTCGAATTAAATTGTGCATTAATAGAAGTTGCTCAATCATTATGTGTTCTTTTACAGAAATACCGTGTCATATTTGCTATGAGCATGTATTGGACTTTACAGTTACATATATTTAAGTGATGGATATTTTTTATGTTCTCAGTTGAGATAACTGTTTTGCTATTCTGCACTCGACTTTGAGCTTAGCATGTAGCTACAGAGCAATGCTAACTATTCACCGTGTGTGCCTTCTGATTTTTTTGAAGACACACTGAGAAAGAAACTGACCATATCTGCCTGTCTTTACCCTGAAACTGAATTTCCAAGGGTCAGGAAGACTTCTAGCCTCTGCAATGGGATCCAGTTTTTATTAACCAGTCTCCCACGTGGTTTTCTGAAGCATGACTTCTTTTGAAACTGCAGTGGTAGGGACTTGAAGCATTCTATAATTGTTCTTGTCAGTGAGTGAAAGTAATAATCCGTGATTCTGTTTTCTCATTACTGTTTGTGGTAATAGGACAGGGAACTATATGTAATTTCCATGTATCCCTTGATACAGATTACAATTTTGTAGAGACTAGTGCTGCAAAGGCAGCTGTTTTCACTCATCTGTGTCACATGTGGGAGAGGGCCTTGCAGAAGGTCATTTCATGTGTTGGCTAGAAAGTTTGATCAGGCCTTGGTTATTTAAATGAGTAACTTAAAGCTAACAGCAGACAACACGGACAAAGAGTTTAAATATAACGCTTTTTAACCCCCCTTTATAGTCTTCTCTTTTTGTAATATAATTCTGTTTGAAAAGATAAATGATAAATAAACAAAGCAAAACAAAACACACTTCCAACATTTTTATTTTCAGGAGTTCACAAATTTGTCCACTACTTCAGTTTACTGAAGTGAGACAACATTAAAATAAAATTCTTTAACTTATGGGAATTACTCTCTTTTTACAGCCTGTATGTCTAATCAAAGCTGTCAGGATCCTTTTGAAAACATTGTAGTCTCATTAGGAAGGCCTCCGAGTTGGCAACAACACCTGTGCAATGATTGTGAGCAATTTTCAAATAGTAAAAAAATAGGAACTATTTTAACACTGCAGCAGTTCCTTAATTGTGGTATTTGAATGGAAGTGACTGGAAAAATTGCTACATAATGTTTTCCAGTGACTTTCATGTATATGTATTCATGGATGTTATTACAGAGGTTCCACCATGATTTGTGCATATGAGAATCCTGTTTCAGAAGCTGGTAGTTTTAACATATTTCTGAAAAAAAAAAATCTCTTTTCCAGCATTAAGGGCTTTTAAAAGTATGTTTGGTGATGCTTTTCTGTGTCAGAGATTGGGGATATTAATTTGTTTGTAGTACAAGTGAAGATGCTAAACTTTATACTCATCATCTACAAGTAGATTTCCAAGATTAGAAAGATCATAAAATTAATCTTTTTTAAATGTCTTGTGCTGCTTAATATCACTCTTCTGTTGCTTCAGAACAGATTTCAACTGAAATTACTAACTTGGCACAAACTTTAGGCAATGAGTTATTAATATATTAATGTTCTTGTGTTAAATAACATGCACGCTGTCCCACCTAAAAATGCCTCTATAGTATCATGGAAGTGTGTTAATGCAATACATTCAATTTAACTATTTATTGTGGTTGTAGAATTTTGTTCTCCAGAATAAGTTTTCATCTACACAGATTTTTAAAACATTCTCGGTAGTTAAATTTGCTAATTTAATATGCAGTTGCAATAGGATATTGGTAGGAAATAGCTGCCTGCAAACTAAGATAAGGGATAAGTATGTCAACTTTGGGATATGTGGGAAGTAACAAATTTGGCTAAATGACTCCAAGGCAGGCATTTTGTAGAGCCTGCAGATTTCTTGTGTTCAAAAGACTGACTGTATTTAGGCTAGAAAGCTGCATTTGAATATAGTTCACTGTTGAATTCCTGTTGTGCTCTAATCTCCTTTTTTCAAATTGACTCTTCTCCTTCACTAACCAGAACAAAACCTTTATTTTTCTGTAGGATTGGTGTTAAAGAGGAAAACAGAAACTAAAGGCACTGGAATCAGCGAAGACACTTCTAGAGAAAGTGGAGAAGGTAGAGAATGGAGCTGCAGACTCTACAGGAGGCTCTGAAAGTGGAAATTCAGGTTCACCAGGTAATTTATATACTTCCTTGCTTTAAAGCAAAAGCAGCATTAGTACTGCTGACAGTATTACTACTAACAGGAGCATTAAGCAATGGCACTACAGCTATAGTAATAATTGTTTTATGAGCTTGAAACTACTTCAGAATTTTATACTCGTCATTTTGACCTGACCACCTGTTGTTTTTTAGCAAATGTGAAAAATCTACATATCAAGCTGTGGGTGGAAGTTTTTTATTTTTTATTTTTTTAGTATTTTGTAGCAGTAATAAAAGCATTCTGAAAACCATGTTCAGCTTCAGTCTGGGAGGTTTTTCTAATGTTCTGAAGCCAACTTTAGTATTTACTTGGCAATGGAGAAATATGGTGGAGGAACTTAGAAGTGAAATGTATATAGTGCTACATAGTTTAATCTGGTACTTCTCTTCTGGAATATCTTTTACTTTAGTAGCCTCTAAAAGATATTTTTAATAACCAAAGTGTTATAGTGCTTGGGCTTTGTAAATTTTTACCTTTTGGGTCTTTTTGCTTGGTAACCTGTTCAATACTATGTGGCAGTAGGGTTGCAGATTGCCATTGTTTTACAATGTCAGTGAGGAACTATTACTACTAATGATATTAAAACCTAATTTAGTAAATATAGGAGGTCATTTGCATATTAATTATTGGAAGAAAATTTTTACAGCCATAGACACAGACTAGCTGCCAGCTTGAAATGTTAAATTTAACAACGAGACCTTTTCTAAACACAATTCTCCAAGTATTTCTGATGCTCTTCAGTAATCTGAAACTCACAACTGTTACACGGGGATAAAAGAAATATACGATAAGTAACTGATCAGTGGAGTCCATCATAGGAAATTTGGAAATTGTTTCAGAATTACTTGGTGACTTGTCTAAGATGTGATCTAGATGGCTTGTTCAGTACTTGCTGCAGTGATGCACATATTGCAAGAACTTGAATGGGTGAATTAGTAAAATCAAGCTATGTCTGCTTTAACAAAATCCAACTTGCAGCCAGGGAGGAAAACCTGAAAAAGCTAAGGATGGATTTCCAGAACTACAGATGAGTATTTTGCTGTTCTCAGTCACTCTAAGGCCTTTATATTCAAAACTTCAATGAATTTTTTGTTCTGGAGGTGAGGAAGTTCAGAAATTACCCATGGCATTTTGCTGCAGACATAAAAATATTTATGGCCATTAAGTAATTTTTTCAAGTGTTAAATACTGTAAAGCAATCAAGATGTTAGTCATGTTCGTATTTGTATGACAGTGTTTGCCCCTTGTGTGCATCTTCATTCCCCTTTATGCCCAAGTGAACCAAAAATTTTAAGACTATGAATTTTGAATAATCTTTAGCATCTGTTCATAGTGACACTGATGAACAGGGATGAAGACTGAGAAATGTCCAAAAAGACCTTTCTTTAGCAGCTTAAAGTTGGTCAGGTTTTTGACTTTCTTTGCTTTAACTTTGCCCAGTTGTTATTAAAAGTGAGCACTGCACAAAAAATCAACTTGAATTAGATTTGGTTTTAGTTGCTGAAACTAGAAGAACCATTATATCACAAGGTTGTCTTTTTTAATTCAAGATGCCGTATATTTCTACAATTAAGGCTAAGAAAAGTCTATATGTTTACAGTGGAAATTAACACTTGCAACAAAGTGTTGGGTGCTTCAGTAAAGGTTTTGTGAACTGTGCTTGTGTGGTTATTGTTTGTCAGCATGCACACTGGTAGAAATTAAACTGGTTTTGGCACAAATAAAATCTTCAAATGAAATGTTTGAACTTTCTTGTATAGCTCTGAATTTTGTAACCTAAAGAGATATAATATGTTCCTTCTTTTCACTCAGGATTTATGAAGAATTGTCTCTTGTTGTCTTTTACTTCTCTAGTATTTCTTTTTCTGAGGACACCCTAACAAAGCTTGCTAACACACACACAGTCAATGGTTTGTTGTCCTGTTGGAAGTTGTGGACAGGTGTTTGTGATGAGCATAAGGAATTCAGCTCAGCTCTGTAGCCAAACTCTCCCATTTTCCTGATGCAGTGTGTTGCCTGAGACTGCTTACATGGCTGAACAAGTGATGCTCAATATGATGTAGGTTTGTAGAATAGCTCCTTGGGTTTTGCCTCTTCTGTTTCAATTCCAGAACTCTGTCTGAAGCTTTCATAATGTTGCTTTAGCAGAGTGTATCTAAATCTGCCACTAAGAACCCAAAAAAGGTATTTAGTTGTTCAAAAAAAAGCTATTTTTTTGTGTTTCTATGATCAGAGAATCCACTATGAATGACACCTGACTAGATCACTTCTATATGAGTGTACAGCTTGAATATTCTAATGTCTTCCATGTCAAGACTATATTGCTTGTCCTGAAAAGAGGTGCATCAAGTCTAAGTTGTTTGTTCAGCTTCTGTGTTGACCTAATTAAGATAAGTTTGAAGCAATCTATCTTCATAGTTTTGATCACAAGAGGTGTTAAAAGACTTATATTTAGCTATTCTTACAGAAGGATTGAGTTTCATGGATGATTCCTCACACTGATGTGTGGAAAGAACCTAAAGCATCCTTGTCCTTCTCTTATTTCATGGCAAAAAGATAGTGGCTTTTAAAATACCTTTAATTCAGCTAATGTTCAAGAATAATTTTTTTTCCTTAGGATTCCATGACGTGGTACTGTGTGATCCAAAAATTTAACAATATTTTTTGTAGAGTTTACAGTATTGACTGTATTGTCTTATGACTGTGTCTGCAGGAGCACTTTATATAAAAACTAACAGATTTGTTGCTTGTCAAGCTCCAATGTGGCAGGAAGCACCGAGGAAAAATAAGCTAAGTGCCTTCCTGTGATGCTGAATGGCAGCATGATGAAACAATAATATTCAGTGTAGATAAATGCCAAGTGATGCACTTTGGAAAAACAGGCCCAGTTTTACATCTGCAGTAGCAAGCTGTGAACTGGCTGTTGTACAGTGGAGGGAGTTTTTGCAGTACAGAGTACTTGAGTGTTGCACGTAGTTGTAGTTTTCAACTTTGTCTCCAGATGATAGAGACAAACTAGAGAATTATGGAGGAGTGCCAAGAGTGAACAAAGCAATGGAATGATTTGTTCATGAGGAGTCTTTCAATCTGAAGAAGTGAGGACTGATGGGGGCATATGTGGTATGGAAAAATGCAAGAAAGAGCTAAATAGAGAAGCAGCCATAGAATCGTACAGTGTCTTAAGTTGAAAGAGATCTGTAAGGATCATCAAGTCCAGGTTCCAACTCCTCTTGACTCAAGTCATCTCTGGTTTTCCATAATCGTATTAGTCCCTCATGCTTGCATTGTAAGGAAGCAGATTCAAAAGAAAAGGAGGTCATCCTTTTACATAACTCCTGTAATTTAACTTGGGAACATGTGGTCACAGAATCTAAAATGTTTTCCTGGTTCAAAAAGTAATTCAAGCAAATCGATGAAAGAAATGTTTATTACTAGCTATTAAACCTAAGACAAAATCTTTGAAAACATTAGTGATGTAAATTTCTACAAATTTACCTAAAAAGATATTAGGAGTTTCTAGGGGTTGTTTTACGTTGTGTCTTCATTCTGGGCTCTGGTTTTCTTTGGTAACTCTTTTCCATGCTTAGCAATAGACAGCATTCTCTTGCAGCTGCCTGAAGGAAGTGAGGGGGGAAGAATAGTGAATGGTAACAATCTGTCTGTTTTCCTTTGGATGTGGAGGGCATCTCTTCTACAACGATCTCAATCTCTCTCAGAGGGAGAAAAGTGGCAAAGAGACTTCTGAACATGGGTCTTCCATCTGGTACCAGCCAAGCCAACACACAGGAAGAGCTTTAGTACTTGAAACATTCTGCCCTTGAGTATACAAACAGCTTTTGTGTCTGCAGCCGTTATCTGTGGTTTGTGTTTCTTGGGACTCAAGCAAAGAGGGCAGCAGTTCCAGAGGAGACACAGCTATTAGATTATCTTACCCAGCTGGCTTAAATTGTCTTTAAAAAGCATCACTTGTTCAAGAGCTGTTTAGGAGAAGCAGAAGTGACAGCTTAATACAGTACTTTTACTGTATTAATAGAATGGGTTTGGAAATGTTATAATACTGGACTCCAGAATTTGCTATTGAAATGCTGTGAACTAAACATTTTGCTTTTACACAGGTTCGTTAAAAATACTGATATTTTTTTAACTGCTCAACAAGATTCATAGCAAAAATCTTCATTATATTTTTGCATCTTTTTTCTTTCTAGAAATTGGTTGCCCAAATGAAGCAAGATCCACAGGTAACTATTTATAATTATATTGGATAATTTCCCTTAAAAATGCAGGAAATAACAATGCATGAAACTTGAGGATTTTAAATATTTATGAATCAAGGAATCTTCTTCCTTGCTAACACAGTATTAAGAAGAAAACTTGTTTGTAAGTTTTTGAACAATGGCTGTGGGATCGTTTTAAAACAAAACCAAAATTCTTGTCATTACGGAGCTTTTTGACTCATATATATTCCTAATAATTTAAATCAAGTGACTTTTTTGGACTATTGTGCAGTTCAGATGGGCAGTAAGTTTCTGATTATATTGGAAGCTGCTTTCTATAAAAGCTGCCATTATTCAGAATGACTTTTTTTCTTTTTGAAGTATCAGAAAGTTTGCAGTACAAGAAGAGAGGATATTCTATCCAAGAAATTCAATCCAAACAATATAGCTTAAGTTTGTGTTTGGATTGCCTGCCTTGGGTGTCTTACCAACCCTGTAGTGGCCATAGAATGGATACTTGTCCTTGGGAAGTTTCAGAGCTACTGAAGCTGGATAACAGGATTCCCTGCATATACAGCAGGTGTCATCCCTTTCCCAATGACTGTGTAAGGTCCCTGTTTTTTTTTTTTTTTTTTTGTATAGAAATTAAACATTCCTGGATGCTGGATGGGGCGTTCTGTGGAGCTCTCAAACCAGGCTGAAATGTAGAGTAGAGGGATCAAGGCCACTCACTTGAGGCTTGCTGTTAAGAGCTTCCATCCCCATACAGTAGTAAATGCCCTGTAATTTTATGAATGTACTTTTTTTTCTGAGCTCAGTGAAGTGAAAAGACAGCTTTTAATAACACTCAAGCAGTTAAACCTCTGGCAGGGAGGGTTTAGCAGGGTGTATTGGGAAATCTGTTTTTTTGAACGTTCTTGTTCTCATGGGATTTGGGTAAGATCTGCTGCTCTTATTCACTGGACAGGTCTTCTAACAATTAGTCTGCAGAGCAGTTTGCTTTCAGTTCATATTTGCTGAAAGTGAGGTCATGCTGCAAGCAGCCATGCAAAGTTCCTAGTTATGAAAAGTAAATCTGGTCCCTGCTTCCAATGCTCTTAATGCGTTTTTATCCCAAGTTGTTAAGTAGAATCTAGAAGAAGGGAGGATGACTGGTCAATATCTCGTTTTGCTGTAGTCAGAGACTATGTACAAGCTGAGATCAAAATGCATTTCAAAAATGAAGGATTATAAAAACAGGGAATATGCATGAAGTTCCTGTGATGATATTAGTCTTATGTTTTAATATTTCTGCTTAGTAGACTAAACGTGAATAATCTAGTATAAAAGCTTTACAACATAAATGAGAACAAAAAAGTGGGAAAAGAGAAAAATTAACGAAAACCTGATTTCCTGTCACGTTTCTGCAGAGCTTCACAGGTTTTAAACTAAGGACAGATGTTTGTTTTTTAGTTTTTGGTTTTTTTTTTTTGTATTTCAGTAGAAAGGAAAAAGTCCTTGTAAAAATTGTTTTCCATCTGTATCTTTCTAGTGTTGCTTATGGCTTTAAAATTTGAAACTTAGAAAAGTGCTACTGCAAGCAAAGTGCTGATATGAATGATGTGTTAAGGCAAATGTAATTCTCTTTAGCACAGTCTAAGGCATAAGCATACATGGAAATAACGACCTAAAGTATGTTAGCCTTCAACTTATATATGTGTCAGTTAAGATTTAATAGATATGCTTGATACTCTACACAGTCAAGTGTAAATGTGTTTGCATAAGTAGCATAGGTGAGAATGTTTTAGATAACATACCACAGTGTACTATTATATACAGTATGATACTGTTGTATTACATATTAACAAACATTTATTGTTTAATTTGTAAATTTGATGAAGTGTACAAATGTGCTTTATAATGTGATAAGCACTAATGGATGTTTTAATGAAATCTTCTTTCCAAACTGGGCTATCTCTCTGAGTGCCAGAAAGGTCCTCTGATTATTGTTGCACTCAGCAACTTAAATAAGGCTTTGTTGAGCCGTTTGAATTTTATTGGCTGTACATCCAGAGGTGCTATATTTGTAGTAACTATGCAAGAACAAAACAAACAAAAAACCCACCTTCCTGCTACTACTCTTTGTTAACAAATGGAATATCTTTCTCACAGATCTTTTTTCTTTCTAATCAGAACGCTGATTTGAAGAAACAACTTCATGAACTTCAAGCCAAAATCACAGCTCTGAGTGAAAAACAGGTAAGGAAACAGAGATGTATTTTTAACACTGTGCTCTAAAGATGTCTCTTTTCCTAACTTCCAAGAGAGCTGCTAAATCTTTAAGTGCAAAAATAAGCGTGGGCAACCAGACATTTTTGATTTTTATTGGATTTTTTAACAAAGGATAGGATGAGTTATTATGAGTCTGTCAAACGAGAAGCTAGTTTTATCAGTGGAAGCTGTAGCAATTTTTCTTGTGTTGAAACAAAGATTTTATATTAAGGGAGATGGGAAAACAGAATAATTTTATCACTTTCTTTATTATCTTGAAACTTCTAAACTCAACCATTCTGGTTTAGGCAAATTTTTAGATTTTGACTTAGTAGGTCCACACTGTGTATATGGTGAGTATGCTGGAATTTTTCTAAATGTCAGAACCACCTAAATGTATGTCAGTTATGGGTACTTAATCAACAATTTGAAAATTAGTTGAAAATTTTGCCATGATAAATTATAGCACAGTTATCTTATGGTTGCCATTTGGTAGGAATTCTGTTTGACAGCTCTAAAGTATGAGTAGCAATTACAACTGAATGCTTAAGAGAAAGATTGTTGAACTTGAACATGGGCCTAGTGAATAACAAGAAGAAAAATGTATAATATTGAGTTATCTACGAAATTTGTTCTCACTTTTGTTTTTAAAAACTTAAAAGAGCAAGACATGCACAAACCCTTCATACACCACACTATCCCAGCCCTAGTTAACCAACTTATGTAGTCCCTTAATTGTATTCCTTAATATCTCAATAATGGAACCAAATAAATTCAATAGATTAGACCTCTGAACAGGGAAAAATTTTAGAGCATTGGTAAAATGCATGAGTGTCACAACTAGATACCTCCATTAATTTGTTACTTGCTGCATGGGTTTTGTTTTGAGTATTACTATCCCTAAGAAAATGGACAGACAGTGATTAATATTTATCTAGAAATTTTTGTTTACTGAAAAAATTATAGTATGGTTTGATAGGGGAGCAGTGAATCTATGACAAAACATATAAGGGTAATAAGGAAAATTATTTTTTAATGAGAATAGTAGCTCAACAAAAACTGAGGTTTTGCTGATGTGATAGCATGCCTCTCTTGAAGATGATTTATTCTCTAAAACCAGCATGAGCCTCTGCATGTGGCTATGTCTCACAGCAAGCTCTTTCAGGATTCTCTGGTAAGCTCTGGATGCCCATGTTAATTTCAAAATGAGCTTGTCTTGATGCCATGAAGCAAGCTGTATTGACTGCTAGTTTATGTGATGAGCCTGGACAGGCAGTGAGACACTGAGTGGAATGTAAGAAAGCAAGTACATGCTGCCATACCTTTTAAACTTGTATTTATAACTCTCTAAAGTTATGCTGCTGAATGGACTATACTAACGTGCATTTTAAATTACCCATCACTAGAAATGGAGCTAATCTTTTCTATTAAACTCGAAGTGCTAAAGAATATCTGTTCATGGGATGAACGTGGGTTAAGTTTCTACAAGATATTTGAAAATAAGTTTGATTTTACTTCTACCACACAGTCCATATGAAGTCACAGTAGTTTGCTGCTTTGTATTTTTGTGTGTTTGATTATCAGAACAACAGTGAACTTCTCTATGATTGTTGAAGTTTAAGTATTTTGTTATCTCTACCACTGGACTGCAGAGCTGCCAAGTATTCCAGATGATAATGTTGTTAAAGTAGTATGACTGCTAAAATGCAATGAGCATGGTGAATGTAAGTTCTGCGAAAAGAGCCATAACTTCCCTGTGCAGAGAAGTGCTCACTCTCTATTTGCAGGAATCTGTTGTATAGAAATCTGTGGCTTAGCAATGCAGTTGAGCAGCACCTTGGAGACTACAACAAAGCCCTTTTTTTCTGTTTTGACTTTCACTTCTCTTCAGGAAAGAAATCATTATTATCAATTGCTTTATGGGTAAAATATGAATCAGCAATTTCATTTTCACACAGCATGGAGAAATATGCAGTTTTGCACAGTAAATATAATGCTTGACATCGTGCAGTGGTTGTGTTAAGAAGGGGTGCAACGTGTTATCTGTACTCTTGGTTAGAGCCAGTTAGTTCTGATGCCTAATATCCAATGAATAAACTCTGAGGGCCCAACTCCACTGTGGACAGTTATAGGATGCATTATGGTCCCTGTTCAATAAGCTTTTAATGAAGTTTGAGAAGAAGTTCCAGCATGTGTGGTGTCCCTACTTGGAGACATGGAGCTGAGAGGCTGGTGTTAGAGAGTCAGAATAATAAAATATTTCTGGCTTGTGAAATGTTATGTCACTCTAATGCATGCTTTTCCTTTGCTTTCTTATTTAATGAAGTTGGATGAAGACTTGTGCAGGAACCAAGTCAGCGGTAGGTTTAGCTAAAAGCTTTTAGTTGCTTTAAGACTTCCCTCTGTTTCTGAAGCATTGTGAGAGTAGTGCTGACACTTGCTGCCAGTCGCTGCAGTGATTTATAGTGGCTTAGGTGTCTTGCTGAGAATTAATAATGACAGTTCTGTTCAGAAGTTTGTGAAATTGAGGAGATCTGGCAAAGTACAAAAAAGAAAGCAAGTAGGCTGTACAGTGTGTAGGCTTAAACCTAAAAATATTGTTAGCTAATGCAGGGTTGAACTGGTACAGCATAAGGTATGTCATATATTCATATGTTTTTGGAAGATGTCAGAGGTGAAAATAAAGGCTTTGATTTGTTACACATGAGAGATGATGGAGCAATGTATGTTGAGTGTGTTAACACTTGAAAGGAAAACTGCAGAAAGAGAAAAAACTTACTTGAAGATAGCTTACATTCAAAGGGCAGTAAGCTTGAGTCCTTCAGACTAGCCGGTTTCCCTCTGCTAGTCACTTTGTATTATTTTCACAGAGTTCTAAACTATGCCTACTTCTTTTCTAATCTGTGGAATGCAGTTTAATAGTGTTGCTCCTCAGCTATAAATGTGAGAGCTGCAGTCTGGAAACTCTGAACGCATTGGTTTTAGAAAAGGTTTCCTCTTTCTTTCTCAACCCCTTTCTTTAATTAAGAGAGGTCAAGAGTGACTTTTTTCAGAACAGTTGTAATTGCTAAATCTAAGGTTGAGTTGTAAATGTGAATTGATTCTATTGCTTTGGGGCACTGCTTTTTTTATGTTTTCACATCTTTGGAAGAAAGTTACAGTCTTAGCACTTTTTCCTTCACTTTTTGTTCTATGGTAGTGTCTTCCCTTGGCATTTTTACTTGTAGAATTTTACCCACAATTACTTCACACTACTCAGCTTTTGTCTTTACAATACAAAAACTTCAAGAATGTATTTTTAGATTTTTTTTTTCCATTAGGAAGTTTATTAGTTTATTATTTATCGTTTATTTCTTTTTTGTTTGTTTTGATGAGATGAGGTGGAAATTTGTTACCAGTGACACTGGTGAAAGGCTGAGGTAGAGCAGGGCTAGTGTGAAGATGGGAGGGATGCAATCTCAAAGCAGTACCTTTCCTCCTGCCTTTTTTCCCCCATAGTTAATTTAAAAAAAAAATGCACTTACAGATATATCATGATTGAGTATGTATCATAATAGTACTTTATTTTGAAGACAAGGAAGAGGTCATGTGGGCAGCAAAAAAGTGTGGGGTTTTTTTAGCAATATTGTGTCATATATAGAGGAATTTCTAAATGTGTCCTTATCACAACTCCTGGAAAAGTTAGAGCAATATTCTGTCTTAAATATGAAAGAAAGCTTAAACAAATAGTCTTTTGACTCTTTGATAAAAGGGTAATGGTGATAAGGATGTACAAAAGAAATCACATGTTCTTTCCCTTATATTTGAAAATAAAATGCAAATGTCTCTTCCTATAGTCACAGTGAAATTCATTGAATCTTTACGAATAGTGTTGTGAAAACTTGAACTAGTATTCACATGTATTTACTCTTGACATGAAAATAATTAAGTGTATCCTTTTGTTATTTTGATTTCTGAAGAACTGTGTATATGCAGGAAAATGTAATCAAAAATAGTTGTCAGCATATATTTGCTATATGGAAATACTTGTGGTTTTATTTTTTCACAGGAGAAAAGCTTTAGCATACTTTATTGTGAAGAGCAGTTGAAACTGTAGAATATAATTAGAAAAAATGCACACTATAAAAGCAAGTTTATTACTACAAATAGGCAAATCTAGTGAATTTTGCTTGTATTTAGAGTTTACAGCAAATTGAGATTGATGAGGTAATTCTAAGTCTTGTGTGTTCAGGGTGAGACTCCTTTTAGCCTTGCCACTAAATAGCAAGTAATGAGAAAGAGGATTTGGGATAGATATAAAAAATGTCTGAGTAATTTAACTGTGGATTTATAGTTAAATAAATGTAAACATGTGGTTTAGATTGACAAAGGTAACTTGTTATTTAAGTTTCCAAAAACTGTCAAAAATAGCTTTGAAGCATTACTATTGCTATATTTATTACAGGTACCATAACTTAGTAATGAAAAGATTGGTAATGTGCATAAATTCATCCTATGAGACTGTTCTTCTTGAGCAGTTGTCAATCATAGTAAAGGTGAATTTTTATGGAGGCTTTTTGAGCACATTATCAGAAAATTGCACCCAAAACATGTTCCATGGTGTTCTGTAAAGAGAAGCAGCAGTGTTTTGGTGAGAGGGCTGTGAGCTCGAGAAACTGGGTACAGTTAACAGGTAGGAAAGAGCACTTCATGCTTGAGCATAAGAAGGTAGGCAAGGTATGCCTGTGTGTTGTAGATATACCAGATGAACACCATCAAAACTTAGGACTAAAAATCTGGAATTAAATAATAAGGTAACTACTTATTCCTGCTGGTTTTGTCTGGAGTTTCTGATACCTCCTTTCTCCAGGATTGATGGAGGGCATGTTAAAATGTCAATTATTCTGTCAGTAATATATCAAGTCTGCAGATACGCCATATGAATGTTTAGTTACTAATACCTTGAGGCCGGTGATGCTTAATTTTAGTTCCAGTTGTTTATCTGGAACTGTACATACTTCTATACACTGATCTTTTTTAAGTAAATGGCATGAATGATAAAGATATGCTAATTTGCATGTAAATGCAAGTACACATTTATGCAACTGTTTATAAAGCAATTGTAAAATACATGAAAGAAACCTGTTTGTAGAATCCTTCTTAGATCATTTGAAGTAGTCAGTCATTTTTTTCCTGTCTAAAAGATACTGGTCTATCTGGACATAAGGAGGAGTAAGTTAACTAACTGCCTCAGTTGTCAGATCCTTTTGAACCCTCTGATCAGTGTGAACTGCACCTGTTTAGAGGTGAATATTTGAAAAATCTGCCTAAGCTTACTATTTTAATCTCTGGTATTTATTTAATTTGCATCCAAATATTGTGTGAAAATGGGAATATAATGACTTCTCATTAAGTTATCATCTTCTATATTCTCAAGATATACTGGCTGAAGCAAATTTTAGATGTTGCACAGATGATTGTAGATAGGCAGAGTGGATGCATCTCTCCCTGCTGCCTCTTTTGCCACAAATTCTCTTGCAAAACTGATGTTATAATCATTTGTATATGACTGAAATATTGCTAAGCTGTCTTAGACCTTTTATAAAGCTTAAATCATGATTAAACCCATACTGGCATGTAAACTTGGATTTCCCATTCTTCTCTTAATTTAACTCCACCTAGACTTCTCACTGTTGGCTTGTGAACTTCATTTTTGCATATCTAATGTACATTAAAGCTGGAGTAACTCAATTTAGGAAATGTAAGTGACCATTTTGTGATGTCATTAAAAAGAAGAAAAGCTCTCCCCACCTTCCCCCCTGCTACTCTTCCCTCAACACTGATTTTCCAGCTCAACTTTTAATTTTTGAGTTCATGCTGTATTTAAGCCAGATTTGGAGGCAGCTGGAGAACTTTTTAAAATGAACCTAGTTGGATACATCTTTCATCTTCATATAAGCCAGGGCATAACTCCAAAATAGCCTGCTCTGCTTGAAAATCAACATTGTAGATAGAAAATGGGCAATTAAACTACAGTGTTTCCTTGAAAATCCCCTACTGATAGAGAAAGTTGGTTATTAGATGCTCCTGCATGTTTTGACTTGCTGGATAACCTCACACATCAGTGGTTATTTCAAGGCCTACTATTCCCTTTTCCCTTTTATACTTGAAGGGAAGACAAGTGATGCATTAGATGATGATGACTGGGATTTAGGCTGTTTTGTATAGCACCCTTAAATGCCTCTTAGTTGGATGCTGGGAAAAGGGATTAAATCTACTAATGAATTTTTATAAGTTAAAACAGATTAACGTAGTTCATTCTGCTCTGTTCTGCATGCCTCAGTGGAACAGCCTCACAGCCACAGAAACAGTATTTTGATTTATTGCAAGCTAGAAAAGGAATGAAATCCAGGGATCTGTTTTTCAGAGCCTTATGGATCTTGGTTGCTATCAGAATTGTTTGGTCCCCAATTTTCTGAAGTGTGTTGAATTTTGGAGAGGAGAAGAGAGAAAGTGTGTCCAGTGTTTAGGATACAGGCAAAAGCTTGTCTCTGCTGTTTGTTCTCTGCTGCCTGGTGCTATGCATTACTGGCTGTAGTACAACCATCTTATCTTATTTGTTGGTACTACACCAAGAACAAGGCTGACTCAGGTAGACAGTGTTAGGTGGTGTTTTCCCACACATGGATCATGTGTTACACCTTCAAAAGGCATTGAGGAACCACTCACTTCAACTCCTGGTGCATAGGTTTGAGAAGGACTGAGGTGAGTGTGATAATGTTGCATTGCTTCTATAATGCTAGTTTGGAATTGTTTTCTGTTAATTGTACTGGTTTTTACACATGGACTAATAAAGAGGAAATACACCTTTCTGGAAATTATATAGAGAAATGACATATTAGGGCAGCATGAGTGGACCAAATGAATGTACACATTATGAAAAGATTTTTTTTTCGGGTTTCACTTTTCTAACTGAATGTTTGTCCTTATTACTCACTATGGATTTTTTTCCTCATTTTATTGTGGAGACTGTGATAGGTCTTGAAGGGCTTAAAGGGTGAACGAACCTAAAGTATTAAAAGGTAAGAGTTCTCACAGAGTTTCATGAAGTCTCTGCTTTCTTTTCTATATTGGCACTGTTGGAGACCGAGAGTGTAGTCTTCAACCTTAGAAAATCTTGATGTTCACTGAGGTGATAATCTGGTATACATTTTCTGTTCATGGAATTAAGAATGTTTTATTTTCTTCAAATATGGGCCAAGTGAATGTGAATTCACCTATTTCTGGTCATTATACAGAGTCACTTTCTTTATGATTCTGTTCACTTCTGAGTTAACTTTTAGAAATACTTGTTCTGACCTTCAGAAACTCCAAAAAGCATATAGTCCCTTTAGAGCAACTTTTCCCCTGCTGTTAGATTGCAGATTGACATAGTGTCAGGGAAGATAAGGGGTGGCCAGACAAAATGTAAGTTTTCTTGGTGTGGTTTTGTTTTAATTAGTTCCATTATTCTGTGAGCTTCTCTTTAGCTCCCCCTTTGTCCTAAATTTGTCAAAACTGGTAGTGAAGTGCAAGGGGTCTTTTTCAACTTTCCCCACTAACAGTAAGGTAACAATCATAGCCCATTGATTTAGACTATGGTGGCTGTGGAATTTGATGGAAATTTTTCTGAAATGAAGTCCAAACGTGGGGGATCAGCAGAGTGGTGGAGATGCCACCAAGAGGCAATTCAGACAAGGGAACCTAATTTTCACCATTCTGTGTCGGCTTTGTGAAGGCAACTCTCACTCTACTGTCTATAAAAAACTACTAGAAAGGGTTTAATTTAATTGTTTTCCATATAGAATTCATCTGATGTGTTCCATGAAAAATAATTCTTGTTCTATTCTGTATCTTTTAAATGCTAAGTGTCTTCTTACAGTAGACTTTTAAAAGCTAGCAGGGAGAAAACCCTTCAAGTTGTGATGAGCATATCTTCTTTGTCCTGTGAACTCCCTCCAAAGTTAGGTGAGGCAAGTTAGAAACAGTTAAGATATCATTACTTTCTTTTCCCCTGCCTGTTCTTTCTCAAGGATTCCTCAGTAAAATGTTGGCAATGTGTCAATAGTAAATGGCTATTAGTGTGTTAAAGAGTTGAACCCTGTGTAGCAAGGAGAAATGAGGCAGTTTTTTCCTTACTCAGTGATTGTTCATACTGTTTGTAGAAGTCAGAACTTGTTTATCTTATTTTTCCTTTGAAAACAAAAAAATTACATGGGAACTATAATACGTGATGTGAATTTTTGAGATATATGCTTTAGAGCTGCCTGATGTCTGCAGAACAGCAAGTGACTATCCTTTTATTTTAGACTTCTGAAAATTTGAATACTTGGCAGTATTTAAGCCTGTGGAGTCTTGCTCCATATCCATTCACTCTCTTTATAAATTGCTTCATTTTCAGTCTAGTATGGCAGTTTTTCAGAGCAGCAGTTGGCTCTTTAGAGTTGTGGCCAGCCCAGAGTGCTGGGGAAGTGCATGATTGTCAGCAGCTTTCTAGCATCAAAAGCTCCACACACACCTTTGGACTAGTAATAAATGCTTCAGCAATCCACTTGGACAAAATTAGGTTCTTGGGTTCTCCAATTCATTCTAAATTTTGTCATATATCTCAAGAAACAGATGTATCCCATTTCCCCAAGTTTTACTTGGGGAAAGCAGTTTACAGCATCCCACTACACTAAGTAAGCTCTTAACATTTGTCTGCTGGACAATTAAAATTGTGTGGCCTAAAGGTACTGTTCTCTGTTTGAAACTTGGAAACTTAGTTTATTAAGTTAGTATATTAATTTCCTTTAAATATTCACTTAGACGTGACTATCACAAAATAGATTTCAAATTTATAGCAGTTACAGAGAACTGATGAGAGACTCAATAATTTCTCTCATTCCTTTTGAATGCATTCAAGTTGTTGCATAACTTTGTTTCTGACAATTTCAAGAATCAAGAATTAAATTTCTGCAAAGGTTTTAATTTTTGAGCAAAATGCAGTTTAGTTAGATGACAAATGTAGATACTACAAATTCAGTATTGATCTGTTAATGGAAAGATCTTTTGGAGTGGGCTTTTAGTTATGAAATGTGGAAGTTATTATGGATTTACAGATGATTTTGCATTCTTGAATATTCTCGACAACTTTTTGTTTAGAGCTGTGTGCATCTCTCGCTAATAGGAGCATTGTGTCAGCCCTCAGTGATTGTCAATTCAGATTTTAGAATCTAATAAATCCTATGGCTAGAGTTCAGTAAGCAGTGATATGATGCCATTTTTAATCTTCAGCTTTTCATCTATTCTTCTTCTTGGACTAGCAACCTGAAGGCCTTTAAATCCCATTTACATGGAAAGCTGTAGAGAAAGCTTCAAGAACCCACAGAAACTGACACTTAGAATGAAAATGTCTCTGGGTGCTGCAAGAAGTCAAGCAGTGTCACCAACAGCAGACAAGCAAAATGGTCTGTTGGGCAAACTAGCTTGCCAGCTGGATGGATCTGCAAACTTTTTTTTTTTTTTTTTTTTGTGGTCCCCAAAGTTGCTAGGTGTAATATTAGTCATGAAACCAGAGTACTTAGAAGAGAGTAAATAAATAGCCAAACATTTTTGGAAACAGATGTACTACCTCGGTGTACCTTGCTGATGCTGTGCAATGCATTTTCTTGGATAAACCAGATAAAAATACAGCTGATGGTTTTGTTGGGTCTTAATAGTAAACGTCAGATGCATTCCTTTTTTCATTTGCTGTGGGAAGGTGCATTATGGTAGTATAAAAACGTGTCAGCTTCTGTATCCCTTGACCTTCCTTTTTCTTGTAAGATTGCAGACAATAAAGTGTTTTGTAGGATGACCATGGAGCAGTAGTGTGGCACTATATGGGACATTAATATATTGTACCTGTTTTTGGTAAAATCACCTTGGACTGCAATGTGACAGTGATAAATTTAAGTCCATGTATAATGTGCTGGGGGTTTCTATTTGAATAGCAAGAGACAGTTCTGGTCCTCATTCTCAAGAACAAAGTTTCCAATTTGAAATTCTGCATTTCTTTTATTCTGCATTTTAGTTTTGAATGAAAATGCCACTTTTAAACTAAATTCCTTTAGAGCAAAAGTTAGTATTTAATAAGCTTGTACATCCCCTACAATAGTCAGGTGTGCTCTCAAAGCACTGGCACTACTGCACGGTGCATATGAAGTGATCTAGGTAGCACTTTTTAGAAAGTAAAGGGCAAATAAACAGGTTTTGCCCTTTCCTCTTTCTTTATCCTGCTTATCTCCTTTTACTGTGTTAAGTGATGTAAACACTTTATTCTGTCATTTCATAATAGGTTTGCATAATTTGTTTTTAGCTATGTGGAACTAAACTCGATGTATTTTTGAGAAAAATCTTTGTGGGTTCCAAGTTATTCAGAAGTTGCTTGAATGAAAATTGCTGATCATTTGAAGATTTGCAGTGGAGAATCTCATTCACCTTCATAATTCACTTAATTATCTTGAATGGTGTCTGTTTTCCTAGCTTTTAAATTTTCCTATTCAGACAAGTGTTTTTAAATACCATGTGTATGATGGCATTTAGCAGATAGTTCTGACCTCTCCTGAGTTGCAGGAGACCCACTTAACTGACACACATACAGTCCTTTTGAGCCTTAGCTTTCAAAAATATTTTAGTGGGTCAGATGTCTCCAAAATTTCATTACATCCTTTATTTGCCTTTAAAATATTAATGATCAGCTCTTGCAAAATGCTGATTAGGACTAGAAAATGCTGAGACAAAAAATTCATCTTACTGCTTATGGTCCTAGAGGTTTTTCTGTGTTTGGTTACATGTATGAACCCATATTAAATACTCTAAAATATTTTTAGTTTAAGTCCTTTCCTTAAAAAGGTGAGGTTTGACTTACTGGTTACACAATGTCTCATAAACTTTTGTATGGGAGGAGAAATTGGTTGTTGATGAAAAATCTACCCCACTTTGAGGCATGTGGCAGTGGCATTTTCTTGTTTGTTTGGGCATTTTCATTACAATTATATGCACAATCCATGGGATAGAGTGTGCTCTCTTGAACAGATTGGGATGGCCAGTAAATCTCAGAAAACAGATTCCTTGCCCCTTCCCTCCCCACCTAATATTTTGAAAATTAATTGTATAAATTTCTATAATGTTAAATTTTCTGCTAACAGTATCTAATACCAGCGTCACATTCTAAGCACATGCAGAAATTCTGGGTGCTCACTTGGTAAACTCTACAACAAGACTTGGTAGCATTACTGCTGTGTCAGGCTGAAAGATGAATCCCCTTATCTTGACCAGAACAGGGGCAGGAGTGGGTCTGGACCAAAAGTGAGGAAGGCAGGACTGAGGAGAAAGTTTACACTGAGCTTGGCGTTGTCATTGGCTCTTTTTTCTTATCTATGGATTTGGGTGTTGGGGTATGTGTACTTTGATTTGAAGGCTTTGTAGGAGCTCTGCCTATTCTCACATGATTGCCTGTCTGCCTTAGTGGTGTTTGGTGGGCAGTGTTTGTATCTTTAGCTGTAGCTTCCTCTCTGTTACTAAAGAAGTAATGATATAAGGTGGTGATTGATGCCAAAAGAGAAAGTTTTGCCTCTGGTGCTTAGGTTTGGATTGCAAGAGCAGTTAGATCCAAATGCACTCTCAGCTCTTCGGGACACTTGTGATTCTGTTTGCCTGTTTCTATTTGCTTGGTGTTCCATTTCTGCTTTCATATCTGCTTTTAAGGGAAGCTGCCCAACTGTACCGTGTGTTTGCCTCATTCCTGCTTGGACTATTCCTATTCACTGGAGATGAAGCCCTTTTTGTAGCCCACTTACTATTTCTGGAAGTCAACAAAGAGTAGAGACTTTGGAGAGAGGGAGGGATGCATCACCTGAAAGGATGATGCAGCTTGTGCATATCCTGTTTGCACTGTTGCATGCTGTGGTGGTTTTACAACTGGGAAATGGCCCTAAGTAGGCCTGTGCTTTCAGTGTGCTGGGAAAGATGTGAAGATGGTGGGTAGCAAATGTAATATCATAAGAAATAAAAATCACTTACTATAAGGCTTCAGGTAATTTAGGATTTGTATTTAAACTGCTTTGGTAAGGAGTCCAATTAAGTTCTGTAGAAAACAGAGTAATAAGAAAGTATCCTTAAATGTATCTTTTTTTTCCACAGTGCATTCTGGTACCTTGCCTGCCCTAGAAAATGTAGACTTTTTTGAAGTCTTTTATTGCATAGGGCAGAGTGCATTTCCATAAATCATTTAATTGATATGTGACATATGAGGTATAGAAAGAGTTATTCTCTGTCTGTGTTGCCCATTATGGAACATAAATGTTTCTCTAAGAAGCTTTTTCACTTTTTAATTTTGTAACAGGCTTTAGGTAACTCAGACTAGAGAAGAATCTGTTTTTTTAAAATAAATGCGTGACTTATACAGAAAATACCCCCCAAGCCTGCTTTTTAAAAATTGCTATTTTCTTTGTCTTTTCCTAATGGTCCTTGAAAGACTGTAAGCAGGTTGCTGAGCAATATCTGTTTAAGAACATCCTGTGGTTGGGCTGATGGATAACACTTTGTAGTGTCATTGTGCAGAGTTAGTGAAGCACTGTGCAGAAATGAGGAAAGTCAGATTGCACTTCTTTATGTTGTCTTCCTCTGGAGCCAGTAGTTCCAGTGCTGTGCTTGCAAGGCATCACATTCACTGTATTTCAGAGACAAAACTGAGTTAGTATCCCATACCTTATAATTTTGTAGGTTGTGATTATATGGCCACTTTGATTATGCTTCAAATTGGACAGCTGCTGTGAAACTGTGACCTGTCCTCCTGCCTGGTCTAGCTGCTGTCTTCTGCTCCTCTCTTGTGCTGGAACTAGTGCTCATGTTGCTGTGCAGTGACTGTAGTCAAAAAGTTGTCTGGCTGAAGACTATTTCTCAGATGTGCCATTTTTTTGAGTATGATCCATTTTGCTGCCTTGGCTTGTGTGCAGCTGAATGAACACAGCTTTTGGCATAAGGGAAGTGGCAGAAAGGAAGGACTGAAACAAAGGATGAAACAGTTTTGACAACTGTATTTATCCTGGACCAAACAGCTGTGTAACTACAGCTTTGAACCCAATCTGTGGTTTGGTAGTCTCCCTTTTCCAGGGATGCAGATCCAATAAATGTACCTGAAGCTCCTAAATGGCAGAAAGGAAGGTAGACTGTGTCTCTCTTGCCTCTCCCACTGGAATAGCTGAGTCACACAGTAGCCCTATGCATGAAGCAGGCACAACAATGGCAGTGCACTCAAATGACTGGAACTGAAGTATAGAGGATGGAGATTGTTACAGATGCACATTTCTGTTAAAGCTTTGCATTTTGTTTGTCACAATTGATTCTATTTTCAGTATTACCTAATGCTATAAGTATGAAGAGGAAGCACAAAAAGAAATCTAAAGTAGTTCTTGAGTATTCTTTGAAGAACTGAATTCCTGTAACTCGAGTTGTATATATGAAAAACAGCTGAGAAGACTTTTTGGAAGATGATAGCAGAGAGCACCTGATTTCTTACAGTATTATGATTTTTGTTAAGCTAATTTCA
The DNA here is from genome assembly GCF_903797595.1 of Erithacus rubecula. Taxonomy (NCBI): domain Eukaryota; kingdom Metazoa; phylum Chordata; class Aves; order Passeriformes; family Muscicapidae; genus Erithacus; species Erithacus rubecula. The sequence goes on from NC_136688.1 coordinate 23,564,777, forward strand.
AGCTGAATTAGTTGGACACAGAACTTTTAAATTCTGCTTGAGAACTTATGGTGCAAATCCTGAGGGTTTATATAGATCATGTGCAGTAGGTCCAAGCAGGAAGCAATGAGCTGTCTGAAATATTTTACAGTCAAAGTCCATGTTTATTGCTTAATCTCTGGCTTTGAATAAAACAATATATGGGCAACAGAAAATCAGATCTGAGTTGTGGTCCACTGTGGCTATCCTCATTCCTGCTGCCCAGTTGCAAAAAAGGAGGAAGCTGGTAAGCTCTGCCTAGGGGAATGTGAGCTTTTTTACCAGTTCTTTTGTTTTCAGTGGTTTTACACAGCCATAGATATAGTGGGAATTTGTCCTGTACTTGGAGCTTGTTGAAAAATTGAGTTATTTTTTATGTGTGAATTGGAATAGAAACAAGGGTGTTTTGTTCCTTCTAAGTCCTTGAGCATTGATTCAGCTTAAATAACAGTAAACCTATTTGTTTGGGACATCTGGGTTGAATTGGTTTTGCATTGCAAGGTTTTGGTAGTAGGGAGGCTACAGGGTTGGTTTTTCTGAGCATCTGCAGGAAGCTTCCCCTACGTCCAATAAAACAATTCCAACCAGCTCTAAGATGGACCTGCAACTGGCTGAGGCTGCATCCATCAGTGATGGTAGTAGTGCTTCTGGGTTAACACATTTAAGAAGGAAAAAAGAAAAAAATGTTATTCAGAAGAAGACTACAGCTGGAGAAGGGAGGAGTGAGAATGTGTGAGAAATAGATCTGCAGACACTAAAGTCAGTGAATAAGGAGGGGCCCAGGTGCTGGAGCAAACATTCCCTTGAAGTCCCTGGTGCAAACTGTGGTGAGTCAGGCTGTGCCTTTGCAGCCCATGAGGCATCCATGGAGCAGAGATCCACCTGTGGAGAAATCCACATCAGAGCAAGTGGAGGCCTGAGAGAAGCCCTCGTGGGACCCTGGAGAAGCCCTGTACACAGGCAGGACCTGTCTACCTGAGAAGGGAGCCCATGCTGGAGCAGATCTGCTGTCAGGACTTGTGACCCCACAGGGAAGCTTCTGGAGCAGTGCATTCCTGAGGGATGCCATCCCATAGAAGGGACATACTCTGAGCACTTTGTAATGTGCTGTAGCCCATGGAAAGGAGAAGTCTGTGAAACTGTCTCCTATGAAAGGGACCCCACACTGAAGCAGGGGAAGGAGTTCTCCCCCTGAGAAGGAAACAACAGCAAAAACTACATGTGATGGACTGACCATAATCCCCATTCCCATCTCCCTGCTCCTCAAGGCAGAAGGAGATAGAGAATCAGGAATAAAATTAAGTCTGGGAAGGAGGAAGGGTTGGGAGGGGACAGTGTTTTTGAGATTTGATTTTGTTTTTCATTATCCTTCTCTGATTTCATTGTTAGTAAATTTAATTTAATTTCTTTAAGTTGAGTCAATTTTACCCTTGACAGTAATAGGTGAGTGATCTTTCCCTGTCCTTTTCTTGACCCATGACACTTTCTTTGTATTTTCTCTCTCCTCTGTTAGACTGACAAAGGGGATTGACAGAGCAGCTTTGGTGGGTACCTGGTGTCCAGCCAAGGTCAAACCGCCACAGGGGAGATGGCTTTGGTGGTTTTTTTTTTTTTTAGACTTTAAATTTGAGATCTAGCTACTGAGGAAGACAACTTTTCTGCACTTACATTTCAAAATGTAGCTGAGTCCAACAGAAAGCTAGAATTATGACTTACAAAATCACTTTCAGAATCAAGAATTCTAGGTGGTAACTTCAGTCCAATGTTGTGGAACATTATTATAGATTAATATGTTGCAGTTATTCTTAGGACATTTATCCCTTGATCATTAAAAAATACTCAAGAAACTCAAAGAATGATAAAGCATGAGAATATGGACATTCTGATTTAATTAAAATTTACCTTTCAGGGCAGGCACTTAGAAGAGGTCTTCTGCTTTTTCCAAGCAGGGCAGATTCTGAGTTTTCTGTTCCTCTGCCCCCTGCAAATTCCGCATCATAATTGCTTTAAAAGGTAGCAGGGTGTGGGGTAAAGAGGAAAGATATCTGTGAAATCTTTAACATGCTGCGTGCTGTGATGCAGTCAGGATGTTCCTGGACAAATCAGTAGCCAGGTCTGCAAGGAAAGAATTGTAAATGACAAAGGCTAACATAATGGTGCTTAAAAACAGTCCAAAAATTCCTTTCTACCCAACCTAGCTGCCACAATCACTACAATAAAAAAAGAAACTTGAAGAAAATTCTCTCCCCATTGTCAAACAGTCTAGATATCACAAATTAGATCAACTCAGAGGTGCTCACTATGTGGGGGTTGGCTTTGTTACATCCCTTGACCTGGGCTTATATTTGTTCTATTTCATCTTCCTCAAAATGCGCTGTTAATAGAGCACAGAGTATGACTCTGGAGACACAAACTCCTGTAGGATGCTTCTTGGAAGTGAGTGATGCCTCAGTGGTAAGAAATAAGATTGTTATGAGATGGGAAAGTGAAAAAGATGGAGGAGTTCAGACTTGGGGTATACTCAAGAGCATATAATGCAAGTTTTATTTTTCTAATGTTCATTCTGGGCTGATACAAAAATTGGTGTTTTGATGGGGTAAGTTGAAATCTGTAGGTACAAAGGGAGCTACAAAGGTCATCTAGTACAACCTCCTGCTCAAAGCATGTATGTACTTCATGAATACAGAGCGATGCCACTCTCCCAAAAGGATTGATTGACTGGGCTTGCATTATTTCAATGGAAGTATAGGTTGTTTTCCCATTTGTATTACTTAGTATCCCTGTCTGATCTCAGTGCATGTGCCATCAGTCTTAATACGTTCGCTTGTATATTTGACAATTTATTTTCCTGGGATGGAAAGCCCCCTCCATTGCAGTGTTTTAGGAGAATGTTTTGAAAACACTGGTGTGTGTTTGTTTTTTTTTTCTAAAACTTTTTCAGGGCTTTAACAGTGCTGCAGCTCTGCTGGTGTTAACACCAAAAGGAGGGGTGCTGTATGCAAATATTTTTTGTTACTGTATTGTCTGCTAACTCAATGTGAAAGTAAGCAATCAATGTCTCTCTCCTGTGCATCCAACCTTTATTAAATGCAATAGATCTGAACAGGTGCTATGACAAGGAGATAAATGTTTTCATTTGTCCATCTGCAAGGTCTTATTCCAGTCTGAAAGAGTCTTAAACTATGTGTTCCATTGTCAGTGTTTCAGATGGGATCTTTCTTACTCAAGTAGAATCTAGGGCTATTGCTTGTATTTATTTTTTTTAATTAGTGCCATTTTATGAGAACATGAGGAGTACAAAGCTTACTGCATTTCCCCTTGAGTGTCAGCTCAGTTTATTCTCTGTATACATGTAAAAGATAACTCTAGAGCCAGGTCTGTCCCTTATACAGTTAATTAACCCCCCTGCTGTGGGCCTAGATATATGCTCTTGCTGTTCAGTGAGGTGTGTGAATTGACTGCAGAACACAGTCTTGTGCAGGCTGTACAGAGGGAGAGAAAGCCTACAAGAAATACAGTGAAGATGATGGGGTAGCGTGTGGCTTCATAATCCGTCATGCTGAATGCCAGTAAAGCTTGCAGAAATTGAGGATTTCGGGTAAAATAGGTAACTACAGAAAAGCACAGCTTACCATTGTGTGTAACAACTAGTCAGGTTTGAAGCCATTACTTCAGGAGCAAGCAATAATAGATGAAAACTTCAATAACCTAGAAATGTTGTTCAGTATTTCGAACATTTTAAAAACTCTCGAGTAACTACATAATCTCATACAAGTAACTGTTAAAGGACTGATTTATGCTCTTAAAATACAGATGCATGCCATCCTAGAAGACAAGATGCAAACTCTGGGAAAACAGTGAAAACAGTAGCAATGCTGCTTGCGTTTAATGAAATTTAATGAAAGAAAATAATTCTTTTGGTATGTACTTTTATTGCAGAACCAACCTAGTTATTTCTCAGAAGTCTTCACAGTCCTATTTCTATACAAACTTTTCTACTAATGCACACACAAAAGTTTCACTGAAAATGTCATACTTTGATACTCAGATGCTGCAGCAGAATCTCCATTAAATATCAGACAGTATTTTTTTACTCATCTTTTTAATCGACCAGTTTTGAATAACATTGTAGTCATTGTATTGTGATAGATTTTTAATGGCTTTTTGTACTTTCTTTCCATTGTGTGTCTGGAGGCGTAGGCAAATTCTAAAACTGGGAAGGGCATACCGTTTACTGTATGAAACACAAAAGCAAGCTATGAAATCCTATCAGCAAATAGTAGGTACTTTGTTACCTGTGAGAAGATAGTAACTGGGATATAGCAAGAGCATCCCTGCTCAAATCAGTTTGAATCTGCATGCCAGTCATACTAGCAAACTGCAGCTTTAACATGCAAAGTTAGCTTAGCTTACCTTCAGGGATGTGGTCATGTGGAAATTAAAGCCCTTCTTCTGTCCAGCTTGAAGTGTGAGGTTTAGCCTTGTTTCAGATTTCCACCAAACCTTTCCTTTTAGTCTCTACTTGAGATAGTGACACTATCTGCACCATCATGCTGGGCCAGCTGTGGCTGCTGATTGTTTTGGTTCCTATGTGTGACACTGGCTATGGAGACTGCCCTGCTCTAACAAGGGTTGGCCCTTGTGTGTAAACGTTTATTCTGAGTCCTATTACCTTCCATACAAATACATGTCATGTGACATAATTTAATTATTGACTAGGTTGCTCACTGGAAATGTGGATTCAAATGTGAATTTTGCTTAACTGTGAGCTGGCAGATGTCAGTCTGTATTTAAGGATGCGCAATAAATAACATAAGATCTGCAGTGTTTTCCTGTAGCTTACATGCGTCTTCATCCCATCTGCGAATGCTTCCACATTTTGCACAGTTGACTGAGAAGGAGTCAAAAGAGTTTTAGGAAAAAGAGGCAGGAGGTATTCCCCCACATACTGTGAAAAAGGGCATGTTGGCACACTGTGGCTGTGCAGAAAGGGCACATGGGTGCTCTGTAATGTGCAAAACCTTCAAACCAGGGATAATCAAATTTGAAAGTTTGATTTCTAGTGCTGTTGAAGTGATAAAAATACAAAGGGCTTTCTGTTCAACTAGTGCCCCCTAAAAGGCTGGTTTAAAATTTAATTACACTTGTGATATGCTGATCTGTGTTCTTCACCCTAAAGCATCCCAGCTGCTCAGAGGATGATTTTCTGTTGCTTGGAAGGAGGAAGGAACTGAGAGGGTACTCATGAAAAGAAGAGGGGAAGGGGGAAGTAAGTTTTGGTCATTCTCATTATGAAGTTTAAAACAAAAAAGAGGAGGAAAAAAAAACCACATCTACCATCTGTTTTTTGCCCTTACTATTTTACCATGTTCTGTCTTCACAGAACACATTTGCAGCACGTTCTGTTCAGTGAGTAGGTAAAAAAAAATCATAGTCTGGAAGTTAGGAACTGCTCTGAATTCTAATTCCAACTTTCCTGTCATTCACTGGATGTACTTACAAAAGCCTTTTGCTTTTCTGTGCCAGATCCCTGATCAATTAAACATGGCTCAGAGTATTTCATCAAGTGACTAAGTAGCTGAAGATACATTAATTTCTGTTTACAAACTGCCTAGAGTATGCAGAGAGATACATTACTATTAAATATACGGGATCTTGGTACTACACACGTGGGCATGGACATGGAAGCACATGCTGTCCATATATCTGTACATATAGCTGTGTGTAAATTAAAATCATGTCCTTTTAAAGATAGTATTTTAAAAAAATCTTTTATATGTGGAAACCATATGTGGAAAAACTTTCAGATATATTCTGGTCTTCCAAGGGAAAATGCATGCAAGGTAATAAGAGCTTTTTCACTAGGCAGTAATGTTTTTGCAAGTGAAATAGTGAATTTAAGGAAGGGAAGAAAGAGAGAGCTTCTTTCAGGACCCTTGTTCCTCTCCCAACAAAAATTGTTAATCAGGACCCTTGTTCCTCTCCCAACAAAAATTGTTAAAAACAATTCTAAGCTAATTGTAAGTTTAAACATTATAAGGTGCAACATTTTAACAGCACATACTTTGCAAACAAACGTGCATTACTATTAAACTGGGAGAATTGCAACTTGGTTGAAGTTTCTTGCCAACAGGGTGATAGTTCAAAGAAGGCTGATCAAAGACTAGCAAACTAGTTTTGTTTTCTGCTGAATTTAAAGAAGGCATAATCTAGATAGAAAAAATGTCTTGATTTAAATTTTTTGGTGGAGATATGGGTAGGATGTAATGTTGCTCAGCTTCTTGTCTTCAAGTATAATGCATTAAAAGTTGTGAGAGTCAATCTATCCTTGAGCAATTGATCTCAGGTTTGAAATGAGTTTCAGTCAGTGCCACAGTGGTAAGTTTATGCTGGCCTGAACCTCAGTGCCCTGTGACAAAGCCCTGTTCATGTATGGCAAAGATGGAAACATGTTTAAAGCTGTTAGCAACAAACCCAAACTTGCCCAGTTCCCTTGATTTACTGCAAATTCAATTATTAAATGGCCTGATATAAATCATTAAATGCTCATTTTATAGTTCTAAGATAGATTAATTTTTCATTGTTTTCCTCACACGTAGCCACCTAATCTGCAATTTATGGTTCTGAGGGCTAGGAAAATTATTAGAGGAATGTCCTTCAGGGTGCTGAAGTGAAATGCTCACCTCAGTAATCCTGTTTGGATTGTTTGCTTCTGGCATCATCGCTTTTAGGTATAAATATTCATATTCCACTTGAAACAAAAAACTGCTGATTTTTGAAAGTAGGTAGTTTTCTTTTGAAATTAATCTTTTGGCACTTTTTATTGTGTGTATTTAATATGATATCAAACCTTGGGAATTGTGTGGCAGTGTTTGTAGATGTATTCTCCTGAAATTTATAGACCTTGATGGATCCGCACATGGAGAGGAGAGAGCTCATTCAAAGCCATATGAAGAAGGCTGCAAATGGGAAAAAGCAGTATATTGTGGTTTAGGCTTAGTTTGCCTTGTTCTGCTGTTTTCTTATTCACTTTAATTAATTCATTTAGAAGTAATTATGCTGGAAGTCACATACAATGAAGATTTTATTCCCTAGTGCATGAAATTAAAGTGCAAAAATTGTTCCAACATGTAGAGTTGTAGAATGTAAAATTTCTACTTTGTAGAATTTACGTCTGTACACTAACTTTAAAAAGACTTTCCAGATCAATTTGTTAATGTTTGTGTGGTCGTTTGAATATTAAATTGTCTCATATGCAAGAGGGACAAAATACTATTATAAGCTACTTTAGCAGCTCATACACAAGGAAGGGCAAATTCTGTTATAATCCCTTTGGTTTGGTATAATGCCATAGTGTCTGGACACCGTCTACATGTGTGTAGGTGGAGAACCATCTGTGTAGACGAGCCTACAAATATAAACACCTATTTAGGACAAGGTCTTAATGTTCAGTAGTTTCACATGTGAATCTGGAACATACTTTCATGCTTCATTTTGTGATAAAATGAAGGGTGGAAGGGAAGAAGATATAGTCTGATCTACTGCTGGCGATCTTCACTCTGACATATTTACTTAATCTAATTTTGAAAATTTTGAGCTTTTTTGGGAAAAAATATTTTCTTGTCCTCCGCTGGTTCTTTGTTTTTGGTTTGTCTGTTTCCCTTTAATGATTGCTTTCCTTTGCTCTGGGAGAAGCTCTTAGAAAGAAGTGGATTTTAGTTTTTGCTTTGTGCTGCAAGGACAGAAAAAGAATGAGTGGTTGGCAGCTATGCAGGTAGCGTCTGCCCTAAAGTAGCCAAGGTATTTCTGTTGCAGTTGCTGCCCTGTCAGTGGAGGGAAGGAACTGGTTGAATGTTGAGTGCCAAGTTCAGTCCTGTATCATATTTCAAAATCAATGTAGTAAGTTGATGTTTACAATGACATCAGATTGTGAACAGATGTGGCTCTGGAGCAGAATTATCCTCTGTTCTACTGACTGATTTATTTTTTGTGACCTGAATTTAGAAAAATAGTCGATTAATAGGTACAGTGCTTGGAATGGCTAACTTGCATATCAATTTACACTGCTTGTTTGGGAAATTTCAGTATAGGCAAGACCACTCATGAATATCAGAATAAAAATGGCACAGAAAATGATACTCAATATTTTTATTGAATGCTTGACCTATTTACCTGTTGATGCATATGATAGGAGTGCTAAATACACTATACATGTGTCACAATATTCACAGGGGAGTTAGATGCCACAAGCACTGTTGTTTTATTCTCTCTCTCTTGCCCTCATGTCATTGGTTACATTAAATATTCACTTCTGATTAATTCTAAGGATACCTTTCTATATTACTTAGCTAATTTTACAGAAGGACAGACTATTTTGTTGTTAAAAACAATAGTCTTAATTTCAATTTATGAGGAGAAATTCTGGATGAGAAAAAGGTCTTAATAAATATTTTCCTACTTTTTAAAGCAGGTTGAGTAAACTTAGAAGATTAAAAACATAGATCAAAGTTGCTGAAAAGTAACTTTAAAGTTTGTTTGAATTTGTCTTGAAATGAAGCAGAAATTAATAAATTTTGTTGAATAAATTTTGTGGGGATGGATTCAGCAGTATTTAACAATAAAGGTTTACAAAATTTTTATTAAACTTTTGTAACTTAGGAAAAGTCTGATCTGACAAATGGACCAGAATATTTACATGATACAATTAACGTATCAAAGAGTTTATCTTTGTGTATTGCTAATTATTTGGTACAATGTGTAGCATATTCCAGCTCCTCCCCAGATTTTATTCTCATCAGTAAATATGTTTTCTGTTTACTTGAATGAGTACAGAATCAAGCATCCCATGAAACATTTGTGTTTTCTGAATATCACTAAGAAATAATTGAACTCTAAGCTGCCTTTTATCTTTTAAATAAAAAAATTACCTCTGTTGTCAGGGAAAATGAAACTATAGATCTTGAAATGAACATGGTCCAGAGGAGAACCCAGAAACATGCTCCAAACATAGCCTGTGGGAAGCAACCTTCAGGGCAGCATTCCCTGCAGTCACTCTGAACAGTTTTGATAATTAACTCTTAAAGATACCAAATAGAATAAAGGTGACAGTGTTTGTAATGCTTTTAATCACTATACCAAAAACTTTGAATATTTAAAAATTATTATTGTTAATGATCATGTAAGACATGAATTGTAGTGTCTGTCTTTCATTAATGTAAAAATGCAGGTCAATAGTGGAAGTGGGTGTGTTCTTAAGCACTTTTATTAGTCCTGCAGTCAATTTTCCCATATCTGAAAATGTGACTCAGACACTTTTGGAAAGGTGTCAGTTAGAAAATAGAGTCAGTTCTTGAAGTGCTCTTTGGAGTGAATACTCACTGAATTGGTGAAAAATTGTCTTAGCATATTGGGAATGAAAAACAAATGTATTTAGGTATTTAGTCCATATGTAAAAGTGAAAGTAAAAGCAAAATCCTGGAAACACACCATTAGCAGCATCTCTAAGAGTAGTTCAACCAGGCAATTAATGTAATAACATTATTTGCCAAGTTTTCTGTCAACTTTTCTGTTGCGTCCTAGTTGTGTAAAAAAAAAAATCGTTTCTGGTGAGTTTTGTCAATTCTGATATGTGTGTTGCAAACACAGGAACTGATATCTAAACAAAACTGCTTTTAATAGTGTTTTGGTTTCTTTTTTTTTTTAATTGTGGAACAAATTGTTTATCTTGCTCTTTGTAGGCCTTAGTTATTTCCCAAATATGCTTTATTTGCAGTCAGCCTGGATTTGTCCATTTCATATTTGAGAGGAATGATGGAATAAATCTCCAAAGTTAGGATTTGCTGATTCCATGCAGGTGCAGATTTTCAAGTATCTACTCACCTTGTGCAAATCGAAAACAGACTTTGTAGTCATTTGGGCCATTGTGAAAAATTTGTCTTTGTCTAACTTTGAAACTATTTTCTAAAGATTGCAGCAGGTGTAATGGAGTATAAAACTATAGCCAGGCTCTACAGCTCTTTGGAGAAGAATGTGGAGCAAACATTTTGCAAAACTTTTCCAGTGTTCAGTCTTTTATTGCACTGGTAGAAATACAAGTCTGCTTGTTTTGAAGCATTGGTAAAATGAATTAATTGAACTGAGTAGTTGTTTTTAAAATTTGAATGTAAATAGTGAAAAATATCTGAAGTTTGATATTCAGATGATACAAGGCAAAAAAAATATCAGCTCCTTTTATAATCTCTTGACTCTTCCCCAGTTATTTAATGAGATCTTATTAATATGAATATGTTAAGAAACTACATTTTATTTTGCTTCTCCATGATATCTCCAGGTCCATTTTCAGTATTAGGCAGTTATTCACATGGTGTTTGCCAGATATCATGTCATCAGCTGAAAAATGGCCAGAATTATCTCATTTTTAAAAATCTGGATAGCAGTGAAGCTGATGAACATTTTCATATTTTTTTCAGTGGGGCCAAAGTTTCATCTCTTGTCCTCTTTCTGTCTCTTATTCTTAGTTTTCTTTTTCTGCTACAGACAATACAGTCTTCAGTTTCTGTGTTATTCAGGTGTGCAATTTTTAGATTTATTTTTTTTTAGCATGTTCATTCCATTGGTTGTAGTCATCTAGGTCAAGTATAAATCTGGTGCTTGCTTTCTTAGCATCTTAAGACATGCTTTTTAAAAAAAAATCTGTATGAGCAAGCCTTATTTCATGCCTTGTCTTAACCAGTGCACTATCTTCAGCTCTGTTCTAGACATGTCTATTATGACAGAAGGAATAGAGACTTTTTTCACTTCCTAACATGTAGCTGTTAAAATAATGCTTCCTGCTTGCTGATTTAATTGTCACTCTTATTTTTGTATTCCCCCTACTGTTCACCACCCATATTTGCATCAGATTTGAGCTCTTTTCAGTACTTTCAAAGTTCTATATAATCCTGCCCTTCCTTACTTATGTTCCTCGATGAGTTTCCTGTCTCTCCCCCACTCGCTCCACTTCTTTTATGTTCCCACACATCCATCTGTCACTTCTTAGGCAGTTGCTTCCATGTCATCTCCCATGTTACCATCTATGCATCCTGTGACCTCCCAGGACTCACCTTTAGAAGTGCTTAGATTGGCCACCTTCAAGTCCCATTTAACAGCACACTCCTCAGCTGCTTTTGTACAGCTGAGCTGGATTTTATTTTAAAAAAAAAATCTTTCCTGTTTATTATTCCTCCTTCTGTAACTTCTGTTGCTGTATCTATAAACTGTACGCTGCTCATATTACCAGCTCCCTTGAAGTGCCTAGACAGATACTCTTCTGCAGAAATGTCTAGAACCATTTAAGACAATACCAGCAGCAGTTACATCTTGTAGTGTATCAGCTAATCAAATACTTCAAATATCATAAAAGCTGATAGTGACAAAACTTGGGACAAAGTAGCCTCAAGTTTTCATCTGCAGAAGAGTCGACCATAGAAGTAGGAATGAGAATTATGAGATGGTTTCTGCTGGAGCCCAAGCTGATGGAGAGTAACCAACCAATATATTGTGTTCCAGTGCTATACAATGGGTTTAAACAGATACAACCTCAGAATCTGTATTATGCTTGCAAATATTAGGAATAGATTAGGAATAGAAATCTATACTTTTAAATACTGACAAAACTTGAAGAACAATCAAAAAGTTATGCTCATTATTTCTTTACTTGTCTGTGTCACCTGATTGATCATGTGTCACATGATTGATACTTTAGTCATGGTAAAATTTTGGCAGATACTGAAAATTTTAGTTCAGCATGATCTTATTAAGATTGGCATAAGAGTGCAGGTTGTTGGGTCTTGAGGGTTTTTTTGGGTTTTTTTATTGGTACAATCCTCTTTTGTCTCTAGTTGTAGGATCCTGCCTGCAAAAGTCTGAAACAAATGACTCTGTCCTGTGTTGCTCTAAAAGAAGGAAGTCATAAGATTAACCCTGATCAATGTCTTTGTTCTGATGTCTTTTGCTGAGAGCATCTGCTTCCTGCTTTCTTGAACTTTAAACACCAGAAGATGTATTGTACATGTTTATTTCAATATTTCAGAGGAAATGTGCAGTAGGAAATGTAGTCTTTGAATTGATCACACTGAAAATTCTGAAGTAAAGACTGTGTAGTAACACATGTGTGTGTTGAAATGATATACCTTTACTGAAATAGCCACTAAATCAACTGGACTTTGAATTTTTTGGCCAAGGAGTGTGTAGAGGAATTTTGCCTGCATCCCCAATTGCTTGGAGTATTATAATTATTAACAGTGCTTCAAGAAAGTTTTCACTTGTGTACTCTGTCTTAAAAATACAACTTGTAAGAATATAGTCTGATATAGTGGTATCTGAACATACAATTTTGTCAACAGCATGAGATGAAACTAATACTTGTCTGACAAAGTATAGTCAAGAGAAAATACTCCTAAGGACAGAAAGGAAGTGTTCAAGTAGAAACAGTGTATAGACTTCATGCAAGAAAATGTAAAACTAGAGATCACTTCTTATATTTTTTTATATTAAGAATTGTACTCTGAGAGCCACTCTTTATATAATCACTCCAGAATGGTAATTATTATAAAGTATTTTAATGGCATTTCTGTGCATAACAGAGAAATACGTTGATTTTGATAATAATTTTGATTTTTACTTAATATGCAGTTTAAAAATGAGCTGGCAGACTTCCAAGTATGCTTTTCCATGTGTTGATATTTGAAGAAGTACCTCACTGAGTTGGATAGTTTGTGTTGCTTGCATAATACAGGCACAGACTGGACCATCTTGTGATTTTTGCTGCAGGCTTCAGTGTTCAGGCATGAGTATATTATTTATCTAGTCTAGTGTCTAGTAGCACAGGCAGTTCAGTTGTTTCTCTAAAGACAGCTGAATTGTAATATTAAACATTTGATTTATAGCAAACAGTGCAAATGTGCAGGCCCAGTTAGTGTGTACACATACACAAAGCAGGTAAACAGTAACAGGTTAGTGGAGAATTGTGTTCATTGTGAATAATCTTAAAAGCAAATGTATTTGTGCTTGTCACACCTATTGCAGAGTGCGAAGGAAATACGCAGAAATCACTACATTGTGTTAGAAATCTCATAGAAATGGAAGGAGAAAGCAGAGTGATGAGAGACAGCTGCTGCAGCCTGTTTATAATGGGGCAGGCTGGTAGCTGGAGCGCTGGGCTGGGCTCTAACACATCACACACCAATCAACAGGGATTGGTTGGATGTACACGTTAAGCATTCGGGTTTTAAAGCAATGCAAATTTGTCACATTCTAAGGAAATTAAATAAATGGACCAAGCTAAATATTAAGTGTTTTAAATAATTTTGGATGGTGTAGTGCTTTCATATAGAGAAGCTCTCTTTACTGGTTTGTTACTGAATTTTTGTGTGAATCAAACTTGTTGTGGTAGTAGGGCTTGTTTACATGTCCTGAATGCCATCTGAAGTAATAAATAACATTAGGTAAGATTGAATCTTACAATTCTTTGCTGTATATTAAAATGGGTCTGTAACAGTTCCCAGCCTGTTTCATGTTTTGCATTTTTCCTTATTTTTAATTGACATTTTAAACACATGCAGTGGTAATGCCTTAAAAGTACCTTTTTAAGCACTAGGGCAATTCCATTTATAAGTCACATGGGGGAAATATAAAGGCAGGCATTTATTCCACTTGGAGGTGATTTCTGCCTAGGTTTCTGCATAACACTGAAGGCACAGAGCCCAAGTGACTTGTTTCACCACTCATATGCAGAAGTTTTACCAACCAATTTGATTTCATGTAAAGGTCATTCCTCTCCAACTTCTGACCTAGCCAGCAGCCACAGCTCCTTTACTCTGAAACTCTGTCAAGCTTCAGAAATCTTTTTAAAAACTCAATTTTTGCATTTGAAATTGTTTCATGGTAAGATTATTCTAAATTGGCTGATAAACAGCTAAGCAGTTTGGAGTGTTGCGTTGCATCTTGACCTGATCTGCTGTTTGGAGTACTCCTGACAAGGAGACAGGTAAAATAATGTAATTAGCTTTCCTGCTTTCAAAGTGTGCTATGAAATTGTAATTGATTTGGTAGCTTAACTCTTGAGAAAAATTAGGCTTTCTGTCTTTTGGGGACAAATGGGTTTAAAAAAAGGGTAGAAGGAGTATTTTCTTTACATAATGATACCTATACCTAAATAAATGGATGCAAGATCTTCACCACACTACCTTGTGGCTATGAATTCTAAAAGTAATTATACAAAATTAGTTTATTTCCAATTTTCAAAAAATCATTTACATAAAATTTTTTCAACGTGCCTTTGCTGTTCACTTTTTAAAAGGTCTAAGAGGACTTTGTTTTTTCTGTAGCATTTATTCACTCAAGTTAATCTGAATCAATTATGGAACTCTAATTCATATTAAAATCTTTCTAAATCTTATTCATTTGTTTTGTCTGTTACTGAATTAATTACACTTTGGTTGTTTCTGAGAATTAGGAGGACACATACTCAGGATCCTAGGCCCACTGTTAATTCATATAGTGCCGTACCATTTGTGTATTATATCTTTGCTTTTTTGAAAAATAATTCTTTACATTGTGTAAAAACTGAGATTCCCAAAGAAACATTCCAGTTTTTTCAATGTCAGATATACTTATTGATGGATTTTGCTTTGTCATTGCTGACTGGCTTGTCTGAGCTAAGCAAAATAACTTACAGTGAATAAAAGCTGGTTAAGCTGTAATTTCTAGAATTTCCTTTTTCATCTGTTAATATAGTTATAGTATTTACATTTTAATCTGGTAGTCTATATAAAATGCCTGTTTCTGTCACTTTCTCAAGTCCTTCCTATTAAATTCCTTCATACTTTCATGGTATTTTATATACATTCTGGTGCCTATTTCTCCATTTTTATCATCTTGATTCCAACATCATCTCTTTGGCATCTCCCTTATTGTAGCAAGATATATGAGAAATAAAGTTACAGGCATATATTCATCTTCTGTGAAGAAGACTGTAACAAAGACATAATTTTGATTTCTCTGCAAAGCATTGACCTTAGCCATCCATTGATTCCTCAGCAGCCCATCAGGTTGGCAGCTTCCTGCTTTGATGCATTTTGGGAATGCCTTGGTATTGCTGGTGTAGCTCTGCAATTTTCTGTTCACATTTCCTCTCATCTCCTTATTTCCATCTTTGATTTCACCTGTCACAACTGATGCTTCCTCCTACGGTTTGTGGGGGGTGAGTTTTCCCTTTGAAGGTTATGTGTTTGCCTCTAGTAACCTCTTCAATCACACCAGTAATGAAATGAGTTATTTTTTACTTTTTTCCTTCCTATTCTATAGTGAGTTCTTTGCTTATTTTCTGGTTTCTATAAACCTTTTTTGCTTGGTAAAAGGCTTTCTGTTAAATCTTGGTGTTTTAGTTTTCCTGCTTTTATTTTAAGGCATTTTGACCCACATGATTTTTCTGAAGTTTTAAGCGGATAGTAAGTGTGTGGAATTCCAGGTGTACAACACATGCCCTTTTCCAAAAGGATACTCTCTGGGGAGTGTTCACACACATTTGTGTCTATGTGTCTGTGTGTTTGTAGGAGTTTCCAAGCATAACCAGAGAAAACTGGTGGAGCTTGTGAACTGAGCTAGGGGGTAGTTCTGGATTTTTTTCCTCCCCTTTTGAAATCTAGAGTAAAACAATGCAGGCGGCTGTGCCGACGCTTTTAAGTTTTTGGCTTAGATTCAAAGGAAGTGCTTTCCATTAGAGCATCCCCTGCCTGATAGACAGATACCTCAGTTGGAGCCAACATCCCCATTTTATGGCATTCCCCAGCCAGGTTTTCTGCTTCCTTTCATCTGCTCTGTGCTTCAGTGACCACCACCTTGTGTCATATTTCTGCTACTGCACCGTCTTTCCTCGCTGGATTTTAATGTCCCTGGCAGGAATCTGTTCCAGCCCAGAAACAAAGACCAGAGCAGCTCTGGGCAAGTATATGTATTTTTCATTTCCGTAGTCAGCTTTGTGTTGGAATACATTTCCTTTCACCACTCCTCCCTCAGCACATGCAGAGAAGTGTTCCCTCTGTGATTATTTTAACAAACTTTTTTGTTCATGGGGAATAGAATAAACCAAAGTTGAAATGAAAGTGCTGACCAAAAGCAAGGTCAAGTTTTGTTCCAAAAATCAAAACAGATCTGTAAGATTGCAGCTGAGAATAAGTTTGTTCACTGGTTATTAGAAAAAAATGCTGTGCCCTAAAGGGAAATAAAGACAAATTAAGAGTACCAATGTCCTGCTAGGAAATTATTTACCTTGAGCTAATATGGCAGAGCATATACCATTTTCCTATGGTGAATAATCAGGATAGCCAAAGGAGGCAGTGGTAGCCTCTCTACTTCTGTACCATAGAAATCCATGCAGGAAGGTGTCCTCCTTGTGTGAGTCTGCAGCCAGCTTTGTCCTGCTTCATGTTTAAAGCAAAGCAAGAAGGATTCCAGGCTGGTGCTTTGGTTGCTGTAATTCTGACAAAGGTGGCATTGACACACTGTACAATTCTTTATTCTTCATAGTATTAAATAAAGGCCTCTCTGTGTTTCTATATCTGAAGAAATAACATGCATTCCTAGTTGTAATTAATTATTAGAAAAATGTAGGTAAGATAACAGACTAGACACTAACAGGACCTGGCCAAACATGCTACAGAGCTGGGCACCCATTTCATTAATTACAGAAAACAATGTAATACAATTCAAAAATATAATAATAATAATACAATATTATAATGTAATAAAAATGTTAGCCCACAGTGCCAAGTGTCTAAAGTCATACTCCTGGAGAAAACTTGTTTTCATAGGCTCAGAGCCCCATCTGCTTTTATTGATTTTTAGTGCCATTAGAATTAGTCTTTTTTTGCTTAGGCCTTGACACTGCATTTGGGGGACCTATACTTGATTTTTGTTTCTAAATTAATCTCTCTGTTTCAGTTTTCCCATATGTGAAGTTAAAGAATAATGAATACTTTACTCCCTACCAACATTACAAGGTTATTGTGAAGATTAACTGTGCTTGTAAACATTATATAAAGGCCTGAATATTGCCAGCAGTATTGCTGTACTTTATTAGGTATTTGTCTGGTTCATCCTATAAATAAATGTGTAGTGTTCAATGATGAATAGTTAGCAGTTGATAATTAAAAAAAAAAAAGCCAAGAAAAGATTGTTCATTTAAATATCTCCTTTTATTTTAAAATGCACCTACTTAAAATTATTGCAAATCAATGTCATGCCCTGCTTCAATTTGAATAAATCTAATTTTAATAAAGATAATATTAAACAGTGCAAGGTTATTTTTGACATCCTAAAGAACTCAAATGAACTGCCTCATGAAAATGTGTTAAATTGAATTATGACAGTAGTAGTCCCTTCTGCAGGTAAAGAGCATATTTCCTCATTTATGTGTATTCAGTTGATTTTGGTTTATAATTGCTTCATGAAGTGCTGAAAAGCAATAATGAAGAAAATGTTTTCTATCTTAATCTATAAGTAAAAAGCAGCTGAAGAAAATCTTGAAGGACATGTTTACTAAAAACAGTTCAGTTTTGTCTTATCAGATGGTCCTTCTCTGTTTAATACATCTGTTTTAAATGCAAATCAGTCCTTGCTAAACTTCCATTCCCTTCAAACACATTCAGTATATTTGTACTGATCTTCTTTAAAATGTGTAGTGTCCTGGAACAATATTAATAGTCTTCTTGCACAAATTATAGTCGTAGATTAAAGCTATAAGGTCTAGTGACATGAAATAATAATTTTTGAACATAGTAGTCTATATGTGCATGATTTGAATAAATGTATGTTTTGTTTTATCTTTACTTTAGAATTATATTGATCTGAGTTAGAGAAAAAGTAGGTAAACATTTTAGGGACTTTTGTTGTATTGTCTTATAGATTCATTGCCAGTGTGAACCACCTTTTTTTGTCTACAAAGTTAAAAAGAAATACAAACTCAGCTGTTTAAATGAAGATATTTCTATTCAAAGGAAAAAAATGAAAATCAAAGTTTACAAACTTTCCTCTGTTGCTTAATGAATAAAATGTACCCTAGATTTTAATTCAATTCATCTGATAGTGTAGTAGTACATACAGATCTTCGTGTCTAGGGGTCACAGGGCAACAGCATTGCCCCAGTCTCTCTTTGTCCACAGGATCTGTTTTGTTCATAATGTCACAACTTTATTCATCCAGTGTCACTGGATGTTCACTTTTTATCTGCATACCTGGAGAAAGAGGTATGTTAAAGGCAAAGCTCAACAGTATTGTGCTTTTGCTCCAACATTGTAGGTTGCTGTTACTATTCTGTTGGTTGTAGATTACCTGCTTGCCTTCTCTGTGTCACGTGTGTTTTATTCCAGCCATAGCTGAAACAACAGAGCTGGAGAAGTGAGTAGTAACCAGGCTGAGCTTTCCAGTAATATAGCAGTGTATAATAGAACCATGTAACTACAGCCTTGCCATCAGCACCCAGAATGTGTAATTCTCCATACTGAAATTATGCTAACCTCATAGTTTACATTTTGCTGTTTGCTTTTTCAAGAGGATGATTCTACAGGGCATGACGATTTTAGTGAAAACTTCTGTCATTTCAATATGTTCAATAGAGTCTTCTGATTTTTTATTGGATAGACTTAAATTGATAGTTTTTGGGGGAGTTGATATGAACTAGAATTTCCCATTTTAGTCGCAGCATGGTTTTGTCACACCTGTTTGTGCATCTACACTGATTAATATTCAGCTGATGTCATTCTGATGTAACTTGATTTGAAGCCGAAGTCCTGAGCTCATCAGAAAGAGCTTCTAGTGGCAAATGAGAATGCTGACACTCCAGAAATGCTTTAGAAGGCTTTAAAAAATATGTGAAGTGGCTTTTCTCAGATATTCAAGAAGTTAAAGCAAAAGCCAGCTATTTAAAATGAAAAATTTCTAGCCCTCAGACAATACAATGTGTCTGTCATAATATGCTCAGAAAGAAAGCATAATAATTTTTAATCATCAAGGACATAGCTGATGCCATATGGAGAACTTCAAAACGGGCTATTTAAAAAAATAATACTGTGTTGATGTATCAGCAACAATACTTCAAACTTCAGAAAATGTTGATATTCACTGATAGGCCTGAGCTCTCAAAACAGCATTATTTCCCTCTAAGGAGCTGACTTTCAAATAGGTAATACTGGCCTCTGTATACTTCTAGAAGTTTAATTTTGAATTATTGCTTACTCTCCCTCTTCTTTCGTAGCTTTAACTGGGATCCTGGCACAGTGAAGATGTGCTTTTGATACAGATACATTGCTCTGACAGGTCTTCTAACTTTTTCCAGTGCCTTGCACTGAGCTATATTATTGTAATTTGTCATCTCCATGAGAAGCAGGCTGGACGCCTGCAGGTTATTAGAGATGAAGTAAAGGAAGGTGTCCTGCTGTCATGCATTCAGTTGGTTTCTTACTGCCTTCACATTGTCTACCTGGAGTTCCACCGAGCATCTGCACAGAAACACTCATTATCCTTGCTTAGGGAACTGCAGTCATTTCTGTAATTCTGTGTTAGTGCAGTGTGTTTCAGAACCCAAAACATGCAATAAATGTTCATTTTAACAAAAATAAATTATCAAAAGTCAACATTTGGATTTTTCCCATCCACATATGGGTTTGGGAATTCTGTAACTGATTTAAGTGGATTCTGTTTGTGCTGTGTGGAGTTCACTTCAATGTGAAAATGAACATGAACAGGTACTTTTAGAAGAAGTTTAGAAACAATGTTAATCAATATGATAGACATTTTAGAAGAAGTTTAGTATGGATTGAGAAGGAACAGCAACTGCTGCTCCTCAGCTTGAATGGCAGAGGGAATTGTCATGGCCTGCTGGTCAGACACCCTGTACAGTCAGGCCTCATAGTTTCTAGTAACTTCTCCTTAAAACTACTGCTTATATTTTGGCTTTCTGCTTTGGAAATAAGGTTTTTGGAGGGGGGAAACAGCAGTTAGTGGCGTGTCTTACATGAGAGTTTTCTGTAAGTCTGTTGTGGACAAAATGCAAATGAGAAAGCCCATTGGACTCATCTGACAGTGCTTATTTGCTGAAAGCTGTCATCTCTTGTAGCATTTTTTCCTCTCTGTAAGAAACAAGGAAAAATATTTGTAGTCTTAAGGTATAGCTATCCACAAATAACAACCTAATTTTATTTTTTTTCTAAGGCAACTGAGGGTAGAAAAGATTTTTAAAGAAAAAGGTTCTGAGACTTATTTGAACAGCTTTAAACAATTTAATGCTTTGCATGTTGTTTTCTGCTTGTAGTTGGTAGAGTTTTGCAGACCAGAATTTTTGAGTTGTGATATTAGAGAATTTCTAAGAGTTCTCTTCGGTACCTTGCTTTGTATACAGCGTTTCAATAAGAAAGTAAAATAAAAATGCCAGAACTATTTGATACAGTAGTTAATAAAAGAATCCAAAGAAGACTGAGGAATACTATTGACTTAATTGATTCTTCAAGTGAAGCAGATGGAACTTGTAGATAACATGTAGCTTTTTCAGGTAGAGCTTTAAGACAGCCCTCCCACTAAATTGAAACCTGAGGGAAGCCCTTGCGTGTGATTCTTGGTAAAGCCTGGGTAGGAATATGCCTCCAGGATGTCTTGCAGATATTTGTTCACTCCTAGGGAGGAGACGTGGCAGTGACTGAATGAATGCAGAAGATGGATTTTTATAGTTTGTGTGCAGTGGAGTAGAAGTGGGGGAGGGGGGAGTCCCGATAAGCCAGGCTGTATGGGAATACTTCATATGTATGGTATCTGGTGATATTAAAGACAAAATTAAAACAAACATGCTGGTGCTCATTTAGCATTCTCTCTCAGAAGAAATTCCTCTGCTTTATACTTCCTCTTTCTTTTTCATTCTATCCCTGTAAATTTTGGGTTCTTTTTCTGCATTGAGGCAGAGAAGGGGAGATAAGAAATGTCCTTGGCTTAGAAAGCTCTTGGGGAAAAGAGATGTACTTTTATATTATCTTAAGCTGAAAGGGGAAATGAATGTCATCTGTCACTTTTTGGGCAAGTTCTCCAACCACAAGGACATGTGCAGCCAAGCATTGCCAGAGTAATGTGGGTAGATGCCTAAGTGTGCTGAAAAGATGTGATTTCAGGCATTCTTTCTCTTCAAGCAGATTTGGACTGATGGGATTCCAGGTGTTGTAAATAATTATTTTGTGTTAGCTCTCCTGAAGTGTAGTGTATGGAAGTTGCCCTAGCATGGTCATCTGAGTGTGTATGTATTAGTCAGGATGAAGCATTTGGTTCCACAGTGTGGAGCTCTGCTGCACTAGGCAATAGGAAAGAAGTTTAGAAAAGCAAGAATGAAGTAAGTGAAACTCAGTAGCTCTGGGAGCTAGACTGACTTTCTTGTACAGTGCGTTTGGATCCAGTTCAGTAATGGTTATTCCTCACATTTCACATGCAAGTGGTGACAAATGACTTTGCTATCCTTTTAGGTTTGAGGCTTATATACAGTGGTTTCAACTGCAGTTTTTGCTTTCTTAATCTCTCTGTTAGTCTAGAGGAAGCAAAAGTAGAGAAGAAGATTGGGTTGGTAAATTGCCATTGCTTTTCCATTTCTCCTAGGTGTAAAAAGTGAAGGCTAAAAACATTATTTGTATAGCTTTATTGCTGTATAGCTGAGGATGAATTGTGGAAAGTAAATTTACAGGAAGTAGATTTTCTCAAATTAAATGCATTCTTTTATTTAACTGTTGTGGTTAGTGCATTTTTACTGTTTTATTTTCCTTAAAAATATTAGGTTCCAGGAAGACTTTAGACAAAGTTAATATTAATGAGTAATTTTAAAAAAAAAGTTTAATTATTAATAACACCTCAGAAAGTCAGTAATGTACTGGAACAAAAAGGGTAGCTTCCTGAAACAAGATTGTTGGAGTAAGGCTCTTCAATCAGTGATTTCCAACAGTATCCCAGAAAACAATTTAGTAGAGTGCTCTGTTCAACATCTGTCACATTTTTCAAACCTCTGTTCTTTTGGTTTCCACACCCTTTTAAAAAGGTGCTTCTGTTTTAAGTAGAGACATGATCTTGTTGAGATGAAACAGAAAAATGGTTACATTTCTGTTTGAGTCTATGTGTTCTGATAAATTTTCTTAATTACTACATTGTTATTTTTAGCTAAGTTCATCCTTGCACGTTCCTTATTTAAACTTCCTTTCCTTTTCGAAGGATTCTAATTTCATCTTGATTTTTTTTGTAGCATATTCCTTCTTACATGTTCAAACCTAAATTGAAGGATAAAAAGGTTGATGTTTTCAATCTTTTTTGCATTCACCAATATCAGTTTAACTCAGCTTTCCAACTTTTAAAGGCTTGTTTTTTCTTAATAATGTAAACAGACAGAAGACCTAGTTAGGATTAAAGTCTCTAGTATATGAAACAATTGTACTGACAGTTGTGGTTTTTTCCCCTGGAAACAGTACAAAAACGTCAGGAGAGAGGAAAGGAGGAGTTTTTTTCTAAGTGCCTGGATACATTTAACTGTTTTATTTATAAAGTTTGGGAGCAGCAGATTAATCTCAGAACTGTGGAGTTAAGAAAAATCAATTCTTGTTCTTTGCAATGCTGGAGTTTGTGCTGACCCGTCAGCCCCTTGGGCTCCTGCTCCCACAGAGCTGCTGGGACAGAGGAGGGCGGTGCCTCAGCCTCCACACACAGCGACATATGGTGTGTGGGACATCATCAAAATACATGAGAAGAGAGTGAAATTTCCAACACCTGTCTTCTGTTGTGTGTCTGTGCAATTTCAGTTATGGTATTTTTGTCAATGATGATTTTTTTTTTTTTTAGAAGATATTTATGTGTATTAAATCCGACAGTTATTTATGAAAGAAAACTAAGAAAAAACTCACCAACCAACCAACAACAGATTTTGCTCTTTGCTATCATAATAAATATGATACTTTCAGTCCTTGTGCAAGTGGATTACAGGAAGGTTTGAAACAAGGGCCTTTCATTAGTTCTCAGCATAGCTCTGTCTTGATGGAGTTAATGGAATAGTGGGAGAAGTAACAAAAGCAATTTGTTGGTGTGTTTGCCAAAAGTACAGCTATTTTTAAAGTAATGTTTGAATGTGCATTGGATTTCCTAGAACCTTCTCCTATTTTGAGTAGAAGCATCAGATTAGAGTTGTGGTTTTATGCAGGACAGTCAAATATATGGATTTGACCTGCCAACTTAAATGCTGACTGGGTGAGTCTTTTTTCTTTTGTATTGGGACTGTGTTTCATGAGAAATACCTTTGTGCAATCTATGCTAATTTGTTTATAGGGCAAAAAAAACCCAAAAAAACCCCTGTCACCCTTACAGATTTAATGGTTTGTGTCCATGTTCAATAATAAAATGTTAGAACAGAACAGAAACACAAATAGTGAGTGAGCATTCCTTGCCTTAGAGTTCACCACACCTTCCTTAAGGCTATGTATTTTGTAGAACAACCTTTTTCTCAACTTCTGCTTTGCATGTTGAGGGGACTTAGTAACTCAAGATCTGAAACATTTTGTGATGCTGGAGAGGCCTGGAGTACCTGTTGGACAACTGGCACTGGCACACATCTCTGAGCAGTACTTGTTAAGAGTCCTGGCTGTCAGGCCAGCAATGAGGTGTCTGCTGCTCTTGAGTGGGAAACCTTTTGTGTGATAGACGTGGCTGGGCAGATTGCTGTTAGGAGCAGGTGGAAATTAGTATTTGTTTTCAGGCATCTGGCATCCATTCTTGAGTGTAATGCAGGTTAGAGCAGAGTGCCAATCATGCTAGGGTTGCAGGGTTAATCCCTCTATGGGCCATTCACTTAAGAGTTGAACTTGATGATCCTTGTGCGTCCCTTCCAACTCAGTGTCCAGTGATTTTGTAAATCATACTTTGCCATAACTCACAGAAATGCAGAGCCAGATTTCTTGTAATATTATTTTGTTCACCTTTCTTATATGCAAGTGTGTGTTTTGGTTATGTTATTCTTATTTGAAGATAGATGAAACTGAACCAGCCTAAGCTCTAAATTGGAGAAGCCTGAAAACCTTTTGCTGAACGCTTGCTTGGCTGTGTACCTCCCTTGGCCACGAGGGTGCATAAATCTGAGAGTGGATGTAAAGTTCAGCTTTGGTTGTGCCTGGCAGTGAGCAGTGCCCAAATTCGTGTGCCACCTGTGCCACATATAGGAAGAGGCCAGTGTCTTGGTGGGGTGCTTGGGCTGCTCTTCCCACTGTTTTTTTCCAGCTGCCATGAACCACTGGAGCAGTGCACAGCAGCTGGAATGGGATTGGCATTGGAAGTCTCTACAGTCTTGTTCGCTCTTCTATTAGAGCCTATGCAAACGCCATAATGTGCCTTAGGAGTAAATAATGTCACACAAGAGAGGTTTAGTGCCGACTGTGGAGTTAAATCTGGAACAGTTTTGTTAGGAGATGAGCGTGAATGAAAACTTTACAGCGTAACAGTAGCGCTTCAGTTTCACTGCAGACAGCTTTAGGTGTGGTTTGAGATCGGAAAAACCGCGTGGGAATTTAAGTTCAACAGTGGCGGTGCGCTTTTTATATTTCTGCAAATTTCCACCTCCAGTGGTGTCTACTGAGAGCCGAGGGAGGGAGGGAAGGCGGAGCGTCCCCGCTAGATGGCGGCAGTGCCATCCCGGCTCCGCCGCGGAGCCTCCCGTGGGGCGGGACGGGACGGGACGGGATTCCTGCGGCGCTGGGGGACACCGAGCGGCTCGTGCGAGCGCTGTGCCCTTCTCAGTGACGTGGTGACTGCTTGGGGACCTCTGCCTTGGTATCGTTTTAGAAGGCGAAGGTCGAAACTCTGCTCCAGCTGGAATTTTCTCAGTATCTTTCAAGAATAAGAAAGTTTTACAAACCAGGATGAACCACTGGATGATTTGTTAGGCATTGTGGTCGTTTGGCGGAAAAAGTGTGGTAGAAGAGATGCTTCTTGTTTATCTTACTTAGTTTGGTTTTTTTTTTGGGGGGGGTTTTTTTGGGGGGGTTTTTTTTTTTTTTTTTTTTGTTTTTTTTTGAGGGAGAGATGGGGTTAATCTGAAGGATTAACATAACATACATTAAATAGGTAATTTCTTTGAACACCAGCCTTGAGGATGTCAGAGTTTCTGTTACTGAGTTCCATGTCCCGTTAAAGTAAGTCTTGTTTTATAGTGCAAACATCCTGGAGTGCAACTTCTTTGAGATGCATGGAGCAGCCACTGGTTTGAATAGCATGAGTTTATTTTCAGTGCTTGTTTTTTACTGCCAGAATGTCGCTATTCAGGTTTCTTACTCTGACCCTGATTAATTGAAAATTAATACAGAAACATTTGTAGAGGAAAGTTTTGGAGAACATTTTTTTTTTAGTGTGCACATACATTGTATACTTGAGTAGATTTGGGGAAAAGTACTAAAGCAGAAAACAATAAACAAAAGTGCTTAGTACTCTAATTGACTTTTGAAGAAAATACAGCAGCAAAAGTGTTTAGGTTTGTAAAGTAGTCTAAACTGTCTGGAATTTGTGAAGATAGGGCACATGCCAAGCACCACTTACTCAGTACATTTGTTTTGTTGATGGTGCAAGAGATTTTGTTTTAATTACATTATTTGAACAGTTGAATACCATCCTAGGTACAAATTCCTTATAGGAGTTATGCTGTTGTACTTGTGTGAAATTTATAGCTGAACAACCCAGTGCCATAGAAGATGCTGTGTGACTTGCAAACAGAACTTTAATCTGTGCAGTATCACTGCAGAGTAGTGCTGTGCAGGCTGTGAAATGTGTCTGGTGTGTGATTGGCAGTAGACGTTGTGAGAGGAACCCACGTGCCTGGTTATTTGTCCCAGTCTCTTGATACTTACACTAAATTGTGATTAAAGTAACTTCAACTGTATGACATCAAGCAGCTTTTTCACTGCAACACTACCACCCCTTGCAACTTACTTCCTACTTAATTCCAGTCCATTTTTCTCTTCCTGTTAAGCTGTTAAAATTTTAGTAAGCATTAGCACTTTGCAAGTTCTCTTTTTCATTATGCTGTTCCTTGTCTTTCTATGTGAAACACAAGTAGCAGTTACATATGATGTGGGAGCACCGCCCAGCTGTATATCTGAAGTCTAGGCAGTGTAGTCCAAGTTTTAAGTCTAATCAAGCTCCTCCCTGGCACATTTCTGCATCCTAATGTGTCACTTGCATCTAGTTCCCATTAGCTGTGCAGAGTTGTCAGGTATTTTAATTGTTATAATAGATGTGTAATTTCCGCCCTCAGCTCTTCCCCCTGCAGTCCTGAGGCACTCTGGTCATTGTGCAGATCCCTGAATCACTCTTTCCTGAAATGCTGTTAGCATCAATGCAGTGTGTCTCCCTGGTGCTTGCTATTGCACGAGTTGGGGAGCAGGCAGCTTTTCTTCAGCCCAGCCTGCCATGCCACATGCCAGCCATGCTCTTTTCAATAGTGAGAGTCCTTGGAGCATCAGGCTGTCCTGTGTTCAGGGGACAGGGCTTTGAGCAGTTGTGGTGGAAGAGGGTTGCTGAGGAGCAGCTGATGGGCAGGTACCAACCTGCATGTCTCAGAGCCACCTTGGGCATGTTCTCTAGCTCCATGATCCCAGGCTCCTAGCTCCAGAACAGGAGGAGAGGCTCAGGCACTGCCAGGCAGCTTGGCCAACCCATGTGAGGGGTGGTTGTTCTCAGCTGGCAGCGCCAGGCGCTCCTGAGTGATGAGGTGGCACTTGCAAGCCAGACTGGAGTCCTTCTGTAAATAGTGCTGGGGAGCAGTGTGGCAGAGGGGAATGATTTATGAAGAGAGAGTGTCTGCAGTTTTAAATAAAGTGTTACAACAGCTGCACAGACCCAGATTTTAAGGTTCTGTGTTCCAATTTTAAATGTTACAGTCCCTCTAATTTTGGATTATTTTGACTAGGCACAGCTGTTAAGCCTTTCTCTCTTCCCTCTCCCCAAAGAACATAAGCCTCTGAAAGTCTATGGTTATCTGTCGTAATATGAGCCTTGCTGGCTATCAGATATTGAATGAATGTTACTAACTACCTGATGATTAAGTTGGAAGAGAGAATGGAGAGTAACTTGAAATAGGACAGTGACTAAATAGAAAGACAATACCTTAACTTGCAGCAGAAGATTTTTCAAAATAATGTGCCTAAAAGTAAACATTTATTAAGAAATTCTTAACTTGGTTTGTTTTGGGAACCGTATCTGTATATGTCACATCTGAAAGTCTTTTAGATTTAGCTTTTACAGGTGTTTCTTCAGAGGACATTTTACTCTTGTTGCCAAAACTGGCCGGTGTTTTTATTACAGTTGCTTTCCAAGGACTTTGAATTAATTAATGCCTTTGAGAAGATCACCTCACCTGTGTAAAAACAGGCCAGTTAAATTACTAAGAGCACATATTAAATGTTTTTTAGTTTTGTTAATGTTAACTAAAATAACTCACTGTTACTAATTTAATTTCCTAAAGTAAAATATGGGGTATTTTCTACATTTGAATGTCTTTTGCAAAATGTCACAGAAGACCAGATCAGGGTAAACAACAAAAGCTTGAACCATGTAACAAAATAAAAGTTGTGGCATTAAACAAACCCTACAAAGCATGGATCAAAATTTGCAATTTCATAATGAGTTAAGTAAATTGTTAAAATCATGTTTTGGGATCTGTTTTTTGCTTTAAATGTCTGATGGTAATTTTCCAGCAGTGTAGTTTTAATGAAAACATTTACTCATGTAAATGAGGGTTTCAATTTGCTTATGTTGACAATATTATTTATTTTCATAGGGAAAAATCCTTATTTTCTTTACCACCTACTTTCAGAAATTTTTTTGGAATGTACCAAGGAAATGTCATCCTTCCTTTGACATTCATGTTTTGTTTGGGTTTTTTCTTTTATTTTAGTTTCTATGAAGTAATGTAAACTCTAGCTTAATTTGATCTGGCATCCCCGCAGTTGAACATTTGTAAGTATCTTGTATTGTGGCCCATCTGGGTTGTCATAGAAACCAGAGACCTCCATCCTCCTCATTGTTGTTGAAAATGGAATGCAAACAGGGCATCAAAGTGACATTTTTTGTCGTACAAGTGAGAGCCCTGTGAAGATCCAAACAGAAAGGGTTCTTACTGGACTTGTGCTCCTGTGGCCTGTTGTAGCAGTTGTTACAGTACACCCTATTTTCTCTTGAATATCTAGCAGCTGGGTAATAGAAAAAAATGTGAGCATCATGAAAAAGCCAAGCTTGTGTGGTTAATCTTGTCTACAGCTTTTTCCTCTCTGTTTTTTCTTGATGTATTTGTCTTAGACTGGACTGTTAACTAGTAAGGAGATCAGAGCATGTTACTGCAAATCATTTGCTCTGTGAGGGGCTGAAAGAACCAATTATGTAGCATGTCCATGTGGTTTAATGTTTCTCTGCACTGATCTTCTATCCTCTTACAAGAAAAAACAGCCAAATACTTCTGGCAAATGTGTTGAAAGTTTTCACTTGCAAAATAGGAGAAATGCCAAGTGATCATTCTTCAAATCTGTGTGCATTTAACTGATATAATTGCCGAATCACACGCAGCTTCCCTTCCCCCACGCACGCTCCAGCTGTGTACTCAGCAGTTCTGCCGACATGCTGGTGAATGGTCCTGTCTCCTCCCCAGGACAAAGAACCTTTGAAATCGCTGCTGAATACTCGCCAGTGCTGCCAATTGTACGTGATTGTGGATTTCCAAAATAGGTTGAGAAATAATTTTCTAAATAGTGACTTGCTCATCGACTGAGAGACAGGCTCCGTCAGCACAAAGGGGGCACAGGAACAGTTTGATTTTGTGTGTGGGAGAAAAATCTTAGTACAGTCTGTTCATGCTGAGCATGCTGTTGCTGGCCTGAAAGCAGCTGCCTCTATAGCCTCTGCTGCTGGTGCAGTTTCTTGAGCAATGTGGGTCACTGGGCAGGCTTCTGATCTTCTCTAAATTGATTAAGGAAATGAGTTTCTGCCCTGCACAAAAGATGAATCCTCTAGTTCAGAGAGCAACGCGGTGTGAGAATCTGTGTTGCTGTAAGAGTTAAAGGCTTGGAGCAAAACTCCCTCTTTCGTCATTGCTCTGGTAAATTGGAAGGGGAAGATGAGGAATATGGAGGCAGAATCATACTATCCTGCATTATTTGTCTAGCTCATAATGAATACATTCAAAATGCAGAACAGGAAAAGGCCTCTGAATTATTATTACTGTTTACATAGTACTAGTATATGTTAAATATTTCAGAAGATCTTTGCAAACTTGGTTTTTGGCCTCCAAAGCATTGTGTGCTAATCATACAACCTAACAGCAAGGAAGCAAAATAGGAAAAACCATTAAGAATCTGGGTCTGTGGGGTTAGATGAAGCATGCTTTACTGCTCAGTTCTTGCTTATGTATATATGAAATATACATGAAATACGGACTTTTTTCTTCAATGAAAATATATTGAGAAAATATCTCAGAGTATTCCCTGCACTACTGCTTGTGTCACCTCAGACTTCCCTCTGGCCACAAGCCTGATGTATCAGTGAGAAGGGACTTTAAAAGGGGCTCGTATGACTGAAGTGTGCCCCTTTTTTTCAAGTCATTCTGATAAAATGTAATGCTTTCTTCTACAAGCCCTACCTGGCAGTGAGAAAGACTAATTTTTGCTTGTCTGACTTCACTACTTTTCAATTCAGCTTTACATTTTCTGTGAGTGCTCTTTGCTTGTGCAGACCTGTTTTTTTTCTTACTCTTTTCTGTGTTTTCTGATTTTGTTTTTTGATATTGTTCTTTTGTTTTCTTCTGAGCTTCCTGACAATCAGTGACAGCTTGACTGTCTTCCTATGCAAACTGACAGATGTGTTTTGGATTTACCCTGATTTTGATACAGAATCACAGAATAGTCTGAGTTGAAAGGAACCCATGACCTTGGCATTATTAGCACCATGCTCTAACCAACTGAGCACAAACATATTGATATGATCCTCCAAACAATTGCTATGAAAGTCTACTGGCTCATGATTAATACTGGCTATACAGTGCAAAGTCAGGTATTTCTGTTTGCATATTAGTGGGTTATGGTTTTTCTGTTTGGTTGGTTTTTGGTTTTGTTTTTTTGAAATTTCTGCAACACCTATTAGACATTGACATTTTTGTTACAATTGGTTGATGTTTTCTCAGCCTTTGGTCGAGGTGTTTCTTTTTTCAAAGTAAAGTTAGGTTGCTATTTACTAACATGCACTTGCATATATTTAGTGATATAAAAGTGTGTAGGACAGATCTTTTAAAAGCCTCTTTCTTCTGTTTACATCCTGTCTCAACTCCAGATGAATTACAATAGGGGATAGTTTTACCAAAACAAACAAATAATTATGCTCTATTTTCTTGAATATGTGCCCTGTTGTATTTGTTAGAAAACAAAAGGAAACCCTGAAGTTTGTTTCCCCAAAGTAGCCCCGCATTTCAGCATCAATTTGGTTTATTCAGAGGTAGTGTGAGGGAAAATGTTTTCTCAGTTGTTTTTTTTCATCTAATAGTCCCTCAACCTCAGATCCCACAGAACCTGCTCCCTAATAGTGAAGCTCCTTCCAGCTTCTCATTTTGTGGAGGTTATCTGAGAAAGAGGGTTGTGTCGTGGCTTATTTTTATAAACGGGAGTTTAAAAGGGTAAACATTACATATATAAAACTTTAATTAAACTCTTGTTGCAAAGACAACACAGCTTTATGTTAGTTTCTGGGTTAATAATAGAGCTTGAAATCCTAGTATGAGTAAAGCTACCAGACCTGAGGACACAACGCAAGATGGCTTGCTGCAACAACCTGTGCTTCAGTTGCTAGGTTTCTGTAATATTTCTGTCCTTCTCAACAGTGCAACATGTTATTCCTGTAAAAAATGTTTGTATGAAACCATGTGGAGGAAAACTACTGTTTTGTGATTTACAGCTGTTAGAGATGTGATAGGTGACTTTAGAGAAACACGAGAGACCCAATGATGCTGTTTCGTAGAAGTCCATGGGTTTTGATCTAACACTTCCAAACAGATTCACAACTGAATTGTCATGCAAGAAATGCTGAATGAATGTCAATGAAGTAATAATTCTGAGTTTCATTAAGACTGTCTGATACCTCCTAGTGCAGGTTTAGCTCGTCAGACCAGTTTGTAGAATGAAATGTGTTTATCCGGTTATACATTGCATGTTCTCTGCAGTAAGTAGCAAGTCAAACATATGGTGTGAAAAAGAACTTGCACTTCATTATGTGATGAAAATATGTTTAATGTTTTTGTTTAATCTTTTTTTTTTTTTTTTTTAAGCTAATTTGCCTTTTAAATCTAATATGGGCCTGAAGTGGCACAGAAGAAATATTGGTCTTCCCTAAAACCACATATATTATATTGTTGAGAATTATATAAAGAATAATTAGAGGAGTGCTTGCTTTCTCTTTCTTACCTCTTCATGCTGGGTTAAAGATCTATTCATCCACCTCATGGGCCCCCCAAATGCTCAAGAAATCTTCTCTACTGATGTAATATGAAAGGAAGGTACTTGGATTATTTTTGAGAAGTCTTCTGTACAAAGAGAATAATACGACAATGTAGAGTGAAATAGTTCCTTTTGAAATATTATAATAATAAGAGGTATTGGGAAAATAACAAACATTACCAAAAAGGTCTAAAGAGGTACATTTCTCTGGTGATTAGTTAAAAAAATCTCCATCAGCTGGAGTGTTGCATTCTTCAGAGGTGAGCATAGCCAACTTGTCAGAAAACAGTATTCCAGATGGGGTTAGCAGCAATGGCTGACTGCTCCAGGAGGTGGAAGCACCTCTTTATTCTGAAAGTAGTTTCAACACTAGATGAAGGAACACTAGCCAGGAATTTTAGAGCTTTAAGTCATGATTATCATACATACTCTGAAAAATATGAGAGCACAAGTTATAGAGGTACTGGGTAAAATTCATGTGTGAAAACATTTTTACAGAAGTAAGAGCTAAGTGTGGCACATAAATGTCATTCTGCTTTCCCTTCAGTGTTATCCTAGTCTGACAAATATTTATCCTAGCTCAATCAAACAGGATTTTATTGCATTGTAGTGTTGAAGCACTGTGGATAGATTTTTACATAACAGGAGATAGAGATGCTGTAGTTGAATTTCTTCAATGTCCTAACTGTGTTTGTTTCAAATTTATTAGGTTTTAGAGTGATCTTTAGTAGAGAAATTATATCCAATGGAATTAACCTTGCACTTTGTTCGTATCAAATGTATCCCAACAAGGTAATTCATTATTTTTCAAAAAAATTATTGTTAAAAAGATACTTGTGTTCAGTTTGAGCAAGTGTGTCTTAGAGGTGAGAACTAACTGTTCTCTACCTATTCAGCTTTCCTGAGGCAACCTCAGTAGCCTGACAGTTTTAGATTCACTGTAGTTGATCACATCCACAAATTCTTCGTTTCTGCGGTATATTACAGGCTTAGATGGGATGAGTTAAGTTGCATTAAAGACTGAATCAGCACCTTTAGACTAAATTTAAGAAAATTGGAGAAAGGAGATCCAAAACTCATTATAGATGTAGAAGGTGGGTGTAAAAGTCTTTTAGGATCACCCCTGTAAACTAAGTCTCTTCAGGTTACTTTTAGGTGGGTTTGGAAGAAGTATTTATCTCCCTGTTATAAGAGAAGAACCACCTCTGTTCTCTCTGTACTGGAGAGGATCTTTGACAACACTCACCAGAGCTCTGAAATAAAATTCCTGAACCATTCTGAACAAGGACAGGGCTGGATTCATTGCTTGGCTTGTAGCACAAGCAGATTTTATTTCAGACACTTCCAACTTACCAAGTCTTAGAAAACAGCAGTAATTTCAAAATATTAGCTGAAGGTTGGGAAATCTACAGTAGAAGTAAGTTATATTTATTTATGGAGATATATGCATATGTAAGTGTCAAAATATGCTAAAAAACAGGAGAGCCGTGGGAAAGGATAATGGAGCTATAATAGCAAAAGGAGTATTGCCATCACTCATTTATATAGACCAGTTCCATACACCACTCTATGTTGTGAAGTCATTTGAAACAGTTTAAAAATTCAAGGAATTGTGTAAAATGTCATTCAAAAATGTGGATTTTGTAATGTTTCATTTATTTTTAAAATAATTTGGATTCTGTTCCAGATTGTTTACAATCCCTCCTTCCAAATTTGTTTCCCTTTTATCTGTGTAAGCATGTGCTGACACTGTTACTCAGTATACACAAATGCTAATCTACCTTCATACACATGGAAAATAGCTTTCCTGGCATTGGGTTTAAAACTCTCATAGAATACATTATTAATCAAAGAAGTTTCTCTTTTTAGAAAATTTGTTCATTTATGTGGTCACTGTTGAGAAGGTTATTGAGAAATATAATGCTGTTTGTAAGCAGCGTGGTCTTCAGAAAATACAACAAACCCCAGATACTGAAAGTGCATTTTAAAAAGATTTAAATTTCAGAAGTAATTTTCCTTCTCTGTACTCTGGTTGCATACACTAACGTGATCTAATTATAGTGTAACGACAACTTCTTTTCTATTGCCCTGCATGCTTTAGTGCTCTAAATACGTTTTTCTTGGCAGGTCTTTGCAGTGAGGTGAAAGTGTGATAACTGTTGGGTTCTCCATTGGGAATAATTCCCTAGTTCTGCATTTGGCTTTCTGATGGATCATGTATCTCTGAAGTTCAAGGGGTAGTGTGTAAGGGAGGTGGGTAGGGTGAGGCTGATGTCCATCTGTGTAATTCAGCTGAATCTGACTGCAGCTCAGTGACAGAGCGCCAGCGCAGCTTCTGCGAGGCTCCAGAGCTGAAGTGTTCCTTCAGTGACACGTGCTGCTCCTGCAGACACTGCTGAGCCTTATCAAACACGGCCAGTTGGTGCTGCTGGTATGAAAGCACAGGGGAGCTCTCATGTGGAAGGTTAATGGAGTGTAATTAGAAAGAAGAATGAACTGCTCAACCACTCTATCTCACGCTACCTGCATTGAGAGTGACAAGTACTCTGATCTTTTATAAACCCTAGAGCAGAGGTTTAACAGTCTGAAATTATGACAGTGTAACTGTTGAACAAGCAGGCACACTGTGAAGAAGTAGTATGAACTTTTGGGTAGGAATGTTTATATTACTTTATGTGGACTCTATTAGTACTTTTTCGTGCAGGATATTGTCCATACTTATATAGCAGGTCTCAAATCCATTCTCCTGTGAAGTATCCATTGATGGCATAAAGATATTTGTGTGCCATTTGTACCTTCTTTATGCCTGCATATCACATAACCATTGCCTTGCAGGATGAAGTGATGGCACCATCCTACAGCTTTGATACCAAGGCATAAAGCTTTCATAGAGGAGTCTAGTGGAAGCAGGAACAGTTACTGGGATTTATAATCCAGGGACTAAAGAAAATTTGAGATTACATACATAAATTAAGATTGGGTACTAGTGCCTGATCCTGTGAATTAATTTAGGTACTATGTCTATCTGTTGAAAGCTATCATGTTCTTAAATTTTTTTTTTGTTGTTGTTAGTCTATAGCATGCAGTTGTGTGTTGGTTTTGTTTTGTTTTTCTTTTAATAGAATACAGATAAACTTTAATTGTGAAACTGCAGCTGAAAAGTAGAGGGAAGACACCTCACATCAGTTCCAAAAGACAAGGAAATTACCAATTTAACTTCCTGCATGTTAGAGGCTGTTATATTCTACTGCAGTAATCCTGTCTGATGTCTTTTGATTCAGGGAGAACTGGACAGTTTGGTTATCAAGTATACTAAATTTTTGTTTTCCACATCTTTGTTTTTCAGACAACAGGTGGTGGATTGTGCTGCCAAATATTCTGAAGGCCCTTGCAATGTTAGCAGGTTGATCAGGGGAAATTTACCCTAATCCTAGCAGACAGTCCATGTCCTGCATTGCAGTGGAAGGCAAAAAACATCCTAGGAAGTCTGACCTGGAGAATTTTTTTTCCCATTCGAAGTCTAAAGTCAGTAAAAGTCTAAGTATGTAAGGAAGGCATACAAAAAAAGGCAGTCAAAGGAAGAAGAAAAACTTGTTTTGCTTAGCCTCTTTTTCTCTACTTGTGGCCAGTATCTTGTGTTTCAGAAGAAGGTGAAAAAAGAACCTTGAGTATATCTGGTTGTTTGTGCCTCTGGACGTGTTCATGTTCTGAAAAGCAAGGCTGTCTTTATGTGGAGTTTCAGTGCTGGAGAAGCGTGCTGGGAACAGTGATAGTGCTTGCACTGTCCATTGTAAGAGACTAGAATGAGCAGAGGCTTCCCAAGTCCCAGATCCCTCTCCCCCTCACATCTACTATACAGTCTGCTCCAAAACTCAGATGAAGCATTTCCTTTGGAAAGTTTTATACCCTTTTTCTAGAGATTTTTAACTATGGTAGGCCATTATTTCTCATGTTAGGCTGGTTCAGTATTAAACCATATCTGCATCTTGTTCTAGGTTGAATTTGTCTACCTTTAACTTGCAGATATAGAATCATCATTTTACATTTCTTAGAGAAGCAAAAAATTCTCCCATAATTGGAGTTATTTTCTATATGTTAATATCTGTACTTAGTGAGTAGCCTCTCAATAAACTGGATATGGGAAGCCTCAGTAAGCTTCACATTACACAGCATAGTTTGTTGGATCCTTGATTATGGTTGTGGTCTTCCTTTGAATTGTCTCCAGTACCTCTGAATCCCTCAAGAAAAATGGTAGCTTTCCATTCTTTTGGGACAATGCCCATGTTTGGGTGTTTTAATTTAAGAGCAGTGGTAGTTCAGCAAATCTTCAGTTGTTGAGTAGTTTTAGCCATACTTAGCAATGCATCTTTTGTGCCAAGATAAACATAGTTCCTCTCCCCATACCATTTAAATTGGGAGGGCAAGGAAGAACCATGGCATTATTTTTCAGGTCACTGTTGCCTGGTCCACAAGCCTTGTTACAATTGAAGGCCAGCAGCTTGGAGCTTCTGCAGTGATTTAATTTGATGTCTTCTCTGTGAAGCAGGCATTTTTCTTTGTTTTGGTTGTCCTTGGTTAACTAAGGAGAATAGGACAGCAGGTATGTTTAGCTGAACAGAACACCTGTATTTGATATTTTGTTCACATTACTGGGAAGAAGAGAAAAATCTCTCATTTGGGTGGGGTAAAGCTGTGACTTTTTGCTCATTCTGCTTATGAAGTAGGGATCACCAGTGAACTGTGATGTGATTAGTGATAGGTTTTAATTGAATTAGCACTAAACAGTATTTAATTGACAACAGGGAAAATGCTGGTGTTAATTTGTGGCATTTGTAAAGCAAGTATGAAAAAGAAATATTAGATGTGGTTACCAAAATCAGAGTTGTCAATAGGAGGTTGGATGATAGAATTTGAGTATCCACATCTTTCTGTTCACAAAAGAATGCATTTCTATTATGTGATTTAGTAAAACTAGTCATCTTGCTTGATATTTCTGATCATGCCTGAGGCACATGAGCATGAACTATGTGTGTTTCCTTTCGTGAAGAAGAGAGGAGGTGTGATTCAATCATGAGAATAGCTGTAGGATGCACAAGAACCCTGCTGAAGCTGACTAAATTTTAGTCAAGGACCATGATACTGTGCACATTAAAATGTACAGTAGTATGTTGTAAAATTACTTTATGACTATTCTTTCCCTTTTAGTTACTCAAAATATAAGGAATTACCAGATTGAAAAGTATACTTCTCTTTAGGTTGTTTGTTTCTAAAACATGAAATAAGTTTACTTATTTAAATTGCTCTACTTTACCTGCTTAATGCAGACAAATTCAGTTTAAAGGATGTCATGTTATGAGGTAAATCACAGGTAGGAAAAGAGAAACAGTGGGACTGGCCTGGCAGAGGTGTTTAGCTTTAGTAAACAGCTACTGTGTATAGATGCAAATGGCTTTCCCATGGGGGCAGCTGTTCCTGTGTGTTCTCTTGCATAAGAATAATAACCCACAGTATTTTCTGTTCTGAGATTTTATATTGCAGGCTTCAGTCTACAACAGAGTTTATAAGACTGCATTACATGCTTCTAGTAAACTGGGTTCAGTTGGAGATAATACAGACTTTTTTTTATATTGAAGTACAGAACTCTTGTTTCATTTCTGAAACTGTGTCTAAATGGCTTTTTTATTTTTCCCTTAAGAATTTTTTTTTGCTCCGTGAAATAGACAAATGGGGATAGAACAGTAAGATGGGCAAGATAAAATTAAAATGAGCACCTTTTCCAGTGTAGTCAGCAGTTTAATTCTTAAATTTCTTCACATTGAGCTTGTCCCCATATCCTTTTACCAGTTTGTATTTGTACTTGGAAGTATTTCTGTAAAGGAGAAAAACCTAAAGCCAAAGGACAAACTTTGTCAAACCTTGTCAAATGAAAAAAACAAACAAACAAAAAATTTAATGCCTTTAATTTCATGATTCCTTAGTTGCATTCAAAGTACAGCACTTAGCTGTTTTTCCTGTTCTGTTTTGCCAGTTGTCACACACTTAATTCCCCATTCATTAATTGCTTCATTGTTTAATTCTTGTTGCTGTTCTTGCAAATTTCTTTCTGTTAACATGCATGCTGGGGTAAGAAGCTAGATATTACACTTAGTTAATATGTAAACTGCAGGAAAGCATTGTATGTGTACTGCCTCTACCAGTTCATTCTCTGTACTCTGCTTTGTGCAAGAGGAAATATTCTAAAACAAGAAGACAGTGATGCATAAGGCATTTCACAGTACAGCATTCCCTTCCAAAAATTAATTGGTCTTGTGGTGCTGCAAATGGTAAAAGACATGGTACTGAAAATAAAGCAATCAAGAAGTCACATGAAGCAGAATAGCACAACAGCTATTTTTGACAATTTTAATTTATAATTCTAGCTATGTTTTTAAATTAAAAAATTTGAACATTCTCCCCTGTTAAGAATGAAGGAATGAACATTATTTTCTGAACTGTCATAATCCACTTCTGAATGATTTCTAGTAGCTTTAAGTGGTGTTTCTCTTTCATAAAAGAAATATTCAGCATCTCTTTCAAAATTTGTATCTTCATGTTTGAATTGTGTGTTTGTTTCAGAATCACATCTGTAGGAATTAATTTAAAATATAATTGTGGTAAGTCTACCAGCATTTTTAATGACAAAAATACTTTTCACATCATTCCAACACTATCTAATAATATTTATCTCACATAACATTAAAGAAGATTTTTATGAAATTAAATTTTATGTAAATTCCATTTTACTCAAGGTACCAGATGCCATAATCAGAAATTGTATAAAAAATACTAAGACTGCAAAGCAAACTCATGAATTTGGGGGGTACCAAAACTAAGTGGTTCATCTCTAGTGCTCATCAGTATTGTAAGTTCATCCTACAGGACCATCATGGCAGAGGGAGAAGAAGCATTCAGTTGCCCTCACATGCTCTGCAACCTCTTTTAGAGATGCAGAAGTCCTTGTGTCTTTGTGCTGCTTTTATCTGTTTTCTGTGAGCTGAAAGCAGCACATGCTCTTCGGACACTTACAAGAGTGTTGGCAATGCAACCATTGACTGGGTAATGTATTTTTACTAAAGCTTATAAAAAGTCCATGTTTTTCAACTATAAAAAGAAATAGTGCACATTTCAGTAATGATGATTCAAGTATGAGGTGGAAGTGGCCTCCCAGTCCCACAGCTACATTTCCGTTCAGCATTCAAGCACCTCTTGCTCAGGGGGAGCCTTTTCTGACTGAATGATATAGGTGCTATTTTGATCACCTTTAAGAAGTAGGAAATTGTAGCACTCTTTTTTCTGGAAATAAAATTACTTCTAATTTAGTTGGCTTAGATTTAGTTGATAGGAAGATCTAGCTTATCTAGCTATAAGTGAAGTACCGCCACAAGCGCAGAATTCCATAAAAATACAGGAAAACCACAGAAATAGCTGAAAATATCTCTATAGTCCTTAGATCATTCTTTCAATGGAATGTAATTCAAGCTGCTTTGTACAAACGGGTTTTTTTCATTACTGGTGTAGATTCTGCGTCATCAATTTCTATAATTGGATTTCACTATTTTAAATTTTAGATACCATCTTAAAGCAGTAAATGAGTGTGCAATTGCTCTCCTTGCTTGCAATCTTTCCATTCCCAAATTCTATTCCTAAAATGCACTCTCTTTGCAGGTTAAAGACTAACAAAATCTTTTAGCTTCTTTCTGCCATTCGGGTATAGAACAGGCTATTGAACTGACAGGGAGAAGGGAGGCTGGAGAGGAAGACAGCAGAGTAGTGAAATTCCTTCCATCCTCCCCACTTCCAAGTTGGAGCATACTTGAAATCAGTGCTTCATCTTAACCGTTTCACTTGCAGGAGTAGGAAGCTTTTATATCCCAGAGATCATCTTGGTCACTAGAGGGCACAGGTAACAGAGGATCCATAATAGCTGACTTCCTGAGATTGGGACAGCAAGAAAGCCTGTCACTGGCAGGCAGCTGAGCAGTTCAAACCACATCAGCTGTGGTTTTGTGGTATGAAGTGTATGCGTTGCAAGGTTATTTAGTACGCTGGTTTACTCTCTCATTTTTAAAATATCTTTATATTTTAATTGATTTTTGAAGTTGAAAAGCAGACCTTTCTTTAGACATAGGTGTTTTTCTGAACATGTTTCCTGAAAGAAGAGGAGAATGTGTCATCAAATGCAACCAGGGGTGTAGTACTTTTAAAAGAGATATACGCTGAGAGAACTATTTTTTTGCTTGACTGATTAAAAAGGAAATATAGCTTAGCTAATAAGGATAAAAACCTTAAACTGTACTTAGTTTTAAGTTTGCTCCAAGTACTTTGCTTATCCTATAACATATTCGTGGTAGTTTTTATATGAGCGTGGAGATGTCTTTTGGCACAGAAACATGAACAAGAAGATCTATTTTCCACTTAATCAAACCAAAATAATCTTCCAATGCTGTGTTAGGATCTGGCCTGTGGCATGAATGAGAAAGTGGTATAGCAAAATGTCACAATATTGATTGCAATTATTAACTTTAAGGAAGGGTCATATAAGATGTCTGGGGCTCCGAACTCAGTGGTGTGAACGGTTCCTGATGAGATTAGCGATAAAGATGTCAAGACAGCAAGAGCTCTGAGATGATGTAGTGTGGTTACAGGGCACTGTTCGACAAATGGGTTTGCAAGGAGTCTGATAGTAACCATTGCATAGGGCTGGCAGTTCCTTTTGGGTAGAATACAGTTTGGAAGAAAGGATAAGATTATTAATTCTTTCACATCGTGGATGTAAAGACAGGATTGGCATTCCGTTTTGAGGAGGGTTCAATAAACTTGAACGACAAAGGCTTTTCATGCATTCATATTATGGCAGGAAAAGACACTATTCTAGGAATATGAGGAGAACTAGAGCTTTAAGACATGTAGAAAACTTATGTTGTGTGCATGATAATGTACTTGTGATTGAGTTAATCTCAATTTAAAATGTTGAAGTTGTCAGATTTAAAGAATTAAATATTCTTAAATAGGAGTGGGAAAGAAAAATAGCAATGATTACATTTAAAGAATTAGGAATATTTCTTAAGAATTCTGTGGTATTTTTAGAACACCTGAAGCTGACTGGCATTCAGTCTGTAAGACATGCAGCTAGGACTTGATGTCAGCCTTGGCAAATCTGTCATACAGACATACTTTCTGCAGCACAAACTGTCTTTAAAATTGATTAAGAACAGTCAAATAACGGAGGAACAATTTTAAAACACAGTGTTAATGAAGTCTGACAGTAAACAAGAGTTTGTTTGATAGCACCCTGCCATTAATTCCCTGCTGGAGGAGGGGGGCTGTGCTCAGGTTGCTGCAGGCAGAGGCGTGCCGGGCGCTTGTGCGGCTGCAGAGCGGCAGTGCCGCGGGATTGCCGAGGAGCCGTGCGCTGCGAGCACAGAGCCGCGGCCTGCGCCGAGCCGTGCACCGGCAGCGCTGAAATGCGACACCTGCTCCCAGGCCCTGTGTAGCTGCCACCCTCAGACACTCGGCTGG
This sequence comes from Erithacus rubecula, assembly GCF_903797595.1. Lineage (NCBI taxonomy): Eukaryota > Metazoa > Chordata > Aves > Passeriformes > Muscicapidae > Erithacus > Erithacus rubecula. The sequence goes on from NC_136688.1 coordinate 23,605,912, forward strand.
TTTTGCTAATTCAGTCATGGACTTTGAAATATGCTGTTCAGACTGTCTCTCTTGATAATTGCGAACAAACAGATAATCCCAACAGTCTTGCAGATAGTAAAATGATTTCTGTAGTTTCAGTGTGGTATTTTTACTGACAGTTGGTAGAAGCAGCTTATTAAACTGCGTAAGCTATTGGCATGCAGTGCAAACTTCAGTTTTACTCTCTGAATCTTAAAAGCATTAGATGTTTCTTCCAATTTAATATCTGCATAATGGATATGGATGGCAGGATATGCTGCTGCCAGGCAGCTCTCAGCAGCCTCCAACAGGATAGAGTTCCAGAGCGTTTTTCCACTCACGTTATCCATCTTGTGCCAAATATGCTGAGCCTCGGTTTTTGCACAAGGCACTAATACAAATTGTGCTTCAGTCCTGTTTTACCCCATCTCTGCGGGCTGTGGTTCAGGCCCAGGGGTGGGACAGGCAGTGTATGAATGCCATGTGACTCACCTCTCTCCTGCTCCCCTGCTCTCCTCTCTCCTTTTTTTTTTTTTTTTTTTTTTTTTTTCTTCTTTTTAATCTTTTCACCAATGTTCCTCCCATTGTAAAGAACAAGATGGAAATTCGTTCTTGGGCCTTTGCTGCTGATTTCCTCCAGTCAGGGAATCAGTAGAAGAACATCATTATCCCTGAATTTCATACTGGCAGCTGTGGAAGACTAAAAGTCCCTTCCTGTTCATGCTGGGTATGGTAATTCTTTAGCCTCCTGTGTAGTGTATGTGCAGTCCATTTTTTGGCAGGTATTCTAAAAGTACGTTGCTTTATTTCCTCTCCTCTTCACTGCCTTTTTCTCTCCTCCCCCTTGGGTTACTTTCTGGAAATGTGTTTTCAGCTCTTGTATCTGCTTGCTGACACTGCACTTTGATTTGCATGTTAACACGGTTGATCTTTTCAGAAAGCAGTTTTAAATGATGGTTCAGTTATTGCATATACTGTATGAGCAAGCTGATACAAACGGGACACTTAAAACTGTGAAATATCTGAATTAGGGAAATGCCTTCTACACTTCTGTTATTTTATCCTTGTTTCAGAAGGGAACAAACAATTTGCAGCTTTTAGGCTTTGACAGCTTTTAGCACTTCACTGGATGCAGGGTAAAATAGTTCCTTCAGGCTGCTGTCCTTTAATAACTCCCTGAATTTTCAGCGAGATTGGGCCTGTGTTTCTCTTGTCAGAGCTGAGCAGGCATCCTCAGGCAGGGCTGTGGGTTTTGTAAAAGCCAGGCAGTCCTTTTTCTGTACCTTCAAGTTGGTGAATTCAGTCTTTTGCTAAAAGGTCAATCATGTGAACTCACACATTTTGACATTATGAAACAGGGATGGGGAGTTTGTTGCTTGTGGGGTTTATTTGTTTATTTATTTTTAAAGTTCCAGTTTTCAAATCTGCCTATTTGGGAACCTGCCCTTTTTGTTATCTTCCTCGGGCTAGTGGTACCCACTTACTTGTGTGAGGCATTGTGCTGTTTTAGCTCATCATAAGCAAGATACTTAAAACCAAAAGTCTACTGTATATCCACAAAATGAGGAAAACAGATATTTTGTTAGCTCAGAATTTCATAACCATGTGTGAATGCAATTTGAGGAAAATATTCTTCCAGTTGTAGTAAATAGCTGGATTTTTGGTTTTTTTTCTCCATCTCTATGTTTAGTATGGTGTCTGAATACTAATGCTTCAAAACAAACAAAACAAAAATATCGAAGTATTTGGTGTTGTCAAAATGGTTATTTTTAACTTTTTCTTCCATACAAGTACAACTTCTTCAGGCAATCCACTGTCAGCACATGACTCTGGTAGTGGTTTCCTCATCATTCCTTTTTCCACCAGAGCTTTCTTGGTTCAGCCCATCCCATGCTTGTTGATGTCATTGTTCTTTTCCAAAGACAGCCTTGTTCTGTAATTGATTGGGACTGTGCATATGCTCTTGATCATAGGGGCTTAGGTATATAGCTAAATCTTTTTAGAGCTGTCCAAATTTGGGAGTGGTTAGAGTGTAGGTAAAATTAACCATTTTTGCTCATGCCTGCAGAAAGTATAAAAACTTTCATAGTGTTTTCACTGTTGTCCACACTGAAGTATGATATGAACATAAATTGTGAGCCCTTATTATCCATGCAGATAACGTGTATCTTATGCTGCAAGTCACCTGGTGTGCTCTTAAATCCTGTTGCTGTCTAAAGATCCACAATGGCTACCAAGAGAAGAAACCTCTTCTTAAAATAATTTCAGACTTTATTGGAATCTAAAATGTAATAGGAAGCCTGTAAGCTGGAAGAAATAGATCTGTGCCATTGTCCCATGTAGGTAGCCCTCGCTGATTGTTTTTCAGGTGACAGTAATACTGAACAGAAGGATCATGCATCCATGCCCTTCCTGATCCCCACTCTGCACTCAAATTGGTTGTCTCTCTATCAATTTCAGTGCCTGGTACATAATTACATGCCTATTGCCTTGAAGTCAGCTGGGTGATTTCAACCCAAAGTTCTTTCTTGTCACTGGTTAGCAGTGGTGCATGTTTGAAGGAGTCAAAGCTCGTGGAATCATGTATAGGTTACCAAGGTCTTGCAGTGTTTTGTGAATAGGCTGAATTTTGGCCAGTGGGTTTCTACAAGAGCAGTGAGATCACTTTTCTGGGCTGTAATACTCCTCTGTGGGCAATTTTACACTGACAATTTTATTAGATAACACCAATACTTAAAATTCCAAAAAGAGAAATCCCACTAAGCTTCTGAGCAGTTCCTTATTTACACTAAATGAATTTATCTTTAGGTGTTATTATTTTGTATGTGCAGCTAAATAACTGTCATCATTTCTGTTTGTGATTTTGTTTATCTGGTAGAAAAGAGTGGTGGAACAGCTTCGAAAGAATTTGATAGTGAAGCAGGAACAACCAGACAGTAAATTTCAAATACAGCCATTGGCACAGTCAGAAAACAAACTACAGACACCACAGCCACAACCACTACAGCAGCTACAGCAGCATCACCATCAGCAGCAGCAACAGTCCACGGCACCCTCTCCAAACGTGATAGGATCACAGGTAAAAAGTTACAACAGTTTTTTTTCTTACTGAAGGTGAAGTTCACTGAAAATTAAAAAAGGCAAAAGTGCAGAGAGAAAGCTGCAAACTTTCACTTATGCTTGCTAATGTACCAATATGAATTTCTTCTTCTATGCATACAGAGATATGTGTCTTTCTGGGATTTTTTGGCAAAAATCTCCGATCTGAGTTTAAAAAACAATGTGTAGTGTATAAGTTGAATCATAACCCCACAGAAAAGAAGGGTGGCAGTATCACATTTCTTAAAATAAATGAAAGTTTAACAAATGAGCCTGTCTTTTCCCTAGGTGTAGGAATGAGTCTGACCATACCTAGTAGGTCTCAAGAAACAGTAAATACTTTATATACACTGTATGAGGTATATGATTTAAATCCTTTATTTTTAAATTACTAACAAAGTGCCCCCTAAAAATGTGAACAAATGCAAGAACACAGTTCCTTCTTCTTTCTGCTTGGTTCTGCTAAAACAGATGTAAATCATACCAAATAATGCTTGAATTTTCAAAGATTTGTCTAAAAGTGTACAATGTTAATTACAGAGTTGAAGTTTTAGAAAATGGGGTCTTTACCGGGGAGGTGAACTGTATTTCAGTACAGTATAGGTTTAGAGACATTATCCCAGAACTCAACAGGGAAGGTGGTTTGCTTAAGAGGAGAATTTCAAGTTTCTCCTGTTCAGATATTCGAATTCAAAAAAGTGTGCTAATAAAACAGCTAGAAAATGCAGGGAGGTGTTCTGTAAAAAGAACTTGCTATCAAAGCTAAAATGGAACAAAGAAGCAAATATTACTGTGTCCTAAAGTATTTATAGGCAAACAATGTATCACTATTGTATCAGTGATCTCTGTTTCTCAGTCAAGTAACATGAGAGCAAACCCAGTTTCATGTGTTCCTCAGTATTCCACACTTTGTATTCATTCATTAACTTCCAGGTCATTTCCTGGGTTGTAAAAATTGAGGTTTTGTTCAAAGTTAAAGAGCCCTCTAGCGAAAGAGTCAAAAAATTGCTACACTCTTCTGACTAGCACTGGTACAGTAATACTTGGAAAGTAGTTACAAATTGGAAGGAAGGTTGTACTATCCCTTGGATAAATAAGCCAGCTTTTATCCTTAACACTTTTCTGTTTTTATTTATGTTGTTAAAATAGTGAAGTATCCACACTTCTTTCTGCACATTTTGCTTCTAAGGTTGTGCCTCTGTCTTACTGTCTCTCAATCTCTTTCGGCAAAGAAAAGTCAAATATTTGTCTCTCTATGAAGTTTGTTCATGCCTGCTTTTGTAAATAACACATTTTACAAGGCTGTGTCAGTGCAGAGAATGCTTTCAGTGATTGTTTTCAGAGTGATCAAATTTAGGAATCAAGGTATATATGCCATAATTAACAGTGACATTTTAATATACATAATATGTCTAGTGAGAAGGTCTTTTAAAATTTTCATAAGCAATAAGCATGCTAAAAGGTCATATTATTGCAATATTATGTGCAATAATGCAGAATTACTATGAATGCCACTTCAATATAAATTAATGCATTGACTACTTTTTAGAATAAGCAATCTAATTAATGCTCAACAAAGTAACAGGGATATTCAAGCTCTGTGATCTGACTGAAACTGTACTCTGAGTACTTGCAGAGTTAATAGAGCCCCTTGGAAGAGTCACAGTCTTGTATTACATGATTGATTACACCTTTCTTTAAAACGTTTATGGTTGAGTGTAATGCATGTGAAAATGATTCCACGTTACATCTCATTGGAAAAGCTTGAATAATGTTACTGCATTATGGAAATGGAGCCTCTTGCTTTGGGGAAGGTGCAGCAGAGGTCGGTAAGCTTGTTAGATCTCAGATAAAAAGTTAAGAAAATCGTGTTGCAACAAGAAAAATTTAATTATGTCTGGATTTTTTTATAAATGTATAAAACTGAAGCATAAATTATCCTTTGATTTGGCATTATACAGTAAATATTTTCACACTTGTGTGTAATTAAGTTAGGGGACATAGTTTAATTAATATGAAATTAGAGTTGTGAAGGTAAACTGTTTTTGTTTAAGGGGACAGTATTGGTAAAAATTCAGAGAATTTAGTTGGGAATATATTATTTTATTAGAAAAAAGATAAAGGTCTTGTATGATAAAGTCAAGTAGTCTAAATCAGGCATGTTCAGAACACAAAGACTGCCTGATCCCTTCTTTTTCATTTTTTCATCTGTATAACATAGGGCTGTCATCAGGAGGGAATGGTGGTTATTTAGTACTTAAGAACATTTGATCATGTCACTTAAGTTTTGAAGGTGCAGTGCCATTGGTGCAATGGATTTTTTACACCCAAGTGAAAAGAAATAAGATCATTTGCCATTCTGTCGAGTGTCACTTGTCATAAGTTTTCTGTTTGCATTGTGTTCTGGTTATATCTGGAAACTTTGACCTTGTTGCTTTTTGAATGAGATTTGTAATGTCCATTTGTCTTAGCATCTTGGAAGACATTACATTTTAAAACAAATCTGTGAAATGATAGTTGCTTCAACTTTGGAATTTTGGGCATGATGTACTAAGGCATTTCAGATAAATGCTGGTGTTGTGTGATTCAAAACCACTCTTTTTAGAACAGGCCAAGAGTAATCATGGTGTCAAATACATATTTCAAAACTAGCCCATTCCACAAAAGTTAAACTTAATTGCCTGCAGCTGGGCAGACTAATAGCCAGCTCTTACAACTTCAGGACAACAATACTCTTAGGAAAGAAAGTTCAGTGCAAGGTAACTGTGCATCACTAAAGCTGAGACAGGGATGCCAAAAAAAGAAATATATATTCTTGTTTTTAAAGAAACCAACTTATGAATGTTTTTCTCCCTCTTCCTCTGATTGTGAGGATCACTGTGACTACAGTTTCCATTTGAAAATAGGAGTTTTACTTGGTGAGAAGCTATTTTGCTGCTGTGTTTCATAAACCTCTGCCTTATATGTTTGATATTGACAGTGCATGTTTGGAAGTAATATGAAACGGAAAGATCCAAAATGCATATGCCACTACTAACGCTTAATTGTATTTTCTCAGGAATTTGTTTTGATTTAATCTGCAATGCTGCAGGTGATTAAAACAGACCAGCCAGGTGCCTCAAATGAGAATGCTTCTAGCTATTCAGTTTTCAGAGGCTTAAGATAATGTGCTTGTCTGAACAGCAGGTAGATAGGCTCAGAGCTGCCTTTTCTTTCTCATGCTGTCTATTGTTTCTGACTAACCAACCCACGTCCTGTCTGATATGGAGTGTCTCTGTCTCTTACAGTGTATTTTCTGTTTCCCTTAGAAAACTGTAACTACAGCTTCTATGATCACCACTAAGACACTACCTCTCGTCTTGAAAGCAGCAACTGCGACCATGCCTGCCTCTGTTGTGGGTCAGAGACCTACCATTGCCATGGTTACTGCTATCAACAACAATCAGAAAGCTGTCCTCAGCACTGATGCGCAGAATGCACCAGTCAACCTCCAGACAACAAATAAGGTCACTGGGCCAGGAGCTGAGGCAGTCCAAATAGTGACAAAAAACACAGTAACTTTGGTAAGCGTTTCATGTGTTTGCCCTGCAGATATGTGTGGGTTTGGTTAACAAGAGGGCTATTGGAAAAAAAGAAACAGTCAGGGTTTCTCACAGAAAGGAGGATAGTAGGGACATGGTGCAAGTCTTCACTAGCTAACATTGCTAAAGTGATAGTCTATAAGAAAAACATCTTCTCTCCATGGGGGTTGTTATTACTGTTTTGCTTTATAGAATTAAGTCAGTGCTGTCATCACCTCTATGTAGTTTCCCCTGTTAGTAACTGTAGTCATGGGGCACTAGTGATTGTTTTGCCCTTACTGAATCTCTATGGCTGTGTTCTGCGGAATTCCTACTCTTTTCCTAGGCAAAGGAGATGTCAGACTTTCTTCATTTGATCAGTTTGGGTCTTTGTCTTAGGGTTTTCTGAGTGAATTTCTTGTTCCCTTTGCGTGATAAAGTCTCTGGTGTTTGACACGTCCCTTTAGTTTGCCCATTACCATGTCGTCACTCAGCACATTTTCAAACACATAAACAGATGCTGTTTCTATAAAAACATGTATTTTGGAAATACAAATTTTGTGCTCTGGCTACATCAAACAGTCTTTTCCAGAATAGTTAGCCACATAGAAATAAAAGAACCAGTGTTTCAGAATTGGATTATATAGGCTTCTTGCTCTGGAAACCAGGCATTATGTAACAACATGACAGGGAAATTTTACTTCTGAAATAAAGGCTATGGCTTTATTAAACGTAAATCCAATTTAGCCATATTTATTAAAATACAGTTTAATGCAGATGGAAGTAATTTTGCTTCCTAATGAGGCATATGTTTGTGATCAGAATAGAGAAGACTATTTGAGTGGAGTTTTTTCTACTGTTCTCTTTTCCCATGTCATCCCTTGCTCCACTGTCATCTGTTCTTTGTGTCTGTGCTTCATTTCCTTGCTGAGTAACTTTGATTTGAGGAGGTAATTCTGTTTTAATACTAGGCCATGATTTATGTTTCTGTAGCAGATTTCATCAAAACTATCAGAATATTTTTCCAAGTGCTAATTAATCAGTACAAGACCTTTTTGAAGAAAATTGCAATCTTATGTGGGCGGACAGAAGTATAGAAGTATAGTATAGGACATTAATTTCAGAGAATCTCCAGAAGTACTCATGGTAGCTGGTAGTGCTATTCAGTGGTTAATCATGTGGCAGCTTCATGCAGCTGATTTCAGTTGCACTTTCAGGAAAGTACTTAGGTTTCCTTAAAATCAAATCGTAATTCTTTCAAATGAATGGCCTACTTTTGGAAATTTCAAGTTGTGTATTTAGAGCCCCCCAAGTGTCATTAATATTGCTAAATGAGTTGTAACTTCCAGATCTTTGCTATTTGCATGAGATATTCTCTCATTCTTCAGTGTGCCATTCACTGTGAAAAGACCATATTTCATATAGGTGGACATCAAAGTGTTACTATTTTCTGTCTGTTGTAATGTCATTTTTTAATTATTAAAACAAATATGAGTTTTTATTATCATTAAATGAAATGGTTTTAGATTGCAAAGCACAGTAGTTAGTACAGTTGAACTAAAAGGAAATATGCTTGCAATTTATGAAGCAAGGTGTGTAGGATCTAGAAAGTAAGGTTTAGTTCTGTCTTTAATGCATTTCTAATGAGGAACCTCTTGGTATGAAAAGTTACTTACAGAGTGAAAACCGAGTTCTGAAAGTACATTCAGGGTGTTGATTTTGGAGAAAAACTTCAAAGCTAAATTTTCCTCTTTCCTGCTACTGAACTTTCCTATGTTTTTACAGCAGGTTCAGGCTACGCCTCAGCCCATAAAAGTGCCGCAGTTCATCCCTCCTCCCAGACTTACTCCTCGTCCAAATTTTCTTCCACAGGTGAGTATACAGAGAACAAACAATAGGAGGAGGAACTTAATTATAGCATAGATAGAAGAGACTTCTGATGAACATTGTGTGATGTTTATTGCTGATGTGGTGGAGAAGACAATTTATCCTCAACAGGTTTGCAGATGATAACAAATTTGAGGGCACAGTCTGTATTTTTCAGAGCAGTGCTGACATGCAGACAACCCTAGACAGAATAAAGGAATGGGACCACCAGGAATTTCTAGAGCCTCAGCATGAAAAAAGGCAAAGTCTTGTACCTGGAATGGACTAACCCCCTGCACACGTGCAGGCTGGGGACAGGCTGGCTGAGGAGCTGCACAGCTTAAAAGGTCTTGGTTGACGGTAGCTGAATGAGTGGTGTGTGCTAACAGCAAAGAAACCTACCATCCTGTTGACTTGTACCAACAGGATTACAGCCAGTAGATTCAGGGAAGAGATTTTCCACCTTTCCTCAGCAATCATACAACTGAGTCCAATTAACACCCTGCAGTTTTGGAATCCCTTGACAAATTTGAATGGAACATGGGGAGGAAGCCTGCTAAGATAGCTTGTTGGAGGCAGGAATATATGACTGTAAGAAGAGGCCAAGGAATCTGGGCTTTTCAATAATGGAGAAGAGACTTTGGAGGCACCTTAACAGCAGTGTTACTTTCAGTATCAGCAAGGAAATAAATGAAGCTGGAGACATAGGTGCTTGGCAGGACAATTAGAGGTAATGCTTATAAATTGGAACAGAGAAGTTTTAGGCTGCATATAAGGAAATACTTCTCTCTTTGAAGACAGTTAGAAGCAGAAGAGGCTTGCCAGACATGTTGTGAAAGCTCCATCCATGAAATTTTAGAAGACTTACCTGGACAAAGATTTGAGCCACTCAATCTGCATTTAGTGATGGCTCTGCTCTGAGCAGGAGGTCAAATTAGAGACCTCAGCTGCCCTCCAGCCTGTATGAGTTTGTAGTTATGATGATATATATATATATTGTTTGCAATAAATGAAATGAACCCATGTAATAGGTGTCATCAAAATCAAAGCATCACCCAAGGCCTTAAATTGCTCTAATTGTTGGTTGCTGCTCATGGGTGCAAAAAGAAGAAATGAGATGTCTCTTGATTATTCCCAAGTATTTCTGTACTGCAAGGGAGAGCGACCTCTGTTTTCAGCTGAGTAGTAAAAGTTGTGGTTTACTTTTCATGGTTTGAAGAGGACACAGATTGCTTCTTTATATTAAAAAATGTATCTTGGATGAACTACTTAATTTGTATGAAATATATGGTGCTGTGAATAAAAGTCTAAATCTTTTGCAAAATGAGAAAGTAAAGGCTGATATGTGATTAAGATTTGGGTATGGTGAGATCTGTTGGAATGTGACCTAGTTTTTTATGATAAAATGCTTTATCTAGTATTAAAAGTGGATAGGACAATAGGAATCAAATAAGGAAAAAAAAAAGCTTTATTTTTGAAGTAATGTGCTCTGCTTCTGCACTCTGTTATGATATATTAAGTCCATTGTTAGGTACAAAATTAACAGTGACAAGAAATAAGCAAATATTGGTGATGGAGTTTTGGAAGATTCTTGTGGCTCTTTTTTTTCTTCTGAAAGAACAGAAATGATTGCATTTACCTGTACCTTCAACACTTCCAGTAAGGGATTAATACATGATCTTGTCACTCTTTTTTGCATATCAAGATTGGTTGTGCAGGTATCTAAATAATATATAGAGTCAACAGATAACAGGTACTTGCTGAAAAAAATTATTTGTTTCAGGGCACAGTCAACTGTTCATAACTTCTTGGAGGTTTATTACAAAGCCCTGAAACACTTTTAACATGAGCGCTTCAGCTGTGCCTGTAAATATCACATGGATTTTTTTGGCTTGAAAAACCAAGATGTTAATTTAGATATAGATAAGGCATTTGGCAATAAACATTCTGTATAAGTGTCTGTGCATCCAAATACCATTCAGGGACGGTGACTATATATGCAAATGTTATGGATGGGTTTTATGTAAGTAGGCTTGAAAATGTGGTGCTTTTTTCTCTTAACATACTTGGGACAGTATGCTAAAAATTACATTATCTAAAAAAAATCAAGCAGCCTCCTGCACATTATACAGGATGAATTGAAAGACTTAGTTAAAAGTTGATCTGAAATACTGATGTACAAATCTCTCTCTTCTTTTTTTAATTCTTTTCTTATTTTATTTTTGTAGGTTCGACCTAAACCAGTTGCCCAAAATAACATTCCTATTGCCCCTGCACCTCCTCCAATGCTTGCAGCTCCTCAGCTTATTCAGAGGCCTGTGATGTTGACAACAAAGTTCACACCCACCTCTTTACCCAACTCTCAGAACTCCATACATCCAGTTCGAGTAGTTAACGGGCAGACAGCAACCATAGCCAAAACTTTCCCTATGGCACAGCTCACCAGCATCGTGATAGCAGCACCAGGTACCAGGCTCGCTGGACCTCAGACTGTACAGATCAGCAAACCAAACATTGAAAAACAGGTACAGGTAAAGTGTCTAAAGTGTCTACTAATGCAAGGTACTGGGGTTATTGCTTTACTGTGCAGGTTTGGAGAGGATGACAGCCAGGGAGAAGTTTTCAGTGAGTAGTGGAGATATTAATGTTCCAATGGCAGTGCAAATTATGGAATGACTGGCAGCTCTTGGGATAGAAGTTGCCATTATTTCCTTCAATATGAGCCATTGGCACCTTTTTCTCCTGCTTCAGTGTTTTTATGCTCCCTCTACTGTTTAAATGTCAGTAGTTCATAAACAGGCTACATTGCAGGGTTTGACTAGTGTCTTGAAGAACAAATACAAGTGCTGAAATCCATTTTCATATCAAGCCCTTTTGTTTTTCAAAGGCTGGTTATGTGAAAGGAAAAAATTCAAAGGATTGTAGGGATATTTAGTAGGATAAATGAAGCCATTTCTTCCGTGATCCCTTGAGCTTGCAATCTTGTGATTAGAAGCAAAATAGTCTTCACTCAGCCTCTGAAGTCTGATAGTTCCCTGGGTCTAAATTGAATGAGAGACCTTCAGAAGCAGAGAGTTCTATATGTTTAGATTTAAAGTCTCTCTCCAGAAAAGATGTCTGTAAAATAAAAATTACTTAAGTCAGTGTGGATTGCAACTGAGAGTCCTTGCCAGTCTGTTCAAGTAAAGCAATATTCTGATTCACTTTTAACTCTTTCATATATTGTATGTTAGTAATAGTGTAACGTATACTATATTGCATACTATAATGCATAATGCATAATATCTATGTCATTTATATAGATAATAGTAGTATATATGTCACTTATAACACCTTCCTAGACTGACTTGCCTTGAAAGACCTTTTTTCTGCTTTTGAAATACTTATGGACACTATGAAAATCATGTACATGAAAGATGTGCTCATGCTCAGTTCTACTTGTGAAGTCTCAAGAGTAGGTTCTTGGATACCTCAGGGCTGTTCCACAGGTTACTCAGCAATGTGTGACCTTTCCATGTGATTTGAAGTTGTATTTCTACAATATTTGACTCTTTGAATAATTACTGGCAACTACAGAAAAACATAGAAGAATAATGGTAGTTCAATAACACATGAATTTTTCTGTATAGTTTCTCCATATCATAAAGGGGAAAGGTCTGTCTTTCTGTAGCTTACCTTGCTCAAGTTTATAGCCTCAACATCTATGCTATAGGCTGAGGAATGTCATACAGAAGATTTATGACTTGAGAAAGGAAAAAGGCCTCAGAAACCTCTGAAACTGAGGGATTCAGAGAAACAGTTTTTGAGCCATCCATAATTCTATAACATATGAAGACTGGGGAGTGAGAAGTACAAAATGTATGTGCCCTGCAGGATGGTTTCTAAGTGGAAGTCTTCCTGAGATGAATTTTCTTGAGGTGTCTGTTATTCCCATACGTTGTGGTGATTTCTGTAACAAAATTAACTCTTAAAATCACTGTTATATCTTGTGTGGCTCTGTGGGGTAATGGATTGGTGACAAGGCTGCTCCGTTCTTTGTTAAATGAAAATACCTTATTTAACATTCCTCCCACATCACATTCCTCAATTAAGTCTTTGTTAGTACACTGCCAGCTTTAAACGTTTTTCTTCTGTTTCTGCAAAAGTATTTGTTTTGCTTTAACAGTCAAAGTAGAAAAAGTCATTCTTATCACTGAATGAAAGACTCTTTTCTTTCAGACTATTAAACCACATGTGGAAACAGAAGAGAAGCAAACAGAAAGTCGTACAGTTACTCCACCTGCTGCACCGAAGCCAAAACGAGAAGAAAATCCACAGGTATCAGAACATAACCAGAGCTTTCTTTTAAGAAAGTAAAAGGACACTGTGCTTCAGAAAGTATTTTTTCCCTCTCTTCCCCCAAGACTTCTTAACTTTAACATTCCATACATTCCTGTTGGACAGTGGTAGTTGATAAGGCTACAGAATAAAAAATCTAAGTAGATAAAGTGCATTGCATTTTTCAGTTCTGGAATGCATTTGGCTTCTAAGTCTTTTGTAAGTTAGAAGATTGTCATTTCTCCGTGATACTTCCTTCAAACGGGTTTAGATTATGGAGTTGATTTCCATTCCTTTGAGGTTTTAGACTCTGGAGTTATTCTCAAAGCTGAAGAAATGTCTTTATTTTCCTTTATAAATATTTCTGCTCTGGTGAGCAGGAAGGAAAGAGTCATGTATATTCACACTCTGCTTGTGTTTTAGTCCAGTTTAGTTTGGGGTGAAAGAGAGGACAGAATGACTATTTCTTAAAGCGTTTCTGCCATGAAGAGCTTTGGAACTGATTACAGCTAAATGCTCTGCTACATTTGTTTCCATAGATGGATTCAAATTGACTATTGTGTGAGCTCTAACTGTTGTCAGTTAGCAAAATTCTGATTTTTACATGTCTCTGCATTTCCTGCATTAAAATTAGAATCCTCTAAGAAACCCATAGCACTTAGCAAATAGCAAATCTAAGCTAGAGTTGTCTCCTTGTAGTTCACAATAGATGGAGAATGATCTTAAACTAGCAATATTTTTCTGGCAATTGAACTGTGTTGGTATTTTTTCATCATTAGTTCAGTGCTGGAATGGAAGTAAAGAAACTGCTCTCTTGTTCCCAGCTCTGCCAACTCTGTGATCATGAGCAATGGGCATTTCCCAGTATCTTAGTCTAGGTTCCCATCTAGAAAATGGGACTCTTGTCTATCCTTTTTCAAGAACTTTGACATACATGAATGAAAAGGGATTTATAGAAGCAAAATATCGCTAATTTTTTTTTTTTTTTGTGCTTAATTACTAGTCAGCTGCCTTTAAAAGGGCATAAATGACTCATCCTAACAGTTGTACTTTTCATGATCTTTTTTCTCCCCCCTCACAGAAACTTGCCTTCATGGTGTCTCTGGGACTAGTTACTCATGACCACCTGGAAGGTAGGAAAAATGTCTTATGTTGGTTGTTCAGCTCCATGTCATTCTGGGTTGGAAGTAGGATTCAAAAATATTTCTTGTATTAAAAGCAGTATTTTTTGGTACAATAGTACCTTTGGTATGTTTGTACTCAATCTAACTTAGTTTGTTGTGCATGTGTTTTTGTTCTTCTTATGACATCAAAACAAAGCTGTTATTTATGCAGCAGAGATGGGGAAGAAAGTGTATGCTCTGATGGTAGAAAAGAAGTCTGTGGCAATGCTAATGCCTTCTGGACAACCCCTCTATCTGCAAAGATACACCATGGATAATTTTACTGTAACCTATGTCTAGATTTTTCATTTATTTCATGGAACTGTAATTTATAATGAATAAATTAATGGATTATAATTTGATTTATAATTTAAATTTATAATCCTATATGTTGAAAGACAGCCTATCATTACAATTGCCTGCATATTTCTGTACTACATTTTTAAGTCTCAAGGTTAAATAACTTAAGTATCAACTTTTAAGGTTACCAGAGGCCTTTTTTTTTAGATCCCAGTTGTTCTGACCATGAGTTTAAAGTGTCTTAGTTGTGGATTACTTGGTGAGAAGAAGGCAATGATTTCATTAGTCACTGGAGCACTATATTTGTATTCCTTGTCAGGTGTTAGTTTTCAAACCTTCAGAAGTTAAAAGTATAACACAGTTGCCTATGCCAGGCATGACTGGTGTTCTGTAGACTCTTTGCAGCTCTTCTCACATGTGAACTGAATTCTGAGGACTTTATATAATTTCTGAGATTTATTTTTTGTAACCTGTATGCTTTGTTTTACAAGAAATCCAAAGTAAGCGACAAGAGAGGAAAAGAAGAACAACAGCAAATCCAGTGTACAGTGGAGCCGTTTTTGAGCCTGAGGTATTAATTTTTTTGCTGGGGGAAGCTGATATTTTCATTCTGATCTTGAGTGTCTTTCTAACGTCTTGCTACCTTCTAAGCTTTCTCAGTTCTATCTAGAGAGGCAAGCTATCATTTATAGTTCAGAAGGCCATTACAATGACACGACCCTCAGATTTTTAAATAGTAAATGCATTGGGGTGTCCTTCTAGTACTTACATCTTTTTCTGCCTTCTCCTTTATAAAGCTGACGTCAAATGGCAATATGTGTTGGTCTGCTTGCACATCAGTCTGAAGCAGTGCAGATGTCAGAAGCAGTGTAAAAAAGCTAATCTTTCTGAAGGTGTGCTTCAGAAAACACAAAAGCCAGTAATCTCTTAGTACTTACTGTGCTGTTCCTCAGCCACTGCTTATAGTTATTGCCAGAAATGTTCCCCAACAGAAATTATTCCGTTCTTCCCTGCAGCGCAAGAAGAGTACAGTGACGTACTTGAACAGCACAATGCATCCTGGGACACGTAAAAGAGGTGAGGTATACCCAGACCTGTCTCCCTGCCCATTTCCTCCACATTGCATGTGTAGTCCCCATGTCAGTTTGAAGACAAGGACTCTCCACTACTTCATGTGTCCAGTAAATTTCCATGGTAGCAAAGACCATGCCTTCTAGAGATTAGCATAACAAGATCTATTAGTCAGCTAAATGTTTCATTTCAGTTTTGTTCTCAAAAAAAAAACCCCAAACAAAACCCACCCA